>NC_135622.1:59638717-60907884 GCF_053574225.1 Canis aureus
ATGTTTGCTGTCTTCCTTCCACTGTCTTAAGCCATTTATTCCCTAAAGGAGACAGAGCGAGAAAACTCTGGGTGGAGCTTTGTAGCCTCCCACTGCTGCCATTTCCCTCCCGCACACCTGCCCAGGGGCTTCCTCAGGTTTCTGACCTCCCACAGTGCTCTTGTAAGCACCTGCTGAGGTCCACGGAAAGAAAATGGAATTCCATGTGTACCCTTGTGTTTGGGCCACGCCGGGGTTCCATAACCTCTGGTAGTGCCCTCTTAGTGACATCTGCTCCTGGAACCCAGTGCTCACATCCATCTCCCTTCCCAGTTCCCATCTTTCCCTATGTTTTGAGTTAGTTAGTTGCACTGAGATCTCAGGTCTCTTACCAGTTCAGAAACTGTTGTGATCTTCAGGTTATCTGTCTTTTTTTTTTTTTTTTCTCTTGAATTAAGGATGGGAGCAACATTTTTTTTTCCACATCTTAAGTCTCCTCACTCTTTTAACCTATAATTTTTATAAGTTTTTTTTTTTAATGATCTCTACACCCGAAGTGGGGCTCAAATCCATGACCCCAACCAAGATCAAGTGACACACTTTTCCAGCAGAGCCAGGCAGGCACCCCTTTAATCCATTATTAAAAGAAGATAGTTGGGCTTCATTTTTTTAAAAAATCTAATCTAATAGTCTCCATCTTTAATTGGCAGGTTTAGGCCTTTTACATTTAGTGTAATTACTTCTATGATTGTATTATACATTGAGGGATTATAGTAATGATAGAACCAGAGCCTGTATTTAGAAGAGCACGTGGCTTGTGGTCCAAGGTTCGAAGTCAGTTACATAATTTTATATATATATATTAATTAAATATATAAATATATTACAATAATAATATAATTATATAATTATTATATATAAATATATTATATTATATAATTATATGATATATTATATATTACAATAATTATATAATATATTATATAATATATATAATTATAATATAATTAAATATAGATATGTATTTTATTGAAGTTTGATTTGCCAACATATGGTATAACACCCAGTGCTCATCTCATCAAGTGTCCCCCCCCTTTGACACTTCTTAGTTTTGTGTAGTCATTTCATTTTCTGAACCTCAATTTGCTTGCTCTTAAAAAGGTATTATGACACCAGACACAAGGAATTACTTTGGAGAGTGTTTTAATTAATGTGGCTGATACTGTATTAAAACTGTGTCCTATACAAATATTTGATGGTTTTATGTTCAAGGAGAAAATTGTGGTCAGACAGTTCCATGCAGCTGGATGGGTTTGGAGTTTTGTTCTGCCCTAGACCTACAGTGATGGTGATTTAAGTGGTGCCTGTAACACATTTAGCTTCCTTTGCGTAATTCTTTTACAATACTTGTCACATCCCTTGTACTTATTTGCTTATGTTTTTCTTGTCAGACTAGGTCCTCATTAAGAGCAGGAAATACAGTTTATTTATGTCTATATTTCTGTGTCTTGCCGAGTGCCTGGCACAATATATGCTCAATATGGGTTTGTGGAATTGAAACACATTTTAAAAATACAGCACTGAAGCTCTGCACCAGTCTGAAAATACAGCATTCTCTGGATAAAGCGTGGCTAAGTATTTAAGAATTTGACCAACCCCTGAGGATCTTACTTAAAGCCTCGATTGTCTGAACCCCTTGACACCCAAGACAGCCCTGGCTAGTCAACTGGCATCATGGGTGGTGAAAATTCTTTCCGAAGCTCGTGGATATTTGGTTGTCAAGTCACTGTCAGCTATACACAAATGTATCTCCAGTTTCCACAACTTCGTATGACCACTCTCCAAGCTGTAATAATTGTTGCCTTTGTGTGCGACTTCTCAACATTCCTGTGACATTACCACCGCGTTGCCACAGATGTAAAAGGGTGAGAATTAAGTGGGGATTTGCAAACTTTTAGAGAAGCTTGGTTTTTGTATGCTCGTGAACTTCTCTCCCTTCTGCTGAGGTGGAACTAAAAGGTTCCTCTCTGAAACTTCCGTGGAGTTTCTATGCTTTTGCAGCACGGGCACAGGTCTGGGTCAGCTCTGACTTGTCATTGGCTTCTGAGTGTGGGAGGCCCTGAGAGGGGCTTATGGAGTAGGGATACATGTACCCACACATTATGAAGGTGACCTTCCCCACTCTAGCAATCTTCAACCACTCCGGGCTTAGCCTCGTGTCTTTGCCCTTCATCTGTGCCACAACACTGTGCCACACCAATATGTCCTCACCCACATTGTTTGTTGTCTCGTAATTTGTTTTTGTGTTGTTTTCACAGATTATAATTTCCTCAGACCAGCATTCCTGTCTTAAATTTGCTTTTGTCTTGAAAGGCCAGATGTAGGGCAGGATAAATGGTGGCTTCCTGCCACACATTTGCTAACTCTGTGTCTAACTCCATCCTTACAGGTTGGAAGCATTTCACATGAGGATTATGCAGTAGTAACACTGGGAGAGCTGAAGTTCAACATTCCACATACTCATTTTGGGGAAGCAAATTCAAGTTGTTTGTAAAACACTGTGATGCCCAAGGTATACCCAAGGCTGAAGGGGGAAAGGCAAAACAATTTTGACATGCCAATAAGGGCCGATCTGTATTGATACATAACAGTCCAGGCTGGGTTCCCTTTTGTGCCATGGGCCTAATAATTTATGCAGTTTTACCCTCTTCTTAGCAGCCTGTTGGTGGCAAAACCCTGAGACATTTTTGATAGTTGGCTAGCATTGGCCTCTCTGGAGACCCAGATGTCTTCACTGGGGAGACCCTTGAGTTTATTTATTTATTTATTTATTTATATCTTCAGGAGAGTTTGGATATGTGCCTATCCCACTTGGAGTGTCACTAGGCCTAGGAAAGGAAGTGTCCATTTAGGGGGAGGTGCTAAGGAAAAACCATGAAGCCTGCTGACCATGGCAGCGTTAAGCTCTCAGAAGGCAGGGCTGTGTCTTATCACTCTCTCCTCCTGGCAGAGCCGGCAGTCAGACAATATTTACTGAATACATGATGAATGACTGGGTTGAAGGGTGAGGGGGTATGAGATTTCCCTGTCAATGAAAAGATTCAATATATACAGAAATTTAGTCATGGAGGATAGAACTCTTGATACCTGCCTAACCACGATATGCCATGATTTACTTGGTCATGGACACAGCTTAGCAAAATGTATTTTATCCCCACACCTCACTCATTATTTAAAGATGCTGGCCAGGCGTCCGTGCAGCCTGGGCCAGGGAGAGCAGTTGGCCCGTTAGTCATCATCTGTCATGCCTACAGACTCCAGGGACCAGGACATTCATACCCAGAATCACAAAGAGAATTAGCACATTAATGCCTTTGTTCCTAACCATCAAGGCCATTCATCCTGTCCCGGGCCCAGCTTCAAGGTCTTTGGAAGCTCTGCCAGCATTCCCACCTGCCTGCCACTCCATTCTAAGACTCCTACTCAGCAACATCTTGCCTTCGCTGCTCCGAGGAGGCTTTGTGATTGTACAGAACGCCATGGCATGACTCTGCCTTCCCGGAATATGGGGCAGCATTGGGTATGATGATGGTGTTCATCTCCCTCTTCCATTTTGCTGTATATTTTTAAAATAAAATCAGAACGTGGTTTCCATTTAATTCAAGAACTCTTTGTCTAGTGCTTCTAGAGCACTGCGATGGAGCTAAGGAGCGATTTGTCATTCATGATTGTTAGCTGCTCAAGGAATGCTTGTCCTCCCCTGTGTGTTGGGCTGGGTTTAGGAGGAGAGGGTGGATTTCTCCTTAAGATCTATCCTTCCCCAGGACTTTCCATGTTTGCTTATTAACTACATTTCTTCAAGTCTCCTGGATGCCAAGCCCTGTGTGCTACAGCCCTTACTGGCATTCTCTCACTGAGCCTGTTTCCTCAATCCTTATCAAGAAACGCATTATTGCTTCCACTTTGCAGATGAAGAAACTCAAGTTCAGGCTCAGGGAGATTATGTAACATACCCAAGGCCACTTGCGCAGAGAAGAGGTAAATTTCTCAGGGACACAGAATCAGTAAGTGGTGGAGATGGGACCTAAAGACAGCCTCTGGGACTCCTCAGTGCTAATTATTAACACAGAAGGCTGTCTAAATGCTTTACAAAGTGATTGGATGGATGATCCATGCCATGGCTTGGATGACTTTGCAGTCTATTTGTAGAGATGTGGTGGACCTTAAAAATGGATGCGATAGAGTAATACATAATTACCTACTAAAGTAGATTGGGAATAATTGATTTTATGCTCCAAGAAAGCTTTTCAATCCAGTCAAGTCCCATTATCTTCATATAATCAATGAAGAGTCTGAAGATTATTGATATTTCAGATCTTGTCCAAAGCCATGGAACCAATACCAAAAAGCTGACTCAGCACATGATTACCTTAAAGCTAATCCATTACTCGTTTTATGCATACCCCTGCCTTGATGACTCCCCAGAAGCAAATGTCATCAGAGTTTTAGAAGCACTTAGGCAAAAGTGTTAATTAAGGTCAAATAGCGTCTGGTTGTGCATTTCAATCGAGGAGAACAAAGCTGGCATACTTATGGGAATAGAGCAAGTTGTTCCTCACCCTAAATTATGCAGCAATATCTGGGTGCATCTAGAAGGCTCAATGTCTTTACCAAAAAATGTGTAGTGTCAGTCTGAACTGGTATTTACAAATGAAGAGATGTTATTAGTGGAGTAATTTGGTTAAATGAATATTGTGCCGAATTATCTCAAATTTATAAGATAACACTTATAACAATTTTATGGAAAATTGCTTCCAAAATTATACCCTTATAAAGTGCACACATTAATAACACACCACAAGGACACGTAAATTATATAAGAGTCATATCCTTTTGCAGTTGCGTACATTGAATAATGTGATGTTTTTGCAAGAGCGAAAGGTATACTATGTTATTAAAACATACTGGCATTTTTTAAAGTGCTACGTTAACATCACCATAGACAATCTGAAGATACAGAAATAATAAAGACATAGTGTCTCGTGCAAGATATGGTTTATTTCCTCTCTAAAAGGAAAAATTAAAACAAAACCAGTATCACACGTATAGAGAATGAGGTAAGCTCCAAACAGAGGTTAGAAAGGGATGACGTGGCCTGTAGTTTCGTAAAGTGTGTTACACTGAAATGAAGACGTCAGTATGACCATCAGAATTATGAAGTGTTTGGTTACCCAGCCACAAAATGGAAATTCTCCTCTCCTCCCCATTAATTGCTGGGAATGGTAGCTGCTTTGCAGGAGTGAGACATGAGTACCACCCATAAGTCTAGAAGGTGGGTCGGTGCCTGCCCTCCCGCAGGTAGCTAGCCATATGGAATGGCACACATGCCATCAATGCACCTGCTGTTTTGTGCATGTTCCGCATCTTGCATTTGCTAATTCTGACCGTCACAGAGTGCCTTTCCTTCTCGCTCCATATTCTCTTGTCCCTTAGATCCTCTGGTGAACACAACCTCCCCTTTCAAGATTTGGATGGAGAGTCATAATCTCTAGGAAGATTGTTCTGACTCCTCTCATAGAATTAGTTTGTCCATTTGGCCTCTGCTGGAATCCACTTTAGTGCGCTTGATGATGTCCATGCTCGTCTCTTCATTAGACTGCAAATAGTCTTAATCATGCCTCTGAACCTAAACACCATCCCTGTTACTAACTCAGAATGGTGCACATGTGTTGAACAATTGAATGAATGAATGAGTGAGTGAGCGAATGGAAAATAAAGCAAAAATCTGAATGAGACCCTGAAGGGTATAAAGGGTAGAGCTGTCAGTATCAGTGCTACCGGCTGTACTATCAGTTCTGTAGGACGCCGGGGCTAGACCATAACATTTGCATCGTTGTGATGTATCTTTGTGGTTTCTGGCACCTTTTTACTTTTACATAATGAGGGTACTTGGTTGATAGGCTTCTATTTTGGATTGGCGGGCTCCATTTTTTGGGGGTGGAGCTGGTAACTGTGACACTGGGTTTTCACTGTTATGGGAATTTTGTAGGGCGACAACCACTCAAGTCACACCAGCTCAGCAGCTACCTTCTGTATCTACGTCTGAAGCATCTGCCTCAGTTCTGTAAAAACACTCCTCTCTCTCTTACTCAATTTTTCTTTCCCCACTCCTCCTTCCTTTCTTTCTTCCTCAAAGAGTTTTTGAGGATCTACTATGTTCAGGTCACAGAGTCAGCTGTTAGGGACACGAATACTAGCAAAATCAATACAACAACCACAACATACATATATATATATATATATATATATATATATGTATGTATTTTTTATTTTGGCAGAGAAAGCAGATGCACACTGACATCTATGTCTTTCCTCTTGTTGCATGTACTGCTAGACAGTATTTGTACTCCCCTCAAGGCTTTTTTGGGGCAAATGACTGGATTTTGACTAGTACAATTGTAGGTGGAAGTGGTGGATGCCGTTTCTAAGTCTGACTCTTAAATCTTCCTGAGTTTTCTTTCTCTTACTCTGTTGGCTCACTGGATCGAGCAGGTCCACAGGAGAACTCCTGAGCCCTCACCCTGAGTGAACTGACAACAAACCCTAAAAACTTTCACGTCCATCCGTATTTTCCTTCGCTTTGCATTATATTCAGGAGATGCCTTTCTTCTGGTGCAGGACCACCTCCTCCCACTTACCCAGGGAATCTATTTTTCTCTTCAACATCTTCTTCCATTAGCATTGAAGCATGCTTAGATTTCCATCCCCAAAAATAAAAATTAAAATTAAAATTAAAAAAAAAAAAGGAAGACAGACAAGACACCCTTGGTGGACACTTTGCCCCTGGTTACCAGACAGCCCTCCTCCCATTTACAGATGAACTTCCTGAAATATTTGTTGACAATTTCTATATTTTCTCAACTCTGTCAACTTGCAAACCTACTGCAGTGTGGACTCTCTGTGTCCCCCACTCTTGCCATGACATTTCTGTTACTCAGTCCACCACCAACCTGTGTGTGTGTGTGTGTGTGTGTGTGTGACAAACCCCATAAACACATTAATACTTATTTTACTTGATTTTTTTTTTTTTTACAGCATTTGGTTTTGGTAAACTTTCCTCCTTCTTGAGAAAAATCTAGTGCCTTGGTCTCCATTTCTCCAGGTTTTCTTTCTTTTCCACTGGCTATCTTTCTGGGTTTCTTTGAGCATCGCTTTCTTTTTAGCATCACTGAAATGTCGGTATTCTAATCCAAACCATCTTTTCCCCTCCCTCTTATGTGTATGCTTCTGGGCAGGCTCACTGCACTCTCCTAGCAACTACCTAGATGCTGATCCTTCCAGCTCTTTCTCCAGCTAGGATGCTTTCTTGAGAAAGCTCCAGTGCTAACCTAATTAATGCCTGTGAGCATTGTACTGGTTGCCTTCTATCTCGTGTATATCAGAAGTTTTTAAACCGAACACTTACCGATGAACATTTCGGTTGTTTGTGTTTTTGTTTGTTTTTTTATCTTCTGCTCCAGCAGCATTGCAATAAATATCCTTAAATATGAATCTGTAAAAAGCAGTGATCTCTGTAGGATAAATGCACGCACTGAAATTACTGGACCGTCTGTTACGTGTGTGTTAAGATGCTGCTACACGTTATCACATCATCCCCGGACTTGTACCAACAGTTCATGGGTGTGTCTATGTTTTGAATTTTCCAGCATGGTCAATACTTTTGTTTTATTTGATATAAAAATATATATGATTTAAATCATACTTCTTTAATTAGTAGAAGGGCCAAAGATCTTTTTCATATGTATGTTATGTGATTTTTCTCTCATGAATTGTCCATGTTTTTGAAAATACTAGTATTTTACTTATTGTTTTGAAGGCACTCATGGTATATTAAAAATATTATCTAAAAATACTCTTTTCCTGATGCCATTTTTTGCCATTTTTTTCTATCAGCTTTGTTTATTGTGTTTTTTTGGCCATACTAATATTTCTTTAAAATACTTTTCTAGCTATGTTGACATACTTAAAATGGCTTTTCATATCACGAGATTATGAATGTGTTCACCCAAATCCTTTATGGTGATTTTAATCTACGTTTTTTGCATTCTTGTTATGATCCATATGGAATTTATTTTGATACGAAGGATGAGGAGAGGATATGGCTTTATTATTAATATTATTTTTTTCCCAAACGGGTAGCCACAATTTCTCAGAATCATTTCCCCAGTGACTGAGATCGTGCAGATGCAGTGAGCGTTTCCCATCAGCGTCCTCATCTGTAAAGCTGGACTGGCAATTTTGTGAGCTGTCAGGAGTCGGAGATAACCCACCGAAGTCCAGCCCAGTGATGGAGATAGTGCAGATGCAGAGGGATTCTTGTTATAGTTGTCCCTCTCCTCTTCTGCTGGCTCTGAATCTGGGGCCTGCTGTCACAACTTTAGGGGCCAATTTCATCATCACTGAGAGCAGAAAATTGGGACAGGTGGCATGGAGGGACCGCACGTCCCAGAGCAGAAGCAGGCAGGAATGAAGAATGCCCTGAGCTATCTCCTCGTCGCACGTAAAGGGGATCTTAGATGTTGGTTCCCGGATTAGGCTCTGAGCAAAATATACTTCTGCTACTTAACTCATCGTGGGGGCTTGTTGCAACTTCATTTCTCTACAGGAAGATGCTGTGTGGCTAGAGAAGAAGAGTGGAAAGCGAGGCAGCCACAGCCAAGGAACCCCTGAGACCAGCAGAAGCCGGATGAGGCAAGAAGGATTCGTCTTTGAGGATTTGGGGGGAGCATGGCCCTGCCCACGGCTGAATTTCAAGCTTGCAGCCTCCCCATCTGTCTCTTGTTTCCTGCCACCTACGTTCATTTTTGCTAAGGCAGCCCCAGGAAACAGGCACGGCACCTTTGCTTGGTGGCCTGTCCCTCCCTGAGTCTCTCCCGCCCCACGGGTATTTGCTCACCTCCCAGATCAATCTGTGGTCTCGAGCTGCTGCCGAGGTAACTGAAGCCAGCACAGCTGCGGCGCGAGCACCTGTTGCTGTTGCTGTTTTGTTATTTTCACTGTCATTGCAGTTGTCGAGAGGAACAAAGAATTCCCTTCTTCACGTGCGGGGCTGCTAGAGAAAGCTGGATCAGACATTAGGCACCTGAGGTCTGTTTTCACCTCTGCAGTTCTGGAACTTTCTCGGGGGTGCAGAGAGCTCAGGGTGGACGTGGGCCCCCGTGCAGCTTGCCTGAGCGAGTGTCTTCGATGTTCCTAGTTGCTGTGGAGGGTGTTGCAGGCCGCACCGCATGGGGCTTGGGCCTGATGACTCGGCATCCAGTTGGGGCCGGCTGCTGCAGCAGGTCAGGCGTGAGGGGCCCCTGCAAGCTGCCCCCCGAGGCCGCTGGCACATTACTTATATAAGAGCCATGCTTGCAGAGAGGGACACAGAGGGAGCCGCCGGATACCGTATTTACAGTGAGGAAGGTGCCCCGGAGATCTGTGCAAGGCGGACAGAGATGAATGAACACAGGACCCCTGCTGGGCAGCCCCCCAAGGTGCTGAGAAGCGGCACCCGTCTCGCCCTGTGCTGGGGGGGAAGCCCCGTGGCTGGCCCGTAGGAGGAGCGCACCCTTTGGCCCCTCTGAGATGCTCGCCCGCTGGCAACCGATGGGCCGGTTACTAAATCCAACAGCAGGTGAATTTGGGGAACAAAATTAAAACAAACACTATAGCAACAAACAGCGGTGAAATCTGACCCGTAAGTGGTAGGCAACTGGGTTTCCTTATCGCTCCGAAATCAGCTGTCTGAACGCCACGGAGGCTTTTTTTTGGTTCTCCCCCCTGCACCCTTCGTGTGACTTGACGGCTGTCTGTCCCCTTCTGTGGGTGCCATTCTGCGAGTCCGCCCGACTGGGGGCTTAGGGAACCTCCGCACCCAGACACGCACGGTGACTTCTCCGGGATCCCACGGTCCTTAGGCAAAGCAAGGGCCTGTCCCCTTCCTCAATCCCAGTGTGCGCTTCCGGCGGTGGAGAGCACAGATTGTCTGGGAAAGGGCCAGAAGGAATCGGGCGTGATGTTTTATGATGTTTGGTTTTTCTTTTTTTTGAGATTTTAAAAATTAATTAATTAATGTATTTATTTATTAGAGAGAGAGAGAGAGAGAGAGAGAGAGGGAGCAGAGTGGAGGGGAGCGGCAGGCAGAGGCAGAGGGAGAAGCAAGGTCCCCGCTGAGCAGGGAGCCCAATGCGGGGCTCGATACCAGGACCCCGGGATCATGAGCTGAGCCCAAGGCAGATGCTTCACTGACTGAGCCACCCAGGCCACCCACCCCCCGCCCCAGATTTGGGGTAATGTTATCAATAGTTTCCCCATGTCTGGTCCTGAGGTCCCGAGGACAGACGTGGTTCGTAAAGAGATCTCCAGTGCTTGGGAAGAGCTCATGGGAATCGGAAGTTGCTCACAGCCTCTGGGAGAGGCTGGGCTGGGTGGGCCTGGCTCAGGGTCTCCTGCAGCTGTGGACAGGCCTCAGGTCTCTCTGGTCACTGGCCAGAGACCGCTGTCCTCGCCATGTGGCCTCCCCATCCTCTGCTCGCCCCGCGGTAGCTGGCTTCTCCGGGAGCGAGTTCCAAGGGTGCAGGTGCAAGGTGGAGGACGACAGCCAGTCTTTCAGGACTTCACCTGCAGAGCGCCGTCTCATCCCTTCTCCACGTTAGATTAATCAGAAGCCAGTCAATAGGTCCTGCCCCGACTCACGGGGAGGGAGTCCACAAAAGTGTGAAGCACAGGAAGTGGGCATCATGGGGTCCCCTGATGGCGAGCGTTTCAGCAATGATCGTGCCCCCATAAAGGTGCTGATTTTGAGGATACAAGTGCATGGAGGAGTCAGGAAAAAAGCAACCCTCGAGGGGAGACGTGGGGACTGTGTAATTCTAATTTGGGTGCCAAGGACCAATGAGCCATCGTAGCCTGAGTAAATGGACAAGATAGCTCCTCCTTCTACCAACCTCTACCTGAAAAGCTCTGCATTTTAAGCCACAAGGGAGTGACTCATAGGGTGTGTCTGTAGAATAAAGTGCTCCTGATTTTGGAGCTCTGTGACCAATCCACTGTAGCACATCTCCCTGTGGCCATGTGCTTCCCTGACAGTGGACTCTAGCGACCCTGAACACACCTCTTTGCCGCTCCCCCAAGACCAGGCTTTAAAGCACAAGCAAGCTGCACCCCAGGTCCATTGCACTTGGCCAAGAGCCATGCGCTTGACGTCTTGGTCTTCCAAGCAATGGTGTCTAGTGGGGCCGTGTCCATTATCCCCCTGTACACAGAGCTGTGTGTGTGTAGGGTACATGTGATAAAACTTCTCAGACACACCTGCCCCTGGAGTGAATCTTCAGCCTCACTTTGCTGGAGACAGTGGAGGTTGTGCTGAATTGCAGCAATCAGGATGGACTTGGGGGCATCGGAGAGGAGAGTGTGGGCTGTGGCTCCCCAGGGGGCTGACTGCAGCGCCCACTCTGCCACCAACTGGCTCAGGTTTGTCCTGTGCCCCTGGCATGCATATGCTCTCGTGCAGCAGCAGGACAAGGCAGCTCGGAGGCCTTGCTGGGAGCACCTGAGACTGCGTTTCCGGCAGCAGAGCAGACACTTGAGTAACACCAGCCCTTGTTCCCAGAAGATAGGACTCGATTTTAGATTCGGTTCTGATTCTGCATTTGCTTCCAGCTCCTTTCCTGGTATCAGAACACAGCTAAGGGAGGATGTCAGTGTTTTATCCTCTCACTTCCCCACATTTTCCATGAATCCTGGATAGTATATGGTTTGCTCATTGCACCAGAAACCAGTTGTAGGGGATAAACAAACCTTTTGTCTCCAGATCTCCGAAGTCTTTTAAACAATTAGTCTGGTGCTTGCTTCGGCAGCACATGTACTAAAATTGGAATGATACAGTGATTAGCATGGCCCCGGCACAAGGATGAAATGAAAATTCATGAAGCATTCCATATTTTTAAAGAAGACATACAGATGGCCAACAGACACATGAAAAGATGCCCAACATCACTGATCACCAGGGAAATGCAAATCAAAACCACAGTGAGATAGCACCTCACACCTGCCAGGATGGCTAAAATCAACAGCACAAGAAATAACAGGTGTTGGTGAGGATGGGGAGGAAGGAGAACCCTCCTGCACTGTTAGTGGGGATGCAAACTGGTGGAGCCCTCTGGAAAACAGTACGGAGGTTCCTCAAAAAGTCAAAAATAGAGCCACCCTATGATCTGGTAATTGTACTACTGGGTATTTACCCAAAGAATATAAAAATACTAATTCAAAGGGATAAATAGGGATACATGTCCCCTGATGCTTACAGCAGCATTAGCTCCAGATACCTCCATAGTATCTCAAATTATGGCAAAGGCCCAAGTGCCCATCGACTGATGAACAGATAAAGAAGGTGTGGAGGGAGCTGTGTGTGTGGGTATGAGTGTATATATGCATATAATGGAGTGTTATTCAGCCATAAAAAAGAATGAAATCTTGTCGTTTGCAAGGACATAGATGCGGGTGGAGAGTATCATGCTAAGCAGAAGAAGTCAGAGAAAGACAAATACTGTATGATGTCACTCATATGTGGAAATTAAGAAACAAATGAGCAAAGGGGGAAAAGAGAGAGAGAAGCAAACCAGGACACAGATCCTTCATTCAAGAGAACCCACTGGTGGGGAGGTTACCGGAGGGGAGGGTGTGGGGGATCCTGCAATAGGGGATGGGGATGAGGAGGGCACTTTGGCCGCGAGCACAGGTCGGTGATGGAGGGGACCAACCACTGTATGGTACACCTGAAACTGTTATTACACTGTATGTTAACCATCTGGAATTTGAATAAAAACCTAAAAAAAAATTTAGTCTGAACAATGAGCTTTCCTGAAGGGCCGTTCTGTGGTTGTGTTCTGTTTCTACCTGTTGTGAGTCACGCCTTCAGTGAAATTCTAAAATCTCACTTATCCCAGTTCATTTGGGGGGACTGTTCTGTTTGTTGGGGCATCAGCTGATGATCCACCATCCTGCTTGTGCTCCATGTACGCCATGGAGAAAACCACCAAACGTTTTTGCCTGAACCACTTGCGCAAAATGTTCTTGGGAAACCCGGGTCTTCTACACATAATCCGCCTTTACCTGAGCAACGGGTCTTTCGATCTGGAGGATTTTCCTTTGAATTGCAGTATGTACGTAATAAAATAATTACGAGTAGGTCAACTTTAATTTAACGAGGGGCAGTCAACGCCAGTGCCTTCAAGGCCCAGGCAGCAGCTGGAAGGGGGAAGCCGCTGGGGACAAGTTGGTGGGGATGGAACCAGAGGGAGCACGGATCCTGCCTAGAAATAATCACATTTAATATTTAAATCAAATACCACACTGGCCAAAACCTGTTTGTAAGCCAGGGGGCTTCTAGCCCGTCAGCCCGAATTTGGTGAACCAAGTGGGTAAGGTTGTTCCCTGCCCTGTATCACTGCCGACTGGGACACAGATCCACAAGATAGAGGGACACCTGTGAGGCCCTCCAGACACCTGTCTCAGTAAGTGGTCTGGCCTTAGGGGCACAGCCTCCAGCTGGGGGTAGCTGGGGTCCCCAGGACAGCCTGTGGGTCCTAATGAGGGCATGAGAATACTAAGGGCGTGGAAAGGGTAGAGTTGGGGCTCTGGGCCAATTGGGTCTCATTACTTTCTCTGTTGACCTGGAGCCCAGTGGAATTTCTGAATCTTGCTGATTCTCGGCACCTTCATTTGGAAAGAAGGGATGAAACCAGTACCCGTGCCCCCCACCCCCAGCCCACAGTTGACTTGCTGGGAGGGTTCAATGTGGAGAGAATCAGAGCATGCTCAGTGCTCAATGAGAGGGCACTTCTGCTCTTAGGGTCCTTCTGTGCTCCCAGAAGATTTGAGGGGCCCAGACCAGGGGGCCTTAGAGCTGATGGAAAGGTGTGGGGACAGGTTCATGGTTAAATTAAGAGCTTCAAACGTTATTTAAAGGCTCCAACGGTCTTCCTGACTGCCCAGGTTTTCTGTCCTGGGCTCTGTGAGCCCCTTCCTTCCCTGCCATGCGTCTAGATGACGTTTTTCTGCTCTTGTCCTCACCCTACACCTGGCACGTCTTTCAGGGGGCTGGCATGGTTTTTGCTGAGTGAGTCAGGGAGCCCAACAGAGGCTTCTCTGGGCTCTGTGCTTCTTCTGTGCTTGCTTTAGGACTTCTTCCTCTCCAGACTTCCAGGACCTGACACCTCTTGCCCTCCTATGAGGTCACTTCCCAGCCTGGTGCTGGGCCCCTCCTACTTCCATGGCTTCCTCAGTAATTCACCTTTCCCTGTAATCTAAACCCCAGACTTCATGTGCTCTGCTTGACACTGTAACTGCCTCCACTTGGCCCCTGTGCCTTAGGATCACTCCCCCTGAACTCTGAAGACAAATGTCTCAGAGGAATCAAGCAAGCCTGCCCCACGGCCTACCCCTGAGCCCTGGGGTCTACCGTTCTGACAGTGAGCCCCACGACCAAGTCTGTTCTTCATCTGCTTCTGCCACCATAACAGAGTCCTGCACGCTGGAGGCTTAAACAACTACTTCTCATGGTGCTGGAGGCTAGGAGTCCAAGATGGGGCGGGGGGGGGACAGATCTGATTTCTGTTGAAGGCTATCTTCTTGGCTTGCGGACCACCACCTTTGATGGTTTCCTCATGGGGCATGGAGAGAGAGGGCGCAAGCTTTCTGTGTCTCTACTTACAGGGGTACGGATGCCATTGTGGGCACTCCACCCTCCTGAGCTCATCACCTCCAAATACCATCACGGTGAGGGGCGGGCTTCCAATCTGAATTTGGGGGGAAGCAGTCTATAGCACCCGTCCTCATTCTTCTAGACCCCGTCAACCTTTTGTACCATCTTCATGCCCTTCTCTCCCGCTCAGCGGTACTCGGCCAGCCTGCCTCGCCCTGAGCTCTCCAGGGTGAACCCCACTGTCCGTGGCATGGCCCCTTCCTCCTCCCCCAGCATTTTGGTCTTTTCCCTTTATGCGTGGGTCAGTGTCTCTCTCTACAGCCTTTTCCATGAGAATGGGCGCTGCCTCTTATTGTTTGTGCTCTTGCTGTTTACACGGGAACAACACACTTTATCGGTGGGAGGCACTTAGAACCACAGGAAATGGGCTGCGCAACTTCGTGAAGAGTCGATTTTACTTTAATCTGGGGGAGATACAACGACATGAATTGAAGATATCCATGCACACATACGGACTCACACAACTATATACAGAATATATTCGATTCAGGCACTTTTTTTTGTCTATTTTTAAAAGATTGTATTTATTTATATAAGATTTTATTTATTTATATTCATGAGAGACACAGCGAAAGAGGCAGAGACACAGGCAGAGGGAGAAGCAGGCTCCCTGTGGGGAACTTGATGCGGGATTCAACCCTGGGACCCTGGGATCATGACCTGAGCCGAAGGCAGATGGTCAACCACCGAACCACTAGGTGTTCCGATTCAGGCAATTTTTTTTTAAAACAAAAGAATGCTTTTTCTACTTGGACGTGTACTCTGCTAAGCCATTGGAAGTACTCTGGGGGGACGTGTCCCAAAGAATGAGGTCCAGGGCACTTCATCTTGAAAATTAATCTCAAAAGCCAAAGAAAACATGATGTTCCTGCCTGAGAGAGTCCCCCGCCCCCAACCGTGGGAACCCTGGTTCCCCCGCTCAGGCCCCGGGACACTCTTCCTCTTTTCTAATCCCAACGTGCCACAAATACTAACGATCCCACTTCTGCTCTCTCCAGGGTCCGCCGGGGTATCATCCACTTCTGAGCCGCTGCCTGGGTTCAGACGTTCAGAGTCTCACCCGGGGATTATTTCTACCTCATTCTTGCTCGTCGCTCTGCTCCTGGTCAGTTCATTTCATCCTAACATTTTCCTTTTGCTTTGTTCTGGGTGGCAACAGACCCCCAAAATCAGAAATACTTACTTTTTTGATCTCTTGGGGAAAGGGCCAATGGGATGGATTTGTTTCTCAAGGTTATAAAGTCCTACAGCCAAAGTTCAGGTTTTTTTTTGTTTTGTTTTGTTAATTTATTTATGATAGTCACACAGAAAGAGAAAGAGAGGCAGAGACACAGGCAGAGGGAGAAGCAGGCTCCATGCACCGGGAGCCCGACGTGGGATTTGATCCCGGGTCTCCAGGATCACGCCCTGGGCCAAAGGCAGGCGCTAAACTGCTGCACCACCCAGGGATCCCCAAAGCTCAGTTTTTAAGACAAGAGGATGGTAGGCTCTGGGAAAGCTTTATGACACTAGGATCTCCCAGTGCCGTCTGGGCTCAGAGGTGCGGCCAGGGTGGGGAAGGCCGCGGCCCCAGGGTCTGCGACCCGCCGAGGAAGCAGCAGTGGCCAGGCAGAGTCCTGTCTTCTGTCTGTAATTATTTCTGTCTTTCTCCAGCCGTGCTCCACGAGAGCTGTTGGTACTGCACCCAGAACAGTTGAGTCATATAGCTCAGGCCACGCAGATTGTTCAATTATCCTTCCTTGGAAACGGTACCCTCTGTCTTGTCTGGCAAGGAGAGTCTTCTTCGCACCCAGCACAGTGCCGATCCCCTGGGGTTGCCAATATTTGCTTATTGAACCGGTAATTGAATTAACAGAGAGTCCTACATGCATATGGAAATGTATATTGACATATTTCAGTTCGAAAATGTCTTTTTAACGGGATTAGAACATTATGTGAGTTCCGAACTAAGTCACTCAAGGAGGCCAAGTGTTTTTATTTATTTTATTTGTAATAACTGAAAGTGTATGAAAATAACAATGGGAACACATTTCTTACGGAAACATCCATGTTCTTCTTTGCTTTGACATTTGCCAAAAACTTAAAAAAAAAAAAAAAAGAATCTGGGGTTATGTGTGTGGACCTTTCTATCTTAATCAATATCTGCTCATCACTGTAGGGAATGGAAAAGAAAATACAGCCAAAGAAAAGATTCCTGAGCCGTTTTGATAAATCGTTTGTGACTTTCAGCAACATTGATTCCAAGAGATCTCAGGCAATAATTTGAGAATTTTTTTATCTTTGGTGCCTATTGCAAATGGGTTAAATTATTTTGCCAGGTCACTGACATCCTGTCATCCCACACTTCTATAGGATCCAACATTATTTCCACGTTAGCTGGAAATATCCAGGTCTCTAAAACCTTGAAACGTAGAATTGTTGCTACAAAACATGTATTTCAGTCAATCCTGCTATTTTTGGAGCTCTTTGGGGGATGACAAAGCCCTCGTGAAGCTTGGACTTTTAAAACCAACACGGGGGCGCTGCCTCACCTGTCCTGCCCACTGGTCTCCTGAGGAGACCTGCTGGGGGTCCTTCAGTGGGGTGGTGGGGTGAGCAGCCGGGGGCGGCCCCCTGGGTCACACGTGTTTCTAATATGTAGTTCTGTGCTGGACTTGAGATGGGTTCCCGCACTTGAAAATCACAGGCAAATTTAGAAGAAATGCAGAAATGTTCCAGCAGGAAGGGAAAGAAAAAAAAAAAAGTTTATCTACTGCAGATTTCATGGCGTTTGTGTGAAGCAAGCATCTCCATATTCATTGTCATCAGAGCGGTGAACTAATGAAGTTTGACTGGTTTTGCTTGAGGAGGTCCTGGCATGAGGGCCAGGAATTCCGTCCCCAGTCTTTCAAGTGAACCATGATCGCCAGGAGCACACTCTGTGCTCGTGTGCCTCGTCTCCTCCTGCTCACTCAGCAGACTCCCAGACTTTTGCTGAGTGCCCCCCCCCCACCCCAATAAGCTGAATGATCCCATTCATCGGAATTACGGTGGTTTCTGTACATACATTAGAATTCTCTAGATGAGAATCTCTTGCTTCACATCTGCACCATTGTTCCTGTTCCTCCCTGGGCCCTTGTGGAGCACTACTGGCCCCCGTGCAAGAACCCCACCCCTGACCCTCCTGGCTGTGCCCCTACCCACAGGGCAAGGCAGCCAGTGTGCCACCAGGAGCCTGGACCTGCATGTTCCCCCCACACTTCCCCCCAGGGAAGAACAAGCCCTAGTCCAGCCCTAAAAGGGCATCAGAAAAATCATGGTCCCCCTTCTGGGAAGGGGATTCCCTTTGGGGTCCCTGCCAGGCTGATTTAAGACTCTCATGTAATCTTAAACATTTCAGTGGGAGAAGTGTCCTTATTACCTCGATTTGCTTTTACTATTATCCCAAACACTGTTTACCACCAAGGAGCGTGTATGTACTCTGAAAGAGTGCGACTTGCGGGGTGTTGACAACACTGCACCCCATCACAGAGCCCCCTTCCCAGCGCTTCCCCGTCAGGCGCTCTCCCCCCATTGATCACAGGAGGACTAAGCACCCGAGAGCTCTGGACGGCCCTGGGGGAGACCCCTCGGGAGAGGGCTGGGCAGGCGAGGGCCCGGAGGGGCAGCCCAGGAGGTGAGCGTGCAGGGGACACGTACACTTTCACACAGTCCCGGGGAGGGGGGGAGCGCCAGTACCTCCTTCTCACATGCAAGGGATGGAGGGCCGGCAGGTTCACCGCTCCTCTAAGGCCAGGCTGCTCTGGACAGTGGGGATTTGACCTCTGCTTGCCCCTCCGTGTCCCCATTCTTCCCACAACTTCCAGCATCTTCATGTAAAGAAGATCCAGCTGTCTTTTCTTGAGATCCCTGTGTGGGTGACACAGGACGCTGGGCTGGGTTGGCCCACGTACAGGACAAGGCGATCTGAAGCAGGACAAGAGGCATGTTGTGCTGAGGGTCAGAGCACAGCAACCCAGGGATGCCCCCCATGCCCCTTTCCTCCCACACACCGTTTTTTTTGACAAAGCGGTCATTGATTCTGAGGTTAGAAAGATTGACCTCTATCTGGCCTTAGCCTGTTTGCAGAAATCCCAGATCTCGTGGCCTACAGTGGCAGCAAGATCAGATTTAACCAAACCTTTACTTGGCTCCGTGTATTATGAGCCAGAGGAGAGCTCCTATGGGTCCGTAAGGAGTCACGGATCCAATGCAGGCCTCTCGTTCTCCGTTCTGGATCTCCTGGGCCCCCAGGGGCGACTCTGCTCCACTGATCTGACCGTGTCTTTAGAAAATAATGAACGTGTCACTGAACATTATTTGTGCTGCACACTTTTGGGTCATCCACGCGGGACATAATTGCACATCCACCCTCCCTCCGACGCAGACTCCACCCAGCCCGAGACACCCATTCTAAATTGTGTCCCCAAAGCTGTAATCACGTCGTGGTTGTCAGGACACGTGAGGGCTGCCCTGGCCCGCCGCTTGGTATTTCTCGGAGGGTGGTCATTGTGTGTGAGGAACCATCGGGGCCGCGGTTCCTCTCCCCAGCCACGCTTCTCCCAAACCCTGAGGTTTGAACAGCATGCCTTTAGCCAGCTTTTCGTCATGCCAGGGGGAGCTTTTGCTTTTTCTCCTGTGAATCCTCTGACTCCAATAAAGGCAGAAGCTCAAATTCCTATCTCTCCACTTTTCAGTTGCCAACTCCCAAGCCAAGTCTTACCTCATTGGAATAATAAAGCCCCCTATTTACTCTGCTCTGGGGCAGGATCCCAATTTTGGGTGGCACTCTGGCCACAGGCTCCAGCCTCCCCCCGGTGGGTGCGCACAAGCTGCACGCACGTCAGATCGTCAGTCATTACATTCGAGAGGCCTCTTGTCGATGATCAGAATAATCCCTTCCGTTTCTACATGCGGTGACACCGGGGTGCAGAGGGGTGAGGCAGTGGGCTCAGCGCGACACTGTGTGCTTGGTCGCGGAGTTAGGGCGAGAGCCGAGGTGCCTAGCGTCTCATGCCACCGTCCTCCCCTGGCCCCGGGGTTGGCTTCCCGGCTCGTTCCTTGTACTGGTTGTGGTTTTTTTAATTCTCGAATCCCGCTGGCCTCCACGTCTCTATTTCTGCCCTGCTGTGTCCCCACACCTATTTGGTGCGACTTACAACCCTCTAGTATATTGAAATAGCAACACATGGACGGATTTTTAAAATTCGGTGTGGAGAACAGAAAGATAAAGTGGTGCAGCGAGAGCCGAGGGGAGGCGCTGCGTGGGGCTTGCCCTCTAGGGTCCTACTGACTGTGGCGTTAAGTTACAGCACAGCCTTGTCCTGGCAACCAAAGCACGAGGGGATTAAAAAATTGGTATTAAAAAATACCAATTACTCAGAAGTAAGCTTTTCCTGGCCATATTTTGTCCTATATCTTGGATTTGGCTTCTTTTTGGTTGTTGTTTGTCTGAGGACATAAATATCAGGTCCCTCTCCCTCATTAAATGAGCTGTAAGTTTATTTTCCTGCCACACTGTCCCTCCAGGTTGGTGTACCGTGCCCTGGCTTCCTTCCAGCTGAAGGCCCCTCTCCCCATTCAGGCGGGGGCTTGTGACTCTTCTTCAGTGACCAGGCCTCCTGAGCTTCTCGGCGGCTCCATCCTCGCCTCTGCCCAGGGCCGTCCTCCTTCCTCCGAGCAGCTGCTGCTTGAGACGTTTGCTGTGGTTAATCTGCTTTCTGCCTGGTGCCCGAGCGCAACAGCTGGACACACGGGCGCAGAGCCCCCCGTCGCCTGCGTGGTCGTGCTGTTCCCCTGCTTGCTGGCACCTGCCTCCTGCTACTGGGACGCCTTGTCCCCTTACCTGTCACCGGGACCCAAGGAATGCTCTGGGGCCCAGGCGGAAGCGGCCGCTCAGGGACCAGAAGGCAGAAAGCATCCGGTGCCCGGCGGAAACCGGCAGAGCAAGAGCCGAGTCTCGAAAACTTTGAGATGCCGTCTATCCTCATTGCCTTCCTGCCTCTTTGCTTATTGATTATCCTCGTACACATCCCTTGCCTGTTTCTGCCGGTTAATTATGCAAAGTGACATCACATTTCAGATAATAGGAGAGGAGAAGGGAATATCCAAGGGAGCCGGGGCCCAGCTCCAACACCAGGGTCCTGGCTGCCGGGATGAACGGAGCCTTTGGGGTAAACTGAGTCCCGTTACCCTCTAATGATGACTCGCTGCTGTTCCTCCTCTGGCGACTTCAGCTATGAACTTCTTTTCTCTTGGGCATCACGTGGATTGACAAGCAGTGTGCGGACTGGGAGCGTTGCCGTCAACACGCTGGGCCAGCGCCTGCCATGCCATCGCCCAGCAGCGCTCGGCGTTCGTGCAAACGCTTTACAACACCGACTAATTGGTTCTCGGGGGGGAAAGGATCATGGAGGAGCACGGGCATTTGCACATTCTGTTGTGTTCCCAGCCTCTGCCGTGGTCACTGATGTCACTGGATGGGGCCAGAGGCCTTCCCAGCGTGAGCATCCCCGCTGTGCACCTCTGCCTTTTTTCAGATGTTCGGTGGCTTGACTGTGGGTGGGTGGCCGAGGTGGCAGGCGGGCTTTGACGAGGCCAGGCATGGAGGGAGCGACCTCAGTCCCTGCTCAGCCGCCAGCAGCCCGGTGTCTTGGCAGGTCCCTTGGCCTCCGCTTCACTGGCTGCAAGAGTTGGACGGGGAATTCGGTGATCCCCATGTACCCAGAGGGTGAAGCCGTGGGGGTCCCCGCACTCCCGATGCAGACCCTGCCCACGGACCGCAGACCTCACCTGGCCGCAGGCCTCAGGCTGTGGCCCCCCTGTGCCGTCCTTGATCCGCGGCCTCCCATGCCTCCGTGGCCCCTCGCAGAAGCTGAAGGGGCAGAAACAAAGATAATGGAACACAATGCAAAGTGAAGCAGTCACTAAATCCCTCACTCCATGCACAGAAAATTATCGCCAGCTGTTGCCCAATTAAACGCAGCAATCTAGCAGAGCTCCAGCAGTTCAAAGGAGAGCGCACACACTGCGTACCCAGCCAAACCACTTCCGTGAAAACCCAGAGGATTTGAACACAAAAACACATTTTTCCATAAGCTACGTTTGTGTTTTTGCTAGAAACAGCCCCACTCTGCGAACAAGCACCGCACCCTGTCCGCGGGGTCCACGCAGAGATTCTATGCACACCGTGTCTTGGCGTCTCGTCTCCAAGAAAGGGTCCTGCCCCTGCAAGCGCTTGCAGGCTCTCCTGAGGCCCTATCAGTGCTCTGTGCCCACAGGTGAAGCCGTTCGTCCGCTGTCCATCTTGTGTGTGCCAGACCCTGTGCTACATTTCCGAGTATAGACATCAATAAGACAGTTTCCTGCCACGAGCAAACCTGAAGTCTGGCTTAACGGACAGGTGTGGAAACCCTAATACAATATTGCACCGTCATAAGGGCTTTTCTAGGTGTTTGGACCAAAACAGCAAGCATCGGGGTGCTTGGTGAAGCCAGAGAAAGCTTCTAAATCAGCTCTGTTAGAACTGGGACAAAGGCATGCATGGCTAGTTCTCGAAAAATGCATTTTCTCTCTATGATCAGGGTTTTTTGCTTTTTTTTTTTTTAATTTGTTTGCTTGTCTTGTGTAAGAAATCTTTTCGTATCCACAACCCTGAAGATATTTGCAACGGATGAAGATAACACTTATTTTCTAAAGCCTCTATAATGTGGCCTTCCGCAGTTAGGTTTATAACGCACACGACTTGATTTTTGTGCACGGTGCAGAAATTGAATGCAATTTGGGGTTTTTTTTGTTTGTTTTTTTGTTTTTCCATATGGATATCCTACTTCTAAGCACAGGTGCTGTGTTGAAAGCAGATTGTAAGAATGAGAATTTCGTTTATTCTATCCTGTTGACAACTTCAAAGGAAAAGCTTTCATTATTTTTACTCTAGATACTAGGATTTTTGTAGTGTTTTGGTTGATGCTTATTAGTAGATGAAGGTGTGCCCTTCAAATTCCCCTGTGTTTAGAGTGATTTCTATCATGAATTACTATTGAATTTCATCAAATTGTTTGTATCCACTTATTAAGATCATACGGAGTTTCTCCATTAATCCGTTGAAGTGGTGAATTCCATGAGTGGAATTTCTAACGTTATGCCAATCTTGAACTCCAAGTATTAAGTCAGGTTCCTTTATATACGGCTGGATTTGGAATGCCAACACTTTTTTTCAGGATGATTGCATTTACGTTTGAATGTCAGATTGTTCTACAATTTCCCATTGTTTTTCAGACCTAGTTGAGTCTTGGTATTAACGTCCTCTCCTTTGTGAAGCATACTTGTCCCTGCCCCCCCCCCCCCCCCCCCCCCCCCCCCCCCCCCCCGCCCATTCTCTGGAAGACTTTGGGAGAGATTGATTGAGTTTGCTGTTGAAGCCATCTGGGCCTGGAATATTCTTTATGAGGGAAAAGTTTTGTTTTTGATTCATTTACATTAACTGAGTCACTTCTAGTAAGTAATGTTTTTCCTAGGAGTTCACTCGTTTCCTTTACATTATCGGTATTAGCATAAAGTGGTAAAATCACCCATATTTTCATTTTGGATCGTGCTTTCTTTTCCTCTACTTTCTTGAGCACTGTTGCCACAAGTTTATCAATCTTCTTAGTTTCTTCCAAGAATCAAACTTGTTTTTTGACCTTCTTTATTGTGTGCCCTCAAAAAAAAAAAAAAACAAAACAAAAAACAAAAAAACTTCATGGATTTCATTGATTCCTGCATTTAAAAAAATTCTTTACTTTCAATTTTGTATGGGATGTCATTCTAGATTGTCAACATGGATGTTTACCTCATTCAGCTTCACATTCTCTGTGTTTCTTTCCTAATATATGCATTTAAAAACATTTCCTGGGTTTTGGTATGTAGTATTTTTGCATATTTTTATTTAAACATAGTTTCTAATCCTCCCTTAGTTTCATCGATTACTTAGACATGTAATTCTTAATTTCCAAACGTGTATGTACTGTGGAATTATCTTTTCTTTGTCTGTGTTTATTTCTAGGATAACTACATGGCTGTCAGAGGATATGCTATCAATTCATTTCCTTAAAAAATAAGTTATCGTTTTGTGACCCAATATGCGGTTAATTTTTGTAGCTGTCTCTGGTGTGCTTTAAAGGATAATGAACTCTGCAGTTTGGGGAATAACAACATTCTATGTCTTTACCAGTCAAGTATGTTATCAGGTTGTGTGTGTTTCTGTATCTCCAACTGTTTTCCTTTTGTTTTGGCTCTTCGAACTAATTAGTGAGAGCTGTGTCAAAATTTCTGAAATGGTGGTGGATTTTTCTATTTATCCTTGTAGTTTTGGCAATTTTCATTTTATGTATTTTGAGACTATGTTATTAATTGCATACAAACATAATTTTTTATATTCTACGTGATTAGCACATTGTTATGAATTGACACTTTGTTGATGAGTTTTGTCTTAAAATTTATTATATATAATGTAGTTACATCAGATTTCTTTTGGTTAGTGTTTACATAGTATATGGTGTTCTTTCTTCTTACTTTTGACAGTTTTCACTTATTTACTTTTTAAGTAGGCTCCACACCCAATGTGGGTCTTGAACTCATGACCCTGAGATTGAGTCATATGCTCTACTGACTGAGTCAGCAAGGGGCCCCAACTTTTGATAGTATTTTCAGTTTGTTTTATGTATGTTTTGTATGAACTGAGTATATTTGGATTTTGTTTTCTTATTCAGATTGTGGCAATTTTTATCTTTTAGGTGGACCGCTTAGTTCACTTAATTAAATGAAATTACTGATACATTAGTTTTTTTGTCCTTCGTGTTATTTTGTACTTTCTGTTTATCTATGTTTTCTCTTCCCTTTCTTTTCTGCATCCTTTTAGTGGCTACCCTAGTAATTATATCTGTATCAACAAACGTTTTTGTCCACTCTTTGGAAAAGACAGTACTGTAGATCATTAACTCCATTTGTTCCCCTCCTGACACATTGGCTGCCATCTCCCCAAGGGTAACCTTGGGGATGACATGTTCTCTTAGTCCCCAACTGCCACTCTAACTTTGCCATCCATTGCAATAATTGCACTTCCTTTTTTTTTTTTCTAATGGTTAAGCATTGCCATCTAGGTTTTGATGTTCTGGGATCCTATTGTCATACTGATATCAGGGAACCCCATTCTGTATCACCATTTCTTATAGTTCGTCATGACCTGTAGAACACATGAGTCTGATGTCCCATTCACCATGACATACCTTCTTGCTTTAGCAAACAGAGGGCCTCCAAGCCCTCCTGCTTTATTTAATTGGCTGGTATTTCACCAGCCCTAAAATCAAGCGGCTTCTGTAATATTTCAACTCTAGCAATCCCAGTTCTCTGAGAATTTGATCCCTTCTTTCATGCTGCTAGAGAAGTTCTGAGATTTTCAGTTTACTTAACACAGGCTGTTGCTTTCTCTCAAATCTCAAGTACCATCATAGTGTATTATAGTGTTTAGCACCATCTCCTATGGTCCTTGTCAGGGTGTTAAATATTCGATCATGGGAGCTCCCCCCCCCCCATTCTCCTTTATGTTTCATTCTGACCTCGATCACACATCTCTGGACCCAGTCCCATGCATGCTACCTTAGCTCCTGCTGATACATCTTGGTGAGGTCTTGTGGCTCTTGGGGCATGGTCCCTTTCCTATGTCTGTATTCCCACACTTCTCCAGCCATGTATTCTGGGAGTTAACCCTAATTATTGATCGGGTGGCTAGGAGGCTTGGTGGGACAGATCTTAAGTGGGGGCAGGGGTAGGTTAAAAGTTGGATTGGATGCCTATTGTCTTATGTGGTAGAGGCCACTTGATTTTAGTAGGAACCTGATTTTTTTCTGAAAGAAGCCACTTGATTTTAGCAGGAATCCCTGTAAGGGATTGGAAATTCTCAAGTGCATCTCTCTAGATGTCAGCACCCCACACCTCAGGTTCCACTGTCCAAACAGGGATCTGGCCTTGGCATAATAGCCTTTCTGAGGTTGACAATTCACCCTCTTTTAGAGCCTGCTCCACCAAATATTAACTTCTAGACCTAATTCTCCATTTTTTCTACCCCAAATATCAATAGCATTCAACAATTGCCATTTAAGTTCATTGTCCTTATAATTAATTATTATGGCTATAATTGGATTTCTCAAATGCATGTGATATCACACTCCTGGGCATGCCCTTCCTGGTTCATAGCTGTGAAACTTTGACAGTTGTACTTCAGTGTGCCCTGGGCTCTTCACACTTCCTTTACTGGTCCTTAGTGATGGAGTCTTCACTAACAGTTGTCCAGGAGGCCATCTAGTCCCAGAATCCCTCTTTAGAGTCAGGCTCCTTAGACCAATTCTGGTACTGGCTACCCTAAATCAGATTGCTGGGTAAGTGGACCCTGAGATACAAATTGGAGTGCAGGAAGTTGATTGACAGTATATCCTAGGGATCAATACCTATGGAGATTAAAACAAGTAAAATTGGACAACTGAAATGCAGTCAACACAAAGGCCTCAGCTGATTCCACAAGGAACTCTGGATGCTGTTGTCCTGCCTGGTGGCGAGGAGGCTGGGTCTTCACATGCCTTGCATTGACCAGTCGCCAGGTGCAGGCTGTCCACACGGAAGGGGGAATCACCTTGTGGCACTGGCTATCTTGAATTGCAGGCAAATGGGGCATTTCCTAGAGTGTGACTTAGCTGTGAACTGTCAGCAGCTGGTGGAAACACTCCAGGGAGGATTGTGGGGCAAGTGCCAGAAACACGTGGTGCCGTGACTGGCCTTCGTCCTTTTGGGGAGGTTGGACCATTGATGCCAGGTTCAGTAAATAAATGGGGACTAATTTGGGAGAAAGATCATTTAGGCTGGCTTTTTAGCCAGAAAGAGCATTGGATACACATGGATTGGGAAATTTTGTGTTGCAGAGATTCTGCTAGAGAGATATATACCAAATAGTGTATTTTTAAAAAGATTGTATTTATTTATTTATTTATTTATTTATTTATTTATTTATTTATTTATTTATGAGAGAGAGAGAGAGAGAGAGGCAGAGACATAGGCAGGGGGAGAAGCAGGCTCCATGTAGGGAGCCCGACATGGGACTTGATCCCGGGTCTCCAGGATCACGCCCTGGGCTGAAGGCGGCACTAAACTGCTGAGCCACCTGGGCTGCCCAGGTTCAGACTTTAAATGAGAAAAATGCCCATCTTTTCTCCCTTATGAACTGACTCTATTCCTGTGAGTGATTACAAGGAATGGAACTAGTGTAGAGTTCTAGTGGGGAAAAACCAAGCTCAGACCCAAAACATTGTCCACTAATAAGGTCCTAACATGCAGTGTGAAAACTAGAAAAGCTCCTCAAAGAAATTCTGAGTCTTGGGTTTTGTAGGAAATGGCTAAGAATGGGCAATGGAGAATGGGTGAGTATTCTAAGTAGGTAGAAATCATGTAGTCCCCAGGGGAATGATTTCTATCACTGATTGGTGTTGTTTGTTTATACGTCAGTAAGATTGTAGAGGACAGAGACGATTAATAAGCTGGTGTGATGAACTGAATATATCCTCTCCCAAATCCATATGTTGAATCCCTAAACTCCAATGAGACTACATTGGAGATAGGATCTTTAAGCAAGTAGTTATGATGAAATAAGGTCCTAAGGGGCCCTAATTCAGTAGGACTGGTGTCCGTAGAAGAAGAGGAAGAGACACCAAGGATATGTGCACACACAGAAAAGACCGTGTGAGGATGCAGTGAGAAGCCAGCATCTGCAAACCAAGGAGCAAAGCCCTACCAGAACCCAGTCCTGTTGACACTTTGATCTTGAACTTCTGGCCTCGGGTCTGTGAGAAAAGAAACTTCTGTTGTTTAAGCCATCGCATATATGATATTTTGTTATGGTAGCCCAAGCAGGCTGAGACACTCGATGATTTCCGACTCATTCAGTGCACATCGTTTTGTATACACGGAATATTTTGTTAAATGCCAGAAAAAGGATAATAAAATATTTTTAATAGTCACTGATTCAGTATTTATTGAATCTTTTAAAACTATAATACTAGTAGAATAGAAGGGAGGAAGTAACCAAACACATGCTAGACTTTCTTTTTCTTCTTTTTTCCTCCAGCTTTATTGGTATATTACTGACATATAACATTTGTACATTTAAGGAATACAATATGATGATTTCAAACATATATATTATGAAATGATTAAACAGTAAGGCTAGTTAATACCTCTATCCCCTCACAAAATAATCATTTTTTCTACTCTCATAATAGCTTTTCAGTGTATGATACAGCATTGCTAATTATAGTCACCGTGCTGCACATTGGATCCCCAGAACTCAATTCATCTTACAGCTGGAAGGGTGTACTCTTTGACCAACATCTTCCTGGCCCCTAGGAACTACCATTCGATTCTCTATTTCTGTGATTTTTTTGTCTTTGTTTTGTTTTTTTAGATTCCCACATATAAGTGAGAACATACAGCATTTGTCTTTTTCTATCTAACTTATTTCACGTAGTATGATGCCCTCAGGTTCCATCTATGGTTCCATCTATATTGCCACAAAGGCAGGAATTCCTTCTTCTTTATGGTTAGATAGTATTAAACATATATAATTTTCTTTATTCATAAATCTGTGAGTGGACACTTAGGTTGTTTCCATGTCCCAGCTACTCTAAATAATGCTGCAGTGAACATGAGCGTGCAGAGATCTCTTTAAGATAATGATTTCATTTCCTTTGGATATATACTCAAAAGTGTAATTGCTGGATCCTGGGGTAGTTCTAGTTTTATTAGCAACATCTATATGTTTTCCACAGTGGCTGCACCACGTTACATCCCCACCAACAGTGCACAAGGGTTCCTTTTCTCCACATCCTCGCCAACACTTGTCCTTTGTCTTTTTGATGACAGTCGTTCTAGCAGGTGTGAGATGATATGTCATTGTGGTTTTGATTGACATCTTCCTGACGACTACTCACGTTGGGCACTTTTTCACGTACCTTCGTATATCAAGTACGTTTCATGGCCATTTGTATGTCTTCTTTGGAAAAAAGTCTATTCAAATCCTTTGCCCGTTTTTTGATCCAATTGTTTTTCATTTATTTATTTATTTATTTATTTATTTATTTATTTATTTATTTATTTATTGCTGTTGAGTTGAATGAGTTCCTTATATATTTTGCACCGTAAGCCCTTATTAAATAGATGGTTTGCAAGTGTTTTCTCCCATTCTGCAGGTTGCCTTTTCATTATGCTGATTACTTCTTTACCTGTGCAGAAGCTTTTTAGTTTGATGTTACATTTTATTTTTCAGTGCAGTTATATTGCCATTAACCCAAACACGCTTTTGGCCTGGACTCTCTTACAGTTAGACTTGCTTTTTCAAGGTCCCTGGAGTCAAGGCTATAGGGCTGGCTTATCTAAGGAACATACCTGCAAAGTCTAGTTAGTGTCTTCAGGCAAAAGATGCACATCTATTATTTTTTTAAAGATTTATTTATTTATTTTAGAGAGATTGTGTGAGTGTGTGTGCATGTGTACACATGTCTGTGGGAGGATTGGGGAGGAGCAGAGAGAGAGAATCTCAAGCAGATTCCCCACTGAATGTGGAGCCTGATACAGGGCTCAATCCCATGACACTGAGATCATGATCTGAGCCAAAATCAAGAGTTGGACACTCAACCAACTGAGCCATCCCAGAAGATGCACATTTAATGAAAAGGTTTTATTTCTGCCTTGCGGCAGGGCCATCAAGATTTTCTGTGGATTCCGTTCAGTTGTCCTTGCAAAGTTTTCATGCCCCATGATGCTTAAAATAATGCTAATTATACCTGACATTTATTAATGGCTTCATAATTATCAAAGTGCTTCCAAAGGCCTTGATAACTTATTAGATCCGACCATCCTAAGAAGGAGAGTATCTCACTTGGGCTGCCTGCTGTCCAGGGGAGGGGCCCCAGCTGAGGAATGGGAGGCCCCTAGGAGATCCTCTGGTAGAAAGGCTAAGAGGAAGCAAGTGCAGAGTACACAGTATGTGACACCCAGATCTTTCACAAATTGATAAACTAAAATGGTCAGGGTGATTGGATTGAATGCAGAAGGCTAAGTAGAAGAAGCACAGGACATTGAGTGTGAGGAACTGAGCTGTTGGCAGTCACAGAAATCAGGGCTTTGAGCTCTTACTCCAGATCCAGAGTTTAGGTTGATTGTAACCAGTTTTCAAATGTAGCAAAAGCCCCGTCCAACACCTGGTTACAGGAACAGCAGCGATAGGAGCTAAGCGCAGTACAAACTGGATCCCCGTATGAACAAAAGCCCCACGAGGCAAGGGGACAAATCTCAGACGGCAGTGGTGATGCTAGAGGTCAAGGCTGAGGCTCCTGCCTCTACATCATTTCCTTCTTCTAAGCCCAGACTAGCCCCATGGAGCAAGCAGGGATCCTAAGAGCTCACATCCAGGATTCAGATGCAACCCTAGCTGGGTCGCCAGCGGGGAAGGCTGAGGGAGGAGGAGGAGAGAACAGCAGGTCGGGGGCAGGGGTTTCTGTGGGATCACAGGGCATAAGTGAATGGTGCTGCAAGGTAATTCGCCTCTCTGATTCTCTGGGCTTCTGGTGACATTTCCCGATGCTTTGTATTATCTCAAACAATCAGTCTTAATTACAGCTTTTCCCAGGCCTGTGTCCTGGCTCCGCTGGGGGGTGTGCTGAGTCAGCAGGAAGTGATCTCATCAGCTCCGCGGGAAGTTCCCGCATTGTAATGGAGGAAACAGAATCCAAATCAATTAGATGGAAAAGAAAGCCCTCATCAGCAAGAAAGGGAGTTGGAAACATCAAAAGCAACTGATGTTGGGGGCACTTTAAGTGGGAAATGTGATTAACTTTGATTTTGGAGGAGACAACTTAGTGTAAAAATTAGGTAGAAACAGACAGGCAGACCAAAGTCCCTTTTGTTGTAGACACGCCTGCAGTGTTGTTAATCTGAACCTATAAAATTATCGAATTCTCTCTCAAGCACTGCTTGGAACTCTTTTAATAAGGAAAGTAGGAAGTTTCCTTGATAAAATAGGTAGCTGCCAGGCCTGAATTTGATTTGTATGTTAAAAAAAAAAAAAAAAGAAAGAAAGGAAAAGAAAAGTGATCCCCTTAGCTTCTTGTTTCCAAGGGAGTTTTTTTTTTTTTTTTCCAGAAATATATTGCTTATTGGATGGTGAATCTCTAATTTGGGAGACCATATGTTTTAGGTATTCTGGGAAAGATCCGGGTTTCAAACACGGTGGCCATTGTTCCCAGAAGCACAGCATAACACACTTGAGAATCTCAGGAGAGACAGGTCCTCTCGGTGAACACTTTCTGTGTCCCAGGGACTTGGATGCAGTAAGTCCTTTTGTTTCTCATGGCAGCTCTTGAAGTGGCTACCACGGTCCTTACGGCATATGTGCTTGGAAGCCAAGACTCACTCACCATCTCCCACAGGCACAGGGCAGAGCTCTGTGGCCCCAGAGCCTGATACGGTGGCCAGCGTCCTGCCCGGGAGAGTGATCGTGCTCTTCCACCTGGTTGTCAGAGGAGTTTCAAGATGACCCCAGGACCCCTGCACGTCCATACAATGCCCACCCACCCCCGGCCAGCAGCATCTGTGCAGGTGATGATTACTATTCACTCCCATAATAGATTCCTGACCAGTATGACCTGGAGTTGGTCCAAATGGAGATTATCTAGGTTGGCCGAGGTGATCAGGTCGTCTCTTTAAAGGTCTCCATGTGGTCCTTCCTGAAGTTGGAGAGGTGGGGGACCTGTGAGGGGCCTGTAGATATGGTTGCCTGGCAAGAACAGGACTCAGCCTTGGCCCCCCAGGCTGATAGCTTGCAGGAAAGCAAGCTTTTCCTCATGAGGATCAAGTCAGCTGTCCCCATGGTTTCCGTCCTGTGACACCCTGGGCAGGAACCAGTCAAAGTGCACCAGACTCGCAAGGAAACTGTAGCAGATGAGTGTTGTGTTTGGGGTCACCATGTGTATGGAGGCAAATCTGTTATGTACCGTACGCCTCCCTCCCCACTCTGCTCTCATTTGTCCTTCCTTCTACTATTATTTATCAGCATTTATTATGTATTAGAATATGTGTTAGGAGTTGTAGCCTCAGTGGGCAGCAGTCAGATGAGGGCCCTGACTTGGGAAGCTTATGACAAGATGAGGGAGACAGATATGAATCAATTAATGGCAGGATCGGGTGCCAGGATGGCTCAGACGGTGAAGCGTCTGCCTTCAGCTCAGGTCATGATCTCAGGGTCCTGGGATTGAGTCCCGCATCAGGCTCCCTGCTTGGCGGGGAGTCTGCTTCTCCTTCTCCCTCTGTACCTCCCCCCTACCTGCTTGTGCTCTCTCTCTCTCTCTCTCTCAAATAAAGAAGTAAAATCTTAAAAAAAATAATAGCAGGATACAAGTAAAAGTGTGCCCAAGGGGCCTGAGAAGACCCTCCATACCAAGGGATAGTATAACCATAATCTTACATCTAGCAGAAAGCACACACACAAAAGTATTCCCCAAGGCATAAACAGTTAGGCAGAAGTTGAAGCGTGAGTCATAATTACCATGGCCAAAGTGCAGGGAAGGGCATGGCCGGTACAGGGAACAGCAATAACCAAGTCTCTGCACAGGCAAAACCACATACACAAGGCAACACACAGGGCCTGCGGTTGTGTGTGGACATGGAGACTGGAGACGTAGGGGGCCAGACATAGGAGGCCTGAAGTCGTGTGTTCTAAGGGGTTTCCTTTGTAAGAGCAACGGCAAGCAAGCCCATTCTAGAAGTGTATGAAGTGAAGGGAATGCCGGGAGGCAGGAACGGCAGGACGGGTGGGAAGCACTTCGGGCAGCCCCAGGGTGTGACCAGGGTGTGAGCCAGAGCCCTGGCTGGGGGAGCAAAGGCGGACATGGGCCGGTGACCAACGCGAGGCAAAAGGTCGGGGGGAAGAGTAAGTTAGCAAGAGCTCCAACGCCTCGGGTCTTGGTGACCAAGAGAAGAGGCTGTGGCATTAAGTGAGGAGGGGGACCAGAGAGGCATTGAGAGGAAGGTCAGGGTCCGGCCACCCCTCCTGGGGCGCGGCGCCTGGAGTACAGCCAGGAGGAACTCCGCATCCTTAGGGCCAGAGGGGTCATCGTGGATATTTGATCCATAGTGTGTGTGTTGGGGGGGTGCTGACATCATGTGAGAGGATGGGATCGCTGATGACGAGATATCAGAGAGAAAAAGGCTGAGGACAGAACCACCTGGAGACCTACTTCTTACCTGAAGATCTATAATTATATATAATTATATATATTATTATATAATATATAATTTATAATATAATATATTAATTATTATTATAATTATAATTAATTAATTTTTATTAATTAATAACTTTTATTAATTTTAAGCCCTGATTTAGGTGGTCATGGTCAGAGGACCTACGACCACAGGGCCACACTGAATCTACTGGATACTGTTTTCTCTGTTGTTAACTGAAATTCTGTGTATTGCAAGTTTTTCACTCAAGCCCATCAAGGAGGCAAATTTTAATTTTGATCTGAAAATGAATGAGGAGCAGTACTTCACGTTTAGTTATGAACTCACTGAATTATATGAGACAGTTTATGTTTTAGAAATAAAATCGTACGGCGTTTTCAGCACGGAGATGGAGTGGCCAGTACCACTTGCCCCCTCGTTCCACTCTGATCCTTTGGCCTGGTTATATTCTGTTTCCATCTGGAATCAGGGGGGATGGTTCCAATCCTGGCTCTGTCACAGACCTTCTCGGTGCTTCTACAGAAATTATTTATTCTATAAAATATTTCTTGGGGCTGCCATGAAGACTGTAGGGTGTCTGGAAAATAATGATTGATCAGTGGAAACAAAGGGACTGATTTAAAGTCTAATTTGGGGTCTTCTCTTCCCACCTCAAATAAAATCCTATCTTCTCAAAGAGCAAATGAACAAAAAAGCAAAAGTGACGGTAATATTACCTGAATGCCTCCCGGGGTACTGTGGATTGAGTGGGGGAGTTCGTAAAAACTCCTAGCATTTCATTCACTTTCAGCTGCTGTGTCTGACATATGGAAGGCTGTAATTTCACAAGGAAGTGAAACCTTACCTCCTACCAGGTGCCAATATATTTTAAGCAAAGAGATATTACAACTCTGGAATTATTGAAAGCCTATGTTCTTTCTTTCCAATTGCTTGAGGCAGACGTAAAAAGTCACATTTTTGGAATTAGCATATGACGTCATTGGGACTGGCTGTAATGGAGGTGACATGGTGGATGTGGGAGACGAGGAAAACTTGGGCTGAGCAAATCTGGAGGGCAGGCCTATTTTTAGATTTTTGTGATGCAGGGCTATTCTGATGCTCGAAGGAAATTGTGAAACTGCCGTCTCTCAAAGTAAATTGATACTTCATTGCCCTGGATTCTAAAAACTTAAAAAAAAAAAAAACTTTTTTTCTGTCTTTTTCTCAGCTTTCAATCTCTCCAGAGGTTAAAAATCAGGAGGTAAATTGCGTGTGTCCTCTCTGTGCAGCCAATTTCAGCTCATTTGAGTGTCTAATTGACTTAAATAGTCTTCAGTTCATCTTGGAACTGTTTTCACAAAGCAAGAAAATATAAGGATGCATATGATCTGCTGACATAACAGCATCCTGAAAAAGTATGTGGAGAATGTATGTGTGTGTGCGTGATGTGTGCACATGGGAGTGTGTGTGCACGTGTGCATGGGAGTGTGTATGCATGCACAGGAGTGTGTGCATGTACATGAGTGTGTAAATGTGTGTGCATGCAAGTATGTGTGCATGCATGTGAGTATGTGGGATTATGTGTGAGTGCATGGGAGTGTGTGTGCATGCATGGGAGTGTGTGGGATTGTTTGTGAGTGCATGGGAGTATGTGTGCATGCATCTGAGTGTGTGAATGTACGTGCATGTGAGTATGTGGGCATGAAAGTGAGTGTGTGGGAGTATATTTGAGTGCACGTGTGTGTGCTTGCATGTGGGTGGATGTGAGTCTATGTGTACTTGCATGTGAGTGTATGAGATTGTGTAGGGATGCATGTGAGTGTGTGTGGGCATACAAGTGTGGGGGAGTGTTTGTGAATGCATGTGACTATATGGGATTATGTGCACATGCATGTGAGTGTGTGGGCATGTATGTGAGTGTGTGCGTGTATGTGAGTGTATGGGATTGTATGGGCATGCATGTGAGTGTCTGGGATTGTGTGGACATTCTTGTGAGTGTGTGCATGCATGTGAGAGTGTAGGCATGCGTGTGAGTGTCTAGGTATTGTATGGAGATGCATGCGAGTGTGTGGGAGTATATGTGAGTGCATGGGAGTATGTGTGCATGCATGTGAGTGAGTGAATGTGCATGCATGTATGTGGGCATGCAAGTGAGTGTGTAGAATTATATGTGAGTGCATGTGTGTGTGGCAGTGTGTGTGCTTGCACGTGTGTGTTTGGGATTGTGTAGGGATGAATGTGAGTGTGTGTGGGCATGCAAATGTGTGGGAGTGTTTGTGAATTCATGTGAGCTTGTGTAGTCATGCATGTGAGTATATGGGATTATATGCACATGTATGTAAGTGTGGGCTTATATGTGTGTGTGCATGCATGTGAGTGTCTGGGGTTGTGTGTGCATACTGTGAGTGTGTGCACATGCATGTGAGTGTGTGGGAGTATATGTGAGTGTCTGGGATTGTGTGTGCATACATGTGAGTGTCTGGGGTTGTGTGGGAATGCATATAAGTGTGTGTGCATGCTTGTGAGTGTGGGGGGTTGTGTGGGCATGCACGTGAGTGTGTGTGCATGCATGTGAGTCTGTGGGAGCATATGTGAGTGTCTGGGGTTGTGCGGGAATGCATGTGAGTGTGTGTGCATGCTTGTGAGTGTGTGGGGTTGTGTGGGCATGCACATGAGTGTGTGTGCATGCATGTGAGTGTGTGGGAGCATATGTGAGTGTCTGGGACTGTGTGTGCATACATGTGAGTGTCTGGGGTTGTGTGAACATGCACGTGAGTGTGTGTGCATGCACGTGAGTGTGTGGGAGCATATGTGAGTGCACGTGTGTGTGGCAGTGTGTGTGCTTGCCTGAGTGTGTGCGCGCGTGTATTTACCTCCCCCACGGACCGGCAGGGCCCAGTATCTGCTCTGTTCCTATTTCGGTCCTTTGTCATCACTGCTATAATGGAGCCACTGTCATCTGGTAGGAATATTTACCCGCTCGACGGGTCTGGCTTGGCCTGGTAATCGTGAGCGCACATCTGGAGTCTAGACTTGGCGGCTCTGTGGGCAGGCGCGGATCCCAAGGCTCCCCGGGCCCCGGGGCTCCTCCCGCCGGCACCCCGCTCTGTTGACATAGGTGGGGGCCGCCTCATCTGTTTCGGCCGCCTGGCCCCCCTGGCTGTCCTCCCTCCCCCCCGCCTCCACGGCCCCGCCGTGTCCCCGCTCTGCTGTGCGGCCACGGGAGGACCCCTCTGTGACCCCCCTTGTGCTCGGGGTGCTTTGCCGGGGCGGGGGAGGGAAATTCTGATGATTTGTGGTTGTGCCTGTTGGAGGCAGTGGGCTGTGCAGAGCCGGGGAGACGAGCTGTGAGAAGGGAACAGAGTAGAGACAGGGGCCCTGGCCTGGTCAAAGGGCTGAGGACGCTGGAGTGAGTGGTTCGGGGTCAAGTCCATACTCAGCCATCACAGCAGACGTGTGACCTTCAGGGTCTCTGAGGTTCAAATTCACGATCTGTAATTGGTGGGGGGAGGGAGTGACCACCTCGTACACTTGTTGGGGGGGTGCACAGATCAATAAAGTTAAAATGCCCTGAAGTGGGAAATAAAAACTGGTCCCCTTTCCGAGCAGGTTTATCACATTCACAGATGAGAAAGTGATTCTTTGACTCAAAGCAAGAAAAACAGCAACGGTTGCTGGAAATATAGGTTTGTGGGGGGCATGGGGCTGAGCAGGGGTGCGGAGATCTTCATGGGAGGTGAGAAGTTTCGGAAGCGGGTCCAACAGCAGTACCTACTTTTAGAGACAAGGTAACAGAGAAAAAGGCAACCGCATTCTTGTGGCTGCAACATGTCCCATGCGGGATCCTTTTCTTCCTCGTTTCTTTTTATAAAATGAAATTGTTGTGAAGCTCTGATGGGCTGGTGACTTCCAAAACCGGGTGCCCCTCACACGGCCGGCCTGGCATTTGAAAGACCCAAAATGCATAGGCACTGCTCTATTTTTTTTTTTTTTTTTAGCAACAGTGGGTTATTTTTATTATTATTATTATTTTATTTATTTTTATTTTTTTATTTTTTTGGTGTATCACCTGCGCACGGATGCTGTGGTAAACCACAACAAAGAGTTATCCATAAGCGTACTAATTAATCACATTTATAATTAAGTGACTTCTAAATAAATTTCCCATAAAGAATAATTACTTGGATGTCTACCCGGCAAACAAAAGCAAGTCTTTGAGAAATTATAGGTTTCTTGTGGAAAATGTACTCCATTCTACCGAGGTCGGCAAACCACGGCCTGCAGCCCACAAGACAGTAACTGCCTATCTCCTGCCAAGCCTAAAATATTTACTCCCTGGCTCTTTACAGGAAACATGTATAGATGCCTACAATTACATAAATGAATAGAATTAGGACGTGTGGTTTTCTTTTAAAACTAGGAATATCTGTCAATGCAATCCTACCATGATACGGCCTGCCTTAACATCCCTCTAATGCTCGAGCCACTGTCTCAGGCGGCTGGGGCTGCCGTGGTGATACACCGCGGGCTCGGGGACTTAATCAGCAGACAGTGAGCCCTCAGAGCTGGAGGTTGGAAGCCCAAGGTCAGGGTGTCAGCGGATCTGGTGCCTGGTGAGAGCCCTCCTCCTGGCCTGGAGACAGTCGTCTCCTCTCTGTGTCGTCACGTGGCAGAGAGAGTGAAACTGGTGTCTTTTTCCCATCTTATAAGGGCGCCAATCCCATCATGGGGGTTCTATCCTCATGACTTTATTTAGACCTGATTACTTCCCACAGGCCCCATCCCCAAATACCATCACACCAGTATAGGAATTTAGAGGGGGGGGGGGTGGTATACGATGTTCAGTCCACAGCAACTCCACAAGAAATTGCTTGCGATGGGGCAGCAAGGCCTCCCCTCCTCCATAGCAGCATCGCGTTCTGACTCCATCCCATGGCACCCGATTCTGTTGGCCCTATGGGCCAGACACATGATCAAGTTGCTGTAAGATTGTCTGGAAACAGAAATGAGGGGCAGGTCATCTTGCCTGAGATCATCAGAGACAAGTGGGTGGGTGCATTTGGTCTGGGCCTGGAAGGCTGTTGAGACTGCGGTGAGGGAGAGAGAGCCTCTACCCTAGCCTGGAGGAGGGCGTGAGGCTCTGCCTCCCTGGAAACCAGGCCTCCGTGGAGCAGGTGTGTGAGGCCCGCCTGGAGCCGTGGGTCGGCTCTGCTGTTTACCAGACGACTGTCTTTGGGCAAGTGCTCAGGTTTGTAGGCCTCCGGATTCTCACCGAAAATTGGGAATGTTGACAACATTTTCTACTTTGTAAGGCTGTGAGGACGATGAAATCAGAGGGATGGTGGCACAGTGCAGCGAGTGCTCATAGTCCGCAGCTCCCTCTGCCCTTGTCATGACCTTGCCATCCTCATCCTGTCCCTTGCACACCTGACCCAGCCCTGCCCAAATGTGACACCCTGTGCGCCCTCTGCCTGGGGGTCAGGGCTCAACTCATGGTCTTCTTGCTCTTCGAATTGTGATTTCAACACTGTGTAGTAAGCACGGTTTCTCCTAAAAGAGTCATACAACCTGGACCACCTAAAACCACAACCGACAGGTTGTCTGTGGGCCGTTTCAGTAGAGATGTAGACTTACGGCCTTAAGGAGCCAGTTGGAGCTTGTAACCAGAGACCATCAATCAAGGATTGATGTTTGGTTTGGGTTTATGTACCCATCATTTTCCAGTTTGGTAACTAGTGGCAGGAATCTAGTAGGTTGACCAGACCTAGCATTTAAGTTTTAGCAACATGAAAATATATGAAAATATGATCACTCAAGGGGCTAAACATCCCTAAGTATGCTTTGACATCATTGGCCTATCCAGTTAGGTGTGTAAGTAGATTTGAAACTTCGAGTGCTTTCAATATAAGTCCATCAATATTTAGGACGCTTCTTTAGGCTGATACAGTAAACTTTAACTCTGGGATATTTTTTGACATTCACAGTCAAAATCTCAAGCACCCAAGCTATGTGTTTTTATTTGTTTCTCTTGCCTTTAAGTGAAAAGTTGAGCCCAAGGAAAGAAAAAGGTAAATGTTGTCTTTTTACCTTAGTTACCAGAACTGCGACAGCTGTTGTTGTTCAATGATTGTGTTTGTGCGTGCACACGTTTGAGTGTGTGTACATGCCTAAGTGTGTGCGTGTGCATACATGGGCGTGTGTGCGTGTATGTGTGCTCGTGCATGAGTATGTGTGTGTGCAGGTACAAGTGTGTGTGCAGGCATGTGTGTGTGTGCAGACGTGTGCATGAGTATCAGCGTATGTGCATGCATGAGTATGTGCAGACACATATGTGCATGCATGAGTATGACTGTGTGTGCAGGCATGAGTGTGCATGTGTGTGCAGGCACATGGCAGTGGCCCTAAGCGTGACAGATGCTGATGCCTGCAGATGAGGAAACACTTCAAGACGAGGCCGCGTCGACTCCGTGGAAGGTTTGCTGACTCAGGGGCTGGAAAGAAAGTAGAAAGCGCGCCCCCATCGATTACGACAAGGCCCAGCACCCCCTGATCGCACTCTTGCCTTTGGACGCAGGTCTTGCCGGGTTAGCAGCAGGATCTGATTTTGAGTCATGAGCTGTTCTCCCCAGCCGCTGAGTTCCTTCTGAGCCTGATGGACGGGAGCCAGAAGTCTGTGGAGATGCTGGCTCACACTCCGCTTATCTGTGACAAGCCTGTTTGGCACACGAAGTGGGAATATCTTCATTGTCACCAGCAGCAGCAGCACAAGATTTTGCTTTTCTGCGGCACGCCCGGCCCTGCAGTAGGATCCGTTCTGTGGAGCCCCCAAACCAAACCTCTCTCCTCGGGGGCTCATCCTAGAGAAAGTTCGAGAAGGAGTCAAGGACCCTTATTTTAAAGACGCAGGGATGGAGGCTCAGAGACGGGCTTTGTTGCCCACGAGGCCACACCGCTGTTGGCAGGGCCAGAAGTGGAAACAGCACCTCCAGATTTCTGTCTAGAGCTTTCTACCATAACATGCTTCCTAATCCTCCGGAGAGCCTGGGAAGCAGCTCTCCTATTTTAGCTCCGCTTTCAGCTTTGGGCGCGTTGCACATGGTACCCGACACGTCATACGCCTTCAAGACTAATTGTTTGAATGAAGTACTGAAGGAGCGGATGGAGTTCTACTCCGCTGGTCAGGAGGCAACATCGGGGAGCGCGGAGCTGTCCATGCTGCCTCCTGTCCAAAGAAGGGATTTAGGCCCTGCACCGAGCGCGGTGCTGGCACGCGGCCCTCCCTAGTCCTGGCTACAATCATCATCTCCGCCGAGCCCAGGCACGTGTGTTTTTTCTGTTGCGGTGCTCTCTCGCCTCTAGCTGGCTTTGCTGTTGGTATCGGAATAAGAAAATTCTACATGAGGTGGGTAGGATGATGCAGTTGAAACCAGGCCCTGCACTTGTTCCTGAGGGAAGCTTCCATGGAAGGGGAAGCACTCGTTCCCAGAGAGCCGTATGGGGCACTTCCCAGACTCTCCTACACCGTCACCTACATGGGCCTGGTGACATCCGTTGCCACGAGTCCAGTGCACACCGAGGGCCCCTGGTATCAGCCTGGCTTCTCTGTATTGTGCTGTCATGGGTGAACAGCAGCCAACCCAGAGCGTGCAGCTGGGTTTCAATGCGTTGCGATGAGAGCAATCCGACTACCTGTAAATCGATTTAGAACACACTTAACGGGATTTCAGAGCCTGGATCTGTGTGAGAATAAGAGAAACAAGAGCAAACCTGAATTTGTGACTTACTCTCTAGTTAAGCAGAATGCTTGCACACGAATAATCCCATTTATTCCCAGTCCCTGTAGGCTGGATTCCTCCCATCTTACACCTCACAAAGGGGGCTCGGATGGGCGGTGATGAGCAGAGTGGGCCCAATGCCTTTGGTCAGTTTGTCGGGGTCGGGGTTCTGCTCTGCTGTGTGGCTGCGGAGCCCTGGTTCCTGGTGCCGGCCCGTCGCAGGCGGGGCCTGAGATCCCCAACGGCTTCGTCCCAGGCATCCATCGTAGAAGGCACACAAGCACCTGCTGCCACGCAGTGTCCCATGTGTGGCATCCTCTCAGATTGCAGCAGGGTGTGAGGGGGATCGTGGAAGCTCCGGGAGAGTGAGAGGAAGGGACATGTATTCACAGAATGTGCTTAGGTTAGTTACGTAGTGGATGGAGACATGGGTTCTCATCCTACTTCCGTCACTTTACCGGTTGTGTGCAAGTTGCTACTGTGTCTGGGGAGAGTTTTCTGCTCTACACGACGCAGGGACTGTACGATCATGCAGCTGAGTCAGCTCTAGAAGCTCATCTTTCTATTAATTGAAGTAGCCGCTGGGACCTTTTAAGGTTCTTACGATCTCAAATTATGTCTCGTATCACCTCTGGGGAGCCACGCTGTAGGGATGAGCATACTTAGGAAACTCAAGGTGCAGAGGCCAGATGCTCAGTGTCACCGGCACAGACTGTCCCGGCCCCAGCTCAACCACGCCTCGGCTCTGGGACTTCAGACCCTTGGCCTCACCTTTCTGTGTCCATCTCCCAATCCCTAAATCGGGGTTAGCCACCCCAGGGAGTTATTAAAGGACTCAAATAAGTCGGTGAATGCAAATGCTTGCAATTCTAGCTCACAAGCACTAGCTGCGTTTAATGAGATGGATTACTACTCTGACTTTCTTCTCCTGTGTGTGGGCGATGCCTCAGCCCAGGGCCTCTGCTCTGACTGGAGTTAAAACAGTCTTCTCTCTCTCTCTGTCTCTCTCTCTCTCTCTTTTGCAGTGATTCCCCTCACATGCCCTGATTCTGTCCCATGGGATGTAAGAACTCTGTCTGGTGACTTTGGGGAAAGGCTCTGCCCCTGACGGCAGAGGGAGGTGACGAAAGGCAAGCTCTGTGGCCCTGGGCCCCTGTCGCCTTCCTAACTGCTCCCGGGATGTAACATTAGAAGCCACGGCAGCTGTGACCTTAAAAGGAGACATTCCAGGCCCCACTGGATGGGAGAGCAGGGAGGAGGAACGACCCGGGGTCCAGGCAAGCTTGGTGAGCCTGGAGCTAACCCAGAACCAACCCAGGTTGGTGCACCAGCTCTGTGCACTCTGTCTCCCCACAAAAGGATCAAGTGTCTTTGTTGGTCTGTTATCTTGTTATGTGCTCCCCAAATATGTGCTCCCCAAATATGTGCTCCCTTATAATACTGTTTCTTTTTTTTTTTTAATTATTTTTAAAGATTTTTCTTTCTTTTTATTTGAGAGAGAGCACGAGCGGGTGGGGAGGCGCAGAGGAAGGAGCAAACTCTCCACAGAGCCGGGAGCTAGACGTGGGGCTCGAACCCAGGACCCTGAGATCGTGACCTGAGCCGAAGGCAGACGCTTCGCTGACTGAGCCCCCCCCCCCAACCCCGCGCCCCATAACACTGTTTCTGGGTGCAGGAAACTTGTCCTTCAATCAAGTCAGACATAGCAAAGGGGAGGGGGGCCTGGGCGCTCAGTGGTGCTGCTGTAGTGGCTCCAAAGAAAGCGTTGGCATTAGTTCTGCACTTCCTTGCGGCCAGCTTGGGAAAAGAAAGCCAAACACCTAAGTCCACATGGAAAGAAAGAAGGAGACAGCCGCTCTGAGGATGCAGGATTGTTTAACTGAGTAGGCAATATATTTGAAAAGCCATTTCTCACACTCGGTGACGCCAAATGGCATCACAGGCTCTTGCCTGACGCTTTCTTACCAAGTAAGTTCGGTTGTTAAAATGTTTGTTATAAGCAACAAAGACACAATATTAAAGGGAAACCATCGCTGTTTCCTGTGTGTGTTGCTTCTTTTCCTGCTTCTCATTTTCTACATCCATTTCATTAACTTTATCCTCATTTAACTGCATCTTTTTGATACTTTTGCTCTAGGTCGTTTCAGGATCAGAGGGAAAAAAAGTGACTTAGTGGCATAAAGACATGGACTCATGTCAGCAAGTGTAGACAAGGACGTGTTCTAATATATGGACCAAAGCAAAGCGATCGTGGCCTTGAGCCTGGAGTGTGGGTCAAGGTGACCGGGTGTGTGGGTCACTGGTGACCGGGGGTGTGGGTGCTGGGCTCCGGCAACATCCTCAGGATGGTCGGGGCAGGGGAGCGGGGAAGGGGGGTGGTCACTGAACTAACCTGGGTTGGTGGTCAACATGGGTGGATCATACGTTCTAGGGAACACGAACTGTCCTGAGAAGGGAGCATTGGCAGGAAATTCCAATTGATTATTGATGGCCAGTTGCTTGGCCAGTGACTCCCTGGCACAGTTACACTTACATTTTTTTTTATTTTTTTCTTTTAAAAGGTTTTATTTATTTATTCATGAGAGACACACAGAGAGAAAGAAAGAGGCAGAGACACAGGCAGAGGGAGAAGCAGGCTCCCTGCAGGGAGCCCGATATGGGACTCGATTCTGGACCCTGGGATCACAACCTGAGCCAAAGACAGGTGCTCAGCCATCCAGTTGTCCCTGTAGGATACAGTTTTAAAGACATGTATCAAAAAGTACTTAAGGGGCACCTGGGTGGCTCAGTAGGTTGAGCATCTGACTTTGGTTCAGGATCCCAGCAGGGAGTCTGCTTGTCCCTCTGCCTCTCCTCCCCCCTCATGAGATTTCATTTATTTATTTGAGAGACAGAGAGAGGAAGACACAGACAGAGGGAGAAGCAGGCTCCATGCAGGGAACCTGACATGGGACTTGATCCCAGGACCCCAGGATCACACCCTGGGCCAAAGGCCGATGCTCAACCATTGAGCCACCCAGGCGCCCCTCCAGTAATCTATTTTTTTTTAAGATTTTATTTATTCATGAGAGACACACAGACAGAGAGGCAGAGACACAGGCAGAGGAAGAAGCACGCTCCCTGCAGGGAGCCTGATGTGGGACTCGATTCCAGGACCCCAGGATCACGCCTTGAGTCGAAGGCTGATGCTCAACCACAGAGCCACCCAGGCGCCCCTACACCTGTACCTTCATACCACCTTCTAGTTCAGACTGGTGTTTGCTCCTGATGTGACCACAATCTCCGTTCTCTCCTAGATCAGCTTAGAAATAGTCAAGGAGGCATGAGGGGATTTCGGGGTTTGTGACCTCGAGCTGTTCTAGGACATTCTGTAAAAAACATTCTGCTTTCATCTCAGAATATCTGAACAATTGTGAAGAGCTGAGGAGACAGGGAGAAGGCCCTATTTCTAGAACAGGCCCAGGACACACTGTGAGAAGACAAACAGGAAAGGGGCCTTTGGTAACGTGGCGTCTGCGTGGGGGAGCTCAGGTCAGTGCAGGGCGGGAGTCCTGTTAGGCCTTCAGTGAAGGCATTTAGAAGGGAGTAAAAGGCCTCCACTGGAGCCAGAGTGAGGAAATGCTTCGGAAAACTCAGCCAGATGAAAGAGCTGATGAAGTGGTTGTTTGCAGGGCTTGGAGCAGACAGATGGCCGGCAACGCCAAAGGCTGCGTGTGTTAAAATATGCATTGGCCGGAAAGAGCCTGAGGTCTTCTGTGACCAGGATCCAGTGCCCAGGCAGCCCTGGGGCTCAGCCTGCAGGTGGGTTGCACGAAGGTTCGAAGGCATCACACATCCAAGCAACACACTCGTCCTCAGGAGGTCGCCATGGCACGGAACCGTCTGCTGCCTGATGGGGAGGTAGGCCAAACCAGTTCTTGGGTGTTATGTATTCAACTATGGTGGATGTAGAGTCTTGGGAGAAAATCTGGGTGAGGACAAACTCTGGGAAGGCTGGTGAGGGGAGATAGGTGAACACTCCACGAATGGTACTTGTCAAAGTTGATGTTGTGTTTCCAAGTTGGAGGGTCCGTTAGTGCATTGTGGGAATGAATGGTGGGAACAGAAAGGGTTTGAACCCCACTTACTAGCAGTGACCTTGACTGTGACCCCTCACCTCCTAGAACCTCTTTTCCTTTACCTCATAAGTCGAGAGAGCTACTGCTACATGGCTGTGTTGTTGAGAGGATTAGAAATGGTTCTTGCATCACGGGGTGGTGGTGGTGGTGGGGTGTCTGCCCATAGGAGGTACGCGGAGAGGGAGAGTTGGACCTTTCTGGTCTCGGTTGAATTCAGCTCCTCATTTGCACAGGAAGAGACAAACCTGTGGAGGTAAGTGCTCTGCCCAAGGTGGCTCAGCCCCCCCGGGGGCAGAGCCAGAGATGTGCGCTTCTCCACTCCACCACTCAGGCCACGACTTTGGGGCTGGGGTACTGCCCTGGTAAAAACTACATGTTTGGTCAAGAGATCCTACAACAAGCAACTTACTATCGTTTGTATGGTAAGTTGGTGTCTCCCAGGGGGAGGATGCAGGGCTAAGTAGGATAGGGGGCTGGTCACCCCAAAACAACCCCAGGATTAAGGATTGGATCTTTCAACCCCACCCTAGATCTCCAGGAGGGTGAGGGCTAGAGGTTGAATTCCACCACCAATGGGCAATGGTTTAATCAAACACGCCTCTGTAATACAGGCTTGTAAAAATCCCTAAATGATGGGTCTGGGGAGTTTCTGGGTTGGTGAAAACATCTAGGTTCCGGGAGGATTGTGTCGTCCCAGCCCCCACACCTTGCTCTACGTGTCTCCTCCGTTTGGCTGGCTATTCCAGAGCTCCATTCTTTATAACAGACTGATTGACCCAAGCTGCGTGCTTTCCTGAGTTCTGCAATTTGTTCTAGCAAATTATTGAACCTGAGGGCTCCCGAGAACCACCAAATTTGTCGTTGGCCAGGCAGGTGTGTGAGTAGCCTGAACCCCTCACTCTCAGCTGGTGTCTGAAGTGGGACAGTCTGGTGGGACTGAGTCCCTAACCTGTGAGCTGTGTCAACTCCAGGTTAGGAGTCAGGATAGGATTGACACACACACGTCCCGTTGGTGTCAGAGAGTAGGCTGGGGTTGGGAGAAAAACCCACACAGATACTCACAGTAGAATGGGTCCCACTTTGTCCCAGGCCCGAGTCTTGGGAGTGAGATGGAGTCAGGGAAGGGATGGACCTAAGCCAGATGCTACACGAAATGCTCCTGCACCCCAGTCTTCATGCGGCCCGGGCCGGAGTGTCCCCAAGCACTGACTTTGCATCGCATAGAGCTTCTGACAACTCCTTGCCCATAAAGTCAGACAGGTTAACATGAAACATTTTAGTCTTGAAAAAATAAATCTATATTATTTGTCTTGTTTTTAAAAAGATTTTATTTATTTATTTATTCATGAGATACACAGAGAGAGAGAGAGGCAGAGACACAGGCAGAGGAAGAAGCAGGCTCCATGCAGGGAGCCCGATGTGGGACTCCATTCCAGGACCCCGGGATCATGCCCTGAGCTGAAGGCAGGAGCTGAATCGCTGAGCCACTCAGGGATCCCCTATTATTTGTCTTAATAAAGAAAAAGTCCAGATCATGTCGATTGAATACTTTCTTGCTGTCAAGGACAGTTCTAAGACTTCCCGTGAATGAACTTGGCCGGTCTCAGTGAGGCCAGCACTCTCGGTGTCCCCTCTTACAGACAGAGGCACAGAAGCTCACAGAGATGACACGACGTGTCCAAACCAGGAGGCCAATGAAGGGACAATTGGCTTTGAGGGGGACAGACCGACTTCTGGGCCTCTCTGCTCACCAGCAGCGAAAAACATGCAAAATGTGGAAAGACAGTCGAAGGACAAAGATAGCCCTTGCCTCTCGGTAGGTGACACATGCCGGGTAGATGACACAGCTTCTCTCCCCAGCTGGAAGGTGGAGGAAAGATAGACTGAATCCCCCCGAGGCTGCGGGGAGCCAGTGGTGCAGGGGCGCTAAGGTCGACTGCTGGCTAAGTGCAATTAAATGGCAAGGAGCCAGGGACCCAGTGACCTATCCGGTCTCCACATTAATGTACATGGATGCTGGGAAGGCTGGGTGGCTCCATGGTTGAGCGTCTGCCTTTGGCTCAGGGCGTGACCCCGGGGTCCTGGGATCGAGTCCTGCCTCGAGCTCCCCACGGGAAGCCTGTGTCTCCCTCTGTCTGTGTCTCTGCCTCTCTCTCTGTGTCTCAGAATTAAAAAAAAAAAATGTGCACTGATGCTAAGACAAGTGCAAAGGCAGCTAATTAGCTACCCAGGAGTCACCAGACACAGAATGGTGGAGCTGTCCCCACAGGAATCTTGTTTCAGGATATGGGGTTGCCATATAGGGTAGGCCGGGATCTGAGCTGTGGATGTAATTTTTTTTTAAATTTTCATTGTTTTGGGTCTAACACCATAAATAAGACAAATTCTGGAATGTGGACTCCAGAGACTAAGAATTTATTAGCTACTGGAATGTGTTCTTTGTGGATCTTCATGTTTTGATGTCGGGATACAGAGCAGATAACGAGCCTGTGGGGCCCTGGAAGGACAGGAAGGCAGCCCGCCTCCTCTTCACAGGGTGTCCAGACACTGAAGGGACAAGACAACCCCGGATGTGCACACAGACCCATCCCAGGGGCCACAGAAACTTAGATAATTGCATAAGAGAACATGAGGAAAAGGTGAACAGAAAGAGAGAGAGAGGGAGGAAGCAGGAAGGAAGGAAGGAGAAAAAAAGGAAGGAGGGAGGGAGGGAAGGAAGACATTCAGACAGGTGTGATCTGAGAAGACAGGTGAGGGCTTAAGGTGGATGCCCGGGGCTCCCCGTGAGAGCAGAGTGCATGCACTGGGCAAGGGGTTCCCCCTGGATGGTAGGATGGACAAACAATGGAGTAGAAGTGACCACACCTACGCACAGCCCTTCAGGATCGAAGCAGGTAGCTCTTGACAGATTTGGATAAAGTCAGGATTTCGTATGGTTCCAATAAAGGGGGAGCAACAAAGGTTGGTGGAACCACATAGGAAGCAGCATCATGGGGGCATGAGGTTGGGGAGGATGCAGAAGTCGGTGTCTCACATGCAGCAGGAGAGTCAAAGGCAAAGGGAGGGAAAGCACGGATTTCGGAGCCATGGGTCCTCCTATATTTAAAGATTTGAGTTGGGAGGGAAGGAGGGACACGATTCCCAAGTCTTAGTGTCTGCGCTCGTCTTTCCAAATGAGTGATGGGGGCTGCGTCTCTTCCCGCACTTGAAGGAGAGGCCGTATCCTGTCCTGTCCATCATGAGGTGGAGCGGAGCTTTCAGGTGAGAGTGGGACCCCAGCCGGGGCTGAAGAAACACGTAAATGAGACCTGCAGCCAAAGCCCAAAGAACCCCATATCCACCGAGGAGTCACTTAAGGTGAAGAGGAATTATTATTTTCTCTTAGCAACTTCCTGCTCCTAACACAAGCTGGATACATTACGTACATCATGTATTTCGTAAATATAAGTTGTTATAGGAAATATAAGTTGGATGGAAAGGGATCTGAAGAAACAAGAGTGGGTCTCTTCCAACTTTGCCATCAGAGAAAAAAAAAAAAAAAAAGATTAATCCAAACACAGAACAGAGGATGCTTGCCCGTGTGAATTAATGACAGCAGCTGCATTTGGTGTTTTGGTGTTCTAGCTGAAGGTTTTCCCAGTTTCGGGCTAGGAAAGCTGCGTGTCATATGATTTTTACCTTCAGAGTCTTGTTTATTGGGCTGAAAGTTCATTTTGCAAGTAAGTAGTATTATCTGTACCATGTTATTCCTGCTCAGGGGCTCAAGGCCTAGTGAAGTTGCAGTTACAGGAATAATCTTCGAAAGAGAAGTAACAGAAAAGATCTGTTTGCAATTACTTTATTCAGTTTAGGGGAACTCTCCTTAGCAACTAAATACAAAACATCCCAATTTTATGTAATCTGCAGATTTAACGACAGTCCACAAAAACTGCAATCAATTTCTTAAAAACCCGATCGCTGAGAAGATATGCAGAACACAGGCTGGTAATACGGGACATATGGTTTGGCCATGTTGACGTCTGAACTCTTTTGTAATTTTGCATTTGAAACCCTATCAGGTACTTTTGAGGCAGAAACTGAGTATAATTAACTTGCTATGACTCTTCTTAGTTGCAATTAGAGTTGAATCAGATAAGCCTGTCTGTCGGATGACAAAGAAAAGGGAGCATTTACATATTATTAGAGTCTCTCAGTTAAAGCCCCAGGAAGACAACTGTAGAGAAATGCACCCAGCTCCCCAATAGGCTTTTTTGGTAATAGTGGCCCCTTTTGGAGGATGAGAACACCAGAAATTAAAGCTGAAGCTGTGCTAGATGTGATCAAAGTGACTTTAAAAAAAATTTAAAAAATCTTTGTTATTTAAGAGCAGGTTTAGGTTCACAGGCAAATTGAGAGGAAGAGGGAGATTTCCCATATACCCCCCCCCCCCGCCCATGTGCATAAGCTCTCCATGCCCAAGGGGCCCACCAGAGTGGGATATCTATGACCACTGCTGATCCCTCATCATAAGCTCCCAGAGTCCATCGTTGACGTTAGGGTTCACTCTTGGTGTTGTCCCTTCTGGGGGCTTGGACGAATGAATAATGACGCATATCCACCATTAGGGTGTCACACGGAGTATTTCAACCGTCCTAAAACTCCTCTAAGCTCTGCGCTCTGCATTTTCATCCCTTCTACTATCTAGCCTCTGGCTGCCACTGTCCTACCAGTTTTGCCTTTTCTAGAATGTCGCGCAGTTGGAATCATTCAGGACATTCTGGACGAAGCCTCTCCAGATGGGCTTCTTGCTCTTAGGTCCGTGCATTTAAGATTCCTTCTTGTAGCTCGTTGCCTTTCAGCACTGGATAGCATTCCATTGTCTGGGTGGACGCAAGGTGAATTCATATAATGCATGGGGCAATGGGCCCTCAAAGGTTAGATGGCTTCCCCCAAATACACAGGAAGTTCATGGCAGGGCCGGGTTGGGCCCAAGACCTCGCCCTCTCCAGCTCCTCTTTTCTCCACTATCAAGGGAAAAACCTCTCACCATTGGTTGCATGACATGGGCTTGCACACCTGCAAGCTTTGCCCCCTTTTTCCTCTCAAGAGCTTCATAAGAAGCAAAGAGGTAGAAATGACAAATTTGGATTTTCCCCCGTGTGGCCTGTCTGGGGGTGGGGATGGGAGGGCGCCAGTTCTCCATGGCTCCCCGGACGGCATGCCTGGAGCTTTGCAGACTCTCACAGGAAGTCTGTGCCTTACTCAGGGGGAACTGGCTGGTGCAGCCCCCCACCCAGGGACAGCCTCAGGGTGGACCCAGCAGTGAGCGCTTGGGGTCTTCCCCGAAGTGGCCCCAATTTCAGAGGCAGAGGCTTGAGACCCTGGGAGAAAACTGTCTCAGCTCTGCCTGGACTGGCGGGCTACCCTGAGTCCTGGCATCACTTGGTCCAGCCTCACTTGCTCCTGAGGTGTTTACTTAACACCTGCCCCTCATCACACATTCTACTGGTGTCGGGCGTCGGTGTCTGATTGCTGCAGCACCTGCCTTGGGAGGCCCCCCGTCTGGGGCCCTGCTGAGAGGCAGGACACAGCTGATGCGCAGCACACAGGTACCAGTCCTCTTTCCTCTTGACTGACGTAGCTCCTGGAAAACAAGCCCGAGACGGCATGCATCATGAAGACAGAGCCCAGGGAGGAAGAAGCTTGTCTGCAGGCTCCTGTTGTGGGGCTTTTCCTTTCCTACCCGCTGCACACACCTCCCTGATGGTAGAGACAGTAGCTAGAACATCCCCTGTATTAGAAGGTAACACCAGAGCAAAACATGGTCTTGGTGAAATACTTGAGCAGCCCAAAGGGCTCAAAGTGCAGGGCCCAGGTGCCCTCCAGACAGTTCTGGAAGTGTGAGGGCTTCTGAGGCTGTGAGCCAGGGGGTCAGTCCGAGGCTGGTTTCCAGACACGCACGCCCAAGCTGACACTCCTGCATCTCCTCCCTTCCCTGAAACTTTCCCTACTCTCCGGGATGCCCGTTTTGCCTGTAACATGGGACTTAGGGATGTCACCATGCGGTAAGGGTCCTCCTCAGACTCCCAGTCAAGAACCATTCTAAGCGTTACCCTCAACCCTCTCATACAGGGCTTCTCATTGCTCTCTCCACGGTGTGCGTAAGAACACCAAGGCCTCAAGGATTGCCCCAGGTCACCCCGCTGTACTGCTGGTAAGAAGTGAGGCTGTGCGTCTCCCCTGCCCCAGCACCCCTGATGGGTTCCCTGTGAGCTGGAATCATGGCCCCAGTCTCCTTCCCTCAGAGCACATAGTACCCAGCACCTAGCAGGTGCTCAGTTAACCCCCGATGACCGGAGGGATGGGTTTCTAATGAGAAATGATCTTCTATGTTATTTGCGTGCTTTGTTAGATTGTTGGTTAGAAATTACTCCTTAAATAAATTGTCTGAATGTTCCCCTGCCTCTGTATTCGGCTGGTCCAGGAAGGGGGGAGAACAGGCTGTCACAGACTTGCAACCTTTGCATTGCTTCTTTCTCTAGATGAATAGGAATTGGGATGAAAGAAAGGGGTCCCGGGATGCCTGAGTGGCTCGGCGGTTGGGCGCCTGCCTTCGGCTCAGGGCGTGACCCGGGGGTCCTGGAATTGAGTTTTCCATCAGGCTCCCCGCAGGGAGCCTCCCTCTCCCTCTGCCTGTGTCTCTGCTTCTCTCTCTGTGTCTCTCATGAATAAATAAATAAAATCCTTAAAAAATAAGAAAAAAAGTGGTACCATTTCCACCCTGGAGGAGAACACTAACCAGCTCAATGATGGTCTGAAAACTGTGCCAAAAAAACAGATGCAACAACAACAACAGACTATGGGACTCAGAATAGGAGCCGAAGATTCTGGGGCGGGGTGGAGGTGGGGCGGGTAATACTCTTCCAATTCTCTGGCCTAGGGAAGCCCGCCACATGCTTTGAATTCGTGCAGAGGTCAGAAATACCGCAACTCTACCTTCCCCGCTCCAGGCCCTCGGATTCCCTCATCAACCTGTTCATTCCAGACGTGCAGCCAGCAGGTCCCAAGGCAAATATGAGCTCTGGACCAGCACCATACACCCCAGGGCTGATAAGGTCATACAGCTGCTCTCCCAGCACAGCCGCACCGTGGTGAGCCGGGCCGTGAGCTGGTATGTAGACCAATCGGGCCGTGTTTTCTACACGTTCTGTGCTGTGGGTCCACGCGAGAGTGGGGGAACGAGTGCGTGTGCAGAGCAGAGCTAGGGCCGCCACACAAATAGTATTTCCAAACCGGCAAACCCGCAAACACACGAAAGGCAAACATTTTCGACAGCGAATATATGCCCCCTTCTTCCCGCCCCGCGCAGCTAAACTGTAATAGGAACAGCCATTATTCGCAGTATCCCAGGGATTCCTCATTTGTTTTGCATTATGAGAAATAAGGAGTCCTTGTGAAGTGCTTTTCCCCATAGACGTGACTTTTGAATCCAAATACCAATGACGATCTTTGTAAGTCACATGCTCTCTGCTCTGCTGGTCTCAGAAGGGGTCGAGCTAATGGGGTTTCCTGACTGTACCGAAGTGGACGGTGTCCCCCTACATCCATGTCCACCCAGGAGCTGCAGTGTGATTCTTTTAGTCCACTCAGGCTGCCATAACAAAATAGCAAAGACTGGGTGGATTAAGGTAGAAATTTATTTTCTTATGGTTCTTGAGGCTGAGGTCCAAGATCAGGGTGCCCGTATGGCCGGGCTCTGCGGGGCTCTGCAGGGCTCTGCTCCTGGCTTGCCAATGGCCCCTTCCTCCCTGGGTCCTCACGTGGTGGAGAGAGAGAGCGAGCTCGGGTATCTCGTTCTCTCCTTACAAGGACTTGGGTCCTATTAGATTAGGACCCTGTTCTTAAGGCCTAACCTAATTACTTCCTAGAGGCCTTATCTCCAAATAGAGTCACACAGGTAGTTCGGGCTCCAACCTTTGAGTTTTGGGAGGACGCATTTTAGTTCCTAGCAGTGACCCTATTGGCAACTGGTGCCTTTGCAGATGTAATGAGTTAAAATGAGGTCATCCTGGATTAGGGTGGGATTATATCTAATGACTGGTGTCCTTATAAGATAAGTGAAATCATAGGGAGAAAAGAGTGCCACACGAAGACGGCGTCAGGGATGTCCCTACGAGCCGGGGGACACCAGGATGCTGACAGCCATCAGGTGGTAGGAGAGGCAGGGAACAACTCTCCCCATGGGTTCCCAAGAGGGAACCAGCTCTGCCCACACATCGATTTCAGACCCCTGGCCTCCGGGACCACGCAAAGATAGATTTCTGTTGTTTTGAGCCTCCCGCATTTTGTGGTTATTTATTACGGCAGCCCTGGGAAACTAAGACACTGGCTGCGTCACCATAACGGTGCCCTCCTGCTCCACGTGGCATCCCAGCAGGGGCTTGCTGGGCGCGTTCCCTGCTGTCACCCCGTAGACGCCAACAAGTGAGTGCTGCTGAATGATGACAGGGGGTCCCACCATCAGTTTTCATCCTCCACACCGCCGTGAGCCTAGGAAACCACCCAGTAAGCCCAGAGTGGTTTGTGAGGCCGGGGAGCGGTCCCTGGCACACGGGAAGCACGCGGTAAGGGGTAGCTTTTTTTTCCCCCCGAGAACTAGGGTTGCTCTTTCTTCCTCCCTCTCTTCCTTCCCAATAAGATATTATTTATTTTTTGAGCCCTTAGGGGTTTACCATGTTATTTTCACATTATCACCTTAGGTCCCCATGACATCCTCGAGAGGAAGACAGGACAGGTATTGCTACCCCCATTTTACAGCTGGGAAAACTGAGCTCCGACACCTTCGTTCTCGGAGGAAGATCACTTGGCTCATCATGATGTCGCCGAGACGCGGCGCTGCCCGCCCGGCCCCTCTCTCTAACCTGCCTCGCAAGAGCATGCGATGAGGAATCGGGCGAGGAGAGCTCCGATTGCAGCCGCACCAGGGTGACCCTGGGGTGGGGTGCGCTGACCTCGTGTTGGGAGCACGTCCCACTGTTAGCAATGTTTCCGCAGATTCAAACTCATTTGTCCCTACAAGAGACGGTGACTGAGTCCACGTGACGTGCTACCTCTGGTCTAGGGACCGGGACCGTCGCTGCGGCCAGACACAGAAGCTGCTGCGGTGGCGCGTCTGGATCGCGAGACAGATGGGGATTACCGTGACACAGATGCGGGCAGCTGGGCTGGGGAGGCTCCCAGCACCGACTTCGAACCAAGTTCCAGAGACGCACACAGCCCAGAGGCCAGGAGAGAGGGAGAGTGGTACAACCGGAAGAAAGCCAGGGCAGGTGCAAGGGACAGTCAGGAGGGGCGTTTTGCCCAAAAAAAAGGAAGAAAGGGGAGAAGGAAGCAAGGATGACGATGCGGCTAAATGTTCCACGAGGCCTGGGGTGGGAGTGTAGTGAGACCCGCAGCCCGGAGGGAGGCAGGGGCCTAAGTCAGGAGTCAAGGTACCCGGGGCCACGGGAGGCCTTCCAAGGGTATCCTGCAGGGGCATCACGGTCACATGCATCTTAGAAGCCTTGTCCTCACCCCTGCTGGGATCTGGATTGGAATGGAACAGAGGCAGGAAGTCAGTTGGCTGCACAGGGATTCCAGGGCCTGGACTGGGGTGGTGACACTGTAGGAGCATCCAGCCGGGGTGGGGCCACTGTAGGAAGCAGGACACGTGGGGAGGTGACATGGTAGGAAGCAGGACACGTGGGGAGGTGACACTGTAGGAAGCAGGACACGTGGGGAGGTGACACTGTAGGAAGCAGGACACGTGGGGAGGTGATATGGTAGGAAGCAGGACACGTGGGGAGGTGACACGGTAGGAAGCAGGACACGTGAGGAGGTGCCATGGTAGGAAGCAGGACACATGGGGTGACACTGTAGGAAGCAGGACACGTGGGGAGGTGACATGGTAGGAAGCAGGACACGTGGGGAGGTGACACTGTAGGAAGCAGGACACGTGGGGAGGTGACACGGTAGGAAGCAGGACACGTGAGGAGGTGACATGGTAGGAAGCAGGACACATGGGGTGACACTGTAGGAAGCAGGACACGTGAGGAGGTGACATGGTAGGAAGCAGGATACATGGGGTGACACTGTAGGAAGCAGGACATGTGGGGAGGTGACATGTAGGAAGCAGGACACGTGGGGAGGTGACACTGCAGGAAGCAGGACATGTGGGGAGGTGACACTGTAGGAAGCAGGATGCATGGGGAGGTGACACTGTAGGAAGGAGGATGTGTGGGGAGGTGACACTGTAGGAAGCAGGACACGTGGGGAGGTGACATGGTAGGAAGCAGGACACGTGGGGAGGTGACACGGTAGGAAGCAGGACACGTGAGGAGGTGACATGGTAGGAAGCAGGACACATGGGGTGACACTGTAGGAAGCAGGATGCATGGGGAGGTGACACTGTAGGAAGGAGGATGTGTGGGGAGGTGACACTGTAGGAAGCAGGACACGTGGGGAAGTGACACGGTAGGAAGCAGGGCACGTGGGGAGGTGACATGGTAGGAAGCAGGACACGTGGGGAAGTGACACGGTAGGAAGCAGGGCACGTGGGGAGGTGACACGGTAGGAAGCAGGACACGTGAGGAGGTGACATGGTAGGAAGCAGGACACATGGGGTGACACTGTAGGAAGCAGGACATGTGGGGAGGTGACATGGTAGGAAGCAGGATGCGTGGGGCTGCCATTTGGTTCAAGGCTGGGAGGAGGCAGGAGGAAGCGTCAAGGGCCACTTCTTTTTTTGGCGGAGGAAGCAACACAGAGACACATTTTTCAATAAATTATGTTTTAGTAACCGCAGGAGCAAAGTGAAGAGGAATTAGCGGCGAAGTGAGAATCCGATTCTGCTGGGTTTCCCTGAAGCCGTGAGTTTATATTTGAATCCTGTTTCTCCTGTTCATTTCTTCACTTGTCTCGTCCACGCAGCCACATTTCTGATGGCTCAGTGGGGACCTCTCTTTTGGGGTTTTATTTGCAGTCAGGGTGCAAGTAGTTCCCTTCTACGGGTACTTGCTCCCACCTTTCTATTAAGCGGATGTTCGCAGGTGCCTGTGGCCCGCGGCGGGCGGATTGGGACGCCCCGGGAGCCGAGGGCCGTAGTGACGGCAGGCAGGACTGTGGGCAAGAACTTAGGAGGACAGTCGTCTTGGGGGGGATCTGGATGTCTTCTGGGACTTCCTGCAAACACTCGCTCGAGAACACCCAAGGGAGATAAAAAGCCACAAGGACTCCGCTGTGTGCCAGACGGGCAGGGTGTTCGAGGCCCGTGCACAAGATGCGGGGTTTGAGGGGAAATATTGGGTTTGAGCTTCCTCCCGTCGCGGTCCGACCTTGTCCGAGCCAGAAGACTTCTCTGAGCTGAGTTCTTACAGCTGTACGGTAGACAGAATGTCATTAGTATTACAGTGTTTTTCGGTTACCTATAACCTGGTGTCCGGCACATTGCAAGCGTTTCCATGCCAAAAAATAATAACTCTTAAAACGATGATTGTCCTATGCATTTTTTTTAATGATTTATTTATTTATTTATTCATGACAGACACAGACTGAGAGGCAGAGACACAGGCAGAGGGAGAAGCAGGCTCTTTGCAGGGAGCCCGATGTGGGACTCGATCCTGGACCCCAGGATCATGACCTGAGCCAAAGGCAGGTGCTCAACCACTGAGCCACCCGGGCGTCCCTTTTTTCTTTTTTGTCCTACACATTCAGATGCCGGGGCCATCTTCTATTTGCGACAGCGGGACCCTTGTGTAATGACTTACTGAACGCCTTGTAGCATTCACAAAGCAAACAAACAAAGCAAAGCTCTTCCTTAGGGGTGGAAACTTCCCCTACTTAACCCAAGCCAAAAAAATAGATTTATTTTGGAAAGTTTCTTTAAAAATTCATCAGGCTATTGTTTCTGGGCTTGGAGTTTGATTTGGTTTGAATTATAGCAGTACAAAATAAATACTGTAAATAAATAACAGAGATACCCTTTAATTTTAGAGCTGAGGAATCTAAGTACACTCTGTGCCGGATTCATAAACACGCAGCCAGTTTCCAGATAGAGTTACTGAAAAACCAGGCCTCTTGTGTTCGCCCCTGTGTGAAGTCCAGGCGGTGGGGGACGAGGAGCGCAGTCGAAACCTGGCTGATGGGCCGTCAGAGCGTGAGCCATCGCCAGTCCTCACGTCCAAGTGTCGCTGCGCCTTCTCAGGAATCTTAAAAATCCCCACCGTTGTGCAGATGGGCCCACTGGTCGATGAAGCTAGAAAGGGCCTTAGCAACTGCCAGACGTGGACCCCTTGATGATACGGTTAAGCCTCCTCTGTGAACTTTGGCAGAGCCCCGAGCACTGGCTTCTGCTTGTGCAGCCTCTGCAGTTTGCAAAAGGTTCCCACTCACAAGTTCTCCCCGGAACTTCAGGGGCGTGGAGTCACCTGCCCGAGTGACCGCAAGCTCTCGTTGCACAAGGCATTGCAAGAAGCACCCTCGTATGTCAATCTGAAATCGTTCCCATTTTACAGGGAAGGGAAGAGGGGCAGAAAATGTCCAAGTGATTGGCCTGCGTCACATGCTGAGCTGTAACACCAATGTGAGTTTTTTTTTTAAGACTTTTATTTATTCATGAATTTATTTATGAATTTATTTATCATGAATTTGTTTATTCATGAGAGACCCAGAGAGAGAGGCAGAGACACAGGCAGAGGGAGAAGCAGGCTCCCTGCAGGGAGCCCAGTGGGGGACTCAGCCCCAGGACCCCAGGATCACACCCTGAGCCTAAGGCAGAGGCTCAACCGCTGAGCCACCCAGGCGTCCCCAACATGAGATTTGAACACATCTCTCTTTCTGATTGCGAACCAGTCATTATTTTACCATAACGTTATAGTAAAATTGCACATAGATAGACTAAGTTGTGGTTTATTTACTTATTTCCATATTTCCATTCTCCCTCCTACGAGGGAAGAAAAAAAAAAAAAGAACCAAGGAGACGAAGGAAGAGAACAACATCAAAGCAGGACTGTACTGTGGAAAACCTCCCATAACTCATTGAGGAAGAAAAAACACCCTATGGCCAAGAGGAGAAGTCACATCTAACACCCAGGGGTGGGGTTTTCTCCTGTTTCTGGGAAACCATTCGCTTCCGTTTCTGAACTGTATACCCACGTCCCACAGTAGGAATCACTAGCTACTTGGAGGATTTGCAAACCCCTCTCTCGAAAGGGACCCCTTGGCCCTCTCGGAAATGGCTTGCGTTACAGGACAAGGGTGAGATTAGGGACGGGAGGCGGCCCTACAGGTCCACGCCAGTGTGAAGGCCGGCATCCGGCGTCCTCTGAATTCTCCCGCCCACATGCAGGTAGGTGGTAGGGAGAGTGGACGCCCCAGGGGCTCCCGGGCCCTGGGAAGGAGGCACCCAGAGGGTGGCTCGGTCCGAAGCTCCTGGGGCTGCCTGGAACCAGGCACGGCTTAACAACCCACGAGGACGTCGTGGAGAGCTGATGGGGGTGCCTTGTGCCCAGACTGAGGCTGAAGGTGGGAGGTCCCAGGGAGAGCCCCAGGGCAAGGTTTTGGGGAGCAAAGAATCCGGCTGATGGGTGTCTGGACAAGATCCAGACCAAGGGAGCAAGGGAGGGCGGCCTTCCTTTGCCCAGAGGCCCCGGAATCCCCAGGCTCCTGCACGAAGCTGGGTCCCTAATGCGATGTGCAAGGCCCAGGGAGCCTGGCGAGCTGAGGCAGGGGAGGAAACGGCTTGTTTACAAATGTCAGGCAGTAATTAGCATATTTTAAAGAGAGGAGCCGCAACTGCTGGCTTTTGTTAGTTGAAAACCTCAGCGCTTTCTTGTGGTTCTGCTTTAAGAGGCCGGGTAGACATGCAGGCTCTGAACCCGGTTCATAAATAGTTGATTTCATATTTTAAAATCTTGCACTAAAACTGTCACCCCCTCTCATGGATCACAGATGGTGAAGAACTAATTTGTTACTGTTTGATAACTGCTTTTATGTATCAAAGCTCTTATTTACTGCTCTGTGGGGGAAATGACAGACTAAGAGCGATTGTGTGTTTCTCTCCCGTTTTCTCTTCCACCGCAGAGCTTCTTGTTTTCTCCTTAGCATGTCTTTTATTTGAAATACAAAATTGTGACTCTTGTGCATATGCTGGCTTGATTGAACCCACTTTGGGAGGGGCGGGGCGGGATTTGAAGATGCTTCTCCGAGCTCAGACCCCAGGCCTCCTTTCTGGATGGTTTTGTAGTGTCCCAGTGCTACATAATAACATGCAGACCCGTCTCCACTCCTCTCTCGAGTCACAAAAATGTTTCTAATTAGAGATGCAAATTGGGGCTTTGCTTTTGAAAACTGTCAGGGAAACGTATGAAAGTGCAAGAACAGTCATGAGGTGGATCCAGATCAGATGGTTCTAGCACCCAGGCAAGCCCTCTTTTTTTCTTTTTTTACGACTTCTTTTTATTCATTCATTTATTCATTCATTTCATGCTTAATTCACATTTTCATTCAATCTCGCTGGCTGGATGACATCCCTTGTGGTAGGACCTCTGGCCAGATCAGAGTTTAGCTGTGGGTAGGTCCGGTGGGGGCTGATGTTGGCATATGCTCATCACCCCCCTTACCCCTGCTTGACCTTGAAGTGCCCTGAGCATCACACATGATGCCTACAAGAAAAGCCAACCGTTGTTTAGCTCAGGTTGGCCAACTATGGCGCATGAGCACAGAATGGTTCTTTATGTTTTCAAAATGTTGGAAAAAAAAAAAAAAAGCAAAAGATTTTCTTGGTGTTGCGTGAAATTCAGTTTTCAGTTTTGTGGGAGCTCTGTGACAGCCACTTGTTGACATAGCAGTTCGGGCCACTTTCATGCAACAGTTAGCAGAGTTGAGTTGGGAGAGGGTCTATGACCCACAAGGCCTACCATGTTTATTATCTGGCTTTTTACAGAAAAACGTTTACCAGCCCCGGAGCCAGCTCATTCCCAGATTTCTTTGACACAATAGGAAAGAACTCAAATCACACCCCTGGTTGTGATTCAGACATGTTTGACCCCTTTTGATAAAACGTGTGTGTGTGTGTGTGTGTGTGTGTGTGCACATGCCCATGTGTGCACACGTGCCCATGCGTGTGTGCGCAGGGCTTGGGGGAGGTGGTGTGGGGTGCCGGAAGTCGTGTTGGCATGAGACAGGTGTTAATCAATAGTGGAACTTTTGGAAATTAAAAAAAAAAAGAAAAGGGGGAGAAAAAGAGAGGTTTATGAGTGTGAGGCCATCCTTGAACTTAGCGCACCTTCCCCACCCTACTTCTCCCAAGAAAGAAGTGCAGGTATCAGAACTGAAATAATTGTATCCTGGGATTTGCAGCTCTTCTCCTACAAAATCCAACTTCTAAACCTCCATCTCTCCTGCTGGCAGATGGAGAGCTGAGCCCCCGAGCCCACGGCGGCCTAGGGGAGGAGGAGGACTGCGAGCGCGGTCTGGGACAGGAGGTCTCAGCATGGGTGAACGCGGCAGCCAGGGTCCATTAATTGGAAAAGTTAGGGATCACATCTTGAGGTGACGTCCCCTGGATGAGGGCTAGTGGGCTGATTGGATCCAGGGGATATTCAAGCTTTACGTTCGCTCATTGAAGAGTTACTGTTCTCAGGGTTGTGCTAGGTGTCAAGGAAAATAGGAAGTACCTGCTCCAAGGAGGCACCCACCGCGTAATCCTTTATTCTACATGCAAAAGAAAAAAAAGAAAGAAAAGAAATACAACCCAGTAAGTAGGCACAGAGAAAGGGCCCCGTATGCAATTTCGCCTTCTCCTTTATTGCGTCCCTTCCACTCACTGAGCACCAGTCATCCTGCCAGAGGTTGTCGCCTCCTGCCTCCGGCCTTTGCACATCCTGCACGGTTTTCAAACACAGATATTCTTTCTCCCCACCCATTTTATCTCTTCTTTTTCTTCTGCTTTTGTATCAAAGGTAACTCCACCTGAGAAGACTCTGCAGCTCTTCAGATGGAGTAAGGGCTTTGTCTTCCGTGCTTTCATCAACTTCGCTTTGTCTTCTTTTCTCTGATAACAGCACCTATTGAAGTTTGCAGCTGTATTTGTATTAGTGCTATTATTTATTTGATATTCTCACACTGGCTCCAAGATCCCTGAAAGCAAAAACAGTGACTGTTCCTCCTGCGAGCATATCCCAGGTGCGCAGGAGAGGGCTCATATGCAGTCGCGAACACCAGGGTGTGAATGAAGGAGACGGGCCTGCCCGTGGAGCCTTTCTGCGTCCCAGGCACCATGTTAAATGCTGTGCACATCGCACCGCACATAGCACCCCCTGGGAAGGAATTGATCTCGTTTTACAGATGGGGAAGGCAAGGATGCTGTTGAGGATTTGGCACAGTTCTCACAGAGAGAACTCGTTTCTATCTGCCTCCAAATCTCTCATGACTATTTTATAGATAAGGAAATTGTGTGTAACGCATCACGATTCAAATCAATTCCCACTAGGAAAGAAAAGTGCCATGGAAAATATTTTATTCTATACACAAAAAGGTTTCCTCAGCATGTTTTATCAACATAATCATCGTCACATTATCATCATTAAGACATGAAAGAGAGGCACACAATGGAGCGGCTCTCCTTCCCTTCTTCGTCACGCAGGGAGCAGACGGTACAGGGAATCGTAGGCTGTGTTTTGCTCTACTTTTAATCATGTTTCCTTTATGGAATAATCACAAGGTGCTGGAGTGTTAGAAGGAGTTTGGGAAGAGCCAGTGGCCTCCTCTCTGTCCCACCCAGAAGCGGGAGGGGACGTCTCAGTCCTCCGGCCACCCTCCCCTGGACTGAGGGGGAGGGCCACAGAATAAATGGTCCTCTCGCAGCGTTTGTTCCAGGGCCCTTCTCAGGGCCCTTATTTTAGGAAAATCTCTTTGATTTTTTTCTTTATTTGAGAATAAATAGCTCAGTTTCATTGTGCTGTATTTTGAGGTTTGAGACTTTAAATTCATTTTTGTAGAAATAATTTAAGAAATTCCCCCCGGACACACACACACACACACACACACACACGCACACATGCACATATACTTACTCTGTTAGATTTTAGATTAGGATTAGATTTTAGAACACTGAACATATGAAATCAAGAAAATGGATTTTCCATGCCACTCTTTGGAAAACGCTCATGCCTCATAAACACTGGGGTGTGGGCTGCACCCACAGTCGGCGCCTGCCAGGGGATCACACGCCTCTTAGCTTGCATTTCCGCGTTACTCTGCCCGCATGAAATTTGGGGGTAAAATAGCCCCGTGAAGCCATTTGCAAAATGCATGTAAAGGAGATCGAGACTTCCGAGAGTCCTTAACCTTCCTTAGAACAGAAAGGCATGGCGCTGGCGATGCCAGTGACCATAAGGAACACAACAGGCATTTGGGATCCATCCTACATTTAGCAAAGACCCCTCGTAGGTACTTTTGTCATGAAGTCATCATATGCTTCTTTTTAGTATTATTTAGCATGATTCCCTCACTATGCAAATGAAGAAATGCAGCGACAGAGGACTTATGGGAAATTGCATACATGATACAAGGAATCAGTGTCCGAGCCTGGGAAACTGTCTCACTGTCTCCTAAGGAATAGAGGGACGTTTCTCTGCCACCTGAACTCTCTACATCCGTCCTCTGATTCCTAAACAACACAGTAATACGGGAGAGAATCTGCAAGAGAAATGTCTCAATGAAAGATTAAAACCTTGACTTAAACTCACATGGAAGTGAAAATAAGATGACGAGTACTTGCCTGGGAGAGTCAACATACACCGGTGTTGCTGCATAATTGTTCATTCTTCCCACCTTACACTCCCCCCACCCACCACCCAGACAGAAAGGGCTGAGCAGGCTTGGTTGGGGAGGGGAGGAATGAGAAGGAGCACCTGAAGGTGAGGAGGTGCACCTGAGCAGGAGGGACACCTCTTCAGTCTCTCTTGGGCTTCTGAAGTCGTGTAAGAACAAGACACACTCCATAGCAGTCACTGGAATCCTGGCAATGTCCTCCTCCCCACTCCTTCCCTCCCTCCTTCCCTCCCTCCTGTGTCTGTCCATCTTCCTTCCTTCCTTCCTTCCTTCCTTCCTTCCTTCCTTCCTTCCCTCCCTCCCTCTCTAGTATCATTATTCTTTTTTAGGCTCATAGAGTATAATTGACAACTAGAATTGTAAGAGAGGGAGACAAACCATGAGAGACTCTAACTCTGGGAAACACACAAAGGGGTGCGGAAGGGGAGGTGGGGGGGGAGGGATGGGGTAACTGGATGGCAGGCCCCGAGGAGGGCACGTGATGGGATGAGCACTGGGTGTTATACTATATAGTATCAAATCAAATTTAATTACAAAAATAAAAGAAAGAAAAAAATGCAAAAAGAAAACCAACACAAAAAACCTGCAGATTTCCACAGAATGCTGTCCCAATATGATTTTAATTTTTTTCAATAAAAAATGTTTTAATAAACAATTTTAAACAGTAATATATTTAAAGTGCGTGTCATGAGGGGGTCCAGGGACACTGTGAAAGGATCCTCCCGGCTAGTTAGTGGACACATCCATCACCTCACATACTTAGCTCTTTCGTTTTTTTGTTTTTGTTTTTGTTTTTTGGTGAAAACATTTAACTCCTCCTCTCAGCAAATTTCTCATACAACAGTGTTATTAGCTATAGTCATCTTGTTATATTATACAATAGATCCTCTGACCTCACTCATCTTGTAGCTGAAACTTTGTGCCCTTTACTGACCACTCCCTGCCCCCCCCTTACCCCCCATCCTTGCCCCTGGAAACCACTTTTTTACTCTATTTCTCTGAGTTTGACTTTTTTTCCTCTTTTTTAGATTCCACATGTAAGTGACACCACACAGTTGGTCTTTCTGTGGCTTATTTCATTCAGCCTCTTGCCCTCAAGCTCTATCCATCTTTCCTTCTTTCTCATGGCTGAGTAATATTCCACGGTCTGTGCAGCGGGAGAGGTCTTTTTTTTTAACTTAATTTCAGTGTAGTTGGCGTACAGTGTTATATTAATTTCAAGTGTACGATACAGTGATTTAGCAATTCTGTACGCTGCTCGGTGCTCATCACAACGAGTGTGTTCTCACTCCCCTTCACCCACATCCCCCTTCCACCCTTGGCAACCGCCCATTTGTCCTCTGTATTTAAAAGTCTACTTTTTTGTGTCTTTTTTTCTTTATTTCTTACATTCCACACATGAGTCAAATTATATGGTATTTGTCCTTCTCTGACTTGACTGACTTATTTCACTTGGCATAATACCTTCCAGATCCATCCATGTTATGGCAAATGACATTTCATTCTTGTTTATGCCTGAATAATATTCTGTTGTATATATACATCACATCTTCTTTATCTGTTCATCTAATAATGCTGCTTCCAAAATTGGACTATTATAAATAACGGTACAGCAAATATAGGAGTGCACGAAATAGGGTTTTCATATTCTTTGGGTTGATATCTGCTGGTGGAGTTACTGGATTGTATGGGAATTCCATTTTCAAGTTTTTGAGGAAACTCCACACCGTTTTCCACCGTCAGTGGCTGCATCAGCTTGCATTCCTACCCGCAGTGCACGAGGGTTCCTTTATCTTCACATCCTCGCCAACACTTGTTGTTTCTTGTGTTTTGGATTTTAGCCATTCTGACAGGTGTGGAGTGGCATCTCATAATGGCTTTGTTTGCCTGATGATTAGTGATGTTGATCATGTGTCCATTGGCCATCTGTATGTCTTCTTTGAAGACTTGTCTGTTCATGTCCTCTGCCTATTTTTTAATTGGATTGTGTAGGTCTTTGGGGTTTTTTTGTTTGTTTGGTTGATTCGTATACGTTCTTTATGTATTTTGGTACTAACCTTTTATTGGATATGTCATTTGCAAGTGTCTTCTCCCATCCCATAAGTAGTCTTTTAATTTTGTTGATTGTTTCCTTCACTGTGCAGAAGCTTTTTATTTTGATACAGTCCCAGTAGTTTATTTTTGCTTTTGTTTTCCTTGCCTGAGGAGATATCTCTAGGAAAATGTTTCCGCTGACAATGTCAGAGAAATTACTGCCTGTGCTCTCTTTGGGATTTTTATGGTATCAGGCCTCATATTTAGGCCTTTAATCCACTTTGAGTTTATTTTTATGTATGGCGTTAGAAACTGGTCCAGTTTCATTCTTTGGCATGTGACTACCCAGTTTTCCTAGTACCATCTGTTGAAGAGCAGGAGAGGTCTTTCTTAATAGGATTTGAGGCTTGCACAGCCTTCATGATCCCTCATCTCAATCCTCCTGACACTGTCCCCATGGGTGTGCCTCCACTCTATTACATGGTGTCCTGTTGGGCTTTTGCACTTCTCTGTCCACCTGCAGCCATGGCCAATCACTCAGATTTGCTCACAGGGTGTGAAGAAGCACTTTTGTCCTGCCTGAGCCATGGTCTCCTCCCTTGTTCATCCTCATGCCATCCCCGAGGTCCTGGAGACACCCTCCATTCAGCATCATTTCTTGACAATGAGCACCAGTCAGCACCCAATGAAGCATCCACCTCTAGCTGCTTCAGGCAAGACTGGACTCCTCATTCACTCCTGAGAAGGGCCCCACATGTACCTCAACTTCTGGACTCCCCCAGTCCCTTCTCTGCCTTCCTGAGACTCAGCACCCTGATTTCACTATCAAGTTCTGCTCCATATCTTTGCAGCTTTGCATGCGTAGCTCACATATGTGTGGCGTGTGAGCTCACGTGTGTGTGTGTGGGGGGGATGGGGCAGAGAATAGAAAGCTCAGATAAAGAACCCTTTATAAAGTCATTCTCTTATCCTCATGTGTTTCTGTTTTGGGGATAAAAGTGACAACATGTTTAATATTACATGGAAAGAGAAAGACCCATTTTATACATTCCTCCTTACACATTCCTCTTAGGAGGTATTAATGTGGATACTTCTCGCCAAAATAGAATAAACAGTGCCTTCCTAAAGTACCATTGGTCCATGCAAGTGCACTGCATGCATGTCTTAAATATGTGGAAGTATAGAGAAAGATTTATGTTTGTTCCTTGAAGATGTTTATATTCTAACATAGGAAACAGATGTGAGCATAAGAGAGAAGGGATGTGTTTCCACAAGGCTAAAAGTATGTGGGAAGTGTTTAAAATGGTCACAAAACTGCTCTTGTGATCCTTGATAGAGGACTCTGGGTCCACACTTTCCCTCCGTACACTTTATATTTTACTCTAGAGACCATATTGGTTTGAGTTTTCAGGCCTTTGTGCCCTGACCAAGGTACTGCCTCTGAGCGGGGCATCATTAGGGCTTCTGGGTTTGCCGATGCTGTGCTCACTGGCAGAGGTTTTATGGCTTTGAAGGGATCAGTTTCCATTTAAGTGGAGGATTTAGAGTATGCCAGGCCAAGGCATTATTTGCCAGAATTTCAACATTTATACAAATAAGGTCTGAATTTCTGCTTAGAAACAGGAAAAGGGTCATTTAAACAGTTTAAATATTATTAACTTGCATAGAAAAAGAGAGGGGAAAAAAAAACCTGAAGTTATAATGGCATCCACAGCTAACTGGATAGATTTATTGAAGTTTTTGTTCCATGTTAGAAATATATCTACAGATGCCCCGATGGTAAAATTAGGTAGGCTTATGGCACTTAGAAAACTGAAATCTAGAAACACATGGAATGGGTAAGATGATATTTCCAGCAATCAATGCATTCTACAAAATGATTGAAGAGAGCTTCTTCTACACAGCAATTTTGGACTTATGGTCCAGTTCTGTGTTTCTTACCCTCAATTATAGTAAAGGCCAAATCCCATTATGACAAACTGTAATAGATCATCAAAATTCTTGAGCTAGACCTAGAAATCTGTTATGTTAATGTGCCTTGATCTAAATGTGACTAGGACTTGGAAATCTTTTTGTTATACTGAAAATTCTGGCTGTAAAGATATTTGGCTGATGTATTCAGCTCTTCCCATTCCTAGAGGAGGAAAAATCCTAGAGTATAAAAATTTCAGATTGTTTGGTGAGGCTGGCCAGACCCCAAATTGGTCCCAGGTCTGGGTTGGGGGACTCCTGGTGCAAGGAATGTTGCTTTCATGTCTGTTGATTGCATCCGGTGGAGGAGCAGAGGCATAAGAAACCGTGAACCCAGTGGGTGGATGTGGCACCTGGGGCTTCCTCTGTTTCTCAAGAGAACGGCCTCAGGTATGCTGGGTCCTGCACAAAGATGCTGCTAAGTCCTCTGATTTGGAGGCTCTTGAACTTCCTCCAGGCTGGGCAGGAGCCTTTTCAGCTCTCCGGGGGAACACCCGTTATCACACAGAGTTCTTCCTGACTCATCGTTTCATAAAATCGTGTGTGTCTGCTCAAGCTTTCAGTGCAGGACCAGCTCAAAGTGCAATTGCTAAGGCCTTCCTCTGAAATAAAAGATGGTGCTGACACCTGCGTTGGAGAAAACACTTCTCTTCTGAAGGCTAAGATATTAAAGGCTCACAAAAAAGAAAGAACAGAGGCCAGAACTATGGGGCCCCACGCTGTCTTTCTTTTCAATGGTGGATGACCCGATTCCTTTGAGCAAGCTCAGAGACAACAAATAAACAAAGACCAACAGAGTAATTTCCCCCAATGGGAGATTTGGTGCATGCATCCTATCTGGAATAAAAAGATCAACTTGACCCTTCATCCACCAGAGGACTGGCAAAACAGCACATTCCTGGGGAAGTTTGTGCTCTGAGAAATCTTTCCATGTGTGTCGGAAGGGGAAGAAATATCCTTTCATACACGTGCAACTAAGCAATCTGTTCTTTTAACTTGGCCAAGTGTTGTCTAGGTTCTTGGAGCCTCACTCTGGGGGATGTTTGTTTCCACATCTCATGCTTACTTTTTAAAGTCTTTTGTGAAATTAATGGGATCTTTGAACTTTTTTTTCTTTCTTTTTTTTTTTTTTTTTTTGTAGGTCATGCTAACAGCTCTGAGAATCCGGAAAGGTGGTACATGAGAGCGTTCTAGTGTGAGAAAGATTATCTGAAATTTGGAAATATGCAAATAAGATTATGAGGTGTTTTCTCAGCCTGGTGCTGGCTTTGCACCTTTGATTGACTTCCTGGAGACTGGGCTATTTTACAACTCTTGGTGCAGAGATTAATATGTAGATTTTTATCTGGTAGAGGTGCAAATAATTTCTGTCCAGTGAGGGAGAAAAAAAAAACTGGCACAAAGATTATGGTGTGTGGCCTGATAGTTTGTTAACCAGTTATGTTATCTAATTGAGAGTCTTTTTCTAACATTCTTTTATGAAATCACACATAAATATATAGCTCCTCAAATTCCCATTTGAACAAGTATTAACATCTTAGTGGCTTCCTCACTAAATAATGAGCCGAACAGATCTTTGGCATATGTTCACATTTGTATGAGAGTGGTGTTTTCTTTAACCATTTGAAAATTAGGACCAGGAAATAATAGGGAGATGGGGTCCTAGGAATTTCTCTGAAAAGTTGTGCACTATTTCCCGAATAGTGTGCCATTTCTATACCTACTCCCTACCCATGGAGCTTTCCTGAGAAGGGATTCAGTTACTTCCACTCTTCTCAAGAAAATGTCCAAGTATGTGTGCACATGCCAGGGCCATCTGGATGAAGTTCAGACTCCAAAAAAGAGCAAGATGAAGCAAACAGAAGTTCTGTGGCTACTGCTGGCCTAGAAACTCTGACAAGTTCAGGAGCTCTGATCAGAAGGAGGTGCTGCTGGTGACCTGGACAAACTGTGAGTCAAAGGTCTGTCACCCCACCCTGAGATCCTCCCTCCTCATCCATCCGATCATCATCCAGTCAGCCCTCTGCCTAGAATGACTTGTGTTTGCCTGATGTCACCTGATGTCACTTTTACAGCCTGTCTCACTGAGACAGCTTGTCCCTGAGAGCTTTGGCCTCACTGCCTGGGGACTGTCTTGCTGTCTTCCTCCTGCCTGTCCACAGAAGACTCTGCTTTATCTCAAATCAGAGTCAAAAATCAGAAATGGCTGTGATCATAGTTTCTGGCGATCTGTAGAGCAACATGTCTAAATCTTGCTCTTCACTAGCATAGGTGGTTGGGCAGGAGGTGGCACCAGTGACTGAGGAGGAATTTGGGGAAGGGCCAGATTTGCAGGGAAGGTGGCAAGCCCAGCTGCGGGACGATTCCAGGTGAGGTCCCTCTGAGACATCAGAGTATCACGTGATGGCTTCCAAGACTGGAGAGGTTTGCTTCTTTGTTGAAACATTCTGCTCCTCCTCTCATTTAGGCTTCCAGTCGTTGAAGCTGTTTACTTCTTTCTTCCTAAGCCAGTCCCACTTGGCTGAATTACAAAGAGGCTGAGTGAGGGTCTCATAAAATAATCAGAAGTTACAAACTCCTTAGTGTGACCTACCATCAGACCCCGGGGCTGTGCCCACAGCAGCCTGCCCCACATTTTGTGCACATGCTCACCCCATTCTGTGTGGTCTTGGCATCAGCGGCTGGACATAAAGCTTCAGCTGCTGTTTCACAGCCTGGACTTTAAAGAGCCCATAAGGAGAGATTGAAACCTGAATGTCTAATGCTGCCTTCGGATGCACCATCCATCACCCAAACAGTCTGTGTGGAGCATTAGTTGCTCGAAAACTGTCCCAAACATGCTTTTTATATCTCACCCTCAACCAGAATGAACCACTCAAATGTCCTAATCAACCAATCAGAGTGTGCACATTTGTACTATTGGGCCAGAGCAAATCAAAATAGTTTAAGTTCTAAACCTGCATTATGGGCAGCGAAATTACCCTAAACTGTGTGTCTGGGCTTATAAAAATGATGGCCTGGAAGATCTGGGACATTTCCTGGGAAATACTTAATTACATATTTTTGAGACTGATAGTGAAATGGAGTTATTATGGCCCAGACTTACTCGATATAATTTCGACCTGCCACAGACCAACCTGCCTAGAAATCTGTATTGGGCCAAATTCTTTTGGAGGTAATTTAGAGAGTAAACATTTTCAAAAAAGTAATTAGTAGAAAGATAACTGGGTAGAGGACTGGGGATATCACTCCTAGCTTGAGCCTGACTTCCAACCAGCTACGAGCCCTGGGTAAAACCCTTGGACTTTCAGGGCCCCAGTTTAACACATAAGGATGAGGCAGTGAGACCAGACACTTTCTGGGGCTCCTCTCTATCCTCTACCTCATTCTGTTGTTCTTCTGTCTATGGCCCTTTTAAAGGAGAAGAAGAAAGATAGGGCTCACCTTTCTCCCTGCCCACCCCCTCCACCCCAGCCTTGCTCTTGCTCTCAGGCAGACATTGGCCTGCATCGTTGTTATGAGCTTTCCTCCAATGTCTTGCTTCCTTAAAACTAGATATTTATCATTATGGTCACCTCTCTTTGGCCAACAGCTGAGCATCTCTCCTGTCTTTGGAGATCTCTGGCTACTTTCATCGGGGCCACAGGAACCTATCTCCCAGTGTGGAAGGTTCAAATGTCTGCTACTTGCTCTGATAATCTCCTTGAAGTTTAGGCACAGACTTGGGATCTGCCATTTTGCCATGGATGTAAACTTCAGCGATACAGAGACCCCAGAAAATTTGTGGTGTGGCAGTGGTGGCTGCAGCCCCGCTGCTTCCTGGGAAGTGGTGCTAGTAGCGGCCGGGTTGTGCCGGGGTGCAAGATGTAGAGCCCACTGCTGGGCAGCAGCAAAGAGTCAGCTCTAGAAGACCAGCTCTGCGGTGTGATTTGGGAGCACTGCTCCTGGTGATCTGCCTGTTAGGCTGCTGTTCCTGCCGTCCTGGTGATTTTTGCAAGTTCATCTGCAACGTTAGTCCTTTTGTGCTTAACACAGCCAGCCTCAGTTTCTTGGGATTGAAACTAAGTATTCTGACTGTCATGGTTGTGATTGGACAAAACATGGGGTTTCCTTATTACCACCTTTTCCATATACCAACGCTAGATTAAATTATAAAATCACTTTATGTTTAAATTCCTGTCTTCTCCACTAGTCTTTGGTTCTTCAAGAGCAGAGATGATGTCTTGTCTCCATAGAACTTAATGCTCCATGTTACCTGGCATAAACTGAGTTCCATCACAGGAATATGAGCAAAGGTAATACGTTCAAAGGAGCTGCTTATGAGATTCAAGAAAAGCTTATGAGAATAATATCATTTAGGTTGGGCCCTAAAATAAGAATGAATATAGGTCAAGTAGGGGAATCTGGAAAGGGCATTCCAGTAGAGAAAAAAAAAAATGAGTATGAAGACATAGAATGGGACCTTCCGGGTAGCACAGTTAAATTGGTGCTGGGCCTACATCAGAGTGGTTCTTCCCCCATAAATCTGTCAGGAGCACCGTAGTGTTACTAGTGAAATCAGCAGAGGTCAGGAGAAGCAAATAGGCAAGAGCACTTCCATCCATCAGAAGAACTTCCACGTTTGCAAATCTTAGCTTTAATGAATGGAATGCATTAATCGACTGCATCAATATCTAAAAGCAGATTTGGCACATAAAAGTGGGTGCATCAGTGACAAATTGGCATCTTGTTTATAAATCAGTCTTGCTGGTTTGGTTCATGGGAAACTGCAAAACAAGATAAAACCTTTCTATTCTGATGATGATAAATTAAGGCTTCTAAACAGGTAAGACTCAAGAGTAGACTAAGGATAGAAGATAGCTTGTTAAGGAAATGCCATCCTCTGGGAGATGGCCAGCTAGGTATCCCGTTGTGCATTGGTTAGCCACTGACATAATATGCCTTTATTTTGAGCTATTATATTTGGTATGGCTAGAAAGTAGGGTCTCTGGAAGGGGGTGGCATAGGTGGCTAGTAAGGCCAGAAGGAGAACACGGAGGCTTTCAAAGGAAAGCTTTCCCATGCTGGGCAAGAGAGAAGTTTCCAGGCTCTGGAGTAGAATGAAAGCAGATTAGAAAAAGCACTTTCCTTCCACAAACACTATTTGAGAGGGCTGTTTGCGATCACGGGTGCATGGGAGCAAGATGACAAAGACCTGGTCCCTGTATTCCAGGGATTTATCGATAGACTGACAGACTCAGGACCTCATGACAAGTTCAACAGTAGATGCATCCCTGAGATACAGAAATCAGACTCATCACCTGTGGGAGGAAGAACTACGAGGCCAAGGAAACCCAAATGGAGAAGCTTCTCCATAGGAAGGGGCAAGGCGGGGTGGGTGCAGGGTGGGGCCAGTGACCAATGGTTAATGGCCGGGGTTCCACCTCCACCTCGCACCCACCTCCTGGCCTTGGAGATCAGCATGGAATCTCCCAGGAGGTGATCTCCCCCGACTCCCCCATCCCTTGCCAGCATTCTCTGGACTCTACTTTCTACTGCTGGTTCAGTAGCCAAAGCTTTCCAGCCATTTTCCATCTTTCAGAAAGAAGTTGGTTGAGACCCTGTGCTGACAGGCACCCTCTGCCCTCTTCCACATTTGGCAAATCACATTTGGATTTTATGAATATTTCTTTAGTGTAGGTGCAATGGTTCTTTAGAGGTCGGAGAGAGAAAGGGCTTGCTCAGTCTGCCCCCTCTTGCATTCTCTCATTAGGCTGGCAAACTTACGAGGCAGGTGCCATGATTAAACTATCCGAGATCAGCTAAAGGCCAGGGCAGCAGAGCTAGGTTAGAGCCTGCAGTCTCCCCACTGTGATCCACTGTGCACGGCGGGCCCAGGCCAGGAGACGGCAGGCTGGGTGCTCCAAGGGGCAGTGGGTAGCATCCACACGAGCGTGAACTGCCAGGAGGTTGTTGACAGTGTAGTGAGGTGGGCGACTTCCAGGAGACCTTTGAGGGAGAGGGAGCACCTCAGAGCAGTGGTTTGAACATTAACATTGGACACTTTGAACATTAACATCGAACACTTTGCTGAACATTAAAGATTTACAAATTCCTATCCACAGCTGCATCCCAGACCAATTAAATGAGAATTTCTGGAGGCAGGGCCTAGGCAACTGAAGTGTTTGAAGCTCCCCAAGTGATTCCACTGAGGTCAAGTTTGAAAGCCAGGGCTTTATGTAGCACTACTCAAATGTTGATGTGCCCAGGAGTGACCTGGAGACTCGGTAAAATGTGGATTTGGATTCGGTACTCCTAGAGTGGAACCAGAGAGTCTGACTTCCTAACAAACTCCTCGGCAGTGCTGATGTTACGTGTTGGGTAGCAAGACTTCAGAGAGGCGCAAGGCCCTTTGTTCCAGAATTAACTTCAGAGAAGCTGACCTGGTTCCACTGGAGGATTCTGTGTCTGGCCTGATTGCATCCTCGGTGAGGGCTGCCTCCCCACCCCACGTTCCTGAGAGCTGCTCTGCTGAGTTGGTGCATGTTGGGGACTTGACTTTCTCTCACATGTCCTGCCGGGTCCAGCTCGAAGCTTCCCCTGTGCTTGGGGTGTTGGGCACATGCAAGAGGAGGAAAAGCCATTTCATGGGGAAGCCTCTTTAACTGAGCATTAACAGACTCAAGTTAGAAGAGGAACATTTCCGGTGGAAACTGATAAGGTTTTTGTTTCCTTGTTTTCTTAGACCATGGAATGATTTTCCTAGCAGCCATTGTTTCACTTAAAGAATCAACTTGGATGATGTTGAGGAGGTGCTGGGAGAAGGAGGGATAGAGGAGGTGACCTCAGAGGGTTCTTATTGTGCCAACTTGTTATCAGGTGAAACTCAAAGAGTCTTTTTCACATCTTAAACAGACCCACATGAAGCAAGTAGGAAGATTCCCTCTATTATAAAGTAGATGGGTTCCCACAGATCTGCGGTGAATGGGATTTGGACCATTGTGGGGCAAGAACCTGAAACCCCAGGGGCAGATGATGTGGGGGAAGGAAGGGAGGTTGGGGGTGGCCCTCCCCCCAGGGCTCACTCCTCTTCCAGGTCCCTGTTCTCCACATGCTGCACACTGGCCAGAGGGCTGGCGGGGGCAGTGGAAGCGGGGAGGGTGATGGTTTCTTCATCTTCTCCTGTGCCGCTTTGCAAAATGATGCTACCATATGTGCTGTTATATTTAAATAGCAGATGCAGAAAACTCACAGCGTGGAAAAATGCAGAAGCATGGTACCATTTGCAAACAGGTTTTCCAGGGAAAGCTGACTTCCTTGCAAGGTTTAAGAATTTATCGCATCCATTTTGTTTCTAATTACAGTGGTCTATACAGCAAGGAACAGTTAGTGCTTTTCTCTCTCTCTCTCTCTCTCTCTCTCTCTCTCTCTCTCTATTTCTGTCTCTCACTGGCTAGTGGATGGAGTGTGCAGCTCTGAAATAGGCTTATGAGAAATTGCTTTTCACACCATTAGTGTGTGATCTCTTCAGCAGTGCAGCCACATGCAAACACTGGCTGGAACGCTCTCATGTTAGAGGGGATGGCAGCGAAGAGCTCACTTTACATCAGAGGGGCCTTTGTGTGCTCCTTAACAAGGTGAGGGGGGCACTTGGGTGAGGGTGGGGGGCCATGTGGAATGCACAAGACAGATCAAACTTAACAATAAGAGAAACCGCTTCCCTGCCCAACTCAGAGGTACAGATTTAATTGGGGGAGGCCAGTGGGTTGTAGAAAAAGCAGAGGAATGATGGACCTGGGTTCTAATCTCGTTTCCACAACTCATTGGCCGAGGAATTGGGAGCAAGTAGGTCCAGCTGACTGAGTTTCCAGTTCTTGCCAAGAACAGCAGGGGCCCCTGCCCTACAACGGCGTGGTCAGAGTGTAATGGGATAGTATCCGGGATGCATCCAGTTCACCCTACACAAGCTAGTACTTATTGTGATTAATTAAACCTGCTGCATTAACTCAATTCCTAGGGGAAAAGAGCACCACCAATTAATTATAAAGTTGATCACAAGTTTTAAATCCATATTATAATATGCTCATTCTGTAGTATGAATATTAATGCTCATTCCATGGTAGCTAGAGAAACAGTTTAAGATGCTAATATGTTACATAAAAATATCATCACATTAGATCAGTGGGAAAAAGTTTTGGTGGAGAATGAGAAATAGGAGTCACAGTTATTTTATCATTTATATGTAACGTAAGTGTTGAGTTACAGGGAGCACAGAGGATGTGTTTGTGACTAGGAGGCTGCTTTGATTTTGTGGGCATTTTAATATTCACACCCAATTCGTTATTTAAGGTAAAAATCACTTTAAATTATCATGAAGGAAAGATATTATTAAGTAATGTAACAGAAATTTCTGCTTCCTCCTTGACCTTCGGCTCCCTGCCAATACCACAGTGAGCGTCAGGCTTCAGGAAGGACCAAGGATGACATGGTAATTAGGGACTGGAGTAGTATGCAATTTAAAAAAAAAAAATTTACATATAGTTAATGAGTATACATTTTACTATATTCATCGGACACCTGTTACTATACTTATGGTATACGTTACAAAAAAATAATTTAAAAAGAAAAACTGAATGGTTGGTTTTTAGATTTCAAATAGATATAGTTGTCCCAATGCCCAACAGTGACAAATGTTCCAAGACTCACAAGTGCTGGAACGGAACTGAAGTTTGATCTTTGGTGAGACCGACCCCCAAAGGCATTCCATCAGAACCTGATATTTCAAAGTGATTAGGATGTTCTTTAACTTCTCTTTGTGGAGACCATTGTAATGATAATACACACCAAAAAAAAAAAAATGGCAGTAGAGTATATGCAAGAACATTGAGGATAGTGTCTGAAATTAAAATATATGATTGTAAAATCCCTTCTTTCTTTATTTTTCCCCTTCACCTACCAGCAGGGCCCTTATTAGAGAAAGCCAAAGAGAAAGACATTAGTCATAACCTAGCTGAGAGTTTCAGACTTTAGTTTTGATGATCAGGAACCAATATTTGAAGGAATTGGCACCTAGTTTATCTCCAAGTGACAGGATTTCCCAGAACACGTACATAACCGGCTGCTTTTCGTGCCTTTATCTTCACCAGTGTCCTCGGGAGGAGCAACCAGATATCTTTTTGGATTTGTTGTGCAAGTAGGACTTGTTCCCAAGAGCTGCATACAGGCAAGGGTCGGAGTGAGTGTGGCTTTCCTGCTCCTCATGCTCACTTCCCATTCCATCCTAGGAAGGGAGATTTTGGGGGGTTAGTCATAGAACCTCCCTCAGTGTGGGAGGATGCAAAAGCCAGGGAACCGGTGGCTTGCTTTTACAGAATTCAGCCTTAGGACTCAGGAGAGTCTCCATCCAACCTGGCACTAGAGCAGACGTCACAGAAACATCCACATGGCATGGGGGAGAGCACCACAGATTTTCCAACACATCCTAAACCTTCCTGCTTGCCAGTGGAGATAAGAGCCAATGGAATGAATAGTCTTCCTAGTTGTGACATAGATGACATGTGTCACACGGCAGAGATTATGGCTGGTCAATGGACACAGTAGGAGCTGCAGGGAATCTAAAGGCCAATGAGCAGAGACCAGCAGCGACTGGGGCTGTTCAGAGGGATGCCAGCAGAGGACGGTCTGACCTGGTCAAGATCACCTTCCTCCAGATGTCCTATGAAACATTAGCCTACCAGGAGTGTTATCAGCCCAGGTTAAAGGCAGAAACAAGGAAAGAGGGAAAAAAATCTGGATTCACTGACAGACTGAAAAAAAAAGAGACCAGAAGTGACTGAATTTTTCTTGAACTGGGGAGATTGACTTTCCTGCTTTAGTTGAAATGTGAGAATTTCAACCTGGAGCTTAAGTTACACTGTAGAAGTATAAAGTCATCTTTTTCATACCTACCTCTATGATTTAAAAATATATACAGCCACCAAAAATGCCAGGAATTGTTGCAGATAATTTGTGCTGGAAGGAAAGAGGTGCTGGATGGGAAAGAAAGAATCTGAGCTCATTCCATGCCAGAAGTGCTTTGAGAAGGAGGAAGGGTTTGAGCTAGACCTTGGAAACGGGCAGCATCTGGATGGGGCCCCGGAAGGGCAGGGGTAAAGGGAGAGAAGAATGAGACACATGTGGGTGAGCCAAAAGGTAGGCAGCTTGGACTAGAATAGTCACTGAGAAGTGGTCAGGAGAGGTGGTTGGACAAGCAAAGTAAGCAGAGCAGCCCTGCAGAATCAGGGGAAGCCCTCCTTGAAATGCATAAAAGTGCTGAGTATTCAACAGCAAAACAGGTTTTCAAAATACTGAGGCATGCTCAGAGGGAAGAAAAGAATATATTTTAACACCAAAACCTAAGAGAGAAAGAGAAGCCTAAGCAGTGGGCTTCTGGCACCAGGACGGTCCCTAGAGACACTGATCAGAGGTGAGCCCTGGAAGTTGGTGGCTCACACAGAAGCTGTAGATCTTGATCTGGGGCAACTGGAGGTGAGAAGCTAAGTCCCTGTAAAAGGATAGGATCTAGAAGTGATCAGTGTTTCCGTGGAACACACTAGAAAAACCACATGTGGGGGCGCCTAGAGACACCAAAAGGAGGCTTACCACTTGCCTAGGATTCTGGATGGGAGGAAAATGTCTCTACTAAGGTATCAGGCTTGTGCTGTAAGCAGTGTGGCATCTAGTGCACACGATTGGTAAAGGTACAGGGACGTTACCATAGAATCTCCCGCATGGAAATTCCAAGGCCTAAGCCAACAACAAAGAAATATGAGACTACTCTGTAGAAATACTGTAACTGTGTACGGTGTAGGGGACACCCACAGAAACCCCAGATCCTGCCAAAGGGAGCTTCTATGACAAAATTACACACCATTTGAGGAAATGAACAACCATGAAGGACAGTCGGCCAAAACAATAAACAAGAAATGGGTGCCCTAGGATAGAAAACAGAATAATTTGGAAGAAACCATTAAATTAAATGTTAAAAATGCAAAAATTAGAAATCATAGTGAAAGTATATGGATACCACGATGAGAAATGAATTCTAAAAACAACTCACGAGGAACTTCTTGGATGAAAAAAAAAGTATTAAAATCAGAAACAATGGCAAGGCAAAAAGCAAACAACAACATAACACGATGGCATGGTACGTACATGATATCTAGTAAGTACTCCAAGGTTGCCTTGCAAAGGGCCAGCCTGCTGCACGGGGTGACTTCTTCTTACTTTGCCAACCCAGGTCATCCACTCTAGCTATGATCAATAAAGACCATCTCTTACGCACTTTGTCATACTTAAGCACTGCTTGAGATTCTTTTACATTAATGTCTGACTCCCCTACTCTTGGTGCTTGGAGAGATGCATTGAATTCACAGACTCAGCCTCTAAATGGACATAGTGTGAAGTAGGAAAATAGAGAGCTGCAAGTTTCAGGAAGCTCCTCACAGAGTTTCGTTGTTGATCAGATAATATTTCATGCGAAGGAAGCAAGAGAATTTCAATGTGGTGTTGTATTAGGAACACTACCCTAGGGGCACCTGGGTGGCTCGATGGTTGAGCATCTGCCTTCGGCTCAGGTCGTGATCCTGGGGTCCCAGGATCAAGTCCAACATGGGGCTCCCCAGAGGCAGCCTGCTTCTCCCTCTGCCTATGTCTCCACCTCTCTCTGTGTCTCTTGTGAGCAAATAAATAAAATCTAAAACAAACAAAGAAACAAAAAACCCCACTGCCCTAGCAGACCCAGGGTATTAGGCTTCTTAGATACACCTTTCACTTCTCTGGGTCTCAGATCATTCATCTGTTACATGCGGGCTGGCTAGGAAGAGACGAGAGGAGACAGGAGGCTGGGCTGAGTTGTTCTCTGAAACCACCTTCCCCATCTGGGATCCCTCAGGAAGAGCCCAGAAGAAATTTCTCTGAGGATGGACTTAGGAACCTTTCTGTTAGCGTTTTGCCCTTCAGCTCCTTGGAAAAGGAAAACTGGACTATGGTAAGATCAAGGAAGCTATAAGGCGGTTACCTCCAGCAGTTCCTTCAAAAGCTCCAGATCCTTCAGTAGCTCCCCTGGACCCTGGGCAGCCAGCTCTGATAATGCACCTTAACAGATTCACCTCAGCGCTCAGGCTCACTTTGTCCTGCCTTATGTCCCTCCTGCTCTCAGTTATCCTCACTTTCCTCTAATTTCCATCCTCCTGGCTACTCTTTCCGACTTCCCCCTTGAGCCTGGTGGGGAGCTGCAAGCTCCCTTCTGAGGATTTCCACAAGTCTCTGCCCTGGCCTCCCCGCTCTGGCACTGCACGGTGTGCCCCAGGGAGAGGTCCCAGGCCAGAACCCCAGGTTCCCAATTCCTCGAAAGGTGTATCAAAAGCCGAACTCCGAGGAATGGGGACGGAATTTGGATTTCTGTAGTCCAGATATTTAGAATGATCCTTTGGACTATTCCAGGAAAACGGTTGGACCTGTCTGGAAACAATTATATTTCTAGCTTCATCATAGGCTCTTCACCTCCCTGGATCCTCCTCACAGTGAATTTTCTCCTGGTTTTGAAAACACCTCTGGTGTTCAGTTCCACACTACACACCCTAACCCTCGGCCCTGCCTGCACCTGTCTGCCCTGTCAAGCTCTGCTTGACCTGCTTCTCCTTGGGGAGGTCATCCTCCTCACTGCAGCCTACACAGGCCATGCTCTCTCTCTGACCTTCTTGCTCCTTGTTATGTGATCACGGAACATGTAACTCAGGCAGTTCCACCTGGAGAAAATGTCCAGTGAGGCATATGCTTTCTTCTATGAGAGAAATGATTGATGTGTTATCAAGTTGGTGGTTATGGGTGGGGAGGGGGAAGGAAGTGGGTGAACAAATTTGCATAACAGAACTCCAGGATCCTTTGAGAAAACAGAAACCCACATCCCAACCCCTTTATCCCGAGATTGAGTGATCAAAACTTGGCCGATTGATTTACCATGTAGTTTGATACAGGGAGGCTCCAAGCATGGCTTCCTAGAAGAATTTTGATGGGATTCCTGAAATGGAAGCACTGTGGGCCATCGAGAGACACACCAGTGGCCTAATTCCTGAGAAAAACTTCCATTGAAAGGAAAATGTGGGTCATTGTCTGAGAGGAGGTAGATGCTCAGACCTAGTCAGAAGCAGCTCGCCTGGGAGGCCAGGCTGCCACTGGCATGGTGTGTGCACCCAGGAGCAGCTCACGTGGGAAAGATGATTCTATTCTCAACTTGAAGAACTACTGTGTCCAGTCTAGTGAACCAAATCAGCTACCTGGGTGTGGCCTACAGCAAGGGCCTTGGGTCCAGAAGAGTCAGCTGGAGAGCTTTGGAAGCTTGGCCTAGGGGGTGGTGCTGATTCCTCCAACCTCAAGAGGCATTTTTGATTTCCAGTCCCAACAATGAGATGAAACCCTCCAAGGTGATCGTTGGGCATGAAAACACCCAGGAGATTCTGAAGACTTGGCTGAGAAAGGAGTGCCTCAAGACCTGACGTCTCATGACATTAGATAGGGACATTTAAAATAGCTGTTGACCCATTTTACACCCTGGTTTCAAGAATTAGGATGCATAGTTTATACTTACATTGTTATTGAGCATTTTTGCCCTATTTGCCCACCCATGAAAGGCAGGAGTCGAAGGAGATTAAGCCACTATTTCCTATCTCTTTATTCAAGAGTTTATGTGATTGTCACAAAACCAAATTTTACTTTGGTTTCCCCATAAACTTGTGCCTGTTGTATCACGCCTTGTAGTATTTGGACAAAGTCCATCTTGCATAGTCCATGCCTTGCCACGCTGTGAGCCTATCTGGATTTCGAGTGTATCATATAGCTGCCTGCACAATTATCTGTGTACATCTCAGAAAATCTGCCCTAATTTTACCTTTAAAAAACCCACCAACTTTCTGTACACAACATATCATCGGCATAACATTTCCACAAGACCTTTGTGATAAAATATATTTGGATCTATTATTTGATCAAGAGGCTAGATACATTAATGTACATATTTTATTACATATATTTACATATATATATGACATGTTCTATGTCTTTACCCTGAGGATTTTCAACATGCATATTAACCATAATCATCATGGATCCTTATTTCAGAAATAGCATCTCTGGCCTAAAAGTAAAGGTTTCAGGTATGCTTTTCACAGTACATGGTTCTTCGTACGTACTGTGCCTTTGAACCTGCAACAGTTAGTAAGATGGTGATGAAGACCAAATTTTTTGAACAAGGAAAGTGAAACCTGTAGCAACATAGTGACTTGGCTAAAGGTCCCATGACCAGCAAAGCATAGAATTAGGATTTGAACCCAGGTCCCATTCTGTAAACTCAAGGCTTTTCTTACTAGACTGTTTTCAGGAAATAGCACTTCTGCACTATTAGCTGAATATTTAATTGCTGTGCAGCACTTGCCAGTTCACTTGGTAGTTCTCATATTCTCAATCTAGCTGAAGAAGTGCTCTTCTTCATTTTGATGAGGATGGATCATGTGCTGAGGAATCGGGGCAGCCAGGACCAGCACACCTTGTTCTGACTCTAAAAACACATGAGTTTTGCTTTTATTTCTTCATTGTTTTTCTCCTCACTTCCTTCTTTTCTTACTTACCTGACCTCAACTTCCTCCAAAACGAAAGGAAGGGAGAAATATCCCATAACTCACATCCATGTGTGGATTTTGTTGCATGATGTCATTGTGATGCCTTAACTTTTTTTCTGACTACAAAGGTAATGTGTGTGCTCATTTTGTAAGAAATTTGAAAAGCACCCAAGTCTGAAGAATTAAACACATATCCCATTATCCCATCACCCTCCAAATAACGACTAATAATATTTACCATCGCTTATATATCTGTTTGTCTCTTCCATCTGTCTTTTTTTCTATCCTTTCAGCTATCCTGGTGTCTTTGATTTGTGTTTCTAGACCTCTACAGCTACAGCCTTAAAGAATTCAGATCATAATTAAAATAATTTCTCATTTATAGATGTACAATTAATAGTTGCCTATGTAAGAATGTTCAGAAATATGATTTTAATTGCTACACAATGTGATTTATTTAATCAGTTCCCCATTGTTGGCCATTTCTGGTGTTTCAAGCTTTTTTTCTTCTATACCACATAACATTGTAGTGAACAACCTTCCCAGATACGTTTCAACTTCCTCAGAAAATCGAGCATCTTTAATATTGCTTGTAAATTAGCTTTTCCTCCCAACACAAGGGAACTGTGTGGATGCGGCTGGACCCCAAAGCAAACAACTAGGGATTTGGTGAATGCTTTAAATACTGAGTTGGCTGCAGACAGACCATTAGATACTCTGCAGCCTACAGGTCTGATGGTTTTGGTGAGCTCTTGGCTCCATCAGCTTCACAAAAGCAGACATCAGAGTCTCTGTTAGAATATCAAATGGGCAAGGATTATTGTTTAGAAAATGAGTTCCTTCTGGCCTTAGATTTCAGTTAGATAAAAGGGTAGTTTCTGATCCTCCAGGGGAATAGCATTACCTGAAAGTTCTTATCCATAATTCAGAGACTTTGGATAATATATATATATTCACCCTTGGGAGGTTTCTTTATTGTGTGCTGGAATTACATAAGCTTAGTGGGATAAGTCTTATCTTGTCGTTCAACAAATATTTTTAAAGTACCTACCATGTGCAAGATACTTATAGGTTTCCATGAATTATAGTAAGCCCTTGACTTTCATTACCCCTTCCATCATTCACAGTGATTCTAGTCAGGGAGTTTCAATAACACTCCTCATTTTAGGCATAAAAAACAGAGAGTGAGCAAGATAAAAGAATTTTCCCCCAAATCATATATCTCTGAGCCACTGGCTCAGTCTCATCACTAACCATTGTGCAGTGCTTCATCTCAGGGGGAAACAAATTTTACCTAATGAATTCAGTTTGTTAGAAAACTCTTTTCTCCCAACATGGGTCTCTGGTTGAATAGTGACCTCTCACAAAGTAGGTCTGGGGGAGAAAGAACAGCAAAAAAGGTACACTCATGTTTACTGGCCTTCTAGGTCTCCAGCTATAAGACAGATTTTCCTTCTTGGTGTGGATAATTTCATTCCAGTCCTCAGAGAATGCACCTTTTTTTTTTTTCTTTCTTTCTCCCATCAAATAACATGCTGGTCAAAATAGGAATCTTTTTATTAACATTCTGAACGTCTGGTAATTTTATTCATTTCTGTCTTCATTCTCCAGATTGCTGCCTTTTCCTTTTTACAAGCTGCCTTGATGTTTCCCAATCATTTCATACCTGGCACTCGGGGGAAAATGGCAGCTTGCAAAAAATGCCTACTTTTGCTTCCAAGTTAGCGTAGAGGAGGACGGAAGTTTACATGAGTTGAAAAAGTCATTCTCTGAAATTAAATGGCAATTGCTTCTCCTTAGTTGTCCAGGGAGGAACCAGAAGTTGCCAATGATCTCTGTCCAAATTGGTCATTAAGGGGGTCTGATGGCAAAGTGAATATTACCACCAGAAACTGCAAATTTTATTGCTACGTGGGCCTGAAAGCTCGTGTTCTGCATTCAAATATAGCTGCAAAACAGCTGTGATAGAAAATTGGTCATTTACCAGTGCTTAATGACTAATGCCCTACCCAATCTGAATTAGCAAGATTTATGACAGAACTGCTTTGTTCAGCTGAACTCTGCTGTTTGCAAAGAAATCAGAAAAGCCCAGCACGAGTGAGTGATAGCGCTGCCCATGCCTCCTGGTTGGAGACAGGTTTGTCCTACACCTCAGAGGAAAGGGGAATGGATAACTCACCAGCTCTGGACCTGTGTTAAAACTGAGCCACATATCTCAAGACCCATTCAGTCAACAACTCTGAGGGGTCACCTTAGACCGTACTGGTTGAGACCTGTCTCTAGTTAACTCCAAGTTCGGAACTGTTTTCAGGTAAAGAGATTAACTCATCTACTTGAGCCAGATTCCCCTCATCTATTCTTACCCATAGGGGCTATACAGAGGATAGTATGAATTGAGAGGTGCTATAATCTAGTAGCAAGAGCTTGGAAATTGAAGCCAAACTGCCTTGCTCTGTCTTGAACTATACACCTAATCTTTCTGTGCTTATGTTTCCTTACTCGTAAAATAAAGACTATTGGAATACTTTCTTAATGGAAAGGTGGGTAGGATTGAATGACTGAAGCCATGGAAGGATGTCAGAACATTTCTTGGCTCATAGCATGTGTTCAAAATTGTTATCATCATTGTGAGCATCATCATGATCATCAGTTTGTTTTTCATTTTAAAAAACTGGTGATCTCCAATAATGTCAAGAATTCATCTTCCATAAATGGAAAAGATGCTTTTAAAGGATAGTAATCTTTTAAATATATAGACTGAACTTTTTATTGATTCCCATGTTTATTTATTTGCTCATTCTTTTAATCATCTGTTGACATATTCACATTATCTTCATCCCTTATTTGCCAACAAATATGTACCTAACACTGAGTTGGATTCTGTGGATACAGAGGAAAGAAAGAGCCCCTGGCTGCCTACCTTTGTAGAGTGCAGAGATTAGTGGAAACATCAGCATGAGCAAGATTGGATGGAGTTATATCGGGAGTGTGCCATCATGGGGACACAGAGGGGCAATGGTGCTTTGTGGAAACCTTGACTTGGGGGGACCCTGGGTAGCTCAATAGTTGAATGTCTGTCTTTGGCTCAGGGTGTAATCCTGGAGTCCCAGGACCAAGTCCCATATCAGGCTCCCTGCATGGAGCCTGCCTCTCCCTCTGCCTGTGTCTCTGCCTCTCTCTTTCTCTACGTGTCTCTCATGAATAAATAAAATCTTAAAAAAAAGAAGGAAAGAAAGAAGAAAGAAAGAAAGAAAGAAAGAAAGAAAGAAAGAAAGAAAGAAAGAAAGAAAGAAAGAAAGAAAGAAAGAAAGAAAGAAAGAAAGAAAGAAAGAAATCTTGACTGGGACACTTTTTGGTGCCGGAGGCTGGAGCAAAATTATTTCACTCATTATAACAAATCTATGAAGGGCATTTTATTATTTCCATTTTACAGAAGAGGGAGGTGAGGCTGCAAGTCTACACACTACCTACTAGTGGTAGAGCTGAAATCACCCAGATCTGGACTCCAAGAGTACTCCTTCTTACCAAACCTCCAAATTGATGAGAAGGGGTAGATTTTCAACACAGAGTTGCCGCAGATTAAACATAATTTTTCTTTCATTATCTCATTCATAATAAGCCAAGAATCCATGAAATCATCTATTCAATCATTTCTCAACTGTATTGAATACGGAGTAACCACCATCACCAGCCATCTTTCTCATTGTCTTCCTGGGGTTGACCTCTGCACACAGTACGTGATACATTCTCTCCTGCCTTTTGTGCATTTACAAAACACGTGTGAATATGCCACATATACAGACATGCCAACTATCATCCTAAATCACAAGAGAGAACCTGAGGGCTTATGAGTTGATAGACAAGGTGGTGATCTCTTCCCCCAGCCCCATTTCTTTTACCAACTTAACTTTTCCACATGACCAACAATTATTTCCATATTTGACCTGATTTGGCATAGGAATCCTCAAGCCAGAGAGCAGGAGGCTCTCATAACCTGAGAGCTTGGCCATGCGTTAGCTGTCTGTGAGGGTAAGAGTACATTGTTGCTCAATGCCACAAGTTCAATAATCCCGAGCATACATCCCCTGGGAGCAAAGGACACCCACTGCGCAAAAGTCTGCTCTAGTGGAATTAATAAATAACATAGTCGTTTCCTTTTTATGGCACATACCCCTGAGCCAGGTGGCAAGTTCATGACAGGCAGCCTTTTCTCCTGCAATGCTTTGGTCTCCAGCCATAGGAGGTGATCCACTGGGGGACCCGCACCTGTCAGACTGTAGTGGTTGTCATGGATTAGACCATCCCTCCAGGCTGGCTGGAGCCATAAGTACATCTCGGAGAGGAATGGACAAAGGCTTCCCAGAACAGATGTTGCTGCTGGAAGCAAGGAAACCTTACTCTCTGCCTAGTGTGTTGGAGCCCAGCTGGGCACAAGAGCCAGGCTCCAGCCACACACATGCCTTGGGCTCCAGCCCCTTGCAGGTAGCCAGACGTGCAGAGGCCAATAGATGAAAGGCTGTTCTCCAGATGTCCCCTGTTGAGGGTGAGACAGCCTGTCCAGAAATGTCATGTTTGGCAGCTGCTGAAAACTCCCTCCTACTGGTACTGGCTCACGGCTCCTACAGGGCAGGAAAGATGCTTGCAATAAAGTCTCCTATAGAGACAACATTAAAGGGAATTTTTGGCTTCACTCTTATTGATACTCAGCTGACAATGTGATGTGCTTTCTTGGTATCTCATTAATGACATTTTATAACGTAATGAAAACTGTAGTAATTCTGCTAAAATGTACATCTGATTACGGTATGCATCCATGGCCTCCCAATTGGTGGGTGCCAAGATAGAACTGAAGTTGTAACATGGATTCAATTTGAGGATTGAAAATCTCATATATTATAGAGTCACGTTTGTGAATAAAAATGCAGCTTTTTGGTTTTCTACAGTTTACAGAAACTTTATCATGAGCCCTTACGCTCCTGGGCAGCAGGAAAACTTAAAGGCTTGCCAGTTGATGAATCTCAGCCTCTTCTAGTCCAGACACATATCTCTAGTTGAAATATTGACTATTAATGAAACTCAGCTCATTCTCATTGCTCCTTTCAGGGCTGCTTTTAGATATTGTAGTATCTTATAAATGGTCAGATTTTCCAAGATGCCCCTTCTGTCCCTTCTCCCCAAGATGGCACTCAGGATGAATGAGGGCATCGACTTGTTTTCCCATGGGGGTTGGGAAGAAGAGAGCTTTACTTTCACAGAGCCTCATTTGGATCTTCACTGGTCCCTCCCTACTCAGGGCTTTTTGGGTTTGCTCTCTGGACTGGTGACCATTGGCACTATTTGGCTTTTTAAATAATTTTCTGGCACTTACTGAAGAAGTAGACCCACTCTTAGTCTAGCCTAGAATCTCCATTTCCTCCCCAGCTCTGGCCAGAACCCTCTTATGTCCTACCAGCTTCTCAGCACTTTTTCATTTCTTTATTGGACACACTGAGACTTTGGGCAGGATGCTATCCATGCTATGTGTGGCCATGGCAGGTAGAAACCCTGTGTCAGGCTCATCCATCTGTCCCTTGCAGCCAACTCCTCTGCATCATTTCTTCTGTGGGGGATGATGCCAAATCAAAGGCAGGGGTTGCCCTGATCTGCCCCACCCCATGGTCTCAGTCTGACAGGTGAGTCACCACCCTGGGTGACTTTATGCTACTCTATGCTTATCTAGATATTCCTAAAACCAACCCTATCTCCTAGCATGCAACCTTGCCTGGGCTGGTGGATAAAGAACCTGAAGTTTGACCTCACTGAATTAGTTTCCTTCTGTCTTCCTATAGACTTCTGGAGATGATGGATAGGAATGTGTCCCCCTACATCATGTCTTCCTTCCTAAGCCTGATGAACACTGAAGAACTGCTACAGAGGAATTTGACTCTCAGAAAACATTTCAAAAATAATAAAACACATGTATGTATACACACATGTGCACATCCTTTGACACGCCTCTATATCCTCCTACACACACACACACACACACACACACACACACCTGTCTGCATCTCTTAATTTCTTAGCTGCTACCTATCTCTCACCCCATCTTTCCTCTCTCCCTCATTCATAACTTGTGGCTTAGCCACATTGCTTTTACTCAAAGTTACTCTGTTCTCTCTCACCTCTAGGACTTTAGAGATGCTGTTCCTTCCTCTTGATCACCTGGTTGACTGCTCCCCACCTCTAGATCAGACCAGAGAAGCACTTCTGCTAAGTTTCCTTTGCCTTACTTAGGGAAGCTAAGAATGGGCTAGATCCCTCCATGACTCTGTGCCCCTAGGATGACACATCGCACACCTTATTGTCATTGTCCAACTAATATTTCCATTAACTGTAGGACTAAAGAGTCTGTACCTATTTGTCACTCTCTGTGTTACCTATGGAGTGATATAAGAACAAGAAAGAACTAACACAGGCACAGAGATACAGGAGTGAATGAGTCTAAGGGGATCTTCCACCACATTAGGTGGAGGCCTATTAGGAGTGTGAAGAAGCAGAGAGGAAACTAATATCACATGACTTCATTGACATTACAGCCCCATAGACCTTCACTGACTATATTCTTGATCCCGTTTTTCTGTTTTTGTTTCCTTTTGTTTTTGCTTTGTTCATATAAATATGGCTAGAAAACTTGCTGACATTATTAGACATCTCACCCTGCACATGGCTCTGAACCTTACACGTGCTCAGCTGTGATGGTGGCGGGTTTCTCTGTGAAGTCTGTGTCCAGCTGGAATCTGGTGGAGACAAGGAGGTAATTGGGGGCAAGGTCATGAAAATGTGCAAGGGCTTATCATTTCACACAGTGGACTGTGTTGGAAAGTTCAGTAGCTTTATCTCACACTTTGTAAAATCTGCACATCCATTTTCACAAAGTTCACCTAGACAATTGTTTCTTTAAAACTTTAACTTGTAAGACCACAATCCATTTCTACTACATAGTAGTAGGGAAAATTAAAGAATTTGGGTTGCTTTCTCCTTGAACTTTTACTTTCTGACAGCATTATCCCATGTCATTACAATTTTCTTAATAATTTTCTTAACAAAACCATTCACATCAACTTTATAAGAAACACAAGTTGCAATCTATTGCTATTTGTTTCTGAGGTTTTCCCTGAGATATTTTTAAAAACTACATTAACACTTAATTGATGTTGTCACTGTTCTAAGTATCTTCTTTTAATGAACTTATCTGATCCTCACAATAATCATATGAGGTAGGTTCTCTTATTATCTCATTTGCAGATGAGGTTAAGAAATTTCCCTGAGGTCACACAGTTAGTAACTGCTGAAATCATGTTTCAGATCTGGTGGTCTGGCTCAGAATGTGTGCTCCTAACAGTCTTCCTATGTTGTCTCTCGAGAGAAAACTCGTATTATTTCATTAATTGGAGAATGTCCGTGACTGTAAGTTGATTTGTTCTCTGTGGTCTGAGAGAAGGATCCAGGTGGCCTTCTTCCTCTGCTCTTTGAAAGAGAGTAGTTAGATCACTCCAGATATTCAAGAGACCCAGTGGATCACTGAGGCAGCCCCTAGAAGAAGTTTAATAAACCAAATTTCACACATTCTACTAAAGGCCTTGGGTACCTACACACAGCCGAAGAGAGGGCCTTCCTTGTCCTTTTTTTGGAAGCAGATCCTACCTGTGAACTGAAAGGACAGTCTGGGCTTTATCTTGGGATAAAGGCCAAGTCACTCAAGATTAACCTAGTAAGAGTCATCTTTGAAGTGGGGATGATTGTGTAGCACAAACAAAATAGCAGAAGCAGGGCCAACTGTGAGTTAGGCAGAGATTCCCTGTGACACGTCATTCCACAGTAGCTTACTCCTGAGGGCCACTGTGGCTCCCTGAGATGATACCACTCCCTCTCAGCTGTGGCATAAAAGATCTGAATAGAAAATCATGAGCATTCTTGACTAAAGGCAAACATGTAAATGAAGGTGTGCCTACACATTCTACTACTTCTCACACACGGGGAATATTGTCATGATAATCATGGAGAACAGAATAAGGAAAATGCTATTTTTTTTGTCCTGCCCATAAGAGGTGTCATGTGGCACCATAGATGCTCTCACAAAGATGGCTGCATTCATTTGCATCACCAATCTCTGAGGTTGCATCATTAGCTTCCTTATCTCATATAAAGAAACCATCCTAGAGACCTAGAGATCACATCCGAATAACCCACCTCGTCAGTGTCACAGCCAAGGTCAGATTTCCAGTGCCACAGCCCCCAAGCCCTTGCTTTTCTCCCTTACCTCACCAGTTCCTAAGTGACCTCAAGTGATAACCCAGAATGTGATCCAGGGCAAGAATGACAGTACAGAGGGGTTGCTTGTCTATATCAATAGGAATCCTAGACTTCAAAAACAGACAGTAAAGTTGCTAAGCTCTCCCCCTTTCTGCAGAGAAATGAAATTTGATTTTCACTGGGCCTATTAACTTTCTACCTCTGCTTTATAGAGAAATATCATACCACAGAGGAAAAATTAAAAAGTCAGTAAATGCTCACACCCTCTGTGGCTGACTCAAAAATTTCTACAAGTGCCCTGCATTTATAGCTGGAGAGAAGGAGACGGAGAGAAGCAGCTGCTTGCTGTTATTTCGAAGAACTTCAGGCTTCCGACCAAAATAGTCTTTGAACTTTTGAAACTCCCATTCTAATAGTCTTGAGGAAGAGTGAGCCGATATCCTAGAATTTGAGATGATATTTTTAGTCTCAAAATAAATTGCGCACTTTGCTCCCTCCTTGCATCATGATATTCCCTCATGCTGCGTGATGAGATGAGCGCATTGTTTTACTCAGGGGAGTGTCTCATGTGGGGCTGGTGCTGGGCAAAACTTGGATTAGGACTCAATTAAAAAAAAAAAAAAGAAAGAAAAGAAGACCTCAAAATATTTATAAGTAAAAAATGCCCCATGGAATCAAGAAATAATTTAAAATATGTTCATCAAATTAAAAAAATAGGAAAGCTTATTTTTAAGCTTAATAAAAGTGCTTATTAAAATAGATTTGCAGATGCTGTGGCCCATATGCATATTGCATATCTGTGTTCCCTATATGAATATATTAAGCTCAAAATGTTATATGCCATATGCACATATTCTTTCCTTTATTAAAAGCAGTACTAGCAATAGAATTAAGACGAATCACAGACAACTGAGTCCATTGATTACCATCTTCAACCAGAAACACTGGCATCGGACTTTATTCTTACTTACCCCTTTTCAACTGCCATATGCAGCCTGTCAGTAAGACCTGCTGCTGCTGCTTCTACATTGTGTGTCAAAGCTGCTCTCGTATTGTTACGTCCACTGCCATCGTCTAGTCCAGGCCACCTTTAGCTCCTGCCTGGGTTTCTGAAGCAGCCTTCCAAACCATCACTTCCTTTCCACTGCCAATTCTCTCCACCTCCACCCCCCCAAATCAATAAACATGATGGCCATCCATGCTGTTTTGTCCTCCGAGAATCAAACCCCTGACTTGGGCAATGACACCTTAGCTATCCCTTGAGATCTGTCTCTCCTCCACTGCATCAGCCTTCCTGGGGGAGGGGGGGGACTGTTGATGGGGGAGTCCTCCTAGCACTGGGCAGGTGACCTAAGCTGCATGATGTGATGCTGACCTGGGAGCTGAAATCTAGAGCAAGGACAGCTAGAGCTGGGAACGTTCGAAGTTGGTGATGTATTTCTTCCTGCTGTCTAGATATCTGGAGGGCAGGGAACCCAAGGCTGCTTGTTCAGAGATTTTATCATTTCAAATTCTTTCACTTCGTTTTGCCTTAATTGTGTTCTTTGTAACTGAAAAGCCCTAACTGGCCTTGGCTGACTTTGAGAATATAGTGAGGAGACATTACCCCTCTGCTTAAAATTTTAATGGTTTCCCCATATGCTTAGAACACAGTGTAAGCATTATTACGGTGCTGGTCACTGATCTGGCCTGGCCTGTGCCCTGGTGGCAGATTTGATGAGCACCTATAGGGCTCATTTACAGACCAGGGAGGTGAGATTCTGATGGTTCAGTGACTTGCACTATATCACACAACTATAAGCAATAGAGAAGAGATTGAAATCATTCATAATTACTCCAAAATTATATTAGTCAGGGTTCTTCAGAGAATCAGAATCAATAGGAGATGATAGATAGATAGATAGATAGATAGATAGATAGATAGAGAAGGTGATTTATTATGGGAATTGGCTCATGCTGTTATAGAAGCTTAGAAGTCCCATGATCTGACATCTACAAGCTGGAAAACCAGGGGAGCCAGTGATATGATTCAGTCCCAGTCCAAAGGCCTGGGAATTTAGGAACCAATTGTCTATATACTGGTCTGAGTCCAAACCCCTGAGAATCAGGAGTGCCATTGTCCAAGGCCAGAACATGGATATCCCAGGTCCAACAGAAAGCAAATTCTCCTTTCCTCTGCCCTATTTTTCTATTCAGGCCCTCAGAAGATTAGATGATGCCAACCCACATTGGTGAGGGTGGGTTGGTTTTTGTTTTTGTTTTTTCTCAATCTAATGATTCAAATGCTAATTTCTTCCAGAAACACCTTCAGGGACACACCCAGAAAGAATGTTTCACCAGCTATCTGACCATCTCGTTGCCCAGTCAAGTTCACACATAAAATTAATTGACAAAAAATCTCATCCCTTTCCTTCACTTCATAGGGTATTTGGTTTCTTTTTCTTACTAACTTATTCCCCAGGACCAGGGCACAGCAAACCACATCCAATGTTGCACATGGCAGGATGCATTTTCATGGGCTCTGGAAGAGCTTACATATCTTTCTTCTACCCAACCCAGGGGGTGTCAAATGACCCTAAGCTCCAAATTCCTTGAAAGTTTGCCCTAATATCAAATTACTTGTTTAGTTTGTGTAACATATTTGAAGACGTTGCGTGAATCTTTTTAATTACATGGAAAATTATGTTTGTGACAGAGCAATTATGGAGGAATTAGTTCAATATGGCACCATTTGGGGGTATGAAACAGGCAAGGCAGAGATCTCGTTGCAGACCATTAAATATTTGTCCCTGTGAGTGGAAGGGCATTGTGAAATGCTCCCACACTTATAATCTCTAGTTTTCCTTTCTCGGATACATTATTTGCATAAAATTGAAAGAAGACTTTACAGGAACCAGGGCTGGGAACAAAATGGGCCATGTCTCTCTCGTTTTGCTTCTGCCAAATAATCTGTAAATTATAGTCCATTGCCGTTTTTTCATTAATTGCACATATTCTTTTTCATTTGGCTGCAAATTCCATCACTTTGGCCAAAAATGTGTACTTCTGCGACAGCACAAAGTAAGCACTTTGAAAGGACAAGCAGTTCAGAGAGAGTAGGTAATTATACCAAGAAAACCAAATGCAAGAGGAGAATAAAGCCCCCAAGATTGAAATGAGAGAAAAGGATTAAATAACATGAAGTCACCTTACAAGGTTTTAAATAGCCAGATACATGGTGCAGGAGTTACGAGCCAGAGGGAGGGCCAGTCCCCCTTAGAGTTTCAGTGTCTGTGCCGTGGGGTTCTTTCCTGTAGTCCTTCTGTCTCTATGGCCAGGAACACACCCGGCCCCCGTTTGCTCTGGGTCATTTACTGAGCATCTCTTGTGTGAGAGACTTCCCCCTTTGCTGCACTCCATGCTGCTTTCTCCTGCCCTTGGCTGCACAGTATGTTGGCCATGATGGTGCCCATCCTTTTTTCAGAAGAGAAAACTGAGAGTTAGAAACACCAGTGGGTTTTCATAAGCATCCACTAACTATTCCAACAGAATCAGGCTTTCAGCCTAGACTGTCTGACTCCAGGGCTGGGCAGACTTACTGCTTGAATTCTGAATGCCATTCTCTTCCTTCATCAAAAACCTCCGGAGACAGTGCTGGATGACACGGGGAAAGTGCCTGAGCACATTCTTCCAGAGAAGGCTTTGCATTTGTATTCTTCAAATCAGCTAATTAAACTCTCCCATGTTTTGGGGGGGGGGGGGAGATTTGGGAGGTGGGGTAGGACATGACCACTCTCTGTCTTGATTTTGCTGAATTGCTCAAACTTATAAACTCTACATTGAAAGGCTGAATTTTGCTGTATGTAAGTTACACCTTAATGATAAAAATAGAAATAAATCTTATGATTACTCCTTTGAGATACAAAACCAGAGCAGGCCACCCCTGGCCCCACTTACTGAGCAAAATCCGAGTGGAGTTCTCTTGAGAGAGAGAATCACCAGGGCTCTCTCTCATCCCCCAAAGTCCACCACCTTTGCAAACTCAGTCTTATAGGAGAAGAGTAAGATTTACAGCTGGTTAAAAACAAATGCAGATCCTCTAATGCATAGTCCTCGACCATTCTAGAGAGGAGAACCACTTTTTTTGTTCAAACAAACTATTTGAGTTGCTTAGGATTAGTAGACTGGAAATGTTTTGCAGGACATTACTTCCCCATATTTAATCACATAATTATATGTATTTTAATAGAAAGCTAATTTGTAATTTCTAAACAATCAACATCCTGCTGGGTAAGGACTTTAGGAACAGTGGAGCAGTTTTCTTTGACGTAGTACCCTTCTTTCCACCGGTCTCAGAGCTCATTCCAGAGCCATTGCAATACCAACAGAGGAGCGAAATTTTATGTTTATATGGAACTTCTCACATGTTTTGGAAAGACCAGAGAAAGACCAACAATAACTGAACTCTTCAGACATGTTGGATCTTTATTGCTTCCTAAAAGTGAAAGCTTGTGGAAAGAGAAAATGTGTGCATACAACTTCCAAATGTTTTAGCACTGGTAGATCTGATATGGGATTTTTTTCAGAATAATATTCTAAGGCTGTAGTGTTTTGTGTTATTGGCATTCACTTCATAACTGTGCTGAGGACTTTCCTTCCTTAAGATCTTTTCCTGTCGTGGGGAAAAGACTGACTGGGTGGCTCAGTCATTTAAGCATCTGACTCTTGATTTCTGCTTGGGTTACGATCTCGGGGTCATGAGTTTGAGCCCCACATTGGGCTCCACACTGAGCATGGAGCCTACTTGAGATTCTCCTTCTCCCTCTCTTTCTGCTCTTCCTCTCTCTCTCTCTCTACTCACCTCTCTCAAGAAAAATAAAGACCAGGGGATCCCTGGGTGGCGCAGCGGTTTAGCGCCTGCCTTTGGCCCAGGGCGCGATCCTGGAGACCCGGGATCGAATCCCACGTCGGGCTCCCGGTGCATGGAGCCTGCTTCTCCCTCTGCCTATGTCTCTGCCTCTCTCTCTCTCTCTCTCTCTGTGACTATCATAAATAAATAAAAATTTAAAAAAAATAAATAAATAAAGACCTTCTCATGTCATATCAATGGGGGTTCAGATAGGAAAATAGAGACACTATAATTATTCTGGGAATAGGGAGGCTAAACATGGACATTGGGGCTTATGTGACTATAGGGAGAACTCTGGGAGAAAAGATCAAGAAAGCTCCAACTGGAAGATGAGAACAAACATGGGAGCTTTAGCCTGAAATATAAGAGGTGGTAGTTACTAAAGGTTCACTGGGGATGCTGTGGCATCTCAAAAAAAGATGACATGCATCTACCTATGCCTACTACCTTGGTCTGTATCAGACAGGCAGGCAGGTGTGTCTCAAATACCTGTGGAGAAGCTCTGTGAATCTCACCTTTGTTTCTAGGTCTGGTACAATTGCCCCTAGAGAACTGAGGAGTCCCTTCTCTTCTGCCATCAGATACATGTGGGTTTCTTTCCCTGGCAAACTCTATCCTGGACCAGACAGGGAAAAGATGCCGAGAGATATCATTGTCCCCAGCTTCTCCTCCCATGGCAGAGGGATGGCACTGGTGATGCCTTGTAGTGAATCATCCTTACACATGTGCCATTCCATCCTCCTAGAACACTCTTCCTCTCACGGCTGTCCTTAGGTCTCACTCCTCAAAGACTTAGTGCAGCCTTCTGGGGTGACCCCCTCCAAAGCCTGGCCTTCCTACCTAATTACTCATTAAACCCTACATTTTCCCTCCTGGAGCTTATTACATTTTCTAAGTATGTAATTGTTGGATTTCTGGTTCCTGTCTAGCTCCTCACTGGAATGTTAGCTGCCATGAGGGCAGGTACCAGATTGTCTCTGTTTGCTACTATATGTCTACTTCCTAGTGTAGCACTTATATAAAGAAATATATATGTTTATTAAGATTCTGAATTTAAAATTCTTTTCTGGGATATTCCAAGACCACTCCTTATCATTTACAAGGTATATGTACCCATTTAAAAAATAAAATAACAACTACTAGACAGTTATTTGTAAGGCAGTCCTCTAGATACTATGGGAGGGACATGCAGATATTACACGGAATGCAGCTCATGTCTGATCTTTAAACAATTTAGTCTTGGATACATTGGTCCCAAAAACCTCACCCCAAGAAAATCTTTTACTTGTTTCCTACTTAAGTTTGATATGGCCTCCATGTCTCATAGAAAAATATGATCCTTTTTATTTATGTAATTTATGCAGTGGTCCAGAGTAAAAGAGCTTACATTAGCTTCCAAGGTTGAGAAAGGGATATATGAGCTGAGAAATTTGGAATTGGTGTGCGTAGCCTGGGTTTCTGACCAACACAAATACTATTGCCCAGGAAAAAAAAATACTTATAAAAAGGAGGTGCATGGCGCCAGCTTGCTGGGCCTTGAAGCTACATATTACTATTTCAAACTTAGTTTCAGTCAGGCTTAGTTACTTTCGACTTGGGGAGAAAATAAAAGTGTGTGAATCTCTTCTTTGGTTTTGGATAACACAGACATGCTATAACTTCAAGATTATTTTTTTTTCCTCTGGAGGGGGAAGAGTACAAAAATGTCTTCATTCGGATGTAGTATTGCAGCATCTACCCACCAGGTTAGATGTCTATCTAGTTAAGAGGGGGATTTTAATTAAAGAACATAAAATTTAAATGGTTTGGAAAATGTCAACATGGTTTCCTATTTTGAGCCCAACACAGATGATAGAACAAGAGGGTATAAATGAAAATTAAAGAAAAACAAATTCAGAACAGATGTCAGGAAGTGTTTCTTCTTTTTTTTTTCCACGCAGAGAATCATAAATGTGTGGAACAGCTTACCAGGCAAGATAGTTAAGGCAAAAAGAGGGAGGTCATTAAATAAACAATTAGACTGCGAATAGATTGCAAAAACAATGAGAAGTGGTGAACCAAATGGTCTAGCTCTTCCTTGGTGTTTGGTGTTTGGATGTTGTGGATAAAAGGAATCTGTGGACATCCCTCAAACCCTAAATGTCTAGGCCTTGCAAGGGGAGCTTACAGATATTCCAGTGTCTGTATTTCTGCGCTTCAAATGCGAGCTTGTTGAGTGTCATCTTGGAGATTTTCATGTTGGAATGCTTCCATTCAAACACATGTGCTTCAGGAGAGAGACGAGGTGTGAAAACATTAAGTTCCAAGTAACAAGAGGCATGGCAACTAATGAATCGACTCTGAAATGATGAATAGATCTGGACAAAGAGCTGCATCTACTGCCTGTATTAAATAATAAGACCTAATATGAACATATCAGTTAATTACGCTTGTGATTGTTTATGTTGGAATAAGTCCTATATTGATAAAACGTCCACTGTCGTAGACGCCTTATTGCAAGGTTGACATGCATCTACCTATGACATGCATCTACAGGGCATGTTCTGTTTTTAATGATTTTTTTCCTGTGTCTTATATTGTCTTTGTCAAGAAGTCCTAATTGTCCTATATTCAGCTTTTATCCATAAATTACAAATGTCAACAGTTAGAGTTACTTCCCACTACAGTAATTGGGGCACATAACTGGCAACACTAGCTGACAATCACAACTCTACATTCAAAATTCTGGACAATGTCTATAGTTTTGCCCACAACTTTGGCTGATGGAAAACAAAAGAATGAACTGAGAAGAATTAGAAGTACCTTTTTTTTTTTTTTTTAATTCAAAACAGGAAAAGATTGTTCTTTGGCTTAAATCCCAAATTGTGAACAAGTAAACCACTGTTAATTAGAGATAACCTCATACCACTGCCCATGCTCTGAGGATCAACCAATCTGTAACTGCCTCAACCTGGAGGTGGGTCGTGGCTTTAGAAAATCAGCAAACCAGTGACAGCCCCAAGCTTCAGGAACTCAACAAATTACAGCCTTACAACTGTAGACAACAGCCAATCAGCAAAGGGCAAACTCCGTGACCTTGCTTCTGAAAGTCAGCCTTACTTCAATGACCACAGTGGCACTGCTCAAAATTCTCAATGCCCAAACATGCCCACCTCTCAAAGTCCACAATCCCTTACAGGCAAGATTCCCAAACCTCCTATAAGACCAGTTCTGACTTTAGGAGACTCTGCACAATGCTCCCTTGCAAGCCAACGGGGAAGTTCACTGCTTTCACATCAGATGAAGAGCTTAATTTTTTGTTAGTTCACAAATTTTCAGCCCTCTTAATGATTCATTCAACCCACTTACAGTTAGGAATTTCAAATTGTGAGGAGCCCAACACAGTGATGTAGCATGGGTGTGCTCAAATTCAATGTTTTCAGTTCCTGTGGTGGTTGCTATTATCCTTATTATTATTATTTTTTAGAGCAGTTTAGGTTTACAGCAAAATTGAAAGAGAGGTACAGAGATTTCCTCTATAATCTAACACACACACACACACACACACACACACACACACACACAGCATTTTCAGCATATCTCAACTTTTGGTGATATCAATTCATGGGTTTAGGAAAATGTAAAGTGATATGTATCCATCATTTTAGGATCATACAGAGTATTTTCACTGCCCTAAAGATCCTCTGCATTCCTCCTACTGATCCTTACCCCACCCCTTAATCCCTGGCAACCACTGATGCTTTTACTGGCTTCATAGTTTTGTGTTTTCCATGTGGTCATATGGTTGGAATCGTTCAGTGTGTAGCCTTTTAGATTGGCTTTCTTCATTTAGTAATACACATTTAAGTTTCCTCCATGTCTTTTCATGGCTTGATGGTCTTTTTTTAGGGCTGAATAGTATTCCATTGCCTGGCTGTATCACGGTGGATTTATCCATCCACCCACCAAAGGACATTTTGGCAATTATAAATCAAGCTGCTAAAAACATCCACATGCAGATTTTTGTGTGGATGAGAGTTTTTAACTCTTTTGAGTAAACATTGAAGCCTACAACCTGGCTTGTATGATGAGAGTGTTTAGCTTTGTAAGAAACTGCCATTGTCTTCCAAAGTGACTATACCATTTTCACATTTCCACTAACAATGAATTAAGAATTCCTGTCATTCCATATCCTTCATTAGCATTTGATGCTGTCAGTGTTGCAGATTTTGGCTATTCTATTAGATATGCAGTAGCATCTTATTGGTTTAATTTATATTTCCCTGATGACTTATGATGTGGAGCATCTTTTCATATGCTTATTTGCCATCTGCATATCTTCTTTGGTGAGATGTCTGTTCATGTTTTGGTGCATTTTTAAATTAGATTGTTTTTTATTGTGAGTTTTGAGAGTTCTTTGAATATCTTGGACAGCAGTCCTTTATCAGATGTGTCTTTTGCAAATATTCTCTTCCAGTCTGTGGCTTGACTTCTCATCCTCTTGAAATTGTCTTTCACAGAGCAGAAATTTCTAATTTTTATAAAATCCAGCTTACTAATAACTTCTTTCATAGATTATGCTTTTGGTGTTTTACATAATAAAGCATCACCATACCCAAGGGCATCTATGTTTATTCCTTTGTTATCTTCTAGGAGTTTTATGGTTTTGCACTTTACATTTGAATCTATGATACACTTGGAGTTAATTTTTGTGAAGGTTGGTAGGTCTATGATTAGATTCACGTTTTTTTTTTTTTCTTTTTTGCATGTGGATATCCATATGTTCCAGCATCATTTGTTGAAAAAACTATCTTTGTTCCACTGTGTTGCCTTTGTTCCTTTGTCAAAAATCAGTTGACTATATATATGTGGACTTAATTCTGGACTCTCTGTCCTATTCACTGATTATCTGTCTATTCTTTCACCAAAAAACATGGTCTTGGTTATTGTAGCTTTATAATCCATCTTCAAGTTGAGTAGCACCAGTCCTTCAACTTTGTTATTCTCCTTTAATATGGCATCAGATATTATAGGTCTTTTGCTTTTCTATGTCAACTTTTAAATCTATTTGCTGATATTCACAAAATAACTTGCTGGGATTATGATTGGAATTGCATTGAATCTATATATCAAGTTCTTATCCATGAACATGGAATGTCTCTCCATTTATTTAAATATTCTTTGATGTTGTATATTAGAGTTTTGTAGTTGACCTCCTATATATCTTTTACATATTTAATTAAACTAATTCCCAAATGTTTCTTTTTTGGAAGTATTAATACAAATGACATTGTATTTTTAATTTCAAATTCCATTTGTTCATTGCTGGTATATAGGAAAATGATTGGCTTTTATATATTAACTTTGTGTCCTGATATCTTGTTATAACACTTCTTAGTTTCAGGAGTTTCTGTTGAATTTTTTTGAGTTTTCTACACAGATGATCATGCAATCTGTGAAACAAAGGTAGTTTTATTTCTTCCTAATCTGTATACTTTTTTTTTCTTGTCTTATTGCACTGGCAGGAATTTCCAGTAAAATGTTGAAATGGAGCAGTGAGGGGACATCCTTGCCTTGTACCTGATCTTAGTGGGAAAGATTCAAGATTCTGTAGGTTTTTGGTAGGTATTCTTTATCAAGTTCAGGACACTCCCTTCTATTCCTAGTTTACTGAGAGTTTTTATCATGAATGCATGTTGGTTTAAAACTTTTGTCAAATGCTTTTGTTGTATCTGCTGATAATGATCTTGTGATTTTTTTTTGAGCTTGTTAATGTGAATGGATTCCATTGATTTTTGAATGTTGAGCCAGTCTTGAAATATAACTAGAAGAAACCCTACTTGGTTGTTGGGTAAAATTCTTCTCCACGTTGTTAGGTTCACTTTGTTATTTTGCTGAGGGTTTTTGCATCATGATACTGGCCTATAGTTTCTTTCCCTGTAATATCTTTGTCTGGTTTTGGTATTAGGGCAATACTGGCCTCATAAAATGAGTAGAAACTCTATTATCCATTTTGTATTCCTATATATTTGAACTCTAAAATGCAAGTGTAATTTTTGTGATGAATGTTCTGAGCAGAGGAGATTATTAAATAAAGAAAACATTCTTCTGAAGCTCTTTATTCAGTATATAATTATTCATTCAATATTAAAAATGATGGAAAGAAATGTATAAGCCAGAAAATATCAGTAGCTAGACATAGAAGATATATGATTCTCTCACGTAGTATCAAAGAAAAATATGAATAACAATTCTTTAAAGAGAAATTTAGGTGAAAAGTAGACAGAATGGCAGCAGAAATTTAAGTGCCTCCCATGTGGTATGCCATTGTCAGTCTCTCAGCTTACCATGACCATTTGAGTGTACTCCTACCAGAAGTACTTCCTGATCCCAAGACTGGAAACAAAATGTTATGTGTCAGGACAGAAGCTATTTCAATAATAAAACATGTGATTGTTCGATTTACTATTACAGAGATTATTAGAGACCTAAGTGCCTCGCCTTTTTATGGCAAACCACAGATGCAAGTGATCACAATGCAGAAATATTTTCCCTTTAACATGTAATATTTTTTCTCATATAAAGTTGTCCTTATGGGGCTATTGAGAGTAAAAACCCTTCCAAATGAGACTTCAAAACAATAGTAAAGTTTTGCAGACTTGTGCACAGCGTCGAAGAAGAAAGGAATAAAAATTGGTAATGTTTGTTTGTTTGGGGCAATGAATAATATGTTTAGAAGTTGGTTGAGAGATTTAGCGTAATCCTGAAGAATGAAATAAAAAGTTATGCCATGAAGTATTATGTGCTTGAGCAAATCAAATTTGAAGAGCAATCCTCAGAGTGTCGATGTATGTTCAGTATATTGGGTCATAATGCTAATTGTTGCATGCAATTTTTCAATGGACAAAAATGAAATTGGGAGATGTAATCTTTATAGGAACTATGTTTGTGTGGAGAGACTCTAATTGAAAGGAATTATGTGTGAGGGACGTCTGGGTGCTTCCGCAGTTGAGCCTCTGCTTTTGGCTCAGGGTGTGATCCTAGAATACCCAGATCAAGTCCCACATGGGGCTCCCTGCATGGCTCCTGCTTCTCCCTCTGTGCTTCTGCCTCTTTCTTTGTGTCTCTCATGAATAATTAAATAAAATCTTAAAAAAAAAAGAGAGAGAGAAAGGAATTACATGTGGAAGTCCTTAGGAGCAAATCATTGAGGGCAATGAGGTGGATGCTTTCATAGGTGATGGTAGGCCTGGTAGGGAATCCTCTGGCTTACAGATGAGGTGGGTGTTACTGACTGAGTAATGGGTCGGAAGTGGGCGGTCTCAGCATTCTAGATTGGAACCCTGAGTCCAGAATTTTGAAGGCTCTATTTGAAATGTTTATATAAGCAGTCCAACTGGGAGAGAGAGCAGGCTAGAGCTGGAGGTATATAGACAGCAGGTCAAGTTGATGCTGGAGGGGACATTGAGTCCCAAGCAATTTGAGAAACAGTGGAAGATCAGGGATGGAGAATCTCTCTTATGCCCAATTGTGGAGAATGTGAGAAACATTCTTCCAATGCAATCCTGAGTGCAACAGTGTTTGTTTGTTTTTTTCTGTACCAAAATCAGCATACCCACAACCCCCTGAACTGAGGTTTGGTGTATGGGGAAGTGGAAGGGACTCCTTTGCACAAGTGTAGATGCCGAAGCAGAGACAAAATATCTTCCTTCTTAAGAAACTGTCCCTGTATTTCTGTTGCACTGTTTCAAGCACAGATTCAGCATCTCTGTTTGTGGCAGCTCCTGGCTCCTGGGTTCAGGATCCATACTGTACAATTACAGGCTCTCCAAAAACATATAAAAGAAAGTTGTAAAAAAATGGAGCCTGCTACTGTGGTATTTAAAAGCGATTAACTTTGTCTAGAGATCTTTTTAAGCCAGTCCAGGAACAATTAAGGAATGAAAGATCTAAGGAAGAGGAGGGTAATTGTTTATTCCTGTTCATACCTTCCTGGTATCTTAGGCATTTCTCAGAGACTGCATTTTTTAATTTTGAGAGTTGGTTTTGAGGGGAATGTTTTAAACATTGATTCTTGTGTTATCATTCTCCTAATGCAGTCTGCCAGGATGTTGCATTCAGCTGCTGCAATCTGCTCAGTCCTATTTTATAAAGGGAAACTCATCTCAAATGAAACTCTCTTTCTCTTTCTCTCTGTTTTTGCAACAATATAATTCACATAGGAATAAAGGTGTCAAATTTCATGGTTTTTTAACTGAAAAAATATAGGCATTTGCTAAAACCTATTCTTAGATGATCAAACTCAAGGTATTTATATATTTTCTTCTTCCTTGGGTATCATTTTGCTTCATCACGTATTATTCATTAATTTATTTAAATATAGAGGGCACTTACCATGTGCAAGACCATAGTGACTATGCCAAACACTGGGACCAGAGATCTAAAAAAGCTGTATTCCCTGTTATCATGAAGCTTATGGTCAAGGGGAAAAGTAATTATTTTTCTTGTAAATTCCTTGTTAACTTGTAAATTCCTCTAGGAAAACTAGTTCAGCAAGAGAGAAATCCACAAGAGCAAGTTTACCCAACTGTCACCTGAGTTCCTTGAGACTGAGCAAAAAGGGGCTCTTGAAATGGATCTGAACTTGAAACCCATCTGTCACTTACTAGTCATCTGCTTATAGTCACATATTTAACTTCTCACAGCCCAGGTTTTCACAACTATGATTCAGCTACCTCTCCGTATTATTATAGAAATTATAGATGTCAAGATGTTACTGACCATGGTAGTTGGTTAACAAATGTTAGGGATTTTTCCACCCTCCAAGAACTTCAAGAATATCTTTATACCCCACTTTATCGTGTTCATATTACTTGGTTGTCTTATCAGTACAACTATTTTATTATGCAACTCAATGGATAAATGTCTTCAAAATATTGAGAATACTGAATCGAAATGGAAAGTCAAGGAATACATCATTAGAATCCTTGAGCGCTTCAAAGGGTATGCATTAATCTGCCAGTGTGAGTTTATATGATTAAAAGAAATGCATGATGCAGTGCATTTTTGGCTGTCAGCAAGCTTCTGATCTAGTATGTAATCATGTATATGCATAGGAAGATTTTTATTCATGAAGATTTCATTTATCCATTCAACACATTCATAGGAAGACTCTGTTGGTTTATGTAACACCTATGTGTAACAGGTTATTGAGTAGGGCTTTGCTAGTCTACATATCTTGAGTGCTGGTCCAAGAGAGAAAAGGTCATTAATCTCCAATATTCAGAAGTGGAGTATAGATTTCTCCTTGTTGGGATGAACTGTCAGGTCAGCCTCACCTCTCCACTTCAAGTAACCTGAAGAATGAGCAGCAGGAAGATGCAAAGAGAGGTCATAAGAGGTCTCCCCGGTATGAGGTCATCCCAGTGGCTTGGCAGGTGCTGAAGAAAGTAGCCAAACTTGAACTGTTTTGAAGAAACTAAGACCAAGAGAGTGCCGGGTGCTATGGGGCTTTGGGGTAGGAGGTGTGGGTGTGGGAGCCAGTGACAGAAGAGAGGGCACAGAAGTGAGTTAAGGAGTTCTCCATGTGTCTCTGGGAAGCATGCATTGTCCATGTTACACGAAACTTCCGAGGAACCCAGATATCCACATCTGGGGAGAAACCCAGCATTTGCACGTCTATCCCTCGAAGGGCCCTGGTAATTTATTATAACAGAAGCAATTGAGTAAGCTGTGCATGTGTTCTCAAGCTTTCCCTCACCCTCGATGGAGTGGTTAACTAAACATAGCAAGAACGATCTGTATTCTCTTCTACACTGAAGGCCCCTGAGCTGGGGGTCAGGCCTGAGCCTGGGAATGGGAAGAAGCTTTGAATCAGACTGAAGGGACTTTTATGTCCCTTTAAATAAGTCTTGCGTTCCCAGTCTTATGTCATACCAGAAACTAGCCAGGAATCAGTGTTAGGGTGAAAGGTGATGCTCTGAAGCATGCTGCATAGGGAGCAGTGACTGGAGAAAACCCAAGCTCTGTACTTTTTGCACTCATCAAAGTTGAAGCCCTTGATACAGTGCTGAGACCCTCCCTGAACTCTGATTATGGACCACAAGGGGCCCAGTCTTCAGATTCTGCTGGGGCTGAGAAAATGGCCTTGACTCAGGGAGGAAACACATGCTCCAAAGCCCATTCCCATGCTCACTGCCAATATGGTTCAGTGGCTTAAAATCCCTCATCCTAATATAGCTTTCTGCAAAGAGATTAGACTTTGTATTATTTTCCTTATGCTTGACATCAGCCCAGAATTAATCTTGTAAGACTTAAGTAATCAGAGCCATGTAATTAGAGACACTTAATACTCAAGGGATTAAAGGAAAACCCCGACGATGTCACCCCACATCTTCCATTCACATTCCTCATGGAGCTTTGGCTGCCCACTGAAGGTGCCCAGGGCCACCTGTGATATTCGAAGTTCAAGAGACCCATCCCCTCCAACACAGTGACCATATGCACATATGCGTTACACACAGTGATTTGCAAGTAAAGAATATGTCAGGGAAGAGGATCGACCTCAAGGTGGTAGAAACCTGACAGAAAGACTGAAAAAAATACTCTTTCTATAACTTTATTGCATGTGTCTTCAGTCAACTTTGAGTTCTTTTGAGTGAAGGGCTCAGGGACACCAATTGCATAGTTCCAGCTTTAGACTCTAGATACAAATATCAAAGCTAATGGTCATTTATTTTTAGTAATTCACCAGTATACTTTATGAAAAAAGGGAAGATTAAAAATATACCTGTTGAGGGATCCCTGGGTGGTGCAGTGGTTTAGCGCCTGCCTTTGGCCCAGGGCGCGATCCTGGAGACCCGGGATCGAGTCCTGCGTCGGGCTCCCGGTGCATGGAGCCTGCTTGTCCCTCTGCCTGTGTCTCTGCCTCTCTCTCTCTCTCTCTCTCTCTTTCTGTGTGTGTGACTATCACAAATTAAAAAAAAGAAGTTAAAAAGAAATATACCTGTTGATAAAGTAAAAGTAAATTTCTGTTCTATTATCATCAGCATAGTAGTTAGTATGTACAAACTGAGTAAATATCTACCTTGTACTCTGCATGTTTGATTTCATTTAGTCTTCATAACAGGTATTATCACCAGAAAGAGACTAAAATTTAGTATAGTATCATTGGATAACTTTCCCACAATCATGCACCTATTTGTTGGCAAAGGCTGGATTCTATTTCAACTGTAGCTGATTCCAAAGTGGAGGCTGTTAGCCACTGAGTTATACTACCATTCACGTTTGGGTAGAGCTTGGAGGTAAGACCTCTTCAAACTAAGCTCACAGTGATGTCTTTTCATTATTTCTTAGAAGGATTTGGACCCAGTGGTTACCATTTGTTAGATACCTACTATTGTAATAATTCACCATTCCCTACAGCCCATTTCCTTAATGAGAAAAACAATCAGAATATTTCTTAGTCAATGGAGAATTTTGGCAGTTATCTCTGTTGGGGGCAACTGCAAGAAAAGAGGGGAGTGGCATCGTCAATTGAAAAGAGAAATAGGGTGGATGGCAGGGGAGGAACCTATGGTGAAGTCTTGAGAGAGAGAAGGGAAGGCATGTGGAAGGAGCAGCTTCCTCCAATGCCCTGCACTGGCTGAGTTACCCGGAGGATAGGAGAGGCTGCAGCCAGCCCACGGGGACCTGATGGCAGATGCTCACACCTGAACTCACGGAGAGGAAGTTAGGAAAGCCTGAAAAGAGGCTGAAAAATAGCTTCAAAACTTTTCCTACCTCAGACATTCGCAAAACTTAGCTTATTGGAAATCATGGCCTAACTCAGCAAAGGGGACAAAGAAATCTCAGATATGAGGTCAGAAATTTATTAAGCATTTGAACGGAGGACCAGATAAAGGCAAAATAAGAGCACCCTAATCTGTTATAATCCACAACTAAGTCAGATGGATACTAAGCATTTTATTGACACCACAAAAAAAAAAATTCTTTAAAACTGAGTGAGGAGGAAGGATGATGAAAGGAAATTAGTTTACAAATACAAGGTTCTTGTATTCTTCAATTACTCGATGATACTCATATTCATACTGAATGTCTTGTATTCTTTAAGTTATTGTTCTTTTTCCAAGGTACATCAAGGTTGTAGCAGGTGTCAGAATTTCATTACTTTATATGCCTGAATAATATTCCATTGTGTATATATACCACACTTTTTTTACATACTCCTCTGTTGATGGATATTTGGGTTGTTTTCACCTTTTGGCTATTGTAGATTGTCCTTCTATGAACATGGGTGTACAAATATCAGTTTGAGTCCTCACTTCCAATTCTTTTGAGTATATATCCAGAAGAAGATTTGCTGGATCATATAATATTTACATTTTTGAGAAACAGCCATACTGCTTTCCTCAGTGGCTGAAACATTTTACATTCCTATCAGCAATGCGCCATATTTTGTTCTATCGGTTATAAAAACACTCATTTTCTAAGGATTTGCAAAATTTTGCACACACCCACCCTTACTGCATTTTCCCCACACAGACTCAGTGCTAGACCCTTACACCGAGGATTCCTTGGCTGGGGGCTATGGTAGAGTGAGATTCCTACAGTAGGCTAGAAATCACTCTACTAGCAGAGTACTTCACAATTTTTTCAGATTTTTCCATGAATATTATTTCATTTGATCTTCACAACCTTGTAAAACAGGCATCATTATTTGATTATGATTCTCATAGGTAAATTATTTGTCCTGCTTGGCTTGTGTCACCTGTGATGTGTTGCAGAAACAGCGTGACATTTGGAGTTGAACACACCTACCGCTCTGACCCTTAACAAATACCATGACATTTTGCTGCCCTGAGTACCAGTCCTGTGGGCGGGGTCCGGGCTTGAGCCAGCCTGGTACACATGCCAGCAGGCTTGCTTTCGCCTAGCTGGAATCATCTCTTCCTGTTGTTATATACATTTATATTCACTTATTAAAAATTTAGTTTCTTTGTGAAATAATGTCTAACCCCCCCCCCCCAAAAAAAAGCCAGCTGCTGGAACGATGATGAAAATGAAGAAAAAATGAGACAAGCTACAGCACTGAGGATTCTTGGCCAGAATGTAAAAATGAGTCAATTAAAGAGAGAAATGAATTCAGCAGTGGCTCAGATCTGAGGAATGAACAAGTTCACCAATTTCTCCCTACAGAAATGAGAAAAAGACATTTGTGAAACTGTGGTAAATGATCCAGCCAGTGAAAAAATTGCTCATCAAGTGAGAGATAAGACTTAAGTGAAAGCTGAAAAGGGGGTTAATGTGTAGAGTGAGAATATGCACAGGAAACACAAGACTTCTGATGGAAACGGGACTCGGCAGAAAGCCCAGATCCTGTACAAACATTTCCACGAAGCAACAGATGGGGAAGACTCCAGCGTGGCTCCTCAACCAACCTTTGCTGTGAGTAAAGTTGATTAGAAAGCTTGAAAAAGCATGTTTTCTCCCCCTTGGATTATACAAAGTAAGTAGGAGAAATGGCACCAATAAGACTCTTAGTCGATGACCAGTTTTCTTCGACACCCAGAAAGATCCTAAAAGGGTAATATGGTAGACCAGAACAAGACTGCGACATTAGTTTTCAAGAGCTCCTTTGGACTAGAGGAGCCTTCATGAACCTAGGAATTCATGAGGAAAATGAATACTAAGATTAAGGGCAGCCAAAGGCCATTTTCTGGACTTTGGGGATGTGGTAAGCTTTGTGGGTGAGCCACGTTTGCGCCACCCTTCCTCAGACTCCAGGGCATTTAGAATCAAGTATAGGAACTTCACCTCCATACATATAATATCAGTGGTGAGAGAACTGTTTGGAACATGGCATGTTTCCTTTAGGGCAGGACAACTGCTTTGTCAAAGTGGAATTTGGACTTCTAAGGGTCTCAAGACCTTTGCCTCATGTTATAGATGGGTATATGGAGCCAAAAATCACACTGGTAAGAGATGACTGAGCCTCCATTCATTCAAGTACAGACCAAATGGACTTCAAAGTCCATGCTCTTCCCCTTTCTCTATCAACTTTCAGTGCTTGGGTTAGGCAAACTTATTTCCCAGAAACTTGCAAGCAAGGCTGAGAAGTGGACAGGTACAGAGCCCTTCTGCGGTCCCCTTCCAGAGTCCACCCCCTTCCCCTGTCTACTCCTGGGGAGCACGAGGGGGTTGGCGGAGTGATAGATCCACCTAGGCGCATCATATATAATAGAGTAGACTCCCATAATGTGATAAGCTCCATTTTGATTGTATATGTTTTAAAGATTTTTTCTATCAATACTGCTCACAATTTAATTACAATAATTAACATAGTTTTCCAATATTATTTTTGCATTTGATTATATGCCTAAAAATGTTGCAGCTGTGTTTACCTATATGCCTTTTGTCTTAGGCTTCATTTAAAATGAGAAGTAAATATCATTTTTATATATAGCTTTCCACTTGCTTTGTGAACTATTTTCATAATACCCCAATTTAGCCACATACATCCTCTGCTGTGCTCAGAGCTCTCCAATTAGGGTAAGAGCGGGACAGAAATCAGGGGACAGCTTCAGTTCCCTGGCCCCAGCAGGCGATGTTTCCAAGTGCTAGCAAAATAAATATATTTTTCTTCATAAAAACAATGTAGATAATTTGTAGTCATATTTGGCTATCCATAGCTTTGCAGGCAAAATGGAACAAAACAAAATCCTTTTTTTTTTTTTTTTTTTGGCTACTCTACCTCAGAGGAGGGAGAAAGAAAACGAGTTGCTGACCAGAAGCCAATTTCATCTTGACTGTTCAGAAAAGAGAGAGAGAGAGAGAGAGAGAGAGAGAAGAAGAAGAAAGAAAAAGCCTTTTAAAGACCACATGGCACAATTAAACAGCAGAACAGAGCATCAAGCTGCTTCTCAATTTAGAGTCTGGGTTTGGGCTGAAACACATTGGTGGTTGATAAACAGCAGGGAAGAAGCAAGGATTACACTTGTCAACTCAACTTACTTCTTAAACCTAGACTAAAAGTGTTAGTGCCTGAAACTACTGAGGGTATTCAGGGTCCCAAATGCAGGGAAATAACAGTGACTAAGTCAAATACACGTCCGGTACTTTGAACACATTAATTGCTGATTGTGATGAGTTATTTCAGTAAAAGTTGAAGAGACTATTACAATATGAATGCCTCAAAGCCAATCATATAATTGTGAAACATACCTAAATATACATCTGCTGCAAAGTCTGGGCATTAGCATATTTGTCTTCTTAAACTAGTTCAGTATTTCAAAAAGTGTAATGTATTTACCATGGAGATGCAGGGTGATTTCAGATGGAAGTGCTGGGAGAGGGGGCAAGAGCTGGGACTGGAGGGTTTGCAGAAGGCCAGCAGGTGGAGAGGAAGGGAGAAAGGAGAGAGGGGAAGCCAGGAAGGTGGGAGGGGCACGTGTATGTGTACACACACACACACACACACACACACCCCTGGGCTCACAGGCACCCTTGCCAACCAAGAGCCCTCTCCAGGTGTGACTATGGCACCTTGAACAATCAGTACCATGGATCCCCTTATCTGCACATTCTAGGGACCCTGCTGTCCAAGTAGGGACCCCTCCAGAAGTTAAGGCCCAGGGGAGCAGACATGACACTAGTCTTTCTGCAGAAATTGGGACATCACTGTAGACCCTGATTCTAATTTAGATGGTAAGAGGATAGTGGTGTAATTCAACCAAGGTTCGACTTTTGATGCTGATGCTTAGCTGTAACCTCTCAGCTGTATGACCCCAGGCAGGTCACTCTGCCTTCTTGAATGTCAATTTTTTAAGTGTATAATGGGGACCCCCATGTAGGTGATAGTGGGAATCAAAGGATAGTGTGTGCAAACCATTTAGTATGGCATCTCAGTCAGTGAATGGTATCTATTTTGATTGTAATTGGTTCGTCAGACAAATATGCCCAGACCCTGGGAGTGACTCTTCTGAAAAACTCACCCATTCAGTGAAATTCTAAAACATTATTGTTGATCAACCTGGCTATCAACTCACATGAAGTAACTGAGAACTGTGTTGAACTTTATGAAAAGACGGCTGAAAAGCTTACTACATGGTGTTTGTGAGTTTTTTCCTCAGGTCAGATGATGACAGTGAGTACTGGATCAGATATTGGTATTTGTACTGTTTTTGGATATTGCCATGTAAATGGACATATTTGGGAGAAGACCGATTTTGTAGAGAATGGAGATCTTCCAGAAGGAAAAGTTTATTGGACAACTCACTTTTTTTGGAGAAACTGTGAACTCTCACTATTTAACAGTGTTGGAGAAGATATTTTATCTTTCCCAGCTGTTTGTGAGTGAGGTAACTTGGCCCTGGTTGGCTAAAATTGAAGGAAGTAAATTGCCTATTGACACAGAAGTCCCCGTGTGTCCAGCTACACAGACCATTTATACTAACTGCTCAAAAACATCTTCCTCTCTACCATTGAGTACATTACTCTCAGGCATTCATTTAAAGGAAATGTTTACATTTATCATATTTGCATTATATAATTGATGAATTAGTTGCATGCACAGTTTTCTTTTAAACTGAATAATTTTTGTGTTTATCATTCCAGTTACATTTCATTTGTGCAGTGGCTTAAACTTAAAAATAAATTTATCGGAAAATAAGGTGAATTGATCTAAATTTAAAGAAAACTAATATGTAAATGTAAGTATGTACATGTACACATACTACAAAATTGAGGAGGATATTATAATAACAGCTGGAGTTTGGGAAACAGTAGTCAAGGATATACACATGTACTAATGATTTAGTAGGAGCTTCTGTGTATTAGTTTTTATTCAGTTGATTTCTTTCTCTCTCTCTCTTTTTTTAAGAGAGAGTGTGTGCATGAGTGGGAAAGGCAGAGGGAGAAGGAGAGAACCTTAAGCAGGCTCCATGCCCAGCTGGGAGCCTGATGTGGAGCTTGATCTCACGACCCTGAGATCATGACCTGAGCTGAAACCAAGAGTCAGGTGCTTAACCAACTGAGCCCCCCAAACACCTCATTCAGTTGATTTCTTAACAATGTACATTCTCATTTTAACACATTCAAGAATCAATATTGCATAAAATTTAAATAGGGTCTTCACATCCCCCACAGATGACAAATAATGCATACATGTGCCTCCAGTCACATTTTTTTATATAAAAGGGATTGAACTATGCTCATTACTTGCAACTTGCATTTTTCATTTATACCAGATCTGACACTCTTCTATGAGTCAGGAAACCTGTCTTATTTAATTCTTAAGTGTCTGCATAGTATTCTTTAACATAGAGGCAATATAATTTATTTCACTATTCCTTTTGGCTGTGCATTATATTTCCAACTGGGAAATATTACAAATAATGTCACAGTGAATATTATTAAAATACTGGTGCATATGGTTAGATGTTTCTTGTGAGGGGTTTCTTGGAGGTGGAATTACTGTGTCAAAATTGCTGTTCTTGTTTTTTTAATCAATGCAACAAAATTGTACTTAAAAAGCTTCTTCTATTTACAGCATCCAATGCTGAATGACATGGTCTGATTTTTTTCATTTATTTATTTTTATTCTTTGAAGTTTTATCAGGATAAATAATGAAAATAATATATTCTTAACTTTCATTTTCCTGATTATAAGAAAGATGGATCTCTAAATATCCTCATTATCTGTTTAGGTTTCTTCATCCATAATATGTCTATTCATATCCTTTATCCATTATTATTTTATATTTACTAGATACTTATCTCTTCTTACTTGGTATATAGGATTTCTTTTCAGGTATTTTGGATATACTTCAGATTCATGTATGTGCGCATGTATGCATGTGTGCATCACTGTATGACAAAATATTTCTACAACTGGAAATTGTATTTTTAATCTTTAATGTCTTTCCTCATAAGAAAAAAACATTTTTATGTAGTCATGTTTATCATTCTTTTCCTTTAAATCTGAATTCTGTGCTCTGTATAAAGATCCTTGTCTTACCAAAATATTATTAAAAAATAGGATCCTATATTTTCTTTTAATATTTTTTCTTCCTCAGGACTTTATTTTTGTATGACAGAGAAGACGACTAACTTTATTCTTCTCTAAATTTTTAACTCTTTCTTTTTCTTACCTAGTTTATCCCTTCCCACTGATTCGAGGTTTAACACAATTATTATATTAGTCAGGACAGGTTAGGCTACACAACAGCAACGCATGAACCCCAAAACCACAGAGGGGACACATGGTAATATTCTCATCGTTCTCTCACTCGTACCAATGTCCTTGGAGGGCAGCTTGGGCTCAGCCCCATGTAGGGGCCAGGGAGCTGAGCTGGTGCAGGGTCTGACATCCTGTAGCTGCAGAGAGGGGACATGTGACTATCATGGTCGCAGGGCCATGGTGCAGGTAGACTGAAGAATCTAGGGTGCTCAGAGGCAGCTGTCGTGGGTCCCTTCTGCTCACATACATTGGCCACAGTTTGCCTGAGGGCCTTGTCTCGTGCAGAGAAGACAAAGAGGACAAGATGGAGCTCACATTTGCCTCCAGACCTGATCTGTTCCGTTCATGAAGTTGGAGAGTGAGAATTCCAAGAGCAAATTCAAATAGTGAGAGAAACTGTCATCTCCCAGCCGCTTGAGTTTTAAAAAGTAGAGAAGATTCTGATAGCCTAGACTCATCAAAAAACTGATTTGAATCGATTTGGATTTTGAATTTAGAAACCAAGAGCTGGGACAGTAAGGGGATATCTGTGTTTGGCAAGTGTTGCTTTCTCTGCTGTAGTTGCATATAAAAATAAGTGAGTGTATACAATAGAAACCAAATAGAATTTATGAATATGATCATCAGTTGTGTCCATGCTTTGGTAAACTCTTCTTAATTTTATTTAATGAGTTTTAATTGTGGCATTTTAAATTTCTCATAGTTTACTGTTACCTTATTTGCAAAGTCTTTTAAGATTTTTAAAATGTGTTTATTAGAGAGAGAGCACAAGCAGGGGTGAGGTGCAGAGGGCAGAGGTCAAGGGAGAAGCAGACTCCCCTGCTGAGCAGGAAGCCCAATGGGGGGCTCGATCCCAGGACCCTGAGATCATGACCTGAGCGAAAGGCAGATGTTTAACCGACTGAGCCACCCAGGCACCCCTGCAAACTCTTAATTTGAAACTTACCCTCATCTAACTATGTGTAGTAAAGATCTTCAGTTATAAGGAACCAGTCAAGCCATTAAGCTTCTCTGTGTCCTGGTTTCCTCGATGTGTCTATGCAATAACCACACATCTGTAGCAGAAGAATATTGTGTATATTAAATGAGCTCATGTATAGAAGGAACTTGACACACGGTGTCAGATAAGTATAGAATATATACACATATATGTGTAGTTATTATAATAGTTTATATATAAACTATAATTTTATATATAATTATATATAATTTATAATTTATATAATCTATTTATAATAGATTATTTTGAAAGTTCTAAGTAGAAATAAGGTTCGAAACTCATGCCTCAGAGACAGGATCTTACACCAGTGGTTTGTAGAGAGAGTGTGCTCTCTTGTGAAAGCTGTAGGGTGAGGGAAGCAGGACAGGGCAGGGGAAGGGGGGAGGCAAAGATGTGGGCTCAGCTGTGGTCCAGCCTCAGGCGTCTCCCAGGACCTTCTGGACCGGGAACAGCATCTTAGCGCGGTGCCACCTGGAACCTACAGGGCCTGCCTCTTATGTTCCCAAAGTGGGCCGTCGCTGGCCACAGGCTGTTCCAAATGGAGAGCGCTTCTTCCAGGCACTTCTAGGCACGTCGATGTCCTCCGCTGAGGGCAGCTGTCAGGCGGTGGGGCAGCTGCAGACTTTAGGAAGCCAGCACCCACCGCGGCTAGGGGTCGGAGTGCCAAGGCCAGAGTGGAGAGCAGGGTGGGATGCCAGCACTGTGGCTTGCAGGGAGCTTCTCAAACTTCAGCCGCGTGGAACCCCGGGGGGCTGGATAAAATCCGGATTGCCCTTTCCTACCCTGAGTTTCTGAGCAGGAGAGGTCAGAGATGGAGCCTAACAGTTTGCTCCCTGACCAGGTGACGCTGCTGGTCCAGGGGCCACACTGAGGAGCTCTGTGCTTTCTCATGCTTTTGTTTTGTTTTGTTTTTCTTAGCTCATTTACCATTTACAACTTTTAGTTTCTGTGATAATGAGCATCGTGTTCTTGTTTTTGCCCTTGGTGGGAATGTCTCTAATGATTCACCCTCCGTACCATGTTGGTTGTGGTTAAACTGGGAGATTCCTTTCAGTGGGTTTAGAAAAATTCCCTTCTGTTTCCAGAGAAAGCTCCTTACCAGGAAGATGTGCTGAATATTATCAAGTGTTTTCCAGGAACCATCATGATAATCATGTTTCCTTCTGTTTATTCACATTACCAAATATTGAAACTTCTTGGAAGTCCTGGTTGACACGTGCTTGTTTTATATGATGTTTTATTCTTTAAATATACTTATTGATTTGATTTACTAATACATACTTTTAGGGATTTTGGGAATAAGTACATAAGTGATATTGACTCATTATTTTGTTCAAGTTGTTTTCATTCCTTCCTGCATTTCTTCCTTCTTTAACCTAATCTTGCTACCCTTTTTTCTCTTGCTTTCAAAACCATGCTAGCTTCATAGAATGAATTGGCAACTAGCTCACCATTCCCTATGCCATGGAATATGTTCCATAATATAAAAATGATGTGTTTCTTTAATGTTTGGTATAATATACCTTAAAAATAACCTACATTTGGTGTCTGTTTGAAGCATAGATGTTATAATCAGGATTCCTTCTATATACTTTTTAAATAACTATAACTTATAGAACACTTACAAAGACGTCAAGTTCTCACCTAACTTCTTCTAAAGTTAGCCTAATCATTGTGTGTTTGTCAAAACCAAGGAATTAACTTCGGTAAAATACTATTTACTACACAACAGACTTCATTAGAACTTTACCAATTTTTCCACTAATATTCTATTTCTGTGTCAGGGTCCAGTGTAGATACCACGTTACATCTAGACCCTCTCTCCCAGTCTCTTCTGGTCTGTGACTGGTCAGGTATTTTTTAAAATGTCCCTGAATTTGGGTTTGTCTGATGTCTTCTTGTGAGTAAATTGAGCCCATAGATTTTGAGGAAGAAGTCTGCAAAGATGAAGGCTCTTGTTCATCTCATCTCATCAGAGGATACATGGTATCATCATGACATTCCTGGTGATGGTAAAGTTGATTATGTGGTTGAGGTAGTGTTTACCAGGTTTCCTCACATCAAATTTCTATTTTTCCCTTTTTTAAAAATTCTTTTTTTTCCATCCTTGGAAAACCAGTTATTAAGCCTAACCCACACTCAAAGAGAGGGAAATTAAACCTAATATCCTTGGGAATGGATATCAACATTTAAAAATTCTTCTGTAAAGAAGAGTTTGCCCTTGTGTTTTATTTTTAATTTATTCTTTTATTTACTTATATTACTGTGAACTCATCAATACTTATTTTAGTGGAATAATCCAATATTATTATTTATTTTATTGTTCAAATTGTTCCAGTTTGGCAGTTGGGAGGCCCCTTCAGGTTAACTCCTGTGTTCTTTTGGATTCTTTTGGTGGAAAATAGTATTTAGAAACCAAAGTTGTGAGACTAGGTGTGCTTATTGCTTCTGGGATGTCACTACTTCTAGGCCCTCTCAGTGGAGAGAGCTAGGAAATGTATGCATGCAAATTAACTTGTGTATACAAATGTATCTATAATTAGTTCTGTAGTTCTTACTATTTAATTTTACAACCTCTTCTTTGGTAGATAGTTGTAATACATATTTTACTAAGTGATTGTGCATTTAACCATATTTTAAATTTTGGGTCATAATTCAAAAATCATTGAAATTTTTCATTGAGAGATCCCTGGGTGGCGCAGCGGTTTGGCGCCTGCCTTTGGCCCAGGGCGCGATCCTGGAGACCCGGGATCGAATCCCACATCAGGCTCCCGGTGCATGGAGCCTGTTTCTCCCTCTGCCTATGTCTCTGCCTCTCTCTCTCTCTCCTTCTGTGACTATCATAAATAAATAAAAAATTTTAAAAAAAAGAAATTTTTCATTGAAATAATTTAAATAGGGCATCTTGGATCCTGCTACACTGCTAAAATTCACCACTAGTTCTAGTAATTTTTAGATTCCTTCAGATTTTCTACCTGCATAATTTTGCCACTTAAAGAAAAAGAAGATTTTTTACTTTTTTTTTTCCCAATCGTTACAGTTTTTGTCTCTTCTAATTATTGCACTGGCTAAGGCCTCTAGTACAATGTTGGAAAGAAGTTGTAAAAGTAAGCATCCTTGTCTTGGTCCCAAAATATTGATTAATTTTTGAATATCATATCAACTTTTCACAATAGGAATAGACCCTGCTTGGTCATGATGAGGTCTCCTGTACACCTCTATATTGCTTGATTTATTTTGCCAATATTTTGTTTAAGTGAGTAAATGTTTATAAGGGGTATTTTTCCATAATTTTCTTTTCTTGTTATGTTACCATAAGATTTTGTTATCACACTTACTTGTCTCTCCAATTTGGTGTTTTCTTAGCCTGGATTCTAAAACGCTAAATGGCCTGACTTGGACCCTGGACATACTTTTTTCTCCATATGCCTCCCCAAATGCAGACTTACAACTGGATCTGGCTACAGGGTTTTGTCTCCTCAGTACCCACTGAGTTCCTACTCTGCACCAGACACTGCTCTCAGCACTTGTCAGAAAGAGCAAGGGAACTTATCAAAATGAAAATCAAAACAAACCAATCTCAATGATATTTTCAATGGCTCTTTGTCAGAACACTTGGTGGTACCCTAATTGGGTTTTAGGTTTTATGGAACACAGATCATCCTTATTCCTAATGTCTATTCCATTCCATATCTCCAGCTCCAGTTGAGCTGCTAGTTTTGAAGCAAAGACTACTTCCTGCTCATTTACCATTGTTTGTATTTGCCCCCGCTGCTTCACTTTGCTTCCCTAGTCCTCTCATCTGAGGTTTTAGTGTTAAAAAGTTACCCAGGTGTTGTAGCTAAGATAAAAAAGAAATACAGTACAAGTCCTCAGATAAGTTAGGAAAGGATTTTCCCAACCCTGACAGCTAGGCAGTTCATAATGATTTTTTTTATTTATCCAACAGCTATTTATTGAATGTCACCTGTATGCTGCATATAATACTAGCATATATTGTGCTGGATCCTGGGAAACTGATTATAGATAAGAGAAGACATGTTCATGCTTTCCTAGAGTTTATATCCCACTGGGAAAAGATGATATTCAGGAAACATACAGCTTCTAGTACTGCCAAGGGACATGAAGAAAAAAAAAAAAAAAACACAGATTAATTGTGATGAAGAGTGCTAGGAACCAGGACCAACATTTAAAGATGCTTGTGGAAGGCCTCCAGGAGATTTTTTTTTTTTTTTGAGACTTGAATAACCTAAAGAATAAGGTTAGTCAGGTACCTGGGGGAGGAGATTCTAGATAGAGCAAGTGGAAAAGCCTTGATGTGGGAACAAACATGGTGTATTGCAGGGTCAGGAGGAAGGCAAGCATACAGTGAGAGAGGTCGGGAGTGTGTGAGATGAGGACAGAGCAGAGGTAGCGCTTTGCAGTCACAGGGACGAGTCTGAGATTTATTCTAAGTGTAATTGGAAACTGTCAGAGGGCTTTAAGCAAGGATGTGAGCTAAGCTCCTCCTTAGACATTTTAAAGGATTATTCTGGCTGCCATGTGGAGGATGGAAAAAAAAAAAAAGCAATTGCAGAAGAGGAATCAGAGAAACCAGTTAGTGGCAACAACAGCACTCCAGGTGAGAGAGCATCACAGCTTGGTCTAGGGAGATTTCCATGAATATAGAGGTGGACACACTTGTGATATATATTTGCAAGTAGAAGCAGTAGAATCAAATGATGTGGCAAATAGTAAAGAACTAACAGTGACTCCTAGACTATTAGTTTGAACCATTGGCTCAGTAGTAATACCTTTTACTGTCATGTAGAAGACTCAGGAAGGAACAGATTTGGTGGTGGTGTGAGGTAGAAATTAGAGGCTCTATTTTGAAAATGTTAAGTTTTAAGACCTATTAGACACTCAAAAATGTAGTGTATGTCAAGTACGCAATTATATTCACAAATCTGGAATACAGGGGCAACTCCGAGCTGGGATGTAATTTTGAACTATTAAGGAAGATGATATTAATTACTAGACTTGCACTACACTCCTTAAGTATGATCAGAATTGCTCTTGAAATTTTCTGTGGAAGATGCCTTGCTGGAGACTGACATATCACCTCTTATTAAGTCCAGCACAGCCAGATTTTTTCCTCCTATTTTGGAGCTCTTAGCTGTTTTTTAACTTTTTTTTTGGGGGGGGGGTTGAGTTGAGGTCCCTGGTTTGTGCTTAGCAGCTATGTTGAAGAAAAAATACTTTAAGACATTATAACCATATCCAGCATGACAGTTTCATAGATAACTCAAACTAAATATTTTCAAAATAGAATTCATTATTTCCTTCCAAAAACTCCATCAAATTTGTTTTTACCCAAGGACCCCATTTAAGTAAATGGTACCTCCAGCCACCCTGTGGCTCAAACATCTAAGAACAATCGACTCTATGAGAGGTTCATAGATACAGGCACATTGAAGGAGTGAGAGATTTTATTTTGCCTTCCACTTATTTTGGGCAAAACAGGCAACTGTGGGAGCCAGCCTCCAACCTAGTTCCCTATGACACCCATCTCTAGGTGTTCACACCATTGTGTAGTCCCTTACCACACTGTACCAGGGTTGGTTTGTGTGAGCAAATAGAATGCAATAGAACTAATGGTATGTGACTCCCAAGGTTATAGGTTATGAGAGACCCCAGCTTCCATCTAGAGCTCTGTGTCTTGGATAACTGACTTTATCAACCAGCCTTGGAGCTCATCCTGCTCTGGGTGAAGCCATCTGCTTTGTCTTGGGGATACTCAGGTGGCTGCCCTGTGCAAAGACCCCCATGAAGAGGAACTGAGACTTCCATCTAGTAGCCATGTCTGAGAACTCTCTTGGAAGTGGCTCCTCCAGCCTTTTGAAGGCTTTTGGTGATGTAGATCTGGCCAATAGCTTGACTGCAACCTTATAAGAGACCTTAGCCAGAGCCACCTGGCTGAACCACTCCTGGGTTTTTGACCCTTAGAAACTGTGAGATGATAAATGTCTGTTGTCTTATACAACTAAGTTTTGGGATAGTTTGTTTTGAAGCCATATATAACTACTACAGCAAGGGATTTTGCCTGTATCTATACATTATTTCTGACTCTGGCCTTGATTTGGTCTCTGTCTTCTACCTCTCAATCCAATTTGCCATATTTCCACTGGTGCCACTGCCCTACTATAGCAGTACCTCTCTCTGCAGTCATCCTTCTAAATCAAGGTAACAAGGTAACAAGGTGAGCATTTCACTTACCTTTGGCTGAAGGACACCACACAGAGTGTCAGAAAAGCAAATCACTGACCATGTTCCCTTGCTTGGCTCAATGCCTCAGTTGCTTTGGTATCCTGTCAACGAGCTAGAGAATGATAAAAGCACTCTCTGTACTCATAAAATTAAAGACCTTATGGGTTCCTCAAATTTTGGGTTATTTTTGAAAACTAGCCCTTTACTTTCAAAAGAAGGCATACAATATGCCAAATGGAAAGGAAATTGAAGGAAGGAAAGGAAATTGAAATTACTCAGTTTTTCAGGGGGAGCTACTGATGTCCAGAGTAAGGGAGTCAATGACCAATGATTCTCAACCACCTCATAAAAAGTGAGATGAGAAGTCACGTGTTCCAATTCAGTGCCCCAACCACATCGCCCCGAATCCTGACCTCGTGGGCAGTGAGGCATCATCATTAATGCTAAGAGCAGGCACAAGGAGCTCACCATGGGCTGCCACCTTTCTAAGTTGGCTGAACTCATGAATTCACTCACAAGTCACACTAACCCTGTTAGGTATTATTATTCCCATTTTGCAATTGAGAAAATAAGATTAGGTGAAATGAGATTAGTAAGATTAGGTGACTTGCCAGTTTGAGCTATTTGGGATTGGGGAGACTGAGATACAGATATGGGCCTTTTGATCCTTCTGCATTTGTGTTCTTATCCATGTACTTTCAGAAGACATTGCTTTTTCTTCTCCACATGCATATGCAGCGATGATATTACCTACTATAGTGTAAAATGTTCATCAGCAAGAAAGTTCTGTGAGTGTGAGTTCAATCTCTTTTCCATCATTAATGTTGCTCTGTTACTTGAAATTAGAAATTACCACATTTTACCTCAAACTTTTTTTTCTCCTTAGAACACGACACTTACAAATATCTTTATTGCAGGAAAAATAGTAAATGGTGTAGAAATGTTATTAACGTATCCTGCGAGAATTATTTTTAACTTCTTTCATGTAGATGGCAATAGTTTCTGTACTTTGCCTCCCTTGATGAGTATATCCTGGGGTGCAAAGAAATGCTTGTGAAGTCAGCTTAAAGCCAATTATAAATCACCTCTCAGGGCTGGTTCCCAAGCCAAATTCTAGACGTGATTTCATTAATACACCTTTATCTCCACTCAGAACTCTGTGCTGGCCCCTCAAACTATATTTTGGAGAGCTGGTGCTAATTATAATATGGTGCTAATGGCCTTAAAAGAGGCTGAAATAACATAAGTAAACTACTTTTACTTTAAAATCAGGTCCAGAGGGCTTGAAGGCTAGTCTGCAAATTCACCAGCCATCTGTCCAGAGTGATCATTTTGTTTTTAGCTGCAGCTCCTTCATTTCTCATTTAGTAATGAGCTTGGAGATTACTTTTAAATATTGGCTGAAGAAATGTCTAGTATGTAGTATGAGGAGAATAAGGATAATTTCAGATTTGCCTGAAGAACAGGAGTTAGTGTGAAGACACGAGACTCTATTTTATTTCTAAACACATGGGAAGAATTAAGTCCTATCCTTTTTCAGGAGGGCTTGCCATCATTCTGTGATGCCAGTCTGCTGAGTTGGGCTCCCAGCGACTCAAGACCCTGCTCCTCTGGATTTACCTTTGAAAGCTCCAGTGGAGCTTTTCTTAGTGAATAGTGTTTTGCTTTTGTTTTTGTTTTTGCGAACATTCTCTGGGTCAGGCACTGTGTGAAGTGCCAGAGAATCAGCAAAGAATGTGTCATGGCTCCTATAGACTCAAAGATCTCACAGGCTACTACTCAGAAGCTGCCTGGCACTCCAAGGGTATGCAGGACACTCTCCATTGGTGTGTATCCCAGCTCCATTTAAGATGCATCTAACACGTGACCCCTGAACCTCAGCAGTTCACACAGCCATGGGACAAAAGTAAACCCAACAAGAACCTGATTGTCTACGTGGTATGAAATGGTACGGAGGGTATGAATCTCGTCTCCCCACAGGTGTTGGTGGATGAGGCCCACACAGTTGGCCCTGGTGCAAGGCGTTGCAGAAATGAAGAGATGACAGCGTGACCCATGGAGAATTTGTGTTCACAGAAGATGCATTAGTGTCACAGGGATTGTCCCGTATGGGGGGGGGGCGCAAAGAAAGGATAGCGGCCTTTATCTGGGAAATTACAGGACTCACCCCAGACTCAACAGTTTCTGTGAAAAGTAGTCACAGATGAGCAGGATTTTAGGGAAGAAACAGTCAATAAGCTATGAACCTTTTTTTTTTTTTTTTTAAATATTGTCTTCTCTGTTCCTTTGGTATAAAGGCAAGGTATTGTCTCTCAAATATATTTCTTTAAAATTCTGTATAAAAACTGAATAATTTTCACTTATACAGTTGAAAACGTCTGCTCTTCCTACGACCTTGGAAGTCTTATTTTGAGCTTTTTATATTTTTACATTCCTAAGTTTTCATATTCTTGTGAATATGTCTGTGTTAACTGTAATGAAAATATTATACTAGCTTCTACTTGCTTATTATATTAAGTCATAACTCCCTTAAAGTCAGAGGTCATACCTTACACATTTCTTTCGCTAAACACTGAGTCGGTTTTAATCCACTTAAAAATTTGACAGCCTGGGATGAATGAAGTTAAAGTCCAGGAGAAATTTCCTAGAAGTACTGTTCTTGGAAACATTATGTGTCCTGAACCGATGTGAGAGCTCCTGAATAGAAGCAGAGGGGCGGGAAGCAGGGGAAAGACGGGAGTGTCCTCTACAGCGGCCACATGTCTCTCAGGAGCCCTGAGCTAGTGAGACAAGATGAGATTAGTTGTTCCCGAGCAGAGCTTGAATGTGCCTCTGACAGGTCCTGTCAGGAAAGCTGAGGTGGGCCAGGGCTGGGAACATGAATGTCCCAGCACCATGATGGCTCTGAAGGAAGCACGTCTGCAGGTGCAAACTTGTGAGGCCCACTGCCTAGGACACAGATCAGAGCCCTGGACAAGTAGCATGCAGCTGTTGGTAAAGGAAGAAAAGACACCAGGAGAAGTTCAAAGGGGACAGATAGAAGTTTAACTTTAAAAATAAACTAACTTTCTTTCTTTCTTTCTTTCTTTCTTTCTTTCTTTCTTTCTTTCTTTCTTTCTTTCTTCCTTCCTTCCTTCCTTCCTTCCTTCCTTCCTTCCTTCCTTCCTTTCAGTTTTGATTTATTTATTCATGAGAGACACAGAACAAGAGGCAGATACATAGGCAGAGGGGGAAGCAGGCTCCCTGCAGAGAGCCTGATGTTGGACTCCATCTCAAGACCCTGAGATCATGCCCTGAGCTGAAGGCAGACATTCAACCAGTGAGCCACCCAAGAACCCCAAATCACAGTCTTCCTTTGAAATATTTTGTCAAGAGCTAGGTCAATATGCCATTAATGATGCGGAGGGATATCAAGTTGTTTAACTATTACAATTTTTTAGTTCTCTCTTTACTCCTTACCCTACTGTGTGTATGGTCACACAACCCGGGTAGATTTTTCTCCTCTGAGTTGACTGAGTGACTGCCTGTCCACACAGACTGGCTGGAGAGTGAGTGTGAGGTGTTCAGCATCTTTCCTGGTCATGCAAGTCCCCATGCTAGTCCTGATAGAAAGTGAATCCATACGAAGCACAACTTTGTCACTATTTGATTTTTATCACTGCTAATATTCTAAGTACATGCTTTTGTAAGTTATTCAAGCTCTTGTGATTTATTGTAAAACACTTTGTAATTTTTTTCGTTCATTTCTTCCATTGATTTTTTTTAGTCAAAGCCTTGTGCTAAGATTTCATTTCTCCCATGCACATGCCCTCATACCAGTTTCATCATGAACTGTTTGTGGGGGAACTGAGTCTTATTTGCATCACCCCATATGGATTGAGGAGATATAATAGGTATGGTGTTTGGTCCCCAGGTGTAAGTGTTCCAAGCCTTATCTACTATTTTATAACAATTTAGCCTTTGAATTTATACCTATACCCTCACCATCCCAGAAGATTCCTCCTTTCCTGATATTCCCATCCTCTTGGGACAGTCCCATTTTTAGGATCCTAGGAGATGATGAAATTTAAGCTGGTGCTTCTGGTCAGTGTTGGTCCTGCAGAAATCACCATGGGCCTTGGCACACCGCCCCCTGAGCTTGGTGGGGACAACTGGTTACCTAATTTGCAGGGCTCAGTGTAGAATGAAAATGTGGGCCCCTTGTCTTTGTTCATTTTTCTATTGAATTGTTTATCATTTTTAAAGTTTATTTTAAGATGTCTTTATAGTTTAGGAACGTTGGTACTTGGTCTCAATTTACAACTGGGCCTTTTATCTTCAACTTTATGTAGAGTGGATTTGTCATCACAAGTATTTTATTTTTATACAGTGTACTTTATCAATATTTTCTTTATGGCTTCTACTTTTGCTCCAAATTTAAAAAGGTCTTTCCCATTATTGTTAGTGGAGACTGAGATCACCAGATTTGGGTCTTGAACAGATCACTCTAGCTGTCGTTCAGAAATCAGGTGGAGGGGGCAATGCTGAGATCGAGGGTAACCACGAGGACGCGATTGCAGAATGTGAGTGATTTTAGCAGCCACGCTTATGGTGATGGCAGTGGGAGTGGGAAACATGGATGGGCTCAAGATCTGTTTAGGAGACAAAATAGGTACACAATAGACAAGATGTGGGGGAGGTGATGGGCATTTGGTTTGAACAAACGGGTAAAGGATGTCATTCGCTGAGTTAAGGAAGCCTGGCAAAAGGACCAGTTTGAAGTTTTTTTTTTTCTTTCTTTCTGTTTCTTTTTTCTTTTCTTTTCTTCTTTCTTTCTTTCTTTCTTTCTTTCTTTCTTTCTTTCTTTCTTTCTTTCTTTCTTTTTTTTAATTATCTTTTTGGTGCAGGAGGTGGGGGAGGACATTATGAGTGTGGTCTGATACACATTAGCTTTGGGTGGTTTTAAGACCCCTCAGGGGAGTTGCTGAATCCACATCTCAGGTTCCTTGAGGAAGGAATCTGGCTGGTGGTGAGAACTGAGGAGTCACGGAACAGTCCATGGGAATCAAAGCCTTGGGCGTGGGTGAGTCGCTTATGAAGACAGCACAGCCTACAAAGAGATGGAGACCTAGAAGAGCCTTGAAGAACCCCAACATGTGATGGCTACGTGCAGGAGATGATCTACTGATGGCTTCTGATTGCTAGCCAGGCTTTGATGTCTTGTGCTTACCAGGGATTAAGAGAAAGACAAATCTCCAGTGGTGAGAAGGGTGCACTACGGCTGGGCTGGGTACCGGGTGGAAATGTGTGAGGGCCACGCTGGAGAACGCGTCGGGTTGGGCAGCCTTGTCCACCAGGACACTCTGGGGCATCTCGCATTTTGCCACATTTTTCCTTCTGCCTTTGTGTTGCCGTCTCCACGTTATGGGAGGAGATGCAAAGCGCGGATTCCTCTCACTCTTCCTCAACACTGACATCAAGTGTTTTCTTGCCACCTCAACTCGTTAGTGATGCAAAAAAGACTTATTCAAGAGAAATATGCTTTGTTCTTTCCAGGCAAGATGGGAGAATAAATTAAAGGCACAGCATTTATACTTCCAAATTGGGGTGTGAATAACATGGGGAAAAGGGTTTTTCAGCGTCTCTACCTAAACACCTGTTACGTTTTCCTTGCTGTTCCGTGAAGTGTCATGGAAACAGCCTGGGTGTTAAAAATATCTAGACCTTGGTTCAAACCCCAGCACTACCTCTTGCTACAGCTGCAACTTGGGACGAGTCGCTTAACCTTTAAACTGAAGTTTTCTCTTGGGGGAGGTGAGGATCCTCTTACTTAGAGCTGCAGAAGGGGCCCCCGAAGGAGCACCTAGCAGAGGCCTCATTGCAGACAAGGCATCATTGCCTCCACCTTCTCTCCCTCCCCCTCCATCATTGACGCTCCGGATCCGCAGCAGGCCCACTTGCCCATACGCCTCTTCCCTCCCTCCATCACAACACCACTGAAATCCTCCCTATTTTCCCTCTGAGCAGCAGAGGATTTCTCAGGTGAAACCGTGCATTCATGTTGTAATTAACTTTGCTCCTGGTGTCTGCGTAACCCGCAGTTGATAAGTAAATATTCGTTGATGATTAAATAAGTATGCAGAGCTGGGAGGGATCAGGCTTGACGGTCTAGAACATTCCTCCATTCAGAGGAAGAAGGCAGCCAGCACAAAATGGGGTGGGAAAGGAAAGGGGGAAATTAGGGAGATGGTAGCCTGGGTGGTAGGCCTGGATGCTGGACCTGGGGCTCCCTGTGGCTCCCCAGGTCAGTGCCCGGTCTTCTGGGAGGATCGCATGCTTTCTCATTTACTTCACCTGCACCTGGAGGAAAGCCTGTGTGACATTTCTTCCCTAAAGTCTGATTTGTATACATCTGGCTTCAAAACATTTGGGCATAAGACCACCCCTGATTCAAACATCCCAGTTCATGTCTGGGGAGAGAGGAGCATCTGGTGGTCAGGAAAGGTCCTGGAATGGGGTCCGTAGATTGACACTGTGTCCCAAGCTCTGGCAGTTCCTTTGCTGATGGAGCTGGTTCTGCTAGACACCTGCCTCTTCTGGGCCTTTGAGTCCTCACCTTTCAGATGATAAAAGGGTGTGCCTGCCCTTTGACCGCTAGGGTCCCTTCTGGTTCCAAGGAGCTATGGAACTAAAGGCTGAGAGATCGTTGTAACTTCGCTGGCGCTGGTGCTCCAATCCCAATATGGATCCAGCTCTCATATTAGCAAATCTCACATTTTTATTATTTGCATCTCATTGTGCAGCAAAGCATGTATTATTGGTTAATTAATGCTGCCGGCACAGCACTCTGCTAAACGATTGTTTAGCCTAGAGTGGAATAAAATGCTACAATGACTAGTACAGTATCATTATGTAACAGAAAATTAAAAATCTGATAATTTGATTGGAAGTCTCAGGTGAGTTTTTTGTATAAAAATGTTAACCTCAAGTAGCTATAAGCAGGTAAATGTTTTATTCATCCCACTGATACGAAATAAGTGCTTATGATATAAATTATGTATAATTAATACCCCTGGGGTAAAAAAATGTATGCTAATAGGTTGTCAGTTAATTAAGGAAGGAAAAGGAGGTAAACAAAGGTGATTATAATTTGTCCTGGGACCATAAACAGAAATCGTGCCTTAAATAATCTCTGTAAAAAAATACATGATCCAGCAAATCCTTCGTTTCCATCCGGAGCAGCCACCTAATGGTTTACAGTTACTGTTCAGCGAAGGTGTAGAAGAGAGAAGCAGCTTGTGAGAGGCGGCTGGGCCTGGCCCTTCGGCCACTGGGGGTTGGGCCTTTTATGAACAGCCCTGATCTCTTCAGGAACATTCTCTGAAATATAGCTGTTTGGGAACACAGAGGGTACATTAGAAGAAAAAAAGAAGACATCCAACTAATGACAACTTGAAAAAGTATGCATATACTAAATGGCAGTCTTGTGGTTTCTAATTCACTTCTCTTTGAAACTGGGTAGCAGATACATGGCACTCGGCCGCCTGACATGTGGCTGGGTAAAGTCACAGTGATGGATGGTATGGATCAGAAAGAAGTATCATCTGACTACCTCTGAGCTTTCTTCACTACTCACTCATTCATTCATTCAAAGGACATTTATTGACTCCCTACTCTGTGCTAGACATGGGGATACACATGCCCTCTGGATGCTATCAATCTTCTCTCTTTTCCTCTTTCAAATGGAGGTCTTCACTAACCTCTGGGGTCTGGATGTTCAGAAGAAAATATATAGCAAATAGCTGGGTATGAAAATGGGAAGCTCTGAGGGAGAGTCTGGCATAGAAGTAAAGGTTTAGGTTATCTGAGTGGTAAGAGTAGAGATGGGTAAGGAGGGCTACCCACAGGTCATGGACACCAGATGCAGGAGGAAGCAGAGCCCAGCAGGGAAGGAGGACCAGCCAGCAAGTCAGAACAGTGCTTGGAGACCGGGTGTCACAGAAACCAATGGACAGTGAGACCCAAGAAAGACAAAGCCATCCATGGTGTCAGTGGAATGGAGGGGCCCAGCCCATAAACCAAGATGCATTCTCCGTGGATTCTAAACTTACACAGGTGTAGCAGGAGCAGCTACAGCAAAGTGGAGGGTGTGAGCTTGGCTGCTCTGTGTAAGAGTGATCATCTGAGAAGTGTGGATATGAGATGGGAGAGAGGGTTTGGAGATAAAATAGGTTTGGGAGAGTCAATTTGGAGGGCAGTTCAGTGTAAGAGTGATACAGGAGGGGCGACATACATTCTGGGACTAAAGAGGCATGCATTTTTAAAAGCTGTTAGAGGCTGAAAAGAATTTTGGAAGTGTTTTGGGCACTAGGCCACCTTCCACCAGTGAGGCGTGAGGAAAAGGAAAGGCGCTGAGGATGATGTGGGACTGTCTGTAGGTGTGTGGGCAGAGGCGCTGAGGAGGGCGGGTTGGCCGCAAGTCTCCTGAGATAGGAGTTGACGATGACACGCCAGACTGGAGCGAAGGAGGCTAGGAGCGAGAAAGTAGGATCATGGTGAATATTCAGAATTGTCCTAAGAGGAACAGGAGAGGAGGCTCACCAAGGACAGGAAATAGCCTAACTGCCACTCCTCCAGGGCCATTTCCTTTCCTCTGCCGGTCATCTCAGCCCCCAATGGGTGCTCAGTCTTCCATCATCCAGAAGAGATGGAAGGTCTTGAAGGGGAACTCCTCCATCTTGTACCCCGCATCCACCCCTCGCTGTGGGTGTTTAGGATGCTCATTTTACCAAAGGCTTTCCTGCAGCCCTATAACTATTAGTCCTTTTCTTTTCTTTATTTTTCTTTCCTTTTCTTTCTTTCTTTCTTTCTTTCTTTCTTTCTTTCTTTCTTTCTTCTTTCTTTCTTTCTTTCTTTCTTCTTTCTTTCTTTCTTTTTTTTTTTTTCACAAGGGAGAAAACATTGTTTCACCTGATTCCAAAGATTCACCACTTCCAATTTTGCTGGATGATCAGAAGACATTTCTGCATAATAAGACCCAAAGGCAGCCATCAGTCCCAAAGATTTATTCTTGTTTCTGTCTAATACCAAAAATGTTGTCAAGTTCTTCCTGAGAAAAAAGGTTTGAGGAATTGCTCAGGAATGGACATATCTTGTATCTCTTGGGTTGTACACTTTGACAGAGGTTGTTACAAAGAACCACAGAAAATTAGTTGATGGATGCTGCATGCTGGGGGCAGGAATCCTGTCACCATAGATCCTTGCCACTTTGAGACAGAGACGAAGACTTTCCAACACTTGCATGTCACCACCAATACTAGCAACAGTTTGAGTGAGTTGCTATTTCCAAACTCAGGAGAGCTTCTGAAATACAAATGGGGTCTATTAATGTTATTTTATGAAGCTAATTGTGCTGTGGGGCTGGAAGTTCCTGGTACATGGACCCTCAGATGGACAGTAATGACCAACAGTGGTGGGCAGCTCTGAACAAATCAGCCAACTTGAATTTTCCAATCTGTGAAATGAGGGTAATCATCCCTACCTCCTTGGATAGTGTAAGATTAAAATGAGGGAAATACGAAGGTGGCACGTCTCAAGTGAGATCAGTAACATCTCTAACCCATTGTTTATCACTTAATGAAGAGTAGTAGACAGTGTTTTCATTGTGTTTGAAAATATTTATCCATTGTCACCTTCATCACCGTCTTCATAATCATGGCCCTGAAACTAACTATCTGTGAACTTTACCTCATTGACTCTATTAGGAACCTAGATGCCACTTGATCAATCCTCAGTCAGAGGGTTTGTTAACGTCAACATTTAACTAAAGCTTACGTGCATTTAGAAGAATATACAAATATTAAGAGTGAAGCACAATAAAATTTCACAAACTGAACATGCCATGGAATCCAGATTCAGATTTTGGACATTCAGAAAATGTACCCCCTGTGTCCCCGTGTCCCCTTGCAGTCCTTACCTCCTCAAGAGTAACCATTCACTACCCTAACTTCTAAAAATCACAGATTATGTTTTCCGATTTTTAAATTTTAGACAAATAAAATTATCTAGTATGTCTTCTTTTACATCCGAGTTCTTTTGGTAATGATTCATCCATCTGTTGGAGGAAATTGTAATTATTTCCTTCTTACCACTTTATAGTATTCCATTTATGAATATGCTGTAGTTTATTCTACTGCTGATTGGTAGGCCTGGCTTTTTTCCTAATATGAGCCTATTCAAATATTGCTGCTGTGAATATGCTTGAGTATGTGTTTTGTGAAAGATATGTGCACATTTCTATTGATGTATATGTAGGGTGGAATTGCTAGGATATAGGATATCTGCATGGTCTGTTTTAGTAGGTAATGTCATTTCCCAGCCACACGGAAGTATGATTGGACCCATCTAATCTCCTATAAGCCTGTGGATTCTAGTTGCTTTATTTATTTTTTTATTTTTTTTTAAGGCTTTTTTTTAAAATTTTTATTTATTTATGATAGTCACAGAGAGAGAGAGAGAGAGGCAGAGACACAGGCAGAGGGAGAAGCAGGCTCCATGCACCGGGAGCCCGACGTGGGATTCGATCCTGGGTCTCCAGGATCGCGCCCTGGGCCAAAGGCAGGCGCTAAACCGCTGCACCACCCAGGGATCCCGATTCTAGTTGCTTTAAACACAACTCTCGGCCTTACCTTTTAAGTTGTAGATTTTCTCTCCTGTGATTTTTTAAAAAATATTTATTTATTTGAGAAAGACAGAGAGAGAAAGGATGGTCACATGAGTGCATGGGGAGAGGGGCAGAGAGAGAGTCCTCAAGCATCCTTGCATTGAATGCAAACCCCACACGGGGCTCAATGTCGCGACCCATGAGATCATGACCTGATCCAAAACCAAGATGATACAAGCAAACCATGCAGCACAGTAGAGTCATGGCTATGGCTGTAAGTATACCAAAGGCCACAGGGTGCAGGCAAAGGGACAGCCTGCTCAGCCTGTGGGGTTGCCCCAGCAGGCTCCTGGAAGGCTGTGTGGGGTCCTGCCTAGAGGAGCAGCGTGGGAATTGTGAGCCCTGAGGAAAGAACAGCAGGTGCATCCAGGAATGTCTCTATTACCTGGGAAAAATGTAAACTCAAGCTTTGTTTCCTTTTATCTTGAATTTTTTGAGGAAAACCACAGGTGCCTTCAAGGAAACAGATGGAATTTGTAATCTGTTTTGTGTAACAAAAGCATTAGGCAGCGGGTGTGTGGCTTTGGGCAAGTTCCTTCCTCTTTCCGGGAAGATCTCTTCTCTCAGTAAAATATCCACATTTCTTCATTCCTGTTAGGTCAGGATTTCTAGGGCTCTTCACTTTCCTCTTTCCCTGCCCTCATTCACAATCGCAAAACCCCGAGGCACGTGGGCTTCCGACGTGGCTTGCAGTGGTGTCTGGATGGGCTTTATCTTCCTTATAGGTTTCTCTCCAGAACCCTTGGGAAATGGGGTGGAGTAAAGGCAGAGAGGGGAAGAGGGAACTCGGGGTGGGTGTCAGTCAATCTGGGCATATTTCAATGATTTCACATGGATCACGAAGTGTTGAATCACGAGGAGGCTGGCAAAAGGGCCTGCTCCTCATGGGGTCTGGTTAATATTAGGAATTATTGCCTCAAACGCTGCAGGTGTGGATCTATCTCTTTCAGTCTCAGTAAATGCCTCTGACAGCCTCAAAGCCACACAGTGCTCATGCCCCGGGGCAGACAATGACGTGGGGGAGTTGCTGATTTTAGGATAGAAAATTGCAATGCTTTCTAGTAAACAGCACCTGTAAGTTTACTAATGATTTTTACAATTAACAGCAGCAGTGTGGTCTGATTATGCATGCACGCTTCCTATGAAAGAAAAGAAAGGAAGCAGATGTTGAAATAAAGTCACATGGCTTCGATTTTACTGGAGGGGGGGAGTGGCAGCGAAACCAGGGTGGAAGGGTAGGGGCAGAAGGAAGGTGGAGGAGATTGCTTCCTGGGACGTGCCTGCGGCCTTCCCGTGCAAATCACCCCCTTCCAGACCTTGACAATAACCTTCAGAGATGTTTGAGATCATAATGGCTCTTTTCTACGTTACTTGAATGTAAAACCCTACATATTTTGAAGTGTTTGAGCAATTTTGTAGAAGTATTGAGTATTCAGGAGCGACATACACAATCGGGCATTTCCCCGTTTCTGCACGGAGGACTGGGGTGCTGGGGACACCTGCGGGATGCTGGCGGGGTTCTTCTGGATCCAGCCCACCAGGTGGGCTCATGGCTAATTTCGGAAAATTCCTGCTTTCTCCCAGGGAACCATCTGTATGGTATTTCAAAGCTTGATGACTGCTTCCACTTCTCTGCCACCATCACGGAGCATTTTTTTTTCTCAATCCTGTGCTCAGCCTCTGGTAACTTTGATGTCCTTGATGAAATATTTATATATTGATATATATATTGATACGGTGGTACAGCGATATTAGACAGTGTTCTGAAGAATTGAGGGTGCTCTGCTCCCAACACTCGCATGCAACAGATAATTTCATTTTTCAAAGTTTGTCCTGGCCTCTGTCTATGCAAAGACTTCTTTTATGTAGTTGCAATCACAGGGAATGTATCATCTGTATACTGCCTTTTCTTTTTAAGTTATAAAAACAAATGGAGATGTTTCCTATTTCCATATGGAAAACATATTTTATTTTTATGTATGATAATTCAGCGATTATTGTTGGGGTATTTTGTATTATTTCTGGCAACACTGTAGTGAATGCATCTGAGTAGATTTTCACTTCTATTATAGCATTCTTTAGGGAAGATTCAAAATGATAGGATCATCTGGTCGAAGGAAAAGGGGTAACCATAAAAGGGCTCCGGCTTCTTGTTACTTTTGGACTAGAGAGTATCCTCAGGACATGTGTATACTGTATTTAGCGCAGACTCATCAATACTAGAGCGACCGTGTGTGTGTGTGTGCATGTGTCCTAATTTTTCCATCTATAAACTAGTATCACAAGGTGGTTTTTCATCTGAATACTTTTGATTATTGGCCAAGGAAATGTTTTTTATTTGTTGAATTTTATTCCATATGTCAAAGGACCTCTTGTATCCTCCTACTTATCCACTACTGAGATCCTAACATTTCATTTAAAAATTGCAATAGACAATAATCTTTTTGATGAGGGCAGGAATATATATATATATATTTTTTTCCTTTTATTTTTGTTCCACTAATGCTTAGAACTACCTCTGGCACAGAGACAGTGTTATAGAAGTGCTATGGAATGACCTAGTAGGATACACATATATGAAATTCTTATCAATTCCTACATATTTGGGAAGAAAATATCACATGGATACTGAGCACCTATGGCAGCAGCAGAGGGTGGAAGAGAGGGTATAGTTAGTGCCTGAAAGAGAGGAGACTCATTGCCCAGAGACAGCAGGAGAGAGGGACTTAGCAGGCTTTGATGGTGTTTCTTGCTTTGGCTCATGCTTCCTTGGATGAATATCTGCTAGTCCATGAGCATCCACAGAGTAAGATGGCTTTGGTTCCCCCCCCCCGCCACAGCGATCGTCTAGGCCAGAGGCTTGGGAGAGAGTCCACAGCAGGCAACGTAGCATAGCTGGCCTCCTTGGCATAGGCCCTGACCTCCACCTCCACCCCGTGTGATGTGTGATGACAGAGAGAGCTTGGCTGCAGGGCAAGAGCAGTGACTGAGGACTGCGGTTGGAATAAAGAGCAAAAAATATTTAATAATAGCATAGGGAATCTGGGACTTGGAGTTTAGATTAGAAATCAGGAATTTCCTATGACCTCCTTTCCACAGTCAATAGTTAGTTCTGCAATTATGTAAGGGCCACCCATGCTTCCCAGTGAACCAGAGAAAAGTGATACTTTGGGGGGACACAGTAGAGTCCTTCCCAGATTCTCCAAATGAATCCCTTTTTTAACGTGTGGAGCGTGTATTCAGGACCCAAACCCATCTCAGAAGTTAATAAGAAGTCCCAGCTGTATAAACCGAAGCTACGAGATTTTAAATTCAGGAAATCTCATTTTACACTCAACAAACAAAGAAAAGAGCCCAAATTAAGTCCTAATGTAATCAGATCCTGTTGCCTTCCTGGGTTCGCCAAATTGGGTTGAGGCCCGGCCCATGGGAGTGCACACTGCCTTGGGTCCCTTGGTCTGTCCCTGAAGAGTTTCAGACAGAACAGAGAAGGAGCTGGGGTATGACCTCAGTGGAAAGATAAAGCTCGCAGAGGTGTCGGCTCCCCAGGAAAGGGGCTTTTCCAAAGACCACTTTATTGAGGCTGTGGAAGAGAACTAACTCTTGGAAATGGCAGTTTTCCCATTAGACAGAATATTGCTTTGCCTTTGCTTTCATTCCTCAACTGATTTAATTCTCGCAACAACCCTATGAGGTAAGTAGAATTATTACCCCTGCTTTATAATAGGGAGACTGAGCCTTGTAGCCGAGCGGGTATGGAAACTCTTATCTCTTAAGCATCAAGGTCCCTGATGTAACGATTATGTCACATTGCTTATTAGTCAGGATTTGGCAGGAATGCAGAAGCAACTCTGTATTTTAAGTAAAAGAAAAGAAAATGGTTCAAATCTTTTATCAAAAAAAAATGAAACAAAATAAAGATGTACGATTTCCAAAACAACTAACGTTAAATAGGATGTTTGTAAGCATTGCCTATTTTTGCAAAAAACAGGTCTCTGCTTGACTTTTTGGAACAGACTGTGGCTGGGGCAGATTTGTGTGCCCTACGTTGTGATTTTTCCAGGCATCCCAGGGGAGATACACTTCTAGCCTCCCCTGCAGTTGAGACAGGGCTTGTAACAACGTTCTGCTCAGTGGAACATGGTGGAGAAGCCACGTCTCCCAGTTTCTGGCCTAACCCTTAAAGGCATCTAGAGCTGGCTCCAGCTCTTTCTCCTACCAGAATCCTGGGATTACAGGTTTTCCAGGTGGCACAGCTATCAGATAGGAGAGAACCTGGGACCTGCAGGATCCTTTGTGGAATTCAAACAACTTTATTGGGCTAAGCCATGCAGATTTTGTCATTGCTATAGCAGCTAGTTGGTATTTAATTACTCTAACTCTTCAAGGGACACCAAGACATTGGTAGTTCCATCTTGCTGAAGAATAATAGGCAATTGTCTGTTTCCTCCACCTTCCATAAAGAGAAAAAAAAATTAACCCATGGTAATATTAAGGGGTCCCTGACGAGTTTGTGAACTCATTGAGGGCAGGGGATTTTTGCAATAATCACGTTGGTATTTTGTGATCTCCCTTTGTCCCAGCATGGTGCCTGGCACGTAGAGGGTGCTCAGGAAATGTGTCAAGAGGATTTAATGAAGGACCAGATGAGTCATAATTTTAGTACCTTGTTCTCATCAAATGCATTTTTAAATACATTTTAAAGTACATTAAATATTTTTAAATGCAATTTTTAAAATACTTGAATGGTAGATATGACTTGTTGATTTACTCAAAAATGATAAGCACCTAAGAAGAGGGCTAAAATCTCACTTATACAAATAAAATGGATTTATTTGATTTTTATTAATGTTAAAATTCTATTTTTGATTACCAAGTCATTCTTCATCATTTGCATCAATCCAAATTCTATGGTCTACAAAGAAACGGAGTTTTGATCACGTGTCATTCTTCTGATAAATCTTGAGATGTTCTGTGCTCCATCTTAGGAGGTTCTATCAGCCAAATGTCTCATTATCCTACAGAGCCAGAGGAACCCGTGCCTTTGAAATGGGTTAACTTTAGTTAGTTTCAAATGTGTGTTTTTTCTTTTATAATTTGACTAGTGTGTGGATGTAAAACCACCAATCTCACTTCTTAAACTAACTTCTCTGTGCGTCTTATCCATCTGATTTTGAACATTTCTGAAAATGGCTAGCACGGAGTGTCTAAATGACCTAATGTAAGTCAGAGCAATGCTACCCAAAATGGAACCAGAGTGGCCCAACAGCTCCTCTTCGTGACCCTGGGAAGCTATTTAAAGGAGCTGAAATGATTTTAATTAACCAAGTAGGTATTGCAAAGCCACATATTCCACTGCGTGCCAGAAAACTGTCATAGCTAAAATTCTAGGGTTTATTTTATGCAAACAAGACTGATTAAAAGTGACCAACATTACATAATTACCCTTGTCTTATTCACAACCAGTTTCACAGGGAAGCTGCTGAGCCTGCTCCAATTCCATGATTATTAGCAGCTTCTCCCTGGCTGGGGCAGTTTGGTCTCTAACTGGTATCTGGAGGGAGTCCTCGGGGAAGGTTACTTACTGGTCTGGTCTGTGCTAGCATTGCAAGGACCAGCAGGTTAGGGTTTGGATAGGCCTGTGAAGGATTTGAAGGAGGCTGAAGGAGGAATGGGAGGCAGATATGTATGTCAACTACTTCTTTGGAACCACTGTGATCACTAAAAAGAAATTCAGTACCAGGTACCCCAAATTTTGACTCTTATTTGTATTCCTAATAATTGCTGAATATTGTGAACAACAGTAATTTCTAAAATATAATCAGATTAAGAATATAATAGCGTCAAAGACTATCCATCAAATCGCATCCATTTAGATATTTGTAATCCCGATGACCTATTACTGACGAATAAAGAATCAGAAGTGATTAGGAAATTATTCTTCATTCCATACGTATTTGCTGATTCCCCTCTAGGGGCCGAGGAAGATGAAGGGCATCGATGACACAAAGCTGAGGGAGGCAGTCTTTACCCTTAATTGCTTGGGTTTAATGTGAATGCAATCTTGGGAAGTCACCGCTTCAGCAGGAGCAGTTTTCAGGTCTTACAGTACTGCTCTCTCGAGATATGACTCAGCCCAGAATAAATATGTGTGCGGCTTGGAAGGATTTGACTGTTAGAAATTCTATTCCTTGTTTTCACTGATGCCCAACTGACCAAAACTGAGTATAAATTTTGATTTGTCCTTTTATTAGACACAGCCTTACTTTTCCAACCAAACACTAGAGTCTTGCAGCTAGTCCAATGTTTAGGAGGTCGTAAAACACAGAACTACAATAGACAGTGATGTTCTACGTGCTTGCAGCTACCCAAGCTATGAGCTCAGAGTCTTATGCCTTCTAGTGACAAACGTCTAGTGAGCTCTCGGAAGCTCTGCTGGCTTCCTGCTCTGTCTTCTCAGCTGTGAATCTTCTCCTGTGGCCAGGTGCCATTCTCCACGTTTTAGAGGGTTCTCTTCCTGAAGTTTGACTATGGGGAAGGGCACAGCTTCTGTGTTGCTCCAGAGATTGACCCACATATCTTTTGTGCTTAAAAGATCGAAGCCCAGGACTCAGAACCAGTAAATATGGATTTGAACTGGATCTCATCTCCGTCACGCTAGCTTTAGGCAAGATGTTTATCTTCTTTTGGACATTTGGCTTTAGTGTTCTCATTTCAAAAAGCAAAGATGAAAGAATGCATTGCAGAGCATCCAGCATGGCATCTCCTGCAGAGCAAGTGCCCCAAAGAGGTGCTGGCCCACCTCGACCCATCCCTGTGTCCAGGCCGCCCACCTCTTTGACAATAAGAGAGTATGCTAAGGAGAAATTTCACTCTGCTAAATGCTGTAGTGCATTGGCTAGCTTACCCTTCCCCACAAACTCAGGAGAAAGTTTTTTTATTATCAAGAAGTCATGGATGGGAAACCCGAAGGCAAGGAGAAGACGAGAAGCTTACTTGACTTCACCCAGCTTGCAGGAAGTAGTAAAGTCAAGATCTAAACCCAGGCATTTTTAACACAGAGCCCTTGCTCTTTTTAATCTTTTGAGATTCTTTAACATTCATGTCTCTGTTTTTTTTTTTTTCTGGTTACAATGATTAGACATTGAGGAGCAGGAGAAAGAGAGGAAAGAAAACACATGCAGGAGCACACACACACACACACACACACACACACAACGCTTGATGGGAGAGCTCGATTTTCCCTCCCTTGTGTTACATGTTTTGTAACATCAATACCAGGGTGGTAGCATTGACACCAGCTACGCGCACAGCTCTCTGTAATGTGGACACCAATTGGTCTCATTCACTGTCCTACAATCTCTGCAAGGCAGGGAGGTGTGCCCAGGCCTCACACCTGTATGGATGGTTGTAGAGGCTTTACCCCTACATGGCATCTTACAAAAAGAGAGCTATATGAGTCAGATCACCTCCTAGGAGGTCTTTCCATGGCAAAGTACATCTTGGCCTTGGAAATGGTGACTGGAGGCCAGAAGCACCAGGAAGGAACTGGGAAACCCTGTTGTGGACTTGCACACACAAGCCTGTGCAGTGTTTTGTTGGTTGGTTTTGTCACTCTTATTCCAAGTACCTGCAGCTTCCTTAATGCTGAAATGACCATCCATATTGGCTGAGTTTCTCCCTTGCAGTGAAGCTCTTTCAGAGATTTTTGTTGTTGTTGTTGGGTCTCTTTTTTAGACTTCATGCAAATCCCCGTTAGCTGTCATTATCTATATTGCTCAAGTCTTCCTAGTAATGAAGGTGCTGTACTGTGCAGGGGACTCTGGAGTTGGTTTAACTAAGTTTTAATTTGTTTTAATCTGGCTCTCACCTGTCCATCATCTACCCCAAGTGATCTGGTCGGGTGAGCCCTGTAGGCCAGAGAGGTCCTAGCAATGCCCCTTGGCCTCTTCCTGTTTCTCCTTTATTCCTGCAGTGGGTATTTTCTGGAAACCCACTGGGCCGTCCCTCCTAGATGGGTCTAGGCACAGATGGATCAGGCCTGGTCCTGGCACTCAAGTTGCTCACACTCTGGTTGTAGAGAAGCACTGATTTCTGGAGCTGACACCAGGCTTGCCTTCTAGCTCCTAGCATTGGCTTTATTCCCTTGGAAGCCTTCCCTGAACAGGGAATTAGGTGGGTTTCTTCCCTCTTCTAAATTCCCCTTGTACTTGCCTGTACCATTCAGAGTATTAGTCCTCACCTGCCTTCCCAAGTCTAACACAACAAATCTCTGAGATCCACTGCTCAGGCCCAGCCCCACACCTGACTTTGTGTGTACAAGGGGCTGCTCACTTACACAACAGACAATAGACATGTGTGAGGTTCCACCCTCTGCTTCTTGTTGGGTGGGCACCTGTGCCCTGACCTGCAGGTCTGTCTGAGGCGAGACTACCACTGGTGTGAGGAAAGAGTCCCCATCACCGACAGCACCGAATATTCGGTATGACACGGTGCTCTTGAACCTGGGCACTATCTGTGGAGAGAGACCTTTGAGAGTAAGTGTAGAACCATGGCTGAGGGTATTATCTAGGATCATTTTTGGGTCTAAGCTTGGGAGCCAGCCTGGTGTTCCACTGCCTCTGGGAGAAAGGGAACTTCCCTGCATTGGTCTGCTATCTTCTCAGTCTCAGAACACCCACAGAGAAGCTCAAGCCTTCAAAATTATCTCGGAAACATAGCCTGGCCTCTGCCCTGACACTCAGCAAGCAGGTGGGGACTGACGTGTTGATGTCCTTGTATCTGACATCCACCCTCTAAAGCAACTGCATCCTCTGGGCTGGATGTACGATTGGCATTTTACCCATGCCAGTGAGCTAACAGGAAAGAGAACTTTTAGAGACTGTTGCTCATCAAAGAGATGATTTCAGAGCAGAAGACTCACCAGGAAGTCAGAAATTCTGTCTCAGCATCCCAATTCTGACTCAGTAAATAAAAGTTCCCCCTCTCTGGGGTTCTGATGCCTCTCCACAGAAAGGGACCCATGATAGGGACCTTTCCTGCCTCACAACCTCATGAAAGGATGGGTCACACAATCCTGGAAAAAGATGTTAGGATTCAGAAATTAATTCTTTCATCATCAAGTTTCTAGCTCGACACCAGGATGTGGATTCTCAGCCACATTCCTGTCTCGTGACCTTTTTAACTTAAGTTGGCCTGTAGGCAAGATTTTATCAAGTTATATTAGTGTTGTGTGGTCTTTGTATGAGGCTTGAAGAGAAAAAGAAGGAAGGCCCAGGTGTTCATGCAGACTTTCAGAAGGAAAGGAATGTTTTAGAGCTTGCATTCCATATTTAACCACATACAATGACAAACATACTACTTCCTTATCTGCTGTTCAAAGAAGGGAATATTACCGAATAACAAGCCTCCAAATGCGATTTCGTATTCTGTTTAGGAATGGTGTTTTCAAATTCTGTACTTGAGAGGGATTGTATTGTTACACCATTAACCCTCTCATAGAAGTTTTATTGTCTTTAAGATTTTTTTTTATTTTATTTATTCATAAGAGACACAGAGAGAGGCAGAGACGCAGGCAGAGGGAGAAGAAGGCTCCCTACAGGGAGCCCGATGTGGGCCTCGATCCCAGGACCCCAGGATCATGACCTGAGCCAAAGGCACACGCTCAACAACTGAGCCACCCAGGAGTGCCTTACTGTCTTAATAAACTAATTACTATATTACAGTAACCAAATACTACTCTAAAACACACTAAAACAGAAGCCTAAGGTCTGTTTTATTGTTATCTAGCAGAAGGTACTTGATATCAATTATATACTGATCTAATGGCCTGCAAGCTCCTTTGAATGTGTTCCTTCCACCTTCTTCCTTTTTCCACCTTCCACCTTCTTTATAGCCTCTGTTACTTTTGAGAAATATGCACACACATGAGCACACACACACCAAAGACACACACAACACACATGCCCAGGAAAAGAAGGAATCTGCCTCTACTTTCTACTTCCCCAAGTATCCATGCCAGTGATTCTTGATTCTTAAATTTAGTGTGGGTAAAATACCAGGAATCTTTTAAGATGCAGATTTGGGGCTCAGACCTCCTAGGGACTTTGATGTAGCTATAATATGGGAGATGAGCCCTTGACTCTTCGTATTTGCCAGCGTCCCAGGTAGTTATAGTACCAATGGCCCGTGGACTACACTTTGAGACACCATTCAGCACCCACAAATTCATTGGCAACCAATTCCTAAAGCCAGCCTGCCCAAAGTCAAGCATTCTGCAGGGGCTTCTGTGGCAGCAGTGGGCAGGACCATTCATTAGCTGACCTTTGAGGGTGTTGGTCAGATGTGTTCGCTCTTGACTTATCACACATCTCTTCCCATCTGACTCTTCCCCACCCCTCCAGTATTGTATTGAAATGAATTTTCCATACCCCTGTTTTCTCTTCCTCTTGACTCTTTAGTCAGTATTACAGGGGTTCCCATGTGGACCTGACAACTTCTAACACAAGGCATAGCATGGTACTTACCTGTGAAAAACTCAGTCAGAGTCCTGCATTATCAGAGGAGAACTGGACAGGATCTGTGACTTGCCTAATGAGATTAATCAATTCTATAGACTGCTGTATATCCTTCTCCTGTGGAGCTTATCACTCTACCTTGCTTTGCAATTTGTTTAGTTCATGCTCCCAAGATCTTAATTAGAGTTATTCTGTACCTTATTTAACTTAGCATGGGACCTGGCACCAACCCTAAAGTCAGTAACTGAACCAATACCATAATCCAAATAAAAAGCAATTATACTTTCTATCTCTCTGGCCTACAGGACAGATTAATAACTTATGCCCCCACCCAACCAAAGCTAAATCTCAATTTAAGGGACTTTCTCATTATCTGAGTATTTAGGTATCCTTCAAAGCCAGTTGATTAGTCAATAAATTAATTTGCCTGGAAAGGCAACAGATTTCTGTTCTATCGTCCTAAGCTGAGTGGCTTCCACCTCCTCCAAGGCTTGACCTTTTCTAGCTGTAGGATCATGCATTTGTTTAGTCACATGACAAATATATTTTGAGTAGTTATTTTGTGATAGATAGCAGCCTAAGCATGAGGAAGACAAAGAGGAACATACATCATCTCTGTCTTAAAGAAGTATAGTCTCTTGGGAAGGAAGGAAACTGGCATGAAATGACCACCTGCAGCTCTGTACCTGAGCATGTGATCAGTCCCGTCTAGTGAGCTAAGGGACCCATTGAGAAAAAATATGAATATGTGGGAGAAAGGCATTCTGGGTAAATAAGATCTACAAACCTAGAATGAGAAAGTTACAGTATGGCAATCCTATGTGACTTCAGCAAGGGTTCCCAGGAGACAGATGTTTGAAATGGAGATGTGCACATAGGACATTTCTTGAGGATTTCCTGCAGGGTCATCTCTGCAGGAATAAGGAAGTAGGAGCAGGGCGGTGAACTGTGATGCACTTGTAATGCAAGCCAATCTTCAAAGAAAACTCTAAGGCTGGGACAGCCCTCAGAGTTGCCCTGCTTAGGGCAAGGATCACAATGAACAGGGCTCACTGCTGCTGCCCCTACCCCCAAAGGGCATTGCTTTAAGGTAGGTAGGTGTCTTTGGCTGGAGACAGTTCTTGGAGAGGGATTTAGTTGCAAGCTGTCAGCTGCCAACCTGACCAGGGCCTGATAAAATGTTGCTGGAGAGCTGGAACATGTGACAGCATCCATGAAAGTAAGCCCAGGGAGTAGGAAATATGAGTGTGGGGCAGCCCGGGTGGCTCAGCGGTTTAGCACCGCCTTCAGCCCAGGTCGTGATTCTGGAGTTGCAGGATCGAGTTCCATGTCAGGCTCCCTGCATGGAGCCTGCTTCTCCCTCTGCCTGTGTCTCTGCCTCTGTCTGTCTGTCTCTCTGTCTCTCTCTGTCTCTCATGAATAAATAAACAAAATCTTTTTTTAAAAAAAAGAAATGTGAGTGTGAAGCTGCCAGTGTAGAGGTGACAAATGCAGCAGAGAAGGTGTCAAAAAAAAGGACCCTGTTCTTCGGAGGCAGAGACCCATTCCAAGAACCCTAGGGGCTACATAGAAATGTGAAGAAAATAAGCAAACTAAAACCGTGACCAGAATCTCTAGGTGTAGCATTATGAAGATGGTTTGGAAAGTCCCGAAAAACTCGAGAAAAGGATTTCAGAGTTGTTTGGAAGATAAAGAATTAAACATTAGTGACTGATTTTTGTAGTCATTGCGGGAGAGGAGCCGAGTTAGGGAACCTGGTGCATGCAGAGCACTTCGGTGCACACAGTAAAGATATAGAGAACCATGCCCATTCTTGGGGTCCAGGAGTTAGTTGGTGTAGGAGGCCAGGAAGGGGAAGATATGCACGATGCATGGGATGCATTCATCATCTAGTTGCCAGAGAATGAAGAATATGAAAGTTCCATGAAGAGAGATTTTATTTCTTTTTTTGTCTCAATAATTCACATGTGACAAGAAAACTATAGGATGGAGGCTGGTGGCACTTGCCGAACAAATTGCATATTTTTCAAGATTGCCAACTCAAACTAAATTAGAATGATTATAATTAAGATCATATGAGCACATGTGAATGCCTAAGTGTTTGTGAGGCTCTGTATTTACTATCTTCATGGTCTCAGACTAATAGATAACTCACCTCTATAGCGGTTCCGTTCAGGGGAGATTTAATGGAGGAAGAAGCAGCAGAGGAATTGTGGAGATGTGCAATTAATTAAAAGGGTATTAGTTCTTCTCCTAGTTAAACACCAAGTAAAAATAGGGAGTTAACAAGTGTTTGGCCAGAAAGAGTATATCAAACAATTTTTAACCAGTAGAGGAAAAGCAGGGAAAATCCACAGAAGACATTTCCTAAATATCCTTCTTTAGGATGTGATGCCTTCAACACTTTTAGAGATCCTCTCCCCTTTCTCCCCCAGAACCAGTAGTCACCTATCCTACTCTACACAGCTGGATCAGAACTTCTGTAAATCATCACAAAATATGTTAAGCCATCTGATGAAAGTTCTGCATCATAATTGAACAGAAAGGAAATTGGACAAAGCACGTGAGCTATCAGTTTTATTATTCCTAAAAATTGGTTTCTCATCAACTATCACTAGAATACGAACTGTGTGAAGGCAGGAATGTATCTTTTCATCTGTTCACTAATATGTCCTCAGTGCTTAGAACCATGATGGTATAAGGTATGCATTCAGTAAATGTTTGTGAATCAATGAGTCAAGAGTGAATTAATTTCTCTTAAAAAAAAAAAAAGAGAGAGAGAGAGAGATGATTCCAGGGGTCAGAGTATTGGCAGAAGAAAACTGTACTCTTCTGTGTGGTCAATGTGCTTTCCTCCATGACACTGGTTGTGATGCTCTCCAGTGACAAAAAGCTGTGGGCTCTTCTTTGTTAACTGGGATCTGAGCATACTAGGTTATATTTTACATTTGACAATTGATGTCTGTATTAGCTTCCTAGAGCTGCTGTAACAAATTACCACAAACTGAGTGGCTTAACACAACAGAAATTAATTTTCTCACAGCTTTTGAGGCCAGAAATCTCAAATCAAGGTGTTGGCAAGGCCATGCTCCTTTTGAAGGCTCTAGGGGAGGATCCTTCCTGGCCTCCCCCAGGTTCTGGTGTTCTCCTGCAAATCCTGGCATTCCTTGTAGATATGTCACTCTAGGTTCTGCCTCTATCTTCACACAGCATTCCCCCTGAGTCTGTATCTTGTCTTCTCCTCTTATCAGGACACCAGTCATATTGGATTTAGGGCCCACCTGAATCCAGTATGAACTTGTCTTGACTAATTACATTTGCAAGGACTTTATTTCCAAGTAAGGACACATTCACAGGTGCCAGGGATTAGGAATTGAACATATCTTTTCAGAGGATATAATTCAAGATGCAAAAATGTTCTTCCAAGAGTGACTATATTTAGGAATTATTTTCTTGGGGTCTGTCTTGAAGGAAACCAATGCCAGCTGATCCCTCCAAATATTTCCCGAACTCTCCATTGGATTTCTCTTTGCCCATTTCTCTGAGGTCAAATATGTGTAAAATATCTACATTTCCCTGAGACATGACACATACCAGTATATTTTTCTAAAGTAGTTAAGGTATGGAAGGGGCAAGACAAAAAATACTTCAGTGGTTGATGTACATGGATGAGGACACTTCGAAAGAGGTACATTAATGAAGAACAGAAGTGTATATTGAAATAAGATTCAGGACAAATTTCACCATTTTTTTCTCTAGCCAGCTGTGTTTCTGATGATAATATGAATTGTTACTTTAGTTGAGTTTTACTGGGAAAATTATATTATTAAATTATTAAATCAAATTATATATATATATATATAATATCTTCATAGTGGATTTTTAAATGTCAGTTTTTCCTTTAACAGATCTTTATAAAATATTCTTTGCCACACACTGTATTCGGTACTGGAGAACAAAGAATATGTCAATGATGAAGTCGTACCTAAAAGGAACTAAGTGTACTCATGATGTAAACTTAAAAGTGCCAAAAAGTAGTGTCTCTTTTATTGTTATCATTCTGACATTAAGGCGCTTATTCAATAATTCTAGTAAGTTTGGTATTTCAAACACATTTGTGATCTTCTCTCACTTTAAGCCTGGATTAGGCACTTACTTCTCCAACCCTGCATTTCTCTGTGCATATCCTTGCATAACATTTGGCACAATGCTTTATAAATATTATACTTACTTGCTTCCTCCACTAGCCTGGAAGTCCCTGGCAGATGATTATTTCTCTATAATTAGTGGAATGACTAATAGATACAATTTGCTACAAATTGGTACCAAGTACAAAATGATAGACATAGATCGAGTGTTTTGACACTTAAAGGAGAGCCTCAACTCTCTATACCTGTGTTCATTACAAAGGGATTATTGAAGAAGGTGGAAATTAAGTAGGCTCAAAGAATGGGGGAGAATAAGTAAAGAAGTTTCCAGAAGTCATGTCCTTTGAAGGCAACCACAGTAGTTGACATGTACCTGCCCTTGCCCTTTGTCTGCTAAAAAGTCTCTAGTTTATATTCTTCAACAAATAATTGGCCCTAAGAACAAGAATTTGTGTTTAATTAACTTAGTCTCCTTTCACTCAGTAAAGGCAACTACAGTCTATGGACCTCAAACTGATGACAGCTTAAGATCTTTTAGATTCTGTTATAAAGAGAGTATTGGGTTATAGTATACAGATGATGTTGGGTTCTATTGTGAAGGAAGATGATGACATAGTTTTTTTAAATTCCCAAGTGAAACAATGCTGAAGCAACTTCGTTCTTCCTAAGATAGCAGGTGCGCTAGGCACACAGGCCACAACCAACTGGAGACATTAATTAAATCAATCATTAGTGAAGGACTGTAGTTTCTTTTTTTTTTTTAATTTATTTTTTATTGGTGTTCAATTTACTAACATACAGAATAACCCCCAGTGCCTGTCACCCATTCACTCCCACCCCCCGCCCTTCTCCCAGTCCACCACCCCTAGTTCGTTTCCCAGAGTTAGCAGTCTTTACGTTCTGTCTCCCTTTCTGATATTTCCCACATAATGGATAAAGAAGATGTGGTTTATGTATACAATGGAATATTACTCAGCTATTAGAAATGACAAATACCCACCATTTGCTTCAACGTGGATGGAACTGGAGGGTATTATGCTGAGTGAAGTAAGTCAGTCGGTGAAGGACAAACATTATATGTTCTCATTCATTTGGGGAATATAAATAATAGTAAAAGGACTGTAGTTTAATTCCATCAACAGCTGGCTGAAGAGTACTAATGGTATAGCTGGGACTGAGCTGAGGACTATACAGCCCAGATTTTAAGGACCTCATAGTTTAATAAACACAATATATAAATAAATACAATATAATGTAGAAGTTACAAAATACAATAGATTCTCAGAGGAATAGCTTCTGGCCTTGTGTGTTAAGGAGTTTTCTTAGAAGAGTCAGTCATCTGTGTTTGCCCTTAAAGAATAAGTAAGTTCTGGTCCTGGAGAAATATTGATATTAGGATATTCTGGGAAAAGTTTCACATTGAGGTCATTTTGATTATAGCAGCCTTGCTACAGGGGTGTGTTTAATCTAAGGCTGAAAATATAGGTTGAGGCAGATCATGGCACCTTAAGAATTAAGGCATACTGAACAGATAATAGGGAATGTCAAAGATTACTGAACTTGACTGGCATGACTAGGGCTGCATTTAAAGAATATTTAAAAACCCAGTTATGTCCAAGACCCTCCCTGCAACATTTGTCAGTCATGGATTTTCCTTCCATATGGTCACCTCTCTCTCTCTCCTTCCAGATCAACTTCAGCTATTCTGACTTCTGATCCCCCTGCTGACCTAGATACCTTAATTTGCCTCTTGACTGATTCCACCATAAATGCATTTCTAGCACAACCTATGTATCTTTGTGGATTATATTATTTGTGAGGTCCTAGTAAAAGTCTGTGTGATTAGAGCACACATGGCCAATCATGCTTTTGTGGGAATGCCCCAGATTTTTCCCTTAACCACTGTTTTCAGACTCTCTGAATGCCATGCATAGTGGAATTCTCCAGACACATGAGCATTTCGTGATTATTTGTAGTTTTACCAGAGAAACAGACTCACTATCAGTAATACAGACAAATGATTTCTTATATCTTATATACACACAGTTATAGGATTTGATATCAAGCTCATATAGTTGTTGTTGCAGTGAAGAAATCTCCTTAAGACCATTGCTTCTGTGCCTGCTGTTGGATTTAAAGCCAGTGGAGCTGGTGGCTAAGAAGGAAAGGTGAATGTGAAGTGGAAGAGAACAAGGACAAAATGGACCCAAGCGTGTCCCTCACTACCTCCAGTCTCAGGAGTGGGGTATAGATCAGCTGGTGCCCTTCACTAGAACACTGGACATATGTCTGCCCCAGGACTCAGAGCAGCTGAAGGGGAAGATTAGGCAGAAGCTGGCGCAGCTGCAGCCTGGCTGCTGCCCTAGTCCCACAGGTGAATCTACACACGAGCAACAGTGGGCAGAAGCTATAACAGAACCTGGCCCCACACCAACCCCTCAAGCAGAGCCTTGGTTGCTGCTCCCTTCTGGATTCCAAATCGCATGCAGATTCCTTTTGTGGCAAAACTTGAATATGCAGAGAAGGCTATTCTGGGACAGCAGCTCCAGCTTAGCTGAATAGATCCAAGGCAAAGCCACACACACACACTCTCCTCTGCTTGAAGTCTCCAGACAGTGGGGTTCAGTTTGCAAACCCATTGAACCAGTACAGGAAGATGGCACAGCTCTGCTATGCCTGCAGGAAAGCAGAAAAGATTTCCAGGACTGCTAGATGCTCACAGATGGCTGGTAATAGGAATATGGAGCAAGGGAAGGACCACTGGGTTTTCAGCTGGGTGATTGTAAGGTTTGAAGAGTGCACGACTGAGTGTGGGCAGATTGCACGTGAGAGATGTGTGCATCGGCACTAACGCATCCCAGTTAGAAATTCCATCAGAGCTGCCTCTGCTTCTCTCTGCTGATTTATATCAGGAGATATAGCTGAAAAGCATCGTCAATTTTTGTTTTTGTTTTTATTTTTTGTCATTTTGTTTCGTTTTGGTTTTTGTATTGTCAGTTTAGAGCAGTGATTCGGAAAGCATAGAAGAGAAGAATGTGTAGATCACACTTCCTAACTTACCTTAACTTCCGAAGGGTTACATGGTTTAGAAGTTTGACTGGACTGAGATTTCAAAAAATTTAATAAAGAGATGAAGTTTTTATGTTTGTTAAAGGGAATAGGGCTTTAAGAAGTTTTTATATATAAGTTAGAAAGAATTACAAAAGAAAGGCTAAGTTCAGAGAAAGTGAATCTTGATTCGACTCGAACCCTTAGAGCCTACTTGCTAATGTCTGCCCTTGACTTATGGCTCAGGGCTGCTATCCAAATTAACCAAGCAAAGGGCACTTTAATTAAAATAAGCACAATTTATTAAACACGTGCTTTACAGATTTTATCGAAGAACGCCTTACACATATAATTTTAAGTCCCACAACAACACTATAGTTTTATAATCTCTGTTTTATAGATGAGAAGCTGGTTCTCACAGGGGTTAAGCAACTTGCCTTCAAATCACACAGCTTGTAAGTAGCTAAAGAAGGAACCACATCAATGATCTGCCTCCGAAACACATTTAGACAACTTTTCCCTGCTGCTTCTCTTGTCTATGCTCTCAGGGACAGCCTGAGGCTCATCTGAGGAATGTCTATGGGCTAACTTCATTGAGATTTATTATTTGTGCGTGTGTACACACTTCTGTGCATACGTACACACACACACACACACACACACACACTGAGGATTGGGCCAATGTCTTTCGGAGGCATTGATGTATTTTAATACCTAATGCAAAAAGCATTTGCTTTTCTGTCCATGTGCCACATACCATGTTAGATATTAGGTAAATGATGGAGAGCATGATCAGAGCTGTAGTCTACTACTGGGAGTTGGTAAGCAAGTGGAAGAAGGAAAATGACCAAAGGTTTATATTAATACATATGTAATTACCACTTATTGCAATCTCAGCTCAAAGAGATCTATAAGAATTTGTGCCAAAGGAATCTAACCTGGACTAGAGAAGTCAAGTAAGTTTTCCTTAAAGAAAGAGGGTCAAATTCAACTGAGAGAAGAGTTCAGGTAGTAGAATACCAAAGACAAAGGAAAGAGCATAGGCAAAAACCCTGTGATGGGCAGAATGAATGGATAATCAGTTAATTGATTAGTTTAATACCTGGAAACGTGGGTTCCAGGTTTTTTATTGGTAGCACCTAGCAGTACTTACCATAGCCTGCAGTTCACTGGACAGCCTCCTCCTGGGATTTGGTGGATGTTGAGCTAAATGACACATAGGCGCTAATGGATGTGAAATTAAGTTTGTTACTCACATAGTAACCAGAAAAAGGTTTCCTGGAGGAGAAGGTCAAGAGTACAAGAGGCAGGGAGTGGGACACAGACTTTGGGGTATTGTTTCAGATGGGGGTTGGAGCCAGGGTAGAGAATGTCCTCCCAGGTGGGTGTGTGTGTATTATTTGAAATGTCCATCAGTTACATGATTCTGGGCCCAACCATAGGCTCCCTTCAGGTTGCCCAAGTGTAGAGCACAGTGCACAGGGAGGACGAGGCGGGAAAACTGTCTGCAGTCATCAAAAATAGTCTTTCTCTTGATTACATGGGTGGAAGTTACTGCAGAGTGATCTTTCATAATTTCAGTGCAACGATTAGAATGCCGGTTATATTATCAGCAAAAGGTAGAATGAATGCTTTCAGAAGTTGAAGTCATACAGTCAAACAGAAAATAAAAAGGGTTTTCCTGTTGTCAAAATTATTATCTATTCCTGCTCTTCCTCCAAAGGCATGGATGGGGCTTTACACTACAGATTACAGGTAATCTTGCCTGCCTGTGCTTCCGATCAATCTAACTTTGCAGAAAAGCTTATTTGTGAAGGATTCAAGCAACTTGGAGCTACTTTAATAAAAGCTACAAAAAATATATATATTTTCTGCAAAGAAAGGAAAACACCGTGGGTGATTTAAAGATATTGCGTGTGTGTGTCTGGGTCTGTGTGTATGTCTTTGGCTGTATGGGAAGTATATAACAATTAAATCAATCATTAGTGAAGGACTGATGAAAACATTCTTTGTGATACTCAAAAACAAACAAACAAACAAATAATCTGATTAAAAATGGGCAGAAGACCTGAATAGATATGTTTCCAAAGAAGACATACAAATGGCCAACAAGTATATGAAAGGATGCTCATCATTAGTCATCAGGGAAATGCAAATCAAAACCACAATGAGACATCACTTTACACCAACAGAACGGCTAAGATAAAAAAGATAAGCAACAACAAGTGCTGGCGAGGATGTGGAGAAAATAGAACCCTTGTGCCCTGTTGGTGGGAATGCAAACTGGTACAGCCACTGTGGAGAAGAGTATAGAGGGTCCTCAAAAAATTAAAAATGGAGCTACCCTACAGTCCAGTAATTCTACTACTAGATATTTACTCAAAGAAAATGAAAATGCTATTTTGAAAAGACACACACACACACACTCTTATGTTTGTTGTAGCATTATTTACAAAAGCCAAGATATAGAAATAACTTAAGTGCCCAGCAATAGAGGAATGGATAAAAAATATGTAGTATGTATATAATGGAATATTAGTACTCAGCCATAAAAAAGAATGAAATTTTGCTGTTTACAACATGGTTGGATCTAGAGGGTATAATGCCAAGTGAAAAAAGTCAGTCAGGGAAAGACAAATAGCATATTATTTTACTCGTGTGGAATTTAAGAAACAGAACAAATGAACGAACAAAGAGAAAAAGAGACCCCCCCCAAAAAAAAACCAATACTCTTAAATATAGAGAACAAAATCTGTTGATTGCTGGAGGGGAGATGGGTAGGGACAGATGAGATACAGGAAACCTGGAGTACACATATGTGGATGAGCACTGAGTGATGTATAGAATTGTTGAATCATTATATTGTACACTTGAAACTGAGACAACACTGTATGTTAATTACACTTTAACAAAAAAAAATTAATGAAAAAATAAAAATAGTTATATCCCACAAATAATTTTTAGTCCTATTCTTCTTAATACACCTCAAGGAAATAATTTGAAACAGGGAGAAAAATCCATATTCTTGATGAGGTTTACCACACATTTAAAATAACAAACAAAAACTAATTACCCAATAAGTGTTGTTTGTTAAGGAAACAAAAATTATAATGACTTAAAAGAAACCTTAGACTTTCATTAAAAAATATGTATCCTTAGTAATATGGAAAAACTATGTGATGTAATGTTTAGGGAAAAGAGCACTATGTTAAGTCCATACTTTAATTTTAACTATCAAATTACTTTGATATGATAGAGTTTGGAGGCAGTTACAGAGAAGTCGTCATAGGTGATGTGTTGGGATGTTAGGTTTATATATTCATTTTTATACATGCTTTTATATTTCCCAGACTGTAAGGTTGATTTTTTTTAATTAAAAAAAAAGAACTCATTATTTATATCAACACTCCTGGTCCCCTATGAGTTGTGCGATTATAGAGGTAAAGAACAAATAGGCAGAGAAAAGGAAGATAAAAGAAAGAAGTCAAAAAGAGATAGAGAAGCAGCCTCAGAATCCCTACGACATACCACTGTCTGCCAGGTGCTTTGTAGAGTTGACTGTTTAAATCTTCATAAAAATATATTATGTTAGTATCCATCTCATTTTGCAGATCAGTAACTGGAAATGCAAAGAGTTATGAATAACCACTCACTTAAGAAGTGATAAAGTTGGGTTTAGAATTCGTATTTGGATAATCATGACTAGATTTTCAGTATAGTCAACCTTTTATTTCAAGTGCATCATGCTGAGCTTACCTGGATTTCTTTTCCTGCAAAAATTCATTAAAAGTTTGAGAAATTCCCCCTACCTAACTCTTGCTATTGATTAATTGAAGGGAATTTTACTGCACAAAACTTTATATTTCCCAACTCTTCTATGAACTCAAAGTTATTTTGAAACGCAAATCTCCTTAAAACCCAATAAACACTTTTTAATTTATTCCACAAAACCATACAACTTTTCTCACTCTCGGAAATAATCATAAAAATGCTAATTTGGTCAATTTTACTCTATAATTTTGTCAAGGCCCTGTTTGGAAAATGTATTGGCACTACGTATAATTGTACAATATTCCTCTGAGAACGGCAGTAAAAAAAAAAATCACTTAGCCCTGAAGTCTCAACATATTTTTCTTTCCTTTTCTTTTCGAGTTTTATTTTGTTCATAATTCCATTCCAGTCACCCCTCCTCTCCTTCACACCTATATCTTTATACCCCCTGTCAGAAGAGATAAAGTTGCAGCCTCGGGAAACATAGAACGTTAGTCTGTTTTAGAAATCCCTGAAAAGATTTAAGCCAGAAGATTCTTCTTTCAAAATGTCTTTGTTTGAACATGTGGTCTGATAATCTGGGGGTTTGTAACTTGGTGAAGTCATTAGCTTCATTGAGATGAATCATAAGACATGCCAGTCTCTTGAGAGGTGGAAGACGTTAAGAGTATGCATCGGTCCGTCTGTCCACCCCCACCTCCCTCCCATCACCGTGCACTGTCTGTCCTGCCATCCTGAAATCCTGCCATCCTGCTGTGGTGTCCACTGGCCACCGCATGACCTACTGTCCTGTTAGAATGAGCAGACACGGACAGACCTCTCCTGTGCATCTGAAATCAGCCTCTTCTGTCGATTCAAAGACTGTGCTCCTGCAATCATGCCCTCCTCTGTATCATCATTATTTCCCTGTCTACTCCATCACCCCCATGGGCAGAATGCATTTTCAATATTTTTAACCAATAAGAAAAATACTTAGATCCCAAATATCCCTCTGGGCTTCACTCTGTTTCTCTTCTCAGACTGACAGCAAAATTTTCTTGAGAATGTTGTCTACACTTGGTTCTCTACCATCTTGTTCATGTTCTTCCATTGTGCTTTGGTCCACGGCAAGTACTCTTGTCAAGGAATCAGCGATAGTCCTCAGGCCTGATCTGTTCAACCCCAGAGGATCTAATCCTATGCTCCCGAAGTATGGCCTGCAGCTGCCTTCCAGGGGACAGTGCTCACTTGTTTTCCTTTTACCTCACAGACCTTTCCTTTCACCACTTCCAGCCTACACGTCTGAAGGACTTACCTCCTCCTCCTTCTCTTGTCTACTTAGACTACCTCCTCAGGTGACTTCATCCAGTCCCATGTCTTTATGGGCTGCAAAATCCCCAAATTATGTCTCCAGCCCCCAAATTTCTCCTGGTTCCTGATTACCCACCTGGAACCCCTACTTGAATATCTAATTGGCATTTGAGATTTTGTACATCCTAAATAACTTTTTATTTCTTCATTTCTTTCTCATTTTAGAAAATGTCGCCAACATTCAAGAGGTCAGCCTAACATCAGGGAGTCACTTCTGAGGTCTCCTTTTTTCTCGAACTACAAATTTATAACATTCACAGGTTCTATCTAATGGGCCACTTGCCACCACCATTGGCCTCTCCCATTCAGAAACTCATCTCTGGCTGCCAGGCCTGCCTCCCTCACAGGCAGCTCTCCAGCCAGCAGAATACTTGCTGGAAAATGTAAACCAAGTCATCAAACCCTCCCGTCCACTAACTACACGTTGGTAGAACATAATCCCCAGGGGTGTCTCCGATTACACAGCCTGCCCCACACAGTTCTTGCCTTTCTTCCTTCGCCCTGTCCTGTATTTGCTCTTCAGCCTCACTGGCCTGCTTGCTCCCCCTAGCAGGAACTCCTGCCTCAAGCAACTTGTAGAGCTTCTCTCTGAAGATAGAGCTCATCCTCTGACTTTGAACCTCCTTCCTGTGCTGCCCTGCCCCCCACCATCCTCTATCCTGTCACCCTCCACTGCCTCGTCCTGCTGATTCACCTACGTTGGACAGGGAATCATTTGACCTTATTCACTGAGTTGTGCTTTTACTGACATGTCGGTCATTGTCGGCCTCCCCCACTGGCATGTGGATTCCATGAGGGCTGGAGCCAGGTCTTGTTCAACTGCCTCAAGAAAGGTAGATGCCTAATAAATATCTATCACTTAAGTGATCAAATCAATCATTTCTTCAACAAAAGGTACTGTCCGTTGTAACAGCTGGGCAACTATTTTGGCTGCAAGTCATTGAGACCTCAACTATTATTGTTTAGGCAGATGGCAGACTCTTTCATTAAATGATAGGAAATTTGGAGGGCGGAGTCCAAGTCTGGTATGACCGCTCAAGAGTGTGGTCGGGGACCCCTCTCCTGGTCTTCTGGCTGTGGCTTTCGTCCCATGGCTGCAAGCTCAATGCTGCATTGCCAGGCAGCTTACCCACATTCCAGACCGAAGGGCAAAGGGCTTGCCCCTAAGTACACTTGCCCTTTTATTTCACAAAAGTTTTATGTCTATAAGTCTTTATAGCCAGGGCTCTAGCTGGTCACATTTGTAGCTGAACTCTGCTCTGAACTTCTGCTCTGAATAAAATTGGGCTCTGTTAGGAGAGACGAAGGGAGAATGTAGAGCTCATGAGCAATTATCTGAGTTTGTCACAGGCCCCTTTGCCGTGAGACAGTGCAGAGACATCTTCTCTTGAGGGACATATAGTCTAGAGAGCATGAACTGTAAAACTAGACATCGTAAGAAAAACAAAGACTAACCAAAAAAAAAAAAAAAAAAAGAAAGAAAAACAAAGACTCTCCTGATAACCCAGCAGACGAAGCCATGGCTTCTCGGTCTGGGAATCAGGAAGCACTTCACGGTGTTTTTGATTGTATCTTGAGGGAGGTTTGCTAATTGGAAAGGTCTGAGAAGGGGATGCTGAGCAGAGGAAGGACTATTTGGGGAAGTATGCGGTTTGAGTGCTAAGGGCACGTGTGGAGACAGAAAGTCAGTGTGGCTAAAGCACAGAATAGCAGGGCGTTTGGGTGGGCAGGGCGACTGGGCCGTTGGATGATACAGAACTCTCGGAGGACTTTCAGTAAGAAAGTCTAACAGTAACTGCATTTTGAAGGCTTAATCACTTTTATTGGGGAGGAGGCGTTAAAGAGAGAAAGAATGGGGGCAGGGAGATCAATCTGGAGACTATTGTCTTTGCTCCCAAACCCAGATGGGCAGGTTCCCATACCACTCAGACTAGATGTGAGCACAGTTTAGACTAGTGGTCACAATCTCAGATGGCCTAGAGGAGCCAGCAGGTGACATCTTACGTAAATCAACACCTATCTGTGGCACTAGGGGTAAGGAGCCATTGGCAAAGTGAAGAATGACCCCCCCAAGGACATGCAAATTTAATTTAGAACAAATCAAAAAGTGCTACCCCTGCCAAAAAGTCCTCAGGACAGATTTTGCCCAGAGACGGCCAGCTTGCAAGCCCTGGTTTAGGGTAAACCGCTTACACTCACACCTGACACTCACACATCATGAGGGGACACGGGGGTGCCCATTCCTGGGGGTTGAATTGAGTCAGGGAGAATTATCATCCTTGGCTCATTTACAAGCTTTCCTGACTGGCCTACGAATGAGCCAAATGGAGGAAGACATACTCTCATGAGGGGAATCGGACTGTGGGCACCTGAGTTTCTAACTGAGGACGGTTTGTTTGCAGCCCGCACACACAACACCTCTCATGGATAGAGAAGACGACAGGTGGGAAAGCCGAGTCTCAACACAAAGCTGACTTTTAAGGCACAATAGCAACACGAAGTTTCAAAGATAGTTTCAAGAGTTTATAATGTGCTAATCACTCTTCCATGTATTACTTAATTTTCATAACATCTCCGCAAAAGACGTGTTCTTAGACCCATTTTGTAGGTAATGATACTGAGTGTAGCACGCCCAAGGTCACACAGTTGGTAGAGGCACAGTGTCAGGTGTCACTTAGTGCCAAGCCCCACACTATTCCCAATATGTTGGGTTTTTAATTTATATCCTAGGCAATTAAAACAGTGTTCATCTAAGCCCTTTGGAGTTAGGATTAAAGTATTAATAATTCTGAGTTTAAACTTGCTTCTCTTTTGCAAATACTTGTGAGCACCTGTCAGCTGGTGAAGGACACTGCCTGCTACTTGCCTGTGTAGTAGATCCGAAGAGTGAAATGAGAAGTGGCGTGGAGCCTCATTCAAGTCGTCGTGGTGAGGATTGAACCAAGAATCTAGGTCAGACTCAGACTTAATTCACATTTATTGAGAATCTACTACTTGCCAGGTTGGATGCCAGCAGAAGTTATCAGTAGCTATTTTGGACTGATGATTGACACCTCCACCAAAATTCAGACTTTCTTATCAATCAGCCAACCTGTATTCTATGCTTGGAGGGCACTGTTTGTTTTATCACTCTGGCATTCACCTTATTTTGCTGCAACTCAGGTGTGTGTGGATGGCTGTGAGCTTCTGTAGAGGAAGCTTCAAGGATGCTATCATTTTGAATCCCCATCTTGATCAGCACAGGTTCTGGCCCAGAGTAGATGCTCCTTTTAACAAATAAAAGTAAACAAAAATAAAACAAAGAAGCTTTCCATTGGATACCAGTCTCCCTCTTTATGCTCTGTCTGTCCAAGCTGCCTTCTCACAGCAGAATGATTCTATTTTCACACGGAAGGAGCAACCACCCGTGGGGATTTTCTTCTCCGACAAGGGTGGGGGAGAAAGGAGAAATAAATAATATACTTTCTGAGCCTTCTATTATTATTTCTGGGAAAACATAATAAAGCTACAGCTGGCAGGCACTTATTTTTTTCTTAGCATTTAATAATAGAATTAATTGCTAAGTGGAAAGCTTGCAACCCCCTTTCTGTTGTATGTTGCCCTCTGCTATCATTATGAATAGATGTAAAAATCAAAGCTAATTATCATTCAGAATGTTTGAAGAAATAGACTGAACCACACACACAAAACTCATTTTACCCCTACCCCAGCCCTAGGTTACAGAGTTGAAACACACACACACACACACACACACACACACACAAACTATAGGGTAGGGGTAATTCCCTACTGGGGAACTGGGATACCCAGTTGTTCCTTGGATGTGGGTCCCTTTAGCCACAGCCATTAATTGTAGTGTCACAATGTTGTAGAGCCCTGATGCTTCTCATTGTTACCTAGGAGCTGGGTCTGTGTCAGCTCGAGGTCCAGGACTTGGGTTAGCCAGAGAAGCTCTTTATAGAGCCAGTTTGTGGCTAATTGGCTTTGAATGTGAAATGAGTGACTCTCTGAGCTACCCATACCACCATGTAATGTCAAACAAAAAGCAAGAGTGGGAGATAGGAGTGGAAATACATCTCAGAGTAGAAAGGAAAGGCCATAAGCAGGCCATGAGTGCAGGCAACCAAGGAGTTTAGAAAAGAAAGACACTTTAGTGTTACAAGACATGCAGGCATGGGAGGCAGCACATGGGATCATGATAAGGATAACAACTTTTGCCCCTTTAGCCGTGGAAGCCCTGACAGCCCCCAAAAGAGAGCTGGGATCGACAGGACTGTTTAAAAAACAAAGAGAGAAGAAGAAGAAAAGAAAAGAAAAGAAAAGAAAAGAAAAGAAAAGAAAAGAAAAGAAAAGAAAAAAGAAAGAAAGAAAGAAAAAGAAAGAAAGAAAGAGAAAGAAAGAAAGAAAGAAAGAAAGAAGGAAGGAAGAAAGAAAGAAAGAAAGAAAGAAAGAAAGAAAGAAAGAAAGAAAGAAAGAAAGAGCTAGCAGTGGTTAGGAATCTGTTTTCTATGAATGGAGGTGAAAAAGCTACTTTCAAGGTGTTGGTTTGTTTTTTTTTTTTTTTTTTTAAGGTTCTGATTTTTTTTTTTTTTATGTTGAGTAAGGGATAAAAGTTAAAGTCCCTATTCTCAAGTAAAGATGAAATAAGCACAGGTCCAAGGTTTATTTATGCACTAATTAATGAGCAAGCCAATAAGATGTTACATCAGATTCCCAGAGCATTTCAGAAGCTAAATGTGGAACATGTCCATGGCTCAAGCACAAAACAGGTTAGTGTCCAGCAGAACCACAGGCCTTTGGGGTTACATGTTTTAGCAGAGAGAAATTCTTAACATATCTGATGGGCAAACATTTGCAAGTTAGCATGCAACTTCATAACATCGGAGGTCTTTGCCTTTCATTGAGAAGGGACAGTTAAACTCAGTTCATTTTTCTAGAAAATTTTTGGGCACTCTCCACCCCCATATGACATTGAGAGGTCATAATGTTTACTTACGTCTTTGCTTATTTTCAGGTTTTGGATCACTTTTTCTGGTCATCCACAGAGTATGCTGCCAGCAAGTTGCTGGTGCAAGGATGGAGGGTGCTTTGAAGGTGAAGCTGCTGGTCACTGGAAATCAATTTTGGGTGAATTTTGTGATGGTTATATAGAGTTTTCCCCACATATGATATTAAACTTCTTTTAAAAAATCTACCTTTGGAATCTTCAACAAATCTACGTGGCTTGTTATATAATGTTTTGTAGAGTGGTGGGCACACCAGGACCAGCTGGGGGGGGGGGTTCCCATGGAAGATATCCAGCTCCCTGTCCCCCCACACTGGAGTGACCAGGAGTTTTACCCATTGCAACAGTCATTAGTCCTGGTAAAGGTCTTCAGAGGTGGGTTTCATGTTCACCATTTAGAGATGAAATAACTGAGACATAGAGCGGTGCAGTAGTTTGCCATCCATTGAGCAGATGCCAAGCCAAGATGAAAACCAGTTCTGATAACTTCTAGAGCTCATTCTGCATTTTTTCTGTGGACTTTGTAGATGACAAGAGTCAAGGAAATGAGGGAAACTCTGCCATTCTTCAATTGGAAGTAAAGTAGGCTAAGACATTTTGTAGACTATGTTCCAGGAAACACATATAGCACTACGTTAATTTGAAATATCACTTCATGTATTTTCCTTCAGTCATTTTGTCATGCGAACTAAGCCTAAAAGCTTGGTTTGCTGTTCCGATTACAAAGACTACCTAGAACCTGGAGCCTTTGCTCAGTTCAAATTTCATACTAGACTTAAAATGCTCTTGCAAGGCAGTGGCATATCAAGAGAGAAAAGGGTTTTGCTGGAAACTCTCTGGCTGGATTTTCGCTTCTCAGGAATCAGTGCTGGAATAATGTAGCAGGGATGGAAGCTGGAATAATGTAACAGCCTGCAGGGATGGATGGGAAAGAGGAAGGAGGAGAAAGCTGGCTGGAGTGGGTGGGGCTTCCATTGGGCCCAACATGTGAAGAAGACAAGTTAACCAGAAGGATCTAACAAGGAAGGTTCCAGAGCATGGCAGATGTGTATTGGAGTGCAGTGGAAGGTTAAATCGCCATCAGTGGGCATGAGTGCAGGGCTGAAAAGAGCAGGTGCAACCAACCGGAGCCCTGGGTCCCTCCACCAGCTCTCTGCTCCCACTGATGTGTAAGAGCCCTCTCTCCATGTGGCCGGTGTGAGCCCTTTCATGCTTAGGTACACCAAGCAAATATCCTCTCTCAAGTTGTGCCTTGCTTTTTTGTTTTTATGTTTTGTGGTTTCTTTTGGTTGACATAAAATTTTAATTTTGATGTGGAACAATCAGTCATTCTTTTATGTCAAGATGAGTGCATCTCCCACTCTAGCTGATAGGTCACCACCCTAGAGACAGGAAGACTGCATCCGACTTTCCCTTCCAGAAGCTTCTCTTGCTCTATACTGTTGAATCTGCTTATTTAATATATCACATGAGACGAAGTCATGTTTCCTGTGCATTTATAAATGGCCTCACACTGCTTATTGAAATGACCTTTCTTTTCCATTGGCTCTGCTTCCACCTCCAACAAGTGCATCTGTGGGTGTAGGTTATTTCTATTCCATTGGTGTTCAGGCTTTCCTGGTGCCATGCCACCCTGCTTGCTGATAGATTGTGATGGCTGTTTGGTCCTGCAGAAAGACCATGGCTGTCCTTGGCCTGGTCGCTCATCATATATGCTTCAGAATCAGCTCTTCAGGTTCCCCCAAAAAAGTCTTGTGTTAAGTTTTAATCAGCATTGAATTTTCCCATTTATAGAGTGTTCCCATCTATACACATGGTATATCTTCCTACTAGAACTTCTTTACTGTGTCTTTATTTTGATATAATACTATTTAATATTTACTATTTTCTCTACTGTATCTTGATTTTTAAATTCTATTTTAATTTTATAATGATTTCATGCATATTCTGGTACTTTAAAAATATTTATTTATTCATGAGAGACAGAGAGAGAGAGGCAGAGACATAGGGGGAGGGAGAAGCAAGCTACTTGAGGGACCCTGATGCGGGACTTGATCCCAGGACCCCAGGATCATGACCTGAGCCAAAGGCAGATGCTCAACCACTGAGCCACCCAGGAGTCCCTTGTATTTTTTTTTTTTTACTACTTAATTTGTTGTTTTATTGTGAATTGTATCTCTTCTTTAAAATGTTTATTCTCACTTCCCAATGCTGATACACACAGGTGAAATAATTTTGTTTTCACTTTATATTCAATTAAGCTTATTTGTTCCAGTATTTTTTATCTGTTGACTTTCCTGTATTTCTTTGTAGGTAATCATCTCACCTCTGAAACATGGTGTCATTTTTTTTCCTCTAAATAGTGTACCTTTATTTATTTATTTTTTTCTTTCTACTCTTGATATAGACTAGAACCTCTAGTAAAGTTGAATAGAAGAAGCCACCCTTGTCTTCCCTCAGGCTTCCGACCAGTAGTACTCACTGTCAATCCTTTCCTCATGGTCCTTTATCAGGGCTTCTCAGGTGTGACTCAGATGCACTTTGCTTTGCTTGTGTCCTTTCTCCCTTCTTCTTTCTACCCTCCCTCCCCACCCCTGCCTTTTCCTTCTCTCCCTCATCTAGGAGGTTTCTTGTTTTAAGCTGTCAATTTTGTGGTAACTCCTTATGCAACAATAGAAAATCAACACAAGGAGGGATAAAGCAATAGCAGAAATTAAAAACTTCTAGTAAATAAATCACTGAGGAATTATTTTTGAAAAAAAAAAAAGTAATCCAAAGGCGTATCCTCATCAACAGAGATGAATAGAAATGAACAATTCAGAAATGGAAGAATTAAAATAGTAATAATGAGAGGGTAAACAAAAGTCTAAATCATTTAGAAATTTTAAAATATGGAAACAAGCTCTTTAGGCTACTCCTGGATCAAATTTTAAAAAATCGATTGCCAACTATTTGAAAAAAGAATAGCATTGGAGATTTTATGGGTGAGTAGTTGAGAAGCATACGTATTCTACTCCAAGTGAGATTTGTAATCCTGAGAATTTTTATTAGTAAGCCATAGTGATAATTAATAAAACATTTAATCCAAAAAATTAGTGAGAGAACAATATCAAGTTTATGAAAAGGAAGTGGAGTATATTTAAGACAAAAACAGACGTTAGTACATTAGATAGAAGAAATGTGAAATACATACATATCAAGAGTTGTCTCTCGAAAGAAAATGATAAAGTATATAAAACACCAGAAGATTTAATTAAGCAAAACAAATAGAAAGAAAACGTAAATTCAGCTAGGCACAAGAACAGAAGGACACATAAACTGATACATGGGGAAAAAATTCAAAAAGAAATTCTTTAAATATCCTTTTAAATCTGTATTTTACTGAACTGCATACCTCTTCAGCAATGTCTACACCTCTTAATTATCTGAATGATCTACCTCTTACTTAATAACAGGTAAATTCTTCTTTCTTTTGTGCTTTCTGCATTTTATGAAGGAACTGTGTAATGTTTAAAATCAGAAGGAAATGATGCCTGCCACTTACTGCCTGCCCTCTTCCCCCAAATACCAAAGAGCCACTGGGACTAGAATCTACTTTGTCTTCCTGTGTAAAACCTGGCAAATCTCTCATCTTTCTGGACCCCCATGAGGAAAGGGAATAGTCTCAAGTAGCCAGCAGTTTAACAGAAGGAACCATTGTGCTGGCTGCCTCTTGGTGTGGTCAGGATAATCAAAGCTCACTTCTCAAGGTACTTGGGATTCCGTGGTTAGTTAGGGACTAAGCAGACGCCTCTCTCCTCCAGCTCTGCTAATCAAAGAAACCTTCCAAAATGTACGAGAGGAACAAATACTTTTGAGTGTGTACTTGATGGGGTGAAATCACATACTAGAATAAAGGATCCCATACATGGGAAAAGATTACATCAAACCAGTGGAGGAGACTGAGGTTAAAGACCAGACTCCTTGGCTCTTCATAATGTGGTCTCTGCTTGTGGCCCTGCCCTGCCATCACCCCAGCCGTAGCCTGAACTGTTTCACAGCCGCAGATGCACCAGGCCTTGGCCTCGCCCGAGACACTCTCTCCCATCTCTTCCTCCTCCTGCTCCTAGTCCTCAGATCTCAATTCAGACTAACTCCTCTGAAAAGTACTCCCTGCTGCAGGCAGAATTATTTAAATGACTCTTTTCCCCAAGATTTCTGTATCCTGGTTCGGTCATCAGACACCCATCTAGGTACTGCTGTGAAGGGACTTTGGGTGTGATCCATGTGAAAGATGGAAGACAAGGGTGTAGTTGAAATTCCCCAGGCCCAGTCTAATTCCTTGGGCTTTCGAAGAAGGAAAATTTCTCTGGTTGGAGTCCTATATATGGTGGACCAGAAGATCAGGGAAGATGAGGCCAGAGGGAGGTCAGAGAGACTGTCCCCACGGTGTGAGGACAAGCCCATGTGCTGCTGCCTTTACAGAGGGAGGAAGGAGGTGATAAGATAAGGAGTGTGGGCAGCTTCTGGAAGCTCAGAACAAGGCTTGGCCGACAACAGCAAGGACACCAGGACTTCAGTCCCACAATCACACAGATCGTGGACAGGATTCTGCTGACAGCCTGAATGTAGTGTGGAGGCAAGTTTTCTCCCCCAGAACCTTGTGCAGGAAGGCAGCCTGGGGGTTCCCAAGCAGAGTCTCGCCTCAGCTGCACCAAACCTGGACCTGGACCTACAGAACCCTGAGGATGAGTGCATGCTCTTTGAGCTACCACAGTTGTGGTGATGTGTCACAGCGGCAGTAGAAAACGAACACACTCCCAGACATCTCAGCACAGCGTTAGGTATGAGGGGGGCACGCAGAGTCCGTCCCAGCTACAAAGGCACAGGGACCCAACAGTCAGAAGACAGGATAGATTGGTACCAGTATAGGATCCTGGAGGCCCCCAACAATTCCAGGAATGTTTCTTGAGTTGTTGAATTTGGGGAGTTTTGGAGTTCTGGCGAGGGAGAGGCAAGGAGGAAGGGAAGCTGTGGCTGGGATGGGGATAAGGCTTTCGGGGTCATTGCCAATGTATGTAAAGCATCATCTCAATATCTTGGCAGCCAGTGTCCTGACTGGGGCCCTCCCTGGGGCCCTCCCTGGTGTCTGCAGAGCACCTGCATGCACATCCATCAGTATGTGCACCACAGGGGATTATAATGGCCCTTTCATTTGCCCCGAGCTCCAGCAGAAAGATAGGAAATAAATAAATAAATAAATAAATAAATAAATAAATAAATAAATAAAATAAAAATAAAAAATAAAAGAAAGATAGGAAAGGTAGGAATTATGTCATCTTTCATACAGACTCCCAGTGGCACGAATGAGGCGTGGAGAACTGTTAGGCGTCAGTTTGGCAGAGCTGACACACACGGCGGGGCAGCCCCGGTGGGCAGCAGGGACCACCTGTCCTCACGTTTGTGACATGGTGAGAAGCGTGTATTCCTTTGGGAAGCAGAGGCTGCAGCAGGTGGCTGGCTGGAGCCCAGCTGGACTCATGGGCCCAACCCCGCTCTCCGAGATCTCAGCCTTCCGTGGTCCAGTTTCCAGGGGGGAGGCAGCCGATCTGAAGAGCTTCTAAGAGATCAGCTCAGCCTGGCATTCCTCATGTGGGGACCTCGGCTGAGCAGAGGACTCTGGAGAACCCACAGCACACCCCCATGAAGGAGCAGCATTCAGACAGCTGTACCAGAGGGCCTCAGGGCCATCCAAGGAGGCAAGAGAGAACCACCAAGGCCACCAGCTAAGTCAATGCTTTGTTCCTTTCCCCTGTTTATCTGCTTCCTGCAGGTTCTGGAGCATCCAGAGGCCATATAATGGGGGGAAAGCAGAGGAAAGAAGAGGGAGGAGACAGAGTAGGCCCTACTCTCCTTCCTCTGAAACCCAGGGATGGGCGAGTCCCTTTACTGGAAGGTTCCATTTGGGCACACTAGTCTTTTGAAATAGCTATGATTCTTAACTGTCCAAAATAATTATCTATATCTGGCAGAGGCTTCTTGACAGCAGTGACCAAAACCAAAACAAAAGGCAATCAGGATTTTTGTATTTGTTCTCAAGCTCGATATGCATTCACCCAACCGATAAGTAATTATTGAGAAACTATTACTCAGAAGGCTGGTCCTGTGGATGAAATGATTATGGTGGCCTCGAACCCTGAGGGTCTTAACCCAATGATGGAAGGAGGATGTGAAAAGTGAACACAGCGCAATCCGGGAAGGCCCGTAATAAAGGTACAGGTGCACTAACCAGTCACTGCTGAGGTAGATGACAGCGACCCTCTGGGGGGCTCAGCTCTGGTGCCCGCCTGGCTCTGGCCATCCCATGGTGTCCACCAACCTCCTGTGGGATGAGATGCAAGTGAATTGGGAACTTCGGAGCTGAGTAGTGTGATCTTTGGAAAGAACTAAGAGTGGGGGCAGGAGACAAGCTGGGAGGCCCCTGGACGTGCGGCAGGAGACAATGTAGGAGCCAAGAGTTAAGACAAGAATTTCTTTTTGATAGACTTGCTCATTGGAAGCATTGTTCTTATGAAGAGCAAACTTATTCCCATAAGGTCAGCATGGATCGGAGTGAGCCCAGTGGGGGTACGCACAGCTTCAGCTGCTTCATCACACCTGCTGCGTGGTATTCTGTTGTTGCTCAGGGCTTTGCTGTGCAGTCACTGTTGTCTAGGTGCCCGGCTCATTTCACAGGGGGGCCCAGCTCGTGGCATCAGACCCCGGGGAGTGAACCCGTCCTAGTGGCCCCGTGTGCAACACCTCTAAGATGAGCGTGCCAGCCTGCACAGTGGGTTGAGGGAGGTTGAAGGCGAGCTCCCCCTGTTGTGGTTTCGGGGCCTGGGGATGAGGAGAAAGCAGAGGCGAGGGCCGGGAAGAAGGTGATAAACAGCTCCTCAGATGGCTCCATTCACCCCGTGTTCAGTGGAACCGGGGAGCGCTCTCAGCGACAAGGGACATCTTATCTGCCGCCAGGATGAGAAATTTCCCTTGTAACAAAGCTCGGCATAGAAAGGGCTCTTATCTCAGAGCCCAGGATGAGGCTATTAGTAACAGCGCCTGCTTCTTTCTCAAGCCCTATTAGCGGCAGGTAATAGGTTTCCCCGATGGTCTTAGCAGTGGCTCCTCTGCGGAGAGCGACTGAAAAAGAAAGTTTCTTTGGAAACGAGGAGATTTATACTGAGAAACATTCCAAATCATCGAGGTGGCAACTGATTTAAGTATTTTAGAAAAGTTGCCTGTGATGAGTTTCGGGGGAGTGAGGCAGGTGCTTCCCATTGACTTTCGTTACACACACAGATGAGAGTGATGTACCTCAGGACGGGGTTTCGCGCAGCCTCGCAGGGCAAGTGCACTTCTGTGATGTGTCTTTATGACTGCATAATGCTTTATTGTGACATTTGAAACTTGGGGGATGCATGGGTTACCTTCATGGGGCCCCAAGGTCCATAAAATTGTATCTAAGAATTATATGCATTTTGTCAGGGAGGAGGGGAGTCATGGCTTGAACTAGCGACACCAGTAAATACACAGAGTATGTCCACCTACGTTATTGGAGAGAAGCCTGAAAGAGGTCAGTGGAAGCAAGCAGCGGGTGTAGAAGCCTTGAGTCAGAAGCGCTCCTGAGAGCTCCAGAAACAGCTGGGAGGCCGGTGTGGGTGGACCAGGATGAGAACTATGGCAGATGAGCGCAGAGAGTGAACTCATGTATGTGTAGGGGGACACAGGGCATGTCCTAAGGAGGCCACTGGGCCATTCTAAGGATTTTGTCTTCTGCACTTGATTGAGATGGGAAGCCAAAGGAAGCTATGGAACCCAGAAGTATCTTGATTGGATTTCCATTCCAGATGATCTCCCGGCTGCCATGTTGATGGAATCACTTGGGGGGTGATTGATCGATTGGGAGGCCATCACAATGATCCATTTAGAACACAGTAGGAACAGCGGAGGTGATGGATGGAGTCATTTTCCGAATGTGTTTCATAAAGCCATGAGGGTCTTTGATGGATAGGTTATGAGTGTCATTGAAAGAAAGGAACTAAGGATGACTCTAATTTTCAAGGCAAAAGCACTCAACCCTCTTTTACTTGGAAATCCTGGAGCCCAGCTGCTTTTGTGTTGGGGCTGTTAAGCAGCTGTGGGCTATGTACTCATAGGCAGAGGAATGGCTTAGTACCTTGGTGTTCACCCTCTGGAGGGGTCACGTGGGGGAAATCTGAACCCACTGTTCTGTCCTGATAACCTGTTCAGGCCATGAACAGACTCCATGGGTGATGTTAATGTCTGTGTCGCTTTTGTGCTAAAGGTCAAACAAGAAGGAAGTGGTGAAGGTGAAGGAAAAGAACTAGCGCCCCCAGCCCGAGAGCAAAAGTGGTGGGTGGACATTCAGTTGGGCCATGCTGGACATCCCCTGCTGCCCACGCTGTGCCTTTCTGCATCCTGGACTGTGACCCAGGACATTGACCCATATGGACTACACTGAGGATCTGGCTTCAGGCTGAATTTGGGTATTGAGGGCGAGCAGACTGAGGCCAGGGATTTATTTCCCTAGCTCTCTCTGTTGGGCTCAGGGACTGGCTACATCCCTTGACTTACCAGGGACTACAGCTGCTATCTGGTGGTCCTCCTCATGCCTCTACCCTCTCCTCCCCTCTCTCCAGACTGTAAGTATTAACAATTCTGAAATGTTACCAGCTTCAGGAAAGCGAATGGTGCTCATGATTACCCCATACCTCGTGAGCTTCCTTGTGGACAGGCCTTTGTTAAATTATACTATAGTTGGTGTTACCATATATTTCCTGTGGGGACCTGGACTGATATTTTGGGTCTTCAAAGGGAGCTGAGAAGTCCAGACTAGAGATGATAACTTTGAGAGTGATTTCAATAAGCTTCATCGAAGCATAATTTATATGCAAAGAAATTCATTCCTTTGAAGTGTACAACTTGATGAGTTTTGACACATGTATAGAGCCATGTAACCAACAATGCGATCGAGATACGGAACATTTGTATCAAGACAGACTTTTCCTACCACCCTTCACTCCAGTCTGTCCCTTTGCTCCACACCCTGGTCCCTGGCAACTGTTGCTGTGGTTTCTGAGGTTTGTCAGCTTGCTTGGCTTTCTCACTTCAGCAAGTGTGTCCTCTGCGTGACGCTCCAGCCAAATGGAAGAGATTATCAATAGAAGCTTTTAAACAGGAAGACCTTGCTCATGTCCAGAACCGGGGAGATTTTAACCTATTCCAAAGCCAGGCTCCATGAATAATACTGATATTGACTGGAAGGTAAGGGGCAGAGAGTATAGAAAGAAAAGGTCACTGCCTGAGAAGCAGGTCTTAGCCTTAGATGGAGGTTTGAAGTAAGGAATAGAGAGGCTGGTCCTGACATTTAAGAATGAGTACTGCATCACTTGCCATCAGGGAAATACAAATCAAAACTACAATGAGATACCACCTCACACCAGTGAGAATGGGGAAAATTAACAAGGCAGGAAACAACAAATGTTGGAGAGGATGCAGAGAAAAGGGAACCCTCTTACACTGTTGGTGGGAATGTGAACTGGTGCAGCCACTCTGGAAAACTGTGTGGAGGTTCCTCAAACAGTTAAAAATATACCTGCCCTACGACCCAGCAATTGCACTGTTGGGGATTTACCCCAAAGATACAAATGCAATGAAAAGCCGGGACACCTGCACCCCGATGTTTATAGCAGCAATGGCCACGATAGCCAAACTGTGGAAGGAGCCTCGGTGTCCAACGAAAGATGAGTGGATAAAGAAGATGTGGTTTATGTATACAATGGAATATTACTCAGCCATTAGAAACGACAAATACCCACCATTTGCTTCAACGTGGATGGAACTGGAGGGTATTATGCTGAGTGAACTAAGTCAGTCGGAGAAGGACAAACATTATATGTTCTCATTCATTTGGGGAATATAAATAATAGTGAAAGGGAATATAAGGGAAGGGAGAAGAAATGTGTGGGAAATATCAGAAAGGGAGACAGAACGTAAAGACTGCTAACTCTGGGAAACGAACTAGGGGTGGTAGAAGGGGAGGAGGGCGGGGGGTGGGAGTGAATGGGTGACGGGCACTGGGTGTTATTCTGTATGTTAGTAAATTGAACACCAATAAAAAATAAATTAAAAAAAAAAAAAGAATGAGTTCTGGGGTCAAAAAACATGGTGAGTTAAAATCATGACACTTCTGCTGATTGTTCTGGTACTTTCAACTCTGTAGACCTCTGTGGTTTCTCTGTAAAATCAGGACCCTTGGACTTAATACTTAATTTATGTATTCTTGTGAAAATTAAAATGAGCTTGTGTATGCGATGACCCCCGACCAATATGAAAATATATTTGTATGGAACACAGGCTTCCAGTAAGTTGGTGTTATTACAATAATTATAACCTTGGATGTTCTTGCACAGTTTTACCCCTCAATAGGATTTGTGAGATCTTCATGAGGTATGCCTTAGCTTTTATTTATCAACCTAAGTTTTTGCTTGTTGTAGTGTAAAATAGCCCAGTATTCGTTTCTAGAAATTTCAACAAGTCTGACAAAATTTTGAAATGTCTTGTTGAGATTTCTGGCATAAACTCTGGCTCTGCAACTCATGAGTTATGACAAGGAGAGGGCCAGGGGTCCCCCTGCGCTCTGCTTTCTGGTCTTTAGTTTCTTCCTCCTTAAAATGGTCTGGTTGGGCCAAGCAATTTCTCTTGTCTCTGCCAGGTCTAAAATATTACAGCTCCTCTTGGATTCAAAACAGGAATATATAATATCTAACGGGAAATGCTTTGAGTGGCTCCAGCCTCATTTGGACAGAACATTCCAAGCAGCCACTGCACCTGTTACCACCGTTCAGTAGGATTTTCCTGTGGAATCTAAGAAGGAAGCATGAAGGATTTCAGTAGGAGGTAGTGTATCTCTGTGTAATTCACAAGCCAGAACACTCCCATCAAATCTGAAGATACTAGAAGACATTCTGTGTCTCCCCAAATAAAGAGAAAGCAAACCTTTTAGAATTTCTCATCAGCAAATCTCTTCTTTAGTAATGCTAGGAAACAAAATGGCTACTGACGCTAACAGCTGTCTTTGCGTTTGTCTCAGACGCAAAGAGCTATTAACCAGGGAGTTCCTTACAACCTCACACATGCAAAGTTAAGGCAGTATGGGCTACCTAAATGGTCAATTTGAACTCAAAATATGGATTTGGGAAGCAATTAGGAGTAATTCTAATTCCATTCCCTAGGAAGTTCTTCCACAGGGTCCCTCTAGAGAAGAGGCTCTGATATATTTTTTAAGCCACAGATAAGAAGCTTGGTTTAGCTTAGCCAGCTTCCCTACTGGAATTATTTTTTTAGCTGTTCCAACCTTGATAACAACCTTGAGTTCACGAATCTTGTACTCCGTTTACACAGGAGGACAATGAGACTGCCAAATGTGGCCAGCATCACAGTGTAGGAAGTACATAAATGGGATTGGGCCTCGGGCCTCTCTAACGCCCAGATCCTGGGCTGCTCTTTCTCCTGAGCAATAAAGAGCCCTTGATACCCTTGCATATTCAAACCAGTGAGCCAGAAATGCCAGTGTAGGTATTCGAGCAATGAATTCATGCTCAGCAATTATTAAAAGGCAAAACAGTAGGATGAGCCAAGAGGAAACCGAGGGGCAGGTTTCCTGGGAGGAACTGAAAAGGCCTCATAGCAAAGCCTAAGAAGGGCTTTGAGATGAGTTCTTTACAGACTGGCCTGAGCCTCCCTGATGGTGTTAGTTGCATTTCTGTGACACAGTGCAGAAAGATCCATACATGGAAGCAATAGATGTCATGGTCCCTATAGCTGTCCCATTCACACTACTCAGAAAAAGAATTCCCCAGTGGCCCAACTGGAGCACGTCTGGGCTTTATTTCCCTTCTTCTTTCTAAGTGGGTTTACTTACAAAACCCTAAAGGATAGTCATAGCCAGACAAGAGTCCTAGACTCTAGATAGAAAAAAGGGGCACTTAGGGTATCTAAGCCAGAAAAACAGAACTCTTTTGCCTAGATTGGTATTTGGACGCCCACTCTCATATATATGAATTATTTTGCAGCAATAATGGTTGTCTTTAATCAGTGGCATAGTAGTAAATGTTTAACAAGTGGCTCTCATGGTGGGAGGGGGATGTTGATTTTTGCCGCATTTGCTGATTTCTGCCTTGGTTGACTTCAGAACAGCAAGGTGCTATCGCTTAAGAGAGAGCAGGGAAGGCATGCTCAGAAACACATAATTATATAATATTTCCACTGTACAGACATAATGGAAGCAAATAACAAAAGCATAGATAGTAGAATATAGGCCATATACCTGAAGCAAGAAAGCATGCAAATTTCTATAGAGAAATGAATCTCAAAGTGTGAGCCGAGATCAGTGAGCAGCAGTAACAAAATATGGGTGTTGGTTAGATGTGCAAACTCTCAGGTGCATTCCAGACCTACTAAATCCAAAACTTTGGGGGTGGGACCCCAAAATCTGTTTTAATAAGCCCTTCATCTGATTCTGAGGCACATTATAGCTTAAGAAACACAGAAGAGTCTTAAGAAAATATTTAGAGAGGAAGCACAGTGTGGTAGAGGCAAAATTTACTCTTAAAGCACTGTTTCAACAGTCTTGTGCATGGGAAACGGGAAAAAAATAGCAAAACCACACCTCTCTACCTGCAGGGTCCCACATTTCCCTTGAATTGGAGCAGTAGGAGAGCATCTTGCTTACAAACTTTAAAAGAGAAAAGTATTTCTTTTAATTATATTAGTGGGAGATACATACATCACAAACATTCATTTCATTAAAAACTATTCAAGCATTACTTGTAAGTTGACACTCCCCTTGACTGCAGTCTGAATCCCAACACCCCCTCCTGAGATTTCCATGCTACCTCTCTGGTGTAGACCCTTAACATTTTCTATGCATTTGTGTGCCTCTGCATACACGTGATGGTGATGATGATGTTTTACAATAAGTACATCATCCTCTATATATCTTTCTGCATTTTTATTTTTTTTAGATTTTATTTATTTATTCATGAAAGACACACACACAGAGGCAGAAACATAGGCAGAGGGAGAAGCAGGGTCCTTACAGGGAACCCGATGTAGGACTCAGTCCTGGGCCGGGGTATCACTCCCTGAGCCAAAGGCAGATGCTCAACTGCTGAGCCACTCATGCATCCCTCTTTCTGCATTTTTAAATTTTGATTTAAAAGCACAACTTAGAACTATTTTTGTAGTAATATGTGTTCATTCACCTCAATCTACATGTATGAAGACATCATTATTTATTTAGACCCTTCTCCATTGTTGGACAACTGGCACCCATCCATTTGGTTTTGTCGATTATAGTAATGAGTCTGTTGTACCCGGTGCCAATATGGGGCTTTCAATGACTTTTCACTCAATAAATATGATGCAGAGATAACCCGTGGTGCTGGTCGTACTCATGCTGTATTTCTCTTGGGTACTTAGAATTGAGATTGCTGGGCCAGAGGTTATGAACATTTAAAATGTTAGTACAATCTGCCCAAATTGTCCTCTGTAGTGACTGGACCAGTTTCCGTCTCCTCTGTACTGCATGAAAGCAACAGCTTTCTTCTGTCCTATCCAACACTCAATGTTTCCAGCCCTCTGGAAATTGCTGATCTTATGAATCTAAAGTGGTCTCTGTTGTTTCAATATAAATTTTCTATTTACTTCTGGGATGATTGATGCTGTTATGTATTTTGTTATCAATTTACATTCTTTTTTTTCTTGTGATAATTGACTGTTCATCTCTTTTGCCCATTTTTTTCCATTAGATCTTTTATGCATTTCTCATTGATTTTCAGAATCTCTTATTTCTCCTCTCCCTTTCTCCTCTGTACTTAAATATTTTGTGACATCTTTGGTCACATAAGAATTTTGCCTTTTAAAAAATTATTTATTTAGGGGATCCCTGGGTGGCGTAGCGGTTTGGCGCCTGCCTTTGGCCCAGGGCGCGATCCTGGAGACCCGGGATCGAATCCCACATCAGGCTCCCGGTGCATGGAGCCTGCTTCTCCCTCTGCCTGTGTCTCTGCCTCTCTCTCTCTCTCTCTGTGACTATCATAAATAAATTTAAAAAAAAAATTAAAAAAAAATTATTTATTTATTTGAGAGGGAGAGAGAGCAAGCATAAACAGGGGGAATGGGAAGAGAAAGAAGAAGAAGCAGACCCTCCCCCCCCACTCGCTGAGCAGGGAGTAAGATGTGGGACTCAATCCCAGGACCCTGGAATCATGATCTGAGTTGAAGGCAGATGCTTAACTGACTGACCACCCAGGCACCCGGATTTTATCTCTTAATGTAGACAAATTGATTATGTGTCACTCTATGGACCACTGTCTTTTTTGTCTCAGTTATGAATCCTTTTCCTAGTCTAACATACTGAACATGTTTTTGTATTTGTCAAATAGTTTTTAGTTTTTTTTTCTTTTTTTTCTTCTATGAATAATATGAGATAGGGATATAGCAAATTGTTATAGGGATATAACTAAATTGTTAATTATTCTTTTGGAACATAATTGATCGGAATATCTTCTGCTTTCCCCACAAATTATCATGTACTAAAACCTATGGGGTGTTTCTGACTCTGTCTTAGATGTTGATCTACTTTTTATTCCAGTGCAATTATCATATTCTTTAAATATTATAAGAAAAAATATTTCAACTTTATTATTTTGAAATGTATTTTAGGACTGACAGTAATGATTTTATTTTTAAGTTTTTTCCATGTACTATATAAAAATATTACTATTGTTACCTCACTGCCAAAACTAGTTCCAATAAGTCAATCCATTTTTTGCAAATTGAATCTTTCCTAGAAATCACTGATGTTTGATTTCAGTCCCATTTATTTCTATATTTAAAGGCAAGATAGCAAATGGTATGCAAGGAAATCTTTCCCAACCTGTGTAAGACACAGAACAGTTGAAGTCTTCACAAAGTGTCCTGGGAGCATGAGCAAACTTTATGAATCCACAGGTAGTCTTGGATTCAAAAAATTATATGTAATTTCCTCAGTGGGCAAAACCTGAAATCTCCTCCTTGTTTAATTGATGATTTTCTAATAATCCAAACAATCTATCCTAAGTATAGCACTTACCTTGAACTTGAAAGGGATTAAGAAGAGTCATGTGCCCATGTCTGTGTGAATTTTGATTGTATCAATAAAAATGTCATAGATCCTTAGATCAACACCACTTAAAATTTAGTACATTGCTTTTTTGGGGGACAAAAGGAAAATTTGAGGACAATTACCAGAACATGCTGTTCCTCTTCTTCAAAGGCTCTAAAACCATGGCATATGCTAAACAGAAGAATTTAAGTTTATAAGTTAGATGACTATTACCAGCCTACATGAGAGAGTTACCATTTACATTTGTTATGTTATAATGGGAATTTATAGTGCTTCTTCATTCTCCAGAGGCCTGTTTTGGATAATAAATCCTATGACTGCCCTGTGCACGAGGTTAGTAAGCATGTTTGTATCCACTTGGGCCTGCAGTTTTGCTGGGTGAGGGAGTGAGGCCTCGCTGTTATATTCAGAGGTGTTTGAGGATTCATGCATGAAGTTGGGCATGAGCTCAGGGAAAATGTAGATACTAAGGATGCAAATCCATCATTTTTTGCTAAGAAAGGATATGGTAAAGGACAATAGGATTGTTGGGTTGTAGACATCTGCCTCAGGGGCTCTGTATTTGCAGGGAGTTTGGTGAGCACCACAGGCATGGAGACTTTAGAATAGAGAATCTGGGGCTTTGACATAGCAGGTAACTGTGCCAAGATCGGAAAGCATGGAACTTGACTCTTAGATCTGTCACCTACTAGCTATGTAACTTTAGGGATGCCATGAAGCCTTTTTGAACTTCTTTAAAATGGAAGAATAATGCCTACTTCACAGGATTGTGAGAATTAAGAGGTATAAATGTGTGTGGCGTGCACAAATGTACTTGCTGGAATTGTCCAATGAAGAAGGGAATGGAATGTCTGCCAGATGAGGACAAATGCAATGACTTAAAGCTTCAAAATATGCTTTGGAAATTAGTGTAAATCTCTCCAGCAGTTTTAATGTGGATTCTCTTTAAGTGTGGGGTGGAGGAGGGAGAAGGAGGAGAGATCTTTGTTACTGTGTCTAATTGCTTTGAAGAAAATGGACTGAAACACCCAAGTTTGACCTTGATATTTTTGTTTCTGAAAACACTTCAAACCCTACCGTTCTGGTTTGACAAATTCAATAAGCCTTACACAACACCTCATTGTTTGGTGACTGGAGAGAGTTGAAAGCTGGATATACAGAACACTCTCAACACAGAGAAGTCTGTGCACAGTGTAAGTGCTGGTCCGGGAGCATGATTCAGAGGGCCCTCCTGCAGGATAATAACAGAAGTGCCACTTGTGGTTCAAAGAAGACCATTGTAATTAAAAAGAAAAAAATAATTATATGTATAATCAAGTCTAGGGACTATATGCCATTCCTTGTCTGCCAGCAAATTTATCTGCTCAATGGGCACAATGAACAGCAATTATCTTCTTCAAGCTATGAAAACCCAATAGCAATTATCAGTGACAGTGGCATCCTACTGGCTCACAGTTTGAGGGAGCCTGTGACTGGTAATCTCATCAGGTCCCCTCCCTGGGTCAAGTTATGATTATGTTGCATCAGGTTTTCTTCTGCATCCGAAACATGATTCTCATAAAGGCCACAGCTTGCCGAACAGATGAACACATGGGCTTCCAGCCTCAATTCTGCTGGACCAGCCAGTTGTACGTTTGACCTTGCACCAAAGTAGGGCAAATTTTATGATGAGCCATTGCTTCAACTTCAAAACACCTAAACGATTACTGTGGCACAGGAGATTTATTTCTCTTCTGTGTGGATATGGCCCGAGGCAGGCTCTTTACCCTTTTCCTAAGCCCACTCCCAGCATTGCCCTTGATTCTAACCTCTCCATGTTGGGGGCAGGTCAATTTAAGAAAGAACAAGACAGCCTGCAGGAAGCAAAAGAGGTTTTCTTCCAATAATTGCATTTTTAAAGCCCTCATGGTACTGTTCTTCCCCTATGAATGGGCCTCAGTGAATGTTCTCAAACTTGATGAGTTTGATAGCCTTCCTCCCTGATTGTGGAATCAGAGAACAGCCCCATAGAAGATGCACCTTCTTCTAGATCAGAGCTTCCCAGCTGGTTCTGCAGTGGGTACACTCTGTTGAGATATTCATCCCTCAGGGTAAGAGGGACTCCTGGGCCTGGTTTTTGTTTTAACTGGCATATTTTACAAATACTATTTTCTCTATGAATCATAGCATGAAAACTCAGGGAAACTCTGTTCTAGCAAATATCGTCTAGCATTTTTGTTCTTTTCTTTGTCATCCTGCTTGTACTAACTTCCAGATCCAGTTTCAGTTAGGACGTTGTCCTGCCCACTTAGATTGGAAGATCTCTGGAATGTAAGAAGATCCTATAGTCTCCACCATGGAAACCTTCTCCAACCACACTCTGCCTTCATTTATCTATCTATCTATCTATCTATCTATCTATCTATCTATCTATCATCTATCTGTCTATTATCTATTTTTTTAATTTTTTAATTTTTAAATTTTTGTTATTATTATCTATTTCTTATAAAAAAAAACATGGGGACCCTAGATCAGCACTTTGAGAACTAATGACCCTTTGGTACTGATGCCCCATGTTTGTGAAATAGCTCAGGATCAAACATTACTCAAGTTTGCCCACAAAGCCTGCTCTGAAGTAAGCTGACTAGTTGCTTCTATTCCATTTGTTAATTTATACTCAACAGCATTATCAGTGTCCAGGCTCATAGACGTATAAAGTATACCAGATTTGAGTGACAACATTGCTCAAAATATATGTCAACCCTGAGGTTGGATGCCATGTTATGTAATGTGATAAAGCATATCCTTTACCAGCAGCTCATCTCAAAAATGAAATAGTTTCTCACCTTTCCACGGAGAAATCAGAGAACAAAAGGATCAATTTCTTTCCCCCTCAGAGACATTAAACCTGAGAGATACACAAAGTATCTTGTCTCCCATATGTCTCCCTGCTCAGCCCCCCGTTGGAAGAGTATGTCTGAGTGCCTGGTTAGAGTCTGTTCCTTTCTGGAAATTGTGGTCTAGATCTTCCTGCATTGAAATGGACACAAGGCCCCAGTCTTGAGAACTTAAAATCATCCACAACCACACAGTTCCTCTCTTTACTGGTACGATTTTATTCTTTGCATCGGCACAATTTCCTATTCCAGGAAACTTCCAAGAAACTCTTATGTAGGAAGATGAAGTTGCCAGTGACTTTATGGCTTATATTAAGATCTTCCCTAAAATCTATTTATTTGAAGAATAGACCAGTCAATTAGTCCTCATTATCCCCCTCTTGGCCAATAGATTTCTTACCTCCTCTCATCACGCAAGTCTTTTCTCACCAAACAATTGCATATCTTTATGACTCTCTTTTTTTTCCTTTCTATGTCCACCAATTTTAACCTGTAACAAATGAACTTAATCCAATGCGATGACCAATGCACCCCCATTAACATTTAAACATTTAACATTGACATTTATTTTAAAACACCACTCCAGCCAAAACCTTTGCCCTCCTCTCAAATGCTCCTAAGACACCGTCAGAACTACGTAGTAGATTCTCTCACTGCCCTAAGCAATAAACTCAGCTTTACTTTGTCAATGGGTTATGTTAGTGGTCTTTTGGGAGAATTGGCAGTTGATGGTTTTACCCACAAAATATAGAAAATATAAATAGTTACCACATTCAAATGTTACTATCAAAGCAATTTGTAATCTAAATACCAAATTCCTTATATAATAATATTTCTCAGACATAACATTCCCAAAGCCCAATAAATAAAGTCATCTGGAAATTCTGGTCAACAATGAAAATCTCTGGACCCACGTAGATGAATTCTGATTCATTATGTCTGGGATGGGAATTGGGATTTTCAATTCCAACCTCATAGGTAACAGGCTGATGGTCCCTAGACCATTTTGGAGAAACAGTAATCAATACCCACATGGTTGTTTGCACCCACACACAATAACAGATAGTAAGTGTAACCTGGGGAAAGAAGTGAAGGGAATATATATATTTTCTTGTTTCAGCAAAATAGAATGTGAGTCACCCCCCTCTGGACACACTTAGGTTAATACTATGAACTTGAACTCAATGAAGAACATAATCTTCTATCAAATGGTTGATTGAGATCTTATGCTGCCATTTTCTGTGTGGCAGGGTTGGAGTTGGCATATCACCACTCATAAAGACTATTTTCCCTGAGTGGCATTTAAAAACATTTTTTTTCAAACATAATAAAGAAAAGTGCTACACTGACATGCATAGTTCTCAAATATTTCCCTTTCCAATCTCATATTCTCCTCGTATTTCTCTAAGTTCCGTTTTGCGCTCTAACATCCAGTATTGCCAAGCTCAATCAACTCTAGTCTCTGACAATGGACTTGACTCCACTTCCTACCTGAACTCCTAGCGGACAACATTCTCATCCTTGCATCCTGCATAGTTCTGGGTCCCGGTCTTTCTACATTTGTTCATTCTCTGGTAGGATGTCAAGGTTCTGTTGGTCATTGATAGTCAGATGCCTGCTTCCTTCTCAGGCATGAGGCGGGCCTTGGCATCTGCCTGACATAGAACACTTTCCTTTTGCCCCTTTGTGTTTGTTCTGGGCAGAGCATCCACCTCAGCGCTTTTATGACATGCACATTCTCAGTCTCAGGAGGTCTATGTGGGACAGACATGCTTATTGTTCAGTTGCTGGGCATTTAGCCACACGCACTACATCCCTTGCTTGAGGTACATCCATTTGTTCTGACACACTCTGTACTTGTCGCATGCCACCTCAGTGGTCACTGCGATTACATCGATGGGATCCGAGGCTGTCTGGTGCATTCTTTATGGTGCAGACCACACCCACCTTGCTTCCTTTGGGAGAGTGACTGCACAGCAGGTGTACTCACCACACCAAACACCTAACCCTGAGTCCTGAACTTACCTGGCTCATTTTGTGCCTTTCCCAACACAATCCACTCCTGGGAAGCCCCCTGATTCCTGAAGTCATCTTTACTATTCTTCCAGACGTTCCTTCTCAAATCTGCCAAATTTTAACTGCCACTTTGTGTGGTGCTCACTCAGAGTGACCAAGGAGACCAGTCCAGGGCCTTTTGCCCACAGGGCTGCATACGCATGAATGCCCTAGGTGGCACACACTGAAACTCAACTTATCCCCAGCTGATACATTATTTACATGTATAGAACTCCATCTCTTTGACATTTGGGTATGGGACTGGTTATTTATTTATGTGTTATCATTGTTTTGTGCAGCCTGTGAAGGCCACCCTGTGCCTTCCCAATTGGACAGATCTTTTAACCATGTGTAGGAACTGACTTATGTCAGGGGACCTTCTGGGGCTTTGGGATTTAATTCTACTATTACAATATACATCTTTGACTTAAAATACAGATACTAATTGGTTTGATAGGGAGCCTTTTCGGTCACTTGTATAAGTTAGCTTCTTCAGAAGCTGACCTTAGTAGGAGGGGTCATGAGCAGGTATTTAACAAGAAAGCACTCTCCAGGGAGATCCAAAAGGAGTGCAAGCAGCATGCCAGAGGGGCCTGGAACCAGTGTTTGGATCATGTCATTGGGGGGTGGGGGACATATGTCCTCTGACTGGGACAGTTGAATTGCCCAGACCCAGGATGCATCTTATGTGTTCTACTTGAACTCTGCCCTTTCATAATAAAAACCAATTACACGTTCTGCTGAAGAGAGGCACCTCAGCATAGATTACCTGGAGCTGAAGAAGGAGACTCTAGGAAAAATAGAACATAGAATATTCTGTGTCATTATTCCACTGTCCTCCAGGTAACATGGCCATTTTGTGTCTTTGAAATGGTGTGTGTATACTGGAAATGAATATATTCTTCTCCGAAATCCCTGAAATTATTAAACCTTTATAAAGCCTATAACTTCTAATTAGTTCTAAATCACCACTTCCCAAACTGTAATCTAGTACAATCTTCCATTTCCCATTTTGCTCTATTTTTATTAGAAAACATTTGGATTTTCCTAAAACATATTTACTGTTATTTATAATTTGTCTTTTTGATTGAGGATATTAATTTAACATGGCAACCCATCTAAGCTTTCCTATATTTTCACATCATTCTTTCTGCTAGATGTAATCTTTGTATTTACAATCTGCAAACTCATTTTACAGTTAAATATCTTGTCTCAAATTCTCTTCCTAATTGGGTTAGCATAACTGCAGTACTTGGTACAATTTTAATTCTGTTGATGAGGATGTTTTCATGATTATCTTTTGATACGTTTTGAAATTCTGCCGGCATTTTATCTGACCCAGAGTAGACCTTAACTCCAAGCACTCTGCCATCCTAAATTTCATTATCTCACTTTATTTATATTTTGCTAGAATTCACAGGATGCCAATGTTAGATATTTCCTGTAAGACTCTGAACTTGCAAAGGCTATCTCTTCTTACATTTTTCTCAAATCTATCTTTCATAATTGTCAGATAGAGTGAAAACAAAACAAAATGAAACAGAATAATATGTAAGAGAACTTTATGTGTCAGTTGGTGGTTTAAAAAAAATGGGAAGTACCCCAAGGATTTACTTGAATATTGCAACATATCATGTAATAGAAGCTCTTCCAAGTTCCTGTGTCACTAGCCAATGTGAAGAAAAAAGGAAGATTCACGGGAGAAATGAGTCACAAATTACAATTTTCACTGTGGAACAACAAAGTTATCAAATTCTTAGAGCAATCTCATATACCCAACCAGATTTCACAGGACATAGGAAACCAAAATAATCCTGTAATCATTAAAAATAAGAATCAGTAATTTAGAAATCTTCCTCCAAAGATAATAGTAGCTTCCAAAAGGGTAAGCCATGAGGTGAAGGGGTGAAAGGAAGGAGTGATCAGAATGTCTGGTGGGAGAGTGCAAGGAAGGGGTGCCTTCAGTGCCAGGGCTCTGAGGCAGGAGCATGCCCAGGGAGTCTGAGGGACAGTGAGGAAGCTGTAGGTCCTGGAGCAGAGTGACAAAGGGGGAGAATGGTGGGAGGTGACATCATGGGCCTTCTGGGAGGCACAGATCACATTAGCCCAAGAACTAACTTAGGAACCTTGTCATCATCTACAACATCTACAGTCCAGTTCCTGGATAAACCCCAGAGAAATGCAACCATGTGCACAAGGTGGCTGATCCCAGATACCTCCCACCTTGATGCTTGTAGCCAAGGAACTCCAGACACAGTCTAATGCCACCAGTAGGAAAGTGGGTCACTGAATCGTGGTGTCTTTACACAAGGGAATGTGATAGACTAGTCCTAGAGAGGCATATACCCACCTATCATTAACTGGCATGAGCGATGCCATTTATCTGAGTGTTGTTTAGCACTTTGTGTGCATGTGTGCATTTTTTACTAAAATTTTTAGAACCTTGAAAAGAAGGATGGAATTGATTGCAGGGAGGTAAGGAAGAGATTTCAACTTCATGAGTTGCCTAAAAGGGCACAGGGTGTGTTGTGTCTCCCATCTCTATTAAGGACTCAGATTGGCTGAACTTCACTTCTTACTGCCAGAAATCAAAGTTATGTCTCAGTGGGTTTAAAAAAGACAATTTTAAGGCTTTCTGGGCCCCTACGATGTTATTAATCTCTGGGTTGGGGAGCTAGCAGAGTGATTGTCCATCTTCCCCTCTTCTTCCGTCATTACTAAATGTCTTTCAGCTGCGAAGATTGTTGGGGGATCCTCAGAAAGAGCTAGAAGAATTATGTCGTTTATTCTATATGCCCAGATAGCTGCTGAGAATGGAGACCCAGAGGACCTGGATCACGTGCTTTGATGTTGAGCACGTGGTATATGCCACGTGCATGTTCAGAGTAAGGGCGGGGGGGTCACCGTGTAGATGAACTAGAGAAGAACGACACCTCTCAGATTTAGGCTGGGGGATTTTATTTATGTAAATTTTTGCATTTCTTAAGCTGATTTTCTAATTGTTTGGGGGCTTTGTGCCACAGACAGTGCTAGGGTAACTTCACCTCCTTCATGCACAGCCACGTGGCCATTTCTCAGAGACCTAGTCTTTTTCTCCTGTCTCTCTTCCACTCTTGTCCTCTATGGGCCCTTGTCCCCAGCCACCCTCCTGGCCACACTCACAAGCCCACCACCACAGTAGTTGGTTCAGAGAATTTGACAAAATCCCTCATGAACAAATCATGTGTCAAAATGACCTGAAGGAAAACCTGCTAAGGGGGGAAGAGGGAGGGAAAAGGCTCTAAAAACTAAACTTCTACATACACTTTAATTGTATCAATAGCTTCTTACCGTTCAGCATTCCCACCCACAACACTGCATCTCAGGCATCCAAATCCATGTAGTTCTAAAGCCAAATCCAAATGAAACAAAGATCAAAAATTTTTTAAATGACTTTTGTCTTCGAAACTCACCTGATGACAAAGTACCTCCTCTTCTTGCAAGACCCGTTTGTATAAATACCCAGGCTTTACTGGAGGTATGAATGCATTTCATCACAAGGTGCAGCCCCCAGATATTGAGGGGCTCCCAAACTTGCTTTCTTACAATCTAAAACATACTGAATTCTAAAACAAATCTGGCTGAAGCATTTCTGTAAGAGAACTTATCAGCTCCCCATTCTGTCTACATTAGCACGTTCTTTCTTGCTTCCTGTACTCCAAACACTAGCATGGAACACTGTCTTTTTGTAGCAAAAACAAAACAAAACAAAACAAAACAAACCCTGATGTATTAGTACTCCACTGTACTCAAATCTTATAAAGGACTATGGTGTGGGATGCCTGGCTCAGTCGGTTGAGCGTCTGACAATTGATTTCAGTTCAGGTCATGATGTCAGGGTCATGGGATAGAGCCCTGAGTTGGGCTCTGAGCTGCATGAGGAACCTGCTTGGGATTCTCTCTCTGCCTCTCCCCATGCCCCATCCCCACTCTCTCTCTTTCTTTAAATTAAATTCAATTTAATTTAAAAAGACTACAGTGCACTGAATGGTTTCGAACAAGTTGCCGTTACATAGGATCTCTTTATTTGAAGTATTTGGCAAATTTCAGCTGTGAATGTTTAGAGTTTTAGTTAATCTTCTCACACTGGAGTACATAATTATTAAGCATGATGGATTATTTCACATTCAGCTTAAATGATTTAGACTAGCTAGCACATTCAATAGTGCTAAATGGTAGGCAACTTGACTTTCAAAATGATGGTACACATTTCTGAAAATAACTTTTTACTTTAAATTGTAGTTCACTATTTTCCATTCCAAAAGCAGAAGAAAAATGTGAAGAGGCCGTTGTGAGCTCCAGGTAGCAATGGGGATTGTTTCACTTATATTGTAAATCACACCTGCAGGCGAAGGGTGAAGAGCACTTACGTAAATGTCTCGAGAAGTTGTTTTGAAGTAACCAAATCAAAATTTTATAGTGAATCCACAGTTTTACTTGCTTCTAAACAAGACAAATTTTATATGGAGTGTCCTCTTCAGAGAAGGCAAAAGTCACAGCCCTTACTGGACTGATAAAAAACTAAGAGTTGGCCACAGTGGGTAGGGTAGGCATTTTTAAAGCAACCACTTGCCGTGGGAGGAACAATCCAAAGTGGAGTTTCAGTTTTAAATAAAAAATGCTAAGAGATCCATACAGTGTGCATATAAAAGGCAAGATCTCCCATTTGCTGCACCTGGAGAGAAGAGAGAGCGTTTGCTTCAGATACAAGAGTGAAAAGAACGAGTCTTTGATTCAGGAGCAAGGGTGCCCTGGAAAGGCTCGTGGTGAAGGGAGGCGGTAGGAGCTCCGGCTCAGCCTGAATCCACAACTTGCAGGGCTCCTTGGAGCGAGAATAATGTTAATAATCATAACGTCTGCAACCGATGCAGTGCCTATTATGTGCCAGGCAGGGACACGTCTCATTTAATTCTTGCAGGATGGCCTCCGTTGTGGAGAAGTACCTAATGCTTAGGCGGGGGTGCCAGTGGGATGGCCAAGAGCAGCATAGCTGTCTCTGACTCTCACTCTAGCATGTCTTTGGCCCAAAGTCTATTTGAGAGATTGTGTCAGAGTGCCCACCATCTCCCTCCTACCTTCCCCCACCCCCAGTAATCTTACTTTCAAGTATTTTTAAAAAAAAATTTTAAAGATTTTATTTATTCAAGACAGACAGAGAGAGAGAGAGGCAGAGACACAGGCAGAGGGAGAAGCAGGCTCCATGTAGGGAGCCCAACGTGGGCCTCGATCCGGGGTCCCCAGGATCACACCCCCGGCTGAAGGCAGGTGCCAACCCGCTGGGCCATCGGGGTGCCCACTTTCAAGTATTTGATAATGTGTATGTGCAGACTTGTACTTGCTGTGGCCCAGTGATACCAACTAACAGCAATGGCAACAAATCCTTGACATTTCTTTTAAAAGTAAGATGATAATGACCTACAATTAATTGAATAAATACTAATTTATTAGATTCTTATAATGGGCCAGGTTTACATTTCATAGAGATCAAACCCAGATATGGTCCCCACCATCATGGAACCGCCGGAGAGTGAAAGATATTAGTTAGATATTCACCTTAACAGGCACATAATACAGACAAATCGGGTGATTGTAATCCCAGGAACTGTGGTTGGGAGGCGGCGGGAGGAAGGGGGTGTGCAGGATGGGGGAAGGCTGGGGGAGAAGCCGCGTGGGCCGAGCGTCCCCACTGGGCCGGCATCCGCGGAGGGGCCTCGGGGCACAGGCGCTGGCGGAGGGTCCCCAGTGGAGGGACATCGCGGAGGGTCCCCGGTGGAGGGACATCGCGGAGGGTCCCCGGTGGAGGGACATCGCGGAGGGTCCCCAATGGAGGGACATCGTGGAGGCTCCCCACTGGAGGGACATCCACGGAAGGTCCCCACTGGAGGGACATCGCGGAGGGTCCCCAGTGGAGGGACATCGGGGAGGGTCCCCAGTGGAGGGACATCGCGGAGGGTCCCCGGTGGAGGGACATCGGGAAGGGTCCCCGGTGGAGGGACATCAGCAGGGATTCCCCACAGGAGGGACATCCACGGAGGGTCACCGGTGGAGGGACATCGCGGAGGGTCCCCAATGGAGGGACATCACGGAGGGTCCCCATTGGAGGGACATCGCGGAGGGTCCCCGGTGGAGGGACATCCGCGGGGATTCCCCACAGGAGGGACATCCACAGAGGGTCCCCAGTGGAGAGACATCAGCGAAGGTTCAAAAGCAAAAGAGAGAAAAAGAAAACAAACAAACAAACAAACAAACCCAGAGATTTCATTTGTTGCAAATTGCAATTTCAAGGGTATCGATTTTTTGCATGACTTTCAGAGAAATAGAGTAAAATGATAGGAGAATAGCATCCCCTGTTTGTTTACTGACTCTAAATAAGGTAAGTGCATTAAAGTTTAACAAGAGGAGGTATAGGAAGTGTCAACATGAATAAAATCTCGAGTAGAAAAGCCAAGAGAAGCCTCTACTACGAAAGCCATCTATTTGGCCAGTAACACTGAGCGTGAGAGGAGAAAAGGAGTCAGGAGTCAGAAGAGAACCCCATAACATGTCCGAGGACACGAGCTCATTGTAGGAAAGAGGTGTATGTGTGTGTGTGTGTCTTGTGCGTGAGTGTGTCTGTATGGATATAATGTGTTAGGTTGATTACCTCCGTGCTCGACACACAATAAGCCCCTAAAAAGTACTAACTGTCACACACACACATAGCTAGGGGGCCTGACGCCCCGCTGCGTGGGCTCTGGCACCTTCTTTTTTAATCAAATTGCTCCCTAAGACAGACCCTACTCTAGCAAATGCACCAACTGAAAAAGTTAAACCAAAGTTTTTTTTTTTTTTTCCTTTCGATGACTCAAAGAGAAATAAAATCAAAGAAAAAAAAGAGTGAGATTTCAAAATGGCTAAGCTACTGAAAAAACTTAAGAACCTCCGGTATCCACCCTGAATAAAAACTTATTTTCCCAAATAGTGTCTTCAAAAACTGGGAACACCCACAGCAGTGAGATTGAGGCCCACAGCCTGGCACTGTCTACGGGTGCGCTCTGTGTATGATGTGGTGTCATACAGGAAAGCGGGTTTCTAGAATTCTTGCCACGTGAGAGGTACTTTCCTTGGCGTCCTTTGTTCTGCAGAAAGAGTTGCTAGGAATGAATCAGGACGTGCATATCTGAGTAGGTGAAAGTCCTGGGTTCCTGCCATCCAGAGTGTGGCCCTGGCACCTGCAGAAATCCCTCTCCACTATGGGGGAGCCCAGTGCTGCCCCAGAACTGGGACAGGAAGCCCAGACACTGTTCCGCGTGCTCTCAATTGAACAGGTGTCTCAGAGCGGGTCAAATCAATGTCCTATCTCACCTGCGTGAGAGTGTTCTGGAGAAGAGGGCATTTCCGTCTCCTCCCACCGCTTTCCACAGCTGCCCCAAGGTCAGGCCTAGGCTTAGCGCCTGCTGAAAACTCATCTTAGTCCTTCCACCAGTGACGGCTCCTCATGGAGCGAACCCCGGGGAGAGAACCATCAATGCCTGTGGCCTCTGGGCCCAAGAAACTGCTCCTTCAGGCTGAGGAGCAGGGCTGAGGAAGGACCCTGTGGCCTCCCCAGCCATCAGTGGGAGGGTGGTCCTGCAGCACTCTGCCCTTTGTGCATCCAGTAGGCTCAAGAGAGATTGGAAAGGGGTTGATGGCTGAGGAAGCTTAAAAAAATGTTTGATATATTGTGAAATAGATAGAACCCCATTGAATTCCATTGACACTTTTTGAGTTGAGGGAATTCGTGTTGTCACAATTAGCATGACTGTTTCTGGTCGTGTTTAGGTTTGTATTTGCAAGAACACTAACTGATTCGGTTGACAGAGCCAACTGATACCTGGGAGGCGCTTATGTGGTTGAGCACAAGATTATTCAGCTCGCTGTGCCCCTTTACCTGCACGCACGTCATTCCTACTTCTGAAATACTAATGGTGAATGGTGCGGGCATGGAAAAGTTCTACTTCAGGATTGGATTGTATCCGAGAAAGGCCCAGTGGAGGACACAAACATAGGTGACTGTGAAGATCACTGTATTAGTCTTAATTTTAATTGAAATAGGCTACCGTGGGGGCTGCTTGAGGACCGCATCTGTGAAAAACAGAGTGAAAGGAACGCCCAAACTTGGCTCATGGGTCCTGGGTCTCTCAGCACAAAAGAGCACCGGTTCCTCCCCTCCCACGTCCTCACACCTGTTATAAGCCTCAGTGGCCCCAATTCTCCAGCCTGTAGCGGGAAAGGCACACAGGAAATGTGTTCGGGAGATGGGTGGGCAGCAAAGAGTGGACTCATGGAGAAGAAAGAGAACTATCCAGTCAGTCTGGGTCCTCAATATAGGTCAAATTTTCAGACATCCAGGCTATTCTAAATGGATAGTAATCTGGCCATTATCCAATTTTAAGGATCAAAGAAGTGAAGTCCCTTCTATCAGTCTATATTTGCACAGTGCTTTATGATATGAGAAGTATTTTCATCTACCTTCTATGATTTGATTTTTCCCAAACCTTGTAAAATGGATGTGATTTGCAAATGTAACATTGGTGGAAATAACCGAGGCTTAGAGAGTACACTTCTTTTATCTAAGCCAGAACTAAACCCAGGTTTTATGATTTTAAATCTATTCACTTAAAGCATAATTACCACCTAAAGAGAACACATCCACTCTAACGATTCTTTGATCAAAGTGAGGACAACTTGTAATTACTCAGTCTGCCTTTTTACCATTTTTTTTTTTAAAGAAATAACATCTTGGTAAATCATCCCGATCCTGTTTCAGATGCTAAAAACTGGTCACCAGGTCCCTGCCTCAGGGAAGCCTGGCTCTATGCATTCGTGTGTGTCTTCTCCTTTGAGACAAGTCCTCAGACATCCAGCTTGAATGGAAGTGCCTGAGAGCCATACGCACCATGCAGTCCTCTGCTCTGCCTCTTTACAGTGAAGTGACCAGAAGGTCTTCAGGGATCGAGCTCAACAAAACCTCATATCCCTTGTGTAGCGTATCTCTTGGTGCTGCACGGCCTTGCTGTTGACTTAGTCTGTACCACATCAAAGCCCCCATGAATGTAGACTCTAGAGATTGTGTTTGATAATTGTTCAATAAGCCTTGAATTTTACTTCAAATCTATTTATGGAGAAGGATCCTGCTAAAGAAATCAGTTAAGCATGTTTCTGGAGAGTATTTATACACACAGCTTCCAAAAAAGATTATTCTTTATAATTAGCAAGGTAGCTTTTTCATGTTAACTCAAGAATTCAGTTCAGCATCATGACCCAAGTCGACATGCAGAACTCTCTAAAATCAAATAGAGTTATGATCTAATCAGGGGAACCGGGCTGAGGTTTCCTAACCTGTCCCATGGCCTAAGTTCTACCTGCCGATGTGTAATCGGAAATAAAGCAATCCTTTTCTGAAATCCCACAACACCCGTGTTTGCCCCAGACTTCCCAGAAATAGATGCCAAGGAGGCTTAAACATGCAAGAAAGTTATTGAGGGAGAGATTAAGACAAAATGAAGAGAGAGTCAGGAGAGGCTGAGAGAGCCCTTTAGAACACATGCCAGTCGGACCTTGAGTAGAGGAGAGAGGGACAAAGGAACATAGATTGGAAGGAAGTGTCTTGAGTGGCCATGAAGTTCTCAGGGAAGTTCAGCCAAGTTGTCAACAGTCCTGGAGTCAAAGGTATCATATATCAGAGGAGTCCCGCGTCCCCTGAAAGGACCATCCTTGGTATCCCTGTCACGTGCAGACATTGCTAGGAGATGGGAGCTTGGCCTTGCAGTGATGATTACAGGTGACAGCAGCTGGATCCTTGGTCATTTGGAGACAGGAGACCTACATTCTCGAGGCCACCATCGTACCTTTCTGATAAAACAATCATGTAAATGATGTGTGGCTGCCTGAATAACCCCACACACACTCCAAGATGTCCACATAATAGTCCCTAAAACCTGTGAATGTCACCTTATGTGGTAAAGTGGGCTTGGCACATGTGATTGAGGCAAGGACCTAGAGATAGGAGGACTTTGCTGCATTATCTGGGTTGGACCAATTTAGTCACAAGGGCCCTAGTAACAGGGAGGCAGGAGGATCAAGTCGGAGTAAGAGATCAGAGAGAGCAAGGTTAGAAGAGGCCCACTGCTGGCTTTGAAGGTGGAGAAAGGAGGCAGAGCCGAGGAGAGCAGGAAGTCTCTAGAAGCTGGGTTAGGCAAGGAAGTGGATTCTCCCACAGGGTGTTCAGACTGTTGACTTCAGCCTGGTGAAACCCACTTCTGACATCTGAGCTCCAGAACTGGAAGACAGCAAATTTACACTGTTTTAAGTTGCTAAATTCTTGATAATCTGTTACAGCAACAACAGGGAGCTAGGGCAGATTTCATGACATATCATTCACTAAAACAAGCAAGCCAGAGGAGACGCACATGGTGCTGTGGAGTTCTGGTAGAGACGAGCCCCATGCAGTCAGGGCCAAGACAAAGGTCAGGACCTCATGACCCAGAAAGACCTAAATTCTAATTCTCACTCTGTGGCCTCGGACAAGCCACATCACCATTCTGCAGGGCAGGTTCCTTATAGGTAGAAGGGGATTTTTAGGGGCTGTGGTGAGAACTAGACGTTCAAAGGTATGATAATAATATGGAAGGATCTCAGGAAATTAGCTCTGTTTGTAGTACAGCTAGAAGTCATAATCATATCATTTTTTGTTTGATCAGGCTAAATGGTTGTTATTAATTTATTTAGCCAAGACTTTGTTAACGATCTCTTCTAGGCCAAGCGCTGGGCTAGGTATTGCGGATAAATTTGGTGAATAACAAAAAGCTCCAATCCTGGGAAACATGCATGCTAGCAATTAAAAGGAAATTAAATTTTTTAAAAAGATTTTATTTATTTATTCAAAAGAGAGAGAGAGAGAGAGAGAAAGAGAGAGAGAGGAAATGGGAGAGAGATTCTGAAGCAGACTGAATGCTGAGTGCAGAGCCCAATATGGAGCTCAATCCCATTACCTAGAGAGCAAACCTGAGCCAAAACCAAGAGTCAGCTGCTTAACCAACTGAGCCACCCAGAATCCCCTGGAAATTATTTTTTTTTTGATGGAGGACTATGACATCTGTTGAATATGCAATAACACCTAGGTCCAAGACGACTGAAAGGTGCCTTTTCACAAAACTCATCTCTACGTTTTCTTCCCTATAGCCTCCAGGCTATCTTTCACTGACTTGAACTGGCTATATTTCTTTCTAGCCCCTGAATCTTTGTATTTGCCAGTTCCCTCTGCCTGAAATAGTGTCCTCAATCTCACTCATGACCTGGTTAATTTCTTATTATCCTTTCCTGGGCATCTGATGGCTCTCCTTCAAAGGCTTTTTCTGACTACTCATGTTCTAAATGGCTCTTGCTCCATCAGTGTCTATCTCTGCCATGGTCCTTTTGAAATTTTATTTTATTTTATATTTCTATTTATTTTGTTGAAGAACAGTTAATATACAATGTTACATGAATCTCAAGTGTACAACATATTATTTGACAATTCTGTACATTATGCATTGCCCATCATTATAAGTGTAGTTATCATCTGTCACCATGCAATCTTACTACAATATGATTGAATATATTCCCTCTGTGGTACTTTTCATCCTCCTGACTTACTTATTTCAGAACTGGAAGTTTGTACCTCTTAATTCCCATCATCTATTTTGCCACCCCCCGCCTTGTCCCCTCTGACAACAACCAGTTCTCTGTATTTTTATCTGTTTATTCATTTGTTTTGTTTTGATTCCACTTATAAGTGATATGATGTTTGGGGTGCCTGGGTGGCTCAGTGGTTGAGTCTCTGCCTTTGGCTCAGGTCTTAATCCTGAGGTCCTGGGATTGAGTCCTGAATCAGGCTCCCCATAGGGAGCCTACCTCTCCCTTTGCCTGTGTCTCTGCCTCTCTCTGTCTCTCATGAATAAATAAACAAAATGTTTTTAAAAAATTAGTGATATAATGTTTGTCTTTCCCTGACTTATTTCACCTAGTATAATATCCTCTAGGTCCATCCATGTTGGCATGAATGGCAAGATTTCATTCTTTTTATGGCTGAGTAATATTCCATTGCATGTATATATCACATCTTCTTTATCCATTCAACAGTCAATGGACACTTGGGTTGGTTCTATGTCTTGACTATTGTGAATAATGCTGCAATAAGCATAAAGATATCAGATATCTTTTCAAAATAGTGTTTTCATTTTCTTTGGGTAAATACCCACTATTGGAATTACTGGATCATAGGGGTAGCTCTGTTTTTATTTTGAGGACCCTCCATACTGTTTTCCAGAGTGGCTGCACCAGTTTGTATTCCCACCAGCAGTGCACAGGGTTCCCTTTTCCTCCACATCCCCACAACACTTGTTTTTTCTTGTCCTTTTGATACCAGCCATTCGGAACCCTTTGTTCTTTCATTTTGGCATTTAGCACAACTTAATTTCTTTAATTTATTTGTGTGATCACTTGTGTTTGCTGCTCTCCTGGGTCCATGCGCTTCAAAGAATAATGACAACGTCTGGCACGTCCAGCATTGAATGTCTACACGTGGGACAGTGCTTGGACCATTGTGGGTGCTCAGTGCATATTTATTTTGTCTATGAAGAAAGTGAGGCTGTTATTGGGAGTGCTTGAGTTATTTTCAGTATTTAAAAACATCAACTAGAAATAACAAGACCTGAATTTTATTAAGCACTTGCTCTCAGAAATAACTCATGATAAAGCAACGTAGACTACAATACTGACAAAGAAAATTACTTATAGTCAATTCTCATTATTTGCAGTAGTTATGTTCTACAAAGTTATCGCAAATAATGAATTAGCAAATAACCGAACCATTGTTCCTGGGGGAAATACAAGGTTAGGTTCCTGACAGCCTCTAGTAACAGCATTTTTCACAACCGATCAATATATAATCTTGCTTGATGGGTGTTACTGTTTGAAGAAACCTTATTTAATGTACAGTATTCATTCATTAACATTGAACAGAACAGCACTAGACCTCGTGCCTGAATGAAGCTTACCTAATGCACCAATTTCCTCCCTAACGGCATCTTGCAGCCTTCTTGCACTCAGAAACACTAGACAGCACTTTGGCACATGGTTGTGGCTGATTTTAAGCAGCAAAATCATCAACAAAAAGCAACTAACAAAAAAAATGTGGAAAGTGTGACATAAAACAGACCATGAAAAGGACACTTGTCCACAGCGTGAACGTACAAACAGGAAGACAGAGTGTTGCTGTGTCCGGCCTGAGCTAGGAAAGTGCCCATGAGTCAAGGATGGTAGCCTCTGCATGTGTTGCTGAATGACCGTGAAAGACTTGCAGGGGACACACATATTTTAGTGAACAGTTAACATGGGCATTTCTGGAGGTTTCATATCTGGCACTTGAGTGTTTTGGATATTCAGCATTGGATGTGCTTGGCCACACCCGCAGGTGACGGCTGATGTTTACACTGCGGACCGGCAACCAGAAAGGCCTTTGGCTCCTGGCCGATCTCATCCCACTGCATCTCATTTCTTCCGTTGAAATAGATTTAAAAACTCTGCCTCCAAATAATTCATGGGTCCTTCTAGAAAACTACTCAAAAGATTTAGAGTTAGAAACGATGCAGAAAGACAGCATAATATCAGGGAGGTGTGGGCGACAAGGGCCAGAAATTCTACATGTTTCCTTCAGATTTGCTACAGGCCTCAGGCATGTTGTGGCCTCTGTGAAATTACAGACTCACTTCTTTGCAAAATGGGGACAATACTACCACCCCCTTTAAAAGATATTCTATTAGTGAAGTAATGAAAGTGTTTTATAAAGGGTCACAAAAATACACATGCGCACGTGTGCATCTGAGTGTGTGCACGTATAAAACGGAACATTTTTGTCTATCACGTCTTACATCACATTTGTCTCCCTTCTCCCAGTCTGGTTCTCTGAAAACCGGGGCATTATGTGAACATGTATCTGAAGGATGAATGGCTGTTGAGAAGCAGAGCCTGGAAGAGGCAGGCGTGGGCGGGGGCAGGTGCGAACACGAGGTACAGATAGGACGCGAGCGCTCTGTGTGGGAGGGTGGGGAGGATGTGGGCTGGGTGTCACTTGAGCAGGAGATGTCGGTGCCTGCTTGCCCTATACCCAGGGAGGGATGCAGGATCTCAGCCTTAACGTTTATTGTTTTCTGAGCTGAATCCAGTACACAGTGCACTCTTAGACGTGCCCTAAATTTCGCTCCCATATTCCGCAGAGGAAAGCTGTGGAGTCCCCGGCAGCCAGCGGCATGGGGGCTGCCAAGCAGGATCAGGATGGGATGTGTTCTCTGCACAGGTTGCTGGTCCCTGAGCTGCCAGCTGATTCTCTCAGGGAAATAGCGCTGAGTGATGTGAACCCGCCTCCTCAAAGCACTGAGGCCTCAAGAGCAGAATGTGTTCTGCGTGCACTTCAAACGCATCCCAACAAGGCCTGGGCCCCCAGTGCTCTGTCTTGGTTCCGAAGCAGATGGAGGTTGGGGGTGGGGGGGGGTCTGAAACCAGAGGCATGGGCTCTCCAGGCCCCAGTTGGCCCTGAAAGAGAAAATCTGTCACTGCCGGTGTTCACTCCCCCTTGACATGTGCAGAGCCCTCTGGAGAGTGTGAAGGATGAAACAAGGTGATTCAAAGAGAGGCAGAAACAGAAAATGCAGCCAGGAGCCTGCTTCTACTGCAGACTGTGGCTGCTTGGCCTCACTTGGGTAGATAGGACATTTGCTCATCCCACATTCAACAGGCAGAGGACAGGATTCAGGGTTGCTTTCCCGTAGGAGGTCCAGGCCTAACAAGTGGAGTCCCCCGAGGAATTCTCAGGTTGTCACACGCTCTTACTTCTCGTGGGTAATTGGTCAGTAGGTCGTAAGGACAGAACACTACTCATGGTCAATCTTTAGCAAAATAACTGAGAAAATCATTGAGGCTCACTGACCAGAGGGTAGTTCATGTATAAGAGTGACATTACAGAGGCTGAACGAAGGGAGTTGCTGTGAAGTGAAGAGACATAAAGATTAGAGAAAATTTGACACAACAGAACTAACTAAGCTTAGATAGGGTGGGAGGGAGGCTATTGGGTTGAAGGAGAGAAGATAGGTTAGGTTTTACCCATTTGGATTTGATGGGCCTGTGGGACTTCTAAGACAAGGGACTCGGTAGGGAGTTTGATACATAAGTCAAGAGCCCACAAGTGGCTGTGCTCTGGTATAGATGTTAGAGTCAACAACTAATTCATTTTAGCTGGAAATAAGTGGAGGAAAACAGAGAGAACACCCAGGGACAGCATTGCTGGAGGAGGACACTCACCTTCTGTGCCATATGGTTTATGTGAACGTCTCCCATACCCTATATCCTGAAGGCCAGGAATAGATTCTTTTTGGATTCCCATATCTTACGAGAATATCTGTATAATAATCTGTTGTCTATTCCCTCATTTATTCAATAAAATATTCATTGCATGCCTGCGATATACCAGGCTCTGATTTGATCAGTCTCTGGCAGTATCACAGTAAATGATACTTTAGAGGAAGAACAAATTAATATATGAATGAATGAATTCTGCATGGAGTTTTAGATTTGTATTAGTTAAATAAAATAATTTGATTGGACTTCTGTACGACTGCCCCATCGTGCTGCTGAATCTCTGGCAAAAAAACAGTTGGCCAGTAAGTACATGTTGATGTTCCCTGGAAAGTAACTTGGCCATAGTTTAGGCGGGATCTCAAGGTCCTGTCTACGGCAGAGTTGAGACTTGAGCAAGTGCATGAAGTGCCTTCGATGTATTCTCATACAGCTACATCTGGACATCCCTATTTTGTTTTTAATTTTTTTTTTTTGGACATCCCTATTGAAGTCTGTGGTGATAATGCAGGCTTTCTCTCTCTGAGGAAAAATACAACTTGAGTCTGGCCTTTGTTTCTCTTTTCTCTTTCTGCAAAGCCTTCCCGTCTCTGCTTTATTGTTTTATTTCATAATCTCCTGATTTTCAACTCCTCAGCCCTGTGTGCAGCTGTGTCTGGAATTGGCTCTGTATTGCACTGTTGCTGATGGGCCATAGCCACCAAAGACATCCACCAGCCTCAAGTTTTCAAGGGTGTCTGGTTGGTGGGGGCTGATACTAGTCTTAGGCAAAACCAGGGTTGAGGCCAAGTCATGGACAGCCAACACACATATGAGCAGGTCAGTCAACCAAGGTTTACTGGAAGACCTAAGGTGCTTCCTATGTGCAGGTTACATAAATGCCACGTCAGCGTGGAGTGCTTCTGAGGGAGGCTTATTGTTCTGATGAAAACTGTTCCATCGCTTCTTCCTCCATTCTTCACAGAAGGATCTTGGTTCTACCAACCTGGCTCACCTTATCAAACACCTTCCTCCACAAATAACCCCTTATCCAGATATGGGTGCCACCTGTTGTTTCTGCATAGATCTGTCTTCTTTGGACGGTTTGTGGTCAACTTTCTCTGCATCTTGAGTTGATCTCCATTAGGATAATGCTCATTCCGGGATTCACAATCTCGGGAGGTGAGGGTTCTAGAAGTGGAACTTAGGCCTGTGTCTCCTGCTGACATCAAACTCCAAATGTTAGAAATAGTCCACAGCTGCCTCCAGGTCCTAAGCTGCCCTCCATACAAACGTGTCCATATAATGCATCATTCAGCCAATTTTCTCTTGATCTTGTTATTGACTGGTATCAGGTCTCAGGAGAACAAGGTTACTGGTAAGATTCCACTCTAGAGAGTACTCCTGAGTTGTATGTGTGTGTGAGTATGTGAGTGTGTTGGGGATGGTGTTGTTGCTGTTATAATTTTAACTACTCAAACATTTTAAGATATGCCCCCTAGAACTAATGTTGGATTATTAATGAAAATTATTTTTATTGCAGTGCTGACACTTTACTCTTTCAAATAAGGTTTCTCTTTTAACCTTTTTTGACAACTAATCATATTAGTTGAGTCTATGTTTAATGAGATACAAAGGTCAATGACTAAGACTTAAAACATAAAGATTCTGGTCTAGTTTTGTGACTTACTGACTGTGTGATCTTGAGCAGGTCATAAAACCACTGAACCTTAATATTTTTTTTTTATTTGAAGAACAGCATCATGTCTGCCCAACTGTCACAGATATGTTAAAAAATAAATCATATAAAAATGTTCAAGTTATTTGTTAACTCTGTTAGACAGTATAAATGAAGGGCAATTGTGGTGTCACTGCCATCGTCTTTATAATTACTTAATTTTCTTGACCATGTAGTTGCCTTCCTGCAAACTTTCATGAAGACAGAGATCATATTTAAATGCATACGTTATACACAGTCATATTAAAATACCCAGCACAGTGTGTGACCCACAGAAGACCCACATGAATCTTAGGTGCAGAATGAATAGATCTTCTAGATGAGAGATTTTCAGAGAGTAGTAAGTTACTAGTGAATCATAAACTGAATTTAATGGAACATGGCTAGCATTTTTTTTTAAAAAGGCAGAACAAAATGAAAACAGAGAATCTTGGCACGGTGCAGCCAATAAAGTTGGGAACACCTGTGCTGCAGTTGTGACTTGCCTGTCATAGATGAAAGTGTATATTTGCATTTGTATGAATCCCAGGATATAATACATTCTTGCTACCTATCTGGAGACATGGTCAAAATGTGAAAAACAAAACAAAACAAACAAACAAAAAAACACCACTATGTCTCTAGACAAGAGGAATCCAGATTTTCAAATCTATGGAGCATTCCACAATAGACAATATGAGTGAAAAAAATTCTGTGTTGGAAGTGCTCAGGGTACATCCCAGGAGAAAGTATATCTACACAAGTCAGGCTCATTTCTTTTCTCCTCTCAGGAGATCTATGAAAGTAACAGGGAGAAGATAGAAAAAAAAAATAGTACCAACTCCACTTTTAGTTGAGTTTAGCCACACAGAAAATCCAAAGATTTCTAAAATATATATAAAACCTGTCAAAAAGAATCCAAGATCATGCAAAAACTCTGGCCTGAGGAGTGGAAGAGGAGAGGCCAGAACTAGTGGGAGATGCAGCAGGTGACCTTGGAATAGGCAGGAGGGTCACCCTGAAATGACAGTGTTTGCTGTGGGTGACAGCAATGATTTGGACACAAGTAAGAGCAGGGATGGTGGTGGGATAGTTTGTGGACCTAGTCTGAATCTGGGAAAAAGATAAAGTAGGACACAGAATGGTCCCCACATTTTATTAGAAGGAAACTGTTTGTTTCTGTGGCAGCAGAAACTATAGAGCCTTTGAGCTTTGAACTTTGCTTTGCTACCCTGCTGTACTAGTCTTTCTCCAATGCCCATCACTCTCAGAAATCGATGGTAGGATCTAAGAAGATCCAACCCATCCAATACTAAGAAGCAAAAAGGAAGACACAACAGAGACACAGATACATAAGAAATTAATGCAAAAAACCTGGCAGCACATGATTGCTTGTCAGAAAAAGTGTTGCCATGTAGCAATGAAAAATTTCCCAGTTATTTCCCTGATAAAAACAACAGTAGCAGCAACACAAAAGGCATTGAAATAGTTAACTCTGAGAGGAAAGATCACAATTCAGAAGTGTAAGACTGAAGGAAGAAACTGCAAGCTGGTGAGATCAACAGTGCTGGCATAACTCCAGAACAAAATGGAAGAAAAGAAACAAAAGCATCAAAAAAAAAAAAAAATGAAGTGTGGGAGAGTAGACACTTCACCTAGTCTACTAAGAGATAGGCAGTAAATGAGAGATGTGGGAAAAAAGTGAAAGGAAAACAAAGGATTAAAAAGGATAAAAAAGGGGGATCCCTGGGTGGCGCAGCGGTTTGGTGCCTGCCTTTGGCCCAGGGCGCGATCCTGGAAACCCAGGATCGAATCCCACATCGGGCTCCCGGTGCATGGAGCCTGCTTCTCCCTCTGCCTGTGTCTCTGCCTCTCTCTCTCTCTCTCTGTGACTATCATGAATAAATAAATAAAATCTTAAAAAAAAAAAAATAAAAAAATAAAAAGGATAAAAAAGAACAAGAGAGTTAATGAAAGACTAGAAAAATAATGGTAACACTCACATAATAGGAGTCCCCAGAGAAGCATCTGAACAGACTGGTGTACAACAAATATTTAAGGTGGCAAGGCAAAGCAGTCACTTTCCTGGAATGAAAGATTTGAATCTACATATTTAAAAGTCTCCATTTTGTGGAATGGAAAGTTGACAGACAATGGTCAACTTCCAGCTATACATGAATGACATTAATGGTTTTAAAGATAAAAAATCCCTTGGGCAGCTGGGCAAAAAGCCATTAATAAATTAGGATAAAAAGAATAGTTGGTCGGGATCCCTGGGTGGCGCAGCGGTTTGGCGCCTGCCTTTGGCCCAGGGCGCGGTCCTGGAGACCCGGGATCGAATCCCACGTCGGGCTCTCGGTGCATGGAGCCTGTTTCTCCCTCTGCCTATGTCCCTGCCTCTCTCTCTCTCTGTGACTGTCATAAATAAATAAAAATGTTTAAAAAAAAAAGAATAGTTGGTCCTAAATTCCTCACCCTCTTCAAACAACATGTTTCTCAAGAGAAAAATGAAGGATGAGTCTGTACCTTAAACCCTATACTAGTGTAATTTCAAAATCATCAGATATTAGAATATAAGAAATTAAACCATCAACATATGAAAAGAAGCAGAGGTATAGTGACCTAACAGCTTTGTATTGAAGAAAACCATTTTTATATGGCTCAAAATTTAAAAGTCATATGGGAAAATAGTGATAAATCTGACTATGTAAAAAAAATCTACAAAAATCCCCTTCTGCATAAGAATAGTCATAAAACAAAATCAAAAGTGAGAAAGCTAGAAAATGCTTATACTTCCTATACCAAAAGGACTGACACCTGTTATATATAAAGAACTCTAAGTGGGCAACTGGGTGGCTCAGTCAGTTAAGTGTCTGCCTTCAGCTCAGGTCATGACCCCAGCGTCCTGGGATGGAGCCCCACATGGAGGCCCACACTGGGCTCCCTGGTCAGCGAGGAGTCTATTTCTCCCTCTCCTTCTGATCCTCCCCCCTGCTCATGCTCCCTCTCACTCTCCCTCAAATAAATAAAATCTTAGGAAAAAAAAAAAAACTCTAAGAAACTTTTTATAAAATGACTAACGACACAGTAGAAACCCCAGAGAAGGGTAGGTGAGAGGACAGTTCAGGGGAACTACAAATGGCCCTCAAGCATGTAGAAAGGTGTTCAGCTCTTCTCATGCATGAGAAGAGCAACTAAAAACTACACCAAGCACCATTTCTGCCTCTGTGTTTCGTAAAAGTCAAGCATTTTGTCATACTGTTGTCAATCTGTACCAGTGGCCACGGTCAGACATAGATGACAGGATTGTAAATCATTAAAATCCTCTTGCAGGATAGTTCAGTAGTAGCTGTTGGAGTCGCACGTGCATGCAGCCTCAGACGGGGCTTCACACTTTTGAGGCTTCCGTGAGTATATCCACATTTATGTGAATGAGGGAGGGACAGCACTCTCTGCCACTGTGGAGTTCTGAAAACCGGTGGCATGCCCATCAGCAGGGGCTATTTGAATACCTGGTGCTGTCTCTATTCCTGAGAGTCTGTCCGGCTGTTAAAGAATATAATGATGGCCCTCTATTGGTACATGTAAATATATTCCACATACACTTCTGGAAAAAAGGAGAGAGACAAGTATGTATTTGTATTTTGTGCTTGAAGAGATTCTGGAAGGATACCCAGGGAACTTAGTGGTTCTCTGATTGTGTATGGGCCACCAGATGGAAGACTATATGCACCAAAACACATATTCCTTCTGATAAGCTTAAATCTAAAACATTGACACATATACACACTTGCAAAATCTGAATGGATGTAAGGATTCTGGAGGATAATTTGGAAATAAATTTCAAAAAATATAAAGCCTTAAAAATAAATATACCTCAAGGGCCCAACGATTCCATTTATAAGGAATTCCCATAAGTGCTAAAAACAAACTTTATAAGCCTTATGATTCCTTCTAAGTACATTAATGAATTGGAACAGAAAGCTATTTTCTTAAGTAATGACAGGTATCTCAAGTGAAAGGCCGGCATTTTTCTTACTGGGAAACACTAGAAGCATCATAGTTAAGATCAGCTGAAAAGCCAATAAATGAGGTTCTCATCACTGTCATTTAGCACAGAGTCACTCACTAGCAGCTCCAACTAGAGAAACAGTAAAAATATAACAAAAACAAATCAAAGGAATGAGCAAAACAATTTTTATTTGCAGGCATTAACTAATTTGTCTTAATTTGAGTACAACATTGGCAGGAATATGACCTTTTTCCCAGCTTTATGGCTTTGTCCTGACATTACTCATCGAATACCCTATCCCTTTGCCCATTTCTTGAAAGGACATATACATAGTCTGTTTATACCTTTATTTTGTTTCATCAGCCTATTTGTCAAGTTCTCTGTCAGTGCTCCTTTAGTTTCTATGTTTTTGTGCTATATTTTGATATTTAGTACTGCTCATCCTCTTCAAAATTAAAAAAAAAAATTTCCCATGTCTAAAATTACCATAAACTAAATGCAAAGAAAGAGAATATATTGATAAAATACTTAAATACCTAACAACAGCCAAATTAGGGACACTTGGGTGGCTCAGTAGTTGAGCGTCTGCCTTTGGCCCAGGGCGTGATCCTGGAGTGCTGGGATTGGATCCCACATCAGGCGTCCTGTATGGAGCCTGCTTCTTTCTCTGCCTATGTCTCTGCATCTCTCTCTCTCTGTGTCTCTCATGAATAAATAAAGTAAAATCTTAAAAAAAAAACAAACAACAGCCAAATTAGGTGATGCCTGACCCTCCTCTGTGTATTCAGCATTGCTCGCCGGGTGGGGAGGCAATGAGTATTAGCATAATTTGTTCATGGGAAGGAAACTTAGGCAAACATTACAAAGGGAATAATTTTCAACAATAATATATGAATTCTCTGTCTTTATCTTATTAATTGTTCAAACATCATCAGTCCATCAGCAAAACACCCAAACTGGTGCAATAACAATTACATTGAGTCATATTTGATATTCTGCTGAATTTTAGTTACACAAAAACCATATACTTTCAGACTATATTATGAAGTTTTACTTGTCAAGGTGGGCAAGTAAAATCTACTCTATTTAACAATTTCTTGGTTTGTTTTATAACTTTCAAATATTTTGACTGATGGGCCTCCCTCTGTATTCTTACCCTAGGCCCTGAAAATTGAGAGATGGGCCTCCCCATCACCTCCAGCATCTGTGAGGTCTGGAAGTGTCCCTGAGCTGGTGGTTTCACCTCTCTGAGCATCAGGGCAACCCCACCAGCCCTGTCACCCCCAGGATCTGCTTTTTTAGAAAGTGCCGTGCACACCAGAGGGTCCTCTGAGTTGAATTTGGTGGTCTTATTTCCAGAGCAGACTCTAGTTGCCTAACGACAGTGACCACAAGTTGTCTGACATTTCTCACATATCTAGCCTCAAGACTAGGCATGCAAGTGCCTCTTAGCCCCTTCTAGCTCCTGCACCATTCTGCAGAAGAGCCAAGAAGCTGAGAACATGATTTGAGGGTCTTCGACTCCAGGCCTTGCTGTTGTTATCCTGCAAGAAAGAGAGGACCAGTGGCCTTCGCCACCAGGCTGGCAGTCTTTGTGGCCATGAGGCTGGGAGGATGGACCTGACAACCCATTGTCTGAACCACTATCCTTATCTTGCCTCTCACTCCCTTATTCTGAATCTATGGACTACAGTGCACCTCCTTCTGGCCAAAGCCATCAAAGTGTGTTTCTATCAACGGAAATCTGGGCTAACATATCACATTCCCGCTCACTATACTTCTTTCCCTATAACTACCAAAAAGCCAAAAAGTATCCTCAGGAAAGTGCAGATGGGTAGTGATGGGAAGGACAGAGACCAGAAGAATCAAAGCTTATATGAGTGTGTACATTCTATGTGGAGATCTAACGTGAAGATCTTAGCTGTGCTGACATTCTGGAATCCCTGTGCTGAATCATTGCTGGTCAATTATTTCATGGAATTCTTTAGCAGGGGATCCCTGGGTGGCGCAGCGGTTTGGCGCCTGCCTTTGGCCCAGGGTGTGATCCTGGAGACCCGGGATCGAATCCCACATCGGGCTCCCGGTACATGGAGCCTGCTTCTCCCTCTGCCTGTGTCTCTGCCTCTCTCTCTCTCTCTCTCTCTCTCTGTGACTATCATAAATAAATAAAAATTTAAAAAAAAGGGAATTCTTTAGCAGAAATGGACTGGGAGCCATCTCTTCACTGCCAAGTTTTGTCCTGGATGACCCTCAGCTCCCAGGTGTGCAGACCAACCATCCCTGCCTCTTACACATCCCCATCCTGCTCGCCAACATGTATGCCCAACTAAGGCTCCTTCTCAGTCTGGAGAACAAAGCCATGCCCATTTAGATAGAAATTTGAGGGATATATGACCTTTATTTCTACATAAGTGTTGTTTGGTCATGGTTAAATAAAAGGAAGCATTTGCATTAGATAAGCTCCTTTATATCTCTTTTTTTAAAAAAATAAAGTCCTCTTCAGCATTTATCTTGGAGATCTAAAATTCTTTCAGACTAGAACACCAGTACTAGAGTTTACTTAGGGGTGCACTTGAGACTGCCTAATGCAAATCATCTTTTATTCAACGGGAAACTTTGTGATGCTGACAAATATCATATCCGAATAATGGTTTAAAGAGATGAGAACAAAAAAAAGCAAAAGCAGCTATGCTTAACAAGGTCCGGGAAATGATATTGACATTTCATCAGAATTATTATGTCGTCCAGAAGAAAACAAATATTCTAACGAGAGGAAGATTGAAGGAGGAATGATCAATATTTCTCTGGGCCACTGTGGAAGCCCATTGTTCAGGACCTTTCAGTGAGTAAATTGGTTTAATATGTGTATAGAAATAGTTCTCGGAGTTGGATTTTCTTAATATACAATTATAATAATTTCATAGGTTCAAATTCCGCCCCCCCCCCTTTTGCAAATAAAGCAATAAAAGGGAACATATGTAAGTTTTTAAAGAGGAATCTCCTGGGAAAAAAAAACCCAAGTCACCACGTCAATTTCATGCCTTTTTTTCCAAGTGTTTTGGACTGTAAAATAAGAGCATCTTCCAAAATCACATTAGTTGAAGCCTTGGGTGGTTGGGGAGTGGAGGCCAGGAGAAATGTTCCAGTGAATTTTGCTTTCCTGAAGCTGTTGTTGAATTACTCACAGCCCATCTGACTCATGTTCTACATTCTGAACTCACCACGAGGCCTTGGTGCACTCATGTTCCTCTGCATCACAGGCTAGAGATATTAGGGAGCCCACCAGGAGAAAAGAGACTATGCCAGCATTGGCTTTGAAGATTTTCCTAACACAAAGGACATTGAAGAATAGAGTGTTCCCTTTTTCCTCTTGTGGCCCCAGTATTTGGAGAAAAGAGCCAAGGCATAACTGCTAGGGGTAAGAAGGGGGTGCGGGGGGCAGAGAAGAACCCACACAGGTAAGATGGTGTTATGAGGGGCCTCAAGCGATCGGGGTGGTAGGTTCAACCAGGGATTCCCATGTTGTTTTACTATATCCCTAAACACAGAAAGAAAGCACAGGAGGACAGAACAAAATGCACAACTTCACATACAGAGTTTATTGCTTTATAAGTCAGAGTTGACATCCAGCAACACCAGGTCTCCCCCGGAGCTCTTCTCCAATTACTAGCACAACAATTAGGACCATTTTTCATGTAAAATCTTTATGCCTGTAATTCTTCATGAATTTTCCCAGGAAATTCACTGCATCAAATATTGCTAAGTGGTTTCTATTGACCCCATTTTCCCAAAAGGTCCAAGAATAGCTAAAATTTACTCAATCACCTGTCTACTACATGTTCATCATTTTTCTTGGCACTGAGAACACAGCAGCACACAGAAACCAAGACCTTACTTCTTTTACCATATGTCTCAGTGATGGGGGATAGTTAAGATAAATAAATTTAAAAAAAAAAGTGTGTGTGTGTGTGTGTGTGTGTGTGTGTTAGAGCTTAATAAATGTCAAGAGCTGAAATAAAGCAGGATAAAAGGAGAGGAAGTGATGTGGGTGCTGGCTTAATTAGGTTAGGCAGGCACGTTCTCTGATTAGATGGCCTTGGGAAGAGGCCTACAGGAGATGGAGAGCCATACAGATGTATGCAGGGAGTGGATTCCAGATGGAGCAGACAGCAGTGTAGGTCTGAGGAACATTCCAGAGGCCAGTGTGGCTGGAGCCATCAGTGAGGGGATACTGGTAAGTTGGTGGCTCCTGGTGAAAAGGTAGTTTGTAAGAAGGTAGTGTGTGCAACATTGAGTTATAAAATGATATTACGTAAGACTGATTAATAATTATATTCACAGAACTTATTAACTGAAAATTACTTTTAATAAAACAATAATTACAGAATTAAGAAACTTGGAGATCATATGAAATCAATAATTTTTCTAGTTATTGCAAAATTGCTTTAAGAAGACAAAAGCAATTTAGGGGCGCCTGGGTGGCTCCGTCTGTTACCCATCTGACTTTGATTTTGGCTCAAGTCATGATCTCAGGCTCCGCTCAGGTTCCATGCTCAGTGGGGAGTCTGCTTGGGATTCTCTCTCACTCGCCCCTCCCCCAACTCGCATATATGCTATTTCTCTATCTAAAAATAAATAAATCTTAGGAAAAAAAAGAAGACAATGAAGGAAATTTAAACAGAAAAATAATTGTGGAGGAAATTAACCAAGGCTCTCCAAAACAGGGCCTGTCTTTGCGCCTCAGATCCAATCACACCAGGCTTCTGGGATAACAGAATTCCATTAAAGGTCTAAGGGAGCATGAAGCTAAACTCTCTCGATAGAAGGCGCTGCAGACACATTGCAGGAAGAAGAGGCCTTCCCCAGAGGCTAGGAGGCCCTGACCTTGTGAGGCAAGGACCCCAGTAGGGCCAAGCCCTGCCACTAGCCCTTCCCACAGACCCTCTGTAATGTCACAGACTTGACTTGGCAGTGCCTTTCTGTGGCCCTCTTGACATGGAAACCAGAGACCTGCATGACCCTCCTGGTCTGTAGACCTCTAGTTAGGACAACATCAGAAAGCTCCTGTCCTGCATGTCCGTGGCAGCCTGGAGCCCAGAGGGCCATGCACAGGCCATTTGTTCCTGCTGCATCTCGCCTACCCCATGTTGGTCCCCTTTGTCTCCCAGAACAGCCCTCTATATCTGTGCCCACTACACAACTGAGGGTGACCTACCTACTGTCTGCTAAATGATCGTACACCAGCTCCTACCTGGCTAACCCGGACACTTTCTCTATATGCAGGGCCTAAAGTACACCTTCTTCAACAAAGTTTGAAACCCTTCCAAATTGTTTTCTTTCTTGGGTGCCCTGTCTCAGTCCTAAGATACCAAAGGGCATTTCCTTATATTTTATATCAGTTACTCTTTTCATAGTTAGTAATTCTTTATATTAAATTTCCCTCTGTCATCTGCTGTGTGGTTTCTGTCTCTGGATTGGACTGAGATTGCTACAGAGACCAAACTAGGCTATTTCTTTTTAAGATTTATGTATTTGAGAGAGAGGGAGAGAAGGAGGGTGGGAGAGAAAGAGATTACAAGCAGGGGAGAGAGAGGGGCAGAGGGAGAGGGAGAAGCATACTCTTCACTGAGCAGAGAGCCCAACATGGGGCTCAATCCCAGGACCCTGCTATCATGACCTGAGCCAAAGGCAGATGCTTAACTGACTGAGCTTTTAAAAAATAGGATTCTAAAAGCCTTTAACTTAGGTGATTTTATCTTTATGCAAACTCTTCCTGTATGTGTTTTCATAAAACTAGCATAAAAATGTAAAACTAAAAAAGCCAGACTATTCTCGCTGGTAAATGTTGGTGTTAAGTTATTGAACAAAACAACAACAAACAGCAGTATGCTAAGAAAAGATCATAGCATGTTGGTCAGTGTCACGTGTCAACTTGGCCAGGCTACAGTCCCCAGATATTCAGGGAGACATTCATCTCGGGGTTTCTGTAAAGGGATTTTGTAGTTGTGACTAAAGTCCACAATCCATTGAAATTAAGTAAGAGGAGACTATCTTAGATGCTCTGGGTGGGTCTAATTCAATCAGTTGAAAGGCCTAAGAGCAGAGTTGCATCTCCTCTGGAGAAGAAATCTCACCTAGCTTCATGCCATGCCTGATGGCCTGCTGTATGGGTCCAGAGTTCACCTGGCCAGTCCACAGAATGGCATCAATGATGTCCTTGCAGTCTGTCTTTTCTATCCAACAGGCTGATGTTTATTCTAGGGATGGAAAAAATTATTTTATGATCATGGGAATACTGGATTGCCATCAAGTCCTTACATCAAAATAAATGATTAATGGATTTAAAAATAAAAATAAGTGGTTGTTAAGGAGTAGTAAAGTCTTTCTAAATATGATTCAAAACTGAAAAAGCCATATAGGAAATAAATTTGACCACATATAAATTTTTAAAAATCTGAATTTTGCAAAATATTCACAATATGAAGTTGAAAGTCAAAGACCAAAAGGGGACGTATGTACCAGAGGACAACTTATTTCCCTCCTGTGTAAATAACCAGCACAAATCAAAAAGAAAGAATTAAACAAACCGTAGCAAGCAGGCACAGATAGAAGGAGGCACAACTTGGAAGTGGAATGGTCAGTGACCGGGAAGCAAATCAGAAAGGACTTTCCTCACTGCCAATTCGAGAAATGAACAGAATCTTAGAAAGACTGATTGTAAATGATCTGGGTAAGGGTCCCAGGAAATAGAGATCCTCATACACTGTTGCTGAATATCAACTATTGGAGGAAAACAGACAGTATCCATTGTAGCGATTTTAGAATGGTCACAGCATCTGAATCAGCAGTTCTATTTTAGGAATTTATCCTAAGAACCAGTCACAGTGTTGTCCAACATCTATGTAAAATCACAATCATCATGTGTTTATAAGCAGTGAAAAATTCAGAAACCAACTGAATGTGTAGGTATGTTCACCTCTGACCCATACTAGTGGACCATAGGGCCCATTTGGTGCACAGTTGCCCACAGAGCTCTCCCTCCTTCTGAGGCAAGCAGGTCTCCAGAGCCACGTCCAGAATCACCAGAGTGATCCAAAATTCAGGAGAACTTCATTTTCCTGGTATTTTTTTTTTTATTCTCTTAGTTCCAACAATCTTCTTATCTTCACCAGAGAATCCTACCCATCCCTAGTCAAATCTTCTAGGATGTCTGTCCCAACCTACTTTTTCAGTCCCCTCTCTCCTCGATCTCCATATCAAAGTCTGTCATTCTGTCTCAGATCAAAGCAGACAGTGAAGCTGGTGCCAGATGCTTCTTTGGCCCACTTCCATTTCTTCTCCAGTCCTTGCTGCTTTCAGAGGTTGTTGCTTCAGGTGATTGGTGTTTGAGTGTCTCTCATTCCAGGAACCCTGGTCAAGTATGCAGCAGCCCCCTTCCCGGAGCATCCCCACACCAGCCATCCTGCTTTGTGCCAGGCAGATTCTGACCTGTGGGTCTCAGGGACATTCCTCAAGTCCTGGCACAACCCTCACTTTGTATATGGATGCTTCCATTTGGATACCTTGTTTGTGCCCTCCCTTACTGAGGTAACCAGGCTTGAAACTTAACAGATCTTCTTGGATATGGACTTCCAGCAAACCCTGTGCTCTGCTTTCACCCATGCCATCCATCTCCAAGCCTGGTTACAAGTTTGGGTGGGAAAGAAGGGGGAAATGATGGATGCCCTCTGATGATGTGTATACAACAAGACAGAAGAGTAAGAGAAGACTCCAGAACCCTCTGTGGGTTGAATTATGTCCCCAAGAAAGAGAAGTGGAAGTCTTAACTCCAAGGGCCTGTGAATGTGACCTTCTTTGGAAGTAGGCTTTTTGTAAATAGGATCAGTTAAGACGAGGACACACAGGAGTAGGGTGGTCCCTTCGTCCTGTGTGACCGGTGTCCTTGTAAGAAGAGGTGAACACACCAACAGGGAGAATGCCATGTGCTGATGAAGGCAGAGATTGGGTTGATGATGAAGGCAAGATTATTTGGTGTCTCTAAGACAAGGAAGGCAAGGATTGCCAGTCACCACTGGTAGCTGGAAGAGGCAAGGAAAGACCCTCCCCTCGAGGCTTTCAGAGACAGCCTGGCCTGGGGACATCCGGGTGAGAGACTTCTGATCCAAGAAAATACGTGTGTGTGATTTCAAACCCTCCAGTCTGGGTACTCGGCTGCAGCAGGAGACCGAGCCAATCCTGGAGCATCCCTTCTTCTAGCTCTGCAGGGTTTTCCTTTAGATTCAGGTCATTCATCTAAAGAGACTGTAAGCTGCTTAGAGACAAATTATTTTGTTTTTTCGGTCTTTGGGTTTCCTAGAGCAAAGGTTAGCCAGCAACGGCCTGAGGGCCAACCTAACCCACTGCCTGATTTTGTCAATATTGGCACCTAGTCACGCCCACTTGGTCCCCGGCAGTTGGTGGCTGCCTGCCAGCCCCAGAGAGGAGTCATCAGAGACCATGTGGCCCACAAAACATTGACTCCTTGACCTTTTGAGAGAAGATTTGCCAGGCCCTACCCTAGGCCATAATAAACATTCTTCACATTTTTAGACAAGTGAAATAAATTGAATGGATTCACGCCTGTAAGATTACCCCATCAACTGGGTTCCAGCGGTGATGAGGTGTGAGACAAGGCCCCTTCTCTGCAGCTCGGCCAGGGAAGATGGCATAAGCTCCTCGCAGGATTTACAAGAGGGAAACTGCACGGTGATTAGGATGGATTTTCCAAGCTTTAGAAAAGCTTAGCTTTGTTTGAAAGAAAGAATTATTTGTGGTGGAGGAGAAGGCAGCCTGCCAAGAGAGGAGAGATTCCTCTTTTCTAAACAAAAGGGTTTCAAAGTGAAACCTGAGACAGGAGAGCATGGCTTTTGTATGGTCCTCTGAAGGCCGATTGGGAGGCCCGGAGCAGAGCCCGGACTCCGCGGCTCACCACATGGGTGGCCCTGGGAAACTTTTGCCAATGTCTCTGGGTCTTACTCTTCTCAATTATAAAATAAAAGATTTCAATAAGGGGCTAAACCAAGGCATGGATCAGAATAACCTGGGCAGCTTGTTGGAACATGGATCCCCAAGTATCTCCTTGGAGACTGCCATTCCACGATTCTGAAAGAGAACCCAGGGATTGGACTCCTTAAGGAGCAGGGGGGGCTACTGAGAGGCAGCCCGTTATCAGGCCTCCACGGGCTGACATAGGCCATCTCTGAATTAGTCGAACAGTCTTTCCAATTCAATGACTTTGCTGGCTCTTGATAACTCAATAACCTGACCCAGCTTTTCTTCACACTGCACACTACCCAACCCCCTTCTTGTGTCCATTTCTAGGGAACCACCCCTCGACACATGCACACGCACACACGCACACACCCCATTAAGCTTCTTCTTTCCTGATGTTCTGGCTTTCTACATTGATGGAGGGAAAATGATGCAGTTTTAACTAAACTGGGCACATGGTATTCCAGAAGACACTCACCCCGAATTCATCTCAGCCACATGTTTCACTAAAATCAGAAGCCGCCTCATTTGTGGGGCGGCCACAGTCCCTGCTGACACAGGACCTGGGATGGAGCCAAAAGGTGAGTGGGAGCCACTGAGTTCTCTGTGCACCTGTGTTCAAACAATATCCAGAAACATATCGTGCTTTCTTAAATCAGCGAGCAATGAGAGCTGGCGGTTTCAACTCCAGGCCTTGGCATTCTCTGGTTTTGATTTTTGTTGTTGTTGTTGTTGTTGTTGGTTTATGTCTTGATGAATCAAGAAGGTGAATTACTTCTGATCAAGTTCGCTGTATTATTCCAAGGGGTCCAAACAGCTCAGAAGATTAATTTATTGCTTTCTACCAGTTGGAACAATCTGGCAATCCCTAATTTTCAAATGGGATTGAGTTGTGTTCCTTTGAACAGATTGTCATGCATTTTAGTAAGTAAGTAGAGGTTAGAGACACATGTGATTACATGGAATGAGGCGGTGAGTTAAGAAGCATGTATAAAAAAGAGGTTTAAACAGCAGACGTGAGCCATTCCCGCTGCACCTAGGGGGGGAGTTGGGAATACTGAGAACTGAGTCTGTTTTCTCTCCTCTCTTGTCTTTCTCTCTGAAGTGGTTACCCTGAATGTACAGACTACAGTTGCGTTACTTAGTCTGCTTTGTTTAATTAGTAAGATGATTCCATAAATAAAATCCATGCCGCGATACTGTCTGACTGTGTGTTCAGCAACTTACTTAATCTGCTTCTCTGGTACCTCAAAAGCAGCCAATAATTCTGGCCCCTCAGCTCTAGAGTTTTCCTAGCAGCCCCTGGGCAAACATCATCAGCTCTGTTCTGATGGGTCTCAGAGATAAGAATCCACTCCTGCGGCTCCCACCTGGCAGCGGGAGCAGGAACGTACTCTCTGTTTCCCCTTCTCACGTTTAACCTGGGGCGTCGTAAGTACCTGCTCACAATGCAGAAGGAAGGGAAATGAGACCAGGATCTGAAGAGCAGAGGTGGAAGGCGTGTTTCCTGGACTCAAGCACCTCGCACATTGATGGAGCAACAGATACGTAATGAAATAATTGAAATACGGAGTTATAAATGCCATGCAATGTAGGATTATCCTTAATAGTCTCTATTTTCCGCTGTGCATTGAGGTGTCCTCCCCAAGTTAGAAAGAGCAGTAAGGATGGTACCGGGGTGACCGATCCACTCTGCATTCTAACTCCTGTGAGACCCTGACACCCTTCCAGCAGCGTGGTGGTAGTGGTCAGAGGGACAGCAGGGATTCGGAAGTCTCTGCTCCCCCCTTCTAACCTTCCAGCGGTGCCTCCTTCAAGTTGTCCCCCCTCCAGAGTGCCACTGTGGGGCCTGAGGGCAATGACACGGCAAAGTGGTGATGCAGACAGCCTGGCTGCCCCATAACCATTCTTTTTATTCCTCTTTCAAAATACGGAGCAAGTTCCCTAAGGAGTTTGTCCCATTGTCCATCTTCACCAAGGTTCCCCTGAACGTGGCCTTAAGAGGAACGGACAAGGTTCACATCCTGGCTGCTCCCTCACCAGCTGTGTGTGCCAGTCTTGAGTTTCTGTTTCCTCACATATGTGCAAAATAGGGAGATAGTTGTGGCTCTCCGCTAGTGTCCTTGCGAAGCAGCATTGGGTCAGTGCGCAGGAAGAGCATGCGACAGTGCCCGGCACACGCCCGGCTCCATTGCTCGTAACCCCGGACACATCTGCGTGTTGCCTCTGTCTGCTGCCCAGATTGGCTTGATGGAGGACCGTCGGTCTTGGGGTAGAAAGGGGCCCACCCGTACCTTAGTCTTCCCTCGACCGGGGGAGCACAGTGGAATTCCATCAAGGCCACCGCGAGCCGTCCGGCCCTCACTGGACACACAGGGCTTCCTCTGGCAGAACTAGTAGAAGCCAAGGGGACCCACCCCCCACATTTCCTCTCTGGTGCTGGTGTACAAGCCTGTGACATATATGAAAAGGGGAAGGGCCCTTGGAGGCAGCCTGTCTACACCCTTCATTTTCTCAAGACAGGGTCAGAGACACGGAGATGGAGGAGGGATTTGTCTCTGGCTGCCCAACGTCAGGGCTTGGACTGGAATCTGGGAGCCCCAACCCTACCCCTGCTCATTTCTGGAATATGGTAAGAGGCAGCGTGGTGAGTGGAAAGAACAAGAACTTAGCGAGTCATGGGGCCAGGTCCAAATCTTGGCTCCTCTGACGCGTCACCTGACCGTCTTTATCAAATAAAGGAAGATATTAACTCCTTTCTCACAGAGTGGCTGTGAGGATTAAAACAAGGGTCTGTGTGTGAAAGCACCTGGCTCGAAGCAGGTGCTTAATGAATGTTAGTTTCTTCCTATTGCAGTAGAACTTGGATATTTATAGATGCCTGGAAACAGGAGAGAGACCCAGAACTAACAAAGGCTTCTGACAGAGCAGCTGGCCCGGCGCCTTGCTCAGAGGTGTGCACAGGTGAGTGCCTTTAGGCGCCGACCTGAGCAGAGGCTGAGAGTTAGAGCAGAGCGCAGTGGGAGCCCTTTTTTTTCCAGGAACACAGATTAACTGGCTCAGACGCTGTGGGAAAGGGAAGGTAGGTTGTGCAACGCGCAGGTGGCCCTGGGCACAGCAGTGACCAGCGTCAATGTCAAGGCTGTTTTCCTCTGGGCTGTGCCCCCCGCCGGGTTCGCGGGGCCCGTGGCCAAGTCAAACAGGGCTGCCCACGCTCAGGGCAGGCTGCACTGGCTCCGGGCGCTCCCAGGGACCAGAGCATCAGACTCTCAGGTCAAACGTTCGCCCCCCGTCACCGGGAGCAGCGCACCTGTGTGCCTATCACGCGCCAGCTGAGAAGCCAGCCCCTCTGTTCCTCCAAAAAAAAAAAAAAAGCTCCCGGGTTTGCATTTTCTTTAAAGCATCAAGCACTAACCGAACGCCAAGGCCTCAGCCAAGTCTAAACATTTGCCTTGGCACCGGGCCACCCTAACACAAGGCCTTAACGCCGGCCCGGGCCGAAGCGCCTTAAAAGAGATCCGCATGTTGAAATTCAGCAGGATCAGAAATGTGCCAGGTAGACAGTTGAATCTGAAGATTAGAATCAAAGGGTGAGTCACTAAATCTGAGGCGGAGTCAGGAAATGGCAAAGCAGTCTTAGGGCGTCCTGGAAGCCCCTGGCACAGAGGACGCCTCCCCGCCACCGAGGGCGGCCCTGGGCCCCGGCCCCACTGGGCCCCCTGCTCAGCCTTAGCAACCACTGATCCTTCCTAGGACTGTGCTGCTGGTGCAAACTGAGGCTCACAGGTGAGAGGCGACTAAGCACAAGTCACAGGGCTTAGGTGTGATGGAGGCTGATATTAAATCAAGGTTGGTTTAACCAAAAACCAAAAAACAACAACAAAAAAAAAAAAGAGAGAGAGAGAGAGAGAGAGCGAGAGAGAGAGAGCTCACATTTTTTTTTCTACCATATCCTGTTAGGAACCCAGAGTGAATGAAAAAGAAATGAGATATCCTCGTGATATAAGAGGCTTAACAAAAATTAACCCGAGTGTGGATTTCTTCGTTAGCTGGCCGCAAACAAACTCTGAGAGCCTTGGCAAGGCCAGGACACGTAAGTTCAGGCTTCAGCTGGCTGCCTGTGGCTCTTCTTCAATGTTCTGTGCCCAACCCAAGTGGAGTCCTTTCCATGACGCACCCCGAGGGGTTTCTCGTTGCCGGTGCCTTGCTGTTCCTTCTGCAGAGCATGCCTCTCAGAGCTCTGGTTTCTGAAAGCCTACCGACCCCCCACCCCCACCCCCCTGCCTGCAGGACTGGTCTCTGGCTCTCCCAGGTCAGAGAAGGACACGCTGCAGCTCTGGGTGCTGGGTACAATGCAGAGTCCTGGGTCCTGCCTTGGGGAAGTCTAGCATGGACCCCCAGAATATCAGCTTGAACAAACATCTAGATGATGGTGATGCAGAAGATGCATGGGGTGTATCTAGAGGAACATAGGCCTACATTTATGTGGGTTCCGCCCCATTAGAAACCTTCTTGGTATGCTATATGTTGGCACACCAAACTCTAATAAAAGAAATATACAAAAAAAAAAAAAATTTAAAGGAAGTAGAAAATCTAAAAAAAAAAAAAAAAGAAACCTTATTTGTTCTTGTTCATATTTGCTTGTTTCCATATGTTTATTCCTACGTCTTTAGCGTCTTTAGGTTTCATGCAGGCGGTGTGCCTTGTCCATTTTTATTTTTAATTCTTCTAGTGTCAGACACTTCATAGAGATTCTACAAATATTTACTGAGCTGAATAGCTACTATCTTTTTAATTGAAAAAAATAAAATAAAAAATCTGGGCAGCCTGGGTGGCTCGGTGGTGTAACACCACCTTTGGCCCAGGGCGTGATCCTGGAGACCTGGGATCGAGTCCTACGTTGGGCTCCCTACATGGAGCCTGCTTCTCCCTCTGCCTGTGTCTCTGCCTCTCTCTCTATCTGTGTCTCTCATGGATAAATAAATAAAATCTTAAAAAAAAAAAAAAAAACTCTGGGGTGCCTGGGTGGCTCAGTAGGTTAAGCATCCATCTTTAGCTCAGGTCATAATCTCAGGGTCCTGGAATCAAACTCAATGTTGGGCTTCCTGCTCACTGGGGAGTCTGATTCTCTCTCTCTATCTCTCAATCTCTCTCTGTGTCCCTCTGCCACTCCCCACTGCTCATTCTCTCTCTTAAATTAATAAATAAAACCTTTAAAACTTTTTAAAAATTAAAAAAAAAGCTATTTGATAAATATTATTTTTGTGTTTTTTTTTTTTTCTCGTTGCAGGTAGAAAGTAAATCTGGGGAGGGATGGCGGGAATAAATAGCAGGTGTGGAGAGACAGGAGAACGAGGATGCTGGGAGGATGTGCCTAAATGAGGCTGTGCCTTGTGAACATGAACCTCCCAGCGGTGGAATGAGGGGGTCTCCTCACAACCTTCGTGTTCTGAGGGAAAATTGAAGAGGTCCCAGGATACAAGATTTAGTTCTCTTTTTCAACTCCAGTTGACTTTGGAAGACAACCTTTTGAGAGCCCAGCTATACAGACAGGAGAGTCTGAGTTACACGGATTCCTCTAGCCCTTGGGACTCTAGCTACATGAGATAGAACCAGTTGGGTCTCTTGAAAGTCAATACATCTACATTTCAGATAAATTAACGTAGCTGCAAAAGGCCTCAAATATGATAACCTGTGTGTGTCCCCAGCTCAAAACACACATGCATTTAAACTCACTCAATTCAAAGATCATAAGGGAATCTAAGGCTTGGCCAAAGTGAGAACGTATTGTAGGATTTGGAATCCAGTGTCTTCACAGTGGACTCTAGGAACCTTAACTTGAATCCTCGGGACAGCCTCCCCTGCTCCCATCCTCTTCACCTGGAGCCCAGATCTGTAGACCATTCTGGTTTGTGTGTGTTGTGTTCATCTCTTGCAGGAAGTTTCCTTTCTTTTACCTTTTGCAGACCCAGGGAGATGTTCCTTAACTCAGTGGCTTGGCTCTCTTCTCCCTCTCCCCCATCTTTCTGTTGCTCCTAGAATGCCTGTTGAATTATAACCTTAGAGGCAAACTCAAATTCTCTTTATATCCCATACAATTATTCCATAAGGAGGTTTGAGTGAGGTTGTTGCTAAGAATTCATTTGTAGCATGCACTATCAGGTGGATCATATCACAACCTCATTTATTTACTCGATGTGAAAGAGGACTATAATGTCACATTTTATATTTCTTAACCATTTAACAAGACAGTCTTTTTTTTTTTTTTTTTTGGAAACAACTTTTACTATATCACTGGATACCAGGGATTTTGGGGGCAGATCTGGGAAACACTGCTTTGAATATTTAGGCATTTACAGCTTTCAGATCTACCTTGAGATTCTTTTAGGTGGATGTGGCCATGCCACAACTCAAAGATTATTTTCAGTCCTCTACTCATTAAATAAGAACAAATTAAAAAAAATCACCACCTATTATGTGCCAAGCACTTTTCAAAGGGCTGGGAAATATGATCTTCACTCTTTAAGGATTCACAGCCTAGGGATGCCTGGATGGCTCAGTAGTTGAGCATCTGCCATTGGCTCAGGTCGTGACCCCAGGGTCCTGGGATTGAGTCCTGTGTTGGGCTCCCCACAGGGAAGCTGTTTCTCCCTCTGCCTATGTCTCTGCCTCCCTCTCTGTGTCTCTTATGAATAAGTAAATGAAATATATATATATATATATATATATATATTCTCTCTCTCTCTCTCTCTCTCTCTCTATATATATATATATATATATATATATATATATATATATATGCTCATAGGCTACTAGGCAAAACCTAAAAAAAAAATGAATGAAAACAGACAATTTTGATAAAACCAGGTAATTGCTCCAAAGGAGATGTGAATAAGGTTGATGAGGCCAAGGTGAAGGACTCTGTACAAATCCCTGACCTGACTGTGGGAGCACAGTTTCTGAGCACAGATCATCTGGATTTGAATCCAGACTCTGTTTTTCCCTCTTTGACCTTGAAGTAGTCACTTCTTTCTGTATCTGTGTCTCTACCTATATGTTTGTATGTATATACTTCCTCATCTGAACTTTGAGGTCAGTAATAGCACCTACCACATAGGGCTGTGTTAAGGATACATGAGTTGACATTTGGAAACTACTTAGAGGAGTGCAAGGTGTATTTTAATTCCTTTTGTGAATTCATAATAATATCTAGTTTCAGCATAAATGTCTATGAACAGCATTTCACCAGCACCATACCTTTGTACTTCCTATTCAATCTTGACACTAAATGAATGTGACTGGCCATGTGAAATACAGTGATGACCATTAGCAAGGTAGTGCTTCATCTTAACAGTTTCTCATTTAGTTCATCAAAAAATTAATAAGCCCCATCATCCAATGGGGGTATGGCTCTTGGCTAAGAGAGAGGGGTATTAAGATCATCAAAGAACTTTCTTGTTTTAAAGTGAGCTCAAAGTTTAGTAGGACAGACAGGCATATGGCTCCAATGGACAATTATAATATGAACATTAACGTAACATGTCAGGAGAGTACAGTTGGTTCACCTAAGCCACCTTGAGGGTCTCAGGAAGCTTCCCAGGGCAAGGCACACCTGAGCCAAGTTCTCAAGGGTGAATCGAAGCTGATGGGGCAAAGTTATGATGGGAAACATCAGTTTGGTGAGGAGATAATGGGAAGCTCCAGTGTGGTCCAGTTGGGCATAGGCAGGGCCAGGAAAACATGGGAAGGTACACTGGGAAGGGACTTCCTGGAGGCATGGCAAATAGGGAAAACATTTGTCAGCGGTGTGTTATTTGAATCTCTGAAGTAAAGTGACTTTCCCAGGATGACATCATGAAGAGCTGAGGCAGCAAAACCGGGCTGTCCTCCCAGAACAATATGAGGTGAACACAAAAGCCCATTCCAGGCTCAGAAAGGTAAATCAGCCCGGCCACTTCTCCATCAGCTGCTTTCAGGGATGTGCAAGCTCACTCTCAGTCTGGGTCAGGCCGGGGGCTTTTGTAATGGCCTGGAAGAACTTGACAGGCTGGCCTCTCTTCTGCTAGCCTTCCTTCTAGGCCCCAAGGCAGCTCACTTAGAGTAGCTCCTTTCTTTATATATCCAACCTTAGGAAAAAAAGAAAAAAAAAATCTCAAAGCTCTGTTCTCCAAATACCTTAGGCTACTTTTTTCTACTATAGTTCTACACGAAAATGTTGGGCCCATCAAATGCTCCGAAGCAGGCATGAGAACAGTCAGTGTACAACATGTATGGAGAATGGGGTCTTGCTAACAAAGTTGAGGTTGAGTGGTTTATGGGGATTATTTATATCCTACCACAGAAATTTTGAGTATCACCAATACTGAAGATGAAACCTGACTTTGCAAAAACATTTGCATGCATGTTGATAAAAAAAAAAAAGATTGAAAATATGATAAAACAATATCTGCTTTTGTCCTTCTCAGGCAGACAAAAACTTCCGGGCCTCATGTTCTGCCTTTGGGCACGTGCTGAGTCTTCCCTAATCGGATGTTGCAGAGGAAGGCTAATTATTTCCTGAAGGTCTCTGTTTACTAAAGTCAGCATCAAGCCAGATCACAAGTATCGGGAAATGTTCATAGACCAGAATAAAGCACTGGATAGCAGGTCCTGTTTGGTTATTTTCAAAATGTCTGATGTGCATCCTCTGTCATGTGGTCCTCAAAGAAAACTTGGGAAATAGGCTGAAGATGTCATCCTAGTGTAGACTTTATGGATGTGGGGGATATTTGAGTTCCATACAGTCTGACAGCTGCCAAATGGTGTTTGTATCTTTGGACCACAAATAAAAAAATTCTACCCACTGAACCATGAGGAAGGTGGTTGAGTATCACCAACCTGTTTTGAGTTAGATGTAGCCAAGTGCAACGTTGGCCAAGCTATAACCTCTGGACATCTGGATCTCTCATCTGTAAGATGAGATAAAAGGAACTGTCTTGTGGGACTATTGCAGGGTTACATGGGGCGGCGGTATCTGAAATGCTAAACATGACACCAAAAACAGAAATTTCAGTGATTTTTTTTCTTAAGACATTAATACGTAAATTCCTTTTTCCTATCACAATTTTAAAGGATCTTTTCTTCTTTGTCATACAAAGTAGATTTTTTTAACTTAAAAAAAAATCTCTGTCTTGTTTCTGTTGTAGGAGAGACTCATGAATGTCATTTTCATTTTTGAAAAGTTGAACTGACCCAGGTTAGTTACTTCACTGAGGGATTTGGTGCGTAGGGAGCAAAAGCTCCCTGCTTCCTGGTCACTGGTCCTTGAAGTGTACTTACAAGTAGGCTGTTGAGGAGACTGAAGATGTGGCCTTGCTAATGCCATTTTCCTTTGAGAGAAGCCAAAGGCAATGGACAGCTCTGGCCCTCTCTTCACCTGAGGAGGATTCACTTTGTCCTCTTTCTTTGAGACCAACATGGAGGATTCAATGTTACTTTGATTTTGCCTCTAAATCAGGTTGTACCCTAGTTACCCCTCCAAGCTGACGTATTGCATATCCAAGCAGAGCCTGCCAAATCCAGAATGATGTTCCTCCACAGATCTGACCATTCTAGAATCTATGAAATTGTTCAAAAGCCCTTACTTGTTTTACAGAAGAAAACCGAAGTCACTGGCTTGGGATTCACGATCTGATCACTAGTTCCTTTCCTGTCCTGTCTCACCTCCCACCAGTGTTCAGACATGCTCAAATCGTAAGTTGAACAGTAACCCAGTGGATATTTTGTATATGTTGCTCTGAAGTGCACAAACCTACAGTTTCTTCACTGTTCATTCTTGGGGTTTCGTTTCTGGGCGGTCTCCTCAGACCCTCAGGATCCTTTGATCTGGTCTCCTTTAAGCTCTCGTGACTCCATGTATGACTCACTGTACCCTCTCTTCTACTGAACTATCTGACACATCTTTCCTCACTTGGGAAGAAGCTTGAGGCAATCGGCTCATCATTGCTGCACGCCATGTCCTCACAGTGTGGAACCCACAGGAGATGCCTGTTAGTACTTGTTGAACCAGTAAACCTGGCTTCCTTCTTGACCTCACGAGCTTAATAACCGCAATGCATGTTTAGTGCCTACTATGTGCCATGTGCTGTTCTAAATGCTTGGGGTATGTGAGGGAGCAAAAAAAAGGGCTTCAAGACACCCCAACCTCTGGAGCTTACATTCCAGCAGAATTGTGACTAGGCTCCTTCCACTTCTCTTTCTGTCAAAAGAGATTTTATTCACATATTCCTTCCCCCCCCCCCTTCCTTCTTTCATCTTTCCTTCACACACATATCAGAAATGAACATGCCTTTACCATGCATCAGGTGTTTTAAGGGAGGATTCCTGGTGTGCAATGTAATGTGGTTTTTACAAAATAATTTACAAAAATTCTATGAGGCAGCCATCATTTTGTTTCTCCTTATGGAAAAACTGAGACTCAAGTTAGTTAACTACTCTGCTAGGATCCTTTTGACTGTGGGCAATAAAACACTGGCTTATCATGGATTAAACAACAGGCAATTTTTAAAATCTCAAATAACTAACTTCGGAGAGAGGAGAAACTTCAGGGTTGGTTGTTGGTGTTTTCAGCTTACAGATAAGGCTCGAGTTCTTTCTAGGTCTCTGCTCTCCTGTCCATGTTACTGACTTTTGTCTTCCCCTCATCAACCTTTCTTATTCTAAACACAGCTGCCAGAAACCAGGGCCCTGCTGCCTCGTTCAGATCCAGTGGAAGAGGGAGAGTGATACACACACACACACACACACACACAAGCACACACAGTGTGAAAGAGAGACTGTAGACTTTCTTAAGAACCCTCTCAATTTTTTCCTTGCAATTTGCCTGAAATTTGTCACATGCCCATTATGCATCAGCTAATTGGCAAAAGAGATGGCACTACTCTTAACACTAATTATTCCCACAGCTCGATCTGAGCTCAGTTCTCCAACTTGCATTGTGTCCAGGAAACACAAGAATAGATGTCGGGGAGTCAACCGCAGTATCCCCCCCGCCCCCACAGACGGCAGCAGGAGTGGGAAGAACCAGAATGTTGCTACATGTCTGAGGGGCACCACGAGTCAAAGCTGGCGAGGTGGATCTTGTCATCGCTGGAAGAAACAAAACAGCTCAGATGTGAGTGAAGAAGCCAAATTTTCAGGATCTGGAAAGAGGAAATAATGTGGAAGAGCAAGGAGCACGGAAAAGCCCAAGAGCTGAGGATGACTGGTAGGGCACAGACTACCAGCCTCTTGCTTAGAGACCTGGAGGGACCCGGAGTGGGGATGCGGTCAGACTGCTGGAGGGAAGGGAGCTGTGCCACAAATGTCCAGTTTTTATCATAGGCTAAATTTTTGACGGGGAGCGGAATGTTTTTGCTAGGCTCACTCGTGCTGGGGATAGGGCACACAGGCATTTGGACGTAGAAACTATAAATGATATTTTTTCACTTTGAAAATAGAATATGCTAAAAAAATAGAAAGATATTTTTTGATTCTCTTCTTTTATTCACTTTCAAAATTTTGGTTCTCAACTGAATATGCATATTTTTCAAACATTTTAAGCCACTAAAATACTATGGTGAAAAGGTTGATACATTAGGCTTCAGTGGGAGCATAACAGGTACAATTTTTTAGGCGTTTTATGATATTGACAATTAAAGCTGAACACTTGCAGCCCTGTCACCAAGTATACACCTAGCATAGCCAACAGGAAGGTATGCAACCGTTTACAGATGACATGTGCAAGGATGGTTGCAAAAGCCCTATTTCATAACAGTGCCAAACCTGAAATTACCCAAATATCCACCAATAATAGAGGAGAGAAGGTGAGACTTCCAGAATGACCAGGCAAGGAGCTCGGAGCTCAGCAGGACATCTCTCCAGCAATGTAACAACTAACTGGCTAAAATCATGTCAGAAAATAATCATGTGAACTTTCTGGAAGTTGTCCTAAGCACACACACATACAGCAAATAGGGAAAAATTAATTCAAGAAAATCTACTAAATCTCTATGTAAACAGTGAGAGCCTGTGGCATTTAAGCCACTACCTACTTCACTAACCTCCTTCCCCCAGCTCTGTGCTACAGAAGCTCTCCTGTGGGCCAGTGTGAGAAGGGGGTTCCCTCTCCCCCAGCTCCTAGTCTGGGCTATGGTTTCCTTCCAAGAGGGGCAGGCAGCAGTGTTTCTCATCATCCCCAACCCCTGTGTTGCAGAAGCTCTGTTCCAGACAAACGGGGCAAAGATGACCCATCTGTCTTCCCCTACTCACTGAGGTAGATGAGACTACTGGAACTTCTTTGGCCCTTGTCCCAGCCTCCTCATAGGGAAAGGGCTTCACATCTGGAAGGGCAAGCCAAGAAAACCAGAGCTTGCCCTTCCCAAGTGCCCAATGTAGAGAGAGGCTTCACTCTGAGAGAAGTGAATTCCTGTGCAGAATGTTGGTTCAGTGATGCAGGGGCTCTGCCTTTGGGGAAAGGCAGGTTGTAAGGAAGAAGAGCTGTGTAGCTCTACCTCAGGAAGCTAATTAGAACAGGATGAGATAAATCCATTCCTTTTTTTTTTTTTTTTTTTTTTTGAGAAATCCATTCCTAAGGGTATTGTTGTTGAAAAGAATGGAGATCCTGGTGGAGAGTAATGAAAAGTAGGCTAGTAGTTCCAAGATACATGGAAAATGGCAGAACAGTCAGTTTAGTAGGAAGAACCGGGAAATGAGATGGTTAAGAAGAGCTCTCTCAGCATCAGAGGCAACGCTGAGGTCAGGAAAGCTTGGGAGCATGTGCTAGATTACCTCCAGTCAGAAGCGATCAAAGTAGGACATGGTGTAGACTTGCAGGCATCCCCCTCAAGGCATTAGAGACCCTTCAACAAACAGCAGAGAAGCCTCATTGGCAAAGTGGCTTAAACACAAGCTCTGCCCAAATACTGATGGAACTAGAGTCTGACCAGGGACTACAGCTAGAAAGCCAGGCTTAAAATTAAAATCTCAGTCCTGGCAGCCTACAAGGTTATGCATAAGTCCAAAGCTGCATTATCTCAGGGATTATCATAGAAGGAATCTCCAAGCGACCAGCCCTCGGAAGAGCATAGGGCAAAAAATCCAAACTCCCTAAATTCATAGTCACCTCAAAGCATACACTTATCCAATGATCAAGGGTGAAAATATAACTGGCTGGGGGACTTAAACCAACCTTTGACCAATAAGGAGTTTATGCAGACCTAGAAGTGAAGTTGCTAGATAGCAAGGCTAAAGGAATTTTAAAAATGGGGGAAAAAAATCTGAGTAGGAACAAGAGAAACTGCTTTGCAAAGGAAGTGGGTGTAATAGATTTAGTTTCAACCAAGTCCATAAAGAAATAAACAAATGACCAGGCAAAGAGCATCCACCCCTGAGAGGGAAGATTAGTATTGAGAATGACTGCAATATGTTACATAGAATAATCAGTTCCCAACCAAAATTATAAGACATACAAATAAATAGGAATGTGTGATCCACACACAGATCCACACACAGGAGAAAAGGCAGGCATTTCAAAACTGCCTTTGAAGGTGAACTTGACAGAGAAAGACTTCAAAGCAGCTATTATAAATATCTTCAGGAATCTATGCTTTAAAAATTAAAGGGGGATCCCTGGGTGGCGCAGCGGTTTGGCGCCTGCCTTTGGCCCAGGGCGCGGTCCTGGAGACCCGGGATTGAATCCCACATCGGGCTCCCGGTGCATGGAGCCTGCTTCTCCCTCTGCCTGTGTCTCTGCCTCTCTCTCTCTCTCTCTCTCTCTCTCTGTGACTATCATAAATAAATAAAAAAAATTAAAAATTAAAGGAAAGTAAGATGACACTGATATTGGATATCAATAAAAAGAAATTATAGAAAGACCAAGAGTTGAAAAGTATAATGAAATAAATAAAAAATTTCACTAATGATCAAGAATAAGACAAGGCTGCCCACTCTTGCAATTTCTATTTTACATTTTACTGGAGGTTCTAGTCAGGGCAATTACACAATTAAAAAAAAAAAAAGACACCCTGATTGGAAAAGAAAAAGTCAAACTCTTTCTTGTCTCAGATGACATGATATTGTAAATAGAAAATCCTAAAGAATCCACTAAAAATCTATTAATAAACTAATAAAAATTCAGCAATACTGCAGGATACAAAATCAATATGCAAAACTCAGTTTCACTTCTGTACACTAGCAATGAATGTTCCTAAAATAAAATTAAGATAGTGATACCATTTATGATAGCATCAATAGGAATAAAATAAAACTTAACAAAAGGAGTGTAAGTCCTGTATACTAGCACTATAAAACAGTAAGGGACTAAATTAAAGATCCAATAAGAGGAAAACATCCACATTAGAAAACTTAATATTGTCAATATGGCAAGACTCCCAAAATAGATCTACAGATTCAACGGAACCTTTCAAAATCCCAGCTGCCATATTTGCAAAAATTGACAAGCTTTTCCTAAAATTTATATGGAAATGTGCAGGACCCAGAATAGCCAAAACAATCTTGAAAAAGAACAAAGTTGGAAGACTCAAAATTACTGATTTCAAAACTCAGAACAAAAACAGAGTAGTCAAGATAGTGTGGCACTGGCATAAGGACAGACACGTAATCAAGGAGACAGAACTGAGAATCAAGAAATAAACCTCTATTTCTATGGTCAAGTGATTTAGCATAAGGATTCTCAGACCATTTATTTGGGAAAAATCATCTCTTCAACAAATAAAATCAGGAAAACTGGGTATCTACACATAAAGAATGACTTTGGACTCTCACCTCACATCATTCGAAAAATTATGAACTTAAAATAGATCACAAATGTAAAAACTAAAACTATAAAATTCTTATAAAATATAACTAAACACTAGTGACCTTGGATTACATAATGATTTCTTAAGTGTGACACCAAGGCAAGAGTGATGAAAGTGAAAATAGTTAAATTAGGTTACATAAAAACTAAAAGTTTTTGTGATCGAGATAATCCATCAAGAAGATGAGAAAACAACCCATAAAATGGGAGAAAATATTTGAAAATCATTAACTGCTAAGGGATTTGTAAACAGAATACATAAAGGACTCACAGTAACAAGTGAATTTTTAAAAGACAACCCAGTCTTTACAATGAGTAAAGGATTTGAATAGATGTCTCTCCAAAGAGTGTATACAAATGGCCAATGAATATATTAAAGATATTCCACACCATTAGTTATTGTAGGAAAAGGCGAATCAGTAGCACAAAGAAAGACCACTTCACACCCACCAGAAGGGCTATAATTCAAAGGAAAGAGAATAACAGGTGTTGGTTGGGAGATGGACAAATCAAAAACCCACGTACATCACCGGCGGTTTGGAAGATTGTTCAACCACTTTGGAAAACAGTTTAGCAGTTCCTCAGAGTTTGTCACAGGGTCACCACTTCTCATTAGTTCTACTTCGAGATATATCCTTGAGAGATGAAAATACACATCCATACATGTCTGCACATGCCTATTACAGCATCCTTCATAATAGCCAAGACGTGGAAACAACCCAAATGTTCATCAACTGATGAACAAATCAATAAGAAATGGCCCATCTGTATAATGGAATATATTCAGTGATTAAAATAAATGAAGCACTGATCCATGCTACAGTAGACTGAAATCATCATGTTATGTGAGAAAAGCCGCTCACAAAACACCACATGTTGTACAATTCTATTTACACATAATCCAGAATAGGTGAGTATATGGCTTATAGAAAGCAGGTAAGTGGTTGCTTAGGGCTAAAGGGGAGAAGAGTGCATGGGGAAATGGACATCAAGTCTCTGGGTTTCTTTTAGGGAGAACAAAAACAGTTCCAAAATGATTATTAGATTATGGTGATGGTGGCACACAGCCTGTTAATACACTAAAAATCATCGAATTGTACGCTTTAAATGGGTGAATCATATGCTATGTGATTTCTCAGTAACATCATTTTTAAAGGACTAAAACAGATAAATTGTGATTGATTTGTATGTTAATTACAGAAATGAGGACGAACAAATTTATACACGAAACACAGGTGTATCTTACAAAGATAGTTGAGCAAAAGAAGCCAGACACAAAAGAGCACGGGCTGTTTGATTCTGTCTCCATAAAAGCACTAATGTGTGCAATGGAATGAGAGATGGGGTTGCCTTTGGGAAGGGGGAGCGGATGGGGGAGGGTGCTGGACAGGGTGGGCCTCTGACCCACTACTAGTAATTCACATTTCCTCCATCTGGGTGCTGGTTTCGTGGTTGCATTCCCTTTGTGAAGTTCATGGAGCTGAGCCCTGTTAGTTTTGTGTGGCTTTTCTACATGCATGTTCTATTTCAGTAAAAAAAAAAAAAAAAAAAAAGATTTTTAAACACTCTATACATCTTGTCTTTTTTTTTTTTTTTTTTTTTTTTTTTGTACACCCAAGTTCAGAGTTCTGGTGAAGAAGCAGCCAAGTGCACAAGATTCTCAGTTTGGCAACCGGTTCTCTGTTGGTTCAGCGTGATATCTAAGAACCACACGCAGAGCCTTTGAAAAGGGCCTAGGTTTCTGGATCACGAAAGTGGACTGAACATTGCAACTGCTTTCTTGTTCCCCAGGTTCCCATGGAATTATCAGAAAACACGTTGCTTTGCTTAAAAATAAGAAGAGGAGCCAGCAGTGGGCCAGATATTTTGAGATATCTTGGGAAACAAAACACAGATTAGATTGGATCGATGGAAAAGAAGAAAGGAACCATAGAGGTAGGGTGTGGATGTCATCCAAGGCCACCCCAGAAGAGTCTCAGATTTATAGCCACATAGAGCTGAGTGATCACAGACTGACTTTGATGTGGAAAAGAATGGAGAGGTGCATTCGGCGCAGCTGGGCTAAGGAAACACAGGACAGCGAGCTCCTGCTACCGTGGCCCTCCACACCACGTGCTGAGGGCCTGCAAGGAAGGCAGCTCCCCCGCAGCGAGAGCAACACTACGGATTCTTCATCCTTGTCCCTCCATTGGCCTTGAGAGATACTCTAAGAGCTCACTACTCAAGCTGTGGGCTGAGGAGCAGCAGGGGCAGGGGGTGGGCGGGTGTTGGGTGGGGGGAAGGCGCTGGTTGGAAATGCAGAGCCTCAGCCCTGCCCAGCACCTACCAGATGAGTCTTCATTTTAATCACCTTGGGCTGGGGAGGAGGGGTTAAATGCACATGAAACATTGAGAAACTTACCTGCTGATACTTTCGAATCTACTATAACAGCATCGTTAGCATACATTTCAGTAATTACTGTGTGTTCTAGACTCGCTAGAGAAATTTCCCTCAAACCTCAGTGCTAAAAAGCGAATTCACTCATCGTGTCAGTGGCTGTTCCCCAGAGATGCAGAACCGATAGGATGCACATGTATCTACACGTAGAGAAAGAGATTTATTATAAGGAATTTGCTCATAGGGTTTACGAAGGAGAGTCCTGAGTTCTGCAGGGTGAGACTTCACTGGGTATTTATTGAGTTATGTGTCAAGGACTGTGAAAAGTGTTGGGAGGTGAGGGGACAGCAGTGAGCAGAGTAAATCCTCAAAGAGTCTGTAGTTGATCCCATAAATAATCCAAACCTTGTAAGGGGCATATCTTCCCATTGCTTTAGTTGTGAGGGACTTAGAATGATGGAGGCTACTATCCGTAATTATGTAAAATCCCTCAGCGTTACTTTTTCTGTACTACAGTCATTCATTTCACAGTCTTATTTTACTATTTTCCTTTCTTTTCACTTCACTCAGATTTTTAAAAATATTTTATTTATTTATTCATGAGAGACACACACAGAGAGAGAGAGAGAGAGAGAGAGAGAGGCAGAGACACAGGCAGAGGTAGAGGGAGAGGGAGAGGGAGAAGAAGGCTCCATGCAGGGAGATCAATCCCGGGTCTCCAGGATCAGCCCTGGGCTGAAGGCGGCACTAAACTGCTGAGCCACCCGGGCTGCCCTTCACTCAGATTTTTCATACTTCTTTTTGGTTGTTCCATATATATATGTTTTTGTTATCTTCTTGCTCTCTCCCCAGTACAGTGTGGCACAGTTGCCCAATGAGGATGTGCGAACGCCTCCTGCTGACCACGGGGACTTGGGATGCCTCTGCCAGCACACAGGCTAGCCCTGAGAGGAGGGATTTAGGGTACAGTGCCTGAGTGGATTAGGACTCCCGTCCTATCCCATCTCACCTCATGTGGTGCTTTGTTAGCTAGTGCCCATCGCCTTCTGGTTTGGAAAGAATTATGTCTCCCCCCACCCCCCACCGACTGCAAAGGTCATGTATTGAAACCCTAACCCCTAAGGTGACAATATTTGGAGATAGGGTTTTTAAGGAGGTAATTAAGGTTGAATGAGGTCCCGAGGGTAGAATGGATCTGATTCTGTATACAACAGATTTCTTATTTTAACTCCGATTAATTAAAAAAAATTAAGAACCAGATCTTAATCCAAGATAGCCAATGTCCCTCTAAGAAGAGGAAGAGATACCTGTTAGGTACGTACGCAGAGTAAAGGCCATGTCAGAACACAGGGAGAAGGCAGCACTGCTGGTACCTTGATCTTGGATGTCCAGCCTCCAGAACTGTGAGCGATAAATTACATTTATTACACCACACAGTCTGGTATTTTATATAACAACGCTCTAGATCAATATACCTTTGTTTGGCTTGGGCCAGATGGATGCCTAATCTCTTCCCTGCAGCCCAGGACTAAAGCGCATCCTCCAGCGCCCTTCAGCTGCTCACCTCTTGGTCTGGCTGAGCTTATCTATTTTCCTTGAGTAGCAGAGAGAGGCATTGCTCCTGCACTAATTCAAGGGCAAAAGAAGAGGGGGCAGAGAGGATTGAGGGATGATGTCTGTTGTCCATTCTGAATTTCCTTGAGGCCTAACAACATGGTCCACCCAACTTCTAGCTATCATGCATTTCTTCTCACATCCCCACATCATCGGCATGATGATGAGTACAGAAGTTGGGGAAGTTCCCTTGGAATTAGCTGGGGAAGGTAAAGTCTTCTGCAAAGTCCTCCCTGCCTTTCTCACCACAGAATATACAGGATGAGCTCTGGATCCAGTGGGTCCACATATTATTGATGGACCAATATCCTATATGTATACTATACCTGTCAAGTGCCACTGTTATGCATAGTTGAGACAAGACTGGGACAGAACCAGACAACAGGAACATCAATCTCTTTTCCTCCACATGAACCTGCCCGGTGATGTCTCATGAGTCATGCTAGTTCATTTTGTTTGGCTCTTTTGTCCAATTTCCTTTTTCCTATTGCAGTGGTTTTCAAGCCCAACGAGCTTCAGATTCCCCTATAGCACTTGTTAAAGGACAGCTCCTGAACCTTTCTGGGATCCCAACCCCAGAGTTTCTGGTTCAGCAGGTCTAGGATGGGAGCTGGGAACTTGCATGTCTGACAGATTCCTGAGTGATGCTCCTGCAGCTGGTCAGGGGGACCTCTTTGAGAACCACTGCTATACTGTGACCCAGAGGGGAGGAGAGGGGCTTCTGGGTGATTACTGACTTTGGATCTGAAACATCCACACCTTGAGAGGATGGCAGGCTGCAGACCCAATGGTTAGAGGAAGCTACTGCCAAGTGAAACTTCAGAGCCAGCCACACCTCTGCCAACTATTTAGGCTCTGAGTCAAAGTTCAGGACAGCCATGGGAAATGTGGTTTTTAGCAGCATCGCTGAAACCCAAAACTGCCCAATTTTAAGTGTCAAAAGCCTACATCAAGCACTGGCTCTGCTTCTTTTCTTCTGGAGGAGTCTCTGCTATTCTGTATGTGAAAGTTTCAGCTGCTATAGTACATGGGGCTTGGCAGGGAGGGACATTCCACAATAATGAGATGACTGTGTCCTAGAGGGCTTGACAATGCTGAATCTGTGTATGTGGTGATTCCTTCCATCAGCCAAGCTCCATGGAGTCTCCCTCCCCGAGACTGACATGCCTCCCTTCCGAGGTTCTGAGTCAGGAAGCCCCTTATAGAAGCATCTTAAATGATGTCATGCCCTCATACGGCCACATCTAGCCAAGATATGCCACTGAATCCATCAAAAGAAAGTCTTATGGGAAACATATTACTGTCACAAAGCTCATGCATTTTACTGTATTAGTGTAAGAGAATCTTTTTTTTTAAGATTTTATGTATTTATTCATGAGAGAGAGGCAGAAACACAGGCAGAGGGAGAAGCAGGCTCCATGCAGGGAGCCTGATGTGCGACTCGATCTCGGGACTCCAGGATCACACCCTGAGCCAAAGGCAGGCACTAAACTGCTGAGCCACCCAGGGATCCCCAGTGTAAGAGAATCTTGCAGGGGGATACCAGTGTAAGAGAATCTTGCAGGGGGATACATAGCCAGATAATTATTATAAAGTCATGAATAGTGTCTATTAATATATTAATAGCCATCGTTAGTGACCGAAGGTAGCAGAAGGAGTACATAGAAGAGCTGTACAAATATGAAAGAACTCCATGAGAACAACAGTCCGGGCCAGATGAGGTGAAATTTATTCCTTTCAGTTTACTATCTCTGAGGGCACTAGAGGGCATGACCTAGTGGATGTAACATTCTAAGCTCACCTAGATGGCTGAGAACTATATGAAGCCTCAGCCAGGTTCAATGTTCTCAATTTAGGAAGGTTAAGATGTGTATACCGTATGTTATTAAGATTTCCAGAGAATGATAGAGGGACCATCAAGCAGTGTTCAAAAGTCCAGACTTTGGGCTGAATTTGAATACTGAATCCTCCACTTGTAAGTGGTGCAATCTTAGATAATTTACTGGATGTCTCTGGGCTTCAGTGTCCTCATCAGTAGAATAAGAATAATGATAGTAACTATATGATGTGGTTATTAAAATTCAATGTATGTAATGTGCTTGGAATAGTCCATAGCAGAATATATTGCTTATGACATAAGTAATCTTCATAAGTTCATGAAGTACTTGGTATTGTTTATTAAATGAAAATGGGATTTTAGACATGTTGTGCTTGTAATCATAAAGTTTGGTCACGAACAGAATTTCTATGGTGGAGAAGCTCCTTATTTTCTGATTCTTGTGGGTAAGTGAGATGCCTTGGCTATCCATGTCTTAGAAAAAGGCATTCTGGAAGTGGAGAAAGGCTGGACTTCAGAGTACAACAGACTTAGGTACAAATCCTGGATGTGTCAGTTCTCATCGATGACCTTGGGCAAGACCATCAACCTCTCTGAATTCCAGTCTCTTCTTTTATGAATAAATGTCCATGACTTATCCAAAGCACCTCATAAAAGCTGAACCACTGAGTAGGCCCTCCCTCAAAGGTGGAAGCCCGTGATTGTGGGTGCGTGCGGCAGGGAGAACATGGCACAGCAACACACTCCAACAGAACTTGGGAGTGCATGGGCTACAAAGGCAGATGACAGCAAGTTAGCCAGGCTGCCACTGCCCCCCTACCTCATCCACCTGGCAGCCTGTTACCATGTCTTCATGGTGTTCCATGAAATCAGGAGCAGAGAAAACACTCGTGAGAAGTACCAAGACACTCTTGCCCCATCTCTTTTATTAACTGAATACAAACTCGAGTCCCTCTCCCTTTCCGAGACTCAGGTCTCCTGTCTGTAAAATACAGAGCCTGAAGCACCTCATTGCTCCGAATCCATTGCAATCAACAGTGACATTCCGCAGGGTCCTGACTGAGCCCAAACGATGATGCGGTCAGCTGTCCTGTTCTTACTGTTTGTTCTGTTTGCTGGCTCACGGATCTTCACCCACAGCCTGTTGGTTCTCTAGCCATGCTGTCTTCATAAGCCCTTGCCTTCAGAGACCGGCACCCGACGATATTGTCCTCTCTCTATGCCAACCGCAACTCCTCTTGCCAGTTTCCAGAATGTTTATATCAACGGGGAGTTGAAAAACTGCAAATACTTGAGAGAACAAAGGAAAATTCGGGTATGGCAAATCGTATCTGACAAACATACTTCAAAAGGACATGTCAAAAGGCAGCCACGTGGTAGATAGAGAACGCCTGGGCTTCGGACCTTTAGGCATGACTTCACCCATTCCCTGCACCTCACCCTCACCATCAGTGAAACGGAGACAAGTGAGAGCCAGGCTGCAGAAGCCATGTGAAGCTGAAGGTACCAATTCATAGTTTCTAGTGCAATGCTTGGCACCAGAGTTAACAAATGTTATTATCTGCTCTCTATAAGTTTTTGCTTTGCTTAAATATCAGTATAAATTAAAAGATGAAATCGAGTGTGGAAGAGGAACTCATAAAGCGCTTCATAGTGAGGAGGCTGTGCCGTGGTAGGACACCAGGGACAGGTCTTTATGTGCCTGTAGTGGGGACCAGCTGGGCCGGTCCCTCCCCTCCCCAGGGAAGGTTCTGGGGCCTGGGGAGAGCACTGGGCCTGGGCTGGGGAGAGGTGGCTGGAGTCCTGGTCCCGCACTTGTCACCTGCGGGGCCTCCACCAGCTCTCCTGACACTGGGGAAGCCGTCTCTGAGGAAGGCTGGCCCCTCACGGGTGCTCATTCACCCCTTCCTGGGTGACAATGAACAGGTCACCGCGAGCGCCCTGCCATGTGATTCCCACACAGAGTATGGGTTTTCCTTGGCATGTTGAGGTGTCTGCTCTTTCCATTATTTTCAGTATTTGGGAGAAAAAGCACAAGTCCTTAGGGGAGTTGTCAATGCTTCTGGCAGTCTTTGCCATAGCTCTTATTTTTGCGTTTAAAATGTGTTGCTGACATAATTTAATTTTCCCTCACCAGCCGAGTTCAAGCAACGCCTAGGTGCAAAATGTTTAAATGCAGTCCCCCTCACTGGCAACTGCAGAGCTGCGGCTAGTGAAGGGAAAGGACGACCTCACCTGAGGTTTTTTTTTTTAATTATTTTTTTTATTTTTTTTATGATAGTCACAGAGAGAGAGAGAGAGAGAGAGGCAGAGACACAGGCAGAGGGAGAAGCAGGCTCCATGCACCGGGAGCCCGATGTGGGATTCGATCCCGGGTCTCCAGGATCGCACCCTGGGCCAAAGACAGGCGCTAAACCGCTGCGCCACCCAGGGATCCCTCACCTGAGGTTTTAACTCTTTGTCATCTCATGAATTTTTTTTCAGGACTTCACAATGGGTCTTCTATTTCTCCATCTTTGAGCAAACAGAACAGTTGGCAGATGTGAGGCTCCACCTCACTGAGTCACAGCCAAGTTCCCTTTTCATCCTTTTCTGCCCAAGTGTCTTAGCTTTGGCCTTGAACATTGACACATCACGGGTGATGTGCTTTTCGGGGAATTAATTCGAGGTCTCCATGTCTCCTGCATAGGATAGTTTGCAGGGTTATGCAGCTCTCTGCTTGGACCAAATAAAAACAGTGACACGCAGGCCGATCGAAGCTCCGTGTTCCCCTTAGCTCTCTGCCCTGTGAAGTAGGAATTCAGTCATTTGCTCATCCGGGTATCGGTTGATCCTTCCAGTTAATAACCCCAAGTGATGGCCATATATGCAAGGCTCAGTGCGGAGCAGTGCATCAGGTGCAGAGTTAGCAGGGAAGGTCGCAGCGGGGCTACGTGCAGTTATGTGTGTGTCAGAATTAACCAAGCACTTTGGCTGCTTGGGCTCCCCTTGACCGAGGGATAATGTAGGTGAGGTGCACTCCTTCCTCCGGCTTTGGACTCGGCACTTGTCATAGACCAGTTCTCAGCCCTTGGCAGGCCCAGGCGGGGTGAGCGACAGATGAAGATGCAGCCATGCATGCTTCTGTGCGTGTGTGTAGCAGGAGTGTGTGTATGGTCTGTGTGCGGCATGAGCATGGGTGTGGAGTGCATGTGTGGTATGGTGGGCATATATGGGTATATGTGAATATGTGTCTGTGATGTGTGTGTGGTGTGCGTGTGGTATGTATGTGTGTGTAGTCTCTGCATCCGTACTGTGACTGCGGTGTGCCCATATATGGCATGAATGTGGGGCATGTGTTACATGTATCTGTGTGTATGTATGTGCCCATGGACACATGAGCTGTGTACGCATGTATGTGGTGTGTGTGGTATATATATGTATATGTGTGTGGCATGTGTGTGGTGTATGTATGTTTATGTAGTGTGTGTGGCACTGTGTGTATGTATGTGGTGTGTGTAGGCATGTGGTATGTGTGTATGCCTGTGGTGTGTGGCAGTATGTGGCGTGTCTATGTGTGCGGCCTGCACGTGTATACACGTGGTGTGCATGTGACGTGTGCAGTGGAGGGGAGCGCATGTTCTTGGTTTGGTCACCGTGGATGACTGCCGTACACCCCGAGCAGAGAGGGCTCCCCGACTGCGGATCCGGGAGGACGAGGGGTGAACCCCGGGGCGCCGGGGAGCTGCCCCCAGGCAGGGGTGAGGGCGGCAGGTGCAGCGGCCCCGGGGGCTGCCACGTGAGTCCTGCGCTGGGGTCCCGAGGCCTGGGTAGGACTGGCCGCACGCACCCCCGCCCACCCCTCGCCGGCACCCCCCCTGCATCACGCCGCACCCCGCCCACCCCAGCCCGCACCCCCGCACCCCTGCTCCCACCCCCCGCCCGCACCCCCCTGCACCTCCCCCCCCTCACCCCGCCCCCGCACCCCGGGGCCCACGGCCCAGGCGTCCGCAGCGGACCCGAGGCCTGTCGCCAGCGGCCTTATTTGGTGGCGAGCGCGGCTTGGCGGGGCGAATCCCGGGTCCGCGTCCTCAGAAGCCCCCGCCGCGCTGCTTCTCCGTCCGGGCTCCGCGGCCCCGAGGGCGAGGGACCGCCCCGCGCAGCCGCCGACCCCGAGGCTAACTCGGTCCTGGGGCCCCGCGGGGGGACATTCACCGGATCGCCCCGGAGCTGACCCAGCGCAGCCTGCGGACCCGGGGAGGGGGCTGCGGACCCGGGGAGGGGGCTGGGGACCGGGGGAGGGGGCCTGGGGATCCGGGGAGGGCGCTGGGGACCCAGGGAGGGGGCCTGGGGATCCGGGGACGGGGCTGGGGACCCAGAGAGGGGTTTTGGGGACCCGGGGAGAGGCCTGGGGACCCAGGGAGGGGGCTGGGGATCCGGGGAGGGGGCTGGGGACCGGGGGAGGGGGCCTGGGGATCCGGGGAGGGCGCTGGGGACCCAGGGAGGGGGCCTGGGGATCCGGGGACGGGGCCTGGGGACCCGGAGAGGGGTTTTGGGGACCCGGGGAGAGGCCTGGGGACCCGGGGAGGGGGCCTGGGGATCCGGGGAGGGAGCTGGGGACCCGGGGAGGGGGCTGGGGACCCGGAGAGGGGTTTTGGGGACCCGGGGACGGGGCTGGGGACCCGGAGAGGGGTTTTGGGGACCCGGGGAGAGGCCTGGGGACCCAGGGAGGGGGCCTGGGGATCCGGGGAGGGGGCTGGGGACCCGGGGAGGGGGCTGGGGACCCGGAGAGGGGTTTTGGGGACCCGGGGAGAGGCCTGGGGACCCGGGGAGGGGGCCTGGGGATCCGGGGAGGGGGCTGGGGACCCGGGGAGGGGGCTGGGGACCCGGGGAGGGGGCTGGGGACCCGGAGAGGGGTTTGGGGGACCCGGGGACGGGGCTGGGGACCCGGAGAGGGGTTTTGGGGACCCGGGGAGAGGCCTGGGGACCCAGGGAGGGGGCCTGGGGACCCGGGGAGGGGGCTGGGGACCCGGAGAGGGGTTTTGGGGACCCGGGGACGGGGCTGGGGACCCGGAGAGGGGGGCTGGGGACCCGGGGAGGGGGCTGGGGATCCGGGGAGGGGGCCTGGGGACCCGGGGAGGGGGCTGCGGACCCGGAGAGGGGTTTTGGGGACCCAGGGAGGGGGGCTGCGGACCCGGGGAGGGGCCTGGGGACCCGGGGAGGGGACCTGGGGAGGGGGAGGGGGAGCAAAAGGGGCCCGTTCCTTGGGGGAGCAGGAGACCTGCCTGGCCCTGGAAGCTTCTCCATCTCGGGGTGTCTGGGATTTCCCCCCCTTCCCCTGTCCTCCCTCGGTCCCTGGTCACCAGGCAGCAGCCCACGGAGACGCGGTGCTGTGTGCGAGGCAACATGGAGAAAAGTGACGGGGCCCTTGACCTGAGCAGGGAAGCTGCGCATCCTTGGGGGAAAGAAAGCAGGTCCTGCCACCTCTGATTACATCGGAAGCTAAACACATAATTTTCCCAGATTGCGACTAAATTTGATGCCAATGGCCTGTTAGGCAGAAAAATCTCGTTTTCAGACGTCTGTCCTTCAGTGGGCTTTTTCTGTCCATGGAGAGGGAGTCCCTGTTTTAGGTTTCGGAGCCACAGGATTTCTGAAGCTGTCATCGACTTCGCCCAGCAGTGAAAGGCAACCACAGAAAATGTGCAAGGCAGTGGGAGAAGCGGGGTTCCCCTAAGACTTCATTTACAAAATGAGGTCTCCTCGCTGGATTTAGCTTGTGACTCTAATTTGTCCACTTTTGCTTTAATTCATCACCAGATATTGAGTCAATGCCTACATTTTCTAGGCCCTGCAGAGACAGCAATGACCTCAAACACGGAATCATTGCCCCAGTCGTGTGCATATTTATGGGGAGAGAAACCAAAACTCCTAAATAATTATGCAATAAATGGCGGGTTGTGAGGTGGGGTATACAGAAAAGCAAAGCTGGGTAAGTGACAGTCTTAACATTTATTCAGACTCTTTATGTTCCAATCCTGCATTCAACCCTGTGAGGACAGGGACCTAGAACTGGTTTATTTTTATTTTTTTCCTGTACCCTACATCTCACTTCTTGAAACTGGCCAGTCCATCTAAATAAGAGAAAGAAACCAATGACATAACACTTTGAAAACAAGCAATGCAAGTGACTATTTGTGGATGATGTGATTATATTTCTGTATGAAAAATAGTAGCAACAGTAAGAAAATTTAGTTAATGTAGGGAGTATATGCAATATATAATTAAAGGGGGTTTGGTATGGCTTCCATTTGTGAATATATCTATTTACATGTATATATGTATATTTACACACACACACACACACAGTGGAAGAAATAAAGTGCATGAACAAAAACAACAAAACAAACCACTTAAGAATAAACTTAGGATATATGTGACCTACAACAGGAACATTTAAAAATATTTCTAAGCATCAGAAAAATGCAAGAATGTGACAAATGGAAATGAATATTATATTTTTTAAGAAGGCTCATCTTTATAAAGATATTAAAATTCCCAAGGACAAATGGTATATGTAATATAAATCCCTTTTTATTTGTATTTTTTTAAGGAAGGTAATTCTTGTTTGGAGAGGGACTTCTGTTTTGTGTTTTTCATTAGAGCTGGCTGATAATAAAACGGTTTCCTAACAAAGATACAGAACCTACTTTCACTCAGTACTGTCAATTTGATAGAAAAGTAGGAGAACGGAGAAGTTCCTAGCTCAGTCTGTGATTGATTAGGTTAGTTTTATTATTATTGTTGTTGTTGTTGTTGTTGTTATTGTTGTTTTCATTAGTAAAGAATGTAACTAGCTTCATCTATGGAGAATGGTATAGAAATTCTAAATAAAATTTCATTAAATTCAATCTGCACTTCATTAAAATGATCAAGTAGGGTGTATCTGAGTAACACATTGATGGCTTAATATCAAAATATCTACCAGCTTGATATGACATGGATTTGAAGGGGAAAATATCATTTTAATAGATGAAGAAATGATTTAGAAAATTTACTAAGCATTCTAGACTTTAAATTCTTTAGATATTGGATACAAAATGCAAGTGTCTTGTGTTTGTTTTTACTACAGAATGGCATCTATCACAAATCTGTAGTAAACATCATACTTACTGGTAAAGATAGAAAAATTTGCATTAAATTTAGGAAAAGATAAAAATTCTCATTATCACCAAAGTTTATTTTTCAACATTTTCTTCAGGTACCAGAAAATGCACTACAATGACAACAACAAAAAGAAATAAAATATCATATAAGAATTAGTAATATGGTAAGAAAAAAAAATTAAGATTTTTAAAAGATTTTATTTATTTTAGAGAGAGAGCAGAGGGAGAGGCTAAGGGAGAAGGAAAGAGAATCTCAAGCAGGCTCCAGACTCAACACGGAGCCCAATGTGGGGCTCAGTCTCAGGACTCTGACATCATGACCTGAACCCAAATCAAGAGTCAGATGCCCAAGTGACTAAGCCATCAAGGTGTCCCATAACAAAATCCTTATTTGCGGATAAAGTTGTCTACATACAAAATTTACGAAACTATAAAAACAAACTGTGAGACTTAGTGATAATTTAGCAAAGTTACTAGGTAAGTTAGTATCATATGAAAAATGATATGGTTTTCTTGCCCTCAAAGACAAATAAGATATAAAACAAATACACTAATTATAATAGTGACAAAACCATAAGATACATGGGACTCAGTCTATTTGATTCTTTCTTTCTTTCTTTCTTTCTTTCTTTCTTTCTTTCTTTCTTCCTTCCTTCCTTCCTTCCTTCCTTCCTTCCTTCCTTCCTTCCTTCCTAAATTCATTCCTTTCTTTCTTTCTTTCTTTCTTTCTTTCTTTCTTTCTTTCTTTCTTTCTTTCTTTTCTTTTCTTTTTTTGAAAATTTTTTTAAGCGAAACTCCACACTGGTGTGGAGCCCAACATAGAGCTTGAACTCATGATCCTGAGATCAAGACCTGAGCTGAAATCAAGAGCCAACACTTAAAGGATTGAGCCCCCCAGGCTCAATACTTTTCTTATGAAAAGTATTTTTATAAAAATTATGGATAAAGAGACTTTCAGTTCTAGAAATGGCAAGTTAGGGAATTAAATCCTTTCACAGAGGACAGCAGTCACAAAAATGCTGGATTAAATGTAAGAAAATTCTGAACACATCAAAGAGCTAGTAACATAATAAGAAATAACTGAGCTAAAAGCTAAGGGTAGACGATACTCTGACGAGGTAAGCCTTATACTCACATAGGCTTTTTCGTGTGGGCAACAGCTAATCAAGAAGAAACATCTGCAATAGCAACATTATGGGATGGAAAAATTAATGCTAAGTGTCTACCCAATGCCCAGCCATGCTTGAAGCTGGTATTCAGAGGGCTTCAACCACAAATTAAGTAGGAATCTGAAGTTAATCAGCCCTCGTGTGAGTGCCAGCCTGTGCTTGCAACTCTTGGGTCTTCCAGGAAATCTCAAACCTTGAATTTGGGATTAACGCATTCCTAGCAATATGGAATATGAAATACGGCTATTTCTCCCATAGCCATAGAAAGGAAAGGAAGATCTTCAGTTAAGAAATATTTGATTTTCATATACCTCAACTTTTTCCTAGAAATAGTCTTAAATATTACAATCAGCACACAAAAGTAAACAGGCACCCCACAAAACAAGGTGTGAGGAACGAGACTGTGATAAATCAACAGACAACAGAAATGCAGTTACACGGATAGGTAATGGACACAGCTTGAAGTAGTTATGTGTCCTATACTTAAAGGTCTAAGAGCAAAGGGAATGGTGACAATAGACTGATAAATTAGAGAACATCTTATAGGTTGCAAACTGTTAAAGAGGCAAGAAAAAAAAGTGGAACGATAAAAATAAAAATTCTCCATCAAACCAAAGAAGGCAAGAAAGGAGACAGAGAAGCAGAGAACAATTAGGTCACATAGCAAGGACAAAATAAAATGGTTAAGTTGACCCAAAATACAAAAGCAGAAAGAAGGTACTAAATTCTTCAATTAAAACAACAAAGATGATCTGAATGGATTTGAAAAAGAGGAAGTGACGAGCTTATACCTAAGGGCATTAGTTATTTGTGGCTGCAGAAAAATTACCCCAAACTCAGGAACTTAAAGCCACACGCTTTTGTCTTCTCATAGTTTCTGTGGATCCAGACATGGTTCTGCTGGGTCCTTTGCCTAGGATCTCGAAAGTGTGCCAACAAGATATTAACAGAGGCTGCACACTCTCTCTTCTGAAGGCCTGGCTGAGGAGGGGTCTGCGCCCAAGCTCACGTATGTGGTGACTGCTGCTATTCAGCTCCTTGGGGGAAATTTATCTGGTGGCCTCTGTCCCTCGACGGCCGCCCTCAGGTTCTCGCCTAACCATAGGGCAACTCACGACGTGACAGCTTGCTCCGTCAGAGCAAACACATGCAAAGGGCCCGAGAGAGTTTGAGTAAGGGAGAAGTCAGATTCTTTTATAACCTCATAACAGAAGCGATGTTCTATCACTTTTGCCCTATGTAATTTCTAACAATGAGTGACTAGTCAACACTCAAGGACTGAGGACCACATGGGATGTGAATTCCAGGGGCCGAGGACCTCAGAGGCCACACTGGAAGGCTGCCAGGCAAAGCTTGCTCTCTCTATCACAGCTCTGCAATTTTACCTCCCCACGTAACACTCAATGGGTTGCTTGTGTGTCTATCTGTTTGTTATGTGCGTCCACCCCCTTGAATAATATGCCCATGGGAGCAGACGCTGCACTTGTTACACACTAGGTGATCAATAATGCTTGTTGAATATGGGAATAAACACAATGCCTGACCTGAAAATACTTGAGAAGTTGGCTGACCTTCGTGGAGAACAGGAGGGCTGTTCTCCCTGGAGGAGATTCCAGAAACCAGGGCTCCTGGTGGATGCAGGAGGGGTGGACCAGGGTGTCTCTGATTTATTTTCTAGCAGACGTTCTTTCTGTTCTCTGACCTCTGTCTTGGGGACAGCAGTTTAGAAAATGAAAGGGTGGCAGCACATGATTATGCCACACACACATATTTAATTGAAGTGATCTCATTTGTAGCGGACATTGTAAACTGAGTGAGAGCCCTGAGAGGAAGCCCCTGCTGTCCTCCATGGGCTGTTCACCTGGACCCTGGGTTTCCCGGATCATCCTCTGTAAATCTCTCCCCTGCCTCCCTGGCTTTTCCTCTCATCATTTTCCCCCTGTGCCTTCAAGATGACTTGTCTCCCTCCTCCAGCAGTTGAAATTTGATCATCCCTTGTTTCAGGATCTCGTGGTATTCCATTTCTTCAACTTACACAAATTCTGGTTAAGGCTCTGATTTCAGTCATCCTCTGAAAAGACCGTGGAAGGATGGCCTATGCCCCTACCTCAGAGTCTACTTCTCCCCCTTGCTCACTTATATTCTTTAGCTCTAGATGGTCACGAAACTTGTATTGACATGCCTGTGCCCTGCAGTGGGTTCTCCTCAGCCTGGACACACAATAAACAAATTGGTAAAGGTAAAGATAATGCTCACTACCCTTTCTAGAATTTCTGTTTTCCGGACCCTGTGCTACTCTTTCATTAGCTATTTCTTATCCCTCTCCCCAAAGCATCCCTTGGACTATCAGCTAATCCAGGAAAAAAAAAAAAAAAAAAAGAAGAACTCATAACTTCGATAGTGGTTGTGAATTTCAATCACAGACACACAGAGATAATAAGTTTTTCTTTTAATGTAGTCAAAGATGTGCAAAGCACATCATTTTAGAATCCAGTAGCACAATGATGTTTGTAACAGATATGGGAGACCGGGTTCCACCACTGTCATTTCTATTCCTACCTCAAAGAGGTGGCCGTTTCAGCCCTTTTAGGTGATTTTTCCTGTGGGAGTGACCCACAGAGTTCTATAAAGCAACCATATGCTTCTATGTCTTGATTTTTTTTTCCATCTTAGCTGTTACCTATTGACTTCCTATTATGGGTAATAGGCCACTGATAACTACCCTGACCAGTGTAGACATGTACAGTCATAGATATGTCCACAACCTCCTTCCCCCCAAAATGATGACTTATGTGCATTATGATGATCATTCTCCTTCTTGTACATTTTGATTCATTTTGTTTTAATACTTTATTTCTTTACTCATTCATATTTCTAAGTATCCATAAATAATGCATTCTACACCTCCTTAACCAGAAGGTAAATCTTAGCACATTGAATTTTTCTTTTTTTCCAGGAAGACATTCATTAGGAGTCTTCTGTTGTTCCCTAACAAGCTAGATCTATGCCTAGCTATACCCATGAGAATTCCCCTTATAATTATCCTGGGAATTTGCCTATTTACTCTTTTTCCCCCCTTTGGGGTTAAGTTTTTCTCTCTTAAAATCCATCTTTCCTCTTTCATGGTTTAATTCTTCATTTATTTGAGTTCATCTTCCAACAAAAAGCACATGGAAAGTAAAATGTTGATTTATCATAAGACATTCTATACTTTTGCTTAATGGATGGTTTGAATACAAATAGGATCCTAGGTGAAAAATAACCTTTTCCATGATAATTTTAAACATATTGCTCATTTTCTTCTAGCTTCTTCTCTTGCTGTTGAAAAGTTCTATTTCAGGGATGTCTTGCTGAGTAGGAAACTGTCCCAGATCTCAGTGCTTATAATAATCATTTATCATTTATCATGATTCTCTGGTTTGGCTAGTGTTTCTCTTGCTGGACTTACATGGGCTACCTCATATGACAGCATCCAGCTGGGTCATAGCTTAGGACTGAGCTTAACTGGGATTTCCTCTCTTTGCAGTGTTTCATCTTTAAGGGGGCTGGGCTGTACTGGGCTGGGCTTCCTCACACGTGGCAGCAGTATTCCAGAAAAGCAAGACCCCCAACAAAGTGGCAACTTATTAAGCATTTGATTGCAACATATTCACTAATGCCTACCCATTGGAGGGAGTAAGTTTCATGGTCAAGTCCAGAGTGATTATACAAGGGTGTAGGTTTTGGGAGGTTTAACTCATTGGGCACCATTGGTGTATCAGCCTACAGCAGTCCATCCTCTTGCTCCAATGATTCACTTCTCTCCATATGCAAAACACACTCATTCCCTAATAAGACCTTCACCCAAACATTATCAGGTCACAACAATGAGTTGGAAGCTCATGATCTCATGATCTACATCCAGATGTGGAGTAGGCTGTGTGGATTCTTTTGTCTTTCACTCAGAGATTTGTGAATTAAAAATATATAATCTGCCTTTCACACATCTACACACAATGGTGATATGGGGACAAGATCACTGCAACAAAAACTCTGAAGAGGAAGAGTAGGGATAGGAAGCATATAGAGGTCACTGGCCCATAGCAATTCTGAAATCCAGCCGATCATGTCAGAGCCTGTGTCTGGCAGCAGGCTCCTTAATTGGGGCCAATTCTGCCTCTCAGAAGTAGTTCCCTCATTCATGATTTTTCACAGGATTCCATGGAAAATCCTCTGGGATTTTTCCTTCTGAAATATCTTTCTTTCCTAGAAGAAATAGCCCATGGGTTGAAGTTTCTTAGCCTCCTTCTTGCCTGTGAAAAGGTGAGAATCCCAGAGGTGTCTTTCTTTTTTCTTTTAATACAAACTTGTACAACCCTTGAAAAATTTTGATTCAAAATTTTACTGAATCTGGTTGTGATTCACTTCATGTCCCAGAAGACATGCCCTTAATTCTGTTTGAGTGAACACTCTCTACTTTGGTCTAAGTGTACGGCTGCAGTGAAGCAACACTTTTAAGATTCTTAGAAGTGCTTAATCCTACTTTAAGATGCCCTACTACACTAGGGTCTTAAAAAGGGTCTTGTGATCACATCCTTGATTTACTCTTTACCCCAAGGCCATTTCTTATTTTGAGAGTTTGTGTGAGCTGGTGAGCCTGAAAATGTGAAACAATTTTATTTTTCAACCTACTAAGTCTAGATTGGAAATTCTATTTGCATTGAATAGTTCTCTCTAGCTCATCTTCATCATTCTGTATCTTTTTTTTCTTAAGATTTTATTTATTTATTCATGAGAGACACACAGAGAGAGGCACAGACACAGGCAGAGGGAGAAACAGACTCCTTGCGGGTAACCCAAGGCAGGACTCAATCCCAGGACCCGAAGATCACGACCTGAGCCAAAGTCAGATGCTCAACCACTGAGCCACCCAGGCATCTCCATCATTCTGTATCTTATCATATACAACAGAAGCCATTTGGCACTTTTGTTATTCTACCTAGGCATTGTATCTGCATGCGTAGGTTAATTTGGTACATTTTTTTTTAATTTTTCAAATTACTGGGAATGGTAGTTTTGCCACTTATTTCATTATAGTAAAGCATGGCTTATCATCTTTTAAGCCTGAACTATCTATACTATCCATTTATCACTGCATGTCCAGTTTCTGCTATACCCCCAGCATCTCCAGCAACTACCCCATGACAAAGTGAACACTCCATGTTGTCTTTCTTACAGCAGGGCTCTGTTTCCAGACCACTTCCATTTTAGTTATCTATTGCTGCAAAACTAAGCATCCTAAAATGAGATGATGTAGTCTTTATGTCAGGCACCATATACACTTGGGAAATAATATTTTCATTATTATGTAAGAAGATATTCAACCTAAAGATATAACAGCTTCTGTGTTCTATGTGAATGGTAGAAAAGAGAGTGAACACCAAACCGATAACATTATTCACTGATTTTTAGAAATGTGACACCTGAAGTTCCAATAAGGGGCTTTCCATGTCTTTCATCTCAACAAAAGGTATGCTACACCAGAACTGAGGGGAAGAAAAAAACAACAGAGCATTTTATTTTAAGATGTGTTTTTAATTAGAGAGCCAACTGAAAATGCATTTATCTGGAACTTGGGAAAGGTGGCTTGGTTTGCCTTTGCTCCTATGAGTGGATTTCAATAACAAATAACAAGCAGAGATTTAGAAGAACAGGTTCCCAGTGTCATCTCTCAGACCAAGTGTGTGACCTTGGGCAGGCTACTTCATTGCTCTAGCCTGTGTTCTCATTTGCAATGTGGCAAGGTTAGGCCATCTGCTCTTCATCTTCTCCCCTAAACTTAACAGTCAATGACAGAATAATTTGAGCCTTTAAACAAATCTTCCCCATCTGGAAATTGGACTTAACATAAAAAGAAGACAGTGTTGGTATTTCGGAAAACTCCTAAGGCAATTTTCATTAAAAAATCTTGAGTTCTTATTTTTGTGTGTGTGAGGTACCAATAACAATTTCAAGCTTTTATTTACTAAGAAGCTTGATCCCAAGGTAAACTAATGGTGGTAAATCACTTATTTAAAACATGGTGATTGCCCCCCAGAGATTAATGTCATTCAGGTGATTAATCCAGCTTCTATTTAATTGCAGGAAGGAGAAAGTATTAAAGGATGAGGAAACCATTCACCTGAGGAGGGTGGGCACAGTTTGCACAAGACAGTCTGTGTCTTGATCTCTAACAATTTTATTTTCTTCTTGGAGCAGTTGTGTGTGGACAAACTAAAAGACATTCTCAAGAGCTTGTCCTGTAGGGATTAATTGAAAATCTCTCCAAAGATGTGAAAGTGCAAAGAATCTTTTCTGCCATAAAATGAATTCAACTTTCCAAATTGACAGCGTAATTTCTTTTTTAGATTAATTATTTACCAGGTAATTATAATTTATCACACAGAAGACTCAAATTCAGAAATGGAAAGACTCACACCACCTCTGAGACCTTATTAAACTTATTATCAGTTTAAACAAAAACAAATACATCAGTTAAAGTCTCTTTTGGGCTACTCTACTTGAAAAATGTATAATTTTGGCCAAATAACTTAGTTCCACTGAGCTTTATCTATATAAGAAGAAATAATAAATGTGAAGGTACTTTGTAAAGTATAAATTGCTATTAACATTTGAGGACTTATTTCATGATATTATTTTAAATTCTTTTATTGAAGTCTTCTTAAATTGGCAATTTAAAAGTTAGAAACAAACAAATAAATAAATAATAAAATAATAAAGAAAATAAAAGAATCAATGTTAACCAATGACATTAACAATGTCAATGTTTTATTGTACCATATACTCTAAGTTGTTTTAAAAAGAAACTGATAGTTACATATATTTGTTTAATTTGTGGGATAGAGAAAGAGGAGTTGCAAGGGGGAAGACAGGGACAGGGGATTGTATCTTTTTATAAAATATGCTCTAATTGTAAATGTTTTGCTGTTTAATGATTCATGCCCCTAGACTTGACTTGATGTGCATGTGAAATAGTTAATCTTCTCCAAGTACCCACATTTCCCTTGGTTGCTCATTTATTCATAATTATTCCCATTGCTTGTATTTCAACTATAAAAGAGTTATAAATTATAAGATACTAATAATTTTCATATGCAAACTAGCATCAGTATCTCTGACTACTTTAGTAGGATTGATTCCTAGAATCTTCTGAAGTCACTTGGCCCCTGGGCCAAAGTTATGAATTTGATACAAATTGACAAATTATTTTAAGAAAACTTTGCACCGACTTGTGTTCTAATAGATAGATTGAGAGAATTATTTTCATAGCCCATGCTCCCCATCATTACCATGTTTATTTTTGTTTAAAGATGTTATTTATTTATTAGTGAAAGACACACACACACAGAGGCAGAAACGCAGGCAGAGGGAGAAGCAGGGTCCATGTAGGGAGCTCGATGCAGGACTCGATCCCAGGACCCTGGGAACACACCCTGAGCTGAAGGCAGATGCTCAACCACTGAGCCACCCAGGCATTCCTATTACCATGTTTCCAAATGTATTTCTCATTTGTAATAAGAAAACAGTCTTTTATTGTTTTAATTCACATAAGTTTTGTCACTTTAGAGCTGCACTATCCAAAAGAGAAGTCGCTAGCCACAGATAAATTAAGATGGACGAACATTAAATACAAAAAAGATCAGCTCTTTAGCTGCATTATTTCAAGGGTTCAGTAGCCACATCATACTGGACCTTGTAGACCCATTGCCAACATTTCTGCTGCTCAAGAGGCTAGACTTTATTTTCATATATTAAATAGTTATTATTCAGATTCTCAATTGCAAATGACAAAGAGAGACCACTCAAGCCTGCTTAAAAAAATACAGATAAATTCAAGAATGTCTTAGTACATGATTTTTAACAAATATTTCCCTCTCTCTGTGTCCTGTGCAGACCAGTCACTTCTGTTGTGAATCTCTCCCTCACTTTCTGCCATTCCCTATGTTTGGTGGCAGCACTGACAGCTTGTGGTGTACCCTGTCCTCACAGCTAGTCCTCCCATTAGAGATTTGGCTTGAGTCATTTTACCCTGTGAATTAATTGTGGATCAATTTTTAAAGATTGATTTGTTTAAATGTAGTAGTACTCAATTTTCTCACCTGGAACATAATAACACACCGATATTCACTTCTCTTTCATAGATTGCTAAAAAACTTTTATGTTTATTAGTTTTCATGCAGTTTACACAGAAATCTTGCAAAGCCTACATGTAGATACTTCATATTTCTACTCTTAGTCTCAATGTGGCCCCCTTTTTTAAAAAAATTTATTTCCAAAAGCTTCTTGCTAATTTCTAAGACAATTTCTGAATTTTCGGTATCTATTTTTCATCTGGCTATTTTGCTTAGCTAGCATTTTGAGTCTAATAGTTTTTTCAATTGCTTTTCTTGCGATATTTAAAGTATAATCTAAGCATACTAGTTGAATTGCATTTTAGTATAATTGGGTATATCCTAATCATTTGGTATATCTAAGTATACTTCTTTAAATTATAAATGTTCTGTTTTTCTTTTATATTTCAAATAGTTCTTAGTATCATTGTTCTTGCCTTTACTCATTCTCTAGAACATTCTAAGCCATTTAAAATTTTTTTTATTTAAAATTCTTATTAATAGTTCTGACAGTGTTTTACTTTGAAAAAAAAATCACATTGAAAAGATTTCATACAAATTTTAAATGCATTTTGAGAAATCTTGGTCACATATGAGACATTTTAAAAATAGCAAAGGTGTTTTTTAAATAAACAGTATTTTTAAAGCATTTTTGATTACCAAAAATGTTCTTTAGAAGGGAAAATTGCCAATAAAAACACATAAGACAAATCATTTATCATAGCAAATGATGATTTTAGTGATCTGGTGAGAAGGGACAAAATAGAAGGATGGAAGGTCTTCAGCGCCATTTATAAAATTTCTTATTGCCACATTTGCACCTTTTACCTTCTGGTTGGATGACTACACAAAGGGGGCCGAGTTGGTGTGCGGTTACTCATCAGCATCTGGTGGTGATGATGCTGGAGCATCATCGGTGGCAGGAGCACAGGTGAGCTTGGTGGGGACCAGCTGCCATGTCCCTGGGCCTTCTCTTGAGTGTGGGTTTTCCTGACTCTGGAGCTACAGCACTGAGGAGACAGCTGCCCCCGCTGATTGTCTTTGTCACCCTTGTCATGCTGGAGGTGTCCCGCTGCCTGAGTGGGGAGAGGCCGTGAAGGTGCACCCCATGTCCATTGCACAGAGGGGTTGAGTGCTTTGGGGGCCTCCACCTGAGCCCTGAGCTTGAGTTGGAATTGTCAAATGGGTCAGCTTCTCTGGCCATGGTAGAAAGAAGCAATCAGCAATTTTGGGGGTGGGCTGAGTTTTATAGAAAAGGCAACACAAGCTACAAGAGCTCTTCCTGCCTCTACCTAGTTACTTAAATTAATAAAAAAACAATTGTGTTGTTGTTGTTGCTGTTGTTGTCTTAAAGGGCCAGCCTCCTAAGATATAAAGCTGTTGCTCCACGTTTGCTCTTTTGCTTTGTACCATTCTGTGGGCCCGGAGTCCCTGAGCTGGAACAGAAGTGAACAGGAATGAAATGCTGCAGATATTTATCATGTTCCAGGCCATGTACAGGTGAAACAAGTGCATAATTCCCGGTTTCTCAGCTAGTGTATCTACTGAGTAAGAGGATTAGGGTCTCTGTTTCTCACAATTTGTGCATTTATTTTCATTTTCTTGATTATCTCTTGGCTTATTTTTTAGCCTGCAGAAGTCCTGGGATCTCTGAGAATCCAGGGCAATGTAAATGCTCAGAAGTCTTTTTCCACCATTTTTGAAACCATCTGAACTTGTTTTAATACACAACGTAGAAAGTTAAATAGTTAAGCATGTAGTTCTCAATTGAATGTAGAGTTAGGAGAAATGTTGTCTCTTTTTGGATCTACTGTCCATTGTTATCTTTAATGTATCATGCTGGTAGATTCTGCATTAATATTATACTTAATATATTTACTTAATATATATATATTATTTATTACACTTAATATATTTTATTGAAGTGGGAGAAACATTTAGCCATGTTAAATAAAAGTCTTCTTTAATTTGCTATTTGACATGAAGCCTTGGTAGAAACTTCTGTTGATTTTAAGTATCTGGTTTGTCAGTATGTGACTCACTTCAGTCTTACAGATAACCTCTAAATCCAAGATGGGGAGCAAGGAAGAAGAGAAAAGGAAATCATAATCTTTTTTTGTAGCACCTAAATTCAATGCATTTCCAAGTTTTAAAACTGTAGCAAACTGTACTTTGATTGGCACAGATGGTAACACTGGAGCAACCCCTTGGCCTTAGGCCATGCTCCTAGGTTTCATTTCTTCAACAAATATTTATTGTGTCCCCAGGCATGTACTCATCATTGAGGATAAAATCATGAAAAACAGATGTAGCTTCTGCCCTTTTAGGGTATATGTCCTGGTAAAGAGAGGAAGGAAACTGTTTAGTGCAATAACAACATTAGTAAAGAATAGCCCATTGAATAAAAGCATTGGCAAGTTGCACTAACTACAGTGAATTTTTAAAAGTAGCTAAGTTTTGGAGTCTTTTAAAAAATATACTTATTTATTCATGAGAGAGAGAGAGGAAGAGAGGCAGAGACATAGGCAGAGGGAGAAGTAGGCTCCCTATGAGGAACTCAGTACAGGACTTCATCCCAGGACCCCAGGATCACAACCTGAGCCAAAAGCAGTTGCTCAACCACTGAGCCCCCCACCCCCCGAGGTGCCCCATATGTAAGTTTTAAAAGAGTAATGAACAGGGACCTATTTTAGGTAAGCTGGTTGGGAAAATCTCCCTCAAGAAAGCAATATTTAAGCTGAGAGCCAAACTATGAGAAGTAAAGGTAATTTAATGAAAGGTAGACAGAAACCATTAAACATGTACATAACAGCATTTATAAAGGCCCAAAGGAAGGCAATTTAAAAAACAATAGCTTAATTATAGTTGAGCATCAGAAAGATAAGCAGTGTAGCTGGAGAGTTGTGACCAGATAAGAGTATGGCAGGAGATGGGGCAGCGAAATGGGTGGAGGTCAGGTGATGCCAAGCATTGTCAGGCCATGATAAGGAGGGCAGTGAGAAGGGCATTGTCAGAAGGGCAAAGAAACATTGGAGGGATGTAATCAGAACTGTGCATGAAAGAAAAAAAAAAAGAACTGTTCATGATCTTATTTATAATTTAAGAACATTACTTGTACTGCTGTCTGAAGAACATTAGAGAAAAAGTATGTTAGGACCCCTGTAGGGGTCTGTTAACAATAATCCAAGGGAGGACTAATGATAGCTTGAATTACAATGGTAGAAATTGGGATAGAGAACACAGAACAGATTCAGAATGTATTATGGACACATGACTGAGGAACCTGTGATTGTATTGGTTAAGAAAATACAAGAGGTGATGCAGGAAAGATGTAAGGAAAGAAGAGAAGATGGTTTGAGATTAGAGAAGCTCCAATCCCCAGGGGCTTGGTAGAATGAAAGTATCTGGCAAAGAGGATGTAAAAGAATGTCCAGAAGACATGAAGTTCACTGGTGACTGAAAAGAGAAGACTGAAAAGAACAATTGAGCAACAAGTCCAATATTGGATTCAAAATTCATGGAAGTAGAAGAAATGAATACTGCATCAAGAAACATACAACAAGAGTAGAGAAATGATCCATTAGCTAAGAAATACTATAAGGTCCAAGGATGATTCTTTTTTTTTTTTTTTTTTAAGATGGGAAATTCTAAGACAGTGTCTCTCTACCAATAAGTGTGATGCCATAGAGATTAATGAGGTATGAAAGAGAAGGAAGCCACTGGAGGCTGAAGACTTTGGGATGGGGAATGGAGACAGAATTCAAGGGCAGGTACAACCATGAACATGACTTCCTTTTTAATCGTTGGGCAGAGAGAAAAAAACTGGAGCATGTATAGATGGGTCATTGGTTTAGAGGTGGAAATATAATGGTTTATGAGCCTGATAATTTCTATTTTTAGTGAGTGTGAGGCTGCATGTGGGAAGAATGTGGAGATTTCAGTAACAAGAAAACGTGAAAATATAATACTGGGAAAACATAATTTTATTGCCAGGATTTCGTATCAACTGAGGTTTGTGATTATGAATTTGAAGTGATTCTACTCCTGTTGTTTGAATCCTGCTGGTTTGGATTAAAAATCAAACTAACCAATTGTGATGAGGAAAGCAAACCTAGTAATTAGTGATCCTTACCATATGTTGACACGAGGCTCGTTTGGTTGCCATGCCCACTGCCAAGCCTCTTGAGTTAGTTATTACTTTTCTGGCACTCCTTTCATGCCCTGGGAAACCTCGGTTTGGCTACTTGGCATGCTGCTTTTGGAAGCATGCCAATCCTTACTTTAAAAGTTCCCCAATAAATTTTCATCTAAAAAACATAATCCTACTTCTCCAAGAAATCTTCAAAAATCCTGAAATCTTAATATTTTCACCCCCTACCAATAATAGTCTTGTATGTTTCTATTAGAGCACTTATGACATTGGCCCATGGCAACAAACCCCTATCTCATTCTCATCTCATTCTATGTTGGCTTTCTCTTTGAGGCTGGCCATATTTCTGGCATAGAGCAAATGCTAACACCGACTTGGTTTTCTGATGGAAATAGTATATCCATGAAAAGGTCTTCCTGAGCCCTCCCTACTGGTTTTTCCCCTTCTATGTTTAAAAACATCTGTATCTATAACTTTCCCCTAGAGAGCACTGTCTTCCTTTACCCCATTGGTATCTCATGGCTCTGTCATGGGACTTGTTTTGAGCAATGACATGTGAGTGGAAGAAACACTTGTCACTTCCAAGTAGGAGCCTCAGGAGCTGGCACTTTAGTCACCATACCCTCTTTTCCACCTTGAGATCTTGAAAGCATGTGCCAAAGGTGGAAGACCTATCAGTCCGGGCACCTGATTGAGTGTGATGAGCAAAACATTCGACCCTGGCTACTGACCTGGCCAGTGAGTAGTAAGAAAACTCTCAGCATGGTTTGTAAGTGTGTGATCCCCACTAGGTTGCTGTGAAACACTTAGTGAAAACACTTAGTGAAACCACCACCCACAGTAATTTAGAAGGCAAATATATTCCTAATAAGATCAAACATAGAATTGGTCAAGTAAGTGGGAATTCAGTCTTGGGCTGGCGTAAGTCTGTTGTGAATGATTACATTTGATGAAAGTTGATGAGAAAGAGATGGATTCAGGGAAAAATTGTCCAGTTTACAAGTAGGAAAAAAAAATAAAAGAAAGAAATAGAAGGTCCATAAATCAACAATTCAAAGGGTTGGAAGATGCAGCTGGTTCTTAGTCTTTCAACTTTAAACAGCGCAGACTGATTAAAACTCAGCCTTGTGACAAGGACCAAATCCAGGGGGGTCTTTGTACTCTTTGTTAAACCATGTACAATTTTACTGAATTACTTTCAGTTGTATAAAACAGTTCATGTAGAGAGAAGAATTGTTTTTTCTCTCCCATGGAAATCTACCAGACTCAAAGCAAAAGCAGCTAGATCTAGAAGGGGAAAAAAACAACAACAACAAAAAACCCATGTTTAAAAAAGCAATTTTGAATATGGCTATTGAAATAAAGTAGCTAAGAGACTGACATTTTTGAGAGAGTTGACTCCAAAAGAACCACTAGTCTGAACTAAAGCAGAGGGATCCTTAAGACGTAGATGGAAGCTTGGGCCTACCACACTGCAGGAAGCACGCTAAGACATTGCTGAATCCCGAAGAGAAATATCAGCTACTGACCTCTTCAAGTGTGGCCCAGTAAGATCATCAAAAGAAGGATAGGACCAAGAAACAATTTGTTGAGTGGATTAAGGAGCAGAGTAGGGTCTTGTAAAGGAGTGGCTGTCAGGGGTTTTGGAGTTTCTGTTGAAACTAGGCAATCCCTCTTCCATAGTGGTTGTATGGGTTTTAGGGAGGGAAGATTCTTTTCCTCCCCTCCCCTCCCCTCGCCTCCCCTCCTCTCCCCTCCCCTCACCTCTCTTCCCTTCCCTTTATTCAATATATAGATCTTCAGAGCAAAGGGAGTTTTGCCATGAGTGGAGTGTTGGCAAGCAAAAAAGGGAGTAAAAGTCATATTTGTGAAAAGAATGGCAGACTGTAGGAAACTGTATTGTCATTTATAGCTACCCGCTGTCCCTCCCAAGTGTAGGACACTTCCTTCCACTTTGACAAAAGTCCTGGCCAAGTGAAAATGAGCATTGTCTTGGCCCATGGTAACGATCAGAAATGACTTTAAGAACCAGTGTATGGTCAGCCATGCTCTCCTCTGTATCCCAGCTCTTAAGATGATAGGTTGAGATATAGCCTCATCCACCAGCTGGATCCTAGTAAGAGCAGCCCCCTCCAGCACCAGCAATGAATTGTGAAGCAAAGGAGAGATAAACTCCTATTTTGAGCCGGGTTACTGAGTCTATTTGCATGTTTTCCCTGTAAACTTTGCCTCTTCTAACTCATTCCTCCTGGTATAGCTCTCATAGCTTCCTGCTCCTTTTCTATCACCATCCAACATATCATTAGTCATGTAACTTTTTATGAATTGAAGTAACAAATAGTATTACTTCTTCAGCTAGATATGCTTAATGAAGGATACTTTTTGTTGAGGAATTTTGATCAGATGCCCAGGAATCCCAGGTAGTACACTAAGCACATGAGTTAGAGGGACAAGAAAGAGATAATTTGGACTCTCATAAATCATGAACTGGAATTTGAGGCTAGATAGGAGAGCAGAGAAAAAGAGAAGAGCAGAATTCCTGAGTACTTTATGGGACCAAGCTGGAGATGACAAACAACGAAGAATATTCCAGCTGCGGGGAAGTCTAATGCTAAAGCCGGATGACTCTGTTCTCCTGGGAGCCTTGCATGCCTGCTTGTAGGGCAGCCCCAGGAGAGTTCTGGAAGAGACACTGTTCTTCTGCAAGGGATCAAGCCTGTGTTGTATGCTCCTGTTTGCTTTTCAGGACACATAAAAGAATAAGCCCTTAAATGAAAAATAGAAGCCAAAGTTGATTAGAATTATGAATTCCCAGGGATTTATAGAGATCTTGGGAAGAACAGAGTGATTTGGGCAGCATCTCTGGAAATTAAGGGCCCTGTTGACTCTAGTTGACATCTGCCTTATGTTTGTTTAATATAGATCTCTACCTTTTCACAAATTCCTTGGGTGCTGGGACTGGCCCTGACTCCTACAACGTGCTTATTTCAGTGCTTGCCTTAGTCCCAGGCATAGAAATAAGTGATGCATGCATGCATGAATGAATGAATGAACACTGATTAAATGAATTGAGTGGAGTTATTTATGTATATATTGGTTTTCTCCACCTGAGTGGGAGTTTCAAAAGCCATATTGCATGTCTCTCAACATTCTTACTAAATAACTAACATAACAATGTTTGGGGAGGTTAGGTATTAAAGTAAATTATTATTTTTTGGTTATTTATTTGTTGTAGTCATCATTGTTGTTGTTTTAATTAACTCCATCTTCTGATTGACACCCCTGAGTCCTTGGAGCTAACCATCTTTGTCTGGAAATGTGGGCTGCTATCTCTGAGCCTGCAGGAAAAAAAAATCAAGTGGAAAATTATGACTTTTGAGGCCAAAGGTATATAGGAACAAATCCTAGCTCACTCAGATAAAATCTTGGGCAAGTTCCCTAGCTCTCTGAGCCTCTGCTCCTCCTTCTTTAAAAAAAAAAATTAATGAGGTGCTTGGGTGGCTCAGTTGATTGGGGGTTCAACTCTTGATTCTGCCTCAGGTCATGGTCTCAGGGTCATGAGATCCAGCCCTGCATTGGGCTCCACATTCAGTGGGAAATCTTCCGGACAGTCTCTCTCCCTCTCCCTCTGTCCCTCACCCTGCTTTTTCTCTCAAAAAAAAGAGAGGGAGGCATTAATGCCCATGCTATAGTTTTTATGATAGCTAAATTAGAAATCATGCTTAATGCCCCCTGCATTAATGCCCCTTAATGCCCCTGAACTGATGGTAGAGGTTCAGTCTGTCTTGGCTCCCTGGTACAGGTCTAATGCTACAGCAGCAAGGAAAAAAGCCCATCCTATTCCCACACAACAGATCAACATAGCAAGTTCTGGCATTTTCACATCCTACTTGAAGCTGTATGGTTTTCATTGCCCCTGGGAGATCATTTCTAACTTTTTACTATTGCCAGTTAGTGCTTGGTATAAGTAGTTGAGGTTACCTGATTTTAATATCCTCCTTTATGTAAATCATGGTTTTTCCAAACAAGCAGATAGACACAAAATGAATGGACAGAAAATTAATTGTACCAAATTACTGGGATTTCTTTTCTTTGAAACTTGGGCTCTTCACAGATTAAAATAAATAAAAATGTCCTATCCATTCAAATTTTTCTTTCTTTCCCTGAGTTCTGGAATGAGGGAGGTGACATGGAGGGAGAATGTAAATGGGATGACATTTTCATTCTGAAATGTTTTTCAGACTTCACAATAGTTTAAAGTATACGTTTATGACATTTCAGTTAAAAGTAAGTTAGACACTAGACATAATAGTTAGCATGTGGAGGTCATCACCATCCTGGACTAGGATAGAGCCACAAGATGTGCAGTCACAGGGTCAATAACATTAATCCCCCAGAGACTCAGTGTTCTAAGAACATATGCAGCATGATGCTATGGAAATGTTGAGGGCCTTCCCAGAGGAAGTCTGGTTGTGGGTCTGATATCACTAACTACAGGCTGCAAAGATTCGTCTGTGTCTGGGATCTGGGAACCAAGTCAAAGTCAAGATGACACCACCCAGGTTGTGGGGAAAGCACAGAGAAGTAGGGAATTGGCTGTAGCCTGTGAAGGTTGGATGCATCACCGATGCAGGTGGGAGGCCATTACCCCTGACACCTGTGCTATGAGCAGGAAATGACTGGTTCTTAAGAAGAGACAGAATTATATTCCTCATGGCTATTAGCATAGGTCAACAATGGGGCTTTGTGCCAATTAAAGAAATTGTGCCCCTCTTTCCTTGTCAGATCTCCCAAGATCTAAAAAGTCAGACCCCTGATAAAATGGGTTCCATTTTCTTTTTCTTTTTTTAGTTCTCTTTTCTGTAGTTTTTGACCTAACTTAGAGATACTGAAATGGTAAATGGATTTTAATTTTTAAAAATGAGTTTGAGTTTAAGAAAGAGCACCACTGGTGCTCGTATGACATGTTTGGTTTTGTTTCATCAGCACTGATCACAATCTTGCCCCCCTAAAACCTTTCACTGGCTCTTCATTGTCTGCAAAATGAGTCAATTTCATTTCAGCAAATACTCTAGATCCTCCATGAACTGACATCTGGCACCTTCTCAGACTATTTCTCTCTGTGCTGTCAGATTCCACACACAGGTCATGCTGAACTACGCGTGCCATGGGTCAGGCTGTTTTTCCACAGACTGGTACGTTTTCATTTTCATCACTTACAACTGAACTCAGGATTTTCCTTCTCTATGCACCCTCCCTGACTTGTGCACGTAGAACCCATCCCTCCCTCTTATGTACTAAAATTATATCTGGTACTACGCCCATAACTAAACATTTGTGTTGTATCATAGTTAATATGTCAACTTCCTTCATACCTTGTAATTTGTTTGAGGAGAGAGAATCAGTCCAACTGATGACTAATCCTAAGGTTGGCACATAGAAGGCACAAAGTTTTGATGAATTGAGATACAAAGTTCCTCTTAAGTAAAATATGTTTAATCGTTAACAAAAGTTGGAGTTTTAAACAAACAAACAAAAAACAATGAAGCCAGAAAATAGCAAAAGGACCAAGGAGGAGATCATTTTGGCTGACTTACCTCATGTAACCTTCCAATTCTTTATTCCTGTTATCAAACACCGTGCATATCTCATAAAGAAGCATGATTTCAAAAGTCATTAATTATTTTCTCTTTACGTCACAAAATAGAGAACAAAATCAGCACATCAAGGGGAAGTGTGAGGCTTGACACACTCTTGGATAGGCCATGGCCTGTCTCTAGCCACCAAGGAGAATAAGAACCAGGAGGGCTAAAACCCTAAACTATAGCCACTGTGACTCAGGTCTCAAGTACAAGGGATGGAGGAGGCTCTGGTTACGTTAGAGTCATGATGGATATTTGGGACACAAGTGACAGACAACAGTCTGACAAAAGGCTGTTTCCTTCCATCTGGGTGCAAAGCTGAAGTCCATCCTCGAAGACAGGAAATTCAGCCATTGTACAGCTTCATAGAGCTCTTCCAGACCATTCCTAAGCAAAAGCTAGATTGTTTTCCTTTTTTTGTTTGTTTTCTTCTTTGCTTTTAAAATATGTTGAGGGATCCCTGGGTGGCGCAGTGGTTTAGCGCCTGCCTTTGGCCCAGGGCCCAACCCAGGATCGAATCCCACGTGGGGCTCCCGGTGCATGGAGCCTGCTTCTCCCTCTGCCTATGTCTCTGCCTCTCTCTCTCTCTCTCTCTCTCTGTGTGTGTGACTATTATAAATAAATAAAATTTAAAAAAAATATATGTTGAATTGATCATGTGAACATAATTCTCCGCGATGGCCCCAGCAGCTCAGATCCGCACAATATCGTCATTGTGCACCCATTCTAGTTCCTCTCCTTGGGTTCTGAACTGAGAGGAAGCTCTCTCAGCTTTATTGCATGCCTGTCTCCCCCTCTCTCTCCTGAGGAAGTTTCCAGATGAGTCCTTGCTCAATGATGGCAAACTCGCTTTTTCATTTATCAAATATCTATTCTGTGTCAGGCATGAGGCATATGTGGTCCTTCATTGTTTTATTTAATCCTCATGACAAAGGGAATGGTAGTCACTGTTGTCCCCATTTTAAGGATAAAGGAATGCAAGAGCAGAGGGGTATACAAATACGACTTCACTCACAGAGCTAGCTTATGGGAAAGCAGAGATTCCCTGGTTTGGGGCTCTAGAGCCCTTTCTCCTTAGAGATGATACCTCCTCGCCCTCTTCCCTCTGCCAGAGCATTGCCATTATTCCCCTGCTTTCACAGGTTATAGCCACTGAAGTGGGGCCAGCCAAGGTCATTTGTGATTTTTCTTAGGAAATGCACAGCCCCAAATGTAGCCAAGTACCACTTTTATTTATTTATTTTTTTATAAATTTGTTTTTTATTGGTGTTCAATTTACCAACATATAGAATAAACCTAGTGCTCATCCCGTCAAGCACCCACCTCAGTGCCCGTCACCCACTCACCCCCACCCTCCTCTCACCTCCCCTTCCACCACCCCTAGTTCGTTTCCCAGAGTTAGGAGTCTCTCATATTCTGTCTCCCTGTCTGATATTTCCCAAGTACCACTTTTAAAAAATACGTAATATCTCACAAATCTCACTGGCTTACCTCCTTAAAACCATACTGCACTCTTAATATGGCAACATAACCACTTTACCATTAACCAAGACCTACTCTATTTTTGCCAAAATTAATGATTACCCAAATTCGAGGGGGAAAAAATGAAAATGCATAAAAGTAGAAAAAAGTCACCTCTAGTACCCCAGTGCAAGGATACCAGTATTCAGAATGGATGGCTTGTTGTCCTAGTCCCAACAGACTCAGGTCCCTGCTACATGGTGGATCCAGCCTGGTGGCCCATGTGACACCAAAGGCTCCAACCCCCCAGAAGCAGCCACCAGTTCACTGAGAACATTGTGTCTCACTCCCCTTTTGGCCTCTCTTAGGCCAAGTGTGCATCTAGAGCACACACATAGTTTGAAAGATCACTTGAATATTGCAACTTCCTTCTACTGAAAGCATGTTTCCTCTGTCCTCCTCAGGAAAGGCTTGTTATTCCTGTTACCCCCACGTCAAGAATAGGGGTCAGGCCACAGACTGGAGGTGGGACTTTATTTGGAGGGTCTCTGAGAATGAGCAAAATATGTAAACTTATTTATTTATTTTTTTTGTAAACTTATTTTTAATGCCTACCCCCTGCTGAGTACTTTGACGAGAGATTTTTAAGCTCTGTGAGAAGCAGGATTTGATCTTATTCTCTGTCTTTTCCCTGAGACATAGGACTGCTTCAAACATAGCACAGCACTTAAAAGTACTGCAATTTGTTATATATTTACAACAACAGAATTGTAAGGTACACATTCCTCCAAGCAGGGAAGGACCCTAAAAGCAAGGCTTAGCCAAATCCAGGGAGGTGTGCAAGGCCGGCAGTGGATAACACAGCCGCCCTGGGAGGAGCTGCTCCCTTGCAAAGCCCATCTTTTTTGCTCAGGGCTGTTTGGCCTTTTCCCTGAAGGTGCATTTGATACCCTGCTGAGGGCTTCCCACAGTCCCGGTTTCAGTCCTGACAAGAAAAATGTATCATCGACAAAGGCCTTATTTTAATGGATCCACCCCTTCCCATTTGAGCCCAGTCTTCTCACACACTGGATCTCCTAACCAAAGCATTTTGTGTAGGTAGACTCTGTTGTGCAAGAATCTCAAACTACAATGAACCAGAGGATATAAAATGGAAAATCTCACCCAACGTGCCCTCAAGAAAATAAAACTGAAGGACCGAGAGAGACTGATTTCCCATAAATGCCGGAATTACAAAAAGACTGATAATGTTGGAATTTTCTTAAATGATAGGGAATTCATCCAGGGTTGCCTCATATCAGTTTTGGGAAGTTTTGCTTTTGGTTTCTAGAGATGTGGAACAAACAAAAACAAAAACAAAAACAAAAAACAAAACAAAAAACAAAAAAAACAAAAAACAAAAACAAACAAACAAACAAACAAACAACAAAAAAAAAAACCCAGGTCAGGTTGATCTCACAAAATCAGCGGAATTGAGATTTGTTTGCGTGGCTGGATAGGTTTTTGTCAGCTCAGGGAATTTTTAAAGATGGTCTTCATTTGTTTTGATTTTAACAGACTAAATAAACTCTGCTCTTTACATCCCTGCTCATTTATTAAATTTTTTTTTTTTTTTTTTTTTTTTTTTTTTTAATGATAGTCACAGAGAGAGAGAGAGGGGCAGAGACATAGGCAGAGGGAGAAGCAGGCTCCATGCACCAGGAGCCCGATGTGGGATTTGATCCCGGGTCTCCAGGATCACGCCCTGGGCCAAAGGCAGGCGCCAAACCGCTGCGCCACCCAGGGATCCCCCATCCCTGCTCATTAATACAGCCCACCCCAAACCCTCAACAGATTTGCCTATAACTTGCCACAGTTTGCTTGTCCTGAATTGCAACTCCTCAGCTATTCCCCAAAATACTCTTTTTGACAATTATGAGCTTGCCTTGCTTTACCTCTTTTTATTTAGGTTGACACTGGGTGCTAGAATGTTCAAGATAATGCTCTTTACTTAACAGTAGATACAGTATCAAGTAGTTTCTAATTCCTTCATCTTAATCAGGTACACTGACTTCTCTCCTCTCTCCCTTAAGCCCTTTGGCTACATTCAGGAGTTTGAACTTTATTCTAAGAATATTGAGGAATCCCTCAGCAAACAGGTGAGCCACCTAATCACATTTGCCCTTTAGAATTACCGATGTATCAAATGAAGAATGGATGGGAGAGAGGCAAGTCTGTAGTCAAGGAAACTGGTTCAAGAATAGTACAGGAGTCTAAGTGAGATATGAAGCTGATGTGCAGTAAGGAACTGAACCCTTCCCAAAGAGAATTCTGGCATCTGCCCTTTGAATCCTGGGAGGTGACCCCTGAACCCTGGAATGTCATGTCTGAGGAGTGGCTTTTTGTGCCTGCAGGCCTTGACTCACACCCAGAATGATATAGGGTGGAGACTTTGGATCATGTTATGTCAGCTCAACCTCTGAAGGGACTACAGACCAAGGTCATCCATGTGGGCAGCCAACCAGATTTCCATGATTTCCAATACATTGGACAAGTGAACTTCTCTGGCTGGCAGTGCTCTGTGCATATTATCACACATCGTTGCTGAAACTATAATGCTGCCCACAACCGCACCAGGCCAGGAAAACTGGAACTGCCATGTTTGGAACCCGTCTAGACACTGGCCTATCCACCCTTCTTTCCTTGGCCAATGTTAATATGTGTCCTCTAGCTGCACTAACCTATAACCATAAGCATAACCACTTTGAGTTCCATGAGTCCTTCTCATGGACTTTATAAATTAAAGTCCTAATTTACAACTGGTGTTGGAAGTGAGGATGGTCTTGGGATTGTTCCCTCAAGAACAATCTGTGTCCGGACCAAAGAGTAGAGGTGGGAATGGAAGTGAGCAGAGGCTTACAAGAGACATTTAGGAAACAGCACTGGTGAGGCTTGTTGATTAGACATGGTGAGGGGAAGATGAGAAGGATTCATCAGGGTGGCTTTCAAATTTCTGACTTGGCCACTAGTGAAGTGCTTTGTGGTACTTACCCAAACGTGATTCTGACTTCCAAGACATTTTATTTTTAATCCCTAGGATAGAAACATTTTAGATACAAAATAGATGTCGAATGAAGAACGGTCTGGTATGGTGGGTAAGTTCTGATTAATTTATTAACCAGAATAGGAAATGATCATTAATTTATAATGGAATGTTCATTGGAAGATAAACTCCACTTTAGTTTTTAAATCAATCTAGGAGGCCAGATTTTGGGTTGAATGGATGCTTGCAGTTAGAGGTATCTTATTTATTTATTTATCTATCTATCTATCTATCTATCTATCTATCTATCTATCTATCTATTTTTTATTTATTTTTATTTATTTATTTTTTTTAAAGGTAACTTATTTATTTGTTGCTTGCTTATAAAAAGAGTTTAAGACAGGGGTACCTGGGTGGCTCAATCAGTGAAGTGTCTACCTTCTGCTCAGGTCATGATATCAGTGTCCTGGGATGGAGCCCCCCCATCTGGCTCCCTACCTAGTGAGGGGTCTGCTTCTCCCTCTTCCTCTGCAACTCCCTCTACTCAAGTGTGTGCTCTCTTTCTCAAATAAATAAAGTAATTTTTTTAAATAAAGTAAATTTTTTAAAAATTTAAAAAGAGTTTAAGACAGCTTTTAATTAAGAAGTTAAATATTCTGAAAGATTAATTCCATCAAGCTAGGTTAATGTACATTGTCTCATTTCAATTCAGGTTATTTCTGCCCAAATAATAGGTATTGCTCCTATAGTGTCTGAACATCTGGAACCCCTGAGAGTCATGAACAAAGCCTGCTTATGAGATCTCTTTTTGTTATCTTCTGTATAGACCACTGACTTTGTTTTTTTTAAATCCATACTTGGGTATGGATACTTGGTAACCCAAGTAACCACAAAATTGAGTTTACAAAATTGTCTTTCTCTTTATGACACTGCTGTCTTATGGTTAAGGATAGATGCTAGTCATGGCTTTCTTGCTGCCTTATATTTTTCTCACTTTTGTACTCTCTTTTCTTTAGTAGATTTAGGTTTTTTAAAAAGTTTTATTAGCTTTATTTCTGTAACCTTATTTAAATCATACCTTACAATTTAGATTTTGTCACAACTGGATTTAGTAGAAGCAGAGGAAGCAAGTTCACTCTTTTCTGAAACATTGACACACAAAACAGAAGGGAACAATGAATTAGCAAAGGTTATTCATAGAAGACCATCAGAATGGTCATTTAACCAGAACCATCCCTGGTTAAGCTTTTAGAATCACTCTTGTCTCATTAGTATCACATGTATGTAAAGTTATTACATTGAAAGAAATCAGAAGACTAGGTAACATTTCCTCCCACTCACTGCCCAAGGCGTGATACATGATAGTCACCATGTAATCAAGAGCAAGAATCCTTATAACAACCATAATACATAGGCTGCTTAATTTTTAGGATTTTTTGGAAGAATAGATGTGCCACCGTAAGTCAAACTACTGAGTCAAATATAAACTTCTACGCAACTGTTAGCTATATATGTTTTAATTAGCTGAATTCTTAGTGAATGACTAAGATCTATTTTTGTGTGTGTGTGTGTGTGTGAATTCTGTGAAGTCCAATTTTAAGGACTCTTTTCTTTACAAAATAACTTCACAACTTTTATCCTAGTTATTCATAACAAGAATCTTGTAAGGTGGCTGTTATGACAAGTTCTGTAAATAGGAACCTGAACTGTGGTGACAGACCAAGTGACTTGCATAAGACTGCACAGTGAGTTAAGATAGTCCCACTCGCCTCTACAACCATGCCACTCCCCCTTGCTATGCCATATTTCCTTCCAGGTGGGACACATCCATAAAGCAGGAAAATCACATTTAGTTCTTTTCTGAAGCACTCTGCCTTCCTTAAAATAGGGGTATGTCTTGATCATTCATGTGACAAGAAGAATCCAGAAGAATCAAGAAATCTCAATCCCAGAATAATATCTTGGTGGAAAATTGAAATGTTTGCAACCGGAAGTCCGGAGTGAAAATGGCTTCCTAACTTAAGAGAGAGGCTGCTGTTATCATGATGTTAATGATTTAAAAACAAACAACAGGAGACAAAAAGCTCATACTAAGTTTGCGTTCATGTGTGGCACAGAAACGGAGGGGGTCCCCATGCACAAAGCAGCCAGCTGTCTACTCTGGTCACAGCCAGCTGACAGAAGGGTCTGGGACAGTGTGGGGCAGACACCGGTAGACTGCCTGGGCTTGGGGTTCTCTTTCCAGCAGTTGCTAACTGTAGACCTTTAGCTTCTCCAGACCTCAACATGCTCATCCAGGGATTCAGCAGTGGCCATACCGCGCATTCTTGCACAGGGGCCAGCTGTGCTGCAGCTTTGCTGGTTCTCTTTGGAGGCGAAGCCCCTGCACTGACAGTTACTGAGAAGAAAGAGCTTGGGCTGTTTCTTGATGTTCCTGGTGAAATGCTGCGTGGTGGCCATCCCATTTATGTAAGGCACATGAAATCATTTGTCTTCTTTGTCTCTTAGAAGCAAAAAGTTCTAAAGACCTGGTTGCATTTAGTGATAAACAAGGAATACAGGCAAGCAGTGAGAAATGTTTGAATCCAAGCAAAACTAGCACACTCATTTCTGGCTTTTATTTCCTGAAGTATTCCCAAAAGTCATGGACATTATTCCATCTAATTTGGAGATACTTAAAACCATTCATTGAGCAAATAGTAAAACCCATCTTCAGTGGGTTCATTATGTTTACACCAATCCTATTTAGCTAATGTTGCATTTTCTTAACTTGTACTTTCCATGGAGTAATTGTGAGTCAAAGAGAAAAAAGAAAAACACGTAAATTAATCAGCTCTTAAATAGTAAACAATATACCTAAATAGACAATTAGCAGGAGGAACATTGGCAAAGGCAGGGTGCTTTAACATGTATACTTCTGAGTAAACGTAACTTTCGATGACTGATCCTTTCTTTCTTTCTTTCTTTCTTTCTTTCTTTCTTTCTTTCTTTCTTTCTTCTTTCTTTCTTTCAAGATTTTATTTATTTATTCATGAGAGACACAGGCAGAAAGAGAAGCAGGCTCCATGCAGGGAGCGATGCGGGACTCGATCCCAGGACTCCAGGATCATGCCCTGGGCCAAAGGCAGGCACTAAACCACTGAGCCACCCAGGGATCCCCTAACTGTTCCTTCCTTATTGTCATCTCAGTTTGCTGGATGGATGTTAGAAAAATACTGATGCATTTATCCATCTTGGGTCTGTATCCTTGGCAGGGCTGTAGATTGATGCAATGTGCATTTCTGAGAGACAGCAGCAGCTCCTCATCCTCTTCATTCGTTACCAGTGGGGGCTAAGCTGTGGGGACTTAGTGGTCTGGAACAGCTAGGCTCCTCTTGCCTCTGGAGGGTCACACGGTGCACTCACACATAAGCCACTCTCAGTCATTTTAATGGGAGCTGTGTGTGGTTCTGGAGTGATTTAGCCTTTACACGATTCCACTTTGGGGACCCAAACTTTTACACTGCCCTCCTGATTGGCAGTTTCTTGGATTCGGGCCACTAGGGCATCACCCATTTCTCAAAGTCATACACGAAACCGGGTTACTCACATTGGCCAAACGGTATTCTCTAATGGTGTTTTCCAAATACAGAAGGAATGCCCAGTGGCTGCCTTTTTCTGCCTGCCAAGCACTGCTGGTTGCCTGACATGTAGTACCTGCGGTCCTTGATAGCACCCTGTAGAGCAGGTGCTGTTGTGCCGTGGAGGTTAAGAGAGTAAGACCCAGCCAAGTGTCTATCAGCAAATCACAAGGCTGCATCTCCCCTCTGTGCCCCTGGACAAGTCAGGCAATTTCTCTGAGCCTCAATGTTCTCATCTGTAAAAGGAGAATATTATTGTCTACTTCTTAGGTTGTTAAGGAGACAGCCACATAGAACACATCACCAGGCAAGAGGAAAGAACCCCTCATTGTGCAAATCAGGTTGGGTTCAAAAGGTAAAAGCAGTCATATCATTTACAGCATCCACAGCTTTCCTAGACAAGAATAAAATTGTGTAACTCTTCAATCTGAAGGGCAAAATACGCTTCTCTCAGGACCCCATTTTAATAGAAATTAGATGAAGTCCTTCATCAGCCCCCTCAGAGCAAGTCTCATGGGTGGCACCTACCTAGTGGTTAAAAAATTCCTTTTTAAAGCCCATCTTCACAACGGACTTTGACTCTCTTCTACTTATAAAGGTCCATGGTGAACCCTCAACCCCATCCTCATCATGTCTGTCTTTGTTTTGTCCTTGGGGAAACCTGTCAAAACCAAAGACTAATAATCCTTAAAGCAGTTATGCTGAAGTCCCTCCATCCTTGTTCTTCAGATAAAGCTGAGAGAAATGGACATGAGGACTCCAGAGTGGAAAGTGTCTAGTGGGCTAGTCATCACTGGAAGAAATGAGTATTGTACAAAATCATAATAAACATATTTATATTTTTACTGATCCCCTGTATGTGACTGCCACCCTACAGGACAAAGTCCTATCTCTGCCTCGGAATGCACCAGCGCTTTTGCTGGAAAAAATTCTGTCTCCATATAGGGCATGCAGAGTCCTCAGACTGGGATCTCATCTCCAATGGCTATGTCTCTAGTTGTAAGCACACATATTTCAGAAACAATGAGTGCAGAGGGACTGAATCTCTGTTACTCCCTGTTGAAGTTGGGTTCCGGGGAAACTGAGTCTGATAATTTAGCATGAAGAGAGTTTATCAAGGAGTGTCTTGGGATCCACACCTGTGGAGGGAAGAGAAAGGGAGCAGAGGGAGGACCAAGCTTCACTGAAGACCCGGGGCAGCCTCACGTCTCTTATGGGAACCTTGCGAGCCAAAACGGCCCTTCTGAAGACTCTGACTTGGGTTGAGATGGCTAATGTCTTACTACTCATCCCCATCCCCAGCTCCTACTAGGGACAAGTCAGGCACGTGGATCTTACCAGAGGAGGCACCATCTGGGGCCAGCTATCTGAAGCCAAGGCAATCTCTGAAAGGCTGCCCACCAATGCCTCTTCCCCCAGGGTCAACCAGTCCTTCAGTGAAAGACAGTCTTGCTGGTGCATCATAATGTCCATGAGTGTCCCCCCGATACACACACATTCTGCATGAGCTTCAGTGACCCAGTCTCTTCCCCTGTGACCACTCCCATATTCAGACCCACGGTGGAGAACACAGTGAGGATAGTTTCTCCATGTCTTTGGCTTTGGATGTTCCAGGATTATGAGAGGACGGAGGGGAGGGAAATTGGATAGAAGGAAAAGGTAAGAGGAGAATGGAGGGTGAGAAGGAAGGCAACATTTAGGAAGCAGCAGGTTGTGTAGGGCACTGAAGTAGGTGGTTTATATCCTCCATTCAATGCAATTTCCAGCACTTTCTCTTAGAAAGCACCATGTGGCTAACTGCCATCTTGTAGATAAAGAATCTGGGGCTCAGTGAGTAAGTAGCAAGTACAAGTGTTTTGTCTCAAGTTTCTTTTGCTTTAAAATCCGTGTCTGGAGCTGTGGTGTTCCTGGTTCTGAATACAACCATGCGATGGCAGCGCCACAGCCACATGCACCTGACATCAGCTTCCGGGGTCTCCACACGCCCACCTCCTCCCTGTCCTCCAAGCCACTGTATCTGCTCCCATATCTGGAGCTAGACTTACCTCTTCTACCTTTCTTATCACCTCTTGCCTACAAGCATGTCATTCTCTAGCTTCAATAAATACATGTGCAAAGGATCTTGGGGGGTAGCTCAAGACTCACAGCTGTACAGTAGCCATCACCTCATTTCCTCCCCACTCCAGTTCACCCCACCTGTATTGACCAAACTCCCTGCTATAAGAATGTTAGAGAAGGACTCTTGAGAGATCACAAGGGACAGCCAGATGGCTGACGAATTCAAGACAATGTACATTGGAAAGTACTTTCCCCAAAGTACATTTACATCACACGGTGCACGCTTACACGTATGTGGGAACGGCTCTACCGTTTTATACATAGGATCTCAATCCACACAGAAAAACTTCAAGAGGCAGATTTTCCCCTTGTTTCAGCTCTGAGGAAACTGAGTACCCAAGGGCGCCCGAGTTGGGAGGTGGTGCAGCCCTGCTTCAGATCTGACTCTCTCAGATTCTAAGTCTTAACTTTGAACTTGCCCCAGTGAGACACAGACATCGACTATCACACCCCATCCTACCACCTTAGCTGGGAGACCAGCCTTGCAGGGGAGGTCCCTGTGAAGTGAGGTGCAGGTTCTATTTTATTCTCTGCTCTAGGACCCATGAGAGATGTAATCCTGTAGTTCATGTATGTGTACGCATAATTGCAAACACATTTCAGGGTGTGTGTTCCTATAAAATGGTCAATATGTGTTGAATGTATTGGGGAGCATCTATCTTGATTTAGATACCTATGAACAATCAATTAGTATATCCTATTCACATCACCCACAAATAAGCACACACTCACACTCTCACACACACAGACACACACAGTCATGATGATCTTCCCTCTTGGGGATGTTTGTTCAGAGGCTGGCTCTCGCCTGCCTCCTTAGGGCGGGGGCCGGGGGGTGGGGCTTGCACAGGTGTGAGTGTGGGTGGAATTTATTTTCTAAACAAGTGAGAAAATGACAAAATGAACAGAAAAACCACAAAGGCAGCTATGGCTGTTGATCTTGATTTTTTTTATTTTATTATTTTTAATGCGGACAGAAGATGGAGAGAGGGAGGGAGGGAGGTGATAGGGTGGTTTAAGGAGTGGGTGGGGAGAGAGGGACAGAATGGAGGACAAAAGAGAAAATGGGATAAAAGTAACTTGGCCACATGCCCCTCTTAGAACAAATGAGCCTAGCTGCTGCTGCATGCTGTTGAGCCCATCTTACGAATTACCACCCATTAGCAGACGGGAGATACACCGCAGGGAGGTGTGAGGAGGCTGGTTTTCATATCGTCAAAGTACTGATGACTTTGCTCAAACCAGGTCCAAAGGCTATAACCACAGAGCTTGTGTGTGAGCACCTAGTCTCTTAGTTGCTTTAAATTGCATGACTCAGAGTGTAATGGCAATTCTTTTGGTTTTTGTGCTTCCATTTCTGTGAGACGCATGATTAAAAATCCGATTTGCTTTTTTGCTCGTCAAGCCTTAATCAGCTACCCTGCTGGGCTGGAGTGCGAGCCTCAGTAATCAGCCTGCTTTATAGGGAAGGCAGGGGTAGCAATGGGACGTGGGAACACTGCCTTCTTAGGGTTTTCCTTAAACTCTGAAAGCATCCCCTTCCTGCAACATTTCAGTCACAATCTGTGATCAATTAGCTAACTAGCTCCCCCTCTTGAAACTTTTCTTTCAGATAAAAACTGCTTAATGCTATCAAGAGAAGATTTAACATCAGACTAATTTTTGTTTATGGCCATCCTTGGAATCGATCATGTCGGGGGGTGGGGGTGGGGGATGTGGTTGTGTTAAAAATCTGTCCAAAGCAAAAGCAGCAACTGTGCCGTTATTTTAATTACGTCTAACAGCTTTCAAGTCATCTTTTTGACTTAAAGGTGTTTTGACACAGCCTGAAAAGGATAGGAATCAGAAACACTTACCTGCAGAGTTAGCTGAAAGCTGTCACGGGCTTAAAGAGTTAAGACAGTGAAAATGTTTGTCACCCAAAAATACGAGTTTGTGCTACTGTCTGGAATTTGGACTCTTGACAAAATGCCGTGTCATGCCTTATTTACTTTGTACTGTTAATTATTTTATTTTTGTTTTGATCTAGACATTTTCTCTTTTCACCTTGTCATTGAAAGCGAGAAAAAGTCTTGACTATCTTTATAATCCAAGCAACGAATTTATTATGTGATATATAAGTTTCGGAGCAAGGTAACGGGGCCGCAGTGTGATATACAGGTTTCAGAAGGTAAGACCAATAGCAGAGAGATACATTGAGCAATAATCGGTGCTCAGGTACTGTAACAAACTTCTATCTCTTTAAACCAGCTATTCTCAGACACAGCTGCGTATGTATTCGAATCCTGTGGAGAACTAACTCATTATTTATGCCTGGCTCTCAACCTCCAGAGATTCTGATTTCTTTGGTCTGGAAGGTAACCTGGGTGTCAGGCATGTAAAAAGTTCTCCAGGTGATTCAAATGTGTAGGTATGGTCGGGGCCCCTGTTTTAAGCAAACCATACCACCCACACGCAATTTTATTGAGGAAAAATTGGCAAATATAATTGTATTTATGCGCTTGTGATATAAGGGCAGCCAGACACCCAGGATCTTCTCATTCGTCCCTGTCCTGGTTTTGCTCCAATGTGTCCTTCCAGGGCCCCAGACGGCATCGCCAGAGGTGGCTCTGGTGCTGCTTCTGGGGCTACCAACCCAAGCCAGCCCCTGGACATGCCAGTTTGAAAGAGCTTCCCTCAACAACATGCCACAGATTTTGTGGGTTGAACATCAGAAGTGTATTTCCTCAATTCTGGAGGCTAAAGTCTGAGGTCAACTATCGGCAAGGTTGGTTTCTCTGAGGCCTCTGTCCTTGGTGTGCAGACAGCCACCTTCTCCCTGTGTCCTCATGTGGCGCCCCCTCTATGTCCTAATCTCTTCTTATAAGGACATCTATCATATTGGATTACAGCCTATCCTCATGACCTCATTTGACCTTAATTACCTCTGCAAAGGACCCATCTCCAACTATGCTCACACTCTGAGATACTGGAGGTCTGGGCTTCAGTTTAGGAACTGAGTTGGTGAGTGGGGAGGGGATTCATCTCATAACAGCTAACCAAGAGGGGTGTTTGCACTGCCGACATGAACGCCTTTGTCATTGCTCTTCAGTACCTGTGACTAGGAAAAAATAGTGTCAGAGAAATTAGGATGCACCAACATTTCTGAACAGTCCTCCTGAGCTCATTTTATCAGTAAAATTAAGAGTCAAGGTACCAGCCAGGGGGACTCTGTGGCCATATCAAAGGGCAGAATTAGCCTGAGGAATGGACTGGGAAATCTATCTTCCACTCCAAGGACCATCCAAAGGGCCTGAGAGCCTTTCCCAGGGTCCTGGGAAGTAGGGAGCCCCCACCCTCACACCCCTGGTAGGTTGAAGGAGGGTGGGCTGTTTCCTCTGATGCTGCTGGTTCACGGCACCTGGACACTCTAGTCCCAAACACAAGCACCTGGCCATCACCGTGACCATGATGACTTGGACACTAGAGACCATGAGGCGGCTGGAAAGGCCGTGTTGGTTTTCCTCATTAACGGCAGAGCGGTACTTATATTCTTTCAGTGATTGGATCTTTGGACATTTAGCTTGTTGTTGGTTTTTCCTAAGCTTGAGCCTCACACACCCCTTAGCATTTCTGGATTGGAGTTATTCTTTCTTTCTGTTCCCTACCTCTTGAGGTTGGATATATGTCCCCTTTCATTCCTGTAAGAGAAGGTTCAGTGGGCTCTGTTCTCAGATTTCTTCAAGTTCTCTGACTCTTTCCACCCCCTTTGAGTCTCCCTTCTCCCACAGCCAGTCAGCCATAGCCTCGGTGTGAAACTCAGGGTTTACTTCACAGGATTGCACTGTGTTCTAGAGATTTCTATACGTAGTGATTGGGTCCTCTGTTTAGTGCTTTGGCATATCTGCATTATTTCAGGTCCTCTTCTTTGGCTTCATGGATGCTTTTGAAAACAACTCAGGGTCAAGACTAAATAGTAAAATTAATTGAATAAAGTGTTATTTTGAGCTCCCTGAGAACATGGGCCACCTACCCGTGAGTTTCTGACACTGTGTAGATACATATTTGAAATATAGTGAATTGAATAGAATCGGACTTAATTTAATTAGACAAATCCATTTCTGTGAAAGCTGGGAGGGACCTATGACTCTGTCTCCAGAGATGAGCAAACTCCAGGCAGGGGCGCCAGTCTCAGGCCATGCAGGGAGTCAGATCAGACCTGGGTTTAGCTCTCCATTGATCAATGCCTACATTAATTAATAGATCACATGCCTCAAGATTCATGAGCACTTTGCTTTAGGAAGATGTCAAAACAGGATATTATTCACGGTTTCCCATCTAGCACATTTCCAAATGGCACATGAGTTTTAAAAATGAACCGAGGTGTGGATGTTAGAAATTGAAAAACACCCATTACATTCAAAACACACAGTCCCTTAGACAAGACCATGTGGCTTGCAGGCCACAGGGAGAAGGTCGCCCGTAATAAAGGAGCTGGATTGAGTTTGCTGATGGCCAGCCCCGCTCAGCTACTAACAGCCATCTGGATTGTCGATGTGGAGGCCAGATTGCTTGTTATGTCCACCAAGTGAGTTGTCTTGCCCTGGAAAAACAAAATACAAAACATCAACAAAAGAAACCTGTCATCTCCCTGTCTTCCTCCGTGGAAATGAGCTTTCTTCCAACTTGTGCTGGTGGCACAGCCACTGAGCTCATCTCTGCAAATCTGGAGGGTGACAGCTGCCAGCGGGGCGTTTGGACAAGAATCCGATGGGCAGACAGAGGGTTCCAGATGAGGAAGCCACAAGAAGGCATTTGGTGTATTGTTCCCTCGTGCAGTCAGCAGGAGTTCAAGAACACAATACCTATTTATTAGCTGAATGACAATCTTTTCCCTCGCTCACTTTGCTATATAGAAAATGAAGTTTGGGGCTGTTTGTCTGCAGAGCCCTCACACTCTGCAGCTCCCTTTCCTTTGTTTCTAAGAATACGCAAATCACCGAAAGGCTGAAAATCTCTCCTAAAAAAAAAAAAAAAAAAAAAAAAAGAAGCTGGTCTGATTTGGTATTTAATTAAGGCTTTTGTCTCTGTTTTGGATTAGTGAATCTTCTGCTTAGAAGGTGGTTGTTCTGACTTTCCTTTCAAGTTTCTTCTTAAGTTGTATTAATTTTGCTGTAAATTGTTTTGAGATGCTGACCCGGAGGAGCAGAGCTCGTGGCTTTCTTGAAGAGTGTTCTCCTATCAGTGGAGTACAGCAACGCCAATATTTTCCCAAGTAAAATGGCAGCCATTTATCAAATCAATTGCAGCAATTTTACACTGCAGTCCTGCGAATTTTGTACCTATTCATAAAATGTCTGTCTCGAAAAGCACAATACATTTTGCAAACTGTTGCACAGGGGAAGCATCTACCAAATCACTTTATTTGATGCAAAAAAAATTATTAATTTGTAATTGTGATAACACATCTTACACTGACCACTGCACCAAAGACGGCGGGTGGGGGGTAGGGGGCAGGGGGAGGCAGGGCATATAATCAAGGGCTCAGATAAAACAGCGTTCAGAAATCCTGAACCACCTTTAGGATTTACCTTGAGATTTGCAGGTAGAGTATGGTGATGCCATGCTGTTTCATTGAAACAGAAAAACATTTATGGATAGTTTGGATAAAATTTTCTTTCTCACGAGAAGCAGAATTTATCGACTTTAGTTTCCTCAAGCAAAGATTTCAGAGGTGTGCTCAAGGTGTCTGCATGAAGAGAACAAAAGTTCATTTACAAAATGTAAGTTCAGGTCACCTGGATGTCTCAGTTGGTTGAGCATCCTACCCTTAGTTTCGGCTCAGGTCATGATCTCAGGGTCGTAATATCGAGCCCCACGTCAGGCTCGGCCCTGAGCAGGGAGTCTGCATGAGATTCTTTCTTCATCTCCCTCTGCCCGTCAGGTCGTGCTCTCTCACTCTCTTGCTCTCTCTTTATAAAATAAAGAAATCTTTTTAAAAAATGGATGCTAAGTTCCCAAACCTGTGCATATGGAGCAAGAGGCAGGGCTGAGGGAGGTATGGAAATAAAAGCAGGAAGACCCAGGCTTTTATTGAGCAGGTGCTAAGCAGCCGTCGCCGTGCCAGGACACGTACACACACATACATGTTACGCATATGCACATATACAGGTGCATGTAACAAACCCAAGCGACATGTAGTTGCCTACATACTTGCTTCTGCTTTTGTGCTTTAGCAAAAGATTGCTTTCTCCACCTGCAGTGACTTCTCATACAGACAGCCTACCCTCACCTCTGTTTTTTTTTTCGGTTTTTTTTTTTTTTTTTGGCAAATTCCTTTTCTGTCTTCAAAATGTTGCCCAGGTAACACTTCTTCTAGGAAGTCTTCCCAGGTTGTGCTCTGCCTCTACCAGCCTGTTGGCTATTCATTCATTTGTGCCCCATAAATCCCCAAGGCATTCCCTCCTAGATGTTTGTTTGTTGTGATACACTGTGATGACACTTGGGTTAATCTCCAAAGGTAGACCTGCAAGGAGTCTTATGAAACCTAGTCTGAACCTTCATCTAATTCAGTTTCCATCATCAATGCTCCTCTTGGCACCCTGGGCTCCACCAGCATCAAAGATGTATGATACTCAGAGGACCAAAATGGAAGGGGGGCCTCCAACCTGCAATCATCAATGTCACTGCCAAGGAATGAGCAACCCTTCAAAGACTGGTAGCTCTGTCTCTGGGTGGCAGCTGGCTTTGGGAAGTTTTTGATAGCGCTAGGAAACGTGGTACACAGGGCCCAGATGGCCGAGGTGTTGAATAGAAACAGGGGACATTACAGAAAGCAAAAGCCAGATGGACAAGTTCATGGAGCTGGAAAGACTTGTCTGGGGAGCAGTGGGTTTTCTACTTAGCCAGAGATGCAGAATCATGGGAAATGAGGTTTGCAAAGTTGCACACAGTCAAATGGTGGTGGTACTTGAATATGAAAGCTAGGGATTTATTTTTAAAGATTTTTTTATTTATTTGAGAGAGAGAGAGATAGGTACTTCTCCCCTGAGAGAGCACAAGAAGGGGGGAGAGGCAGAGGGAGAGAGAGAAGCAGACTTCCTGCAGAGCTGGGAGCCCAACACGGGGCTTGATCCCAGGATCCAGGGATCATGACCTGCATCAAAGGCAGACGCTTAACCCACTGAGCTACCCAGGTACCCCCGAGAACTAGGGATTTTTTTTTTTTTATTGGGCAATCTAGCATAGTTATTAGGAGTGTAAATTCTAGAGCAACATTGTGTTAGGGACTCCAAACTTATTTTTTCCGTGGTTGTATGAACCTAAGATACATTTCCCAACCCTCAATTTCCTTCTCTACAAAATGGGACTAAATTATTATCAACTTCATAGGGCTGCTGTAAGGATAAACAGTTAAAATATATAAAGCATATAGAACAGTGCTTGGGATGTAACGAACACTATATAAGCATTGTTGTCGTTACGTACTCTTCAGTTCTGAAGGAAACCGGAAGCAAATGATATTTGGGGGAGCATTGTGATGAAAAGTTCAATGCATTTCCCAAAGTATTTATCTACTTACTATTTTATTAGACCTTCAGGCTCCAGAGACTATGCACATGCATAAAACAAATAAAGGAAAGTGCTGGATTCCTTTACCTCGGCGGCACCTTTATTCTGGCAGAAGCATGTGGTGTGTCAAAACCTGGGTCTACCTGTGATAGAAACAGATACGATTTGTTTTTTAAGAGAAGTAAATTTGATGTTTAACTAACATTTATTTGGATTAGTAATAGGTACCTAAAATGTGTGGGAGAATGGCTAGTCCTGAATGTTACTAACATAGATTTACTATGCAAAAGCCACAAAAGGATTACTTAGCATGTGGAAAACCCATGATATCATTGGCTATAGATTCTTACTGCTAAAATAACAGCAAGGTACACAGTCGATACATATGTGAAAGTGAAAAACAAGTTTTATTCTGATAAAGCCCACAAAAATAAAATAACCCCATTAACAGCTAAAAGGATGGTGAGCTATTGACATTCATTTTGCCTGCTAGCACCGCAAACACCACAGCTGAGGAATAAGTAGGGCAGTCGTTGTAATAACTGAGTCTTGTTCAGGATAAGCATGTGGCTTCATTTCCGTGAGCAGGACCCAGATTTGGGAGATAAAGTTTGAAACCTAAAAATGATGATTTATCAAGTATTTCAACAAGGTTCTCTACCATCCCTTGCAATGTTATGGCAGAGAAGACAAGCTTACAGAGTCAGGTGGATGAAATGGGTTGGCTTTTGACAGATTTCTACAGAACTTTCATATTCTTTCTTAATATGTAGCAAGAAACCGGTCAAAGCAGATTCTTTCCTAAGGGAAATATGTTTTTAAGCTATATTTTCTTTTAACATGACTTAAATAGCATTGAAATTGTATTTAAATATGTTATTTATTTATTCATGAGAGACACAAAGAGAGAGGCAGAGACACAGGCAGAGGGAGAAGCAGGTTCCCTGCAGGGGCTCTGATGTGGGACTCGATCCCAGGACCCTGGGATCACGACCTGAGTCAAAGACTGATGCTAAATCACTGAGCCACCCAGGTGCCCGAAACTGTATTTAAATATTGTGGAAAATATAGTATAAAACATTCAAGTATAGTTTTAAAGGGAGGAAAGGCCACAACCCCAGCATTATAACAAAACCAGGGTCATTTTCTCCAGTCTTCTACATGAAGAAACAACTTGAGATTGCAGCATTTACATCTTGAATATTATTTATTAGTGCTTTATTTTGAAATAATTATGACACAATTTAAAATAATCTGAAATATTTATAAAATCGGTACAGAGAGATCTCCTCTACCTTTTTCCCTGCTCTTCCCGGTGGAAACACCTGACATAACTATAGCACAATATCGAACCCAGGGGATCAATACTGATATAATCTACAGACTTTATTCAGATGTCACCAGATTTCACAGACACTTATGTGTGTGTGTGTGTGTATCATTCAAATCGGTTTATATTTTCTCTTACTCAAGAGTCTTTAATGCTCTATGGGTCAGCATATGATCCATAATTACCAAGCTTTTCAATATAAAAACTATATAATCACCTTACAGAAGAAAATAGATAATATTTTTTAAAACCCCTCCAGCTTTGATTTCACTACTTTGAAGTATAGTCATCAAGTTGTGAGTTTCCATACAGCTAAAGGCAGAATTTGTATTTATTCTTACTTCTAAAGTTCGGTCGTTAACCCATAGTTAGTTACTTCTTTAATGTCTGCTCTTCCAGAGGACAGTACATTTCATGAGAGGAGGGGATGCTTCTCTTTATTTGCCACTTTATCCTCACTCTTTCTGATATTTTTAGCTGGCACTTTAATTAGTATCCCTACTCTATCTTTTTATAGATACTTTTGAGTTAAATAATCAGTGAGTAAACAAAATATGTACCATCAAATTTTTAACATGGCAACAATTCCAGATTTACTGTTTAGAATATGTGAAGTCAACAACAACAACAAGAATGGCTCATAACCCCCCCAGGTAGACTTGAGAGGTGAGGGAAAATAAAGCCCTCTGTTTGGCTATGAAAATCCCATGTCTTGTCTAATATTTCAATATCTCAGTGGTTCTCAGTACAGTGTGATTAAGTGGGGGTTAGATACCACCTTGGAAATTTAAGAAAGGCCTAGAAATAAATTCTTGCTTTTTGCCAGAGTGTTGACTGGTCATTCATTGAAACAATGATTAGGTAAGCATCTACAGACAGACTTGAATGTGTCGGGAATTTGACAGGCTAAAAGACATGGATTTTATGATTTACTCAGAAATAAACAGGAAAAGCCATGATTACAGTGAGAAGGATAATTGGTAGAGAAACATAAACCCAAGGAATCTCAGGAAGCCTTCTGATATTGGAGGGTAATGCTGAGTAGATTCTTTAGAAATATCTAATATTCCAAACTTGCACATGAGTGGCTCTACTTCACTTGTCATTTCTACTGGAGCTCGTGCCCCCTGCCACAAGAGGGTGGACATTTAGAGCCTTTAAGAACTTTTGTGTACTACTGAAGATAGGGAAACATAAACCTCAAAGCACCTATCTGAGACTTCTCCTTGGTGAATTTGGTTTGTCTACAAAACTAATTACATGTCCCAAATACCTCCACTCTTCCAAAAATAAAAATATGTTTATTTTACAGAGAAAGCTGGTATCTTGTTAAATGTTAGGTCAATACTAGTCTCTTTAAGATGAAAATGGTTGGAAGTAAGATTAAGGACTTCTACTCACTCATTTTTGTTTTTGTTTTTGTTTTTTTTCTTAGTGAACTACTATACTTATTTTTCTCTTACTGGTTAGCAGAATGAAGTGGGGCTAAAGGAATGATCTTTGAAAATTTTTAATGGGGAATGAATTGAGATGGTGATTTCATTACCTAGAACTTCTTGGGAAGTGAGGCCTATTTAAACAGCAATGAGTGGACCATGGGACCATGGAGGAGGGGGTTCGTAGGAGGATACCATACTCAGCAACATTTGGGGAAACTCCTTTGCTGTTCCCTCTCTCCCTTGCTTCTCAAATCTTATACCAACAAGTTCATCATGGATTAGTAGGATTTAGAGGACTGGCCTGAGAACCTAAGAATCCTTTATAACCCTGACTTGACAAACAAATGTGGCCTAGCTTCTCAGTCACCAAATTTCAATTTGTTTTTTGGGCCACAGTCAGTATAGAAAGAGAGACTCTTTACCATACTCACAGCTTCTTTTAGAACATCCTGGGATATAAGGGCCCTAAGTAACCCCCTGGTCATGTCATCACTAACCTTTAATGAAAGAAAAAAAAAAAAAAAAAAAGAACAGAGAAGGTAAGTGACTTATAAGGCATACTGCTAGTTAGTGTAAGGAACCTAGACTTGACCAGTGTCTTTCACTTTTGTCTCCTTTAACTTACATCACTCATTGTCTATAATAGCCAGTGTTCTCCAGAAAAGAGCCAACAGGAGAGAGGAAGAGAGAGAGAAGTTAGTCATCAGGAATTGGCTCATGTGAAAATGGAGACTGACAAGTCCCAGGACCTGCAGTCAGCAACCTGGAGACCCAGGAGAGCCAGTGGAGTAGTCACAGTTCTAGTCTAGAGGTCAAGAACCAGGCTGCTAGCTGATGGTGTAAGTTCCAGCCCAAGTTCAGATGCTTGAGACCCAGGAGAGACAACAGTGTAATTCCAATCTGACTCCGAGGGCCTGAGAACCAGGAGAGCCAATGATATAAGTTTCAGTCCAAAAGTAGGAGAAGATCAATGTTTTCTCAGGCAAGCAAAGTTCCTTCTTACTCAGCCTTTTTTGTTTATTTAGGTCATCAGTTGATTAGATGAGGCCCACCCCCCACTAAAAAGGGTGATCTTATTTATTCAGTCAACTGATTCAAATATTAATCTCATCCAGAAATATCTTCGAAGATAAACCCAGTATGTTTGACCAAATGTCTGGGCACCCCAACACTCAGTCAAGTTGACACATAAGATTAACCATCCCACTGTCCTCCCTTTGTGCCCCTAGTACTACCCCCAGTCCCATCCTCACTCCTGCCTCTAGATCCTCCCTCTCTACACTTGTTTCTGATCCAAATGGAAGCAGCTCTCAGGTCTCCCTAGTTATACTCATCTCTTCTTAGTCAAGACATGTTGACTTTAATAAGGTAAAGAACTTTCAGGGTTGTCTACAGTGGAAATGAGATGCCAGTGGAAAGCTTAGAGCATTAATTCCTAAGTCTGCCTTGGTTCAGACAGACTCTGAGGAGAAGGGAAGTCAAGGGGCTTATAGATTCACTGCTTAGAAAAGCATTATGATGAAGGATATATATCTGTGACAGACCCACAGAGTATATAGGAATTAGAAAAATTGGTTTTATGTTTTAGAAAAAGCAGATTTGTCCTTGACTGGAAAATTGAAATGGTAATAGTCAGTAGGAAAGAATTCTCCATTCAGCTATGAATATATATATATATAGGGATCCCTGGGTGGCGCAGCGGTTTGGCGCCTGCCTTTGGCCCAGGGCGCGATCCTGGAGACCCAGGATCGAATCCCACATCAGGCTCCCGGTGCATGGAGCCTGCTTCTCCCTCTGCCTGTGTCTCTGCCTCTCTCTCTCTCTCTGTGACTATCATAAATAAATAAAAATTAAAAAAAAAAATTTTATATATATATATATATATCCCTCCTGTAATAAATTGAAAACAGTTTGCATTGGGGGAATTTTTAGAAAAATATGTATCCCTAAGTAGTGAGTGATTGTTTAATTAGGCAGTGCCCTCTTCACTTCGCTGTGCCCTGCCATTCTTCTGGAGTTGGAAGATACATTGATTTGAGGATGGCTGGGCCATGGGAGCACCAGAGCCAAATCTCAAGTGGTCACGGTAGATGAACCTCCAGCCTAGAATCCACAATCCAGGTGAGGAGACAATTAGGCTTCAGAGGACATGAAGAAGCTGATGATGAGAAATCTAGGCAGACAAAATGGAAAACACTAGGAGCAGCTCTACTATATTGAGGAGAGCACGATACTACTATAGTATAGTATAGTATATAGTCAAGCTACTATGGATTTGAATCTCGTCTTTACACCATACACATTGCGTGACTTTGATGAGCACTTGTCTTTATTTCTAAAAACTTGGATAGTAACAACTTCCTCTACACAAATGCATTTGGCACTAAAAGCTAACACGTGGGGAAATCATTGGCACAATGTCTGGCATGAAGTAGGTGACTGATAAATGCTAACTAAAACTGAATATTAAAGAAGTGTGCATGGAGCAGAGGTCAGCAAGCCAAGGCTGAGGGTGTCAGGTTACTTGTGCATTATGTTGATGTGGGAAGGGCAGCCAAGACTCAGTGGTCTGAAGTATGGAAAGGACCAAGACTCTAGGTAAAGGCAGTGTGCATTCGCCTTATATAAATTCTCATGGAAGGGCCAGAAATAGGACTTTTGGTCTCATTTTGTTACAGCTATTTTTGAGAAAGTAAGACTTCTAAGAGCTTTCCCAAGGACACAGAGTTTGTTAAGCAGAGTGGAAGAATTCAAGACAATTTGTCCCCAGAGCCTAGGATCTTGCCACAACACCTACTTCTCTTAAACTGAAGCTCTGGAGTCCCAGTTCTGGTGGGATGGAGCAGACTCACCCCATCCTGTGTCTTCCCTCTGAATGCAACTTAGAAGGAAACTGTAGCACTAAATACTTGAATTAGAAGAAAGCAAGACTGCAAGTCAATGATCAAGATTCCACCTTAAGAACTTAGAAATAGGGGCACCTGGGTGGCTCAGCAGTTGAGCATCTGCCTTCGGCTCAAGGTGTGATCCCAGGATCCTGGGATCAGTTCCACATCAGGCTCCCTGCTCGGTGGGGAGCCTGTTTCACCCTCTGCCTATGTCTCTGCCTATGTCTCTGCCTCTCTCTCTCTCTGTGTGTCTCTCATGAATAAAAGAATAAAATTTTTTTTAAAAAAAAAAAGGGAATTAGAAATAAAAGAACAAAATAGACATAAGGCAAACATAATAAAGGAAATAATAAAGAGCAGACATCACAGAAATTAAGAAAACCAATAGAGAAAAATCAGAGATACCAAAAGCTTGTTCTTTGCAAAGGCCAATGAAATTGAGATACTTCTAGTGAGAATGAGTAAGAAGAATATGGAAATGACATAAACTTACCAATATCAGGATTGATAAAAGAGACATCAGCACATACCCTAGACATTAAATGGAAAATCAGGAAATTCCATGAACAATCTTTAGGATCTTGAGAAAATGACACAACATTAATTTTCACATCTATAAACTGATATTATCATAAACATGAGAAGATTGTTGCAAGGATTAAATTAACATACATAGACAGAAAGAGAGAGAGAGAGACAGAGCCTAATGAGGCACCTGATGTCTGAGAGGTGTTCCACAAATATTTTCACAATTTACAACTGCCATGGTGCTGCCCATGCCATTGAGGTCAGAGGAGGCCTAGGAGCTCCATGGATGGGGGAGATGAGGGAGACAGTTGGGCATCAATTCTTCATTGAATAACTGGGGCCTGAAAAGAGGCGTCCAAACCATGACTACACAAATAAGAAGCAGAGGGGACAGATGATCCTGGAACAGAGAAGGACTGGAACAGGGGCACACAGGGAGCACTTGTGGCAGGACCGGAAGGAGGTAAGTGCCCTCCGCAGAGAGGATTACAAATGCAGAAGGGTCAGGGCTTGAGTAGAAGTGTCAGATGAAGCAGAAGTCACTGGGGGCCATGTTTACATGTCCTGAATCCCTGGATAAGGAGTCTGGACTCGACCCTACAGGCAATGGGAGGACAAGGTACACACCAGGGATAAGGGTGCATTTCCCTGCTCCTCTGGAATTTCTTTGTGCATTTTGCATTTGGAATCGCATACCTATGGCATGCAGCTTCAAGATTACGTTCATGTTTACTTCTTCCTCCACATTTCACAGATATCCTTTATTTTTTGTTGGTGGATAAATACCTGCAGGTTTTCACACCTGTTTCCCTTTCAGGAGAATGCAAATATAAAAAAAAAAATAATCAGTTTCTTTACTGACAGGTGGATGTTTAGTGAAGTTTCATGGCAATTAAAACCATATTCTAAATATTTAAATAAGCAACATAAAATATGAAAATAAGTTTATATTCAATAATTTGGTGCACTTTATTCAAAAATATCAAATGTTTCTTTAAAGCCTTTTGTTTGATTAGAGAATTTATGAGCCTTCAAAGCACTGACTTACAAATTAACAAATTTGCAGCTCAAGCTGCTCCTGAGTAACCTGAATTGGCATCACATGACAATAAACAAGAGAAACATTTTGATGGGAAAAGAAGTTGACAAGTTTATAAGATACCGGTTTTCTATTAGAATTGCCAAAATCATACCGAAAACATAAATAATAGGATAATGTCAACTATTTGTAATGGGCAGAGAGCATGATTTAAAAAAAAATGATAGGGCTACTGATTCATTATTTGTAAGTTTTATGTTAAACCAAGGAGTTTTGAATATGTGGCCATTCTGTTCCAGAGCATATCAAAAAATAAACATGAGTGGAATACAGAGAGTTGAGGTAAAGTAGGGAGCGGCCACCACCCCATATAACAAAACTGTGCTCTCTCCTGCAAATACCACATGCTGCCTCGCGGTCTTCATCACCTACTGTTTGCCCCCCAAGTTCTGCTACAGAGAGATGTGAAAAGTCCACCTCTCTGGATCCAGGGTACATGGCACAGTTCTGGCTTTCAGAGATTTGAGATTTCTTTTCTTCCCCTTTCCTCTCTGGAAGTGACAATCAGATGTCCTTTGCAGGGAATCACCTTAACCAATCAAAGCACAGAATAACACCTCTTATTTCTTTCTCTATCCCTCATTAGCAGTGTATGCCCTATGCCAGGTAGGTTCTTGGCTCTGTGCGTGTACGCATGTACACATATATGTATAATAGCACAGACACGTAATCCCTTCTAAGTTGTTAGGACACTCAGTTCCACTCACATAAGATGTGAAACAGAGATTCTTCCAGAATAGGGTGTGCAGCGCATCACATCATCCAAAGTCCCAGAGCAAGGGCGCTATGTAGCAAGGCAGTAATTCCTGTTGACAGACTCTGGCCACACCATTCTTGACATTGGGTAAATTAGCCAGGCCAGGAGCAAATAAAAAAGAAGAAACAGGTGTGAAATCACCTTCCTGCCTCCCGGGATGAATGCGTTGTACACTAGAGGCAATGCACCTGCACTATTGTTTCAGAGGAAAAAATAGCTTTTAAGAGCAAATACTCCTGAGCCTTGATAGAGACAAGCGACTCCTGTGTAATTTGAGTATAAATGGGTCCCTGGGTTTTTTTTTCCCCTTTTATGATGGTTTATATTATGTTAACTCTTTGAGGAGATGGCTCTAAAGCTCAAACACTTAAAGGCTTCTTGCTTTAAATAATGAGGGGAGAGGAGGCTGAGGAGGGATCTAATTTCTAGAACGGCTGCAGAGGACCCCACACTGCTGTCTGTCCTGATTTCTTTGGGACCATGAGGTCCTTGGCTTGGTCTGTGCTCGCTGATAGCTCCTGGCTGCTCTGGATCACGCCCCTCAGAGGATCAGTATAGACAATATTTTGGTGAATGCCTGCAGCCCCATCCTCAATATGTAATTCAAAATAGAAATGTTAAAGGCATTGGCAGGAAATCACAGGAATTCCTTCTTTTTTCTATGCTAACTACTTTAGTGCCTTTTAATATATGCATTTTTATAGAGTTTTTTTTTTTTCCCCTCGTGGCTTTTTTTTTCTTTTTTTTTCTTTTCTTTTTGCCACAAACAGATAGGGTTAATGCCCACTGGGTAATGGAGGGCTACCCCAATCTTAGATCTCCCACTCCTGGGCTGACCTGAGCACTCCACAGTGAGGCCTCCTGGCACCGATTGCCTCCTGTTCCCTTGGCTCTGCCCTGCTCTCAGCTGAAACAGGATGGGCGGGGGGATAGAGAGGTGAGGACAATGCAACCATAAATTCACATTTATTAAGTCAGACTAGTTCCACAAGACAAATAATAGTCTAAAATTGCTCTGAAAACCTCTTTACCAGCCTCATTTGCTGGATCTTAGTTCCTCCCTGGGGCGAGTTGCTTTGTTCTCTGTTTCTTCCTGAGCCAAGGTCCTGCCTTCCTCTGGTAAATTCCTAATCTAGAAACTGGAACTTTGCTCCTAAAAACTCCCAGCTTCCTGAGAGAAATAAGAGCTGTTTCTACTGGTCCAAGCTCCTGACTGTGACCTTTCCCACTGGGTCGGCTTCCCAACAGACATTCCGATAGGAATTCTAGAATCTCATTGCCAACTGCTTTGCCTAGATTTCTGTTGTTCTCGTGAGTCCTTTGAATGTGTGTCATGTTGGTCAGAATGAACTCTCTGTTGGCTATCACAGGTGCTGTCAACACCTGCCCAGGTGGACATACCCAGCACCTGTTCACAGGCTGCCCATATCTGCTCCAGGAAACCAGATGTAGCCTGGCTGTGACTTAAGTGACATTCTAGACTCTTTGCCAATACGTACCCAGCCTATGTCTAATATTCTCTGAACCCTACTACTGTGATTAATGGATTAGAAATTAGGTCCCAATGTTCCTCTTGATATTCCCAGATCAATCAAACATCTCCTGGATCTCCACTGTCAATCAAACATCTCCTGGATCTCCACTGTGTGCTCGGTGTGGCTTTAGACACGAGGGATGGACAAAGGAAAAGCAATTGCCTTTGTCCTTGAGAATCTTACAAAGTATGATCTGCTTGGTCCAGATCCTTGCTCTTTCCGCTCCTGCCTGTGGGTCTTTGGGCAGGCTTAAAATAATCACCCTCTTTGTTTTCCTATTTGTGAAAAAGAGATAATAATTCTTACCTGTGCGGGTCGTTGAGAAAACAAAACCAAATAGTGTGTGTGTGAGAATAAGTGCACCTCGTGACATGATGATTTTCCTCTAGCATCTTTCTGGGACAGCCTTACTTACTAGAAAAGTCACTAGGCTTTTGTTTTCGTTTTTCTTTTATGTAAAATGAATTGTTGAGCTCCATGTGGACCAAAGTCTTTTAAGTTTAAAAACTTCATGATTCTAGGTGTCAATACAGTTAGTTTCAAAAAATGAGTACGCTCAGCATTTAGCACAGAACTATCCAATAGAACTTTCTACAGAGATGGAAATGTTCAGTATCTATTCTATCCAATATGGCAGTCACTCATCCCATGTGACTATTGAGCACTAGAAATATGGCTAGTGCAACTCAAGAAACTAACTTCTACCCATTTTGATTAATTGAAATTTAGGTAGACTAGCCAAGGAACAGACTTACTTTATTCTCCTGTGTTTACAAACTGAAGCGGAGCAGAAGAGTCTTAGCGTAAGTCACTTTGGATGTCCTCTCTTTCAGAAGTCAAAATGGCACCCTCAGCTAAAAATATGCACCCCTCCTTTTGTTCACGCTGCTAGGGAAATGAGAGAAAATTGAATAAAGATACACAGGACAGTTTCCATACTTCTGTAATTTCCCCTGAATTGCTCACAAAGTGATGATTATTCTCCTCCCATTAAACATGGGGCCATCTGGGGCATAGATATGCAGGAAGATGAAAATGTGACTGCACAGAACCTATTCTTTAAACATGGATTTGTTCTTTTGTGTTGTGTGGAGGACAGAAGGATTTTCTGAACTTCTATGGGAGCATCCCGGCATCTTTATCTCTTTCACATCTGCCGCTGCGTGGAATTGATGGTAATCGGGGTTATTATTATGGTGTCTTCCTCCACTTAATACAAGGCCATCTGGGGTTTGTGTGGTAGGGGATGGATTAGCATTTTTTTTTCAAGTGCTCTTCTTCTTTAGTAAAAATATTTTACGGAAATTATTTCAGAGAAAGGATTATGATAATAATGATGATAATACTAATAATAGGGTTATTATGTGAGATCTCCTTTTTAAAAAGCCTCCAGTAAGCATAATCCAGAGCAGGCAAGGCCAGGAGTTGAACACCTGGCCTGGCCTCTGGAAGCGATCGTGAGTGGTTCGCTCGGCCTCGCGGGCTTCTCGGCAAACCAAGATTGGGACTCCGAATTGAAAAAGTGTCAGCGAGGATGGAGGAAAGACCCTCAGTCACAGAGTCAGATGGCTGGTCCAGACTCCGGATCTGTCTGCCCAGCCTGTGGGTTTGTGGGCAGGCTTAAAATAATCACCCTCTTTGTTTTCCTCTTTGTGAGAGAGGGATCACAGTACTCACTTTTGGGGGTCGTTGAGAGAACGAAACCAAACAGTGCCATGAGGCCTCTTTGCACAGTGCTTGCTATGTGGTCTTAACAAATTTTCAAGTAAAAACAAAAATAACATTAGAATGCAAATGCCCAACTTAAGTGGCTTTTCAGGTTCCTTATTTCTTGACAGATTATCCCAAGAGCGGTTAATATTAGAATCAGTGTAGCATTTCTACTTTGTGGTGTATAATTAGCTTAAGTTATAGATAAATGCCAAGAGGTTGGGTGAATCTAAAACTTTATTTAAATCGGTTCCTAATGTATGCCTATAACATAGTGATGTACAGTGATAAGAACAGAATTTGGAGTCCTACAAAAATGTCTTCGAATTATTGGCAGAGTGCCCTTGAAGAAGCCATTTGTCTCTCTCAGCTAAGTGTTATTTACAGTAATAGTTGTATGAGGAAGGTATGTCACATGGTTATGGAGAAATTATTCAAGTTACATAATTTAATGTGGAATCTATTATGCAGAGGCACATAATAAGTGCTGGTTTTAATATATGGTATATGATAAATTATATATATATTTCCATTGGCAGTGTGTGTGTGTGTGTGTGTGTGTGTGTGTGTGTGTGTGTTTGTGATTCAGTTCTCTTTCCTTCCACTCTGGTACAGCCTTGTCCTTCTGTCCTGTGGAAATGATGTGAATCTAACTGGCTTGACTTTCTAATGGCTTGACTGCTCCAATACGATATAACCTTTCATTTCATGTTAAATATCTTGCTTTCCATTTATGGACTTTTGTGTCCTTTGCCATCTACTCTGTTACTTTGGATGCCTGTCAGAAAGGTCTTCTCCTTCCTGAGATCCTGCCCAGCTCTGTCATGCTATCTTTGGCAGGTGGATTTACAATGGTTGCATACATGAGAAAGCAGACTTTGTTTGGAAGACACTGAACTAAATAAAGGTACATTGTTTTCTAATAACATATGTTAGCCTATATTTTAACTTGATGAGAAAATCTCCTTTTAAGATTAGAAACCCAAATCTGTTTCCTTACACAAATATTTATTTTACTCCATTGTGTAGGCACGCGCCTCTGATATTACAGCACTGTCTAGGATAGCATATTTGCATCTGTTTAGCAAATTAGAAAAAAAAATGAGTCTGGAATCCTATATTCTTGGCATCTTTTCTGAGATGAAAAGAACGTCTACCGAAACCATGTGCCATGCTCTGAATCATGGGTCTGACCAATGCTTGTTCAGAGACTTTGAGATGTTAGAACTGGAAGGCAGCATGAGATTTATGTGAGTCTTGGGACTCTCCTTGCAGATCATTTCCTTTGTCTTGCTGTTCTTTGAATCCCAGAAGTTGACCCCTGTGGGCTGCGTTTCCCAGGCCCTCAATGCAGGTGGCATTCAGGTGGGTCTGGTCAATAGGAAGCCCTCCTGGGAAATGGAAAGCTGGGATGAAGGGAGGAGCCGGCTATCTTTGTATCTTTCTCTCAGCAGGTGATGGCCCCCATAGTGGTCGTGTCTTCCATCCTAGAGGTCCTCATTAGCTGAATCTTCCCCGGGTGACATTGGCCCCTGTACTCCTCCGATGTCACTCTTTTATTTTACTTCTCCGTCCTAGGCCAGTTAGTGCCTCTGTTAGCCACCATGCTGGGGTTGGATTTGCAGCTCTCTCATTACCTAAGTAATAGAGCTTTTACACTAATTGTCTCTGTTTGAAATACTTAATGTCTTTCTTTTCTTATTTGAACCCTGACTGATATATACAGTTTTTCCTAAGGGTTTGCAAGCTCCTTTTAAGACCACAAGTTTTTCAGAGCTTCTCAGGGCCCACTGTTGACTTAGGAGAGAGAAGGACAAGAAACAATTGGCCGTAGTACCCCAGTAGCTGTGGAGAAATGGTAGGCATTGACACGTGGTTCCTGCATGCGTGATGCTCAGAGCCTAGTAAGAATAACATTGATGTGTTTCTGTGACTTTTTTTTTTTTTTTTTTGTTTCTGTGACTTTTAAATCGGAGTAATATGTAACCTCTGCTCTCACTCTCTGCAAAGGTGTTTTGTTTGCTAAAAATATGACTGAATGAAAGAATTAGTCAACCAGTTGATTAGTGGGGAAGGACATTACATCAGTGGCTGTGAGGTTTGCCTATGTACCAGTAGGGATGAAAAATGAATGGAGAACAAGCATTACATGGATGAATGAATGAATGAATGAGAAATCAACACAGGAGGAAAGAACACTATACCATGTGTTCTTCACAGCCATGGGTTCATGCTACAAGTTGTCACCCACTGGTAGCTGTCTGTGGGTTTTTGTCTAAACTGTGGTATCGATTGGCAAGGTCACTTTGAGGAAGTCTTTCCTTCTGCCTGGATTTGTCTTCTCACCTGCAAAATGTGAAGTGTCCACCAGGCAAATAGACTTTATCGTGAATGTGAAATGTGACCTAGTACAGTGGCTGCATGTTTTACTCTAATGAGAAGGAAGCTGAATGAGCCCGTGAGCTTCGGAGGACAAGAGTGCTGTGGTCTATTAGTGGTGCCAGCCATGGGGACACCGGCTACATGGGCACCCGGATGGTGCTGTTCATCCGGGCAGCACCGGCTACATGGGCAGACCTGGTCCAGTGCTCTGTTTCTCTATTACATCTGACTCATTACAAACAGACTTGCCTCAATCTTTCTCTGCACATGGAGGCAGCTGGAAGTTACTGCTGCTTGAGATAAAAAAACATGATCTTTGCTGAATTATAAAAGCAGTTTTCCATTGTAATCGCCTTTACACTTGCCTGTGTTCCACACTAAGTGAGGGCACTGCAGGGACAAGGATGTTTTGTTTGCACAGTTGGAACCTCAATATGAGATACAGGTTGTAACATAGGCTAAATAGGAGAATTGTTGGCTGAATTTGATTCTATGTGACCTGTGAGATCCATCAGCAGATGAGAACCAGGGGCCAGGATATAAATATAAATATAAATATAAACTGTGAAGGTCAGTATGGAGCAATCTCTCTGTCTTAGCCACTGGACCCTCAAAGCAGAGCTTCAGACAGGGGCATGGATGCAGAGAGTTTATTTTAGGAAGTGGAATCAGGACAGAGTGAAACAAGGAAGGAGAGAGAGCTAATTCCCACTCGGGACAATTGGGAACTTCAGAGGAACCTGTACAATGTAGGGGCAGAGGAGGCTGTAGTTATGGACCATCTTCCATCCACTGTCTGATGTTGGAGGGTTGCTCTATGCCTATGAAATTGCTTAGACCTCTGGGCTCGTGCAGGCATGGGAAAGCTCAGTAGTGGCCTTGGTAGGGACAGAGGAGCCCAGGGCAGAAAGCAAGAAGTGGCAAAAGGTGCACCTAAGTACACCTAGTTGGAGTGACCACGCCAAAGAAACAAGATGGGCAGAGAGGATGAAGAGTCATGGGACGGGGCAGATGCGAAAGCTGAAGACAGCGCTTTCCTTAGCTCCTTGGAGGTGACCTGAGGGGCCTGAGACACCCGTGTGCATCTCTGCTCTGCATTTCCTAATGGCAGAGTTGCCACATCCCAGTGACAAAGCAGGAGTACAGCCCCACAGAGGCCTCGCTTGTGCCCTTGGCCTTTGGCCAGCAGCTTACCTGGACTTGAACTGTGCCAACCGAGGACCAATTTTTGTAGAATTTTGGTAGAGCACAGTGGGCACAGGATTGTAGCAACTCCTTCCTTATGATTCATATGGACTCAACTCTCAAGGATTTGAGGCTACGTCAGTTGTACTGCTCAGCTCTTCAGCTCTTCACAAATGCTCCCCATCACAAGGCAGCCATTCAGACATCCCACAGACCCCTAGCACAGTTGGGGAGGAGGCAGGATCAGAGAGATAGGAGGAAAGCATCAAAGGTATGAAAGGGGTCGGGGACCAGGACTGGCACACGGAGCCATGTGTTGCGCAGCTTAAGTATCAATGATAAAACCACAACATTAATTTTAAAATGTAAGATAATCTCTTCTCTGTTTTTAAGAGAAGCTAAGGACTTTTAACAACTTCCAGAGCATTAAATATGAGGGAAGAATTGAAGAAGATTTGGTTACCTCAAAATTAAAATACTCTGTTCCAAAAAGGAATGGGGGGAAAATGATTTTGATGTTTAAATAGGAGAGTGATTAATATCCAAATTGTAAAAGGAATACCTAACAGTCACACGAGGAGATCTTCTAGTCTTTAGTGGCCAGAGAAATAAGAAATACAGAAAACTATTACTACAAGCGTATTAGCTTCCCTCCTCCCACTAAAAAAAAAAAAAAAAAAAAAAAAAAAAAAAAAAAAAAAAAAGGCTATAAAAGTAGGTGGATACCAAAGGTTGACAAACATTGGGGAATACAGGAACAAGTTTTCTAGTAGGGATGTGGATGGCACAGCCATTCTGAAGACCAACATGCTCATAATCAGTCAACTAGAGTGTAGATACAGACTGTGACTCCAGCAATCCTTCCCCTGGGACTGTCCCAGGAAAGAAATTCTCTCACATATCCATAAGAAGACAGGGACAAAGATGCTCATTGGTTACTGGTCCTCATAGCAGAAACCGGAAGCCACGTGTCCTCCTGGGGGAGGGCACCACCACGGTGGCAGACACACATTGTAGGGTAGTAGCGGCAGTTAGGGCATAGTTCAGATGCTTAGCTATACGTGTAGTACCATAGACACATCTCAAAGATATAGTATTTAATGGAAATGCAAGAAAAAGACTAGAGGTACAACACAGAGGTAGTCCTGTCGATAACAACCATTTTGAAAAAAATCTCAGAAAAATACTCACTATATCACACTAAAACGGTTGTATGGGGAATGGAAATGTGTTAGGATGATAAAAGATGATAGGTTATAAAACAAGAGAAACAGGAACCAATGTTAATCATGCACAGTGAACTGAAGAGTGTGTTCAGGTCCGCCTTCTGCATTCCTGTGCTTGAAGTTAAAACTCAGTATAATACTATATGTAACCCTATATTTCTCCCTACTATAATATGATGAAGAGATAATAAAGGAAAATAATGAAGTTGGCAGGAACGCACAACCCTAAACAGAACAGCTTGGCTGTTACACCTACAGCTGAGGGCTAACACAGTCGTGGTGGTCACTCAAGTATCACCAGTAGTGTCATCAGAATGTTAGGGTTTTTCAGACATGAACTTTACTATTGGTAAAGTTCCCATAAGAGAAAAATATAATCTCCCCTTGGCTTGCAAAGTAGGTGTGTTCTCAGAAAGTTCAGTGAGTGAGAAAGCTATACAGAAAGAGCTGTGTGTTTCTATCTGTAAAATGAAATTAGGTTCTAGGTTCAAATAATTTCCAAAAAGCTTTTCACCTGCATGAATTTCAGGTGAGGGTTTTGAAAGTTCCACAACATGGAGGTTGGTTTTTTGTTTGTTTTTGTTTTGTTTTGTGTCGTTAATCTCTAAATCATTGTTCCATGAATTAGAATGCATCCAGCATCCATGGCCCTTGCCTACCAAATGCCCTCACATCACCCCCTAAACACTGTGACCGGAAGGGCACCCAAATTTGAAGGTTCTGCCTAAGGTAAAATGCTGCCTTCATTGATACCTGTTGAGGCAGTGGAATTTCAAATGACTGTATAATGGAAGGCCAACTTCTTTTCTCCATATTGGAAGACTTTTTAACCTTCGATCTAGGAATTTGACTTTATAGGGCATCTTGAAAGCGAAGGTTAAAAAGGTGGCAACGTCCCCTCTGAACTGGCTTATAGGAGATGAGAATTTTGTTCAAATTTGCCTTGGTCGGGCAGGTCTTGGTGGTAACTGTCATGCTTAATCACCAGTCTTATGAATAACAATAGAAGCAATGAGCAAATGGTTATTTCCCAGGGAAAATCCAAAATCCTGGTTCAATTTGAAATAACTCATGCAGCTTGGAAAAAGCTGAAAATAATCAATGATTAACCAGAACATGAATTCTGGGAAACTATGAAAACTTACAGTATAAGCAATTTCTGCTTTTAGAAGCAGAATTAGTATGGTATTGGCCTACTTTAATGTTTTTCAAACTTTTAAAAAGGAAAATATCATTTTCAAACAAGCTATTAGGTAGATCCCTAAATATAAAGCAAGTGAAATCGGTATTTTCTTATGACAAATGTATTTTCTAAAAAAAAAAAAATGTATTTTCTAATCTCAAATTTATAATACCTCATTATTATATCAAGCAGCTACAAAATGAAGCTGTTTTATTGCATAAGCATTTGAAATCAAGGGTAATGACAACTCAGTCTCATCTGAGAAAGGATCTACTTTAGCATCTACTTTATTCTGGTAATTTCTTATGGTTGTGCAGGGTTTAAATATCTTAATCCTTACAGATAGAACCACACAAGTAGCATTTTTTTAAAAATTTTCTTTGTACTCTCAGAATAATCTGTTGCAAAAGTTTAAGATATAAATGAGAAATCTTTTTTGTTTAAAATTCGAACGAGTATCTAACTTCGCTTATAACCAAACCACAGTATCTAAGTGTTCTCATAGTCAAATCATAAATTCAAAGCTAGAGGAATAGCAAAACTAAACAAACCAAAGCAAACTAAAGCAAATAAAACAAAAAAGGAATCACTTAAGCCCGTGAACTACCCACAGTAAGACATAATCCCACAGAGACATGTCATATGTTCTCCTATTATCACACAGATGGTAGCAAAACCGAGATGGGAGCGTGAACCTTGCAGGGGCACCTGACCCTTGCCTGGCATCTACTGAGCAAAGCATGTTGGGCTACAATAGTGCACAGTACACATTTGGACTTGACACGAGCACAAATCTTTGCATAGGCCTGAATCATCTGAGGGCCAAGGTAGAGCTATGGTCTGCATCGTTAATGATATATCTGACATGAATTTAAATATATTCACAGGATACATGCGAAATATTTTCAGAGATAGGCCAAAACAGGTTGGGCCAGTAGTACAGATGAATATGTTGGTCACCTCCAGTGTGTTAAAATTTGGTAAAGAACCACACCATTTAAAAAAGTGCTAAATATGTATAGTAAAAATGAAATTCTGTACTACCATTTATACTACTGGAAAAATCACTTATAGAACCTGTCCTACTTGAAATTGGCCTGCATTTTTAGGCAAAAACTTAGAAATATATTCTTAGCACCTCAGTACAGAAGAAACTAGAAGAAAGCTGACCTCATGGTCTGCATTGACTTGCCGCTCCGTGACTACCAGCCCTCAGATTCTCTTGATCCTGAGTCTTCTCACACCCTATTTTAATATTAATCACTACTCTATTTACTGAACAAGGTGGCTTTGAGAATTAAATAATTGAGTTTTGTGAGAATGCTTTGAACATTCGAATTCCCCATGAATATTAAAGACGTATAGCTTGCCTCATGAACAAGATCTAAGTCTTCACATGCTTGTTGTGAGAGGGGAGATGACTTTCTAACACAGACTCTTCAGTCCAAATAGAAGCTTAATTATAAGGTAATCACACTTAAGAAACTTTGAGTTATTTTAAAATGTTTTTATTTATTCCACTATGAAGTATTATGTACTTAGAAGAAAAAATGAGAAGAAAAAAAATCACTCTTAGCACCATGGCTGGAAGACAACCAATGTGAACAACTTGGTTCACTTCCTTCCTGTCTTTTATTTCTTGTTTATAGTTTTATATTTAAGCATGGCCATGTTTGCATACAATTTTTATTTCACTATTTTGTCTTAATGTTAAAACAAATATTTCCTCATGTCAGACCATAGATTTTTATAACTGCAACTTCAAGAGAACACAGCAAGCTGTTTTATTTTCCCCAGAGGCAACGTATCTGACTTCTATTTCTACCTTTGCCCTCGGCCAACTGTCTCGATCTGTTCACATAATTTTTTTAAGTTCATAAATAAGAAATGGTGACTTTTAGGAAAAGAACACTTTTAAGATCAGTCAGTAGGTACTTAATTCTATCTAAAGCATGGGGTGAAAATTTATAAGGGGAGTTAAGTCTCATTGTCTGATAAATTCAGTATCCATCAATATAATGTATATCACACCATCCCACCACAGGGTCAAGACCATGGGAAAAGAAAGGACATAAAAGCAAAGCACCAAGACTCTAACTGGAGTTAGAGAGAGTACAACTGGAAAGAGACTGTCTGGTACAGTGGTTGTTGCAGGCTGAATTGTGTCCTCCCAAAATTTATATGTTGAAGTCCTGATCCCTGATACCTCAGAATGTGACCCTATTTGGAAACAGGGTCTTTAGAGAGGTAATTAAGGTCAAATAGACATCATTTGGTGAGCTAAATCCAATATGGCTGGTGCCCTTATAAGAAGAGATTAGGATACAGACACACACAGAAAGAAGACTCTATGACATAAGGAGTGAAGACATAAGGAGAAAAAAGCCATCTGTAAGTCAGGGAGAGAGGTTTCAGAAGGAACCAATCCTGCCCAACACCTTGATCTTAGACTTCTAGCCGCCAGAACTATGAGGAGATAAATGTCTGGTGTTTAAGCCCCGCTGTCTGGTGCTTGCTTATGGCAGCCCCGGCAACCTAATCCAATGTTGATGTACTAGGGGGCAGATCACCTGGGATGAAATCCCAGCTCCATCCTTACTAACTGTGCTTGACTCGTGCCATCCATTGCTCTGGTTCCACATCTATGAGTTAGTGACAACAGCACCTACCCTCACCCACTGTACAGAGTTATATAAAGACTGAGTAAAGGTATCTAAACCATACCTGACATACAGGCAATTCTATGTAAGTGTTAAGTTTTTGTTATTTTATTAATGTAAATATAATGTAAAGAGCATGGGCATTGGCTTAGACAGCATGAAGTTTAAATCTGCTACTAACTAACTACGTCTCTACAGGCAAGCTCCTTGGAGAGACTCTTCTCATTTGAAAAATGGGGAAATTATGGCTCATGTGGATGCCTCTTAAGTGCAGGCTATCCAGGAGGAGGGAATTGTGAACTAGTAAACATCATTCCCTGTACCCAGCCCTCAGCCCCCTCATCTACCAGGTGGGGAATGAAAGATAGAAATGTTGCCGTTCCGTTCTGCTCGAATCTTTATTAACTCCCTTCTTCTCTTGGGTGTAGGATCTATTTGCTGTTTTTTCTCTAGCTCCTTTATGTGTAAGGTTAGCTTTTGTATTTGAGTTCTTTCCAGTTTTTGAATGGATGCTTGTATTGCGATGTATTTCCCCCTTAGGACTGCTTTTGCTACATCCCAAAGATTTTGGATGATTCCATCAAAATCCTAGAGAAGAACACAGGCAACACCCTTTTTGAACTCGGCCATAGTAACTTCTTGCAAGATTCATCCACGAAGGCAAAAGAAACAAAAGCAAAAACGAACTATTGGGACTTCATCAAGATAAGAAGCTTTTGCACAGCAAAGGATACAGTCAACAAAACTCAAAGACAACCTACAGAATGGGAGAAGATATTTGCAAATGACATATCAGATAAAGGGCTAGTTTCCAAGATCTATAAAGAACTTATTAAACTCAACACCAAAGAAACTAACAATCCAATCATGAAATGGGCAAAAGACATGAAGAGAAATCTCACAGAGGAAGACATAGACATGGCCAACATGCATATGAGAAAATGCTCTGCATCACTGGCCATCAGGGAAATACAAATCAAAACCACAATGAGATACCACCTCACACCAGTGAGAATGGGGAAAATTAACAAGGCAGGAAACAACAAATGTTGGAGAGGATGCGGAGAAAAGGGAACCCTCTTGCACTGTTGGTGGGAATGTGAACTGGTGCAGCCACTCTGGAAAACTGTGTGGAGGTTCCTCAAACAGTTAAAAATATACCTGCCCTACGACCCAGCAATTGCACTGCTGGGGATTTACCCCAAAGATACAGATGCATTGAAACGCCGGGACACCTGCACCCCGATGTTTCTAGCAGCAATGGCCACGATAGCCAAACTGGAAGGAGCCTCGGTGTCCAACGAAAGATGAATGGATAAAGAAGATGTGGTTTATGTATACAATGGAATATTATTCATCTATTAGAAATGACAAATACCCACCATTTGCTTCAACGTGGATGGAACTGGAAGGTATTATGCTGAGTGAAGTAAGTCAGTCGGTGAAGGACAAACATTATATGTTCTCATTCATTTGGGGAATATAAATAATAGTGAAAGGGAATATAAGGGAAGGGAGAAGAAATGTGTGGGAAATATCAGAAAGGGAGACAGAACGTAAAGACTGCTAACTCTGGGAAACGAACTAGGGGTGGTGGAAGGGGAGAAGGGTGGGGGGTGGGAGTGAATGGGTGACGGGCACTGGGGGTTATTCTGTATGTTAGTAAATTGAACACCAATAAAAAATAAATTAAAAAAAAAAGAAATGTTGCTGTTCCCAGAGGCATTTTTGAAGGAAAAAGAAACGGAGTGGGAAATGATGCCCAAAGTGATCCAAGTAATGTCCCATGTTAGGAGTGAATGAAAGTCACAACCACCAAGATCTCACATTTCATTTTCCACCTCAATGATATAAAGGACTCACAATTTTTCCTACAGGAGGTCAGGATTATTTCCCAATAATACAATAGCTGATTGTCCATGTGAACCACTGGTCTCATTTGAACTCTGCTCTGCAAGATTTTTTCTTACAGTGTTATGATTTTGGAAGGGTTGTTTCTCTATCTCATGACACAGCCTCTTCTTTGGATATCTTTTGAGATGAGTATGCACTTCTCTGTGTCCCAGAAAGGAGACGGAATTACACACAGGAGCCCTGTTCCCCAGGTCTCTCTGCCTTACTATGCAATTAATCTTATTATTCAAAAATATTTGTGGAGCACCTCATAAGTGCAAAGCTCACCCCAGCACTTTCACATGCTCTATTTCCTCGAATCACCACAACTCATTAGGATACCATCACGGTGCACATGTATTACGATATGGAGACCAACACCCAAAGAGTTAATTCACTTTTCCAGGGCCTCAGAACTGGAAAACCCATAATTGCAGGGTGTAAACCCAGCCCTGCTAGCTCTGGCTGCCTTATGTACAGGAGGTCACACTCCTCCCATGAGTCATATCTTGGTTCACCTGTCCACTTCACCTGGCCTAAAATTCCCAATGAAATTCATATGAAAATGTTTCACAAAGATATAATTTACACTCAGGACTAATTACACTGAAATCTTTGAAAAAAAAAAAAAGATGCTAATAACCACACATTTTGCATTAGTGGATCTGATTGACTTTCAGTTCTCTGTTTTCTTCCTAACCTGCAAACTTGGCTCTTATCCTTTTCCTCCATTTTATCACTTGCAAGTATTTCAGCCTAAGCCTCTCTCACTGGCTTCCACTCCTTGCTCCCTCAGTCTTTCTCCCTTCCTAGGATATAGTCATTTTCTCTTGGAGGAATTTTTTGTCAGATGGAATCCCTTGTCTAGTGAATGATGTATAGTAGTGGTCATTTGTCCTCTCCCCCACCCCCTGCCCAGTTAAACACTGAACATTCATTCTCTTGGCTTCTTAGCAGGTTGTGCTCAGCTTTCTATTCTGACAGTAATGATGAGGCAATGGCTGAGACTCAGAACATCAGTCAACACCTGGGCCCACCAGAATCAGGAGGCAGCTCAGAGGCTCCAGGACACTGCAGAGTGGGACTCTGGCTACCTGGCTGGACAGTCAGAAATCTGCTCCTTGTTTTCTTCAGGGAAAAGAGACTCCTAAATGGAGTCATCTAGGAGAGATGTTTCCATGTTCCTGTTTCCAGGAACTGGTCAGAGACCTTTTCTATTAGCCTGATCTGGGCCTTACTTACACAGCAGCAAACATAGCATCTTTTTTTTTTTTTTTTTTTCAAACACAGTATCTTGAGGAGGCTTTTCATTTGATCCAGTGGCTTCTTACGAGTTCTCCTCCCTCCTGGCCTTTGTGAGCATGAGCTCATTACTTTGTGTGAGCCTGGGTACCTCACCTCCAGGATGGCAGTTATAACAATCATACTTGCCTGTTATGGGTGGAATTATACCCTCACAAAATTCATATGTTCGTGTTGTCACCCCAAGTACCTTAGAATGTGGCCTTTTTAGGAGACAAGGCCTTTACAGAGGTGATCAAGTCAAAATGAAGTCTTTAGGGTGGGTCCTAAATTTATATGACTGGTTTCCTTACAAGAAAGGGAAATTTTAACACACATGCATGAAGGGAAGAGGATGTGAAGACACAGGAAGAAGATGGGCATCTATAAGCCAAGACAACAAACCTAGAACCTTCCCTCATATCCTTCAGAAGGAACAAACCCAGGGATCCCTGGGTGGCGCAGCGGTTTGGCGCCTGCCTTTGGCCCAGGGCGCGATCCTGGAGACCCGGGATCGAATCCCACATTGGGCTTCCAGTGCATGGAGCCTGCTTCTCCCTCTGCCTATGTCTCTGCCTCTCTCTCTCTCTGTGTGACTATCATGAATAAATAAATAAAATCTTTAAAAAAAAAAAAAAAAGAAGGAACAAACCCTGGGACACCTTGAACTTGGACTTCTGGTCTCTGGAACTATGAACTAATAGGTTTCTGTTGTCTTTCAGTATGTGGTGCTTTGTTACAGCAACCCTAGCAAACTAATGCACTGCCTTAGAATTTTTTGTAGGATTAAATGAAATCATATATGTAAAGTGCTCAATAGTTATACAATGAGGCTTCAAAAATGCACTATCATAATTATTGTATTTATTGTATCACCAATGGCATGACATTGTTGATATTGAAAAGGAAAGTTGTACCCTACGACCGTGCCAAGACCCGCAACTGCCTCCATTTAAGAGCAGGATGTCTCTGTGTGCATATGTGTGTGTGTATGTGTGCATGTATGTGTGTGTGTGCATGAGAGAGAGAGAGAGAGAGAGAGAGAGGAAGAGAGAAACAGAGAGTAAGAAATGCATGTTTCCATTTCATAGTTTTGCAGCAGAGTGAATAGTGATTCTTTACCTCTCGTACCCATAGTTACATTGCTCATAACTTGAGGATTTAGGACTCAACATCTAGAAACTTGCGAAGGTCTCTTTTTGCTCTAGCATCGAGGTAGCCATGATTGGGTGTGATTGGGAAGTATTTTCCTATCAGCATAGAACTCTGAGGCTGTGTAAGGGCATTGCATCCAGAGTGGATTCTGGATCTCTCACTAAATATTTTTGGGCTTTTTGACAGGTTAATCGCCTTCTCTAGACCACCTGCCAACATGGAGGCAGAGCAGAGTCTCAGACCATCAATAAGGCTTCTAAGAACCCATGACTCACACTTTGATACTGACGGTCACCTAATTTAGGTAATAACATTCCTTCCATCTGTGGGCAACCCAATCTCGTTGAACAATGCAGTGCATCACTGAAAAAGTGTTGTGTTTTTTTTTTTTAATGTAGTTTAATCATCCTACTGCCATACGATTAGCATTTTCAAGTGGATCTGAGTTAGTTGAAGCAGATGGTTTATCTTCTCTTATAGTGTTTCGACTTGGACATTATATCATTTCTACATCTAACTCCGTCCTTGCAGTGCTCAAGGAATCATTCCAAATTTTGCGCACTGTGTTTTGACTTATTTAATGCAGACGTACTTTACCCGCGGTAAACATGATTACCAAAATACTTTAACTTGAGAGCGTCTGCTTTCCTCTCTGGTGTAATTAGTCACAGTGCACTCTTTCTGCGTTTAGGGGAAAGGGAGGGGAGGGAAGGAAAGCACCACACGCAGCATCTTGCAAATGTGTCTTTACTTCTCTCCAGCTGCTTGCCTCACTCTTTGGAGTTTTCAGAGTGTCAAACTCTTGAAACAAGGGCAGAAAACTGGAAAGTTCCTGGAGTTGTCACCTAATCACACACCTTCAGAGACAGGGCTGAAAGACCCCACCAATGGGAAAGCTTTGGAAACTGAAAAGATGCTTGGCCTTTGTTGCCTTAGTCTCTGCCCTGGGTTTCTCAACATGGGGGTGAATATTTCCTCTTTGTGATCAAGAATCAGCCAAGTCCCTGTGAGTAGTAACAGTAACTTAGAGCCTCAGAACATTTCATCAAGTCATAGAACACATTAAATCCATCTCCCCAGAGATTTTATACTGAGGGAGATAGCCACTGTAATAATGCCTGTGTGAACCGTGCAATCAGGCTGAGCTTGGTCAAGTCAAGTAATTAAACTTTCCTTACAGAACTATCGTGAGGTTCAGAGTTGATATTTGTTTAGCTGCTAAGAGTGTGACACAAGGCAAGCTTTCAATTAATAGTGTCCATTTTGTTTTTTGAGTAAACTAAGGCTCAGAGAGACCATCTGTCATCTAATAACAAATAGATCTAGATTTAAATCTTAACCTTTTTATTTTTGATCGAGGAATAATGTGCAAATAGTGAGATGCACAGATTTCTAGTATATATTTGATTTCTAACCTGTCTGGCAGCACCAAAGCAACCTTCTTCAGACACCTGGAGACACAAAGACTGCAACTGTGTGCCCGAGTCCTGGCACCAGTCGTAGACACCCTGGGAGCATCCTGGGCAGGACACTGTTCTGGGGGGTAGGGGAGCAATGACTAATCCTTCTCCATAGATTCTCACCCAGTTCACTTCCTTCCTTTCAAGGGGTAAAAGCTTCCATTTCTGCCTGCTTTGGTTTACTCTTCAGTGCCTTCAAAGATATATCTATGTCTCTATCCATGAATCTATGTACTCATCAAGTTTATTAGTTTGATAACAAACTATTCCCAATGACCACACCACTGAAACCCAGTCTAATTTTGTTCATGTGTCTTTCTCCTTTAAATATTCTTTTCACTCACATCATACCATTTTTTCCAAAGACTTACAAAATCAAGAGAAATATGTCCACACGATATCTGCGCATAGACGTATGAATACGTGCATACACACTGACTGGGTTCTATGAAGACATTGTAGTTATCCCCAACCATAACCATATAATTTCCAGTCTCCTAATTTCCTTCTTTTCTTTTGGGAAAGATGACATTTCAAAAGGAAGGAGAGGGTACCTCGGAAGGGCCATGAGATCCAGGTTAAGTGAACAGAGAACATGCAGGACATGTTTTATGTGAGTTTAAGGGAATGAACACATTCACCAGTATAAAAACCGAAGTAAGACACTCTAAGGAATAGAGAACATTGAAGAGGCAGGTGCAGATGAGCAGGATTGGACAGAGCTTCCTTGTCTTCTCATTTATACATTTTCAAAGGAAGGAAAAGTTGAGTTCTGATTGTATCAATCAAGAAGTGAGTCCATGAGTCTTGGTGAAAGTAGGAGGTGGTTGATAAACTGATTGTTTGGAAGCACAGAGAAAACCAAGTGGCACTCCTCAGTCAGTGAGACATTGGCTTTACTGAGACCTTGCTCTTCCCCCAGCTAGAGCCACCTTATCCTACCTCCACACTCAGTTTCAAACCCACACTGATTTTGGCTGCTGCAATCAGTGGCTGGGTGATCTAAACTAAGGCCTGCTCCCCTTCAGAGGGGCTGGGCTTGGGGTGAAGATAAGATCCTGAAGAGCTCCATCCAAAGCCCTATGGGAGCCTCAGGCAGTAGGAAAAAATCTATAGTACTAATCCTATCTTTATTAAACATTTTGATGTTTCGTTCATTATGGACTTTATTTTGCATTGACTTTTATTTTATATTTATTGCATTAAAACAGTGTTTCTCTTGACTATGGAGAGTCTTTGGTGGTCTGCAAGTTTGTACTCAAAGTGGGCGGATCATCCCTTTCATGGTGCTGCCTACCATCCCCATTGGATCAGTATCCTGTACCTGGGCTACAATCTTGTTCCCTGAATTAGTCCCTGTTCTGTTTCCTGGTCCTGGGCGTGAGCCCTTGCCTCAGGATTATATCTGGGCCAGTTTTCCTAAGACCGGAGTCCTGATGCTCCTGCCAGCCCCCATCCAGGTATGAGTTTCTGATGGTGGGTTTCCATCCAGCACATCTCCTTCCCACAAACTATATAATTATCAATGTCTTTTTTAAATTTCCAACCATATCTAACTTCCCTCACCTGTTTGATAGACATGTTCAGGCCTTGTGTGATTTTAGCTATAACTTTACATCAAAGAAGGTAAAGCCTTAAAGTAAACATGCTGACCTTCCAGGACTTTCTGTCACATTTGGTTCTCAATGAATGTTGTTACTTAATTGAATATGAGTTTAATAACTGATTATTTTTATATAAGAGCAAATAATAATCTCATTATTAATATTTTCTCTTGAAAGGTATCTGCTACCTATTATGATGCAAAAAATCCACTATTTTTGGAGGTAATTTTTATAACTCTAAAATTATATTTATCTTCCACACCTTCACCCTTGCTGCCAAATGAAGAAAATATCTTTTTATTTTTTGACTCTCCTTTGGGGTAAGAAGTCAGCATATCTGTGATCAGTTAGCTCAGCCACCTCATCTTACAAACCAAGTAAGCATCCAGAATAGTGCCTGTCAATTTGCTGACCTTCAGTGTTCATTGAATGAATGAGTGAGTGAGTGAGTGAATTAACAGATGAATAAGAGCAATGATCTGAGAAGATGGACTAATACTCCCTACTGAAAAGACACCCAAAATGAAATTTTGAAAAACTATTTGAATTTAGAAACTTAGCAAGACAAACGATGATTACTGAGGATAATCAGGAATTCCTTCTCCCTCCCCTTTTCTTTTCTTTTCTTTTCTTTTCTTTTCTTTTCTTTTCTTTTCTTTTCTTTTCTTTCTTTTCTTTTCTTTTTTCCTTTCTTTCTTTCTTTCTTTCTTTCTTTCTTTCTTTCTTTCTTCTTTCTTTCTCATTTTTTTTGTTACTTCCATTCTTTCCTTCTCTTGGCTGTGGATCCTTTAAGTCTTCACAAAGTTAACATTTCTGATAGAAAAATGTTTTGTGAAGGAGAGATGTGCTAAGCTAAAGTGCAAAGGATATGTAAGATGCTTCCAAAATGATGATAGGGTGTAGGGGAGGGTCAGAACAAAGGATTCTGGAGCCCAATTTTTGCAGCTTTGAATTTTTATTAAAGCCTTCTATCCAACTTAGTAAGTTGCATGACCCACGTTTTGCTCTCTATTTGTCTTAATGCCAAATAAGCTCAGAAGCATATGTGCAGGTAGTTGAAGAAGTCAGAATGATTCAAGAAAGACAATATTGCAAATACTTGCTTACATTCAGTGTCTAGTGCCTTAAGTTCAAGATACTTTAGATGTCTCCAAGTTCGAGATGGAAATGTGCATTTGCTTCTACTCCATCTCACTGAATATTAGAAGAAGGAAAAGTGAAGGCCTCTCATCTAATTGTGTTTGAATAGTTACATCAGTCCTTTAACTCTTCTGTTGATGAGTAATTGTCTGAGTTCTTTGCTTTAGATTAGAGGGATTCAGTCAAAAAAGGAAATTTATGAAATGACTACTGTTTGCCAGATGCTGAGGTCAGCACATTAAATTATTATATATATATATATATATATATATACACTTATACATGATTTATATATAATTTATATACAATTTCATTGAGATCTCATAGCCTTATCAGTAAAACAACAAAAACAAAAATAAAACTCACAAAACATGGAGGCCCAGAGAGATGGGATATTTTGCCCAAAGTCAGTGCCAGAGCCAGGATTCAAAGGTAAACATCTCTAACTCCAAAATCTGTGTTCTTTCCACTCCGGCCCATTGAAATATCATCAGCACACACTAAACTTCGGAGTCATTACATTTCCTACTTGCAAAAAACTATCTGCCGTTGATGCTCTGACAAGCCCAGAAGGATCAGGTAATTTTCATTTTCAATGCATCTGTCCAGCTGGGCACTCAACTTCCTACATAAGGACTAGATGGGTAGGAATTTTAAGGAGAGACTGCCAAAAGGGCCGATTACCCACCTTCCAGAGTCTGTGATTGTGTAGGTCTGGAAAAGAACTTATTATTATGACTTTTGCAAATGATTCAAATAACTCAATTTGAGAAATACTGTCCTAACAGACTCATCAAAAGTAGACTAATCCAAAATTCTTCCTTATTGATAACCTAATCAAATTGTGGATTTGCTCTTACAAAACAAAACAAAACAAAACAAAAAATCAGAACAAAAAAATAAAAACACTTTCTTTGGTTTGAAAGTATTCCCATCCAAAAATGAAGGGTGCTGTATGAGATAAGAGTAAGTCAGGCCCTGATATCCCAGTTGAGGCTGAGAAGGTGAGATGTTATCAGGGCAGTGATTAGCCATAGAAGCAGATAAATGAGGGATACTGTAAAACTACACGTGAGCCTGGCAGGGTGTATTCCATGCTTATTTATTTTAACATTAATACCATTGTGTATTAAACACTGCAATAAAAATTAACGTTATGGAGATGGACAAGATAAAACCTCTGTCTGCCAGGAGTCCACAGCCCAGTGAGATAGAAGTGAGAACACGTGGTTTGTACTCAGGAGGATGGAAGTGCCATGACAGAAGAAGACACAGAGGCAACGGGGAACCAGCATTGGAGGAGTGGCAAAGTCTCCAGTGAAGGAAGCATCTAACCTGAATCACACAAGAACTGGAATTCTGTTTCAGTGTGACCTACGTAGTCATTCTTTGAGAATATGCAAATTTGAGAGAACAAGGAGTGATAAGAGACAAGCCAGAAAAAGCCAGGAGGACCATGTCAAGGGCTTTGTAGTCTGGCTAAGACCATTGGTCACATCCTGTCATAGAAAGTAAACCCAAGAACATCATGTGTGAGGATGACAGGAGGACATCTCTCATTCTGGAAAGTCTCAGAAGACTTTTAAGAGGATCCTGAATTTAAGACCTGACAAATGTTTGGGACCTTGTAGGAGGATGGGGACCAAAGAATATGCTAGCCAAATATTATAGTACATGTAAGGTCTTGTGTTGGAAAAAAACGAATTATGACACTTTGGAAAAAGAAAAGAAAAAAGCTGAAGCAAGAGGAAAGGGGGGGTAAGACTCTTCCAGTTCTTAATCCTTATGAAAATTCTATGAGGTAGATTAATTTTATGTGTCAACTAACTGGGTGAAGAGCTGCCCAGATAGCTGGTAAACATTATTTCTGAGTTTCTGAAGGTGTCTCCAAAAGAGATTAGTATTTGAATCAGATTGAATTTAAAAAAAATGACCCTTGTCACTCTGAGTGGGCACCATTCAATGCTTAAGGAGTCTAGCAGAACTGGAACATATATCTTTTCTTTTAAACTCAAAATGAGACTTACACCATCGGCCTCCTGATTCTCAGGCCTTGAGCTCAGACTGAATTACACTCCTGACTTTCTTGGTTCTCAGCTTATAAGTGGTAGAGGTGGGACTTCTTGGCCTCCATCATTGTATAAGCCAACTTCTTTGATGAGGCTTCTCTTATATATATACATCTACATATACCCTACTGGTTCTGTTTCTCTAGAGAACCCTGACTAATATGGGTAGGTATTTTTATTCCCATTTGGCCAATGAGAAAATCCGGACTCAAAAGAATAAATAACTGGAAATGTAGAGATGGAATTTGGACATGAATGCCTTTGACCCCAGAGTCTGGATTCTTTCTTTGATGCCATAAAGTTTACAATGTCTGGGAGGATCTGCATGTCTTTGCTTCTTCTGTGGACATGATGTCTGCCACTTTCAAAGATTTGCAGAGCTTTTCATTCTATTTGAACATAATGGTTTGGGTAACATTGAAAGAACATGTTCCATCCATCCTGTCATTGTAAAAAGGAAACAGGCAAATGATTTTGGCATGAATCCAAGAAAGGAAGACAGCAAGAGGGAGAAAAGAGAAAAACAGGTAGAGTTCCAGTTTCCATTACAAGTCCTCCATTAGGCCAGTTTGAAACCCCCTTTCCCCACAAGAAGTTGTCCAGCAAAGCTCCATGGGAAAAGGAGCTTGGGGCAGCCTGGCCTGGATGGGAGAGCTCACATTTTCCCACTTCCCTCTCCAAGCTCAAGGCAGGAGACTAATTAAAGCCAACAGGACTGGCAGCACTTGACCTTTTGCAGCTGAAGACACACTTTGAAATTTATAGGGAACCATGAAAGAGCTCAGCCTGTTTCCAGGACCTAAATGGAGGTGACAGGATGGGTTCAGTAGCCAGAACGGGCCATCTCAGCCCACAGAAGACTGGTGTGGGAGTTGACTCATTCCAGGGAGAGACACACCACCTGGTGCATCTGTGGCAAAGCTGACGTGTGGTTCCCTGGACCATGTTGGAAAATCAGATGCCTTTAATGTTTCTGCCACCTACATGTCTGTCATTCTGGTAAAGTCTGGGTTTGTGTTTAAAGAATTGTCTTTTCCAGAAAAACCACCTTAGAAAAAAAAATCCTCTTCAGCCTCAGGATTTTGTAGGTTTAACAGAAGAAGAAAAAAGGAATCGAGGAAGGAGACTGTGGAGCTGCTGCATCCCGAGGGCCAACACTGGAGTTCAGGGTGAGTGGAAGGGTCCAGGGACAGCATCCTTCCATTGACATCTTCAAACACCAGTTTAGTGCCCCCCTCTGAAACTTTCTTTCCTGGAGTCTTACTCTAAAGAAGACTCTTTTTAAGGAACAAATTAAGAAGAAGGAGTGGAGGCAGAGAGGTTGGAGTTGAGACGTTACAGGGAGCAAAGAACTGAGGGGAGAAGAGGAGAAGGGAAGCCAAGGAAGGCTGAGCTCCGGCCCCTGGTCCCAGCCCTGCAGACCCTGGTGCCCAGGGACACAGTGACCATCTCCTCTGTGTTGTTCACATCCTCACTTTTGATCTGAGGATGCCAAGATGGCCGTCTGGTAGCCTGAACCTGCAAGTCAATCTAGGCCCCACACTGGCCAGCACATCTACGAGTGGGAACGCCAAGGTCAGCTTTGCCTTCTAAACAGCTCTTGAACCTGCCTTCCTCCAGACTGTTCCTCGGTGGCTCCACACCCATAGGCCTCCTTGGCCTGTGGAGCCATAGCATCCAAAACTGTTCCTCTCCTCCTGCAACGTGAGTGATCTCTCCAGCAGGTTTATGTGCTTCTGTCAGGTGGCCTCTCCTCCCCTGCTTCAAATTCCCCATCAGGACTCCAGGTTTTCAGGGTAAAATTCAAAGCTGCCAACTAATTTCTCACAATCTGATCCTTTGCAATCTTGCTAAACTTATCTCTACACCCCCCCACCACCCGCTTTCCGTATGTGGAATAGTCACTCCACCATTTCCCCAGACATCTTTCTGCTTTACTCTCTCTCTGCCTATTGATCCTTCTATCTGAAATGTCTCCCACGCCACTTCCCCCAAGAACGCCCTTCTCTGTCTACACATCCTCGGGTATCACCTGGATGTCCATCACCTGCACCCCCTGCATCGCTCCTGGCCCCTGGTGGGACATCTGGTTCTCCCTGCAGTCTCTCTTGCCCGCCAGCTGTCCCTGTGTCCTGCCATCATCTGTGTGTCCCAAACACACCACACGGGCAGCGACACAAGAGAATGGTGGCCAACACCTGTTGAACAAAGACGGGCGTGGGAAGGAATAAAATGGAAGTGGGAGAGAGAAAATGGGGAAGTAAGGCCTGCTGTGGATGAGCAAAGGTGCCATCTTGGGAAGGTTTGGAAACTATGCGTTTTCGAATGTCATAAAGAGCGGGGAACAGAAGCAATCAGACTTCTCTCCTGGGCTGCGTGGGAATGGCTAACCTCAGCCCGGCGGGGAGGTAGATCTTCCTGGACTAACCCGCTCCTCTCCTCGGTGGCCACGCGGTCTCTTGCCCACACCCTGGGTGCTGGTGTTTGCTTCCCCTGTTTCCTGCTGCCCACTCACATGTGGTTCGGCCTCCTTCTCATCAGGGAAGCTATTTTCTCCCACAACATATGCTTACTTTTTATTCTACCCATCTTTCTGAAATGCTCACATCCCTCTTTGACATTTGTCAAGATGGCTTCACCTCCTGAGGATTTTGCAAAGTCACTTATTTAGGGGCTTCCTGAGAGCTGGGAACTGCTCTTGCAATTTAGGGATCCGGCCACCAGGTGGCAGGACAGTGATCAAACTGCGAGGCACTAGCCCAGCCTGCATTTCCCTGGATGCCTCCCTGAGCTCCTGGGCCCCCAGATGCCTCCCTGAGCTCCTGGGCCCCCAGATGCCTCCCTGAGCTCCTGGCCCCCCAGATGCCTCCCTGAGCTCCTGGGCCTCCAGATGCCTCCCTGAGCTCCTGGCCCCCAGATGCCTCCCTGAGCTCCTGGCCCCCCAGATGCCTCCCTGAGCTCCTGGGCCCCCAAATGCGTCCCTGAGCTCCTGGCCCCCCAGAAGCCTCCCTGAGTTCCTGGGCCCCCAGATGCCTCCCTGAGCTCATGGTCCCCCAGATGCTTCCCTGAGCTCCTGGGCCCCCAGATGCCTCCCTGAGCTCATGGTCCCCCAGATGCTTCCCTGAGCTCCTGGCCCCCCAGTGCAAGCAGCCCTTCTGCCCCCCACTCCAGGGTCAGCCTGCAACCTCTGCTTGGGCGCTTCCAGGGTCAGGAGACTATGTGGCAACCCACTCTGTACTCAGGGGAGTCTCAGAAGTAGAGGCAGGAGGTAACAAACCAACAGTCTTTGCTGGGCAAACACTAGTGGTTCAGCATTTTCACAGGAGCTGGAGATACAAAGTGCACATCACCTGACAAATTTTCCTTTCACAAAAGTCGAATTGTCTTGAAAAACCCGCAGACCCCTGACTGGCTCTCAAGGAGGCAGTATGTCACTAATCCACATTCCACAGCCCCCAGAGCTCCTTGCCCCCGGTCCCTAAAGGGGTGTGCCAGAAGAAACTAAGAGAAAACAAATAGGCCTCTGTGACTCAGTTCCCTGGGTGTTCTCTTCTTTCCCCACCCATAAGGGAAAGACTCAAATGTCCCTCCACCTGGGTCCCCTCGGTCTGCCTGAGTTAATTCACTCACCAGCTGCTAAGGCTGTTCTGTCCTTGGGTGAAACTTGGCCGCTCACCCGCTCTTCTGAGCTGCAACTGAGCCTGGCCTCATTAGAAGCCATGTGGCCTCCAAAGCTGGCACCATGGCTGTCCCCGGAGTCAGCCTGGATTACATCAGCTTCCTCCGAGGGCCAGAAGCAGATTGCACTCGTTTTCCTCTTTCAAATTGATGCTGTCTTTTTGCTGCCTTCGGATTTTGCTTTCTGTCTCCGAGACCCATCATCAGGTCCTACCTCATTGTCAGGTAGGGGTGTTGTCCTGCTTTCAAAGGATGCACTCTTATTTTCCCTCTAAGCTCCAGGTCTCAAACCAGGATCTGTCGGGGTTATGGTTCTGAGGAACGGTTGTCCAAAGTATTATCTTTCTTTCTTAAGGTTTGCCCACACGTCTTGAGCAGCCGGTATGAACGATACAATTTTTGGCAAACGTGAGAGTATGATCCTTCCTGACAGATGCTTAGGAGAGGAGCAAAAGCTCACGCAGGATGGTTTTGTGTTCGGGAGGCTTATTAGCATTCCACCGGCCTGACCCTCACTAGGTTGAGAGGATGCAGAGGAGGCCTTTTGATAGAATTCACAAGACTGGAAAAAGTCTTATTTTGATCTTCCGATTTCATTAGTTCTGTCTTTCAGAAGTGTGTTGAATTCAGGCAAGAAAACTAGCGCATACTGAGCACCTGCCGTATATATGTCGAGTGCTCTATGAGTACGCTATGAAATCCACACTGTGACTCTCTAAGAATTCTATTATTATCCCTTTTAAAAAGCTTAAAGGTACCTGGGTGACTCAGGAGGTTAAACATCTGTCTTTGGCTGAAGTCGTGATCCCAGGGTACCCGGATCTAGCCCTGCTTTGGGCTCCCTGCTCAGCAGGGATTCTGTTTCACTCTCTCCCTCTGCCCCTCCCCGTGCTTGTGCTCTCTCTCTCTCTCTCTCTGAAATAAATAAAATCTTTTAAAAAAAAGGTGAAACCTGGGAACCAAGAGTGTGTATATTTAACCGATGTTGCACAGATAATAGAGATTCAAATCAGGGAACAATGCTAAGTCCACTTGGATTCAAACATTGCTCTCCTCCAAAGTAGTGTATTTCCCTTCTAAATTAACTTTGACTTCTTTTTCTGGTTATATAAGCAAAACATGCTTACTGTAAACAATTTGAAAACCATAAACAAAATCCCCCAAATCACCCTTAATCTATTATTTAGTAACAGCCATTATTTACATTTAGGTATATTTCCTTCCTTGGTTAATTTCCCTGGATAATCAGTTTGTTCATTAGATACATAGAGGCAGGCAGGCAGACAGACAGACAGATCAATCAAAACACATTTTAATTATTTTTCTTTTAGAAATTTAGGGACTAATTTTCTTCTACAATTAACAATTCTTCGATTACAGTTGTGATTTTTTTCTTCAGGATCTGGAAATACTGCCTCGGAATGTGAGTGCATTCATGATTCTAGATGCCTATGTCAGATTAACTTCTAGAAACAAGTTAATAGCAATTCACAGCCATGTGTATCTCTCTCATGTTGGAAGATGCAACAATATAGTGACTTCTATGGTCTTTGCTTACTTTTTCAGAAGAAAGTGGCATCTCCGTTTAATCACATCTCCTTCTTTTAATTTTTACTACCACGATTAACTTATTTTCAGTTGTGATCATTTTTGGTCATTTTTTAAAAATTTACTATTCTATGAATTAATTGTATCTTTCATTAATTTTCTCTGTCAGAAGTTTAGATATTTCTATATTCCAAATTATAGCCCTCTTTTCTCATTTTTTCCCCTCTAGGTCTATAATTTCTTCCTTCACATTGTTGGAAATGAAAGAGCTAGCTTCCCTGTTCATAGTCACCCTTGGAACCAGTGCCAAACTCTTTCTTTGGGGACAGGCTGGTTAAGCTGGAAATGTCCCCAAGTCCTAATTATGGCCAAAGCTCTTACGTTGTTGATCTGTCATTACATACCTATTCCTCCCCCCTTCCACTCTGAAAACCAAATTCAGACTGTCCATATATTGACCAAATCTTGCAAGCAAATTTTGGTTTACTGATGAGTTTTTATTGTTGATACTTAGCATGGAAGATTCAAAGATATTCTCTATATAAAGAAGACTTTTTTTTTTTCCTTTAGATACAATAGTTAATTTTTAGGAGGCATTTTAGATTAACTTGATTACTTAAAAAACTTAATTTTTGAGGTTTATTTTGGGTCCTTCCAGCTGCTTAGAAGATGAAACATTCTTTAAAATAATCTTGTGTTGGGGTGCCTGGGTGACTCCGTTCATTAAGCGTCTTACTCTTGATCTCAGCTCAGGTCTTGATCTCAGGGTCATGAGTTCAAGCCCCATGTTGGGCTCCATGCTGGGTGTGGAGCCTACTTAAAAAAATGATAATAATTTTGTGTTTTTTGAGGATTGGTTATAGTATAAATATAGTATTTATAGTAACTGCTAATAAGTATTCCTGGGATCAACTGATGAAATAAGCCTTCCCTTGTCTCCAGCAATCCAAATCTAAACTATACTAAGCCCCTTGCCAGCCCTGACCAGACTACACAGAAAGTTGTTGCCTTCTCTGAAGTTGTATTTACCTGTCCAGTCTCCCTTGGCACAAAGCAAAAACCAGCCAAATGTCATTAAACTTCCCATGTGTTTGCATTTTATCTTTTCAACTAGCTTCATTAAGTGTGCATCCATTCAATTCAATTTATTCAATGATTTATTAAGCTCCTCCTAAGAAAGACTTCACAAATTTATGTAATTTTACACATTTATAAACACACACACTTGCGATATGACACTATTCCAGGGAAAGATGAAGAACACCGAGACTGAAACACAAAGCAGAGTGTGAGCCGACTCATGACTAGCCTGCAGGAGCCTATTGCTGAATTTTGGGGGAAATTGTAAGTTAGTTGTTAAACATGGCCATTATTAAAAAATCAGGTGTGCTTACTATATATCTCTCCCCAAATTTTCATTTACTGATACCTTTTTGGTAGCTTGGTATTGGCCATGGTTGGAGTATTTATACCATAGAAATTGGCAAACAGTATAAATCAAAGCTTGGTTATTGCTTTATTGATGGACTAGCCTTAAGAAAATGATGGAGACAATGTCGATGATGCAGATCTAACTTAAAAGTATGTTGTGCATGTGGTCACTACCTCGTGAAGAACACAGAAAATTTGAAGAAATATTCTTCCAGTATTTGAATCCTGTTACCGGTTAGGCAAAGAAACCACTCGCATCATTGAACAATGGGTGACATTCTGACATACGTAGTGAATATGGTTTATGTGAGAGTGAGAAATAGTTTAACAATAGGCCACATAATCATATTTAATGATAATAAACTTAATGGGAAAAGAACTTTCAGAAAGGGATACAACTCAATTTTCACATCATGGTTGAATTGCAACTGTAGATCGGATATACAGATATGTAAGAGTTTGGCAAAAATTGGTGAAAGCATTCTTTAAGAATGAGCTGAACGATGAAGAGCATTGTATATTTTATCATTATATGTAAATTATGTCCTTTAGTCATCCTTTATGAGTAAAATTTATAATGAAGCTATGTACATCTGTATATATACCAGCATTATTATTATTATTGTTATTATTATTATATTATTACTATTATTATCATTATTATGATTATTTGGAGCTTGTTAAAGATTTATCTGCACACTACCGTGTATTCTTCTTTGGAAGATGCAGTCATAGTGAATTTTGAACCAGAAAATGGAGGGCTCTGGCTATACTGCTGGCATCATCTCTATACCCACCCTGGAGATGCATCCTTTCCTACAATGAAATATGGAATTTATGAAATATTTATAGTATAGGTTTTATTCAGGGGCCCCCTTCAGAATAATCTCATTTCTGTTCTGCCTGTAAAATACCTAAACATGCTTTCTTCTTCTTCTAAGCATGAAAAGCATATAAATCAAATCTTCTTCTTAAAAAGGAACCCAGAAAGAAGACTTGAGCTTCCTAAGTATCACTGGGAGCCTCTAGATAGTATCTTCTGACCTACCCTATGACATGCGATTCTCTAGTTCAGAAGTTTTCTTCCCTCCTGTACTCACTCTAGCAGCTCTCCTCCCCATGAGAAATCCCATAGGGTGGAGCCTCATTCCAGAACAAGAGCCACCTAACAAAAATGAAATCACATTTTGTAAAAAAAGAAATAAATCCTTCGGGACTCATGAAAGCTGCCTCGGACCCTTACACACCGATCACGTGGCTCATTTGCCCTCCTGGTGTGTAACTGATGGTGTCTATAGGAAGATGATTCTCTTCAGCTTGACGCTCTTTTGCCTATGAGTGGAGTGTTTAATGTAGGTTTCTCTGGATTAAATCACGGAGAGGAAGGCCTCCTGGGAGGACACAGTGCGGAGCTTCGGCGATGTCCCGCATCACCTTGCATGAGTTCACCTGTAACACAGCATCAGCTGAGGAAGTCTCACCTGAATCACCTGCACTAAAATGCTTGGTTCGGGCCTCCTCTCCCTTTCCCTACTCTCAAAACCTTAGCCCTAACTTTTCCTATAAAAACATACCCGTTTTTGATTCCTGAAAAGGTTGTTTTTTTTTTTAATAGTCAGTTTTTTATTCTTTATAGAATAAAATCATTTGATTTAATGAACAAGGAGTGGCTCCTGAAATCCATCTATGTGCATTTAGGAGGTTTAAACACCAGGAAAGACTGAGGTTTTCATATTTAGTTACGTATGTGCAGATGAGATAATCATGGTTTAATGAAAACCCTCAGTTATGAGCTAATCAGTTCGGCTTGGTGACTATTGGTCTGCTATGGCAGGACAAGAATAATTAAGTGACACTTAAAGGTATGGGAAGAACGTTAGGCAGAAATTGATGTGCCTACAGAAGGCTCCAAATGGCCGACGTTTAATGGTCCTCTCGACGTTGCCATGGCAACTCACTTTGGTACCTCACATATCCTCAGTGTAAGAAAACAAGGGGCAGAGTGTTCCTCGGAAGGTGCAACCCCCTTTAAGCAGATCTATAAGCATCGCAGATGAACAGAACTTTAAACATTCCGCCATGAATATTCATGAAGTAAGTTGTTTTTTGTTGCCTGCCTAGTCAGCAGTCACAAAACACATGGTGTGTGTTGGCAGCATCTTGCCTAGGTAGAGGGCTATGGACTGAGGCAATGGCAGGAACCAGGACCTGTGAGGCTGACTGACATTTCCATCTGTAGCGAAGGCTGGTAATTAACAGGAAGGAGTATGCCTGCAGCATTGCACCATCTGCTAGGGAAACGGCTCAATAAGAAAGGAGCTGGATAGCATCTCAGCGGTGGCGCGATCTGGTTCCGACATGAGGCCGGGCATCTGTTAGCTGAGGAGACGGACTATTAGGGAATTCGACTGGGAATGAACAACATGGAAAGAGCACTCTGACCTAGCCCATAAAAGCAACTCTTTAGAACTGGTGTCTTTTTATCTTACTTACCCAAGCCTTCTGAAAATGGTTTGCTGGGGGACCATTACGGATCTGTTTGAAGTAACACAATGGTTTCAAAAAGGCTGTTTTATTCCAACATGAAATTCTTGAAATCAGGATACAGCTGTCATCTTTTGACAATAGAGCTAATTTCAGAGCGAGGATATGAGGTTAAATTCCTTCTTTTGTCGTTTAGATTGGGGAGCAGTGGGGGTGGGGAAACAAAATGATCCTTTAAATGCCACGCTATTCAAAATCAAGGAGACAAAAAAGCTCTGGGATGCCCTGGCAGAAAGTGAGCAGAGCAGAAATCACCCCAAAGTTCTTGTAATGTCTTCACATTCTGGTTTTTTTGTTTTTTTGTTTTTTTCATCCTGTTTCCTAATGCAAATCTTCGTCGTCATGAAAAACCACACTTCAGGACTTGGGGCATTGACCGTCCTTGAGTAGCCTCAGGACCTCAGCTGAAGAGTGTGTTGGTGTGTTAGGTACCAAATCTAGAAATGGGAGTCCAGTTCTCCATAGGGTCAGTGTGTATCGGGGCAGGATGAATGGGCAGATTGTCTTTCACACCTCCTCCCCCATATTCTAGGAGGTACATAAACTTCTTTTGCAGGAGCACTCATCTTTCAGAGGGGTCAGCAGACAGAAACCTGGGTGTCCCCATCATCTTACAGGTTAATGCCACCTTTAAGAATATAAATGTGGCATTAATCTCTCAACCATTGGGGAGAAACTATTGACTCAACCATCTCTGTCAGGTTGGAGCTCGGAATCTACTAACACCATTCCTCTGACTGGGACTACTGACTCATGTACAAAGTCCCCCAGATGGCAGATGACTTGAATTTGTGTGTGTGTTACTGTTACTAAATCAGAGTCATTGAATGATATTTACTGAGACCTCATGGTACCATATGGAATCAAAAAATATATAGACCTTCGAATTTAAATTCATCTGAGAAAAGTGGACACAGGATTCTTATTTAGAGCATTTTTTTCCTCCCTCCCTCTCTTGTGAATGCTGATTATTTTGCTAATCCATAGGAATGCTGGTGTCTGAAGTGGTTGGTACAAAACAGATTGAAAAATCTCATCTTTACTAGATAGAAGAAAAATAAAAATGACATTGACTGCGAAAAAATAACACATATCTTATCCAGTTGTGCACCAGTAAAGGTTTAATAACTGTCTCTCAGGGGAGGGGATAAAGAGGCCCTGATTTGTAGCTTTTGCCAAATTCCATGGTGTAAATACTCCCACCGCGGCTGATTTCAAATTAGCCACGTTGAGACTTGAGAATAGATTCATATCAACTTTTGGAAGCCAGTGGGGATCGATTCCAACACACCACTGATTTTATTCCTTTTATGCCTCACGTATAAAGAATTGGTACCACCAGTTTCTGTTATGCGGGTGAAAGTGGTCTGTTTGATGCGGTGCAGTCACTCTCTTCACATACCAAAAGCAGAGTAACTCATACTTGTGTAGTGTATCATAACCTGTGAAATCAATCCCTCTTCCTGAATCCACCCAGTCTCCTTCATAACCTTGCTGTCTAGGCAGAAATTGAGGCTCAGTGGCATGCCGTAGGCTTATCATTTAGCAAGTGGGAGATATGAACTAAGTAAATGTTAATGTAAGAGTTTACTTCTAAATAGATAGTTGCTTATCCGAGACATGGCCACTCTTTCTCCATTTTTGTTTTGTGCTGTCTTCCTTTGCTGCATTTTGGCCTCAACCCTCCCCTGTTACCTCATCACAAAGACACTATTTGAGGTTGCCTTGGAATATTCATAGCAGTGCCCTGGAGGTGGAGGGCATTCAGTACTTTTTACCCATTGAGCTGCTCAAAATGTGGCTCTCACTTCTAGCCCCCTAGTCCAGTCCAGCAGACTTGGGTTGTATCAAAAATCATCACTCCAGGAACCTGGGCCTCAGCCTATGTTCCAGGAGCTCATTTAGTATTACTCATGGCTCGTAAGTTTTACCGATTAAGCAATTGAAAGAGTCATTATGAAGAAATCTGGAGTAGGACACCATCCTGGCCAAGTGGAAAGCTGGAGAGCATCACAACACTGCAGATTTAAGAGACAAACCTCATGGCTAGAACCCTCGTTCAGTCATTCAGTCATTTAACAGAGTAGCCGATCTTATTGAGTGGAATCCTATGTGGTAAGTAAGTACTTTGCTACATATGGGGGATGCAGAGATTAATGAAACGGTTTCTACTCGTAGGGGTCTCACCCTAAATATTGTTTTTCCAGAGGAAACAATTCTGGCTGTGAGGTCTGCAAACTCTCTAAACAGGCATACCACTCAAAGTCACATAATAAATCAATAAGACCATAACTTCTCTGGAGAGAGTCAATTACAGGATACTTATTGGAAAGTGAATGACTCAAATTCAACATGAAGATCCTCATAATTCAAAGGTCTATATCATGCATGATATAGTATATTTGGTGAGATGAAAGACTTAAGACTAGAAAGAGCCTTTTCAGGGCCAGGGCTGCTGGCTGGATGGCTAAAACCAGTGATCCCATATGGCCACCCCCAGCCCATGTATGAAGATGATAACTCTGATTCACTAAGAGATGAATTTAAATTATTTTGATGATTGACTTTTTTTGGTCACTCAAACTCTCCCACATTTTCCGCTTATCACTTGAGCCTACTGGCAAATATGCCGGTGCTGATGTGGGAAGTAGAGAGCAGCATTCACTTAGAAGACGTTGGGAATAGCACCTCCGGGAGTTCTGCACAAAATATGCAGAGGCCCTGGGTCTGCAGTACACAGAATAGATCCAGGCTCGCCTTAAATATGACTATGTCAAATGAGAATTACACTTACATAGCACTAGCTTAGTGAACACAGTGCATTAACTTACCTGGTCAACTGCTCTGTTAAAGTCAAAAGAGATTCCACCCGCGTCAGGGATGGAGTTGGGATTCTTCATGGTTTTTATGGAGAGTTTTCTGCATGCCTTCCTCAACACTATAAATATGAACCTAAAATAATATTGCCGTTAGGATATATGCTTCACTTTACCTTTGGGGAATCATAATTATTTACTAATTCGCTAAAAGTTGACATAAGTGCCTATCGCATGGCAACCACTGTTGTAGACACCTGAGCTATAACAAACACAAAACAGACAAAGCCTTTACACACACACACACACACACACGCACACACGCACACATGCAAACGTGCACCACATCAGATGATGTGTGGCTGGAGTGGGTTGCAGCTCTTCTAGGCAGAGTGGTCAGGGAGAGTTCTCTATTAAGAGATATTTGATCTGAGACCAATGTGAGGGGTTGTGGGAGCCAGCTACAGACTGCCGGGAGAAGGAAAGGAGGCACTGGCAGAAGGATCCAAAAACCCATGGCCGGGATGTCTGGAAGGACCTTAGTGGATCCTTGGGAAGATAAACTACCATCCTAAAACTGTCTTTCTCAGTATGTAGATGACAGCTGGTGAAGTTTTACCTTGATATATTCTGAAACTATTAAGCACAGAGAAAATGGCACAAGGGCCCAGAGACATCACCACAATGTCACCTTAAGAAAACTGATGCTCTCAGGGAATTTGGTATCCCACCCTTTGCATCCTTATCCTGCCCTCTAGACTGTCAGTCCTTGGAGAACAGAACTGGCTTCTTCTCCTCTGTTTCCATGCAGGGCCTGGTAGGCAGTAGCGATGTGGCTTCTCTTTACCAAGTTGTATTTAATTCATGCCAGACCTTCTTTTTTATTAAAATTTCTCATTACTTTTGTATTACATGAGTAATCTTGTGTTCATTTTAGAATAGTTCAAAATTTAAATGAGAGTAAATTAGAAAATAAAAACACCTCTTGTCTTATTAAAAAAAAAAAAACTGCTGTTAGTGTGTTTTAAATATTTGCCATACTTCCAGGATGCTGTGTATATTTTAACTACCTAAAATGGATTCTCTTGCATGTTCAATTTAGAAATTTGTTTTACTTTTCTCACCAAATATTTTTAAATATCTTTCATATGGGTAAATTCTCTTTTATACAGATAAAACGTCACTTTTTACATCTCTGTAGGGTTGTGCTATAGAGTTGATCAAAATTTATTTAACTAAGCTTTTATTACTAGGCATTCAGGTTGTTTAATTTTTTTTCTTGTGAAAAACGTTGCGTCAAACGTAATTAACTAAATCTAAACATCTTAAAAATTAGCTAACATTTCATACGATCTATTTCTCAAAGCAGAGTTAGTTAATAGGTCAAAAGACTTTGACCTAGTAATTTCCCCTCCAGTCTTCAGGATCCTTCAGTAAAACAACAGGATATATGTAAGCAGATGTTTTGCCTCTCTGGCCTCAAAGCTGGAAAATGCTCTCCATACTTCTGTCCAATATAGCTTCTTAGCATCCTTGATATGTGTCCCCTCCCATGAGTGCCTACTTGGTATCAAAGGATGAACATCATTTTGATTTGGGATGTGCCTGATGCTCTCCTTGCCTCCTGTGACCATATTTTGTGATTCTATGAAAATGAGCACAGTTGTTCAAGTATGTAGCCGGGAATTCTGGTGAGGAGTGCAGTTGTGCTGGATGGTGATTATGAGTCATCCTAGATAAAAATTATCTCTTGCTCAGATCACAGTATAGCTTCCCACAACCATAAATCCAGAACTTTCCTCAGAAATATATCCTCTCTAGGCATTGATAACCAGTCAGTGAGTGAACTTTGGGAAGTGGAATCCACAGAAGAGTCACATTTAAACCACTGGCCAAACAACTAGTGGAAAGGAAGAGAAAGCTTCGTTGTGTGCTGGTAGCGAGCCAGATCCCCTACAGGGATAAATAATGAAATAGCTGCTAGTGGTTCTGAGAATATAACCAAATTACATCTTTGGAGGTCAATGGATGATAAAGCCCCAAAGTCTGGCTCCAAAGGCTGTAAATATACATCCTCTTTCTGTCCCACCCTCCTAGGGCCTGCTAGACAAAGTAGCAAGAATGGGATATAATGGGGACCCATTATATAGGTATTTTCAGAAGAGATGTGAAGTGTTCATAGCTTGGGAAAATCCTAAAGCATAATTTGACAAGATCTCCATAGATTCCTAGGATTGGGTTTCTAGTACACAACACAAAAATCTCACTCTCAATCATGTTTGCTGTGGATTGACAAATAGACCTTTCTCTATAGCTGGTGGGATTTTTTTCTTGCTCCTTCCTCTCTCTTCAACTCTCTCTTCCTAATATATAAATATAAATATAAACATATAGATATAGATGTAGATATAGATACATTTTTTTCCTGCCAGCAGGTTTCCTTTAGCATTCAATCAAGGGCAATATGTCCTCAATCAACATTTTTTATTTTTTATGCCACACTGTCCTTTAAAGCTTTCCACAGCTGGTTGGCAACTGAATGCTGCCAATATCCTCTGAGAGCCTCCCCTGTTGTTTGCACATCGGTTTCCTACCCAGAGCTCCCCAAGTGCCCTGGAGGCAACTTGACTTGGAGTGTGTCTGCTTCCCAGGCTGTGGCAGCATTCAGGGTTTACAAGTGCCTGGAGCCCAGCCCTTGGGTCACCAGGAGGAAGACGGGGAGGTCAGCAAGTTAGTAGGATGCAGTTGTTGTAAAATGGGGGAGCATTTTGTACAAAAAAAAGAGAGAGAAATCTGGTATTTAATCTGGGGAATGGTAAATATGTCATGAAAACAACAGAAACACATTCTGATGGAGGAACAGAGCTGAACAGGAATCAGAGACCTCGTGTTCTTGGCACTGCAATAAGTTACTCGTTCTCAATTCTTACAGTCGGTGAACTTATTTCACAATGCAGTTTTAAAAAGGAAAATATCGGACTAGTCTCCATCAACACTATCTACCCTAATATCCTCAAGTCTCTTCCTCTGGCCTAGGACCTGTACTAAGTATGAAGATCCATGAAGTGGCTGCTGTCAGAGATGTTTTGAGTGGACAGAGCCCTAAATAATGAGCTGTTAACTTGCTTGCCTGGGAAGTGCTCCTGGCTACTCTAGATGGGAAGCACTCTTAAAGTCCTTTTTTCCTGCTCACATGTTGAGTGAGAGTTCCTCTGGGAAATCAGTGCAGATAGGAGCTGGTCCCCATACACCTGTGTGTTTTATCGGTAGAATGATTACTCTGCAACAGTGTCCATGAATCTTCCAACTGTTCTTTATAAGGGACTAACTCGCATCAACAATCACACTGAACTGCACCATTTCACCCTGCACGACTGTCTGCTGTGTCTGCATCGCGGCCTGGACATTTGAAGAGGAGGGAGGTACGCATCAGGATGAGAGACTGCCAAAAACCAGGGTTTCTCGGACCTAGGTTCGACCCTCAGCTAGACCTTTACTGATCTTGTGATCTTGGAAAGTTATGCGCCCTCTCCAGGGCTCACTGAACATTCAGTGAAATAGAGGCAAGTTCTTTTCATCTCAAAGACTTGTGGCAGAGGTTTAGTAAATATTGTCTTATCTTTACTAGGATATTCTAGAGGTGTCTCACATTTCATGGGGCAGAAATCTCCCCCAAAAAACTCAACCCTTGACCTTATCTCTCCCCTACTCCATACGTCTCCTCGTACTGATATCTAATATATCCCTATCTCAGTGAATAACACAAATATCCAACTGGCCAAGCACAATTTTAAAAGAAATCAGATCCCAGTCTTCCCCCAAATCCAATCTATCAGTAAGGTCTATTCACTAAAGAAAAGTATTTTCCTAATCCATCCACTTCTCTCTCTCCTCATTTCTACCACTTTGGTCCAAGATATCATATCTTGCTCAAATTAGTGATACATGCAACATACAAGTCTTTCTGCATCCGTGTGTAGCACTCTATAGTCTAGACTCCATCCTGCCTGCAAACTGATATTTTTAAATCCAAAATTATACTTTGCACATACTTCCTACTTCAAGCCTTTTTTTAAATTTATTTTTTATTGGTGTTCAATTTGCCAACATATAGAATAACACCCAGTGCTCATCCCATCAAGTGCCTCCCTCAGTGTCCGCCACCCAGTCACCCCCACCCCCTGCCCTACTTCAAGCCTTTTAAAACCTTCCTATTAAAATAAATTCTGAGTTCCTGACCATGGCTGAAGGAGTCTGCATAAACTCCAACTGTCTCTCTGCCCTCCATACCCACTCACTGTATAGTTTCTTCTCTGGATTCCAGCTAACTGGGTGCCATGGTTTCCTTCATTGTCATCAGTCTCAGGTGATCCATCATTGGATTTCAACACATGCTATTCTGTATTTCTTTGTCCTCAGATCTTTACATAGCCGACTGCTTTGTATCATTCTGCTCCCAGCCTAAATGTCACAACTGCAGTCGCTCACTAGCTAGCATGTCACCGTGCTTTATATGAATAACAGTTATCACTATCTGAAAGTCTTAATTATTTATTTATTTTTCCATCTCTCCTTCACTAAAAGATAACCTGCACTAGAGCAGAAGTCTAAGCGACCTGAGGGCTCTGGATTGTCACATGTTGAAGTAGAATATAAAAATATTGTTAGAAGGTTGGAATATGGGGGATTATTTTACATGCACACGCAACGCAATCTTTTATACACGTATACGAAATACAGGCTTCAGAATCAGCCAGTCTTAGGTTGGAATCCACCCCCACTACTGGTGGCTGTGCAACCTTGGAAAAATTACTGAACTTCTCAAGCTCAGTTTTCTCATTTGTAGAATGGAGATAAAATCAGTACTTTCCTCATAAAGTTAAGTAGAGATTCAATAATAAATATGTGTACAACTTTTAGCAAAGTTCCCAACACATTATGAATAGCTGAATTTCAGATACTTGTACTTTTTCTGGTTGTACTTCTTCTGGTTGTTTCAGCTATTTGTACTTCTGGTTGTTCAATCAGCTCACTATTGAGTGTGGTGTGCAAAGAGTAGAATTTGGGGGAAGCTTCTGATATGTTTGTTATTTATTAAAGACTTCTTTTAAAAACCTCTGTGCTGGGCAGCAAGGTGGCTCAGCAGTTTAGCGCCACCTTCAGTCCAGGGCGTGATCCTGAAGACCCGGGATCGAGTCCCACATCGGGCTCCCTGCAAGCATTATCCTGCTTCTCCCTCTGCCTGTGTCTCTGCCTCTCTTTCTCTCTCTCTCTCTCTGTGTCTCATGAATAAATAAATAAAATCTTTAAAAATAAAAATAAAAACCTCTGCTGCATTTTGGCACACAAATATGAGAAAAACATAATCCAAATATAGTGTCAACGTGTCTAGATATTACATCATTGGTCTACTATTCTTTAAACATTTGGCCCTCATCTGTAAAATGAAGATAGCATGAGCTGCCATGTAAGGCTGGTGGGTGAGTTAGTCTAATGTGTATAAAGCGCCTGACCACTCATGAATATCAACTTTCATCCCTTCTCCAGTCATGCTTTCAATCTGCTCTCACATGTATAAAATCCATTTGAAGAAAAGAACTGGTTTCATTCTTCTGCATGTGGATGTCCAATTTTCCCAGCACCATTTATTGAAGAGACTGTCTTTCTTCCAATGGATAGTCTTTCCTCCTTTATCGAATATTAGTTGCCCATAAAGTTCAGGGTCCACTTCTGGATTCTCTATTCTGTTCCACTGATCTATGTGTCTGTTTTTGTGCCAGTACCACACTGTCTTGATGACCACAGCTTTGTAGTACAACCTGAAATCTGGCATTGTGATGCCCCCAGATATGGTTTTCTTTTTTAAAATTCCCCTGGCTATTCGGGGTCTTTTCTGATTCCACACAAATCTTAAAATAAGAAGATGTGGTTTATGTATACAATGGAATATTACTCAGCTATTAGAAATGACAAATACCCACCATTTGCTTCAACGTGGATGGAACTGGAGGGTATTATGCTGAGTGAAGTAAGTCAGTCGGAGAAGGACAAACATTATATGTTCTCATTCATTTGGGGAATATAAATAATAGTGAAAGGGAAAATAAGGGAAGGGAGAAGAAATGTGTGGGAAATATCAGAAAGGGAGACAGAACGTAAAGACTGCTAACTCTGGGAAACGAACTAGGGGTGGTAGAAGGGGAGGAGGGCGGGGGGTGGGAGTGAATGGGTGACGGGCACTGGGTGTTATTCTGTATGTTAGTAAATTGAACACCAATAAAAAAAAAAAAAAAAGATAAATAAATAAATAAATAAATAAAATATTTTTTAAAAAGAAAAAAAAAAAGAAAAGAACTGATAACCTGAAGGGGCTACAAATAATTGATTGCATCAAAGCCATCAAGAATGTACTGAAACAAAAACATTTAGAGAATCTTCTACATCTTTTGTGCTGGTTGAGTAGGTAGGTAACCAGGTAGGACAAAACACAGTGTTCCATTTGAAAGACCATCAGGCCGCGTTCGATTGTATCCAGGGAGTTTGCAGATGTTACAGCTTGGAAACTAGAAATGTGTTTCAGAAAACCCTATGTTCAGTGTCAGCTTCTTATTGTCTGTGACCTCGTGCCTTGCTCAGTAGAATAGATTGAAATAATCTAAACTTGGTGTTGATGGAAATAACACTGAATTTAGGGCCAAAGGTCCAACTTAGTAGCTGTGAAAACGGGAACATTTATTTCACTCTTGGACACCTGGAGGTTGTCCATCCATAAATGGGGCAAATAATATCAATTTTCTTTCTGTCCAGATCATTTAATGAAGATCAATTGTCCAACAATTAAAAAGGTTGTAAAAGTGATTTTCAAATGGTAGAAACTAAATAATATTGTTAGAGGTTAGATTTATCTATTCTATCTAAAATCAGAGAGTAAAATTAGGACATGGAATTGTATGAAGGATAATTTCCATTCATCATAAGGAAAAACTTAATGACAAGGTTAGTTGCTTAATAATAAAATCAGCTACAGTGAGTTCTCTGTCAGTGACAGCATTAAATAGAATTAAGAGAACTATTTAGGGACAGTTGAGTTGATCTTTCCACGTATCATTAAACCATATAAAAGCCTATTAAATATTAGATGTGTTATAATGATAATGCAAACATATTAAAAAAATTAGAAATGAGATGTAGATATAAGAAGAATTAACCGGAATCTAAATAAGTAGAGATATATACCAGAGTTAATCTTTTGAAAATGCCATTATCTCCAAATTGTTTGATAGATTCAATACTATTCTAATGAAGATGCCAAATGTGCTTTCACGGCACTTGGGGTAACATTATGCTAAATTTTATATAGAAGAGAGAAGAAGGGTCATGGCCAGAAGGATATTCCAAGGTAGTTTAATAGGTCCTGGAATTGCTCTCTCTTTATAAAGAACTGTAACACTGCACAAACTTTTTGAAGCAAACAATACAATATTGTTTCCAAGCACTAAATAATAGGAGGGTCCTGGCTCCACATTCATCAGGTGCTCTGATCATTCCCCAAGACGCGGTGTGGGCATGTGGGTCCCGCAGGAGTGGTAGTCTCACTAAGTTGAAGAGGCAGACATTGGAGTTCCAGAGTGCCAAAGCGATTAGAACTTGTGGACTAAGATCAAAGGAAAGGGAAATGCATGTGGTGTTGGAAACAGGGGCGGAATGTTGCGTGCAGATTCCCCACAGGTCTGATCAAGGCTGGCTTGAGCATGTGTACAGGCATGACAAACACAAGATTTTTTTTTTTTGCAATATATTATTTATATTGTATGTAAGAATTTGTATAATAATGTTTTCATTTAATGTCATGTCAGAAGATTATAGTGTGTTTTTGTCTTTTCTGAGTTTTGTTTTTTTTTGTTTTTATTTTAACTGGTTTTAATGCTCCTATGGCAGAAAGTAGATTAGGAAGGTTTCAGGTGCCTGATGCTGGCAGGTGCCTTCAGCTGCCTGGCTCTTGTGACCAAGCATTGCTCTACGGCCTCATAGGGCACCACGAATGCCCGGATTCAACAAGGTGAATGAGCCCTGCTGACATACATTGCTGATTCTCTCTCCTTCTTCTTATACTTGTAGTGTTTTTCATATTCTGAATTGCATCAGACTCTTGGGGAATCTGTATATGCATTTTCTCCCGCAGGAAATAACCCCACTGTCCCCACCATGATAGTTTTGCATAACAATCTCTTCCTCAAACCTTTGTTTCTGCCAAAATGCCAACCTCAGAGTTGCTGACTCTGCTGACCCTCTCTCAACAGGTTCCATTCCCTATTTCTGGCTCTCACATTGCCTGTTGAGTTCCTATAAAATGTTTCTAACATATAATCCTATTAATCGTTTGCTTATCATCTGCCCCTTTTGACTTGCAGCCCCCTGACGGCAGAGCCATATGCACCTCATTCTGTCTCGCATTCCCTGACTAGCAGATCTCACTCACTTGCACACTGTAGGCACTCCATAATAATTATTCAATTACTGTCCGGGGACTACTCCAAAGAACATGTCAGCTGGTTTGAAAAAAATTGTCTGACACCAATTTGATAATTGTGGTCATCTGTAACCTGACTATAATGACTCTCCTCTGATTTCTGTTAGTAAGAAGAGTAAATCTGAGTTGCCACAGCTTGCCCTCATGACTTTGCTCTCAGAAGTTTTTCTGAGAGCAAAGAAATTGAAATTCACAAGAAAAACTATGTTTTCCAATCTGATCTCATAGCAATATTTCTCTTTTAAGCTTTTATTTGTGTAGTGATTGTTTAAAGTAACATCCAGGTTACAGTTCATCTTTATATAGGTGGTAGATTCTGAATTTTCGGTTAATTTTCATTGCCAAAAAAAGCATTTAGGAACTATTGACCATTTTTCCTGTATTTATGTTAAGAGAGCAGAGATCACATTTCTCCTTGTGGTGAAGGGCTTCATTCTTTAGGGGACTTAAGCAAATGTGGTTTCATTGAGAAATTGTGGCTGCTCATCATCCACATGGCTCTGATCTCTGTCACATTCTTCTTTCCTCCTTGACCACATATATTCCTAATCTTGCCTGTATCCTAAGGGCATCCTTTCAACAGGGATTATTCAAACTCAGCTGTGCTGATTGCATTATTCTTCCTGGTTATAAGCATTTTATGGATTTCTCTGAGAGCTTATTTATTTTCTTAGCTCTTGGGTAGACGTTGTTAGATCAGATTCTAGAGTTGATTCTGAGGACTACATTTAAACTACAATGGAGGAAATCAAGTTTGTCTGGCTCACTGTTACATCACCAACAACTTGCTTGGTGACTGTCTTTTACTGGGAGATGCTAAACATGCCTGACTAAGTGAGGATTAAGAAAATCTTTCCTGCTCACCCTTGAGAGAAGGCAGATGAAACCATGAAGAGGGACTTGAGTGCTTAATCTTAGCAGAATCTCAACCAGGTATGGACCTCAGATTGGTGGTTGGGACATTGTAACCATGAAAGAATGGGATTCCATCTGTGACCTACATTTCAATGTTTTCATTTTTTTGGCAAACAAATCTGACTAGCAATGATAACTTTCCTATTTTCTTCCTTGGTCCATGTCTCTAAGAGCTGTCATCTGAGGACTGTTATTGAGTCCTGCACTTAAGGTTTCAAATCTGAAAGTCACAAGCTCATTATAGACATATTTATTCCCTACCAATGTTTTCTGGACCTAAACAGATGGTTTGGACACCACCCAGCCTAGTTTAGTCTGATCTTTTTTATATCGAAACAATATTTTATTATCATGATGAAATTGTGCAGCCCAACAAATAATGTAAATGCTGGATTTTGGCACTCAGAAAATTTCCATTTTAAAAAGTCACCAGAATAAACTCTTATACATAGCACGTGTCTATCAACTGCTTTTTTGTTTGTCTCAACAGATATAAAAATGAATACCTTGCTGAAATATATCAAAGATAATGGGTTATGCCTTTTTATTCACTGATGACATCATTGATACCATTATTTTATTTATTCAATCTAAAATAATTTTTGAATATCCACTATGTAAAAGGCACTATGTTACACATGTTGGGGATACAGACACAGAATCGACACAACACAACAATCCTGCCATCAAAGATCACTAAGTAGAGTGGAAAAAAGAAGACATGATCGCAGCAACTCCTACTCCCCTACAAGACAATTGAAGAGCCCTTAGATTTCACTTTGAATAAACCATATCATCAAAGGTTAATACTAATGGAAAGATGTAAATAAGGAAGTGTAGACAATACAAAGCACCTGTTCAAACATTTAACATTTCTTCCTCCCAAATGTTACAGTTCAACTCAATTCCAAGTCATAATATAAGACTGTTTTCTAAGATGTTTTTGAAAGCATACACTTTACCACTGGAGATGGAGAATATTTTAAGTCGAAAATGCCATATTTCATTTCCCTTCCTTAGATAAAATCAGTATGAGGTTTTCAAGGGCGTAGAGAATTTATTTTTTCCAGAGGAGAAAGGAGCCCTAGAGGTTACCATGGTGATGTGGGTCCCCCACCATTGACCATCAGGGGATGTTGACTTCTACATCAAGAGAACAGAACACCTCCAGGAATGAGAGCAAAAGCAGCACAGGCCCCATTTAAAGTAAACACTTTTCTAGTCTTCAAAATGTTAAGAAGCAATCGACTGAACTGTTTCCAGAAAGTTGCCTTGGTGAATGTCAAACGTCACCCTCTCTCCTTGTGTGGATCTCGATAAGGCTGTGCCATCCTGTGGTCCGTGTGCTATGGATGTCTTCCCGTGTTCCACTGCACTTCACATATAACCCCAGTATCAGTACAACCTTCTCCTGATTCTAGCTGTTGTTATCTCAGTGTGTGGAGATAGTCTGTTTAAAAATACACAGGTTCAGCCTCCACCCACTTCATGAATGGTATCATTTTTCACTAGATCTCCCCAGACCTTATTTGGATCTTATTATTTCCTTATGATGTATCTCTGGATATGCACAATACTAGAAGGATTTTTTCGCTTTGCCCTTTCAAGAAAGACCTCCCTGAAAACCAAACAAAATCAGAAATGAGCAAAAGCTTCATTTCTCTGCAGTCCTACGCCTTAATTTCCTGTCTACTATATTTTCATTTAAAGTATTTGTGAACCTGGGGCAATGTTTATTTTCATGACAAACATAGTTTGGGGTTCAGAGTAAAAGGACAATGTTCAAATTCTGTAATATTTCTTAGATTTACATACTTCTTTTCAAGGGGAATAAAATAAAATTGACTTTCTTTTTTTAAGATTCATTTATTTAGTTGAGAGAGAAAGAGAATGTACATGTGTGAGTTGGGGGAAGGGCAGAAGGAGAGAGAATCTTTAAGCAGACTCCTCGCTGAACTTGGAACTCAGACACAGGGCTCAACATAAGATCATGACCTGAGCCGAAACCAATAGTCATAAGCCAAACTGGCTGAGCCATCCAGGAGTCCCATACGCATTTCTTCTCTTTAAAAATCATCTTTAAGATTGTTAGTTCAGCCATTTGGTGCCTTCCTTTATCATGTTACACATCTCATTTATTTTTAAAGATCACTGTAAAATGATTGTAAAAGTTCATTCTGAAATGTAAACTTCAAAAAACTAGATTGAGGTGTCACCAACCCATGAAATGCACTGCTTTGTGAAAAGAAAATGAGATGTACGTTTCCCTTCACAAAGTGCAGGGAGAAAAAAAAAAAAAAGAAAGAAAGAAAGAAAGACTGATTAGCAAGAATGATTTGATTTTCCAATGATTTTAATATCTATCTTTCCTAAGAAAAACCTCTTAGTTCTATGAAATTGGCAGCTTTTTTTGTGGCTATTAAGGAAAACAAAACAAAACAAAACAAAAAACTAATAGGAGTATGTCAGTAGCCCAATTTATCTTCTGAGCATGTGAACATTAATCTACTCCTGAGCAAATGCCCTTGACGAGATTGTACTATTACAAGGGCATTAATAGTAAAAGAAAAATGACTTGACCTCTGTATTTCTCCGTATTTCCTTGAAATGGAGCAACAATGACAGTACTAACACACAATTAAGCACTTGATTATACACTCAGCATTTTCTTCTGGTTTTTCTGTAGAATGTCCCCCTCACCTCACCTCCCGTTTAAGAAGCATAATTATAAAGTCCTTAATAGGAGCAGCTGGTATTTGACCCTGCTCGTAGCATGGCAGGCTGTGGCTGGCACATGTAGATCCTCTGGCTTTCTCAACCTATATGTGTCCAAATAGCACTGTGTTGAGGGTCCCCAAGACTACCCTCCAGTTCAATGACTTGCTAGAAATGTTTACAGAATTCAGAAAAGGCGTTATTCTTATGGTAATGGTTTATTCAGTGATAAGATACAGATTAATATTGACAAAGGGAAAAGACACACACAATCCAGTTGTGCTCTCCCAGTGGAGTCGTATGGGCAGCATTTAATTCTCCAGCAATTGTGTAAGACAGTACTTGCCAAGTGTTGCCAAATTGGGAAGATTACCCAAGCCTTGGTGTCCAGAGTTTTTATTGGGGGTCAATCATTTAGGTCTGCAGTGTCATATAACTGGCATCTCTACTCAGTCCCCAGTTTCATCAGAGATCAGAGTGATACAGCATGGTCTCAGACCCCAGGCATACAAAAATAGATACCCAATGTGAATCTCCCTGTTGGCATAAACTATTTGTCATGGTCCAAACCTCAGGTATACAAAGACACTCTTATCGGGCAAGATATTCCAAGGGCTTGGAACTGTCTCCTAGGATCTAGTCAGGATCAGTCCTTTTTTTTTTTGTTTTTTTGTTTTTTTTTTGTTTGTTTGGTCAGGATCAGTCCTGAAGATCTTTGGAATGTGCAGAGTTTGGGCAACCGAGGTCTGCCAAAGTTACCCATGTTACACATGTTAGATAATTCTCTTCTCTACACACAAATTCTGGCTTTCAAGATAAAAAAATAAACTAAAAAAAATGTATATAATAACAATTTAAAAATAAATAAATAATATTTATTATTTTAATAATAATAATAAATAATAATAAATAAATAATATTTATTTAGTCCAGAGAAACCACATCTCTTTCAGATCAATGTCAGTTTGCTCGATTTGGTTTGACCGTGAAAATGATAGCAAGGCAAACTTAGATGTGATGTGGCAGTTATTATTTTTTTTTAAAGATTTTATTTATTTATTCATGAGAGACACAGAGAGAGAGGCAGAGACACAGGCAGAGGGAGAAGCAGGCTCCATGAAGGGAGCCTGACATGAGACTGGATCCCGGGTCTCCAGGATCACGCCCTGGGCCAAAGGCAGGTGCTAAACCACTGAGCCACCCTAGCATCCCCAGAGATGTGGTAGTTAATAAACAAACAAAACCAGGCAATTTTTAATGGCATTCCTACCTTCCTAATTGTGAAATTTAGAGCAAATACTCAAGTTCTCTGGTCTTCTCTTTCGTAATCTATAGCCTAAATCCAATAGGACTGCTTTGAGAATTAACTAATGTAAGTGAAAACACCATTTTTGGCTCTTGGGAGGATATATTCTCCAAAAAGTATTGATACCAGGAGGGCAATATTGCTGGCAGGAAGAGAAAGACTGATACAAGAAGAGATTAAGAGCATTTCAGTGTATTGCAAATCTCTTCACATCATGGTGTGTGCAGAAAGTGATCAGCTTTATTCAGCATGCCGGAGGAAGGAGAGCCTGTGGGTGGAACTGGACGGAAGGCGGCGAGCTACCTGGCCTACGGGAGGGGTAAGGGAATCCATATCTTGGCCTCTCTGGGACCCGTCATGGCAGAGGCAGTGAGAAGTTCTGTCTGTTGTTACCCACAGACATATTGGGCCTGAATGGTGACCACACTCCCTGGTAACAATAGAGCTATGACAGGGAACTAAAGAGAGACCCTGTCATAGCACAAACAACCCTCTTGACTCAATGATTTTCAGTTATCCTGTTGTCCCTGACAAGCCAACCCTGCTCCCTGGCACCTCCTAGTTTGTATAGAGCATTTAAACAAGAGGAAGTAGAAAGGGAAACTGAGCCACAGTCCAGACATGATGGAAATGGATGGATGGATGGTTGGAACTATTTAGAAACTGGGATGAAAGATTAAGGAAGTAGATATTTTATTTCATAATTTCCTTCTCTTCTAAAAATTACTGTTTGTAAAAACCCAACGTGAGATAGCTAACTTTTGTTAAAATTTGTCTGTCGTTTTTAATAAGAGACCTGAGCTATATTAGTAATTCTCAACTCTAGCTACACAGCAGAATCACCGGCAAAGCTTATAACAAAACAACACACAACAACATCAAAACAATGAAGTCAGGGTCCAGCTGTATCCCCAGAGATCCTGATTTGATTGATGGAGATGAGCCTCCAAGATGAATATTTCTTGAAGTTAACCAGGAGATTCTGATGTCTAGCCACAGAGCTAATAATTCTGAATCCTCTTATTCTATTATCACTAAGGAGTTTTTTATCAATAATGATAAGTGGTACCAAAGAAAGAATAAAGTAGAAAGTAAACACTAGCCTTTGGATGAAGTACTTTAAGCGTTTTTATTCCATTCAGAGGACAAACCCATTTTAATTTTGAGATATGGTCACGGGAAGGATGTCCTCACGGAAGAGGACTTGTATGTGCTTTACACTAGACATAAAGATTCAGTGATCCAGCTAAGAAAAATATGCCCATAAAAAAAGCTGTGTGTCAACAGGTTGACCAAGGATCCTGTATGCCTGGGACCTAACCTGGTTTTATCATGGGAAGTCTCAAATTCCAAGAAAACCTTCAGTCCTCGGAAAAATGGCATAGCCAATCATTCTATATATACAATTTAACCTTTTAAAAACTGGGTATCACTCTTGGCTGAACTGCTGCGTGTATAGAAGCAAAAAGAAACACCCTTATAACTAGTTGCCCTTTTGTTCACAAGTCTCTATGGTTATTTTAAAACGAACCAACTAATTCCTCACACATAAATAAATGCATAGATAAATAGATAAGAAAGAACACATGCTGTTTGTGAAGTAAGTATTTAAAGTCTGAATTGATTACAGCCTTTACACCGGAGATTAATTAGTGCCAATATCTTCCCTGTGATGGTACCTGTCTATTTAAGAAAGCGACCACATATTTATTTGATCTCTTAAGATCATGTCCATGCCTCTTTCTCACACTGAGGTTAAGATGAATCTATTTTCTCAGTAAATCTTTTTTTACGCCTTGTATGCAGATCAAGGTGTTATCCCCCATGTGATCTAACAATCCTTATCCCTCATTTTGCACTCCTTATTTTAATTTGCTGCCAATGCCTGGCGCTATGTGTGTATAGAATCATGGGCCAATCAGAACTTAATGTATGTTTGGGATGGCATCAGTGCAGAAGCAGCCACTGCCTTGATGGTGGGCAAGTGTGCCAGCCAGCTTTCACCAGTTCTGGGGGCGGTAACAGAGATAACCAATACATCTGTGGCTTACCAAAAACTAAATAATTATTTTGTGCTCATGTTGCTCCATGACTTCTGTGGTTTGCCTGCAGTTCTGCTCATCACATCTTTTGGTTAGGGACCCAGGCTCAAAGAACAGTTGCTTGAGGACCACTCCATCTCTTGGCAGAGAGAAAGCACAAGGAGACCAGGGGAAGTGCAAAATAGGTTTAAAGAGCTCACTGTCCACCAGGCAGAGGAAATCATAGGGCCGTGTGCAACATTACTGGGGCACTGATATGTCTTCCCCACACAGGAGGTGCTGCAAGTCACGTGAAAATGAGCGGGGACCTCAACTCTTCTCATAGGAAGGGCAGGTGAACAGCCAGAAATGACAATCCCATCCATCACAGAAAACTGTTTAACCTACTTCAGCCCGGGGACTCTGCTAATAAAAGATGGAGTGTAAAACCCACTTTCTATGGCTGCTGGGAGAATTGAGTTACATAATGCATGCGTGGCATCTAGGAGCATGTGGGCTCCTAGAAGGGTGTTCAAAACATGTATTCTCTCTCTTCCAGCAGATCTTATGAAATATTTAGGGGCCCATAGGTTTTAATGAATGTTGAGACACACTCGTTGGCAGGACAACTCAGCCTTGGTGAGCTAAACACCAATGACACAGAAGACAAGTGAATGTGAGCAGAGGGTGGGGGGCGGTGTCTTCCTAGCCCTAGGAATTGGGGCAGACCAACTGGCACTACCCTAGAACCCAGCTAGAGTGATTCCCACAGAGCTCCTGAAACACTACTCCTACAGTGGAACCCAAGGAAACTGCTGGAGTTCTCCCTCCTACGCACTTGGGCGCAGTGTTGAAGTGAGCTGAGCTTCAGTTTCTTCAATCATAAAAGGGGAATAGGCGTGCCACCTTGAGAGTGATACAGAAGATAGGAAGTAATATAAGTACACCACCTACCGATACCGTAGTAGGCAACAAATAATTATTGCTAAAAACAAGAACCAGGTCTGAGGGCAAATTAGCCCTTTATTCTTGCTGTTTCTGATGTCTGGGACCAAAAACCTCTGCCCAGGGTTGTACTGAAAAAACCTTTCAGCTGATTTCTGGATGGTTCTCAGGAATCCTGCTCAGTGTTCTAGAACCCTGGCGCTCTAAAAGATTTCAGGAGCCGTAACTTTCACCCACTCGTTTTGCAGAATGAGGAAATTAGGCTCAACCAGGGGGAAGTCATTTTCCAAACTTCATGTGGCTACAAAGTGAAAAATTTGGGGAAAAAAAAAACTAAAATATCTGCATAGTTAGCTGAGGATTTTCTACTTTCTTGTGGTTCTTCAGAGGGTTTGTGTCCCCCCTTCACCCCGTTCTAAAGGTGCCTGGGATCTAGGAAGGAGTAAAGTAATCTGTCAAGTGAGCTCAAGATGGTTAAAGCATCTTCACTCGTGGCATGCACAGACATCACAACAAAAAAAATTATATCTTACTTCTGACTAACGTAAAGTATCTGGAGACATCAAACCTACTTGCCTGGGGACTGTTGAATATTCTCGTGTGGGCAAAAGAAGCAAAGCAAAACACAGACTATGGTTTATAAAGGCTGTAATGATTTCCAACATTTAGGGTACACGAAAGTCAGTATGATTTCCGATTTTCTTCTGTAGAACGAAAAAGAGGGATTTCTTTTTTTTTCCTTTTTTTTTTTTTTTTTTTGCTTGCCTCAGTCATACCACTAATTATTTAGTGGTCTTTCAAACCTTTTGTAATCTCTACTCGAGAAAGCCCTGAAAGATATTAATTCTTAGCCATGTGCCTCATAAATGAAGGCCATTCTGCTATACTTAATGACAAGGCTGAGGCAGCAAGATGTCATTTGCTTTTTTCTCGGTTTTTAAATTGCTTTCTAAATGAACTACAGCTGTGAGGGCCAGGTGCTGTGATCCCTTTAGAAAGATCAGGAAATGATGAAATCCAAAATTTCAAAGTGTGATGGATGTCAGCTCCCGATTTGGTGTGTGTGAGGTCACCCCGTGCACCTGGTGCCATCTCCACAACAGAATTACTTTTCTGTGGAAGGAAAAAAAAAAAAAAAGGAAAGAGGGAGAGGGAGAGAGAGAGAGATGCACATGTCTAATACGGGTGCAACAATAAGAGAAACAGTTTATAATTATCTCTTTGTTTGCTCCTCATCTAGATGGAAATGGTGAAACGTACAGTGGCTCCCCACCCCCACCCCATTCCCATTGTAGGTGTCGCTGCTGTATTAAACACAAGATTTTTGTGAATCACACACTTGGTGTGGTGGCGACTCAAAGCCACTAGGAAGCAAATGGCATGTTACAGTGATGGGAGGGGGGGAGGGAAGAGGGGAAAGTGGGGAGAGTTTATTAAGACTCCTTTTCACTTAATTAACTAACACAAGTACCTTTAGTCCTAGGGACACGGCTTGCTCCAGGAGTTGGCAGCCAGATCTGGGGCTGAGTGGAGGCTGCCTCTGAAGGCGGTGAGAGGAGGGCAGACCTGGGCACCCCTGCCCTGAGGGAGTGCAGGCCATTATGGGGGCACCCCTGCAGGCATTACCAGTCATTGCCCAGCTTGGGGCTCTAGGTGAAACCTGTTTCATCCAACAGAGGAAATAAAGAGTGATTGTGCTTTTTATCTCTCACACCGACCCCCCAGGATACGTATTTGTCAGAGCTGGCTGGCTGCCAGGGTCAACCTCATTTTCTCTGGGATGTCTGCCCAGCCTGCCCCCGGGAGGGGTGAGGATTCTCGGAGTCCGCAGCCCTTCCACTTGGAACCACTCTCTGGGGCATTGAAGTTGACGGACTCGGAGACAGGTGGTACATGCCTGGTGTGAGGCGGGGCTGGAGCTCGGTCTTGGCCCTAAACCTACAATGAATGAGCCCTTGGAAGAGTCTCTGGACTCTTGATGCCCTACATCTGTAAAATGGGGATAGATTACCTTGTGTTGGTGAGGGCTGATGGATCCTGCAGAGGTGAAGCGCCAGGAGAGTGTTTTGCACAAAGCTGGCAATGTAGAAATATTAACCTCCCCAACCTCGTTGTCCCTTAGACTGTGAAGTGGAACTAAAAGGGCCAGAGAATGAGACCCCAGAGAACATGCGACATCCAAGCCTGGTGCTTCCTAGGCATCTAGGCCTAGGAATGACCTTGGCCTCTTTGAGCTTTAGCTTCCTCATCTGTACAATGGGAACAATAGAATATTCTATCTCACTGGTCCTTAGAAGGATAAAATGTGAAGCTAGATGTCAAAGTGCTTTATATTATGTCGCAAGAGGATTGAGGGGCTGAAGGGAGCTCCCCTCCCCAAATGGTGCCTATTCCTTTTGTTTCCCAGCACACTGTTGACTTCTGGATCCCTTTCTCCTTCAGCACTCATCATCCCCACATACGCAGTTATGAGAATCTGGCAGGTGCTAAGTGAATCCTGGAGCAAGTGATGGTGAAGAGAATGAAGGACAGGGGCATCCCTGGGTGGCTCAGCGGTTTAGCGCCTGCCTTCGGCCCAGGGTATGATCCTGGAGTCCCAGGATCAAGTCTCACATTGGGCTCCCTGCATGGAGCCTGCTTCTCCCTCTGCCTGTGTCTCTGCCTCTCTCTCTCTCTGTCTCTCATGAATAAATAAATAAAATATTTATAAATAAATAAATAAATAAATAAATAAATAAATAAATAATAAATAAAATCTTTAAAAAAGAGAGAGAGAATGAAGGACAGGATACTGAGCTCATATTTATCAAAGACACAAAACATAGCCTGACCCCAGCCAAAAGGAAAGGCTCTCCAAACCAAATAGAAGAACCCAATAGCAATCCCTCATTTGAGAAGTTTTAGAAAGAAAAAAAAAAAAAAAAGTTACACAGCCAAAGCCCAAATGAGAGGAAATCAAAATCTAAGAGAATAGCAGAGGCCTAAATGGCTTAACTGTTGGTTGCTGCTTTGGAAGATTTTGCCTTCGGCAGCCATAAATGTGGGATTGTCTCCTGTTCCATAACCAGAGCTATCCTTGTGGGAATCCAGAAGGGAGGCCTAAAGATCCTGATGCTGGCAGGCCCGGTCTGGACCCAGAGTAATCCCATACAACCAACTTAAAGGGTCTTTGTCTTCAAGTAGAATGGAAATCAAATGCGAGGCAGCAGGAAGTGAGAGCAGAGATTATTGAAGACCTAGAGCAGATGCAGATGGAGCATCTAGGAGACCCAGAAAAAAAAAAAAAAAATGGAGGATGAGCCTCATCAATACTTGGAGTTGAGTTTTTTATTAAGAATTGTGGTCTGATACATGTGTCCTCTCAGGCATCGAGGAACTGGTCAGAACAAGGGCAGGGGCCAGGTGCCCATCCATAAGTCACTTATTCCCTGGAGCCAAGAGGGTCTTGCTGTCAAGATGTCTAGTGCCAGTGGTCTAGAATATGTACATAATGGCCTCACCCAGAAATTCCTCATAGATTATCTATTCTGCTAGAAGACTCCAAAGAAATCATTAACTCCCTGTCCCTTACAAGGAGGACACATATTAAGGTATATATAAGGAAGGGGTGCAGGTCTTAGTAAGAAGAGTAACAGGAAAGGGAGCAAAAAGCAGATTTTTATGGAATCCTTCAGTTTCCCTATCTCAACACAGGAGTCCCCTCTATTCCCCAGAAGGATGACTTCATATGGTTGTTACCAGTTATGTCATCAGGGAAGTGGGCTACTCTGAGCCAGGGCTAACCTGGGAGCAGCCTGGTGCTAAGGAGGCCAGCTGTGCTGCGCATCATTCGCTCCAAACCTTGAACCAGGATGTGTGAGTTATCAAGAGCAATGATTCCACGAGTGGGAGCAAGACCAGGGTCCTGAGCTCTACCCTGCATTTCTACCTGGGTGTTTACTCTCCCCTCAGCATTTCCCCATCTTCTATCCCAGATGCTCTCCTCTCCAAATCTCTCCAGGTTACTTTCGCTTCTGGCCATTCTCAACTTGAATGGGTGTCTCCCTCTCTTTCACTTATTCACCTCCTTTTATTCATAGGCCTGATGGTCAGACTGAGACCTTAAGTGAGAGTAGAGGTTGCTGCTGTAATGAAGAGACATGGCCACTAAGTCACCTACTTGCAGAGTGCTGAGTTGTCCACCTTTGTGACTACACACTCTTTCTTCCACATTGTTTTCAGATGACAAGGTGACCCTGGCTGGGAATGGACCTCAAGATTTTTGAACCCTAGATGAAAAGACAGAGAGAAACTCTTTAATTTGCAAGTCTTCTGTGCTTCCTACCAGGTGGAGGTCAGTATTTACCTTTGATGTAGACTGTTCTTTTCTTCTGGGAAAACCACCCTAAGGACCTTTAGATATGCAAATGTAGATCAAAGATCCTCTTCTGGAATGGATCTAAACTGCTATGAATAACAATGTGAAAGATTCTGTTTACAGGGAACAGAGTTACATTTCAGAGGGTTATCTTCTTTTTAAAATAAGACTTCTTTCCCTGATTAAAACAACAGACATTAGATTGAAAATTATTGTTAATTTTTAGAGAAGATGGTGTGTGTATGTGTATGGAGACAGTGGTTTTGCGTGTGTGCTCACGTCCAAACATTTGCCCTTAGAAAATCAAGAGTAGTGACCCCCAAAGACTGCTTAAAGGATATACAGAGCTTAAGGGAACAATTTGGAAGGAGCCTGAGTAAGGATGGGCACTGCTCCATCTAGACTTGGAGACAGTTCTACAGTATCCAGGCAACTTCTAAGCCTACAATACTTTGGGGTAAACATTTTCCCCAACCCTTCCTTTATGCACTTGTTTTCAGGTTTATATCATGTTCTGTTCTCAATGTGTCCTCCTGTTGGTCAAAAATCTTTTAAATTGAGCTGTCCAGAAGTGAATGGGCAGTCCAACCAATACAAAGTAGGACACAACTATGGCCTCTTTAATAGTTTTAGAAATTATACTTTTTCTAATGTAGTTGAAGGATACATTATCTTTCTTGGGTACCGCATTTCAGTGTTGACTCAAACTCAACTGATTAAATTTATGATAGAGGAAACTTTTTTTTTTTTTTTTTTTTTTTTTGAGGGGGAGAGCATGCTCACACAAGATGGGGTGGGGATGGGCAAAGGAGAGAGAATCTTAAGCAGGCTCAGTGTTTAGTGCTGAGCCCAACACAGGGTTCAATCTCACAACCCTGAGATCATGACCTGAGCTGAAATCAAGACACTTAACCAACTGAGCTACCCAAACATTCCACAGAGAAAACTCTTAAATATAATCCCCATCTTGTTGAGATTAAGGTGCTTTTTTAGTTATCAAGTATAAGATATCCCTCCCATTAAACTTAATTTTGTTGTATTTACATCCATCTATTTTGATCTTTTTATGACCTAGAGCAGGGCTTGAAGACACAGCCCTCTCATTAAACAATTTTAGGTTGACATTGACTTTTTAATCTACTTCTTTTGGGGCAGAGCCTCTCATCTAGTGAAAAATCCTTTTAAATTTACCATCATTCAGATGAGCCCCTCATCTGGTATCTAGACCAAAATACCACTAGAGATGTTACAGAATACCTTGCTGAAGTTCTGATCTATGCCTTTTCTCCTGAAATACCTGTCCAAAACTCTGGCAAAATTAGAAACCAGTCATTATTATGCACATATGTAAGACAGTCTCTGTGTATTATGTTTACTCTGTTAAGATTCATACACACATATGATCCTACCTGGAATTCACACCAAAGCATGCTTTTTATCAAATGCGAAGGTTGAGAGTCCTGTGGATCAGTCACAACCACAATCAGAACCATGCTAGGCAGGCAGCCTGGCTCCATCTCACTGCATTTGAGTTTCTTCTTTGACCCACTGCCTGCGTCTCCAGCTCCAAACTTTCACCAAATCTAGTTATCAATTTGGCTTGTTCTTAACAGTCCCAATAAAATACCCAGAATTATAACATTTCAGAATTGGGGGAAATCCCAAGGATTCACCTGACCTGCGATCCCCCACACTGCAGAAATCTCCCTGCAGCTCACCACCAACAGGGCAGCTCCCTCTGAGTCTGTAGTGGGGGCTCCTGTGGAGGGGCTCTTGTTTTCACAAGGCTGCCCATTTCATGAAAGATTGGTGGTTTCTCTATAAGGCGATGGAGAGCCACTTCTTCTACCTTCTTCTCTAGGGCTCTAGATCATTCCCTGGCACCTGCCCAGAGTAAGTCTTTTTCTACTTTGGGTATTTGAAAAATTGCCTTTGCCTTTCTTCTCTAGACAATGCTTTCCTAAATATTTAACCACTTGCCTGTGGCCCAGTTCTCAAACCACCTCACAGGGCCTCCTCCTCTCTGTGCTCCAGTTTTTCAACATCTTAAAATGCGACACCCATAATTAAACAGAATGCTCCAGATGTGGCTTGATTGGCACAAAATTACTTCCTCTTTTGTTCTGGACTATGTTGTTTCCTAATGTTGTTTACTGCTTTTTCTGTAATTATTATTTCATACTGGAGATACTTCTGATCCTGAAATTCCCTAAAGCCAAGGACCTTTTTCCCTGCATGGAGTGAACAGCCTATTTCCCAATATCCCTGTACTACTGGTTGCTTGAACTTAAGTGTGGGATTTCAAATTTGTCCTTGTTAGATTTCATCTCTAGTTTTACTCCATAATTCAATCTATTGAACCTTCTGAACTTCCATAAATACTGTTTAATATTTGCATAAATGCTGTTTAATATTTGCATGTCTAATGAACATGTCTTCCACATTTTTAACAAAATCCTGCATAAAAATACTAAATAACATTCAAAGATGAGTCCTTCAGGCTATATTAACTTATCCATTGCCTCTTTTTAGTATTCTAACCTATTGCAATACCTTTTGATGCAAGATATAAAAGAGATTTGTACTAGTTATCACTGTTCAAGACACCGTGGAGATACAGAAACACACAAAGAGCTTAGCTGCTAATTTATGAAATAAGTCTAGCACAACTGGAAATGACCCATTGAGGAAAATAGATGATTAGGTAAGATACTGATTTAAATAGGCATCAAACATTTTTAAGGATTTAGGGGATTTAAGGATTAAGGAATTGCAAGAGCCAGGGGGATTTCTTTCTTTCTTTCTTTCTTTCTTTCTTTCTTTCTTTCTTTCTTTCTTTCTTTCTTTCTTTCTTTCTCTCTCTTTCTTTCTTTCTTTCTTTCTTTTTTTTAGCATGTAGAATTCGAATCTGGAGTTGCCTATAATTACAATACAGTGTGTTATGTTATTAGAAGAAAATTATGTTCCAAGTGCTTATACTGCACAGTTGGAAATATACTGTGCAGTTGCAGTACAGAGGATGAAAGTTAAAATACCAGGTACAGGTGTATGGGAATTTGGGAGAGGGGACAGGTAAGAAGCAAGAGCCAGACAGAAGAGGAAGGGCATTTGAGTCCTAATGATTCACCTTCACACATTTATCCTTTAAAACTTAAAACTTAAAAACTGTTTTTGGAGTTTACACTATATGCCAGGCACTGTTTTAGGGTGTAGCAGTAAAGAAACAGACAGCACTTTCTGCCCTACCAAAGCTGACAGGAATGTACGAAGAGGGATGGTCAGAAATGTGTTTGACAGGACATTGTAAGTGCTAGGAAACAGTGAAGCAGGGAAAGGGGAAGAGACAGGGACGTGGAGAAGGTAGAGCTCCGGTGGAAGATTGGAATGTGAAGACATAAGGTTGAGCCATCCTCTACTGGGGAGGCTGGGACTACTGGATTCTCTTCCAGCAGACTGGCGAGGGCTCATTCACGTGGGAATGCCAAGATTTCAAAAGAAAATGCAGAACGAAGTTTAGGTTCGGAGCTGGCATTTAGGACACATTTCAAGCAAGTCATGAGCTGAATTCAAGTATGAGTGTGGAAAGATCTTTACCTCTTCGCTGGAGCAAACGACAAGACATACGGCAAATGTCATGGATATGGGGAGGGTTGAAGATTGTGGCCAGCTTTGTAATCCTTCTAAAGTGGAGTCTATTGCAGCATCTAGGTGAGAGATGAGAGTGGTTTCCCAAGGGCAGCACTGTAGGTGCTAGAAGTTACTGAATTCTGGATAGAATTTAAAGGTAATGATTCAAAGGTGAGCATGAGAGTGCAATGGAAGAAAGTCTCAGTGATGACGAAAGCTTTCGGCCTCCACAATTCGAAAGTTAGAGTTACCAATTACTCAAAACAGGGAAGATGGCAAAGAGGAGTGGTTTGGAAGGGACAATTAGAAGCTCAGTTTTGTGCATGTTAACGTTGAGATGCTTACTACAAATCCTAGAAGAATGTTCAATAAGAAGTACTGTGAGAGTATGGGCTTTAGGAGAGATTTCTGAATCTGTTGGTATATTTGGGAGGCATTGTGTGGGGATGGCACTCAACTCTATGGTAGAGATCCCAAGACAAGGAATGCTAATAAAACTGAGAGAACCGAGGGTGGAGCTATGGCATTCCATCAGGAATGTCCTTTACTTATTGGTAAAGGACATAAGAATTAGTGACCAGAGAGCAGAACAACCATAGGCAGGACTAATAGAACATGCTCAATGGGGCAGGAACACAGTTAGAAATGAGGCAGAAGACAAAGCCAATGCAAGAGATTGAGGCCAATTTAGGAAAATCTTGCATTCAATGCTGAGGACATGGATTTGGTTGGAGGCAAAACTGTCATTATGGTGTTTTAAGTACAACAGATTTTTCTTCCCCATCCCCATGGCCTGGAGACAGTCCAAAACCCCCAATTATTCTGCCAAAGTCTCCTGAGAAGACCTGTTCAGGACAGCAAGGATGTCATAATATGTCAAAGACCTGAATGTGACAACCCCAAGGATTCTCTGATTCTAGATTTAAAAAGATCTCAGATCATCAACATAAAAGTGATCAGCCCTAGAGTTACTTTGCTCAAACTTCTGTTCCTGTAGGTCTCCTAGCATTGCCATAGTTGAACAGCACATGATTGCATATGGAAGTAGGTTGGGGCGGGGGATCCGGGGACAAGTCTTCTGCAGGGAGGCAGCTTTCTATTCTCTCCTTGGAAGCACTGGCAAGTGATATTTTGAGTTCCTTGGTAGAACAGCTAAGGAATGGAGAAACAAATTTGCTGAAAAGGACCGGTGATTTAATTTTATTCATCCTGTATCAAATTTCTGCATCTTGCAGTTTGGGCACAACAGGAGGTGACACTGTTAACTGTTACTCTTTTCACTTCCCTTTTTTCCCCCTCACTGAACATAAACATATCATTACACAGTTACACTCCACTATATTTAGAGTTGATTTTTAACTATCTATTAAATCAAACAGGGAATCTGGGCTATTTTACCTGGAATCAATGGGACTGCCTGGGAAGATGGACATGTTCAATGGGGGAGGATAAGACAAGAGTGAGAGCCACATTACCAACAGTCATATACCCCCAGGAGCCTTCATCCTGCTCTTTGGGGGAGGTACAAGTAAGACACTCTAACTGGGATAGGGCCAGCATCCTACCCACAAACTACCCTGCAAAACTCTTGTCCACCAGTGACACAGGCTTTATCTCCCTCACACGGGAGAGATGGAAGGGACTCCAGAGTGTCCATAGCATCTATTCAAAGTAGTGCACTCATCAAAAACACATGACTTAAAGTAGCCCAAGAAGCCAGGGCCATGATGTGCAGTAGAGAACAGAAGTTGTATTGTTAAACAAATTTGGAAAGTTCCATTTATTTATCACCTTCTTGGAATCTTGCAGTGCATATCAGCATTGTAGGCAGTCAGGAGCACTGTTCTAAAGGAACTTTCCTGATGTCATTCATCCCAAGATTTTCCCATTCTATTTTACCATGGAATCTTCTATTGCTGATGATGCCTGTTAATGTTTATAGAACTAACAATTGTAGAACACACTGTAGAAGATGTTCCTGCAACTCATACCAGCATGGTAGTTTACAATGTGCCAACTGGACATTACGTGTGGCCTTATTACAACAACGTATATGAAGAGGCGGAGATATTTTCTCCATCTAATGATCTGAGAAATGGAGAGGTTGAGTGGCATTCAGATCCACAGAGATAAATGACGGTGGAATCCTGAATAAGAATGATATTCTCATGATGCTTATCCAGTCTTGCTTCCTTTATGCAAAACAGTACATGCTTAATGGAAGATTGAGTGAGTATCAGGAATTGGAAATGGGTAGACTGGGTAGTACTGACAATGAGTGTAGTGAGGAACAGGAAAATTGGGGGGGAAAGATTGGGAGGGCACAGGGTTCATGTTACTAAGCTGCCCTTGTCTATATCTTTAATTCTTCTTTATGTCCTTTAATCAAGTCTATTACAACAAGGTTAAAATAAATATGGACATGCGGCCAAACAGGTCCCACTCTTCCAGTTGGCCACATCATTAATCATTAATTATCTGCCAGCCTTGTCATGAGATGTATTGTTATTTACTGTCTGGACATGTATTCATTTTCCTGATTGTAACTGAATATTCTTTCCATCATCTCACTCTGTCATATTTTTTGCCTTTTCTAAGATAAAAATGAATGATGGGAATCTCAGATAATAAGAGAGATCTAAGAAAATCTTCAGAAATAAAGAACACTACTACTTATTTGGAAAGATGCATTTAATATGTACACCAACCTTTTTGTGAAATTTTCCAGTTGAGAGTAAAATCACGCCAAGTTGGTAAATTAGATAGTCATAGGTTACAGATTCTCCATACTTTCTTAATAAAGGGAAAATGCCACATCTAGTATGGGCAAAGAGAAACAGGATAACATTAAGGGATTCTACAATGTGTTGAAGCCCTGGGTCAAAATGGCATCGCTATTAATAGATGAAGCCACAACCCCATTTTAGTGCGATGGTTTGTATGCCAAAATTTGCATGTTTTTTGTACAATTTAAATACATAATGACTTCATTCTATTACTCCACACATATCATTGAGTATCCATTTGGTGCCAGCTGTGGAGGATTCAGAAATGAATCCTTTCCTTCTTATTGCTCGCAGTCTACTGGAAGTGCTCAACCTCTTTTTCACATCTAAGAACAATGAAACTAAATGTGTGCCCCAATCAATAAAACATAAAACAAAATGACGGTAATATAACTTTAACAAGTTATAGTTAATCAATAAAACTTCCCAATACCTATGTATAACCCGACTCCATTAGATACTTTGCAGAATCCATCAACAGTATGTAGGCTCACTGCAGTCCTAAGGTTCTCAATCTCCTTGGGGAGAGAACCATAAATTCATAAAACCAATACACCAAAAAAACAAAAAAAACCTATATTAAATAAAATGACAGTAGATGTGAAAGTCACAAAAGTTTGAAATTTGTTGCATAATGTCCTAGAAGATGAAACTTATAAGTTTGTTATGAAAGAGCTTCCTTTGCTATAGTTTATATTAGAAGTTTCTGTGAAAGAAGAAGTGAGTCCTGAAGGATAAATATTTTGTGAGTGGCAAGAAAGAAAAGAGATTTTCCAGACAACATTGTTCACAGAGGCTTAGGGTTAAGAATTGTCAGACTGTTGAGGAATAGTAAGTAACTAGGGAGTGCCTGTTCTTTACAAAGTTCTGAAACTGTAGATGTCACTTAGTACCTCTCTTGTTTGTGTGTTCTGCACAGCAAAACTGCCATGCTGTCTCTTATTCCAATATATCAAATTCATTCTTGACTTGCACTATGCCCTTTGTCCTGAATATTCTTCTCTCTGCTGTTTGCCTAAGCAACTCTACCTTATCAATTATATGCCAGCTCATCAGAAGGACATTCTCTGACTCAACAATATGAAATAGCTATCCCTTCAATAGCATTTCCATTTCAACCTGTCTTCTATTACTCGTTTAATTCTATTTATAGGATTCATCAGAGTCTGATAGTTTTACCTTCTTTTCCTTGTTTGATTGATTGACTGAACAGCTGTTTCCTCCCTGTAGAGCCACACTGCCCAACCCAGTAGACAGTAGCCAAACCTGGCTATTTATAGTTACATTTAAATGAATTAGAATAATTAAATAAAATTTAAAATTCTATTCCTCAGTTCCAAAAGCCATATTTCACATACACAGGAGTCACATTTGTTTAGTGATTATGATCTTGGAAAATGAAGATATAAAACACTTTCATCGCTGTGGAAGGTTCTATTGGATACTACTGCTCTTGCGGGTAAGTTCTCAGAGATCTAGGGACCTTGTTCTGTATACCACTGTATCTCTAGTACTCTAAAGAAAGACAGTAAAGTGGATATTTGTTGATTGAAAGAATGGACAAGATTCCTAGAGGAAATAGATCATTTAGAGTAGAAAAATGGGATGAATCTATGACTTGATCCAGATATTGAAAGGACTCACATAGTGAAATAAATATTTTATACTCATGCTTATAATCAAATGAGAGTCACTGAAAGTTTTCAAAATGCAAAATATCACGATTGAATATGTAGCTTAAAATGATTCTTACATAAGCATGAGCAGAGAAATTTGGGATAGGAGAGACTGATAGCAAGACCAGCTGGGAGGTTTTGGTCACTGTAAAGACACGAGATGACAAGAGACTGAGCTGACTTTGACAAGGGAGAATCAATAAAATTTGGTGCCCATGTTAGCCAGAAGACATTATATAATATCGAGATCACGACTTCAGCATCTCTGTGGTTTTGCACAAAAACAGAACTTTTTTCTTTTTAAATATATGAAACATTGAATATAGACTGGCAGATAGTTCTGCTCCACACAGTCACTCAGGAACCCAGGTTGCTGGTGGCTCCACTATCTATGTCTACACGGTCTAGAACATATGACTCCCTTAGTCACTATGGCAGGAAAAGAGATGCTGGCAATCCCAGGTGGCTTTGCAATCCCTCACTGCTAACACGACACATGTTATTTCTATGGAATATAATTAGCCAAAACTAATCACATGACTGATTGCAAGTATCTAGGAAATGTAGATGAGCAAAGAGATTCATCTATATATTTATTTTATGAATCAATCTGTCCACCATATTAGATACAGGATGAGAAAATAGGGAAAGAGAGAGGAGTCACATACATCTCTGAACTTCCCCACTCATATACAATTTAAATCTGTATAAAAACATAAAATTAATCTGTATATAGTAGAATTCTTAAAGATTTTTGACTATCCATTATTCAACATAATGTAAGTGGCACCAGCATACCATCCTAGCAGATGACAGATAATGAAGTGATGAATAATAATATACAAGTATACTGATTATGTGTCAAGCACTGCAAAGTCCGGGGTGAACACAGCCAACATTATCCCTGCTCTGACTGAGCTTAGACTCCAGTGTATAAGACATGTAACAAATAACCAATCTCACAATTTGTTAATTATAATTTTATGTGCTACAAAGAGAACATATAGGATTATACCATAAGAATAGTTTATTTGTAATGTTAACCTTTTTTAGATTTCTGCCTTTGTTCCTTTAATATTTCTTTAATTCATATTCTTTCAAGAATTTACAACATTCATCAACTGAAAATAATGAGACAAGAGAATTCATGGTAAGTAGGACTTTAGTGAGCAACTCAAATAATCTATTTATTAAGAAATTCTTCACTGAGATTTCCCTGGGTTATTGTACCACTGAGTTTTGCTAAATCACATAGTTTTTCTTTATATAAATATCTAGCTATTGTGTAGGGATCAGTACTTTGTTTTTGCATAGTGCTTAATGTAATGTTGATATCCCAAAATATGTTATAAGTTGAGAGAAAACACATCATAAAGTATATGCTAAAAAATAAATAGAGGGATAGCATATCAGCTCGAATTTTCCAGGCCTATCACCTTATTACTTTGTGGTGCTTTCTAAGTGTCCAATGTTTGACCACTGAATGAAAGCTGGTATGTAGAGATAATCGTCAACTATGTATCTGATTTTAAGAATTAGGCAATGGTGCTTCTCAATGACTGAGATGAGTTACTCTTCAAAGGCCAGAATTGTCCCAGTAAAGGTGCTTTGTGGCATGGTTAACACGGGGATGGCTCTATTTCAATAATATTTCTGTTATGCTATTTGAGAAATAAGGATATGGGATAGGTATCATCAGTCCCCAAAGCGCTCCATCCATCTGAGACTGAGCACATTTTCTGTTTTCTTCTTTTCCTTTTTAGTGCAGATATTTTCTGATAACTCATTTCTGGCAAGTGTCATTGGAGTTCCAAAAATGGTCTTCTACTACTTAGTAGGTTCACGAATAAGAGGGTTGATGCCATAACTCACCTCCCAAAGAATATAAACCCAAATGATATTCCCATCTTTGCAAATGTTTCCCTTGTAAGATACAATAACCTCAACGACCCTGATTCCTGTCTTTAAGCCCAGTGCCCTCTGAGTCCTCTCCTGTTCTTTGCTAGAAAATTCCTCAGTCTTGTGTGACCCACAGCAATTGGAAGGGCATAACGTGCACATTTCCCTTCTCTGACTGCAGAGGGGTAATAGACCCTCACAGCACCACTGGCATTCCTGTTTCCCATTCAGCATTGTCTCCTTTCCAGAAACAGACACATTCAAACTCCGTGCTGGATTCAGCTTTCAAGCATTCATGAAAGGGGGCAGTGCAGCCAACATATTGCTGAAGCTGCAACATCAGTTTGATGATACAGAATGCATTACACAGCAGTGGGGCCATGTTTTGCTTTAACTGAAGTGCCAATGACTCAGAGATGAGCTTTCTTTCTTTTTTCCTCCCCCCTCCCCATTTTAAAGGCCTAAAGTATTGTGCATATAACATTTTCTGGCCATGCTGTAACTGTGGTTTCCCCACCAGCGATTGCCCACATGATAATGGAACTCTGCAATAATATTAGGGGTGTGTGGAAAATCTATGGCCAATGTAGTCACTCAAGCAGTGCTCAAAATCTCTGGGTTAGGGCTGCAATGGGAGATAACTCGCCATAAGATGAGCTGCCTGGAACTCTGCAAAATACATGCTTCAGTGCTTCCTGGAACAGTCCAGAGCTGTGCATGCTCTCGCAGGGGAGAAGGAAATGGGCAACGCAGATGCCAGGAGCCACAGATTTTTGGTTTTCAGTATAATGACTGATTTGATGGCTGTTTTACTTATTTTTCAAAGGTAATTTGGATACTGTGCTCTCAAAATGTCACCACCAAATACTCCTTTCATATGGTAGAAAGCCGTTCTTGGCTCTATTGTGCTGAATACTCCTTCTCTATGTTGTCACAGAAAAGTTAAAAAGTAAAAAACTTAATATTTTTTTAAAAACAAAAAATTGAGAGCATAAAATTTCATCAGGCACAAACTTAAAAATGATCAAATTTTGATTTTCGGGGGTAATATGGACTAGCCACTGTGGAGCTGCTATGTAATCAATGGTTTCTGGCATTAAGTTTGCATATAGGAACACCTGGGTTTGTGTAAATTAACCTATGGTGCCTGGTCAGAAGGAAAAATGGCCATCTCATCACTAAGCCAAATCAGTTTGATAACAGCCACTAAACAGCAAAGACAAAAATCACAGACTTTCGATCCCGGAGGACAGACATTTGAATTAATCTAAAATTCTTCCATAGCAATGATTATACGGTTTACCTCCCATGTCAGAGAGTGACAACTTCAGAGCATGATAAGACTTCCAGATGATTAAAAATGCTGCTAGAATTTGTATAAAATTCATTTCTTCATTCACTTGTTAATGACATACAAGTCAACGCTACATCCACCTGCAATAGTAAACAAGACAGGTGCGCCCACCTCTCAGGAAGCATATGATTTAAGGCGAAAGCCAAACAAGCAATTACACTAAAGAGTGATGGATGGTATGTTTGGGGAAGTACACAGCGCGGTGGGAGCAAAGGCAGGCGCACCTCACGGGGCCTGGAGGGCAAAGCAGAGGCACGAGTAAAGTCATAGGTGGAGGGTAGTTGGACTGGAGCTTCTTATCCCTCCCCTGGCAGAGTGTCCTCAATGTCAGGTACAGGTGAGTTTGAATGATGGGAGAGGCTACTGGCTTCTCTGAGGAACTGCTTTATTGTGCCTCCATCCTTTTGGCCCTCTGTGTGCAAGAGCAAATGCAAAGCTGAAAGAAAGGACTCCATGGCCACAGTGTGGGGCTTGCACACCCCTCGTTGGCTGCAGAGAAAGCAAGGACTCCCTTCAGGCAGCAAGACTGTCCCAGGCTGCTCTGTGGCCCAGTGTTGAAATCCTGTGGTAGGAGTGTCCATCCTGGGATTCCGTGCAAGGAAGGAGCTGCTGTGTCCTCCTGGACCTTTCCCCCTGTCCACTCAGCTGTGTGTCATCTCAGTGTGGGATGGACCCGCAGAAGCCTGGACCACCACCTGGCCTAGGATCCCTCAGCCTAGGGGGAGGGTCTGGTTCTAGCAGGTTCATCTGCCATCAGTGAAGACACATCACTCATTTTCTTTTGAAAAATCTTGACAGACAATTCACCTGTAGTAATAAAGAGGATTTTCCTCCAAACAAAAAGTCCACATCTAACCTAACAATTTTAAGCCAACACTTTGCCCTGATTATGTGTTTAATCAAAGTGAGCTTCTCCTGCTTATATATGCTAACCATACATAAAAGATGCTGCTTCCAAATCTTCCTTCAGACTCTGTGTGCTCCTAAACATGAATCCCACAGGACTCCCTGGGGCAGAAGCAGGGCCACTGGCTCTGCTGCAGCTGATGGGGGATCAGGGGGAAGAAGGAAACCCCTGGGAACAAATCCTGCCCCCAAACCATCGGACCACAAACAGCATGAGCACAAAGACTCAAGAGAGCTTAGAGACTAAAGTAGGAAGGGAGAGAGGCAAGGTGCTGTGGAGGCCCTGGCAGGGGGCCTACCAGGGAGAGCCGGTTATGTCCCCTATGATAAGGACAATGGAGAGACAATTAGCATATTTTAACAAGGGGGTAAAACCAATTCGATTTCTGTTTTGGAGAGATCTGTTCTCATGCAACAGATATATATATACAACAGCCATACACGTATAAGGAGGTTTTTTTTTTTATTCCCACTTTCCAGATCTCTGCCCCAGACCACAGAGCTAGGGGGTGACCGCTGCGAGCACTCCATCGGCTTCACATGCACACCACCAAACCAACTATTTCCAATTCATAAACCTTTCATAACCAATTTGGAAAGTGCTGTACGAAGAACGTCATTCCTCAGCTGTTAATAATGGTGACATCCTATAAAACGATACCGACGTTTTCCCTTTGTGACAGTGCTACCGTTGTTTATTTAGGCTGAAAACAGCTTAGCCACTTTCTAATCTTTTCTTACATCAATTAGATACATTTTTCATGGTAAGACAATGATGATAATATAGCAGATGAACCCCATCTTTTCCTCTTTTTGAAGTTTGATCACAAAAGTAACTTAGGGTAAAGAGTTAATAGACATTCCTTTTTGGAGTAACTTTATTTTGTTGAGGAAAAATCGGTTAAATTTAAAATTCTGTGGAGAAAATTCACTTATTATGGAAAGAAGAAATCTGCTGAACCACCCAAAAATAACTCAGGCGGCGAACATTCCTCAGCTTGCTTACAGTATTGATATATTTCGTTTACTACTTTGATTCCATCTGCCAGATATACCTGGTTTCAGATGGGGTGGTATTTGCTAGCTGAATTAATGAAGAATACAGGATCTTTAAAAAGAAAAAAATAACCCATTTGATGCATTATTTAGGCCAAGTTATATATGTGTGTGTGTGTGTGCCCTTAATGTCACTTTAAATCATAAAATACATAATTAAAATACATCCATCAATGCAGAATTCTTAGCATAGATCAATCCCATATTGCTTAACATGATCTGATGAAATAAAATATAGATTTTTCAGGATGATTTTTTTACAAGCTAAACAAAATTAAAGGACAAATTTGGACTTGAAAAAAAAAAAACAAAAAAAAAATTGCTAGTAAATAATCTAGGCCAGTTCTTAATTCTTTTATTCAGACTATGTGGTTATAAGAAGTAGATAATGCTTTTGAGTGCTTTTATGGATTTTAGGAGCTCTTCTCATACAAAATCTCTGTTAAGCCTTTAAGTGTTGTTTTAATCTCCTTGGGAGACAGGGACCTGAATTAGACAGTCTCTTTGTTGGAAGATGGTAAGGACTGGGTTAGGCATTGAGACCCAAATCTGAAGGGTACAGTTGGTGACCTCAGGTGAGTGAATGAATTCCAGCATGAGTCCTGTGGTCTGTACATTGGAGACGGCAATACCTGTCTCATAGGATCACTGCCGGAGTTAATTTTATTAAATGTATATAATATTCCCGACCCATTTTACTCACTCTCAGCATGACCCATAGAGATGTACAGAGAGTCGAGGGCTGAGCTCCTAGGGATAGGAACCAGCTGGGACAGGACGTTATCTTCAATTTGTGAAAATGCAGATACTCTGATGTTATGCAATTGTGTGCATGGGTATGGGTGGGAGAGCGTTTGGGAAAGGGTCTACTATAGCCTTTTCTGGCCTCTTCCAGACTCTGAATTATGTGGCTCCTGAACCCAAAAAGTTACAATAGAATAGAATGATCATCTTTACACAAACTTAAATTTCTCTTGGATGGCTCTGTTGCCGCAGATAGGTTAGCTCTTTCTTTCTTTTTTTTTTTTTTTAATTTTATTTATTTATTCCTGAGAGACACAGAGAGAGAGGCAGAGACACAGGCAGAGGGAGAAGCAGGCTCTCTGCAGTGAGCCTAATGACCCTGAGCCAAAGGCAGGGAGCTCAGAGTTCAACCTCTGAGCCATCCAGGCATCCCAAGGTCAGTTCTTTTTGTGTCACCGCTTTGGACTGGTTGATAAGGATATGGTTTTGAGGTGAGCAACTTTGATTCATGGAGTTTACGTAGAACAAACCAGGGTGGGAGCATCCTGTACTTGATGGGAGATCCAGAGATTCTGAGCATGATATAGAGGAAGATCACAAAGCATTTGACAACTGTAAAAACGTGTAAGATCTCTCATGACACAGTTCATGGCAACTCTCAACTCGAATGCTTCAAAGGCGGGAAAAAGAGCCTAGCTCTCCTCAGGACAGAGGAAGCAGCAATTACGGCAGGGAAAATTGGGAGTTAAAATCTTATTCACATTTATTTTCAATAAATAACAACATGAATACTAATATTCCTAGTATACTGTTAGATTCTATCAATGGGGGGAGTTGGGACAGACACAGTAGAGCCACATCTGAGAGGCCGTTACTCAGAGAAGGAGTGGAATGGAGTGCCGAAACTGTCTTCTTCGAACAAAGGATGGAAGTGTTTCCTGTCTGCAACAGCTCTAAAACTTTTGTGTACTTAAGATATGTCTGGGTCCCGGCCCAGAGCTTGACCACTAGAATCTGCTTACCTTGCCAACTCGACGAGGCTGCTCAGGCACTGAGAAAATCCATCATGGGAGCAGATGTAAAACATCATGTCAATTCCAATAGGACACAAACAGAAGCCAATGGTACTTTGCCTCTTTGGAATCAAGCAAAATAAACTGAATCAGTAGGACTGAGAGGGCATTGAAATTGGGAACACACCTGGATCCATCCACTCATCCCTCTATGTATTCATTGACTTTTTCTTCAGTAAATATATCCTGAGTGTATAGCTGTTGCTTCATAAACTGGCCCTGAAGAAGAGACTGAGGAGGTAGGAGGTAGGCCACTGCAGACAGGTCACTGGTGAGTTTAATAAGCAAGGGAACTTACTTTCAGGCTTGTCCTGGGCATCACAAGACAAGACCTCTGCACTCGCCAGGATCTTAAAAGTTTACAGAGAGGCCTCCACATGATTCAGGCACGACTACCATCCAGATGGTCTTGACACCACATAGCTCTCTCAAGGCTGCGTCCTTGAAAATGCCTCCATGCTGTGGGAATGGTGGGTAGAGTGCACATGTGAGGACAGCGGAGAGGGTGAGGAGCATCCTAGTGCCAGTGCCCTTGACTGGCAGTCATGTCCTCTTGATGAGGACCCTGGATTTTAGGTGAGGGAGGAAGCCACTGGAAGGTCTTCAATGGAAGAATGAGGGGATCTAATTACATTATAAGAGATTCCTCTGGCTGCTGGCTCACTGTCACTGGAAGGAGGAGGAGGCCAGATGTCAGCAAGGAGCTCCTTACATCACTCCCACAAGTCTGATGATGGTATTGGAGGTGGGGTGAGGGCAGCCCAGGTGGTAAGAACCTACGGAGTCTAGGGTGTCTTTTGAAAGAGTTGGTGACCCTAGCCTTTGGATCTGCTTTGAAGGCATTCACTCTCACTCACATCAACACATGGGTATTGTGTGTGCAAGGCTCTATGCACTACACTCTTGGGACATCCAGAGGGGCCACTGAGATTTACACATCAGATGGGAAGCAAAGAGCCCTGGGAATATCTCATGATGTAGCACACGAACTTCAGATGTAGAATGTGCTCATTTGGACACTGAGTTTTGCTCAAATATCACTGATATTTCGAGAGAGAGAGAAAGTGCTCACACAGGTGTGATAATGGTGCATTCTACCGATGAACAAGGTGTATCTCATGACCACTGATTTTCAAAGATGGGCTTTATTATCTCTTTTCAGAGGTGAGAAAACTGGAAGCCCAATGTCTTTAACACTTTGCCCAAGGTCTTAAAGCCAAAATCTAAAATTGCAGGCATTGCATTAACAGGCCGGTCTTAAAATAAACTTCCTGGTCTTTGAACAATATTGTGCCACCTTAATACCCTTGATTGTCATCTAACTGGTACTTCAAGGCTTTTTTTTTTTAATAACGTGGGGGTTTTTTTGTTGTTATTTTTATGAGAAAAATCTTAGATGAAAACTTTAAGCAAAATTGTTAGCAGATACTATAGGGTGACTCCCTCAACATTCATTTTTATTCATTAGCTCCCCACCTCCCTTTTCTAGAAACAGAGGGAAGACTGCTATAATTTTTATGTTCAGTTTTGAGCTAATGGTAGCTATAGAAGACAATTGTGTCTAGTGAACTATATGTGGATATCTGCTGGTAAAGTCTCCCCTTCCTAAATAAAATGCAAAGTCTTGCAAAAAGAAGGCATTTTATCTATCTATCTATCTATCTATCTATCTATCTATCTATCTATCTATCATCTATCTATCTAGGGAGTGAGCTGGGGTGAAGGAGGGGCAGAAGAAGAAGGAGAGAGAATCTTAAGCAGGCTCCACCCCCAGGGTGCAGCCTGATAGGGGCTCAATCTCCTGACCCAAGATCATGACCTGATCCCAAATCAAGAAACAGATGCTTACCCAGCTGAGTCACCCAGGTGCCCCTCGTGCAAAAAGAAGATTTTTAAAACCTTGTTTTACCTTCTGATGCCTAGAGATTCAGCAGCTGTCTGGCAACCATGAGAACAAAAGGCACAGTAGTCATGATAGCAAAGCAAGAAGCTAGGGATCTGTTATTTTGTTGTTTTATTGTTCATTGTGAGATCTTTAATATCACGAATCTTATCTACCTTTAGACTTTGTGCTAAGTGAGGAAGTTGAGCCCTTTTTACATATTTTAGACAGTTTGTCAGGAGTGATCACACATTTAACTGATTTATTCTACAACCTGCTAAGCTGATGTGTTTCTTCCATTTTTCTGTGTTTTATAGTCTTAAAAATAACCTTAGCACTCAAGGGATGCTTGAGATCCCATAATTTGACAGTTGAGGAGACTGGGGCTCAGAGGGGAGAGGCCTGAACAAGCAAACACAGAAGTTTTGGTGGCAGATTTTCTGACACCAGGCTCGGTGTTCTTGTCACCAAATCCAATCATTACATCCATCTGAGAATTTAGTACTGCACTTCCTCTTCCCTTTCTCTTTCTAGAGCAGCAGCCTGCCTATGGAATTGTTAGTAATGCCTTGTTGTTGTTGGAGACTCAGAAGTTGGAGCTGGAACCAAGGGGGGCAGGTTGCTGCTGGTGACCCCAGATGCCCACAGTACATCTCCGCCGGGGCACCATGACCAGGGTGAACTGCAGGGCAGTGCAGCGAGCTGACTGTGGGAAACAGGTGAAGAAAGGTACATTTCTGGTAGCTTTGATTTCATATGATTAAAAAAAAAAAGAATATTGAGATTTTCTTAAAGTGGTATTTGCAAGTGGGGCGGTTCACTTTGCTAGGAACAATGTAAAAACTACAACATAAGAATCTCTAAAGGAGATAAAAGCCAAGAAAGCACTGGATTCAGAAGGGTGGGGGGATGCTGTGTGTGCACGAGTGTGCAGCTTGGAGTTGACACACACAAGAAGTCACCATGAGGAAAAGAGGAACAACAGACTTGGTACAAAGAATAATAATTCAAAGAGACCGATCAAGGAAGCGCGGGGTAGAGTGTCATTGTTGCCTGCTATTATTTGGTGTTGGTCCTGAGAAAGGGTATGCATCCTGCCAGTGCTGTTTGGCTCTCACAGTGCTTTCCTGGGGGAACGATGTACATCCCCATCCCTGACTGGGGTTGAAGCAGGAGGGGAACTGGTGTCCCCCAGTCCCCAGTAGGTGCGTGAGCCCTGGCTCTTTTCCCTCTTCCATGAGCATAGCAGACACTGCTCCTCACCCAGGGGTGGGTTTGGGAGCATGACACAGAGCAGGGCTGTGGAGCCCAGAACTGCCCTGGAGGGAAGAGCCAGTCTGGAACCTGCGTGAGAGAGGAGCCTGGTTGGTATGAGTAGCTGAGGCTCCGGGGAGAGGGTTGCCTGCTATTGAAACTCACCAAACCACAACATACCGAGATCTTTCAAATCCTCTTATTAATATTGTCTAATAATAATAGTAGAATTAGAGGCCCACAGACACATGCCAGTTATAATAAATGATATATATTTTTTAAGATTTTATTTATTTAGTCATGAGAGACACAAAGAGGCAGCGACACAGGCAGAGGGAGAAACAGGCTTTATGCAGGGAACCCGATGCAGGACTCGATCCCAGGACCCCAGGATCTCACCCTGAGCCGAAGGCAGACACTCAACCACTGAGCCACCCAGGTGCCCCATAAATGTGTTTAGTATTCATAACCATGCCTGAACATCACAGACAACAGCACTGCCTTGGAGTCGACGACGCCAGAGGTAAGAGATGGTCTGGGATCATGGAGCCAGAGGCCCACTTCCCAATAAATATCTTTTCCTTGTATTTTTCTATTTTCACCATGTTTCCTTGCCTTCTCTCTCCCAATGTCCCTAAATATAAAGTGGAATCATACCCCTGAAGCAGCAATGCAGAGAGGATAAAGTAAATCACTCCTGCAATTCACAGGAGCTGCTCAGAAGAAAGTCTGTATAAATACTGGCTCTAATTATAACACTAATATGGCTGGGACCATGAAGGCAGAGACAACCGACATATGGCAAAAGTTGCAGGCCCCAGAACTGCAAAGGAGAAGTGCGTGCTGAAAGAGAAAGCAGGTTGCCTAGGGAAACAAGGCCATCCTGCAAAGCCTGCACCCGGGAAGTTTCTTCTGAGCTGCAGGGCGCCAGCTCCCTGAAGACAGTGAGTGGGACAAACCTCTGGGGGTTGAGGCCACCCGGGTGCGACTCAGAAAACTCTAGCCCTGTTCTCTGATTGACTGGACACCATGTGCCAGACACCGAGTCCCCGCAACGGGGAAATAAGTGAGACATGGTTTCCCCTCAAGGCATGTAGAGACAGTTGAAAGGGAGGGATAATTTAGCCAGGGCCTCAGCACAATGTGACAGGGTGGGGGGGGCTCCCAGAGGGAGTGTCTACTCAGCCAGGGGGAGCTCAGAGAGGGCATCCCAAGGCGTGATCATAGTATGACACAGAGAGGGGAGGGGGAAGCTCTGAGTCAAGCCTCCCTTCCTCTCTCAAGTCTCCCACAGGCCAGAATCTAGCTGGGGCTGCTGGGACCGGAGGGGAAGCACCCCACACACAGTCAGACCCCCTGGCCCAAGGCCCCTTCTCTACCTAACTAGTGTGTGGCTTTCCTGGTCTCAACGGGCACCTGCAGCTTTTCCGGAGCCTAGACTAGGGCTGAGCAAGAGAGCCTCTGGACTCTTCCCTAACGCCACATGGCTTCCCTTTATCTGAGGTTCTGGAAAACCTTAGGAGGCCTCTTCCTGGGAAAGCACGTAGCTCCAGGGCCGCTCTGCTCCCCAGCAGAGAGCCTGTGGCAGGTGTGACGGAGCGCTGGCATGGAGGTGACTAGGCTGCTCCTTGGTGGTTTGTCTCCTCTGAGATACCTTGTTTCACCATTTGGTCCTGGTTCGTTATCCAGGCCAAGACGTGCACACAAGAAATAAAGGTTCACATTTAAGCAATTAAATACCATTTTGCGTCTTCGAAGAGAGAAAATTGTCTTTGAATTATCCTGTTCAAGGTTGGTGAAGTGGAATGATATGAGCACTTTCATACACATCGGAAGGGAATAAAAGTTGCACGTGTGTTTTGGAGAAACCAGTGGAGCGAGTGTGTGTGCACACACGTGAGTGTGCATATTTTCAGGAGTTACGTACTCTAGCCAAGTAATTCCACTTGTGGTGATCGATGACGATGAAATGCAACATTGGCAAACGTGGGCGTTCTGGGTTGCAAAGCGAGTCACTAGACGGTGCGTGAGGGGAAAGAGCAGAGCCTGCCAATGCCCATCAACAGAGGGACTAGAAACGTCATGGTACATCCAGAGCAGCACAGACAACTTAAACTTTATTTTTAAGTAATTCAGTGGAAATTTGAGAAATTGCTACCCCATCACATGGAGGGAAAGGCAAACAGCTAAACCTCTAGGGCTGTGTATCCAGGATAACTATGCCATGGTGGTAATAAGGATGTCTTCGGATTGTAAGACTCTATGCCATTTCCAGTCTCTTCTTTCAACTTTCAGCTCACTTACAATGAGCCTGGATGGCTCATAAATCATTTTAAAAGGCATTATGGAGAAAACTGGAATGGAAACCCTCCAAAGGTTGTGGGGTTAGTCTCAGGAGGGGATGGATGGTGGCCACCTGGGATGGCATTGAGCTGGGCCCAGGGTGAGGGTTCGCTCTGTCTCTCGCAATCACTGTGGCCCCAGTGGTGGCCAGTGAGCAGACTCTGTTCAGTCCTTCAATGCACATGGCAGGTTGTTCCTAGCAGCGGGTCACTATCGTGTCTAGAGATAGGACCGGCAGAGGACCATGCCATGCCTTCCGTGATCACTTTGGTCAGGAAATAACATCACACCTTCCTTTTCCCTCTTCACTTGGCTCACTTTCTTGAAACCCAGAGCCACCTCTGGGGCAAGCTGCTTCTGGAGCGCTGCTTATGCCACTTGTACTGTGAGAGGCTCATTTGTCTCCAGGCCTGTCTGTTCACCCTTCCCCGCACCCCCCAGCCCTGCACACACACTTGTGTGTGCACACACACGCACAGGCGTCCTGAGCTGAAGGGCTCTCTGGCTAAGCTCCCTCAGCCATCAGCTGCTGTTTATTTCTTCGCCTCCTCATTTGGCTCCTGGGAGGATGTTTCAGCAGACTTTTTAGAGAAAGAGAAAAAAATACAATAGCTCATTAAGCTAATGACCCTTAGCCAGGCGGGCTGCAAGCGAACAGTGGCAGGGACAATTGCGAAGAAGCTTTCCACTGCACAATTTCCTACATCAAGTATTCTTTTTTCCCTCTGCTTTTATCTCTCTAACTAAGGAGCATGTCAGAAGCTGCTGCTACCTGCCTTTTGGGGAGGGGTTTTCGGTTCTGCTTATATTCAGATGGGAAGGGACTGTGCCCTGGAACACAACTGCAATGAAGAGACTAATGGCAGTAATGACACCTAATAATGCATGAATGCTTTTGAATTTAGGAATCAGGTTTGTGCCCTGGACTCACTTAGTCCTCAATCTGTCTTTGAATGGCCGGCACTGTGTTATTTCTAGAAAATGAGGAGTTTGCAAAAGTTAAGTCATTAGATGAAGATCTGGCTTCTGGTTAAAGACTTAGGTTGATACCAAGTGTTGGGATTTGCCCAAATGTGTTTTCCCCTGTGTCTTTTCAGCCTTACCCGGCAACTTTCCCATGAGCATTTTATTTTGTCTATTTTGCTGTAGGTTTATGGAAAGAGCCACTTCTGATCTCCCCCGCTCTTCACCAGTGTTCCCCAGTGTCTTGTCCAACTGAGCCTTGGTCTCTGGACGGCCTTTTCTCATTCTAACAAGATAGTTATGGGCTGACAAGAAGACATTGCTTTTGAGCACAATCAGGTGTTCATGTGTCCAAAGGCATTGATCTGCTGCCCTCGCTTGAATTTTCTTGTTCACTTTTGTGAAGTAAAGAGGAAGTGGTAATATTGGTCTCCTAGCCTTCATTTGAAAACTTTCCAGCACACAGATCAACATACACGCACACACACACACACACACACACACACCGTTTGACTCTTCGTTCTTCAAACAATTTGAGGTGAACTAATAAGGATTTATACCCCCAAAAATAATAAGCAAGAGGCTATAAGCAAAGCCTTAGAAAATACAAAATGGAAGGGGAGTCCAGCACATAAATATTCAGGCTGTGAAGCCCATACAATCATTTCTGTTGAACGGCAAGTTTAGTTCTGAGCTTCCTCTTAGCCAAACCAAAAATAGGAAATATGTTCATTATATTAATCACTTTCTGTCTAATAATGATGGCTATTTATTGAATGCATCTTACAGGCGAGGTTCTGTTCTGGGCGCTTCACATGACCTAACTCATCCGATCCCTCACAATCCCCACAATATGCTCTGTGATGCCATTGTACAGAAATGAGCAAACTGAGGCAGAGTGAGGACACAGAGCGAGGAAGAGCTGATGGCACTCCGACTCCTGTACTTGGATGCCAGAAATGAACCCTCATTTCTGAACAAACAGTAGAAAGAGAAAACAAAAATGTCACTTCGTCAGGAAAAACAACACATTTTCTGGCATCAGAATTTGAAAGAACTATTCTAACTTGCTTCTTTATGTGGAGCAAACAAAATCTCACAGTGATGTGTCCTCACTAACATCTACCCCGTACTGCAGGTCCTGCACCGTCCCTTACTGAAAGCTGAGGACACTTCAGTGTTAACCTATTTTATTCTATGGGCAGAATTCGACATAGCTCAATGTTTCAAGTAATGTTGGATTTGAAGGCCAAAGCATAAACTCCAGAAACAAGTAGATTTTTAAAAATTTCAACAAATTAAAAACTACCCAATTCTCCAACTTGGAATGTGTTGTTCAAAGTCCCTGAAAAAGCAAGCGAAGCAAGCAGATGGACTTTTGAAGGGAGAAGAACCCCCCCTTTCTCACCCATGGACTGATGTGATTGACAGTGCTGACCGGATCTATGCTTCAGATTAAAAAGTTCTGCATCAAAATTGAACATTACACCTTACCTGTCAAAGTCATCAAATGGCATCTACTACACTGCCCTAAAAGGGAGTGTTTGAGACAAATCAAATTTCTAAGCTACTCACCATCTGTTTTGGCTGAAAGTCAAGAATATTTATTTCTTGTGAGGTATGGCACAAACCCGGCTATCAGTAAATACTGAGAATTAGATTAGCAACTCTGAACTCTTTGTGTAATTCAGACAGCTTGGCCCCTCCCAGATATTTTCGATAGTCATTTCAAAGATACTTAATTTTTTTCTGTGTTTAGGAGCATTTGGAATGAGACATTGTCTTCTTTAGAAATGAAGAAGCTGCTTATTTTAGTATAAGATAAAATCACTAATATACTATATGTGCAAAATCTCCTATACTCTACTCCCAAACCATCCATCTTAACCTTGCTTTGATGAAAACAAGGCACTAGTGTCAGTTCCATATCCAGCATTGGAAAGTCTCAGAATAGACTTTTGTGGGGAACCTTTCACCTAACATGTGAGAAGACAAGCCAGCCTGTCCCTTCAAGCACAAGCTTAGCTTCCTGCATCCACTCAGCTGGGTGGCTGCCTTCCTGGTTGAGCTCGTCGGGTCTCAGTGGAGACTCAAACCCTGTCCTCAGCCTCTCCATATTTCCATAGAGCCCTGAATTCTACAATTCTACAGCCCCTGATCCCACTACTGACTGCTTCTTTCCCTGTGTTTAATATATATATATATATATATATATATATATATATATATATATATATGGAAAATGATGGGACGCTTGGGTGGCTCAGTCAGTTAAGCGTCTGCCTTCAGTTCAGGTCATGATCCTGGGGTCCTGGGATTGAGCCCCACATTGGGAACCCTCCTAGCAACAACTCTGCTTCTCTCTCTCCCTCTGCTTCCTTTATCCCCTGGCTTGTGGTCTCTCTCTCTGTCTTTTTCAAATAAATAAATAAATAAAATCTTTAAAAAAATATATGGAAAACACTATAATGAAGCCTTATATATTCAACACAGAAATAATAAATGCTAACTTTGGCTTTAACAATTTTAATTAAAAGTAGAATTTTACAGATAAATTGAATCACTTTTATACTTGAAATGAGTGCCCTCATTTGATGCTCCCTCTCCCTAGAAGCAATTTCTATTTTAGATTTGATGTATATCTCTCCAGCTTGTGTTTCAGACTTCTCCACATCTTTTTCTGTCATCAAAAACATTGTAATGCTTTGCTTATTTTTGGATTTTGCACACATGAAATCATACTGCATGCATCACTCTGCTATTATAAAAACTACTTCTACTCTATTACAACTCCTAATTAATTATGAATTGTGAGTTGAAGCCACCACTGGTTTTTAGATATTGATTATTACCCAATAAGCATAGTAAGCTCTTTAAGTTTCAGTAGTTGATAGATTATCTTGGATTTTCTATGTAGAAAATAATTTTATCTTCAAACTATTATTTTGCCTCTTTTCATATTTCCTATTTGTTTTTCTTGTTTTATTGCATTGGATAAGATTATTGAATAGTAGTTATGATATCAGGATCTTTTTCTTGCTCCTGATTTAAATGAGAATGCTTTTAATATTTTGCCAATATGTGTAGATTTTGATAAATATTTTGAGTAAGCATACTGTATCTGATTAAGAAGATTCTTTTCTACTTCTATATTGCTATCAATGTTTCTTTAAATAAATTAGTTTTCTTTCAAATGTTTTTTCTTCTACTAAGATGATCATATTCCTTTTTTTTCTTTTTTCTATCTTTATTTTTTATTTTATTTAAATTCAATTTGCCAGCATATAGTATACCATATTTCTTATATAATTTACTGTATAATATGGTAAAACACATTGGTAGTTATTCTTATGATGAATGATAATTGTATTTCTGGTATAAAAATTTGGTAAAGAAATAAAATATGTGTATGTACTACTTGTCTTGGTTTAAGCTGTTGTATCAAAAAATACCATAGACCAGATGGCTTAAACAACAAGTTTTTTTTTTTTTTTTTTTTCCCCTCACAATTCTGGAGATTGGGAAGTCCAGGTTCAAGGCACTGGCAGATTTGGTGTCTGGTAAGGGCCTAAATCCAATTTGCAGATGGCCATCTTCTTACATGGTGAAAAAAAAAAAAAGGGAGAAAGAGAGAGAGAAAGAAAAGAAGGGGAGATCTATTGTCTCATTTTTTTTCATAAGTGAATTAGCCCATTCATAAAGACTTCACCTCATAATCTAATTGCTTGCTAAAGGCCCACCTCCAAATGTCATCACACTGGAGATTATATTTTGGGGATACATAAATATTCAGTCCATAACACTGCTGAACCATACTTCCTAGGATTTTATATAGCAACTTCTTGTCTAACTTTTATTTATTAATTTACTTATTCATTCACCCATTACTTAGGACCCAACTAAATAACCAACATCGTGGATAGAGAGATGAGGAAGGGAGATGTTCTCCATTGAGGTATATTCTAGCATAGAAACATAAATAAAGAGGACATATAAAAAATAATGAGATAAATACAATAGGAACACAAAGGGATACATATAATCTTTATATATGTGTGTACATATGTCTGCATATAGTCTAGGTATGCTTATATAAAAAGATAGAGAGAGATAGATAGATGATAGATGAAAGATAAACAATTTCATATCTCCCTCCATTCCCCTCAAATACTAAATGTTGGAACACTTTAGAACTCCTCACTAAGTATTTTTTTTCCCTCTGTTTACTAGCTTCTGTTGCATCCCTTACAGATATGATCTCACACACATATTCCTTGGATTCTAAGTATCAGAGCGAGACTACTGACTCCAATTAATAATTTCTATTTTTATGTTCCTAAGTCAGCTGCCTCCTTGATATTGCAGCTTGGGTGTCTAACAGGGATCTCAAAATTTAAATGTCTAAAACAGAATCCGTGACCCCACACCTCCATCTCAAACCTACTTACACAAGGCTTCCCCATCTTAGTAAATGACTTTACCATTCGGCTAGTTACTCAGGATAGAAACTTAGGAGTTTTGTTTCTCAGGATATTTGTTTCCAGCTTTTTATCACCTCTAAACTATCAGAACTATCAAATCCTGTAGACTCTATCTCCAAAATATGTCTCAACTTAGTTCACTATCGCTGCTTTTCTCTGACAGCACTGAGGTTGACAATCTTAGCAAAATATTCCCATTATAATCAGAAGATGCATTAGATACTCTCTATCCTCCAAATCATATCACATCATTGTCAGTATCTGGCCAGCAATACATGTTAAATAGAAGTAAGATACATTACTTTTTAAAATCCAAGAGACATAATTATTTTTTGCAGAGGAACTTATCCAGAAAAAGCCTAGGAAAGAAACTTAAACTATTTTAAGTATTGTGAAATTTATTAAAGTAATCAAAATATGTAGAGAAATCCAGTAGCTTTCCTCAAAACCGCTTGGAAAATGTGATGACAAAATGTAAAATGTTCCTCTTTGTTCATAAGAGGAACAAAATTTCATAATATTTAGGAACCTATCATCTAGATTATGGATATCGTATTTTGATGCCTCATTCATCATAGATTTCAATAAATCTGTGCCTGAATATGAGGATAAGTAAAGGGATAAAAAAATGAGTTTATTGGTATAAAACCAGTTCAGCTCCTATGCCAGTCCAGCGAGGATTTTAAAGACATTTTCAATAGCTACATGCATAATATTTTATCACACACAGTTGGATATTTTGATTATTTCAATTTTATTTGTTATTGGGTAGTAGTGAAATAAATGCAGATATTATTTGGTATTTCTCAGTCTATTATTAAGAGTTATGGCTGGTACCAAAGTTACTGGTTAGAAAGGAGGGTAATATTTCAAGGACCCCTGATTCAGAGAGTCATGCTGCCCCTGTCTCACTGTCCTTGCAGGACACACCTCCTCTTCCTTGTCCCATTAGTGCTCATCAGTGACTCTTACTATCAGGTCATCAGCAAATATCTAGAAACAAAAAGAAGAAAAGCAAACAGCTTTGGCCAAAATGACCCCAGTTCCTTGTTCTGGACCATTTCAAGCATGGGAGAAACCCAAGAACCTCCCCTGGAGAAGTTATAGAATAGCAAAGGCTCAGGCTGAAGGACTGAAGTGCATGAACTGGGTGGCAGTTTGTGGACTAGAAAACAGGCTCTTATGTGCATCCATGGACATTCCTTTGTGAGGAAAATGTAGATATAAACCTCTCCCTGCTTTTTCTTAATTGATTACAATCTGATTAATCAAAACGTGCCTGTGAGTAAGTTATCATTAACCACCTCAATAATTTTCCATTCTGGCAATTTAGAATCACTTTGGAGTATGAAAGAATGGCCAGGTCCCACCCGAAGCCAATTAAATCAGAATTGCTGGAGGCAAGGCCCGGGCCAGCAGTGTTTTTCAAAGTTCTCCAATGCTTCGGGCATGCAACCAGGGTTCAGTATGCCCACTTCCTGCCTCAGATGGTTAGCTGAGCACCGAAATGCTCATTCACCAAATGCCTTGTTCAGCAAGGGCACCTGTGACCTTGGCTGGCCTCGGCGGCTCAGGAAGGCTGCACGGCGGTGGTGTGACTTGACATAGGTCTTGAAAGACATTGAAGTTGGCCTGGGTATGAGAGAGATGTTATATGTAACAGGAAAAAAGAATGGCAGGAACAGAAGTAGGTCAGAGAGATAGGAGCAGATGTTGCTCCAGGCAGGAGGGCTGGAAAAGGAAAGACTTCAAACTAAGTGAACTGAGAAAAAAATGAGAAAAGTCAGTGTGGGGCACAACTTCACTTGAAACGGTGGAGTTTTCAAACTGGTGGCCCATGGCCCCCATCAGACCGATAAACATGTTTGTTTATCTCACACAATCATTTTTCATTTGAGGCAACATCTAAAAATTGGGAGTTTTCACATAAAAAAAAAGTAAGATCTGCCAACACTAGACCTGGGCTTTCACATGGCACTAATTGGCCAGAGCTGCTTACTTTAGGTGGACAAACATTCTTGGTTGCCCTCGCAGCCCTGAGATGCTCCCATGTGCTTATGTCACCTACTTGCTTCTGGAAGCAACTGTCCCTCACTCTTCCCTGATGGACATGGCCTGTGTCTAGAGAGGTGGCATGATGAAGGAAAAGTTCTCGAGAATTGAACTGGATTTCCCATCCAGATGACCTTGGGCAAGTTCCCTCACCTTTTAGTCTTCAGGATGGCAATCTGAACAATGAGGATGTGATCTCTGAGGCCCTTTAAACATTGATATGCTTTGGTTCTGACTGGAGATGGATCAATCCCACCAGAAACTTGCATGTACGTAGTAAGTAGGGTCAGCTGCCAATGGCAGGGGGCCCAGAGGTCAGGAGGGAGAGCCGCAGAGGTCCTTTGACTTTAGTCCTTTCTATGAAAAGAAAAGCTTTGGGTCAGTGTTCAGCCCCACTTGTCTCAGCCATGGCTCAAAGAGCTATTGACCTCACATTGCACAAAAATACAACCATCTCCTACGGATCCAGTAGTTGATTTAAATGGATAAAACTGCAGAGTTTAAATGTCCCACATATTCTGAAATGAATCTGTGTGTCACATCTGCCTGGGTCTCTGAAACCCTTCCCTAGCCCCACAGTACTTAGAGTTTGGGGCTGTCATGAGCTCTGCAGGGAAACTGTGGGACTGATGGCTTTCTTGAAGGAGCCTAATTTGCAGTGATGTGTGATTTTGTAAATCAAAGCAGCAGAGAGATAATCAATAAGATTAAGTGCCAAAAGTTCCCTTAAAAAAGTTCTTTATGAAAGGCACACAAAAGACTAGATAATCCAGCCCCTAACTTTTTAGCAGGAAGAAAGGTCAAGATGGGGAAGGTCTACCAACCTGAAAGAAAACGTCATTATTATTGTTCACGTTGTGATTCTCAACCATTAGAAAGCACCAGAAATACCTGGTGGCCTAGTTAAAAACCAGATTGCAAGGGCCCATGTCTTGAGTTTCTGATGCAGTACAGTTGAGGTGGGGTCAAAAAATTTGTATTTCTAAAAATTTCCAAGTCCTATTGGTGCTTCTTGTCTAAGAATTCTACTCTAAGAACCACTGCTTTATACAGTGTTTAATTCAAAACAAAACAAAACTCCGCACAGCAAGGAATCTGGTGGATCTCAGCCCATAGTGAAGCTCCAGTCATGCTGCGTCTCCTCTGCATCTTTATTTTTCTAACAGTCAGCTGTGAAAAGTCACGAATATCATAAGAGATCTTGAAATCCAGGCAAGAAGACAGAACAATTTTTAGATCTTATTTACATTGTCCTCTTCACCTACAGGTCCAAACTTATCTACCATGCATATCTCAAATAGAATGGTACTTTTCCCAGGGAAGACTTCCTTCCAAAATGCTACCTCTCTCATAGGAAGATTTCCCAATCCTCCAGCTGGGAATAATCTTTCCCTCCATGAACTACCATTGCATGCACCTGCATTTCTCATGTTGTCCATCTTTTCTATGTTGGTGTATGTGTGTGCGTGTGTGAGCAGACATTTATGTGTCATACCTCCCACCTTCCATACTCTGGAAGATGCTGGGTAATCAAGTCTTGGACAGTTACTAAGCATACATTTTTTTTTTTTATAAAAGCACCAAAAAAACTGTGATTTAAGTGCCTGAAAAAAGAAACACCTCATTAAACTGTGACTAGATATTGACATTACACACTCAGAAACGCACACAGACACACATGCACATGCATCCATTTAATGAAAAAATAGACTTTCCTAAAGGACTACATCCCCCATAGACATGTATTTTTGTATGTATATGAGGCTGTGGCTTGTGTGTGTGTGTGTGTGTGTGTGTGTGTGTGTGTGTGAACCCTGTTTCTCTCTTTGGCTCTAAGTTCTGTTTTGTATTATGTTCATCTGCATTAAGTCTGTTTGGTGTGATTCTTACAGATGGCATAAAAGGGTATTATTGAAATGACGTTTCTAATAGTCTGGACATCTTCCAACACATAGAATCATAGGACCAAATTCTTTCATCTAATTAAGTTTGAAGATAATTTAGCTGATTGATAGTTGGGGTAGGAAGAACTTGTCTAGACCAGGGAGCCAAAAATGGCACATGCTTTAAGTAATCCCACCTCCTGCCACTTTCAGAACTTTCCATAAATTAATTCTGCTAATGTATTTCCTAAAATGTACTTGAATTATCTGCAGCAGAAATCATACTGGGAAATTTGATCCATTTCCTCTGCGATGCTTGTTATTATAAACCCAACTCCGTATAACCATTGTAATTTCTTTTTGTCTTTTCATGTCTTTATGAGTAAACAATTTGCAAAGTTCAGGAGCGTCAATTAAGAATGGAACATTTTTATTAGCAGTTCTTATTTTACATTCTATTAGTGCGTCAATTAAATAATGCAAAACCCTACAACCCATTTAATAAACAGATTATTCAAATCACCTGCAGCCCATTACAGGTCATTCATTACTTACTCTGGTTTGCAAATCAAGACTGTTGACCACAAGGGAATAAAAGGGAAATGGGTGGATACCGATCAGGTTGATGGCTGGACAAACCACTCAGAGTTTGTTCCACGTTGAGACATGTCTGCAACAGCATCTTGAGAACACAGAGGAAGCCGCTCCAGTTACAAGGCACTCCGTCCCTTCCTAGTGGGGAGCCCCCCCTGCAGAGAACCACTTCCCATTCACCCGGGAACTCCCGCCCTTTACATGTAATAGGTACTTAATCTCTGTTTATAGGAATGAATATGAAACCCATACTGCTGTTAAACTTCCACTTAGTGTTCTACGGAAATTAAAATGATGTAATCTTAAATGTAAGTTTATAGAATTTGAATTCTGACATTATTCTGTTTGTTTAATTATTTAACCAGTTAGTTATCTGGTTAATTTTGTGGGTTCTCAGATGCTTTGAATAGAGAAAAGTCTAAATATGTCTATTAATAGAGGAAAAGGAACATGTGGGGTTTTTTTTGCAAACCAGAGAAATCTTACATTATCTTAGATTTCATCCAGATAGTGCCATATTTGCTAAATTCAAAAGGAATTCTCAAGCAAGACAAGGAATCTCTCCACTCTCTCACTTGTGTTGTCAAGACTCAGTTATGTTACAGAATACGTTCCATCCCAAAAATATAGCTGACAGCATTTTTTAGGCAAATCCTTCATCTCTGCATCAAAGCCACTCAATTTTCATTATCTAGTATTTTAAGACCAATTATCTTTTAATATGAATCCAAAATTATTCTCAAAGCTGAAGTAAATGTTGGCTGCCGTATCCATTTGATTTCTTTATAGAGTTATTTAACTAATAGCTATAAAGCCACACACAAAAACTGGGGAAAATGGATGCAAAAAATGTTACAAAGCTATGCTTTTCCTTAGTAGTTTCAGTCACCTGCACCTAAACGTATTAAAATTATGAGCTACTCATAGAAATGCAATAGAATATTTCACTGAAGCTTTGTTTCTCTTATAACTTCTACTCCAGTTTTTATTTTTTAAGCAATTAATTCTACAACTAACACTCGGTGATGGATGTCATTCAAACTGCAGAAGCTTATCGGGGAGTTAAAAGGATAAAATCAAGTAGTCATTCTACTAATCCCTTTACAAGGAAACAGCTTTCTGCATAAAAAGTGGAACTTATGTGGCCATTAGCAGATGCTACATCAAGCGACCAAAAATATACACATTTAAATTCTTAAGCACAATCTATGAACACTACACAGATGGTTTCCAAGAAACTGTACCTAAATTGATTACGATAAAAATGATCTGCTGCAATTGTTTCTGTCAAAAGGGAGAACAGAATTTGTCCCAATGTGTCGCTCTGCCCACTCATGCAGAGAACCCAGCTGCTGGGACAGATGTTGCTCTAAGCACTTTATTTTAGGGTCATTAAAATGGTTACAGGGGTTAGTCATTCACTGTTTTATAAATTGTGCTTACTAGCTGAGCTCAACAGATGCTGGAAAACTTCTTTGTAGTTGATCACAAAAAAAGTTTCACGTCAGATCCCATCTACCTTGTGTTTAGATGCAGAAATTAGGAACAAATAGGAGTGAATAGTCAAACAAAGAAGTGCATGCAAATTCCGGCACATTTCATCTAGGAAGGCATCTTAACATGCCTGTATTAATAATGCTGATGCTCACCTTACAGCCCTCTAGGGCTGGTGACACGAAACAGTCTAGAAGGCTTGCATGAGTTCATTTTACTTAAGAAGTTTGGGGTCTCATATTAATATTGTGTAAATGCATTTTAAAAATTGACTCAAGAGGTCTATGTCATTGTTCTTAGCAAGAAGTCCCACAAAATTTGTCAGACAATCATACAGATCTTCCTACTACTTTTCTGAGCAGTCTTCTTTAAAAGATTATTTCTAAGCCTTTCTGGCAATGTTGTTTTGGCTCTTGCCATTAGACACATCGGTATTCCCGTTGACTCTGATTTTATATTATGGTGTATTGAGATGGCACCTAGAATGTAAGCAAAAGCCAAGGAATATCAAGAGAATTCATAAGAAATGATAGGCATATGTGTGATCCTGGGAGGTGGCTGTCATATTTAACTCCATCCGTGTGATCCATGCTGATGGTGATTTCAACTATTACCATTATTGACTTTGAGGAAGCCAGGCTGTAGAATGGATAAACAATAGTGGCAAAATTAATGGTGGCCAAAGAATACCACACTCCTTTATTGTGTAGGAAATTCAGAAATTGAGGGCACATCTTGCTTGAGAGCCAGGGCTGTAGAGAGAGATGAGATGAAAGGAGGGGAAGAGAGTCACAGGGCCACACTGGGAGCCATTCTAGAGGGAAGTGTGGTCTAGATGCCTGGAGCTGCAGGTATTGTAAGGTTAATCTGACTTTCAGGAAGGAAAGGCAGAGACTTCGGCTACTCAATGAGCTGTAAGGCTCAGAAGAGAGTTAAAATCAAGAAATGAATGTGGAGAAATAAGAATTCTAGTTTTGGAGTTCAAAGCTTGTAGGAGTAATTTGAGAGCAAGAATCTATGAAAAAAATAATACAATTCTCCATTGATGTTTCCCATTGGCCAAGGTTTGTCTGAGTGTGTCAAGGCAGTGGAAGGGAGAATAACTTAGCTGTAGGTACTTTCCAGAACAGGCATTTCATGATCATATAGCTTGAGACATGGATTTGAACCTTGCTGAGCAGCTGGCCCAGCTTCCTAATTCTTTAAATTTTTTTTTAATTTTTATTTATTTATGATAGTCACAGAGAGAGAGAGAGAGAGGCAGAGATATAGGCAGAGGGAGAAGCAGGCTCCATGCACCGGGAGCCCGATGTGGGATTCAATCCCGGGTCTCCAGGATCGCGCCCTGGGCCAAAGGCAGGCGCCAAAGCGCTGCACCACCCAGGGATCCCTAGCTTCCTAATTCTTATGGAAAAAGAAATCTAAGTACAGAGAGGTCAAATCCAATTGTTTTCCACCTCTTATGTCTTGAGACAGCATACCATCCCCAAAAATATGTATTTTATTGGAATGAGGTTGTCATTGTCCAGGAGATTTTTCTTCACCTTACAGTGATCTCAACTAGGCTTTACTGCTATGTCTTGTCCACATTTCTCAGCCATACACTTATTTTTTTAAGGTTTTATTTAAATTCCAGTTAGTTAACACACAATATAATATTAGTTTCAGGTGTACAATACAGTGATTCAACAATTCCATGCAATACCTGGTGCTCATCACAAGTGCCTCCTTAATCCCCATCACCTATTTCAGTCATCCTCCTACTCACCTTCCCTCTGGTGACCATCAGTGTGTTCTCTATGGCTAAGAGTCATTTCTTGGTTTGCCTCTTTTTCTTTTTTTCCCTTTGCTCATTTGATATGAGTAAAATCATATGCTATTTTGTCTTTCTCTTATTTTACTTAGCATAATACTCTCTAGCTCCATCCATGTCTCACAAATGGCATGATTTCATTCATTTTGATGGCTGAGAAATATTCTATTTTACATACATAGATTGATCTATCTATCTATCATCTAACTATCCACACATATACATACCATATACACATACATAATATTCCATTATATATATACATATACATACATATATATACTTGTATATACATATATACCACTTCTTTATCCATTCATCAGCCGATAGACACTTGGCTGTTTACATATTTAGACTCTATAGACAATTTATTATAAATGGTACATGCTGGGGTTGATAAAACACATAGTTGAAGTCTTCCTTCTATTCATCTACTTTCTACCCCCATATAAAGTTTCACATTTTCCCATTTTGTAAACACATTGTAAGGGCTGAAATGGTATTAAATAAACTTTGTTTGCAAGAGGAAAATATTAGCAAAAAATTCCAAAAATACAGTATCAACAATGTCTTTGCTATTGGGACATTGGGAAGACTCTTTTGTTATTTGCTTATTTTAAATAATTGCTTCTGTGCATTATAATCCTGTTGAATCACAGACTCTTCACACAGTTGATTTGGTTCTTCACAGTTTATGCTACACCTTCATATGTATTAAATTGCGATATTTGCATCATATTTTTAAAATAAATTTGGAGGTGGGAAGATGTAAAAACCCTTGATAATAGTATTTTAAGAAAAAATATTCTTCAAATAATTTCTTCTCTCTGGTATTATTTGGGCACGAAGGACTAAATTTACACTCTTCCACCTTGAGTGTCTTTATACAATGAGAAAGCTGGATTCGCTAATGAGTAGTTCAGTTTTGCATTGAGCAGTTACTATTATGATCTTTAGAAGATGGAGCTTTCACAAGATGAAATACCCAAGGAAACTTTTGGACTGGGGACGTATGCTGGGCTATTTTATAAGCATTTATAAAATAAAGAATTTATGGAAATAAGCCATTAGTGAAACTAGAATATGTGATCAATATTATGTCATAGAGTTCCCAGCTCCCATTCATAACTACTTTAGTAGTTATGAACACCAGTTCAGCTTGGCACATAATGTGCATAAGACACATATGCATGTCCTAGCTCCACCAAAGTCTAAATCCTCTGAAGGCACTAACTTTACTTCTCTCTGAATCTGCTAAGTGTACAATGAGCAGTTTGTCTTACCCAGTAGATGCTCAATCAATGATGAGTGAATGGTAATCAAAAGAGATAATTGTAGCTTTTACTTTGGAGGAAATGATAAGACCATGATGAAGAAGATCATGCTAACAAATTGGCATATAGAGATAACATATGGCAATGAAGTTTAGCTTAAGTGTATGACCCATATTCCAGGAAATATGGTGGCATAAAGGCATACATCAGACTGTTCATGCTCTGAAACTGTACAAAACAAACTTTAAAAGTATGTAGTCCAATTTATCAGGCAGTGTGCTATATAAGGTATTTCTAAAATGCAAGTTCTTGAAAAAGTGGCCTGTTATCAAGAAGTGGGTGAACAAAGAAGTATTTGAGAAGCATTTCCGCATAATCATGCCCTTCTTCCTTTCACACCAGGAAGGGTGCACTCTATCAACTTAAGTGATGTGAGACTTAGTGCAGTTATTAAGAGAAATGATATTTAAAATCTTAATTTGAACCTTTTAATTGATCTGGTTTTATGTGTAAAACTTATGGGAATAGCTCAAGAATGGGTTCAACAGGACAAGATGGGGAGCTGTTATATGCAAAATAGATTGATGATTTGGACTGGGTTCGTGGTAGTGGGTATTAGAAAGATTTGGAGATTGAGCTAATAGAACTTGATAAAGTATTGGATGTGGGCATGAGGAAGGAGATGTTGATGACCCCTTGGTCTGAGGAACTGAATGCATGCAGGTACTGTTTCTTCAGATGAAGAGGATCAGAGGGGAGATTTTGAGGAGCAAGATCAATAATTCAGTTCTGTGCATGTTTTTGAAATGTCTATGAGGTCTGTCCAAATGGATACACCCAACAAGAAGCTGTGGTTCTAGAGTTCAAAAGATAATTCTGAGCTGGAGATAGACATTTGGATGCCTTCAGCCTATATATAATATTTTTAAAATAAAAAATATGCCTTTGAATTTGCCAGATGGTAAAAACTTGAAACTTGAAAATATACAACAAAAGATCAACAAAGGGAATAGCAAGTAATATAGCAAAATAAGAACAAAGAAAATGAAATGATGGAAGACAAAGCAAATCACTTGTAAGAATAAATGTAAATAACAAAAAATAAACTACAGGAAGAAGGGAGACTTTACATTGGGCCAAAAAACTACAACCCTGAATTAAGAGAGATAGGCCTGCAATAGAAGACCTAGAAAATATGAAGATGAAGGATGAGCCCAGGCCAACCAGGCAAATTCAAACACATGGGGAACAAGGAATGGAAGTGAGACCTACTGAGATTTTAGCATCAGAGAAGCAGGAAATCCCATAAGCCTGGAGAACAGAACAGAGATGGGCTGTATGAGACTGCTGCTCTAAGACATATTCTGAAGACCAGAGAGCCATTTGTTGCATATGATTTGTGAGGCCCATCAGAGAGTTCGCAATGGGGGCATCATGGAAGGATCTGGGTGGTTTGTCCCTGTGTTCAGATGAGAAATCAATGCAAGGGAGCATAAATCTTCAGATTATACCACTGCAACCTTGGGACTGCACCTAAGACTTATCCTTTCCCCCCTCCCATCAGTCTGTACCCAACCACTGGGATGAGCTTTAAAAAAGATCAAATCTGATTACCCCAGGGTCCTGGTTCAGCCCTCCTGCTCATAGGACTCCAAACCTGAATTGTGAACCCAGCTTCCATTTGATGGGCTCTGCTGATCTTTCTCACTCTCTGCAATTTCTTCACACAGTCTTTCATTTTCTTAAAAGATCTTTGTTGTTGCAGTGCTGTTACATAGGCTTCTGGAAGACCATCTCCCCTCCAGTTGAAGTAATGTTCATCCTTTCTTCAGATACCAGGTGAGAGAGCGTGCTGAGGGGACCTTTCCTGATTCCAGCCAGCATTTCTCATTACTACCTGTTCTTCCCCTTAAACCACTTAGCAATTTGCAATTAATTATGTATTTGTAATACTGTCACATTGTCCAGTAATTCTTAAACTACCTGTAATCTTCCCTAAGCCACACACCTCATGAGGGTTGTTATGTCTTATCCATTTTACTCAGATTTTTATTCTGTGTTTAGTTCTAAGACAGGCACAGAAGCAAAACGTTTCCTCTGCACCTTTTTAGTGACTATAATGATAGATGTATGGTGCTATGGGAGACATGGGGATATGCAAAATTGATGGATGAATGTATATTGGGTGGATTAATTCACCCTGAGACATTCTTTCTCGCCAATCTGATAGTTGCTAGAAATAAGTGAAAGAAAGAGAAGAGGGGAAAAGAGCACTTAACTAATTCTCTCTTTGACTTATTTCTATGGGACAGTTTCTGTGCATTTGTTTCTGTACTTAGGTGATAAGAGCTAGGAGTAGAGATCTCATTTGCTTCAAAGGGGATGTTGGCTCATTTTTTTCCATCAGAGAAGTAGAAGAAGAACAGAAAGGACTGATAATTAAAAATAGTGAAATATGTTTAGCCTCATCCCTCCCAATCTCTTTACAACGTAATCCATATAAACACAGAGGATGTTCAAATGAAATTTCAGTCCTGTGTTGTGGCCAGAATCACCAAAATCAGTGACAGAGAGCACTGGCAATGGTAGCCATACTGGCCTGCTGCTTCTTGTTCTCCTCCCCATTCATCCTTGGGGAACCTTGCGGAGTTGGTTCTGTTGGAGGAAACTTCTGTCCATCTCATTAAGCGGGTGGAAAGATGGCTCCCCTGGTCTTCCTTAATGATGAGGATGGTGATATTTTGTTGATGGACAAAATTTATAACTTTAGGTGGCATTGATTACTGAAGCGATTTTGAAGATGAGGCAGCTTTGGAAAAGATGAACCACACAGATTAACTAGATTAGAAAAAAATTTAAAAGACATCTCTCTTTATTCCTAGGATACTATACAGATTAATTACTTATTGTTTGTCATCTACTTCAGGCTGGAGACAAAAAGCAACAAATGAGCAGGCTGTGAATTAATCAATGCTTGAAATTTCTTTATCATTCATTACCCTGTGGGTCTTGTCTTGTCTTTTCTTCCTCTTTTTTTTCTCTTTCCTTTCCTTTCCTTTCCTTTCCTTTCCTTTCCTTTCCTTTCCTTTCCTTTCCTTTCCTTTCCTTTCCTTTCCTTTCCTTTCCTTTCTTTCCTTTCCTTTCCTTTCCTTCTTTTCCCTTTTTTTCTTTTCCTTCCTTTCTTTTCTTCTTTTCGGCTTCCTTCTTCCCTTGTCTCCTCCTCCCTTCCTCCCTCCTTTCTGCTCCCCTTCCCTCCACAATCCCATCTTTATTTTTAGAAATCTGTCTGGGCAGTTAAGCATGTAACAAGAGCAGGGAAGTCAGTTCAAATATGTAGCTTTATTATTACCTCTGTAAAAATCCTACTGTCATACAATGAGATGGATTTTGTTTCAAACCTATTGAGGGAAAATACTTAAGGTGGATTTTTTTTTGTTTGTGAAACAAAAACAAAAAATAAGAACTACAAAGATTAATGTAACAAATTCACCAAAATAGGGACAAATATGTAAATGATTAGATTTTTCTCACAACCTAGTTGGGTTGCATATAATTTTATATAAATTGTTCTTTTTTTTTGGGGGGGGGACTAGTGTGCTGCTTATTATATTTCTTATAAAATTAATTATGCATTTCTTACAGACAGAAAGTGTATTTTTTAATATTTTAGTATAGGGCTGGTCATAGAATTATTGCCAAAGTTATTTTTAAATGGAATATTATAATAAAACATACATCTAGAGTGTCTAAAATCATGTTTTTTTTTTCTCAGTCACTACCCTGTAAGGTCTAGCACCTGGGCATTCCTGCCATGCACAGCAGAGGAGAAAACAGTCCCCTTAATATAATTTCATTGTTCATGGATATGAAGTACTGTGGACTATTGGTTGGCAAATAAGCTTTTCCTTTATAGCATATATATTTAGAAGCTTTTTTAATGTAACAAAAACAGACATATGAAAATGTCCCCTAACAAGATCACTGACTTAAAAGATTTATTTATTATTTGAGAGAGAGAGAGAGACAGAGAGCGAGAGAGAGCTCAAGCAGTGGGGGAGGGGAAAAGGGAGAGACAATCTCCAGCAGACTTCCCATAAGCACAGAGCCTGACATGGGGCTTGATCTCGTGACTCCAGGATCACAACCTGAGCCAAAATCAAAAGTCAGATGCTTAACAGATTGAGCTACCCAGGAACCCCAAGATCACAGACTTTAAAAGTAATATGGATGGTATTGAATTCTCCAGAGTCTAGTCACATAATTTCCTTCTGTTATTTTAAAATAAAATCCTGGAGAGAAAAAAAAATGTTTAAATTTTAATAAAGTAATACATAAATGTATATATACCAAATATTAAAATAAATACAAAGGAAGAACAGAAAGATACTATATTCATAGTTTAAAATAGATTTTTTTTTTCTAATTGTAGATAATACCTCATAAAAACTTTAGAAGATACAGAAAATAATCAGGAAAATAAAATACACCAAAGCCCATTGCCAAGAGTGTTCCATTGTTAATATTATACTGTGTTGTTTGTTTTTTTTTTCTGGTCTCACAAACAGGAGGCATATTAGCATAAGACTCAGAATGGAACAGCCCATTTCTCTGATCCCTGAAGATCCTAGGGATTGACAACTTGAGACAGATGGCCTGTTGTAAAGGCTCCAGTTCAAGGCCAGAGCCTCTATGTGGGTAAAAATCTTCCCTGCCAGGACTTCTCTGCATTTTCTCCTGATGGTGCCCTAAGAGACTCTCCAATGGAGGAGTTTTGATAGTCCTTCTTGGTGTTGTGGGTGGAGGACACACATGAGGCTGGCATACCTTGAGGTGAGGCTTGGGGGCAGACCAGGGTGGAACAGTAATATTCCAGTAGGCTGTGTGTTGGCTGGCTCTGGTAGGCATGGCTGGGGGCAGTGCAGCTTCTGTTTCTTTGGCACAAACACATGCTAGTCTTATTTTCTGCTTCAGCATTTCTTTTCCCATTAATCATAGAAGATCTAAGAGGCTTTATTTGCTTTTTTATTTTGTTTTTTTAATTTGATGGCTGCTATATCAGGAGGGCCCATGTCACAAGATATTAAAATGACAAAGTAAAATCAGAAATATGATCAAATTCCTAGGGCTTTCGATTAGTTATGCAATTCCCTCTCCATAATATAAAATAAGAATCTATGAATGTTCTATATATCAATATGTGATATGGTAAGAAAGATCCCAGCATGTTTTAAGGAAATATAATAAAGAATTTTTGAGAATTGACATTCGTCCCCAGACTTTCTTATGGGTTGCTTCAGGTGGGGAGATGATGAAGTAATAACCTAGAAATAAATGTGTTTTCTGTGTTTAGCAGAAGTGATATATGTGAGTACCTTATTAAGTGCTCAGCCATAGGAATATCAAAGCAACTGTTTGAATAATCACACACTACAGCACAAAGAAATCACCGAGCAATACAGTATCCCCGTACTTTTGCATTTGGTGTTTGCTATACTTGGAATGCCTTTTTTCTTTTCTTTTCTTTTCTTTTCTTTTCTTTTCTTTTCTTTTCTTTTCTTTTCTTTTCTTTTCTTTCTTTTCTTTTTTCTTTTTTTTTTTTTTAAGATTTCATTTATTTGTTCATGAGAGAGACAGAGAGAAAGAGAGAGGCAGAGACATAGGTAGAGGGAGAAGCAGGCTCCCCGTGGGGATCCTGATGCAGGACTTGATCCCAGGGCCCTGGGATCATGACCTGAGCCAAAGGCAGATGCAAACCACTGAGATACACACATGCCCCATCTTTCTCTTCCATTATCCACCTGGCTAATTCCTACATTATTCAAAACCCCTTCTAGAAAGACCCTTGACTTCTGTAGGCCTAGTCTCCAGGATGCACAGACGTTCCCAACTTACATGCTTCTCTTGATTCTAGTGGTGAAAACGTTGCTTCTATTTGATTCCTAGCTGTTTGTCACCCCATCATACTATAATAAGTCAATTCATCTTGAATAAAAATTTAAATAATTTAATGGAATTCACCCAGAATTTGATATCAAAAGAAGTGAGATCAATGTAACCCTTGAATACATTATCCAATTTAAATTAATTTTTGTATATGGTTCAAGTTAGGGGTGAAATTTCTATTTTTTTCTCCCATATCAATATTCAGTGGTTGCAGCACCATTTGTTAAAATACAATCTTATTATAAAAAATAATATATTCATTCTATAAAAACCTGAAAGGAAAGAGAAAAAAATATGCGAAAACTCAACATTCTACACTATTTGCTATTGTCCTTGGGTTTGTTTTATGTTTACAAATATAACTCCATCTTTCTTGTTTTTATGCTCTCCTCTATTGCTATATCTTATAATAATCCCACTTCTTCAATTATAAAATGCAAAATTTTTACATTTTAACATTTGCAAAATGGCAATAAATCTTACATTTTTTTTTTTTTTTAAGAATAAACAAAACTTCTTTGAAAGACACATAGAACAAGCCATGATTTGTCCTGGCTGAAGCATTGTGAACTTACTCATGTGTAAGATTTTCTATTTATTTTACTGCCACCTCAGCTGAGTTATTCTCATTGTAGTTTCCAAATATGACTAAAATATAACTTGAATTTAGTTAACTTGAATTTCTGTTTGTTTAAAAATATTTTTTAAAGCATTTGAACAAAATATCTGAGAACTCCCATCTCAACAAATAAGGAGTACTTGGTACTGATCTTTCCTTTCCACTAAAAACAAGTAGAAAAATAGACACAACACATGGAATAACATTATCAGATATTGGCCAGTGGACAAAGTATAACTGTGATTCCTGAGATGAGGAAAACAATGAGTTGAGCCCTATTATTATCCTTATTTTCTCTCTGGGGGCATCTTATGGATCTTGTTTCAGGAAGAAAGAACTCACACTGAGAATGGCAAAACTATCAAGTTGATGAAGAAGAGATGATAGTTTATGGAGACAAAAGTAAATAAAATTTAAATGACAATGTATCAGACAGAAGGGAACTACATAGATAAGGAATTCCAAAACAATATAGAATTGCCCCATTGAGTCTGTTGTTGGAATCTAAGTTTTACATGTATAAAGTGAAATATCACAAGGTTGGACAAAGAAAAACAGTCACTATAAGCTGATCAGTTTCCAGAACCTAGTATGGTTGGATGGCCAATCTAAGTAAAAAGACCATATTTAGCACCTAGAATGTTTAGTAAATATTCCAAAAGAATTATGTCACATAGATTGGATTAAATTAGCCCTTGATAAAAGGTTTTTCTAGATATGGGCTAACAAAACTTCAAGCTCAAGCTTGAAGATCAAGCTCAAAATAATCATGATCATCTATGAATAAATTAAATTAAATTAAATTAGCCCTTGATAAAAGGTTTTTCTAGATATGGGCTAACAAAGCTTCAAGCTCAAGCTTGAAGATCAAGCTCAAAATAATCATGATCATCTATGAATAACTTAAGTCCTTGCCAAACAAAGTTAAAGAATCTTTAAAGGAAATAATGAAGTATAACAATCAAAATTCAATAACATGTCACAATGCCTATTTTCCAATAAAAAACATCACTAGCATATAAAGAAGCAGGAAACTGTGATATATAACCAGATCCCCCAAAAAAGAGGGAGGGCAATTCGAATGAATTCAGAAACAACAGAAATTATATAATTCCTGACCAAAACTATAAAACTGGTAGCATAAACATATTCAAATATTTAAAGGAGAACATGAACATGATAATGGAGAAATTACAGATTTGTAGAACCAAATGGAATTTTTAGATCTGAAAATTACCTGAAATGAAAAATTCACTGGCTGATCTTAATTAAAATTAAAAAGCCTAAATATTTAACAGAAGCTTACTGCCCTGTGTGATAATATCAAATGACCTTATATATAGGAATTCTGTGCTCCAGAATGGAGACAGGAAAATATTTTTAAAAAAAGATATACATTTTCAAAATGTTATGAAGATTATAAACCTGTATTGCATATACTTTAAGCCATAAGATGGACTCCAATTAAAATTTTTGTTAAAAAATAAATAAAAAAATAAAAAAAAATTTTGTTAAAAATATTTTTTTTCTTCAGATGTTGAGACTTACAGCATACACACACACACCAAGAGGATATCAAACAGCATACTAGTCACATAATTAGACTTCAAGCTGGTCTGACAATGCTTGAGAGAGTAAGCAAGGGGATGAGAATGGCTGGATTTTTTATTATGGTTAAGAATAGAGCAGGGTGAAAATTCACCGAAGGAGAGAGCACTTGGGTTTTCTCTCCAGCTTTTCCGGATTAGGAAAGAAGGGGAAAAAGGAAGAGGGGGGTTTAGAAGCTGTCACTCCTCAACACTCACAAAAAATGGAGTCAGATGCTATTACAACCCACAAAGGCAAGAAACTTAAGAAAACCCAAGCAGAATAAACACAAAAATCACACCAAAGCACATCATGATCAAATTGCTATAGTACAATTTGAGAAAGAAAAATTTTAAGGAACAAGAAAGACACATTACCTGTACAAGAACAAAGATAAGAATGACTACAGACTTCTTGTTAGAAACAATGCAATGTGGTGTATAGTGGATCAAGATCCTTAAAGAGATAAACAAAAGAGGCAACCTCCCTCTCTATTCCCCACTTAAAACCTTAATTCTCTTTACAGCAAAAACTCCTTTAAAAATGAAGGCAGAGAAAAATGTGTATCTATTTTGGGAAATAGCTAAGTTAGATCATGCATGACCCATTTTCTTGCAAATAACAAGTATAAACTCTTTAGGTAATGCAAAATGCAGCTACCTGAAGGCATTGGAGAGTCAACAGAACTTTCAGATTTAGAAGGTAGTACACAGCTATTGGAGAAAATGATACACAGTAGAGTTACTAATATCATAGCTTTTAGCATGGACCCAGGTGAAATCAAATGCAAATGGAGAAGAAAAAAAAGAAAGAAGAGAAGAGAAGAGAAGAGAAGAGAAGAGAAGAGAAGAGAAGAGAAGAGAAGAGAAAAGAAAACTCAGAAGGAAAATAGTAAATTTGGGAACCCCCAAAATTTTCTGTCCACATCTATGGCTGGAGCAGACTTAGTGGAGCTCAACCAAACAAAAAAGCATATCAACTGGGTTCAGAGCTAAAAACAACAACAACAAAAAAAAAACCACTAATAATAAACAGAATATTAACCTTGAGTCCAACCAAGCCAATTGCCTGCCAAAAAAAAAAAAGACACACTTATTAAAAAGAACAGAAACCAGAATTCCCACAACTCATAATTCATGATATTTAGAATAGATCCCCTACTGTCATTTTTATTAAGATTTTATCTATTAATTCATGAGAGACACGGGCAGAGGGAGAAGCAGGCTCCATGCAGGAGCCTGATGTGGGACACGATCCTGGGACCCAAGGATCACATCCTGAGCCAAAGGCAGATGCTCAACCGCTGAGCCACGGCGTCCCAGATCCCTTACTATCTGATCAATAAGCATAAGACATAAATTATTAATATCAAAAGTGAAAGAGAGGGCATTACCAAAGATACTGCAGAAATTTAAAAAAGGATGATAGGAAAATAGTATTACAGGCAATTTTGTGCCAATAAATTTAACAGATTAGATAAAATGGAAAACTCCTTAAAGGACAGTAATTAAAAAAAAAAAACAAAAAACTGGCCTAAGAAGAAATAGAAAAAAAATGAATAGATTTCTATCCAATAAAGCAGTTGTGTTAATAATTTAAAGCCATCTGAAAATGAAAACTGCTCACCTAGATGGTATCGTTGGTGAATTCTGTCCAAGATTGAAGGAAAAAATAGCGGCTATGTTACAAAATTCCTTCAGAAAATATAGGAAGAAGTAACATTTCCCAACTAATGTTGTGAATCCAGAATTACCCTTCATAAAAACTAGACTAGGGCATTACAGGAACTGGAATAGTCATCATGTCCAGATACCACACACTTAGTAAAGTATTAGCAAATTGAATCAAGAAATATATATATGTATGTAATATATATCATATGTCATGCCTTGGGGGAGGGGGTTACCAAAGAAATGCAGGTTTGTCTTAACATCCAAAAATCAATTAGCACAATTGATCATATTATCAGAACAAAGAAAAAGAAACATGATCATCTTAATAGATGCAAAAAAAAGCATTTGACACCATCCAACACTATGGAAAGCTAACAACAGAGCAGTAGTGAGATTAGCTCTGTAAGATGGGGGCTGTGATGATAGAAGGAGGGATAAATTTAGAAAACAGATGGGAAAATGAGGCAACACGAGTGGGGAGTGGGTTAGGGGCAAGGCAAGGGATAGAACAAAGGGGAAAGAGAAACAAGAATTGAGCAAGTGACAAGGACAAAAGAGAGATAAAAATGTGAGAATCTGAGACAAAAGCAAAAAGAGAAACAGTGAGGGAATGTAAGAGACACCTAAAAAATCTGAAGACTGATTTGAATATCCGTGAGGATTTTTGTTTTAATTTCATGAAATATTTATTTTATATGGTTCTTACACTGTGATAAAATGTAGGTGCTATTTATAGGTTCTAATATACAATTTCCTTGGTGTCATTATCCTGTATAACTGTCAGCGATTCACGTGTCCCAGAGCTATCTTTGTCACGCGTGGTCTTCACGTGTTTGAAGCAGAGCTATTCGGTTGCTGTTGTTAAAAGGTCATGTCTTCATGACCCACCCCACATATCCTGACTCACCATCTCTGTGGGATAACCTAGGGATTTAAATCTTAACATACATCCCCAGGTGATTCCAAATACAGGAATGTCTAGAGAAGCAGTTGAAACACTTACACACAGAAAACATAAAATAGCAAATCACTTAAATAGCCCCCTTCATGGATTTCTGCAGTGTGAGCAGAACCTATCATTTGGTCTCTACGTCACACAAAAAATCTATGTGGAAGGTAGACTTAAGGCATCACTGCAGGAACCACTGACTGCGGGGCTGTTGCTATGCGTGCTCACATACTGTCCCATCTTCTAAACTCAGGGCCCTTCTCCAGAACCATCTGCTGCACAAATCTAGCCCATGGTGACCATTTCTCCTCTGAGCTCGCGTGGTACCTACTGCCTGTCACCGCCTCCGCAGCTGCATCGTGGACGTGCGCCAGGTCAGGTTATAGCGTGGTTTGGGTTGGTTTTCTCTCCTAACTTCTCTGGAGGCTCCTGCAACACAGGAAGTTAGCCCTGTTCTTTTGTTCGTGCAATGTCAGTACTCAGAAACAGTTTGTCGATGACGGGGACAGAGGGCAGAGCATCAAAGGCCGATGTGAGCTGCTCTGTTCACGGGATCTTGGTCATGGGCAATGACAGTCACCATGGCTCTCAGCGCAGACACTTGGCCATTTCTCTGCAGCCTCTCTCCTCTGCTCAACTCACGTGGGTTTTTAATTCCCAAACATCTTGCAAATCCATCCTCAGCACACCATCTCCAAGCAGCTGCCTCTCTTCAGCACTTGTTTCTGTCCTCGGGATTGCACATTTCCACCTCTTCTCAGCCTCCAGATCCTCTGAGCTCCCCGCTCCCCCTCTGCCCACCCTGTCTGTGCAATAATGCAAAAGATATCTTTAAAAAAATATCCATATGGTGAAGTCCCCTCCCCCATTTAAAGTGCCACCGACACTTCCACCTGTCTGGATGATGATGAATGACCACCGCCCGATGTTGATCGTGTCTGTCCTGACTCCCCAGCTGCAGGTCACGTACTGTGTTCCTGGCAGTGTGGCTTCAGGGGCTCCGCTTCTGGAGTGAAAAGGAAACCTAAGTTTGAATGCCACCTCTATTACTTGTCAGCTCTTTGACTTGAATAAGTTCTTCTCTTCCTAAGCCTCAGTTTTATCATATGAAACAAGAGAACAATAATAGTACTGTCTCATCACATTGTCACAAGGAGTCATGGAACTAGTGTGTGCCCAGCTAAAACCAGCACCTGCGATATAGCTCGAGCTGAATGAAGTACTAGTCATTACTGTTATCTCAGGCCTTTGTGTCTCCAAGCAATTCCTTCTGATTAGATTAATTCTGATTAATCCTTTCTAGCAAACTCTCACTCTTTTGTTTTTGTTCATACACCACCTACTCAAGTCCTGCTTTCTCTGCAAAACTTACCAATCATCCAGTCCTCTTGGTTTCCTAATTTCCATTACACGTTTGACCTTATATTCTCAGTCATCTAATTCACTGCAGTGTAAGAATTAAAAATATATGCCTTCCTTGATGGACAGGGGGGAAGGACCCTGCTCTTTTTTTTTTTTTGTACCCCCAGAAGCTATGACAGTAATGCTATGACTTTTAGTCATCAATCAGTTGGTTGAAAGAATGAATGGCCATGCAATTTCAATATATATCTTCCAAGGGTCATTGTTATCTCTTTAAACATAATAAAAGTAGCATGAAAGCATGTAGGATTTTCAGAGCAAAAGAGAAATAATCATTTATTTCCTTCAAAATATAGCTGAACTGGAGGGATGGGTGAGTGTAGAGAGAAACAATACTCTTAGTGAAATTCCTCCATGGTCCCTAGTCCATCTAGATCCCAACCATCTTCCCAGAGGGCCCGATATTGGGAAGCAGCCTATTCCCGTGTACGTGGTGATGATGATGTTCTTGCTTTAAGGATACAGGGGTACAAGTGAGACCCCCAGCACAATTCCAGATTGGACGATGCTGCCGTCCAGAGTGTGAAAGCAGCTCTTCTATAAGGCTCTTCTTTGTCATCCGAGCACAGAAAACTGTGCTGAGCTTTTCTTATTGTAGCTTTTTTGACACGTTGGCCCATGACAATTTCAGGAAGTGTGCTTGCCACCGGGTTTGGGGGGATGTGTTAGGTTAAAAGACCCATTGTCTGTGACTTGGAAGCCCGGGTTTCCCAGGCCTCTGCAAGCAGGCAATCCTCTGAAAACAGCTTTTGTCTATTGCCACAGTGCAATCACTTGCCTCATTGTTGAATTCAGTTTGAGAAGAAAAAAAAGAAGAGGAAAGAAAAGGAATTGTCATCTGCAGCTGCAAACTCCAAAACCTTCTGGGGCTCAAGATACATCAGAATTGCCGAAGCTCTTAGAAGAATCTTTTCTCATTGTTACCAGACTTGTCCACCTTCAGTTCACTTCTCAAATCTTCTCCAATCCAGCAAGGATTATGCTTTCTGTTATCTAAAACATATCACAGACTCTATGATGATTAGCCAAGAAGCAGATTTGTTCTTCAGTAAGTAAAAGCCTATCAAATTACTCTGCTACTCTACCTTCAAATGGTCTCACATTTTAGCAAATAAGTAGATTTCTTATACATTTTTGAAAGCTATTAACTGATATCTCAGCAAAATAAGCATCAGCCAAAGTATTTTAATTGCACACCAGACCCTTCCCTTGCTGTCATGTTAATTGTAGATTTCCCTAATTGAGAATCTGTGGGTGGGTATCTGCCCCGGAAGCCTGGTATGTGTCAAGACATCTGGTTTGCTAATCATCATAGTTAGGCGACTAACTGTGAACACCACTTCTCCCTGGGACCCAGGACTCCAATGCAGAGTCGCTTAGATCTGGAGCTGGCTGGCGAGGAGGCTAGGGAAATGGACCAAGATGGGGGTGAGGTGGCTAGCTCCTATGTTTGCCATCCGTTCTGGCTGGTACGGACTAACTGTTCTCGTGGTACAACCTGCAAGCTTTGCCAATCCATTGGTAATTTTTAAAATAATACTGTTTAAGAATGAAATGCTTTGTTGCATAGAAGGTGTCTGTCACATTCCAGAAAAACAGAGCTTGGATAACCGTGTTCAAAAGCACACGAAGTTATTGTATATCCCCCCTTTGCAGCTTGCCAGGATGGGCTATGACCTCGGACCACTCTAGGACAATATTCGATGAAAAAAATTATTCTTATATAACTAAAATATTGACTTTATCGAGCTAAAACTATAATTTTAGACTCAGATAAAATAGTACTTATTTTCCGTTGTTTTCTCTGTGTGACGTTGGACTGATGAGCTCTAATCTCCTTTCTTTTCACTTCTTCCACCTCTGCTTTGTCTCCCTTGAGCCATTAGATGGAGTGAGCAGGGAGGTGAGAACACCCTGCCTAGTGTCCACCGCACAGCATTCCTGGGGAGTCGTGCTTCCACTCTGTTGCTAGAAGTCCTACCTCATAAAGTAAAGAGATCCATACCCTCAGAAGTAAAGTGATATCAGTTTAGGTTCGAGTCCTCTGACATGGCCTAGAGTAAGCCCAGGCAGAGAGCTGGGAAAGTTGAAAGTGGTGAATTCAACACAGATGCAATAAATATTTTCCAGCCTCCATCACCCTTCCAGTGCAGATTTGAACACGTCTCTGAGGATAATCTTAAAAAATATTTCAGACAGAAATGACTGTGAAGTGTACCTGGAGAAAGCCACAGAAATCAAGTCACAAACACCAGAAAAACAGAAATCCCAGCACATAAACCTAATACCCTAACAGAATTCAGCCCTAATGGAAATACTGCAAAAGTCTTCAGTGGAAACATTGAACAAGTGTGTTTTCCTGATCTCTGTGGGTATTCAAGGAAACCACTTAGCATGCTCTTGTAGAGAGAAATGTAAGCAGTTGATCACAAGATGGGACAGGGGATCGGTGGAAGTCTATGTCTTGGTGTCAGCACACTATTGCATACGATTTTTATCTTCCGGTTCTCTGGCCTTGACATTAGGTTCTACACAGTTGCACTTTTCCTTGTCAACTCCCTCCAAAAAACAATGTCCCTCAACGGATGAATCAGAAAATTGTGATCCAATACTATTCAACAGTTAAAATCCCCATAGAAGTACAGTATGAATCAGTAGAAAAAATCTTTAAACAGAGATTTAGCAAATATAATATAATATAGATAGATAGATAGATAGATATAGATAGATAGATAGATGATAGATAGATGAAGAAAACACACATGCAGTGTGATATCATTTATAAAAAAGCATTCAGATCTACAAATGTATTTGAGAACGTCTCGTGATAAATAGTAACTCTTTAAATACTTGCCGAGGAGTATGCAGGCCGCTGGCCTGACGGGGATCATCTCTGTGGAAGAATCAGGGGTCGGCGATTAGTGCACGGGCGCCTAGTCCTCTGCCTACTGTTTATAAATTCACTAAATCATCCTCTGTGGCAAACACGGCACAGGTGGCCATCGGATCAAGTTGGGAGTGGTACGTAGGTGCTCAGTATTTTATTCTCTATTTTTGTCAAAGCGTTTGCAGTAGTTCACAAAACAAGAGATGGTAAACAAATAATGTTGGTTTTAAGGAATGAAAACTAAGAGTTTACTCTGGCTGCTGCAAGGATTATAAGAAACTCTCCTAGCTCAGTCCCTCAGCTGCCAGCTGCCCCGTGATTGGAACACACAGATCTGTGTGGTGCATTGAGTTGGAGGCTGCCTTTTGCCTCCAGAGAGCATGCTAGCCACTCAGAGGAACCGGGTAAATGTTTCTGCTGGAGTCAAAGCTATCTTTCAGTCTGGCATTCAAGATCCTCTATGATCCTGCCCAGATGTCCTCGTAGAACACCAAGTCCTGGCAGGTCTCCACATCTCACCCACTCAGCCGACCTGGGGCCCGTCACTGGCATCACACACTCGCCCTGGCACCTCGGTGTCTGAGGCTGTGTGCAGTCCCTGCTCTTCTGTCTCTGGCACCCGGGCACCTCGCCAGTGGCTGGGCCAGATTACCTATTTGCCCTTCGAAAGAGACAAGATAATTAGGCTCTTCCATCTCAGCGCATCTTGTCCTAAGGCAGTCACAGGGTACTTAGCCCTGTACCGCACTCTAGGTATCCGATGGCGACCCCATCAGATCTTCTACTCTCCGTGCTGTGAGACCCTCACCGACAGTGCCCTGACTTACCTATTTGGCCACATGCAGGCCATATCTTAGACGATTATAAAATGCTGAACAAAGTAACGTTTATGTGAGATATTGATGAGGATTCGATGACTAGAAGGTGATGATTCTGGAGATCTACCGTCTCATAGATCACCAACAGATTTACTTATTTTTTTTTTTAAATGTGTGTGTGTTTGAATGAGTTAAAGCAGTGGGAGCAACAGCTGGTACATAGAAAGTCCTGAGCTGGGGAAGGGTGTCGTTATTGGTGGCCCAGAGCTACATTGTCCTTTGCACACATCTGAGAGGTGTGGAACACCTGTCTGGGGCCTTGGAAAGCTCTAAAAGTCCTCGCCCTTTGGTACCACCCCTGAATTCCCGATCTAGCAGTGGGCTGTGTGAGGGGACACAGTGAGTGTGAGAGCAGGCTTTGCAAGCAGAGCAGGGCAAGGCTGGGAGATGACTGATCCTCCCCACAACTCAGCCTGGATCCATCCAGCTGTGAGGATGCTTTGCACTTCCCAGTGTTATTTTGAAGAATGAGACAATCCAGGTAGAGGCCCTAGTTTCAACACCACTCCCAAGTGGGGCATGGAGCAACCAGGCCCCAACTCATTGCAATTCCAGGAGCCAGGGGACAAGGGAACAACCCAGAAGCAGGGGCCAAGTTTGTATTTCTCATCATTTAGGGAACAGTGGCCTGGTAGGAGTGATACTGAGCTTAGACTTTGGGGTCCCAGTTCAAAATCTGGCCTTAACACAAACAGGGAGACTTTTGTAGAGTCATTAAACTCTTGGCCTCTGTCTCTTCCATCGTTAAATGAGTATGAAACCGCCCCCTCACCCCGTGGTTATGGGGCGAAGGAGGGCATGGGAAGAACCTGTGTTATGCCAGCTATGGGTTAGAGCAGAGACTGCGCATTAGGGCACGACGAGAGCATCTTCTTTCTCCGTCACCCCTGCTGCAGATTAGTGAACAGATATGTAGTAACCGTGTTTTATGTGCCTGGCACCGAGCGGGTTACTAATGACGCAGAGGCTCACGATACAGATGTGCTTCCTGCCTCGTTGGCATCTAATATGTTTACTATGTACTCAATGTACTCAATGTCTCAATCCAACCTACTTTTACTTAATCAGTAAAATACACTTAAGAGTGAAGACATCTCAACTATTTATGGTCAGGGAGCCAGAAATCTGAAAATGTTAAGTAGGACAAACAATGGTGCAGCCCATTCTGATGTCAGAGTGCCCGCAACGTGAGAGGTACAACATAAAATAGATGTCAAAACATCTATATGGAGTATTCAAAGACCAGAGAGTGTTTTGGAAATGGGAGTCTACTAAGGAGAAACCCATAAAAGTGTCCCCACACCTGATTAAGGCACACACTGTCTGTCCCATCTGTCCTTTGTTTCTTAGATCCGGGACCCCATGGGTAGGATAAGGTGTGTAGTCTCTTGGCCCAGGTGAGATAATGCTGGGAACGGCCCCGGGAAACGGGGATCTTGCCCACCTTGCGGCAAAGGTGTGTGGGCTTCTGCTGCAGCACCCAGGGCTGGCAAATGGGACTCCTTACTGCCCAGCTGTGGGGCTGGCTAAGCAAGGAGGGTGAATCCTTAGTACTTAGTACTTGGGCTAGTGCTTTTGGGCTGGAGGTGATGGGCAGGAAATTCTAGATTGGGAAGAAAAGTGCAACTCTATGGTGGGCGAACAGAGACAAGCACCCCCTTGCCGCCCCCTGAGCTCACAGCTGGAGGAGGCTGGGTCCGTCACACAGCTAGTGCAGGAGGAGATGTCTGAGCCACAGGTCCCAGCGAGCTCCTCTCAAGCCGGAGGAACAGACACCCTGCACTCAGGGCGCCCCGCAGTCGGCTGCACCTGGGACTGTGTAGGTGTATTTTTCTCCTCTTGTTGATTTGGTTACCGAAAAGAGCTTTTGATGGCGACCACATCCTTTTACTGAGTATCAGGAAAGTTTATTAAAAGTGGCTCAGAGAACACAATAAAACCCCCAACTATCTGATTCAACGCGGCGTACCTCACTTTCCTTTCTCTGTCACCCAGGTAGGAACACGCGTGCCTCCATCAGCTGTATTTTCCTATTTGAAAGGAGGTTTCAGAAAGCGAGATAAGATAAACAGCAATGGTGGATAATAAATCAGAACATATATAGGATTCTTTCTCAAAAGATAGGCTGAATTTTCACTCATCGTATAAGAACGCCTGCATGCCCGAGTGACAAATACTGATAGGTTTTAACCCATTCTGTGGTGGGTGCTGTTTGAAGAGGCCTTCCCTCCGGCTCGCACTTTACTGTCCACAGCGGGTCCTGTAGCCCAGGGAAGGTGGCTTCGGCTTCATGTGTCACCTCCTTCATCACATCTCCTCTTCTTGGAGATGTGAGTTTGGGTGTCGCTTTCCCTCGGATGGCTTTCCCTACTACCCGAATCTAATCGAGGTGGCCCCCTCTGAGCCTCGGGGATCCACTGTGTCCCTTACCTTTGTAATTCCCCGGTTCCACATCCATAATGCCCAGGGAGGTAAGCCTGGTGAGGACAGAGACCTTTTTGCTTTGACTCATCAGGATGTGTGAGTGTGTCCCCAGCACCGGGCCCACCATGGGACTCTAGATCACTGTTTGTTAAATGAATGATACACAGATAATTTCATGAAGCAAAAATCCTCCTTGGTCCAGAAAACAGAGTCTGGGAGGGTGAGGAGGGTGAGGTTAGAAGGAAATGAGACAGGTATCCAAACAATAATTTTCATCTACAAGCTGTGAATCACCATCACCGTGGACACTTGGAGGAAGACGCCTGCCTTTACCAAGTGGAGAAGACCAAGGCTTGGCAGGGGATGGGATGGGGCATGGCAGCAGGAGTGTGTATGTGTGTAGGGGGTGCACAGCAAGAGCATAGAAGAGCATCCTAAGCAGAAAGAATGGTACCTGCAACAGCAGGAAGGAGTGAAGAGTGTAGGAATGCTACAGCTGTGGCCTTGTACCGAACCACTGTCCATTTTACCCTTGTTCCAGCCAAGTGGGGTGATAAGAGATATTTATACAAGATACATTAGTGGCTCTCCAAGACCACTGGGTAAGTGGAAGAGGCTGAGCAAGAGCCCGCAGCTCTGGCACTTACAAACTGTGAGGTGTGGACGAAGTTGCAAGCTTCAATATCCTCATCTTTATAATGTGCATGCTAAGTGCCTACTTCATGAGACTCCCCTGAAAGGTTAAATCAGGAAATAGATGTGAGTCCGAGAATCTTGTGGTAGGTGCTCAGCAGATGTGTTTTCTTCTTTTTCCCTCCCTTCCCCCTTTCCCTTCTGTATTACTGCCACATGCCCTCCGTCTACCATGCTCGGTGCCATATATTCTCTTTTTTCCTCCATCTTAAGGTCCAGACAGCCTGTTTGTGCAGTGGGTCAGATTCCTGCTCCTCTGGAGGCTGTTCAGTGCCCGGGCCCTGAGAAATCTCCCTCTCCATCCCTGTCCCCTTGGAGCCAGCACGGCAGCCTCACTGCGTTGCTGCTCCCCTCTGCCTTCCTGGGCTCCCACATTTCACCACTCAGGGTCTGAGTTACACACATCTTTACTGTTTCAGAGTCCAGCACTTATTAGAGGCTTAACACATGCTTGATGCTGATGAAACTCTCTTTCGAGTCAGAATTACAGAACCATCACAGTGTCGGGGCAAAGGTCAGCTGTCCTTTCTGTGATGGTTAATTGTGAAGAGAGGCAGCAGAGAGCATCGTGTGTTGAGGTCACCAAGTCATCAGGGCAAAAAAGTCATGGGAGCATAAATATTTCTGCTTTTTAAAAAAATATTTGTAAGAGAGAAGACTTTTGGAAAATGTCATTCTTTGGAATGAGCTAAGATGTTAAATACATACAGCTGAGTCACTTCAAATTAATAAAGAGCAGACACGGGCAGGGCCACCAGCCTTGGTAAATCGTCTACTTCGCATTCAGCACATGGCCTTCTATGTATTACCCATATATTAGTGCATTTAATCAATACTCATTAGATGTTCTACAGAAGAGATATATGCCACAAACCCGATGACAGTTTACCCTGAGGTAATATCAACTGCTTCAAATTCAGTTTTTTATAAGGAATTAAATAACCTACAGAATGAACTGTACTGTACTAATTAATTCTGTTACATATTTTTGAGTAAGAAATAACCTCTGAATCTCAGTGACTTAAACCACAAAGATTTATTTTTTGCTCATGCTCTTTATTGGCTGAGGCCATTTGCCATTTCTTCATTGCAGGACTCTGGCTGAAGGAGCAGCTCCAATGTGGGACATGCCCTACTCCAGGCAAAGGGAAATTCCACGACCACACCACACCACAGCTCTCACAGCTGCTGCTTGGACATGGCCCAAGCCACTTCTGTCCATGTTTCATCCAAAGCAAGTCATGGGGGCAAGCCTACATGAATGGGACAGTGAGAATACTCTTCCTAGATGGACAGGGGAGAGGGGAGTCACTGCAAGCCACAGGGCAGTGGATATGGGCTCTTCTTTGATAGGGAAGGTGAGTGAAAATTTTGGAATAATATTAAATTTTAGGGCTGAAGTTGGAAGCAATGATGTCTCCTTCCTGCTGATGAAAATCAGATACCATTAAGATCTACAAACTATGACTTTCTCTGCTCTTACCTCTTTGGCATTCCACAATGGGACCAGTTAAGCAAGACAAAGTTATAGAGAACTTGAATTAAAGAAGTGACACAGAAAAGACAAAAGGATGAATTTGAGAAATATTTAAGATCTGTAATAACCAATAATAATTCATAGTTATGAAATTCTCAAAGAATACTAAAAAGGAGAAGAGGATATCTTCAAGGTTTTGGACTTATTTCCTGGCCATCTGGATAGAGATGGTTTTGTGGTATTATGAGTCATTGAGTTTACACTTTAGGGCAACCAGGTCATTGATTATTCTTTGCAGGTTGATTTGATTTCAGACTGCCATCACTATTTACCAATCTTCCCACAAGAATGGAAGACTTCAATAAAGATACATATGGTAGTCACTTTTCATTTATATTCTCAGAAAAGCTGTTACCACTGGCTTTACTCAGGAAAGAGTGGTCGCTAACAGATACAAACAGGTGAGAAGCTCCCTGCACCTAGTGTCATGCCTGCAGACCTGAAGGGGACTCCTGGAAAGTCCAGTACCAATGGACAGCAGTCTAAAAGCTGCATAAAAATGGCAAATCTCTTCTAAGAGAGCAATAATTAAACGTCACCAGAGATACTAATATTTCAAAGTTAAAACAACGGACGGGAATTAGGAGTTTTAACTGGTACAGAAACAGATTTTCTAATTTCACTTCCAACAGAAATTAAATTTAGATAAAAATTAGATCAAAAAGTAAAACCATAGCATAGATTTGAATTTCAGGATTTGTCAAGGCAATTTCTTTCCCCTTATTGGCCCTTTAACTTTTCCCTCTAATTATAATTTGCTAACGTTTTTTATAAGAATGAAACCATTTGGGATCTAAGCATTTGTTTGAGTGCAAGCTGAGTTTTAAATTAATTTCCCCAGAGAAAATAAAGTCTCCAAATGGGTCATATTAGCCACAAAGGTTGAGTTATCTGGAGGTATTGTAAAACCCTAGAGCTGAAACAGTCCTGAAAAAAATAATGGGGGCAATTATTTCAATTATTTTCAGAAGAGCGGGAAAGCATCAACCTACCTAATGGAGTGATGAGACATTGTTTTACAAAACTAAGCAGGAGGAATGAAGTCCATTCTAAAAGCTAAAAGAAATGGATAATTTACTTTTAAAAAATCTGTCCGAGTGTCCCACATCGGACAAGGCTCTGTGTTAGGTGCTGTGAGCATTACAGAAGTTAAAAACATAAGTTCTACTCTCCAGAGACAAAAAATTTAGTTTAGAAGACAAAACATGTGTAACAAAAGATCTTCATATCTGGTAGAGCTACATAAGTCCCAAAGGATGTCTTTGGGGGGATTTGTGCATTAATTTATGTGATTATTCCTCAGATATTTGGGGAGATCTACTAGATCTGAGCACTGTGCTCAATACCTATGATACAGCATAAAGAAGGCAGAGCCCTTATCTTCACGTGGAGGCACAACTGGAGTTCAACAAGATACTTGCTAACATAGAGGCATAGATGGAACGCTAGTGACGAGTATGGCATGTGCTTTGAGACCAGAATGAGCAAAATTTCATTGCTCCCTCAGCAATTATTTTTGTGGTAATCACGAACTTACATTTCCTGTGATTTATTTTTCTTGTTTATAAAATTAGGAATATTTTACTTACTTCAAAGAACTAGACTACCAGTGTAATGGGGTTGCATATGTGAAATTCAGACACAAATCAGCACACCTGGGAGAAATTGCATATGGCAGTAGTAGTAGTAGTAGTAGTAGTACCATGAGAACCAAAGGAGTGAGCAATCCTCCCTTCTTGCCAGGCAAAGGCAAAGTATCATGAAAAGAAAAACAGCTTCACATGCGCACGCACACACATACACACACACACGCAAAAGATAAAATTGGAGGGGATTTCTCCCCTTCAACTTCCTTGTGAAGTCTAATTTTATCCTTTAAAACTCATGGTGTTTCCTTCCCTGGGAAGACTTCCTTCCAGGAAGAGTCAATCACCCCCTTCGTTTCTCCTTCTACTCTACAGAAGTCTACTGCAGCATTTATCACACCCCATTGCTAAGTGCCTGACCATGTTCCTATCCTATTAACCTGTAATATTTTTGATGGGGGGATCTTTGCCTTTATCATCATCTGTGTGCCTCTCACTTCTGACTCAACTTAGTATAATATGATGCTTGTTGAATACGCAACTAACGAGCAAGACTGCCACTGAACTTTCTGGTACCAGAGGGAAGACGAGACCACAGGAGGAATAAGCACTGACAACATTTATCTTTGTGCTTTAGGAGCCGGGTTGTGTCAGCACTGAAAAAATAGGCACGCTCTCAGCCCATGGTAGATGCTCCCCTGCAAAAATTGCATATTGAATCAAGTATTAGTTCATTGATTCTTACTGCTGTCAGAATATTAGTCTTACAAACACAGATTTGATTGGGCCACTGTTCTTGAAATGGTCTATTTTGGATTAAACACAAACTACTCATCATCTTTTCTGAAGTTTTTCTGAAACTTGTGCTATTTTCACCCCGGTCACCTGAAACTCCTTCCACATGCCTCCTGCCCCTGTCTATACAGAGCTTCTGCACATTCATGAACCCTTAACACGCTTAAATTTTATTGATAATGATTTATTTATATTTGGTTTAAAATTATCCTTTTCTAGTGAGATAGACAATAATTATACCTCATTGTATTTTTTTTCACTTGTGAGATGAACAATGTTTATGTCTGTTGATTCTTTGTATTTGCCTTTGTGAGTTATTTTTATATGCCCTGTCCATGTTTATATTATTGTATTTCTGTTTTCTTGTATATAGATAGATTATGAATTCTTTAATGTGTACTTTGTAATTTTTTTAACTACTTGCTTTTAACTTTGTCTATGACATTTTTGACATGTAGAAGGCTTTTATAAATATAATCCAATCTATCACTCTGCCTTTGGTGTTATGCTTACGAATGATAACTAAATTTAATCTTAGATCCAATGATGTAGAAAGCTATACCAGGAAAGAATTATGAAATATTTCATTTTGAGATGAAATCTTTAGCTATTTACCAATGTCAGACTGTAACAAGGTATGATGATTTGAGGGTTTCCGTGAGGAGAATGGGAATATAAACCATCCTGAGTATTCCAGGTCACGCTCAAATGCCAGGTTGAACAGGGATGAAGCAAGTGACTGAGAATTGAAATGGCCATCGACCGTGCTGATACACCTTGCTTTTTGTTTAGGAAAACACCAGATTTGAGCATATTGAAACTGACATTTTCAAAGAATGCAATTTACTTAGAAAAAAAATGTTTTCTGTCTGTAACTTAAAGAAGAGATGGTATTAGAACTAGAAGTTTGGAAACCTGGCAGTGGTTTTTATTTTGCTTGACTTTGGGCCTCAGATTATCTTATTTCTCAACAAAGAGTTAAACCCGAAACATCCCTGGGATCTTAAACTGTGAATTTGCCAAAATTTACATTTTGAATAACCTTAAATACACACATAGTGCAATAACACCTTTTTTTTGTGACTTCAGACAGTGAATAAAATTGGTGTTGGGTCATCCCTGTGCACAACTCTGCCTCTGCTAGAAGATACTGTTCTATGTTGAGTGCAAGGCTACAGAAAAAGAGAGTGGGTCTTAGAGCAGGAATCATTTGAAACTTCTGCCTCTTATAACCTGGGGAACTTTCTTTAAAGCTTTCTTTTGTCAGAGGCAAAGATGTTGCATGGTATGTTCAATGGAAAGTTCCAGATGCTTGGCACTTGCTAGACCCTAAGTAATACATCTTAGGGTGCAGTCTTGCCAGAAAGGAAGTAGCATGGAGAGACATGGGATCTACAACAGATGACAGCCGTACTCCTTCAGACTCAGGCTTTGCACCTATACATTTGGGTTAAAAAAAAAAAGTGCCTAACTTTAGGAGTGCAATCATGAGTAAGGGGCATAAGGTACATTTCTCATAAATCCCAAATAGATTCTAAGTCTCTCTGGATATTCCCATCGATATTCAAACTATGATATCATCCTCTAGCTAAAATGCAGCTTTCATTCTCCACTTACCTGTGAAACTCCTAGAAAGAGCTGTCTCTAGCCTTTGTCTGTATTTGTTACCCACACCAAAACCTTTCTAGTCAAGGCTACTAGTGACATACTAGGCCAGCTATCTGGACTGGCGATGTACTATCAGACTTCCATGGTTTTATATTTGCCAACTTTTATTTTATGGTCTTTACAAAAAAGGGCAGAAAATGGTTTAACTTCTTTAAATTTTTAGTTGTAGCAAAATATACACAATACATAAAATTTAACATCCTATCCATTTTTAAGTGTACAGTGTAGTGTTAACTATTTTTACATTGTTGTACAACCATCTGCAGAACGTTTTCACCATCCCAAACAGAAACTCTACCTACATTAGCTTTCCTTCTTTCCCCAGCCGCTGTCTACTTTTTGTTTTTATAAGTGTGACTACTCTGGGTACCTCATATAAATGGAGATAGAGTGTTTGTCTTTCTGTGACATGCTTACTTCACTTAGCATTATGTCCTCAAGGTTCATCTCATCTATGCTGTAGTGTGTATCAGAATTCCCTTCCTTTTTAAGGGTGAATAATATTCCTTTTTGTAGAATTTATTCAGTTTATTCATTTATCCATTGATGGACAGTTGAGTTACTTCCAGGTTTTGGTTATTGTGAATATTACTGCTATGAACATAGGTGCACAAATATCTCTTTGAGATTTTGCTTTCAATTCTTTTGGGTATATACCCAGAAGTGCAATTGCTAGATCATATGGTGATTCTATTTTTAATTTTTTTGAGAAACCATCATACTGTTTTCCATAGCAGCTGCACCATTTTACATTCCCACCAACAGTGCAAGGAGGTTCCAAGTGCTCCACATCCTCACCAACAGCAAACTATCTTATAAAAAGATAAATTAGATCAGAGCACTCTCCTGTTAAGAAATTGCTAGCAGTTTCTCATATACCAATGTGTATGTGTGTGTGTGTGTGTGTGCATGTGTGTGTGTAATCCTTACTATGTTCTGCAAGGACTTATATGGTATGCCCTTTGCTTACATATTCATCCTCAGTTCCAAGCATTCCCTCTCTCCCCTATTTAACCATACTCAAACCTTATTGATCTTGCTTATAATCTTTAAATACTTCTATTCCTGTCCCACTCAGGCTCTGTACACTTGTTATGAAGAGCATCCAGCTCTTCCACAAAATCTTTAATTACTCAGATTTCAGTTCACATGTTTCACTTCTATCTAAAATTCTAGCCCTTACCCTTGTCATGCTTTATTTGCTTCCTAGCAATTACTAGTATCAGAAATTACTTTTTTAATGGAAGTTTCAGAATTGTCTGTCTTCCTCACTAGAATAAAAGCTTCAGGAGGAGAGGAACATCTTCTGTTTTGTCTCCAGTGTGTTTTCTACTCCTGGAACAATGCCTGGCCTAGAGTAGACATTCAATAAATAGATGTTATATGTTGAAAAATACACATAAACAATATGCACAACCATTTTTTAAAAAGAGGGGAAATGATGATGATAATGATGGTTTTACAATAAAGATAATGGTTTGAACTATTTACATCCTTTCATTTCTTTGGACAATCAAGAGAGGTGCAATTATCATGGAATGATTGTCATGCTTCTATCTTTATTTTGAATTTATGGGAGAAAAAAAGCCAAATGCAAAGATAATAAAAGTAGGAACAAATTTCCCTGGAATTATGTAACTCCTATTAAGTAAAATCTGAGGTAAGCACAGACTTGAAATAGAAAAGGATTTACAGTCTTGACACTGAAGAAATCATAGCAGCTTCTGAATGGCTATTAGCAAGGAAAAAGACATCATCTCAGCAGTGTGCCAAGGCTATGCATTGCAAGGCTGATTCCGCAGCCCTGGGGTCCAATGCACAGGCTGGCTACCTGATAAAGCCCAGTTGAGGTGATATTTGCCAGAACACAGGGCTCATCCAAAAGAACAGCCTGATAGTGGTGATGTCATAAATCACTTCCAGGCCCAGGCAGGTGCACAAGCTAGGCAATTTGATTTTGATTGCTTTTTCACTCTAATCATCAGTAAATAAAGTCATAGAATTAAGGAACAGAAATAACCTGAAATATCAATGCAGAATTAAGCTTCAATGTTCTCCTGTCCAGACCCAACTTCATTTTCTACTCAAAATCAACTTAAGGGCATCTTGACCACATAACAAAAATATAAAGGTGATCCAAGAATACATCACATTGGTTAAAGAAAGCTCCAGAGGAAGAGGAAAGTATCAACTCACCATATCTCCTTAACAAATAAGCATGAGCTGTGTATTATTGACAGAAGTGGTTACAACCACGTCTGTCCTACTTACATTTCTATCAACTTTTAAATTTCTAATTTATACAGAAAAGGTAAGACAGTTCAGTGAAATAGCAAAATTCTGTATCTCAATGGAGAACATAATTTCTTAAAGCATGCTTATTTCACACTTAACTTTAAAAAAAGATTTATTTATTTATTTTAGAGGGAGAACACACACCTCTGAATAAGTTGGGGGGACACAAAGGGAGAGAAAGAATCTCAGGCAAACTCCCCACTGTGCACGGAGCCTGACATGGCACGGGACCTGATCCCAGCACCCTGAGATTTGACCTGAGGTCAAAACCAAGAGTCAGACACTTAACTGATTGAACTACTCAGGCTCAGGCACCCCTCACATTTAATTAACTTTTAATATCACATTTTATGTACATGAGCTGTTGACATAAGGCCCTTCTAACCCTTCTGCAGTGTCTCTACTGGATGCGTGTTGCCCCACAATTCTAGCAGGAATTTAATTGAACAAGCATCCCTTGAACCCCTACTAATGTATGAGACAGCTTTCTGGGTTTTAAGGTCATGTAAAGACCCCTAAAGCCCTTTAATGACCTTACACAATTAAATACTGGAGAGAAACATGTGACATATGTCAGAAAGGGTCTGAAAAAATTTAATGAATATGTATGCATATTTTTCCTCTCCTATAGAAGCCTGTACACCTGGTAACTGAGATTTCTGTAGTGATAAAGGGAAGTCTCTTTGCCAGCAGAAAACCAAAGAAGTTGGTAAGACTAGACTGATTTAAAATAAAATAGAGGTTCATTCAACTTGACATTCTGGTTCACCCCTTGAGGCTTCCCCTCTGCTTGAAAGACAAAATCTTAAAGAAGAAACAGAAAGTGAAACTCTGAGGAAGCAGAGCTGATGCAGGGGCAGAAGAATATCTATATATTATCTATAAATACTATAATATTATCAGAGGAAATAAAGAATGTATTGCACCCATGAGAAGTAATATACTGCATCCACAAATTTAGAAGTGGATAACATTTAAACTTTGAATGAGGAAGAATACGAAACATACACATTTAAATATTAGTGGAAAATATTATAGAGGAAATTTCCTAGAAAGTAAGACAACCAATGTAAATAGACACAACAGGGAGGAAAGAAGAAAATGTTAGAAATTCTCTACAAAGACAAAGATGAGGGGTTGAATTCAATGTTGTAGCTTGGAGGAGACAAATACTTCATTGAGAAACACTAGAGAAATATGAGTTTTCAAAAAGTAAACTATTTAAATGCATCAAAGAACTGTGTAAGAAAAAAAAGGAAAAGAAAGAAAAAGACTGAGAGAAGGCAAAAGATTATAGAGGAGATAAACCTAGGGAGGAAAACTGACATTCTAAAGACATTTCCTTTCTGGAGACATGTATTTGCTGATTCTGGGCAAGGGCAGAAGCTGAGAGTCTTCTCAGGGGGTCACAGGGGATCATGCTACCCCAGGACATAGGATTAAGAATATCTGGTGGACTTGTGAGGCCGGAGAGCAAAAATGAAGGCAGAAGGAATAAGATCTTAATGAGCAGAAAGTGGTCCAGGAATGAGAAAGTCATGCAGCCACATTCTCCCAGAAGATACTCACTAAATCATGAAGTTACTTGGAGTCAAAAGCCAAAACATCTAAGCTGGAAGCCTCTAAAAGTCTCTAGATGCTGACGAAGCAATATTTAGAGTCCAAGATCACCCAGTGGTCAGGGAGCTGGAGAATACACCAAGCTCTGGGTTAAAATTCCCAGAAGACTTTGGGAATTGCACTTTGTATTAGGAGCAACAGTAAACCAGAGAAAAATAGATCCTTACCCAATTGGAAACTGAATCTAGACCCAACCTAGTCCCTAATTAAATTAAGATAATCAGCCTCCACTTTTTCTGTGCAATGGAAAAAAAATGGTGATTCTTTTTGTGGATGAAAAGTTATGTTATCCAAGCCTCTATCATTATACACAGTGTCTAGTATTCAATAAAAAGGTACTAGACATTCCAGGTGATAGGATCCAATGATAAAAGCCAAACAAAGAAAGAAAGAGAAGAAACAAACACAAAATTGTTTCTGATGTTACAGCGACTGTAGATCCACAGGCAAAACAAAGACTATAGAGGTTGACCCATATGCTCAGGACATAAGCAACCCAATCTCAAATGAATTGGAGTAAATAAAGGTAAAACTCACATCATAAAACATCACAAAAAGACAGGAGAAAATTTCTGTGGCCTTGAGCTAGGCAAAATTTTCTTATTTTAGACATCAAAGCCATCCTCCAGAAAATAAAAAAAATTGACAATTTGAGCTTCACCAAAATTAAGAACTGCACAGACTGAGAGAAAATGTGTGTAAATCACATTTCAGATATAAGAAATATATCCAGAATATGTAAAGAAATGTTATAATTCATTAAGAAGAAATAATAGAACAAAAAAATAAAAAGGCAAAAGATTTGAACAGCTACTTCACCAAAGATAGATAAGTGTATTAAAGAATGCTAAAAATAATTACTCATTAGGAAAATACAAATTAAAATCATAATATTCCTATACATCTTAATGTATCTACTCTTAAAAAGACTGATTATTCCACTTGTTGATAAAAATGTAGATGGTTGAAACTTTCATATGCAGCTATTATCATGAAATGGTATAAAAACTCCAAAAAGATCTTAGTCATTTAGTTTTTTAAAGACAAACATACACCTACTGTACAACTGAACTATTCACTTCTAATTATTTACCCAAGACAAGTGACGGTGAACATTCACACAAAGACTTGTACGTAGATATTACATAATAGGGTTTTTTTTTTTTTTTGTAAAAGCACCCAAAATGCAGGACTCCCAAATTATGATTTTAAGACTTAATACAAGATACAGTATAATCAAAACAATCTGGTCCTGGCATAAAGATGGACAGACAAATGAAATAGAATTGAGAGTCCATATTAAATTCATATGTCTATGGTCAATTGATTCAACAAGGATACCAAGTCCATTCATTGGGGAAAAAAAAACAGTCTTTTCAGCAAATGGCTCTGGAACAACTGGAATTCCAAATACAAAGAATTAAGTTGGACATTTCTTTCACACCATGTCCCAAAAAATAACTCAAAACGGACCACTGACTTAAATATAAGAGCTAAAACTACACAATTCATAGGAATGAGTCTTCATAACTTGGATTTGGTTTTAGATTCTCAGATATGATACCAAAAGCACAAATAAAAAAAAAGGAAAACTAGATAACTTGAACCGCATTAAAATTAAAAACTCTTGTGCATCAGAGATGTTGTTAAGGAAGCAAAAAAGGATATCAGAGCTGTCAGTCCATGGAAAGACATAGAGGATACTTGGACGCATATCACTAAGTGAAAGAAGCCAATCTGAGAAGGCTGCATGCTATACAATTCCAACTTTAGGACATCATGGAAGAGGCAAAACGAAAGGCAATAAAAAGACAGGTGGTTTGTCTGCAGCAGGAGGGAACGAGATGAGCTGGTGAAGCACAAGATATTTTTAGTGTGGTGAAACTCTTCTGTATGATAATCCTATGATGGCTACATGATATACAATTTGGCAACCCACAGAATTTAAAACACAAAGAGGGAACCCGAGTGTAAACTGTTGACTTTAATAATAATAATACATCAATATTATCTCATTGAGTGTAACAAATGTGCCATACCAATGCAAGATGTTAATAAACAGGAGAAACTGTAGGCAGGGAGTGTGGGGGGTATATGATAACTCTGTTCTTCCTATTCAGTTTTTCTATAAATCTAACATTTCTCCAAGAAATAATGCTCCGTTCATGGGGGGGGGGGGGGGATCTAGTAAGTGTGACCTGAAGAACTACTAGCTTGATAGAAATAATCCTTTCTTTTAGGTTTTTTGAAGTGAGCCCTTGAAGTGCAGTTTGGGGGCTGGGAAGATGGGTCTCTGTTCATCTTCTTTATTTGCTAAGAAAGCATAGTAATTTGAGTTTTGTCTTTTTTAAAATATCTGGCATTAGACACAATCATGAGCTATCTGTGACTTTTTACTGTGCCTTTTTGTTTCTTCAAAGTATACCACTACTCTGGTAAGAATGTCAAGATGAGATAAAAGCAATTGAATACAGCCAGTCAAATAAGAATGATCTTCATCCAAACTATCCACATTTTTGTTTCTTAGATGTAATCATGTCATTGACTCTTATGTGGCATATGTCTTACTATAAAACTGATTTTGATCAAATATTTTGTTTTGGTCTGGTTTTGATGTGGTGGCTTGATCCCTGATTCTGTTTACTCTTTCCACTGAAGTGATCCAAGCCTCTGCTTCTGATTACACTATGCAATTGTAGCCCAGCAAGTTATTTGGTCAATAAGGGATTTTTACTTCAACAAAATATATGTTTTTTTTCCAGTAAAAGTCATTATAATGGAGAAGTTATGTTGTTCTTGGGTATCCATGTGAATTTGTTGGAGTGAGGGTAGAGTTATGGAATAATGATTCCTTTTGTGAACTGATTGCTTACAATTGTTTAAACATTTCATGCTATAAGAAATGTTCCACATTTTGGCCAAACCTTCTTTAATAAAACCACCTCCTTCTGCTGTAAGTTAAATGTTACTGAATTTGCGTATCTGCCGCACAAGATGTTCATCTATCTGATATAGTCCTTGCATGGTTTGATAAGACAGAAAAGGGAGAAGATATGAAATCTTTGTCTTATCAATCCCTAAAGAAAGCCAAATAAGTTCAACAAATATTTATTGAAAGCCTACTTAGTGCCGGACACTATTCTAGCATGTAAAGCCCAGAGTTCCTGCCCCGCCACAGAGCATACATTCCCTGGAGGAAGATAGACAATACAAACACACACACACACACACACACACACACACACAGGTATGTAACTGCTAGTATGTAACCACTAGTGCAAGAAAGCAATAAGGCTGCAATGAGAAGACCGGGTGTTTATGGGTTAGAGGGAAGAGGTACTATTACTTCTCTCAGGAGATAGCATTTGAGTAGAGGCCTGATTTTCTAGAAAAAGTCTGGAAATAACCTTATTTGCAAACAAATGTATCAACTTCCCACCATTTCATGGATGCTACAAGAAGACACACGACACCAAGTTCAGAGAGGGAAGACAGTTTGTTGTTTGCAGAGTTGTAGATACCAAAGAGTCAACATTTTGAGCCCAGCCCCAAGCCACAATTGCCACAGGGAGACGCAAAGAAAACAAAATGGCCCCTGAAATTCTGAGCTTAAGGAAGCTAAGTCTTAGGCAGTACTCATGCCTGACCTTACTATTTCTATCTTTTGAATGTTCATTATTCAAATACCCCTGAAAAGATATTCTGGAACGAAGCACAGTCAGTTTCCCACTTGTGGGATGTATAGAAATGTAAGAGATAAATGGAGAATTGATCCCTAACAGTAACCACCCCCCTCCAATTCCACACAGTCTCAAATTCTGACCAGTCGTCCCATGAGTGTACGCCACTATATCATCCATCCTGTTTAATCTTATTTGACAGACTATGGGAATCCATTAAACTTTGTAATATATAATTTAATGAAGACTACTAGCAACAGGACTTCAAGTAATGGGATGAGTCCAATCTACAGAACTGAGCTCAAATTCAAGGATTTAAGGAGCCTCAAATCCAACCAGCTGAGCAAATTGTATAAACTATCAAAGTCTACCTTAGAAAATCAGGTTCTTAAAAAGAGTTTTTAGAAACCATTCTTAAGTTTCTTGACTGACTTTCCTACTCAATCTGAGGCATTCATATAGGTACAGTAGAATGTCTGAGTGATTGCACAAACTCTGGTTTGGTCTTCAAGAAAGAAGGCACTGGAAATCCTGTCATCCCAACAACTCTGGCCAGTGAGTCAGGCTGACTTCACAGCATTCCAGGGCTGAAGTAATGTCACTGACCTTTGCAACCACAGTGAGGGACACATTTTGTAACACTTTTTTAATAGAATGACTCCCATCCTAGGATGACTACCTGCAGGGTACATACACATAAATAAAGAGTCCATTATCCCTCCATGAGGTTTCTTGCCTGCAGTCACCCGAATGATATCAATCTATGAGGACTTTCTCAAGGTCTCTTATGACCACCCTAAGCCACCACGTTTCCACAATGATGATAAGGTAATGCCTGGGCCCTACACAAGTGTAGCTTGGGGTGCTCCTGGACAGAAAGTGCTATTTAAAATTGTTAGGAACCCCATCAATTAGAGGGCATAGGATGAATCCAAAATGACCTCCCCACCAGATTGGAAGCATCAGGTTGCCCAGCTCAGTTTAAATAACTGGATTTAATGCTAGTTTGGGGAGTGACTGAATGATGGAAGCTTAATCCGTCCTGTTTGCCCATATTATCAGAAGGGTGGCATGTGTTTGCCCTTGGATCAACAGAGCAATTGCCAAGACATTGCAAGTGGGAAGATATTCCAGCGGAGGTGTCAGCAGATGTTTTATATAAGAGGTGAAGGATGTGGGGCCACACTCGGCTGTTTGCAGTAGAATTCCCAGTAAGGTGAAGGGGAATGGAAATTCAAACATAGTCAGAGTTTCCTAGCGGAAGATGACAGAGCCAGAAGTCATGGAAGGCACAGGCAAGTTTGGGAGAGCTATGTCAAGGCCTTTTCCCTTGCAATGAAAGTTCCAAGGATAATTGTGAGATACAGGTCACTTTTGTCCTTTTCTCCCCCATTCTGCCCTAGATTTGGAATGTTCCCACTTCAGGTGCTAGTGTTGTTCTCACACCCCCACACAAAATCTGTGTGTCCTATTCCAGTGACTAAAACACTCCATCAATCCCAGCAGAGAACAGGCCCTTAGCATAGACATCTACATGAGGAGTGGAGATTAATGTTTCTCACAACTGGGTAGCTGTCACCCCTTGATTTGCAGATGGGGCCAGCTCAGTCGTGTGCTTCAATATACCATTTCCATTTGACCTACAAAACCTGTTGGGTTCCATCTTTTCTTTTCCAGAATATTGTGTATCTGTCCTATACTTGTAACTGTCACTATCACGGCCTATGAAGGATTTGAGATTCTACTTGCCTGCGAGAGTTCCACTGATCATGGGGAGTAAACACTAGGCTTCTGAGTCCTAGAGGAAGGGTAGTCTTACCCACATCTATAGCAACACCAGGGTATCAGCATTTAGTGCCCATTGCTCATTCTCAATTCCCATGGGCGGTGTGAAGAGGAGTGAGTGGCATTGCAAATTCAGTGTCTTGTCATACAGAGGAGAAATTCTGGGCTTAGAGAACCCAATTTTTTACTAATGGGTAGTAAGCATGCCTGCCCTTGGCTCCAGAGAGAGACACTCTCCTACATTTCAGGCTTGCTTGCTACACAGACATTCTTGAAATGATGGTCTAAAACAGGGAATCAATGTCTCCCTCATAAAATATGCATAACACAAAAGACTTGTGGAGAACTATCTTCCATGAAAACTTTGTGTCTAAAAGCACACCAAGTACAAATACCTGGAGGCTAAAAGATGGAAAAAACTTGGCATGTTGCAGGGATAGAAAGAAGCAAATCCTTCTGGAACTGAATGAAGGGCAAGTAGTAGGACAAAAGGCATGGGCACACGGTGGACTATCTTTGTAAGGCCCCATAGTAATCATCCGGAAAACCAGAAATCTGATTTTCTGCCTTTCATTTTGTAAGGTGTGGGCACTGAGAAAAATTTGCTCTATCATACAAAACATCATTAATTTAACTGTAGGTTGAGTTCCCTTTTTGTCTATTCTACTCAAATCAAAACCGGGATCAGCATCAGGAAAAATGGTAGAGCACAAATTGCAACCAAAATGGACATTCCAGGGCTTGAGTTCAATGACATGCTGAGAGAATGACCCACACTTTCATTCCACTTTCAATGATCCACACTCAATTTCAGAAGATTAATCAGTTATAGGATTCTACTACCTCAAGGAGAAGGGTGGGAGGAAGGTTCTATACCTCATAGTGTAGAACATGAATGTTAGTTCTGATGAAAAAACACAGTTATTTAGTTAGGGAGACAATGTAAATAAAAGTAATCACTACCACTGGGACTTTTAAAAATAATAATTACGGTAATCTTTTAGGTCAATAATTCATGATATAACAACCTTGCATAAATTATCTTGCAGTTGAGTCCACTTCATCCATAATTTTCAATTTTCTAGTCATAGTCTGATTTTCTTTTTAACATTTTTAATGTACATACATATTTGATATCGAAGGCACAAATTCCTGTATGTATGAATTTTTCCAGATAGAAAAGTTGGTCTTATTTAAATGTGGCTGCCTGCCTAAGCTGCCAATGGAGTCCCAGCTCTAACGAAGATTTAGAAGGGCAACCAACCTTTAGAGCAGAAGTGAGGACTATTTTTGTATCGCAAAAGCCTTGGTTTTATGTTTATTTGTAAGATTTTGGCAGCTATTTTGGGATGTTTCTGAGTTGCAATAAGAAACATTATGTCCATGAATTTGAAAAAAGAGGGAAAAATTAAAAATAAAAATGATTTTAGCGTATGGATTTTTTTTTAATTTAAATTCATTATCAAACAGATTTTGATATTCTTGTGTGGGTTTTGTGTAGGGGGATGTGTCTCTTCTAGCTGGCTGCTTCAGGAAGATGCTTGAGGGGGAAAATAAAGATCTTTTAAAAAGATTCTATGTTCTAGTTTTCCAAAGTACATTTTTAAACTTGTAAGAAAGTTTATGACTACGGAGATGGTGATTTCACCCTGACAGCAGAGGTACAGGCCACGGGCCAGTGGGGCTCCTCCGTTGACTGGGTATTAAAGTAAAGAGGAAAAAGTCCACTTGGGCTTGGTTCTGAATTCAGATGGGCCACTGATACATGGCCTTGACAAAGTCACTTTTTCTGTCTGAGCCTTAGACTTTGGGTTGGATAATTCAGGGATAGTTAATGAATTTGCATTAAAAATCAGCGTCCTGAGACTCCTGGGTTGGCTCAGCGGTTGAGCATCTGCCTTTGGCTCAGGGTGTGATCCTGGAGTTCCGGGATTGAGTCCCACATCAGGCTCCCTGCGTAGAGCCTGCTTCTCCCTCTCCCTATGTCTCTGCCTTCTCTCTGTGTCTCTCATGAATAAATAAATAAAATCTTAAGAAAAAAATCAGCATCTTATTCTAGGAAGCATCGAAGCAACTAAATTGGAACATGCCTAGACTTTACCTCTATTGCAAATACTATTATTGATATCATTTGAAATGAAACCTGCTATTTAACCAGAATACAGTCAAGCTTACAAAGTTTATATCTACTCCACACAATAACACTGTTGATAGGCACAAGTAGCCATATTTTTTTTCACACAAAGAAACAAAATTCGTCATGCAAGAATAGAAAATTAATACAATCTACCTACGTCTTTGACTATTAAAGAGTGTTATCAGATTAGCCTTTGTTGAGTGTCTGTATAGAGCCAGGCATCATTCTAGACTCTTCTCCTTGTAATATGCGATTTTTATATTTAATTCCTGGCAATGTTGTGAGGTTAGTATTTCTACTTCCATTTTACAGAACGGGAAATGGAGATTCCTATGTTTAGAGACTTTCCAACATTCAGTTATAATAAGGGATGAGTTGGAGTTTAAACCAGTCTGACCTGATCTTTGTCTCCTGTCTCTTCACAATTCCACTTTGTCTTCTCAAATGCTGCGGTCAGTGCTATTTCTCTGTACTGTAGGGAATATCTGCTCTAGAGCAATAAACTCTTACATGTGTGGAAAACATAAGCATGAATACCCACACATCTCTGCAAGAAGAATTTGGCTAAAATAAGTTACGTTTAGAAATAAGAATACATTCTGTATGAACACATTCTTTTCTTTCTCTGTTGCCCTTTATACTTGACAGACTCCTTTATCAGCATTATAATGTATAGCAGCTATTATAATTAGGACCATTTCACAGATGAGAAAATTGAGGTTTAGGCACAGAATGCCCAGTCCTTCCACCTCATTTTGTTAGTTCCCTCATTTGTTAGGTTATCAATGATAGATCTTTTTTTTTTCCTAGTTTGCTCAAATGTTAGTTTCACATGGTGAAGTCTTCGGTGAAGCATCGGTGATCCCACGGAGGGTCACAAAGAAAATGAGAGTTAATATCTCACATTATTGTCATAATAAAACACTTCACATCACCATGAGAGCCCTTTATTATTCTTAGTCTCAAAAAATTTGAATTTCAGATATTTTTAAATATTCTTTTTTAGTCAAAGTATGTCTTGTGTAATATTTTGGACATACTTACACTAAAATTTATCCTTTATTTATCTGAAATTCAAACTGACATGGGCATCCTGCACTTTATCTGGTGGCCCTAACACCAACTTTATAACTAGCCCCATCCCATGAGCTAGAGAAGGAAAGAAAAATAAGGCACAGTTCCTCCCTTAGAAAACACACAACCCAATGAGGAAAAAGACACATTAAGCACACACAATATGACATAAAACTATGATAATAGAAATACACAATAATGATGAGGTCTGTTTGTTGGGGACCTGCACTGTGCCAGGCAACTTAGCCAAGGGGTTATCTCAGATTCAGTCTCATTGCTCCATAACTCTGCTTTGTAGGTGAGGGGACTGAGGCCAGAAGAAGATAAATGAATTGCCAAGATCATCTGAGTAGTGGCTGAGTTGGGACTAAAACTAGGTCTGTTAGACGGTGCTGCCTGTCCTTAACCACTACCCTCGGCTGCTCCCTCTGACCCTGCAGATAGTCCAGCTAACTGGACACAGGCTGCCACAGAAGGGAGAAGGGACATTTGTCTCTTGATGATTGGGTCTTGAAAGATAAATAATTATTCACTAAATGGATAAACGACAAGTGCCTGAGTTTAGGGGGGAGAGAAAACAGCAGGCAGAAAACATAACAAAGACAAAGACATAAAGGTGTGAAATACATGATGGTTTGCGGAACAATGAGGAGGTTTTTGGAGGTCAATGTATGCATAGAAAGCTAGTGAAGTAAAGCTCTGCATAAGTTTAGAGGAGCCTTATGAGCCACTCCAGAGTCAGAACTTCACCCCAGGGACACTGAGTGATATAATAAAATCTTTTTTTTTTTTTTTTTTTATTTATTTATTTATGACAGATACAGAGAGAGAGAGAGAGGCAGAGACACAGGCAGAGGGAGAAGCAGGCTCCATGCACCGGGAGCCCGATGTGGGATTCGATCCCGGGTCCCCAGGATCATGCCCTGGGCCAAAGGCAGGCACCAAACCGCTGCGCCACCCAGGGATCCCGATATAATAAAATCTTTATTTTATAAAATTACTTAGGCTATCAGAGAGGAGGAGGGGGTGGAGAAAGGGGCTCCAGAAAGGAGACTTGCCGTGAGTCAGGTAAGTGTTGGAAGATGTCCAGCCCGTGGGGATGAGCACAGAGACGAGGGCAGGCAGCGGGGAATGAGTGGAAGAAACAGGCTATTTGCCATGGAGCATCAATAAGGCCCAATTTCTCTAGAGACAAGAAGAGAGAGCTGAAGAACTATCTGCAGATTCTTGCTGGGCCCATTGGATGAATGGCAGAGAATCTACCCAACCTCGACAAACCCGCTCTGCTCCCACTCCCCCCACCTGGACACAGCATCTGTGTTTCCAACATGCTGCAAGTTTTGAAAAGGCCATTTTGGCACCTTCTTGCAACTTCAGAAGAAATCACCATTGACCTTTTTTTTTAATTATCAAGGAAATCTAAGGAAGAAGGAAGCTGGCAAAAATGAGAACTTGGGTGACTCAAGCCAAATTCTCGAGAAAGCTGACTCTGTGCTAGCCTTTTTGTTTGCAAAAGCTAAGAGCCAAAACACGACGACGAGTATTGTCCCTATAATAAATTACAAATCGGCGATAAATAAAATAAAACGTTATGGACAGAATCCAAGAGAATATGGCTCAAATTAAAATAGCCACAAACCATTCTCTGTGCGGCACCTTATTCGTCATTATCTTCAGCCATGGATCAACCAAATGCAGTTTCTGTCCCAGCTCTTCTCCCCAGTGCTACCCCACCAAGGTCGCTAAGTGTCGTGGGAAAGCATCAAAAACTCAGCGGCGTCTTTCCTTGACATGTGCATTTACTTCTTGCCCAAACTCTGGAGACGAGTCCATGGTGTAAACCAGTTGAGTGCTTTTCAATCAGTACTATGTGGAGTTAAAAATACACAGCCGTTGCCCACTCTCCATTCCTCAGAACAGTCCTGGCAACAAGATGTTGCTTTTGCATGACTTTTTTTTTCCTCCAGGGAAGGGATTTAAAATAATTTATTCTTAATATTATGCCTGCCTAGTATCTGAGAGTGAAGATAAGCTTGACTGCAGTACTCCAAATAAATTGCTTAGGCAGTAAGAAGCTGGCTGGTGGGGATTTGGGATTACAGTGTATCTTGCAGATTTCACTTTATGCTTCCAACCCTGAATTAGGTTGAATTCCTAGGTTCACTTGGGGTGCCATGTGGGCCTTGAAAATGTAACGGTAGATGCAAGGGAGGAAGTATGACAGCGACAGTGACTTAACTTCACTATCAGGTCAAAAGCGCAAGGTGTACATTTCTCAACACCAAACACAATGGCCAAGGTCCAGGTGACCATGATTTTTGGTGTAGGCTCAGAGATGGAAGCATCTTGTACTCTATTTCTACTGACCCTCCAAATCAATGACGGCTCTTCATTGACTCGGAGCTGACCTCACCTCTCAATGGGTCTCCCAGAGCAGAGTTGGAGGAAGACATGTGAAAATGAAATGTAGGGTTTTGGGGCGTGGGACTCAGGGCCAGGGAGCACCATCTGGGATGCTGCCGGTAGATCTCTTTAAAAGAAGTCACTCGTCTTTGCTTCTCACATCTATTTGGTTAAATACCTGCAGCTGAGATCTGATTCACATTTCATATTTGAAACATCAATTTTGAATACTATATTTATCGTCCTATGATGTTGTTTCTGACCCAAACACGTACCTCCCATTTCATCCCTGGGAGACTGTAGGTTTCTGTAGGGTTTTTGTTCTTATTATTTATGGTTTTTCTTTAGCGGGAGAGAGGTGCATGGGGATAGATGGCAAGCATCTATATATATTAATAGAAGAAATTCCATGTCTTGCACACGTGTACTTATGTCTGCACTATGCATTCCCTGGTTTTTAAAGGACTATCCTTTAGTCAAAGATTCATAACAGCACAGGTTTTCCTCTTAGTGTTGTTTTGAAAAGAAAAAGTTTTTAGTGGATAATACCTACACCACGGCTAACAGACTAAAACAAAGGGTAAGTGAAATTTTGAAGTCAGTCTATTGACCATATCAATTTAACTTAAATATTTTGTCTTCCATGAGTTTCCATGAGCTATGGACTGATGCATGTCAGAGAACACAAAGAGATGAAGAGCAATTAGCAGTTAAGTACATTTTTCAAATCTACACAGGATGTGCAATAGATTTGTGTTTCTGTGAAAGTGAGCTCAAGAAATTAATTTTCACAAGAAAAAGGATGGGATGGCAGCCTTCTTCTGGACACAGAAAAGCTGCTGGTCAGGGAACACAGACAATAATTTCCAAGTGGAACATGCTGTATATTGTAAAAACTTAAATTGTGCAGGCATAAAAGGATATACCAGTTAAAGATACGTCGCATATCTTTGACCTGATTCTCTGATTGTTGGTGCGAGAGATTTGGCTTAAATTATTTTTGAAGTACCTGTGAATTGACAACCATGGGACTCTAAGCCTTGGAATACACCAAAGTGACCATCTGAAGAAGCAATGAGAGCAAGCTCATATTATTTACACAGTGAGAAGATCAGAACTAAACTTTACATATCTAACCTCCATCACATTTGGCCTGGGCTTTCCAAATTTCCTAAATCACAAAGCTAATGGTATCAGCTTCTCTGCTTAAAACATGTCAAAAAATCGTATCGTTCTCCAGAAACGATCTCAACTTCCCAGCACTGCCTTTACCTTCCACCACGTCAATACTCAGTGTCTAGCAGCTGCATGAGGCAGGCTGGTGAGCCCTGGACACACCCTGGGCCTTCCTGCCCCTCTGCCTTCGCATTACTTTAGTTAGAGCTGTCCCCCCACAAGACACCTCCTTCCTTCTGCCCAACTGGGCACTTTGCCCATCTTTGCTATTTTACCCATCCTTCAAGATGCATTTCAAGTACCATTCATCCCTGAAGAAATTCCTGACTCTCCAACCAAATGCAGTTTTCCACTCTCTTAAAGCCCTAGAGAGTTTGAAGTGTGCCTTCTAGAACTTTCTGTGGCCTCCACCCTGCAATCTACCTGTCCTTTAGTAGTGTCCTTTCCTAACTGCTGGCTTATAAATTATTCTTTCAGGGAAGGGACTGGGGAGTCCTCCTGTCGGCACTCTCCACACCCTGTAGGGCGGTTTCTTGTTCTTAGTAGCTGTTAATACATATTTATTAATGAAAATGAATCTGTGGTAACAGATTTGATGAGATTCTGTGAGCAGAGTGGTATATGATGGAAGGCCACCTGGCGCAATGGAAGGAGACCCAGCCCCCATCCCTGGCTCCTGGGTTGTGCTGACATCATCTGCAGTCACTTCTGTTGCCTCGCCTGCCCTGGAAACTCTGAAGAGAGCCAATGAGACTTTGCATCAGTCTATGCCCAGGAGTCGTGTCCAGGACATTGCGTGGATAGTATTCAGATGTCTGTGGTGCCAAATTGTCACTTGCTGAGATTTTATCTGAGAAGATCTCTCCGATCTGTAAGCCTCAATTCCTCCCTGGTAAGATGATGGTCATTGATTGAATGACTTCAAATTGTTTTCACTTTTTTAGTTTGAGGGTTGTGTTGTGTTTCTTGTTGTTGTTGTTGTTTGTTTGTTTTTTTCTCCAATGTACATAACTACTAGTTTCTCCAGTAATGTTCTTCAGTCATAGTCTCCAGCAATAATTAAATTACCCTTTACTGGTGGGTCTGGCTTGTTGTTTTGTGTTTTGTGTTGTTTGTTAAATTAAACCCTCAGGTGTAAGCATGCTGAAACAGTATTACGTGATTATAGTTTCAGAGGAAATGAAAGCAATGGCAAAGCAGAGGTACACCTCAGGTGTCCAACAAATCCCACATCCTGCATGTGAACCTGGACACCACAGCACTCTCCACGCTCTCACACTGTCTTCGTCATCCAAAATAGTGCTGTGATGGATACGCTGAGGAAAAGATGAACACTCCAGACCCAGCTTTGTGATTTCAAAGTCGGCAACAAATTCCCTCTCCAGCAAATTAGCAACCATTATGCATCCGTAAGATAAGAACCCATAATTCTTGGTAGCCGTATCTTTGACCTGTCAGACTGAGCATCCTTTCTCTGATGATGATGAGGTGGAAAATGCATTGTCCAGGTGGTAGTTTCTGCGTGCTGCTTAAAAAAAAAAAAAAAAAAAAAAAGGAAAAAAGGAAAAAAGGCAAATCACTACACTATGGCTACTATTGTGGTTTAATCACTAGTTTTCTATGGTAAATGACAAGCCCGCATCCGTTAAGTGGCAGTCGCAGTGGTCTTGCTGCTGCCCCTCTGCACTTGCACAAAGCTAATTGCTTTTCATAGTCCCACAAGAGTGAGAGACTCACAGAGCCCAGTCCTGGACTTGAAAAGTTGAGGCTGTCTTTGCATTGACAATTCTGCTTTAATGTGCTTTGCTACAAAATTAGGTAATGTGAAGCTCTCCAGGTAGCACAGAACTAAGACCTGGGCTCTCAGTCACATAGGGGGAAGCATTTGTACCAAAGCATCTTCAGAGAGGAAGAAGAGGTTTTGTAGGAAGTCTGTTTGGAATCTCTCAAGGGACGTGGTGCCGCATGTTCCAGACTTGGAACAAAGGGAAGGCCTGCTTCACCCAAACTGAAGGTTTCTCTGCGACCGCCTGTCCTCTGGCCCTGCCGTATTTAGTGCAATGCCACTTATGCTTGAAGCCTCTTCTCTGCTATGAAGAAGTAACAAAGAATAAACAGGAAAAAAAAATAGAAATACCCTGTCTTCCCAGGAATGATATTAAATTCTTGTCCATTCTAAGCAAAAAATAACATTTTTCAGGAAAGTTTTTCTTAACCATTTTTAACAGACTAAAATTTTAGACATTATAGGATATAAAATGTCATATGGGAATAATACTTTTTTGGGGCTTCTGCTGAAGAATTTGAAAAAAAAAAAACAAAAACAAAAAAAACAGCATTCTATGGGAAAAAAAAATGCCCAAAGGACTTAAGTTACCATATAATAATGTCTCTATAAATTACAGTAGAGAATTGATTTCAGATTCATTTGTGGTATTTTGAAAATAATGGTTTGTAAACCTTATAATCCTCCTCTTAAAAAATTTCTCCCTCTGAGCATGCATCCTTTTGTTGGTTTTACAACTATTTTCCACAAACCCTACCTGAAGATGCCCGTGCCCTTGGCTCTCTCTGCCCTCCTATGTCTATCACACTCTTGGGCCTATCATCACATGTTCTCTCTGCCTCTGTGTATTACTTTTAATGGCTCCAACCTTCATTCTTTATTTCTCCCCTTTTTAAAAAAAAGTCTGGACCCAAAATACGTATGTATTCTTACTTCCTATTATGCCCCAGTGTAAGCTCCAAACCAACTCTTATGTAGCAAGATCAGAGGCAGAAGGAACACCAGACACAACTGGTCTTCATCCCTTCATTTTTAATGAGCTCCCAGGGATACCAGTGGGGCCTGTCCATGAACTGCATTTTGAGCTGCAAACAGGGTTTGAAGGCCCAACTCTGTGACTCAGCACTGGTTGTCCTGGATTCTAGAAGTGAAAAAATGGATCTTTTCTGCTTTATCCTGAAATCCAATGCCTAATACGTGTTAGATTGGGCTCCTGACTGTATTGTTTCTTGTACCTGAGAATTGAATGCTGTTCCTTTTCTGGGGCTGATATTCTGCTTTCATCCTGCACAACTTGTCTCAAAATCAAGAATAATGTCCTGAAATCCCAAATGCAGTGTTTGGGACTTTGATACCACCTGATAACATCTGTCCTGAGGCTGAATGTCTGCAGAGTTGCTAGGTCTCCCAACCACGCTTGCTGCTGGATTTATCAGCTTCCTGTCATTCACCTGTCATGAGGCTCCTGACCCTGAATGCTTTCCTATGCTTCAAGTATTACTCCTTGTGATTTCTTGAGTCTTCCTATTCCCACAGGCTCCCCTGGGAATGGACTTTTAAAAGGTAAAGTACCTTTGTCATGTTCTATAATTATGAAATTCCCCTTCTCAAAGAAGTATCATTTTACTGAGTCAGTGTTAAGAATTAGTGATTCTAAGCAGAGTTAAAATAGAAATCACTTCCCCAAAAGGGATAAAATTTAGGAAGATGCTTTCTCTGTATTGGAGCTCCCTGGTTGTGTCTAGAAGACCAGGGTTTGAGTCCTAATGCTTTCAATGCTATTCAAATTTTTAAAAATTGAAGATGTGTTTTGGTGAACCTCCAAATTATCTGTTTACCCTCAACCTACCCCCTGAGTCCTGTCCCTATGCATGTCCCAGATATGGTCACCGAGGCATGTTCCTCATCTTCCCCACATATCTTAGCTGCCTGCCTTTGGCCAGTGGCCATAACATTCTTCTAGTCACTTGGGCTAACAATCTGCTCATCTTTGATTCTTTTCTTTTTACCAGCCACACTACAACGGCAACCACATCTTGCTGTTCCTTCCCCAGCTTAGCTCCAATCCACCTGTCTTTTCTATTTCTTTTGTCATTACCCAAGGGTAGGAATTATTATGCCTAATTTGTACTGGTGTAATAATCTTAAATTGGTTCCCGGGCCTCTGTTCTCAGCTTACTACACTTTTTGTTTTACACCTTACTTCCGCATTCATTATCCATCTTCAAAACGTCCATCCTACAAAATAAAGACCATCTACGTGACGAGGCACATATTTCTCAGGTGGTATGAAAGGTTCCCCAAATTTGTCATTAACCTGTCTTCCCCATCTAAAGCTCTGCAAGTTTATAGAGTTTATAAAACATTCTCTTGAACATTATTTCCTTTGATAATTGCATCAGCCCTGTGAATCAAGCTAGCTTCTGTGACCTTGGTTTTATTATTACATTTTAAACAAATGAGGAAGCAAACTTACACACAATTGCATGCCAGTCCAGGAGTTTGCCTTACTTACTCAAAGTCATCTGCGGAGTCAGAGGGCAAGCAAACCTGCAAAGCACACCCCATTGGTTCTTCTACCTACTTGTGAATTTTCCTTGACATGTCAGTTCTGAAAATGCCTTGCTCTTTCTCCAGGCAGAACTAATTCCTTCTGCCTTAGGTCCCCAAAGGACTTTCTACATATATCTACTACGGCATGTATCACCTGCAAAGTGATTCTTCATTTTCATGTTAGTCAACAGTGGGATTCTTGCAGGCAGGAGCCATGCTTTTGTTCTTGCTTTGCGTTTTGTCATTTAGCAGTATCTGGCACACAGCAACAGGAAATGCCATATAATGAATAATTACATCTTGTTATTAAGTACTTTGAGACATGTACTGATTCTAGCGAAGGGCTGCATTCTTGTGCACTTACAGAAATCACAATCATTTTCATTGTGATAGAAAAGACTGTTTGTTAGTTCTGTGGCATAGAGAAACATGAATCTTGATAAACTTGAGGCCAGAATTCATTCTGGAAAATCAACTAGCCATTCTAGTTGTATAACAGAAAATAAATTTTGTATGACTAACCTCAACTTCTGCCATGAGTCACAACGTATAAGGCCTAAGGTCATGTCTAGTTTTGAAAGAACACTGTCTTATACAAATGCCTTTATTAAGAATTTGGCTATTACAGAGCGTGAGCTCTTCAAATATTTAACAGAAATTAAACCAAACTGATAAGCTAATCCAACCTCTGGATAGTTCCATAAAATGATTAATCTTGAGCATATTAATATTGTATGAGTGCTAATTAACATCTTGAATATGTGTGCTGATGGCAAATATCTTTAACTGAGAATTACAATCTGAAAGCTTTTCTTTTTACAAACGGGCTAATATGTTCAATTTCTAAATTTTGAGAAGATGATAAATAGTGTGAAGCAAATGAGTAAAAGATTATATTATAAACTGGATGTAGTGAAAGAACCAAGAACTAGTGGTGAGATGGCAAATTACAAAACAGTTATAGTTGGAGACCTGCTAATGTCCTTGAAATTCATGAGACTGAGCAAAATATGAGATAGATCATAATTGATTGGAATGGTGGTTTCTGATTATTCTCAGGCAACATCTCGGTTATTTAGAAGAGCCTCAGGAAGTAGGAATGATCTTAAAATGTCATGTTTTTATGAAGAGTAAGTGTCTGGCCCTTGTTCTCAATAACTTTATTTTACTGCCTTCCTCATTGTCTGTGTGTAATTAGCTCATTGAGTTAGAACCAAGTGTTAACGTGGCCCAGGCTATAGGTTCAGCCACGTATTCCATCTGCATGGGACAGTGAACTTGAAACACTTTTAATTCTGAGATTTAAGCTTTCACACTTTCAGAGCCAGGGGCCAACACATCATGTGTGTCCACAGCCTCACTGAACAATTGTTCTGGGAAAAACTGCCACATTTCTTTCTAAAAAAAGTATACACAAGGCAAGTATACACCATATTGAATGCCTAGCTCCCAACTTCAATATTCTGATCACAACCTCACAATTTCAAATCAGCACAACATTGGCACAAATGCCTATTCTTTTTTCTTTTATGTTTTATTCTTTCTTTTCATGTTTTTAAAAATTCTTAAGGCTATTGCTAATTTTGAATTGTTAAGCAACTTAAAGTACTTCTGCAGAAATATGGCAATACATATTCCAGACTCAGTAAACTAAATTTGAAAAAAACCTGGAGGTAAGTTATTTGATATTAAAGATACATTTCTCCCAATCTCTCTGCAAGCTTCCTTTTATAACCTATACCATATATTAGCTTGATCTCTGTTCTAAAATTAGCCCATATCTACACCCATGGTCTTAGATTCTTTTCTTACCCTCTGCTTGTAATTGAGGTCTTCAGTGCTTGTAACTGAAGTACCTTACTAAGGGCTAGTTCTAACTCTGAAAACCAAATGAGACCTGCAAATAGAAGTCAACATATGTGGTTTTTACACTTGAGAAGCTCACAGTCCAATGGAGGAAATAGAAACAAACAAACAAAAAAAATCAAAAAAAAGAAAAAAAAAAAGAAAGAAATACAATGAAAAAAAGTTCCAGCAGAGGTTTTTGATGCATAATGACAGTACCAAGGAAAGAGAATTTGTCTGGGATTTTGGAAAAAGAAAGGAGAATGGCCTCATAGAGAAGAGCAGGTGTTAAACAAGGATTCTCAAGTTTAACATCCCACGTTCTTCCCTAAAGCACACCATTTTATGAACTAAGAAACTCCAGCTGCCATTGAGAATACCAGTTTTCATGAAATTCTTCCTTACATGTATTGTCTGAGCAAATATCATTAAGGCACTGGCTTAATTGCCAAGTAATAATTCCAATGCTTGGTCGTAGAAGAAATTGGAGTTTCAGTGTCATGTAGATATTTATAACAAACAATGGGGCTTGATGTAATAGACTTCAAATTACTCTCAATTGTCCTATTGTGTGAATTATTTATGAACTTTTACACATCTGTAAAGTCTTAGAATAACCCACTTTAAATCATTCCATACATAGAAAAAAACAAACATCTTTTCACGATTTACTTATAATTCACAGATTTATTTCAGAATAATATTTTACATGTACAAATTATGATTTTTTTTTGCCCATGTACTTAGCTATTGGATATTTCATTTGTGTATATTTATCGGTGTCCACAGGTAGATTCAAAACCCATGGCAGTCACTAGGTGAAAATTGAGTAGCAGACAGTATAGACATCTATATTACTTTTTCCTGTTTTTTAAATTTTAATTTCATGGAAAAAAATAATTACTAGAATTTTACCATTATTTTTCCATTTTATTACCAGAATTTTACCATTATTTTTCATTATTTTACTGAAAAAATAAAATCGAAGGGCATAACAAAGGTACTAATGTTTGTTAAGCATCCTCTGTGTACAAGGTTTTTCCATGAATTATTGCATTTAATCACTATGAGAATCAGAAAAGTATGTTATTGCCCTTAGGCTTTCACTCATTGGATTTTATGACCCCGGTTTATCAAAAAAGAATATGTTACGCATTTTCCCAAGACCCACACTTCCAAGGTTGGGCCCACATGTATGTCTACACATAGCCAGTGTGTAGCCATACCAGAAGCTGAACCTGATCCTGAGTTTAACCAAAAGATAAACAGCATGGTTTGGGCTAAACTTTTGTATCTCCTGTTAGAGAGAAAATACTATCACCCTTGCCTCCGTCTCAATACAGAAAGTAGTTAAATCATGCTGAACACATTTGAAAATCTGTGCTAGTGTGACCACTGCTTTCTTAAGTGTCCACCTGTGGAGCAGAATAATGGCCCCCAAATATGTCATGCCCCAGTCTCAGCATATGTTACATTGTATGGCAGGGTGGAAAAAAAAAAAAAAAGACTTTGCAGATGGAAGTAGTTTATAAACTTTATGATTGGGAGACCATCTTAGATTATCTAAGTGAGTCCACTGTCATCACATTAAGCCTTCAAAGTGGAGAGTGTTCTCTGGCTGGAGTCAGAAAGATATGGCAGGAGGAGAAGCCAGAGAGATTTCAAGCATGAGAAGGTTTGGATGCACCACTGTTGACTTTGAGATATAGAGGCCCATGTACAAGGACCAGAGAGAAGCCTCTAGGAGTTAAGGATGGCCTCCAGCTGACAGCCAGCAGCGAAACAGGGACCTCAGTCTGAAACTCAAAAGGAAATGGATCCTGCCAACAATGTGAATGAACTTGGAGCAGGTTCTTGCCAGCGCCCCTTAATAGTCCAGCCAACTGACACCTTGGTGGCAGCCTGGTGAAACTGGATGCAAAAAATGTGAGGCACTGGCCAGACTCTTCAACACAACTATGAGATAATAAATATATGTTTGCTTGTTTGTTTGTTTTTAAGACTCTAATATGGTAATTTGTCATGGCAGCAAGGAAGACTATACAGCCCCTGCCACCCATGGTTAGTAACCCAGCCTTGGTTGGCCTGCCAGATATTCCCTTTTCTCCTCCTTTTCCCCATATTTGTTCACCTCATCACCACATCTGCCACAGTTATGGCATTATATATTCTAATCACAAAATCAACTCTGAAATGGTCAGCTCACAAGATGCCACTATTCCCTCCTTCTCCATTTTTAACAAATTATTTTATCACAAAATACTGCTCTTGAGCCAAATTCAACCCACAAAATTAATTCACAAACTAAATTCACCATACATTTACTTATATACAGTAATAATAAACCAAATCTAGTTATTTATTTTTCAGTAATCACTTATTTCTTACCATAAAAGTAATATATTCTCATTTAAAACATGCCTGGCATATAATAAGTACTTAGTGAAAGTTAGTAAGCAGCAGGACACATAGAGGCCACAGGGCAGGTATGACTAGAGCATCACGGTCCTGTTCTGTGGGGTTCTGTTACTTTCGGGATAAGCATACTGTGGCAATGGACCAGGCGGTCTCATTCTGAAAAGCCACAGGGTATCTGATTTTAGCAAACATTTTGCTTTTTTTTTTTTTCTTCCCTCCAAAGAGCTGTTGAAAAATCAGTTTCATGATTTTACTACAGCTTATATTTCTCTAATAGTTTTTTATTGCTATGTACTATATGATTACAAAGGTTAGAAGGTAAAAACAACATACATTTATTATCTCATAGTTTCTCTGGGTTGGGAGTCCAGGCACAGCTTTGTAAGCTTTTACCAGGGAGGAACCCAGGTGTTGGTTGGGGCTGAGTTCTCATCAGAGACGGGGTGGGGGAGGGAAGATCCAATTAATGTTTATGCAGCCTTGTGACTAAGGACCCGCTATCTCGCTAGCTCTCAGCTGGGAGCTGCACGCAGCTAGGAGAGGCTGCTTGCTGTTTCCTGTCATTTGAGCCTCTCACAACATGGCTGCTTATTTCTTCAAGGCCAGGGGCAAAGTCTCTCTTGGCTTCAAATCTCTCTTTTGTAAAGGGCTCATGTGCTTCTTCCCACTCAGGATAATCTCCTGTGATGAACTCAAAGTCAACGGACTAGGAGCCTTAGTTACTTCACAAAATCCTTTCACCTAATCAATCTCATATTCAGAGGGCCCACCCACACTGAAAGGGAGGTGATTATAAGGGTGAATATAGTATAGGCAGGGTCTACGGGCTATCTGAGAACTTGCCTACCACACCTCTCCTAACCCATAGCTAGGGGTAACTTCTAGAAAGACGCAATGCCTTCCGAGTAATAAAACCCCCTACAGAATACAATGGACGAGGGTTAAAAATAAGAAATTCTGGTTTCAGCAGGTTTACTGGCCATAGATCAGTGATGTCACTGTACCAGACCTCTTGCTCCTGAGGGAAAAATCAGAGAGTCCAAAGGGGAGAAAAGAGTATAATTGCAGTTGTGCATTAAGCACGGGGTGATTTCCTTTAGTGGTTTTCAACATGGACTCTGGATTCAGACATGTGACATTAGAATGCCAGCTCTACTACTGACCTTGACACTTTGGCCAAGTATGTTAATCTCTCCAGTAGTGCAAAAAGATTTATTGAGCATTTTCCAAGTCATTGGTACTAAGCTTAGCTCTTCACCTGAATTGCTTAAATTATCAGTTACAGCAGCTGTCTGTGGTAATTATTTTACTTCCATATTCTCAATGTAGATACTGAGGCTTGAAGCTCAATCGTATAGCTCAACAGAACAAATTAAAGAAGTAGAGGCAGAATTTGAATGCTGCCAGTATAACTTCTTAGCTGTATGGTTTTACTATCATCTCTATAATCTCTTCTCTATTTTTCCTTCCCTAAAAATTGCATCTTTATGAAGAAAGTATTCCTTGGGATTGTGGCACATGGGTGTAATCCAGTGAATTCTTATTTCATTGAAATTATTTTACCAACTGAATAATGATTATAATAATACACTGTTACTATTTTTATTAATCATGAAAACAACAGTTGTCCTTTGAATGTCCCAATCCTCCCATTAGAGGAGGATGTACTCCACTTTAGAAATTCATTTCAAAGGTCTGGAGTTTTATTTTCAATGCTAACAAGATAATACATTGTTTTATTTAGTGCTAGATGTTTTGCAAATTTTTGATCATTGCTCTAAGAGTTTAAAAAATGATCTGTTATATTTTCAGTTAATGTGAAGATGACATTGCCACACGCCAATGTGGGAGATCTCTTAATGCTATTGGGTAACCTTGGAAGAGGATTTCAAAGCTCATCTCAAAATCTACACTTGCTAGTGAATGATTCAACATCCACCTCAAAGCTCTTGCTCATATGAGAGTCATAATTGCAAAGTGTCTGGGAGATTACAGGGTCCATTCTCATAGGGTCCTCTCTTCAACCCCTAAAAGCCTTTGTCACTCCGAGCAACGGAAAAAGAACCCAAATATTTTTAAAATGAAAAATCACATATAAGGGCTATAGACAAGATTTCTTTTGTACTCTTCAGCCATCTACGTTGCACAGCACAATTAATCAATTAAACATTTCTGAAATAAAATTTTTGGCATGCACAGTATGTGGAATGACATGTTTGAATAACTCGGATCCATAAATCATCCTATGTAATGTAAGCCACTGGCCTTGTTTTTACCTACCCTTTTAAAGGATTAACAAGGAACTGGCAAGAAACACAGAAATGTTGATATGGGCTTCCAGCTGGGATTGATTACAGGCTACAGTCTAATGCTGTAATGTTCTGTGCTAGTACAATTTAACTAGCTATGGCTCACCTTCTGCCTCCAGACACTCGCCAGTGAAAAACTATTTGATATCATTTTGCTTTTAATCTTCGAACACACACATTCTCAAATTACTTTTGCTAGCAAAACGTTGTCCTTTGTGACATTGCTTGGTGTATATTGGTGTGCAGTTGAAAAATACTACTTAACTCTGTTTAAACACTTCTCTCCATCCTCTTATTCACAAACATTTATTGAGCACTTATGTGTGCCAAGAATATGCTGACCTGTGAGATTACAAAGAATAAAAATATTCTATCTGTGCAGCCTCCTAGAACCTGCAGTCTCATAGAGGAGCACAGCATAAAAGGATCCAAAAGTAAGACACTGATGGAGACCACCCCCAAGGCTAAGAATAAAAGGAGTCAAAACTACTTGCTATCTGAAACAAGACACTATTGGTAAAGGATTTTTTGAAAGTTTTTATTTTATACAGTGTAATATTAGCTTTAGGTGTACAGTATAGTGACCCACCACTTCCATACATCCCCCGGCACTCATCACAAATGCTCTCCTTCATCCCCATCACATGTTTTCCCCATCCCCTTATTCACCTCCTCTCTGATAACCCTCAATTTCTTCTGTATAGTTAAGAGTCTGTTTCTTTCTTTTTTTTAATTTTTATTTATTTATGATAGTCATACAGAGAGAGAGAGAGGCAGAGACATAGGCAGAGGGAGAAGCAGGCTCCATGCACCGGGAGCCTGACGTGGGATTCGATCCCAGGTCTCCAGGATCGCGCCCTGGGCCAAAGGCAGGCGCCAAACCGCTGCGCCACCCAGGGATCCCAAGAGTCTGTTTCTTGATTTGCCTGTCTCTCTCTCTCTCTTTCTCTCTCTTTTTAGTTTGTCCCTTTGCTTGTTTGATTTGTTTCTTAAATTTCACATAGGAGTGAAATTATATGATTATTTGCCTTTCCCTGATGAAGGATTTTAAAGGTAGTCATTACAAATTGGTTTTTTTCCCCATTAATTCTGAGAAGGATGATATTGGAAGGACTAAATATTACATTAAATTCAGGTATCTTTCAAACCTGAAAATGACTTTTAATTGATGAAAGATGTCGGCAGAGAACCTGTGATATTTGCCAGAGATGTACCTAAAGATTGGAGATAATGACAAAGTGAGTTTGTAAAGGACTGGAGGGGCAGTGTGGGTTTCTGCTTCCTGCAGAGTCCAGCTAACTGTCTGAGCCTATCCCACCAGTTTGTGGAGAGATGCCTCTCCCAGCAGCAATATGAGGTAGGTGCTATCATCATTCTTGTTTTGCACATATGAAGAAACTGAAGCACAGGCTTCTGTGTAGCAAGCCTGAAGTCACGCAGCAAATCCTGACTCAGAATTAACCTGAGACAATTTGACCCCAAAACCCTTAACTACAAGGCTGTGATGCATCACAAGATGGGCATCCCAGAAGAGGACCAAATGATCACTTTAGGGCAACTGAGGCAGTGGTGACTCATTGTAAGTGGGCAAGTGTGAAAGATTCCTGTCACCCAGATGAGGACTTGGTGGAAGGAACTTGGACTTGCAACTTAACATAAGGGGCCCCTCTTAGGAGCACCCGCAGAGGTTTACAATGTTCACAAAGTACATGATGCACCGCATGCCTCATTGTTGTGATGAGCTGTCAGGCAAACCCAGGGAACTGCTGGTTGGCCTATGAGCTCTCTTCTCTTTTCTAATAGGAGCTGTGGTCAGGTCACAGCCACAAAGCTAGAGACTGTATGTTTTTGCCAGGTTCTCTTGGATCTAGCCATGCTGCACAATTAATTCTCATCAAAGGAATGGGAATGGAATTATATGTGCACTTCAGCATTGTTTGCTTGAAAGGAAATTGCTCTCCTACTTCACTCCTGTTTCTTTTCTAAAAGCTGGAACGTGCATGGGGCAATAAGCAGCCTCTACCCAAATGGATGACAACAAAATCTCAGAGTAATACCACGGCAAAAAGACACAGGAACTGAGGTCCCTGAATGGTCTCATTTTTTTGAGCCACTCTACCAGCCTGGGCTCCCTGCTTACCTCTAGTCTTTCACAGGATACAGAAATAAACCTCCATGTTATTTAAGCCCCTGAAAGTTGGGTCTCATTGAAGAAACTTATCATGTTCCCTTCAGTCCTATAGAAACTAAATGCAAAGTGATCGATACATAAAAGTTAATGTCACTGGCTGGTGGCTGGCTAATCTCTGACCAAACAAATGAGGAGATAGAGAGAAGTCAGGAATATGGTGGAAAAGTAACATAAATACTTAACGAGCCAGTGATAGTTCTATAAAGGGGGGGGGGCTCTTTATAGTATGGAAACCTGTCAATTTTATTTGCTTTTCACTTCCCACTGGGAGACTGATTGAAATCTATTTGTGAGTGGAAGTGAAATCCATAGAACTGAAAGTATTATCCATAGACATGTGCATGAGTTTCAGATTCTTGGACAATAGTGATGGACTCATCTTGGTTGTTAGGAATGTTCTTGAAGGAGTTTTCCACAAGGGACACTGAACTTAAAATCTTATTTCTCAATCTTTTACATGATGGATATCTGGATGGTGACCAGTTTGCTGGGTAGATTTTGAGTCCAAAGGGGATTGGCCAAAGAGCAAAATCACTAACAGTCAAAAGGATAAATCCAGCCAGAGTAGTAATGAGGATTGTGTGCGTGTTTTCTAACAGTAGGACACAAAATATACTGAAACCCGACCATTACAAAGCCATTAAATGCAATGGATTAAACATTCAAAAAAGTTTTTGAATGCATGGATGAGTTTACAAGAAATAATAAAAATCCAACTCACAGAGGTAACTAACTAGAAAACTCTCTGGCTTTGCCTCAGAAAACGAGAAGGATGTCTCTACTAAGAATTCACGTACAGCTGCCAAATAGCATCAGGATTTGAATCTTGAATTCATATCATTTGCATCTTCTGAAAAGTACCAAGCTGAGACTCTTACCTCAAAACTCACCAAGATAACAACGTGCCCCAGGAGCTGAGCAGAGTAAACACACGTCCACTCTGTGAAAATGCACCCTTAACAGAAAGAACGGGAACCAGACTTCCGAAACCTCAGAAGTGAAATATGTGAGCTCACAAATAAAGAGAAGACATGCAGAATGAAACAGAACCCAGATAGAAATGAGTGCCTAGCATTTCAACTAAGAGAAGGAAGGGTTAGTTCACTGGCCTGGGAAGAAGCTGTAAGCGTGAGCATGAGGAGAGGCCTGCAGGAACGGTATCGAATGTAGCACAATGTGACGAAAGCGGTAAACAATGGAAAAGGACAGGCAAGTGGCGTATTATAACCTGCATCCGCAGCTAATGGAGAGGTGAGGACCAACACTGGAAGTGATGATGAATGGCAATTTTCAGACTTAAGAATCACATTAATTCTCAAATGTCCGAAGTCCAGCGTGTACTAAGCAGGATCCGAGGGGAAGACAAAATCTACACGTTATGTCTTAGTCAAACACCAAAACACCAGAGATAAAGAGATTTTGAAAATAATCAGGTAAAAAAGACAACTGAGAAGACTAACAGAACTGTGATAGTTGTCTTTTCAATACTGACAGGTGAATGTCACAGAGACATCTTCAGAATATCTGGTCATGGTGAAACCGATAAAAGTGATTGCGTATGGCTGTAACGTCTAGGAAAGGGTTCTCCTCGGTTAATTAGTACCTCAAAGGCAAACAGTCACTAACCTGCACATGTGCAGATAAAGCTAGTGAACATCGGGGAGACCTGTGAGAGGGGAGGACCCCCGAACTGGTGAGAAATCACAGTGGCCCAGTTTCTTCAGGCGCTGCTCTAGGAAGTTGGTAACAATGCTACCTAGAACTTCATCACTCAAGATGCTTTAGCGGCTATATAGAGATTCCTTTGGAGAATCCGGGCTCAAATATAACAAGAAACACAAAGTCAGTTAGCAACCAAACGCCTTTAGCAAGGCTAAATGTGCAACACATCTGCCCTCTAAACTGGTTTGATGTCTAGTAGTGGCAGTTGTCATGAAAGGCTTCTTTTATCGGAGTATATTCTTTGCACTAAATATATCAATGTTAATTTGTAATGCAGCCACCTTCTCAACTGAAATGCAAAATGTTCCAAAAGAACATATGTCCATATAAACTTCTTTAGCTTTAGCTTAAGAAACAGTTTGTGTTTTCCTTTTTCTATTCTTTTCTTTTCCCCCCTTTTCTTTTCTCCTGTTTTTTTTTTCCTCTTTAATCGAGATGGCAAATGCCTGCTTTATGCCCATGAAACAGCCATCTTTCTCCTGAGCTCCAGAATCCTAAATCCGACAGCCTACGGAACACATTACAAGACACACCAAGTCAAGTGCCTAATGTTTGCCACTCTGAAGAGATAAGCAACTCTTTGAGATAAAGAATTAAAGATGACTAATGATAAAGAGTTGTTAAACTCACCGGTGAAATGAGTGGACAGTAAAAGGAGAGATTCATATTGCTCTGTAGTTTTCGGGAAAGGCCCCAGCAGCAGATTATAAGGAAGAGTCTCTCTCTTCAGGAGAGTCATGGTTTTCCTTATGGCAGTGAGCAAAGAGAAAATGAAGAAGGAAGATGGGAAAAGCAGTCTAGTTAGAGACTGAGCAGGCAAGGAGCCAGTGACCAGAGGCGGCTGGCTCGCTTGCATCGGGGATTGTTAGGAGTTGAATTGCATTCCTCCCAAATTCATTCATTCATCTGAATTCCTATTCCCTGTACCTCAGACTGTGATCTTATTTAGGGATAGGGTTGTTGCACCTTTAATTAGTTAAGATGGGGTAATGTTGGAGCAGAGTGGACCATCAACCCAATACGACTGGTGTCCTTATAAAAAGGGGAAATCTGAATATGAGTATGCACACCGGGTGAATATCATATAAAGGTGAAGACAGAGATTGCAGGGGGGGGGTGGGTCTGCAAACAAAGGAGCCACCAGAAGCTGGGAGAAAGGGACAAAAAGGACGTTCCATCACACCACCTTGATCTCTGACTCCCAGCGTCCAGAGCCATACGACACTACCTTTCTGTTCTTTAAGCCATAGGGTTGGTCCCACTTTGGTACAGCAGCCCCAGCAAATGGACACAGGGATGTCCCAGGTCATACCCTTACCGGTAATACATCATGTTTCTGTGAGGGGGCTGGTGTTGGAAAGAGCCCTGCCTGGAGTCATCCACACTGATGACCGTCTCTTTCACTTCAAGTCACACTTTTGCAGACATTGGGAGGCATGACACATTCCAAAATAGTCTTTAAATATGTACTGTATGTTATTAGAGTGCCAATAAAGGCTAACCCAGAAGTCTCTGCACCTCATTAACGGGCCCTCAAAGAGAACATTAATTAAATCCTGGAAACTACAGGGTTTTGAACAGTTGGAATTTATATTTTAAAAATAGGCAACTTTGTTTCCTCCCAGCTCTAAAATCTATAATTCTGGTTGTGACACACTTATCACCCACCAGCTCTTATGTTCGTTTGGATCTTTCCAGATTTCTTAGAAAGTGCCAAGAAAACATTTGCATCCCGGCATACATACTGAACTGGACATCGTCCTGAGAATTTCAATAAAATGAAAGAAGCACATGGTTCCCAAATATCTATCAAATCCTGCCACTCCTTACTGTTTGAGAGGAAAGGGGTACTACTTCTTAAAATAATTAATTTCAAAGCGTTTTCTAAGTTTTGTGCATAGAGCTTGTGAGATTTTCTGTAATAAGTGATAAATAATGTGATCTGAATAGGGTACAAGGATTAACAGAAGTAGGACCTCAAGAAATCTCTTAGATGGAGAGCAGTGTTTACTATATCTGTGCACACTTTCTCTAACAACCACAATCCCAGGGCAGTTACTGCTCATCGGTTCTCTCCTGCTCCTTCCTACCTTGTTTCCTCTGTAGTAGAGAAAACAGGACACTTATGAGCCTGAGATAAAAATCTGCATTAGGAAACATGAACAGGTCAGATGCATCATCATCAAAGATATTGACCTTAAACTTAATTTTGTTTTGGATTAGAAGGGTTATTTCTGCCTCTTTTTTCTATTTTAGTTACTTACTACTTGTTTTTTTGCCTGACCTTTCAAATCCCAGACAATTTGCTATTTTGTGACTTTCTCTATTATCTTTCCACTGCAAGATAAATATACTTCATAATGTTTAACAAATTATATGTGCCAGATGAGTGACTTAGACAAGTAATTTGTTGGCTCCCTGCTTCTTTATCTTCATGTGCAAATGAGAATATTAATACCCACCTTACAGTCTTGTTGCAGTGACAAAGTGATATAAGTGAAAGAGATTCTCCATCAGCAAGCTGATTTGAAGAGGACGAGGGGTTTATTGAATGGATAAAGAGTGGCTAGCAAAATCACTAGACGCCTAAAGAAACAAGTTGGGGAAGGGAGAAGGAATGAAAGGAAGACAAGGCAACCAGAACCTCAGCAAAAACTACTCTACAAAATGAGTTAGCTGAGGCTTTTGTGAGCAGAGATGCCAGTAGTGGACAATGACTCCTATAGCACCCAATGTCGTCGTCACCACTGATGTTATCATTGCCAGAGGGAGACCTTCCCTCTCTTGACTTTGTCCTGACTCAAATTCCCGCCTGGCTGTGTCTGATTGGCTAAGCCTGATCACAAGCTCCTACCGCCCTGCCACCAGAGAGTTGCAAAACTGAGTACCTGACACTATCATTTTCAATAAAGAGAGGCAAACTCCTCGTCCTAAATAGATTGATATGGTACAGAATTCTGGCACTAAGAAGGAATGATGAAATAAATCGAAAAACAGACAAAACCTGCCGATGTCCACATGTGTTCGTAACTTCCTGCCGTATATTATTTAAATACCTTGTTATAAAAAGTACAAGAAGAGAATAAATAGAAATGATTCCGGGGGGGGGTAGATCAAATACAAGTTTATTTGGAAATTGAGGTTTATGTGAGATTGGGGGTAAGTAACATTTAGACACGCATGCAGGTAAGGAGGAATTTGGGGATTTCCAGGTGAAGGCATCTGTAGGGACAATGGTTTGACCTTTAAAAATATAAAAATACATACTGAAAATGAGCAAAACCATATCTCTGAAATAGACTACTCAGGAGATAATGGGAAAAAAAGTGGAAATTATGTCTAGGAAGGTAATTTGTACCCTGACTTCAGGATATATTTAATTCTCTATTAAGGACTAAATGGATATTCAAAGATTTTAATTGGGTGATAATATGGTAGGAAAAGTTATTTTAAAATATGGAGCACAGGGCACTTGGGTTGCTCAGTGGTTAAGTGTCTGCCTTCAGCTCAGGTTGTGACCCCAGGGTCCTGGGATCGAGTCCTGCTTCGGGCTCCCCACAAGGGGCCTGCTTCTCCCTCTGCCTATGTCTCTGTCTCTGTCTCTCTCTCTCTGTGTTGCTCATGAATAAATAAATAAAATTATATATATATTAGAGAGAGAACATCCTGAGAAAGATCGGCAGGTTCTTTAATGACTCACATATAACTTGGGAAGAAGAGACGGCAATGGAGACATTTGAACAACTGAATTTGAAAATGGCTTTACAGCAGGACCTAAAGGATTCACAGTCCAAAGTAATTTGTTACTTATGGCAATGGCAACCTGGTTGGAAGTAATCATCAGAGATAATATTCCTCTGAAAGATCTCTCGAGTTGGCTTCTGTTCTTCATGGCATAAACTGCCAGAATATCTTTATTGTGATTTTACTTCTTTTTAGCTATAGAATACAGATTACAGGCAGGCTGCATTGTAAACCAGCATTTCTATTATTATTAGTCCTATAGCAATGAGGACATAAACATATTTAGGATGGTAATTTCTGTGTCAGTCATGGAATCTAAAATCTACCAACAGGTGAAGGGTGAACAAATTGTGGGTTATCTATAAAATGGAATACTACTTAGCAAGAAAAATGGAAGGAAAAACATTTACATGCAATAACATGTATGAATTTCAAAAAATTGCCAAGAGAAAGGCTCCAGAAGCTACGACTATCTAGTTTGATTCCAATCATATGACTCCTTGTCAAAGGCAGGCCTGAGCGATTTAGTATTTCTGCTTTTGGTATCAGAGCAATCACATAATATGTTTTATTATTTTATTTTATTTTTTTTTACATAATATTTTTTAGAATCTCCTCCCATCTCTTAGAGATTTGGGAAGTGCTTGTTTAGAATTGATATTATTTCTTCCTTAAACATTGGGTAGAATTTTCTAGTGAAGCCATACAGCCCTAGAGATTTCTTTGTAGAAAGTTTTCTTAATATACTTCAGATTCTTATTAGATGTGAGATTAGTTAGGTTATTTGTGAGGACCCTTCATAATTTTTGCCTGTTAAATCTAACTTATTTTCATAAATTCCTTTATCACTTAATAGCTGTAGAATTTGCAATACTGTTCACTTTTCTCATTCGTGATACTGGTAAACTGTGTCTTCTATCCTATTTTTTTTCATTAGTTGAGGACAAACCAAACAATTTTATTAATACTTCTAAATAAACAGCTTTTGGGCACACCTGCATGGCTCAGCAGTAGAGCACCTGTCTTCAGCCTAGGGCGTGATCCTGGGTCCTGAGATCGAGTCCTACAACTAGCTCCCTGCATGGAGCCTGCTTCTCCCTCTGCCTGTGTCTCTGCCTCTCTCTGTGTCTCTCATAAATAAATAAATAAATAAATAAATAAATAAATAAATAAATAGCTTTTGGTGCCATGGATTTCTCTGTCCTGTTTTCTATCTCAATGATTTCTGCTCTTATCCTTATGACATTATTTCTTTTGTTTGATTCGGGCTTACTTTTCTCTTGCTTTTCTAATTTTTAATATGGAAGATAGATAACTTATTTGAGACCTGTCTTCTGTTTTATATGAGCATCTGATGCTATATATTTTCCTCAAAGTGCTGCATCAGCTGCATCCTGAGCATACTTTTTTGGTATAATTATCAAAATATTTGATATACTACAAGATTTTTGCTCTTATAAGTTCATGTTTGTTTTTGTTTTTTTTCAATTGGATATTCTAAGGGAGCTTGATGTATGTTTACGTAATTGTTTTGCAGACTGTACTCTCCAGGGATATTTGTAACTATAATTTCCTTCCCATCTGCTTTTCTACAATGTACAATGGCTTCATCTATTAATAGATGGATTCATATTACCCTCCTCAAGAAAAAGGATGATTAGCTATTGTTTGATCAACACAGTACCACAAAAATGACTTTTTATGACTTGTGAAGCTGGGTACAAAATATTATGCAGCTTCTGCCTTATTTGCTGAAATATTACAATTTTCTAAGATTAAAAAAAAACTGAGTATTTAAAACCATGAGATATTACATAAGATGTTCAATTACTCTGAGGCTGCCATGTTGTGAGAATTAAAGAATCATGGTGTAGCTACATGAAGGCATTTACTCTTTGGATCTTTTTGGTCCAGAAGCCATTTTGTGAGTATATAAGCTTTCAGATTAATTCTCCTCCAGCCATCAGGTCACCATTGGTATCTGAATTTTTCCAGCTGAGGCCCAGATATTGTGGAAGAGAGAGAAATCATTATTCCTGTGCTCAACCCTGACTCGCAAAATCTAGGAACAGAGTAAAATTATTTTAACCTTCAAATCTGGGGGTAATTTCTATGAAACACTAGTGGACAGAACAATCATATACTTGACTTTATGCTTCAAAGCCAATGTTTTCATAGACTTTACTTTTTAGAGCAGTTTTAGGCTCACAGCAAAATTGACCAGAAAGTGATGAGGCTTCCTATACAGTCCTTTCCACCACACACACACAGCCTCCCCCATTGTCAACATTTGAAACGGAGTAGTACATTTGTTACTGTCAGTGAACCTACACTGACACATCACAATCGCCAAAGTCCAAAGTCCATCATTTACATTAGGGTTTACTCTTCATGTTCTATATTCCATGGCTTTCAACTAGTGTATAATGACATGCATCCATCATTATAATATCACATGGAGCATTTTCACTGCCCTAAAAATCCTCTCCACTCTGCCAATTTATCCTTCCCTCCTCTCTCCCCACCACTGGCAGTCACTGATCTTTTTACTGTCTCCATAGTTTTTGCCTTTTCTAGACTGTCGTATAGTTGGAATCACACAGTATGTAGACTTTTCAGATTGGCTTCTTTCCCTTAGTAACATGCCTTTAAGTTTCCTTCATGTCTTTTCATGGCTTGATGGCTCATTTCTTTTTAGTGATAAATAATATTCCATTGCCGAGATATGTCACAGTTTATTTATCCAGTCACCTACTAAAGAATATCCTGGTTGCCGCCAAATTTTGACAATTATGAGTAAAGTTGCTATAAACCCTCACATGTAGGGGTTTTGTGGACTTAAGTTTTCAACTCATTTGGATAAATACCAAAGAGTACAATTGCTGGCTCATACGGTAGGAGTATGTTAAGTTTTGTAAGAAACTGCCAAGCTGTCTTCCAAAGTGGCTGTGCCATTTGTATTCCCATCAGCAATAAATAAAAATTCCTCTTGTTCTAACACCCTCACCAGCATTTAATGTTGTCAGTATTCTGGGTTATGGCCATTATAATCATGTGCGATGATATCACATTATTGTTTTAATTTGTACTTCCCTGATAACATCATGTGGAGTATCTTTTCATGTGCTCATTTTCCACCTGTGTATCTTCCTTAGTGAGGTGTCTCTTCAGTTCTTTTGCCTGCTTTTTAATCCAGTTGTTTATTTTCTTGTTGTTGAGTTTTAAGAGTTCTTCGTATATTTTGGATAATGGTCCTTTGTCAGATTTGCCTTTTGCAGATAATGTCTCCCAGTCTATGGCTTGTATTTTTATTCTCTTGACTATATTTCTCATAGTAGAATTTTTTATTTTTAATAAAGTCCCTCTTATTCCTTTTTTCTCTCATGGGTCAAGCCCTTGGTGTTGTATCTAAAAGCTCCTGGACATTCCCAAGGTCATCTAGGTTTTCTCCTATGTTGTCTTCTAGGAGTTTTATAGTTTTGTGTTTTATATTCAGGTTGATAATCCATTTTGAGTCCATTTTGTGTCAAAGGAAATTTGTGAAAATACTTTACCAAATGCACAGTCAAGCCCACATTTTCTTACCGGCTCCAAAGTTATGGAAACCTCTAAAATAAAGAGGAACTTCCCATTAATTATACTAAGTTTAGTAACTAGCGTCGATGCAAATGCTAGTTAACCCTGGGTGATTCTGACCTTAGAGATAAGAGCATTTCATTCAATCATTCTTCTATACAATATTCATTCAGAAACATTTACTAAAATGTCTCCTTGTGTGAGGCACTTCTCTAGGGGATACACTATATCTGAAGATGTAGTATGAAACCAAACAACCACAAATTTTTGTATTTATGGAGTTGATATTCTAGTGACAGAATGGATACAATAGACAAAATAAATAAGGGAACGATAATGTATGTTAGCTATTGGTAAGTGCTGTAGAGTTTTATATGACATAGGAAAGAAGAATTGGCAATTTGGGGTGGAGTTTGCAATATGGCCATATAAAGGTCATGGATATGATGACCTTTTGAGGAAACATCTGAAGGAGATAAGGAAGAAAGTTGTGCAGTTATCTGCGGAAGGAAAAGAAGAGAGAAACTAGGCTGAAATTAAATCAGAGAAGTAACAACTGGGGAAAATTAGGTGGGAATTTATAGGCTTTTAGTCTCAATGAGATGGAAAGTTATGGAGAATAAACAGAAGGGATTAAGTATGGATGCTCTTCTCCTTATAGTTGGAGAATTCCACCACCAGCCTCTCTAGGTCTCCAGCTTAGAGACAGTAGATCATAGGACTTCCCAGCTTCCAAATTGTGGGAGTCAATTCATCATAATCAATCCATGAATCTCTCTCTCATATCTATATTATATATTATATAAAATTATATATAATAGATATTCTATGGTAATATATAATATATTCTATGTCTTATATACATATTCTATGTTATATACATTACATAATTTTATTACCTATTGATATATAAATATATAAATGTATTTTTAATATGTATGTGTATGTGTGTAGATAGATAGCTATGACATTGGTTCTGTTTCTCTGGAGAACCCTGACTAATACAGGATTTAAGTTCAGATTTTTCCGATATAATATGTCAAATAAAATGATTCTTGTTTGGAAAACTGTGTGGAGGTTCCTCAGAGTTAAAAATAGATCTGCCCTACACCCCAGCAATTGCACTGCTGAGGATTTACCCCAAAGATACAGATGCAGTGAAACACTGGGACACCTGCACCCCAATGTTTACAGCAGCAATGTCCACAATAGCCAAACTGTGGAAGGAGCCTCGGTGTCCATCGAGAGATGAATGGATAAAGAAGCTGTGGTCTATGTATACAATGGAATATTCCTCAGCCATTAGGAATGACAAATACCCACCATTTGCTTCGATGTGGATGGAACTGGAGGGTATTATGCTGAGTGAAATAAGTCAATTGGAGAAGGACAAACATTATATGGTCTCATTCATTTGGAGAATATAAAAATAGTGAAAGGGAATAAAGGGGAAAGGAGAAAAAATGAGTGGGAAATATCAGAAAGGGAGACAGAACATGAGAGAGTCCTAACTCTAAGAAACAAACAAAAGGTAGTGGAAAGGGAGGTAGGCAGGGGGTTGGGGTGACTGCGTGATGGGCACTGAGGGGAGCACTTGATGGGATGAGCACTGGTTATTATGCTATATGTTGGCAAATTGAACTCTAAATCAATCAATCAATCAATCAATCATACTTAAGTGATTCTTGTTTGATTGCCTCTGCTGTGACTATTAGAGCCATAGGCTGGTGTGTGTGTGTGTGTGTGTGTGTGTGTGTGTGTGTGTGTGTGTGTTTTGGAGATTTGGTACTGAGGATGAACACTCTTCTGGAGCATAGCTAAGCAAATTACCTAGGAAAATATATTGTAAAATCTGACTGCTAAGAGGGGCACCCTCTTGAGACCTTTGAAAGCATGTCAGTGGAGTAATTAGAATGATGGACATTAGATTCTAAGGAAGGAAGGATGTATATAAGGGTAAGATCAATAGTGAAAATTTGGTGAAGTCATATATTGGAAAGTAGCACTGAAGTCAGTGTGCTGGAAGGAGAGCGGAATGCATCAAAAATGCATGTGTGTGTGTCTGTGTGTGTATATCTGTGTGTGTGTCTGTGTGCATATATATACACATATATACACATATATATACACAATATATGTCTGTGTATATATATATATATACACATCTGTGTGTGCGTGTGTACATCTATGTGTGTGTCTCTGTATGCATTTCTATGTGTGTGTGTCTGTGTGTGTTTCATCCAGCAAAATCCAATGACTCAGGAACAGCCACAGAGAAGGCAGAGATTGGATTTAATGAAGTTCGGGTTAGATTTTTGGCATACTGAAGGTGGAGGCTCAGGACAGCTGAAGCTGTTCAGTGGAGTCATTACTATAAAAGATTCTGGACTCTAAGTTGGGTAGGAGGAAAGTGGGAATATGAAGATATTTACATTCCCATCCACAGTGTATGAAAATGTTGATTCTTCATATATCTATGAGATGGTACCAATCATTTTAAAACCATGTAACACTCTAAGGAGCAAACAGTGGCATTGAATCTATCACTTACCTTGCATCTCCCTAGTCAAAATTGAGCCACCTTGAACTACTTACTGACCTTGCTTCATTTTCTTGTCAAATGCCTTCCATATCTCCCCAACATTCTTCCAGTTATATTTTGTCTTTTTTTAAATCTTTTTATACTTTATCTTGTAAAATCAATTTTAGGAATTTATATACATTAGGGATATTGATTCTTTGTCACCTGTTTTAACATTTTCTCTGTAGATTATTTGACTAAGTTTTTTTTGTTTTTTTTTTTTTTTTTTTTAATTTATGATAGTCACACAGAGAGAGGGAGAGAGAGGCAGAGACACAGGCAGAGGGAGAAGCAGGCTCCATGCACCGGGAGCCTGACGTGGGATTCGATCCCGGGTCTCCAGGATCGCGCCCTGGGCCAAAGGCAGGCGCTAAACCGCTGCGCCACCCAGGGATCCCCGATTATTTGACTAAGTTTTTATTATGTTTTTGCTTATAGAAGTTTTAAATGTTAAAATATTAAATTGATCATAATTTGTCCAATAGCTTTTGGTTTTCCCATTTGTGTTTAGGACAGCTTCCCTCATGAATACTTCAAAGTAATCTCATATATTAATTTTAATACTTGACTTCTTTAAATATTTTAATTTTGGAATTTATTTCTGTATGGTGTAAAATAGGGATAAACCTTATTTTTTCCCCAAACATGTAGCCTATTTTCTCAACATCATTTATAGAAAAATTTCATTTTTTTCTCATCTTTTTGCAATACCAAATGTGCTATAGATTAAATTCCATGCATTCTTGGATATCTTTATCAGTCCTCTGTTCTGTTCTTCTGGGATTGCCATATTTTGTTATAATTTAGCTTCTTAGAATATTTTAATATCTGATAGGACAAATCCACCTAATTTATGCATATATTTCACATTGTTCTTGGCAATCCTCATACATTTATTCTTCCATATAAATTTCATATTCAATTTGTCCAGTTCCCAAATATACCCCGTTAAGACGATGACTAAAATTTTATTAGATTGAATTATTTGTTTTGGAGAATTAGAATTTTAATTAGGAATAAAGCCTGTCAAAAAAAAAAAAAAAAAGGAATAAAGCCTGTCATTCCTAAGTCTTCTTTATATCTTTCAATAAAATATGGTTATTTCAAATAGGACTTACATGTTTATTGTTGCATTTAATATTATTTTTGTTATTTTTCCATAACATGTTCTGTTAAAAGAAATGTATTATATGTGTTCCATATCCTGCTGCTTAGGGCAATTATATTATCAGTTATAATTACTTTGAGTGATGCTCTTTTATTTTCTAAACATATAACAACATCGGTGAGTAAGGAAAGTTTGTCTCCATTTCTGGTATTTTTATTACCAATTTCATTTTTTTTTAATTTCTTCACGTAACCCCTCTGACACAATTTTGAATAATAGGTATTCTCAGGTTTCATCTTGATTTTAATGGGACTTCTCTTAGCAGTTCTCCATTTATAGCACATTTGCTGTTTGTTTCTGATAAATACTCTTGCCTTAGGCATTTGTTTTCCCCCTTTTTAAATTAGACTTTTCATTTAAAAAAAACAACAGTGTCTGCTTTTACCTTTATTGCCTTGACTTTTTGGTTGGCTTTGTTTCCTCGCTGAATAATCTATTTTCATATTCATTAATTATATGCACTGTCTTTAGGTTTATTTTCCTCATCTTGCATTTCATGGGTGACAGGATCTTCATTTGCACCACCTTTAACGTAGGTGCTTTGTTGAAGTGGAGGTGGGGGGGTGTCCTGACAGCTGCTCCTGTCTGGCCCTGCCTGCAGACACCCTCATTTCTTTCCACAGACCTGGGGAAATCTTCCATCAAGTAAGACTCTATGTCAGAATCTTTCATTTTTCACAAAAAAGAATGAATTGTTTTCTCTCAGCTTGGTAGAGCATATTGATCTTCCTTCAGTCAATAACACAAAATGCCTGCCCTTCTGGTCCTGCCTAATGACAGCCATTTGGGTAGTCTGGCATGCTGTTCTTGTCACAAGCCCATCTGAGACAACTGCTATCTGAAAGGAATAATCTAAGAATTATGTTGACTACTCGCTTTTCAAGATTCTCCAGGCTTTACTCATAACTCAAATTAGAAAAACAACTGTACACTCAAGACAACACCTTTTGCTAGATCACAGTCCTTGTCCCAGCATGCACTGCCATTAACCACAGCACCAGAACTTTCTTTACAGGATCACTATGAGTTTATAATGTCCACTGGTTTTTATCAGAGGCCAGTGTCAGAAACAGACCCATGGAGTTTCTCTGTGTTCTTAAACAATGATTAGTGACAATGATTATTTTAAATCTCATGTATGTAAAGATTTTACATGACATATTTCTCTCACGCCTTTGGGACTGGATATTATTTCTCTTATAAAATGGGATGCACTTTTTCACTAAATAATGAATGTTATATAATCTATGAGATTGGATTATTTACTGTGGTTGATAGGAATCTTTGCTTCTTTCTTCACCTCTTTGTTGTTCTCACTCTCTCCTTTTACTTTGTGTGTCTCCTTGAAGAGTTTTAATCTTTACCTATTCTTTTATTGTAAGCTGCCTTTGTGAAAATATATTAGATATAATCAAGTCAGGTCATGTATAAATGAGGAATAAAAGTAAAGAAAAGCAATTTCAAGATTCATAAAGCAAAGGAAAGGAAACTGGTACATTTGGTTTTTGGTACTTATGGTAATTGTGTGGGATTCCAATACTTGGCATACATCTGAAAAAAAGTTGCAAGGACTTCCTGTAAACAATTTTTTTTTAACCTTGTTCTCCATCTCTGTCCATGTATGGGAAGCTCAGGGGTTGATATAACTCCTGAATTCTTGGTCAGAATTATATACCAGAAAGAAGTCTAGAAGAAGGTTATGATATTTTTTTACCTGTTATGATATTATGATGTGGAGAGATTCAAGAGCAATCTGGAGATCTAATCTAAAATGCTAGAGGGGAAGCCATGCTTCACTCAGGAAAGAAGGAAAAAGGAAGTAGCCTGTGTGGCCTGAGATCCATGTCACAGTGTCATTTCATATTGGCCATCCTCTGGGCTCACTCACTCTAGGCCCTGCAACAGGTCACAGGTTGAACCACCATGACCGGGTGCCAGTAGAGCTCCAGACTGACTAAAAGGCCCCTCATGGGTTGTGCATTTCTGTGCCTCTCCCCTAGGGAGGCTCAGGCATTGGGGTAAGAGTACCTTACCTTGGGCTCATCACTTTGAAAACAGAATGCTTAATTCAAACAAATAACCACAGAAACAACTTATCATACATGTGTCTAACTGAGTTTGGCAGCATTTCCAGGGATAGGGTTTCAGGGCAACCCTGTATCCACCCCCTTCTATTTGCCTCTGCAAAATCAAAACAAGATGTAATGGGATAATATTTTTGAACTCTTTTCTGAGGTACTTTTTATTGATATAAATCTTTCTTTGTCCTGAGATTCATAACTCATGGAATGAAAGGTGCTCATTAATTTAGTAAAAGGAGGGAAACAGCCTAGAACAAAGGATACATTGGAAGATAGTCTTTGTTCCCCCAAAAAGTGGGGGAAGCAGTAGTTCTAAATTGCAAAAACTTTTCTTAGTACAGCAAGGACAGAGCTACAAATTATGAGCAAAGGAAAGCTTTGCCCTCAAAGGGGGAAAGTTAAAAGTATATGCAGTAGGTAAAGATGATAGGATGTGCAATAGGTAATTTACACTCCATAAGAATGGGGAGACCCCCCACTGAAGGAAGGAGGTTTGTGAGACCAGTATTTATTAGTTTCATGGTTGGAATGTAAAGAACTCTAGAAACAATCTCATTTTGTGGGGGAAGGAGGCCTGGGTCATTCAGGCAAAAATGGAAGAAGAATGAATGGAAACATACTGAAGAAAGGTATGGTCTATTTCTCTGTGTTTCTTCACAACTGGCAGCCATTTTGCTATTGAACCTTCCATCCTCTTACCTTTGCCTTGAAGCTAAAGTAAGGATGCTGGCTTGAAGTTTTGCATTTCTTATCTCTTCTGCACAACCCCATGAATTGTGAAAAGCCCTCTCATGGCTGCAGGTTTTTATTCTGTTTGCTGTATGAGATGACCAGAATATGGTTGTGGGATACCTCCATGATCCTGTCTTCTCGTGAGTTTTTTTTTGGTCTTGTTTTGTTAGTTTGTTTTGATTTTGTAACTAAGCCACAGAGTCGAAAATAATCCAAAACAGTGAAAAACATTTTAAGAGTTGTATTAGTTTCCTAAGGTTGCTGTAACAAAACACAAACTGTGTGTTGTAAACAAAAGACAGCTACTGTCTCACAGTTTGGGGAGCCAGGGGTCTGGGCAGGGCTGCTTCCTTTGGAGTCTATGAGGGAGACTTTGTCCCTCGTCTCTCCTCCAGGGTCTGGAGGTTTTGGTGATCTTTGCTGTTCCTTGATTTATAGAAGCATCACCCCAATCTCTGCCTAATATTCACATGGCAGGGTTGTTTTTTTGTTTTTCTGTGTGTATACTTACCTTGAAAATCTCTCCTTTTTAAGGATGTCAGTCATATTGGATTAGAGATCCAGTATGACCTCATTTTAACTAATTCATCTGCAAAAACCCTACTACCTAATAAGGTCACAATCAAAAGTCAATGGGGATTAAGACTTCAACACATGGATTTGTAGAAGGGAGACACAATTCAAATCATAATAGTTCTTTTGACTTATTTTAAACTTTAATACAGAAAATTATAAGAAAAACAGTTTTTTTTTTGGTCCTCATCTTGAAGAAACTATGGGAAGTCTGTGCAATTTAGAAAGAAGGTTTTGTTTTGTTTTTTCGTGTTTTTTGTTTTGTTTTGTTTTGTTTTTGTTTTTGTTTTTAGCTCATCGTCTGTAAGGAAGATAAGTTCATTCTACTCCTGACTTTCTGTGGCTCACTAAAATCAGACTTGCTTAGGGCCCATATCATCAGATTCCCACTCAGCCTTGAGGACACACTAACCCCAAAGGAATTCCAGTGAAAAATCTCTTTGTTTTTCTTGTTTTTATTCCCGGAGTTAACATTTTTCACATGCAAATATGAGAACACGTGAAAGAACAGGTATTTTCTCCTCTCTGCAGCAAAATCTCAAAAAGAAGATTTATTTTGCATCTTTGATAGACAAATGCATTGAAATATATCTTTCAAAAAAGGGATACTTCCTTTTTTTCTGTACTGGAGGCAGGGACCTTAATTTACATGAAAAAAAATTAGAAACTTTATTTGAGGCATAGATACTCTTATTGCCTTTCTTAACATGTCACAAAAGCCAGAGTAGAAGCAGCCAGTGCCACAAATTCAAGAGCACTTTTAATTCATAAAATATTAGGACCTCCAAAGTCTTCTGGGAAAATCGTTAAAAGTCTGTTCACTTTCAGTAGCTATATTTTCAAATGTATGTTTTAAAAATCACTCAGAAGGCAATTCTCTTTTAATCATCAAAGCAGTTCTTCTGTCCCCATCAGAGGAGATGCAAATAATATTTATTACATGCTCCTCTACAGATGGTAAAATCCCATACAACATAGATAAATATCCCCTATCCTGTAGAAGTGTACATTTTTTGTGTTCAAACTTTGATAGATAATGTTCATGCTAGAACTTAACTACCTAAAATGGGCTTGATAGAACTAAGCGGTCACTCTTACTGTGACCACTGTCATACACTGAGGATTCCCCTGATTGTACTTAAAGCAAAACAGAACAAAAAAACCACTCAAGCAGTTTCCAGGTTTGAAGTCTACAGAGGAAGTGGATCTAGGGAGGAGGAGACAAGGTGCTGATCCTACCTTCAAGGCTTCCAGCTGGGAGCATCCCATCTTCCCACCTCTCTTCTCTGAGCCGCTTCTCCAAAAGGGAAACAGACACTCTGGGCCATGTCTAAGGCCAGTCCAGGGTTACAGTTAGTTGCATGGTGAGGCTGGCTCTAATTTTTAACTTGTGTTCAGATTTTTCCATAACAGCACACTGTTTTCTTATACGTGTCATATATAAACCCAAAATGTTAAGAATAGATTCAACAGTGTGCTGTTTAGCTTGCTGATTCAAGGGAAACAGACCAAAGGTGTTTCTCATACTTAAGACATTAGAGTTTATGAGGAGATACATTTTCAAAGTGACTCTTCAGTTTTATTTTTCTCCTTAATATGTGAATGGCAGTTTTAGATTGTTAGTGAACACCATGCTCAGTCAAGTTTGTCTAGGGGCAAAATCCCTTAGGATGTCTCCTCCTGGAAACATCTCAGAAAGCAAATCTCATTGCAAGTCAAAAGTAATGTGTCCGAAGGGTGCTGTGATTTCCTTAAATTCTCGGTCAGCAGCATTCTCCTCTCTGACTCCTTTCCCTCCAGCCATCTGGAATTACACTCGATGGGAAAGAGGCTGGCAGTTCTTCTCTCTCAGTATTACCAAATAAGTAGCTTTGGAAATAGTTTCCTCACTGGAGTATCACAAAAACCTCCTGAACTGATAAATCTTCCAAGTTCATCTCCGAACAGGTAGCTCGATGCTTGCATCAGCACTTAGCTTGGCATTTGAACTCCTCGTTACTGACTTAAAAATAGGAAGATCAGAGAAAAGGGAAACAGATTCAGAAGTCGGACCCTGATAAAACAGCATGGGGTCCACAATAGCCAAACTGTGGAAGGAGCCTCGGTGTCTATCGAAAGATGATGGATAAAGAAGCTGTGGTCTATGTATACAATGGAATATTCCTCAGCCATTAGAAATGATAAATACCCACCATTTGCTTTGACGTGGATGACCTGGAGGGTATAATGATGAGTGAAATAAATCAGTTGGAAAAGGACAAACATTATATGGTCTTATTCATTTGGGGAATATAAAAATTAGTGAAAGAGTATAAAGGGAATGGAGAGAAAATGAGTGAAAATATCAGTGAGGGTGACAAAACATGAGAGACCCCTAACTCTGGGAAACAAACTAGGGTTGGTGGAAGGGGAGGTGGGTGGGGGTGGGGGTGACTGGGTGGTGGGTACTAAGAAGGGCACTTGATGGGATGAGCACTCGGTGTTATTCTGTATGTTGGCAAATTGAACACCAATAAAAAATAAATTTATTATTAAAAAAAACAGCATGGGGTAGGGTGTGGATTGAAGCATAAAGGGAGAGAACAGTAGCCACGGTGCCCTGCATCACCTGGCCACAACCCCAGGAGCAAAACACAAGTGTTTCTCAGGGAAACCATCCCCTGGGGCAATCCCCGCTGGACCCAGCCTGGGCATCCCAAAGGGACGGTCAGTCCAATCAGCATCCCTGCCCCATTGTCATGTTCTGTCGGACCTTAACAGTCTTTATTTTACTACTATTTGTAGGTTCTAAATAAATGCTGGATGAAGGGATGTGTGAATGGAAAATCTATATATGAATTAATGTTTCAGATGATCTCTGAGGTTGATTTCTAGTAATTTTGCACAAGCGTGCGGAAAGAATAGACTTAGAATCCTCTTTAAAATGTATTTGAAAGAAATTAAAACAACAGTGAATATAAAGGAAGCTAAACTACTCTGTGGATTACATGTGTCTTTTAATCCACTTTGCCCTCTGTATGAAATGTGACATAAAGACATCTGCCAATATTTTAAAGGCTTCTGCTGGTGCCTGAATTATATTTTTAAATTAGACCCTAAAGCTGCATTCTAATGCATTACTTTCATTTGCTAAAGTATACATAGAGTCTCACTCTACTCCCAGGGCGTCCTTTATTTAATCAGTCTGAGAGCAGCACAGAGCATCTCCATCTCCACGTGAATCGTTGCCAGAGCCTGCCAACTTGTACATCTCACCTCTCTGGCAATACATGACCTCCTTGAAGGAAAAGAAAACAGATACATAACTGAAGAGGATATAGGGAGTAGGGGACGAAATCCCTTTTGATAATCAGTGAAATGTATGCAAATCTGACTCTGCATCTGATGTGATTTGATGCATGTCATAGGAAATGCCCACAATAAACAATGTTACCCTTCCCTTGTAAAAGTCAACACAGCATTAATGTTTGACCAAAAGAAATGGAAGGTTGAGGTTAAGGAAACCAAGCTACTATTAGTTATTTTTATAAAGGGGAAGGTATTGTGTGGACTCTAATGGCAGTAGGGGTATTGACAGTGGAGTTTCCCCTTGAACCTGCTTTAAATAAAAAATAGTTGGTTCAGATCCTGGCTTTAATATATAGATAGAAGACAAGTTGGAGATCTAGAAAGAGATTGGAATCTCCCAAAGGGAGAAATGCAGAGCTTCAGGGAGGGAAAGTCATGGAGTAGTGGATGTGAACTGGGGAGGACTCTGCTAGGATCGCAGTAGTCACTAATTGTTCATCCTAGGGACATGGACAGGAAAGTGCATGGACTCTAGCAGAACTGGATTCAAGTCTGAAAGCAGATATTTGTTGACTGTAGGATGCTGGAAATGAGTGGATGCTCACTGAGTCTCAGTTCCCCCATCTATACACTCTATAAAAGTGGAGACTCCATCTCCATTCTAGGCTTTTTTAAGGATTAAATGAAATAGTGATTCAAAGTCTATGACAGGAAACATGGGTGCTCCATCAATGTTAGATGCGGACTTGGGATATTCTTTGGTATGCTGAACAAGCAGCTACCCCAGTTCTCTGGGGTTTAGTACCATAGGTGTCTGCTTCTTTCTCCTGCCATATGTGCTAAAAGTTGGTGGGGATTGGGGGATCCCTGGGTGGCGCAGCGGTTTGGCGCCTGCTTTTGGCCCAGGGCGCGATCCTGGAGTCCTGGGATCGAATCCCACGTCGGGCTCCCGGTGCATGGAGCCTGCTTCTCCCTCTGCCTGTGTCTCTGCCTCTCTCTCTCTCTCTCTCTCTCTCTCTCTGTGACTATCATAAATAAAAATTAAAAAAAAAAGTTGGTGGGGATTATGGAAGGAAAGATGAGACTCTGCCATTTGGACCCTCCTTAGTCATTGCAACAGAGGGAAGAAACATGAGAGGGATGCCTTGGAGCTTTTACTACCTCAGACCAGAAATGATGCACATCACCCTTGCTGCTCACAGTTTATGGATAACATATGATCATTTGACCCTGCCTAACAGGCAGTCAGGGAATGTTGAAGAGGAAGATGGAATATTGGTGAGCAGCATTCTCCCAGCTACCGTGACTTTCTTCCACCAAAACCTCCTATGCATACACTTCACACATACAAAAATTAAAGGTTGCCTTAAAACCAAACACAAAGTACATTTAGTATAATATATAAAAATGTTCATAACCTGGGTATCACTAGCACATTACCACCTGCCAGTTCTTCATCAAATAATGAATTTGACTAAATTGTGTTGCCCTGATTTCAGCCAAAGGAAAGGAAATACCAGCTCTCCCAACCCACCTACAACATACCTTACTTTTTAGTTATTTTGGCAGCTCGATGGGTAGCACAAATCTGATTTCCATTACGTTTTCTGAAAATATAAAAATCACCCTCATACCTCCTTTGCCAATTTTTGGTATTCCAAAGGTAGAAGGGATGTAGGTTGGGAGCATGACACTAATCATGAGTAACCCCAGCTGTCTGACATGGTGGACTCACTTCTCTGACTTGGTTTTACCTCTACATCTGTAAAATAAAGCACTGGGATATATTCTCCAGGGACTCTTCAGCCTCTAATATCAAACTATTCTACAGCAATTTTCAATAAGGATTCCTGCCTGGGATATATAATGCTGATGGAATTTCCTCTGCATTCTACCAAATGGGTTCAATTACGTAGGGACCCAGGAGATCTATTGCCTACTTCCTGCCAGATTAACCACCTCTCTTGGTATCCACAATGGGTCAAGCAGAGAACATTTTGATGTAATGATGTTCACAAATTCTTTCACAAACAGTATTTAATACTACTGACAGTAAACACTGCTATTCATGCCCTTAATGTACTTGAATATTTGAAGTCAGGCTTTGATTTCTCTTTAGGACACTCTTCTCTCCTTTAAATAAAAGTTCATGCTTTAAATGTTCTCTGATTATCTTACGAGGACATCATTCATTTTGCCCAAGGAATGTGGAGCATGCATTTATTCAACCAACATCTCATAAGAGTTTACTGTCATAGGCCTACTGTTAACACCAGTATACAGAGGTAAAGAATATAAATCTTTTCCTCGAGGAGCACTATGAGGAAGAAAAATTGGTAAAATATAATTACCATATAGCATGATAAATATAAAGATAGGGGGAAGAAAGGAGTGATATGTGTTCTTTGAAAATAGGAAATTTTCTGATACCCTGGAGCATAGAAGCTGTGGTTTATCAGCTTTCACAGTGAGGGAATATGTGATGACAATTAATTCGCCATTATCCCATTCCACTATACCAATCATGTCATTGGCATTTGATCACATTTCAAGACATGAAAAGGGATCTCACAGTGGTTAACCCATTCCCCTTAAAATCACTAGAAAGCAGATATGTGGGATATTTAGAGTAAATATGTATCACTAATGCTAATTTTGTCAAGAATAACTCAGAGATTCTTGGTGGGGGGGTCGGGGGGGGTGGAGAAAATTTCTTGACTTTCAAATTGTCTTCTTTTCTCCCTGTGATAACTTACACATTTTTCTTCCTGGTGTCACCATTCTTGACTCCACAGATTCCTTTCTTCATTCTACTACTCTTGCTTTCCCTGCATATTCTTAAAGTCCCTCTTCTTCCTCAGATGACTTTTCTCTGAAAGGCCCTTCTTAAATCACCTTGTGTTCTAAACATCACTTACATATTCTAAATGAATTTTACGCTAATATTTCAAAGCATCATGAGTAAAAGTTAGCAGGAATTTCTCTGCTTGCTATAAGCTTTCTAAAACACAAATTCAGTTATTAGGGGCAGGGACTATTGCACCAGACATAATATGTATCCCTGGAATGTCGATCCAGGTGCCAGAAAATTGCAGGCCAGTAGGAAAATGGTGTAATCTGTGATTCCATCTGGCCCATGAATTTCCAGTGGCCTTGCTTATAGATTGTCAGAACTGTTCATTAAGTTTGTTGTGAAACCAAAGGCTTAATATCTGTAATTTAGAGGGTTCAATAGGCAGTTAAATTGAGTGAAACTATTTTTGAATGACTACTCTAGTTTCAGAGAAATAGCCGACATTGCAGCTCAGAAGAGCTACATTTGAGGCAGCACCAGGAATTTAAAATTATTTATAGGCCCTTTAGAAAAGGGCTTTGCTCTGCTAACTTGAGAAACTTTTTTTCTCCTTTTTATTTTATTTTTTTTTAACAAAAGCTTAAGTGCTGACAAAAGGAAACATTTCTAATGCAGATAGGTTATCAGTCACAACCACATAACTTTAACAGACTCAAAGGGGGCAAAGGTTGATTGTGTTTTCTGTTTTTGTCTTTGTCTGATCTGTGGTTATCTTCAAATGCACGCACCATTGTGAAAATGTGTTTGCATCTAATGTATGTGCTGAAGGGGGACTGTGATGTACTAAATGAGAAGCAAAAATGAATTCTTTATGGAGGCCCTTCTATGCCAGCCATTTATAAGCAATCCCTGAGACACTTTACTAATAATGGGGATGGTTATCCATTCCTCAAATATGAGACGGTTCCCGAACTCAAAATATAGCACAGATAGCTGTTGAAAATATGAAATGTTCTGTGCTTGGCACAAAAAGCTGATGCAGATGTCCAAGTGATGACTAAGAACAAGTGGGTATCAACATGTGCCATCCAGAAGTGCAAGCTTGAAGAGCAATGGAGCCTCATGGTTGCTGGCATCACCAACCACCTAATTTTAAAAGATTTCCAGAGAAGTTCGAGAGCTCATTCCTACATTATGTACAGGGGCACTGGAAACTCATTTTTTAAGGGCTAGATAAATTGTTATCTACTAATACAGGATGATTCTGAGGTTGTATGGCAGAAATTGCTAGTTGCCTCCCCAAAATCCATTTCCCTTTTCGCCCCCAGATACAACACTGATTTTCTTCAGAATAGCCAGGTTAAGAACATCCAAAGTATGCCGGGATAAAAGTGTAAAAAAATACATTTTACTTCTCTTACAGTTTGGGTGATACACTTAATGCAAAGGAGATATAAGTCAGCTGGGAATTTCTGAGAAAGTTTTGCTTTACCGGAAGAGATGCCACCCCTTTTTTCTGTCATTCATTTCCATCATCTTCCTTCCTGGAATGAGGACATGAGCTTGAGATGGAGTATTTCTTTTGTGATCAAGAGGCAATAAGCAAGGTAAAAAAAAAAACATACACATGATGATAGAGCAGAAAGCAAGAAGGAGCCTAGGACTTTAATGATGTTGCAGACTTCCTATTTTGAAAGAAAAATGTAAACCCTCACCACTAATTGCACTGTTGAGAGCTTCAGTTAGGTCTCAGATGCAAATGCATGCTTGGGAATTATAAGAATATGCAGTTTCTATGGAGCATTTCCAGCACATAATGCAAGTAAACAAGCAAATAAATAAAATGAAAGCAAAACACAACCTTAACCAAAACTGTTCAATATGTCGAGGAGTAAGTAATCATTTTTGATAAGAGATATAAATTAGTGTTTAAATTATAATTACCAAGGAATACTGTTCCATGATTTTCTTTATTCTGACATATTAAATTTTGACCACACATTGCTATTTGGTAAATAATAATGGAAATGATGAAATGAGTGTAAAGGCTATTCTGTAGTGAATGCTTCTTTGCAGTTGTACAAGAAAATGGACTTTGAGACATTTATATACTTATACAATTTTCCCTTTGCATTCTTTTCACTGATACTTGCAGTTTTAGAAATCATTGTAAAAAATTATCTGGATCATTTATTATGTCCCAATTCATCACCTCCTCATTGGGTTTTTTTCAATTCCTGACCATCACTCAAATAAAAGACTTGCTTAAAATAACACAAATAGAGTCATTAAAAATGCTTTTCCTAAGCAAGGTACTCTCCCAACATTTCTGGGAAGGTTTCACAAAATGGTTGAGGTAACGAGACACTTACAAAACCAAGCTCATAATTCATCATAGTCCATGCTAAAAGCATACTATTAATGACAGAATTTGAAAGCAATGAAAAATTTCTGTAGTGGAGCAACCCTTTTTGTTAAAGGGATATTTAAACAAGGCTTTTAGGGGGTGAAGGGTATGACCAAGTAGAAGAGACAGTTTTGTAGGCAGAAGGAAACAGTGTAAACAAAGAGAGGACTAGAGGGCACATGTCAGACAGAAGTGAATCTTCACAAATCACCTTTTGGGCTGGAGTACAACATGAATGGCAGGGGCAAGTGAGGGAGTAGAAGAGATTTTTTTTGGAGATAGATTATGACGGGCCTTAGTTAATATATTTAGGAGAAGGGACTGTGTCCTATAAATGGTGAGAAGCCTAAGTCTGTAGAAGGTTACTCCAGACTTGACAAACACTTATTTTTCATCCTCAAGGGCAGTAATTTATGTTTACCTAAAATAAACACAGTCCTAATGATATCACCATCTTAATAGACACCTAGGGAAGGTTTCAGGGGAGACCATGTAGGAAATAGGGAAGGGCAATGGTGTGCTCCTCTTCCTTCCAGCCAGGGTGGTATCACAGAGAATTAATTTGAAAAAATGAAATCTCATTCTCATTGGTAACAAGGAGGCCCTCCCCACTGGGTGTCAACCAAGACTGAGTGGACAACCCGAACTTCCATGTTCACCTGACAGTGATAGGGCAGGGCCCCCTTCACCAAGCAGAATTCTATAAAAAGTCACCTGCTAAAGCCTAGGATTTAATTAAGATCCAGAGTCTTAAACTATAATGCCCCCAAATGGCCAGGCTTCAACAGAAAATCATTTGTCACACTAAGAGCCAGGACGATCTCAAACTGAATGAGAAAAGACAATCATTAAGATACAAAAACCAAGATGACACAGATATTAGAATTATCTGAAAAACATTTTAAAGCAACTATGATAAAAATGCTTCACTGAGCAATTATGAACCCACTTGAAACAAATTCAAATATATAAAATCTCAACAAAGAAAAAGATATAAATAAGAGCCAAATAGAAATTATATAACAAAAAAAATCAATAGCCAAAATAAAAAAAACCCGGTAGATGGGGGTTCCATAGCACATCAAGGAGGGCAGAAGAATCAGTGAACCTGAAGATGAACAACACAAATTATCCCAATCTATACCAGAAGATCAATTATTTATAGAACTGAGAGTATTCAAAGAAATAGTGGGTGGTAAATCCCCAGATATAGAAATAAACATAAACCTACAGTGGCAAGAAGCTCAGTAAATCACAAATAGGATAAACCTAAAGAAATGTACAAAAAAAAATACAAAGTCATTAAACTAAAGACAAAGGAAGAAAAAATCTTTAAAAGCCACAAGAGAGAAATCACACATGACCTGTAGAATAAACAATTCCAGGGAGGGTAGATTTCTCAGCATAAACTACGGAGGCTAAGAGGAAATGGCATAGCATTTTTCAAGTGCTAAAAGAAAAGAACTGTCAGCTCAGAATTCCATATCCAAAGAAAATATCCTTCAAAAAATGAAGAGAAAATGAAGACATTCTCGATAGAGGAAACTCAGAGGACTTATTACCAGCTGACCAACTCCAAAAAGAATGGCTCCAGGAAATTCTCTAACAAATAGAAAGCATGTGATAAGAGAAATTATCTTTGAGCATCAGGAAGAACATAGAAAAACCAAAAATATGGGCATATGTAATAGAAATCTCTTCTCCTCTGGAATTTTCTAAATTACATGTGAAACCTAAAGTAATGCATATAAATATTTAAGATAATTATTTAAAAAGGGAGATGAGGGGATCCCTGGGTGGCTCAGGGGTTTGGCGCCTGACTTTGGCCCAGGGCGCGATCCTGGAGTCCCGGGATTGAGTCCCGTGTGGGGCTCCCGGCATGGAGCCTGCTTCTCCCTCCTCCTGTGTCTCTGCCTCTCTCTCTCTCTGTGTCTATCATAAGTAAATAAATAAATAAATAAATAAATAAATAAATAAATATTTAAAAAGGGAGATGATAAATTTAGTATAAGGGACGTAACAGTTCTACATTTTGCTCAACTGGTAAAATGTTAGCACTAGTAGACTGTGATAAGTGAGATATATGATTGTACTTAAAGTGACCATTAAAAACACTATACAAATTTATGTATACTCAAAAACACTATGGACAAATCAAAATGGCATTCTAAAATATGTCCAAGTAACTCAGTGGAAAGCAAATAAATAAATAAATAAATAAATAAATAAATAAATAAGAACAAACAACAGAACAAAAAAAAATTCTAAAATCAATCACTGTTAAATGTAAATAGTTTGAATGCACTAATCAAAAGACAGAGAATGGCAAAGTGGGCTAAAAAGAAAAAAAATCAAAGAAACATCACAACAAAAAACACAACTCAACTATATCCTGTCTATAAAAACTCACTTCAAAAGTAACGATGTGGATATATTGAATGTAAAAGGATGAGAAAACATATACCAGGCAAACACTAATTGTAAGAAATGAAGAGTGGATATATTAATATCAGATAAAATAGGCATTAAAGCAAATTATCAGATATAGAGGGGGACATTCTGAAATGAATTCAGAGTGGTACGGAATGCATGTTCATGTTCACCGCATATCCGTATGTTGAAATCCTGATCTCCAGTGTAATGGTATTAGGGGGTAGGGTTTTTGAGAGTTAATTAGGTCTTGAAGGTGAAGTCTTCATAATGGGATTAGTGCCCTTATATAAAGAGATAACAGAGCTTGCCTCTCTCTGTGCTCTCCACCATATAAAGACACAGAGAAAAGATGTCTGCAGATCAGTACAAGGGTTTTCACCAGAACTGGCCACACCTTTATCTTGGACTTTCAGCCTCCAGAACCATGAGAAATAAATTTCTGTTGTTTATACCATCCAGTCTGTGGTAATTTATCATAGCAGCTTGAGCAGGCTGAGACAAAGTGTCAATCCACTAAAAAGACATAGAGCCTAAATGTATATGCAACACATACACAAACTAAAAAATAATGTGATATAATTGAAAAAAGAAATAGACAAATCAACTATTATAGTAGGAGAATTCAACATTCTTCACTCAATAATAGATGAAAAAACTAAACAGGAAATTTGGCAAACATATGAACAGCTCAAAATGATCAACCATCAGAATTAAACAGATTTGTGAACACTCCACCCAACTATAACAGAACACACATTTTTTGCAAGTTTCCACAGAGTATATACAAAGATAGAAAATATTCTCAGCCATGAAATAAACCTCAAGAAGTTTAAAAAAATTGAAATCACAGAGTGTGTTCTTTGACTATAATGGAACCAAACTAAAAACCAATAACAGAAAGAAAACAAGAGACTCTCCATAGGCTCATAAATTAAACAACGTTTTTCTAAATAATCTATATGCCAAAGGAAATGTCAAATGAAATAAAATAATACCATCAGCTGAATGGAAATGAAAATTTGTGGGATGCAGGTAAAGCAGGGCTGAGAGTGAAATTTATAGTACTAAAAGCTTATGTTAGCATAGAGAATGTCTTAAATCAATAATCTAAGCTCCCACATCTTGAAACAAAACAAAACTAAAAGGATAAAATAAACTCTCAGCAAGCAGAGGAATGAAGTAATTAAAATAAGAATAGAAGCAATGCAAATGAAAACAGAAACATACAAAAAAAAAAAAAAGACACATATACACAAAACTGAAATAGAAAATTTATGAAAGAAAACTCTGGTTCTTTAAAAAGATAAATAAAATGGCATACTTCCAGTTAGGCTAACAAAGAAAAACAAGAGAGAAGATAAAATTACTATTATCAGAAATAATAGTTATAAAAGGGACATCACTAGAGACCCTATATACATCAAAAAGATGATAAAAGAATATTACTGTCAACTCTACACACATGAATTTGATAAATTAGATGAAATATACCAATTATGAAAAATAAGAACTACCCAAACTTTTCTTTTTTAAAAAAAAGGTTTATTTATTTATGTTTTAGGTAGACTAAACACAGGTGTTCCTGTGAGGTGGGGGCAGAAAGAAAGAGAGGGAAGGAACCTCTAGCAGACTCCCCACTGAGCACGGAGCCTGATGTAGGGCTCAGTCTCAACCCTGAGACCATGACCTGAGCCAAAATCAAGAGTCAGCTGTTCAACTGACTGAGCCACCCAGGAACCCCCCTCAAACTTTTCTAATGTGAAACTAAAAATTTGAATGGCTTTATGACTATTAAGGAAATTTAATACATAGGCTAAAGACTTCTACAAATTTTTCTAGGCTTAGATGATGTCATTGGAGACTTCTGGAAGTTTAAAGCCTTAACACCAATTCTACACAAAATAGAAGAGGAGGGAATACTTCTCACTTGTTCTAAAAAGTATTATTCCAATATCAAAACCAGACTCAGACAGTATAGAAAACTACAGAATTATATCTTGCATTAACACACATGCAAATTTTTTAAACAAAATATTAACAAATATGTTCCAAAATATAGAAAAAGAATTAAATACATAACCGAGTGGGACTCAATTCAGGAAGGGAAAGCTACACAATATTTGAAAATTAATCAGTATCATCCATCATATTAACCAACTAAAAAATGAAAAATCAGATGATTATATCAAATAGCAAAGAAAAAGCATTTGACAAATTAATATGCCCATTCATGACTAAAACAAACAAACAAACAAAAAACAAAAAAATTCAGAAAACTGCAATAGAGGAGACTTTCTCAGCTTATTAAAAAGCACCAATGAGAAATTTACAACAAACATGTAATGCTGAAAGACTGAATATTCTGCCCAGAAGATTGCAAATAAGGCAAAATGTTCATTCTCATCAGTACTGTGCAAAATGTAACTGGAAACTCTAGCTAGTGAAATAAGGCAAGAAAAGGAAATAAAAGTCATACAGATCAGAAAGATTGTAATAAAACTGCCCCTATTTACATATTTACATATGATAATATGTATAAAAAATGTCAAGTAATCTACAAAAACCTTTAGAACTAATACGTAATTTTAGCAATGCCACCTAATAACAAAAATCAATTGTATTCCTATATACTAGCAATTAAAATGTGAAAATTAAAATATAATATCATTTACAACAGTTCAAAGAGAATCAAATACTTAGGTGTTTGTATAATAAAGGGAGAGACATACTATGCTCATGGATTGGAAGACTTACAATAAAGTTGTCAATTTTCTCCAAATTGACAGAAGTCTTAATTAAATTCCTATTATAATCCCAGCAATATTTCTTGTAGATACAGAGATGACTATTCTAAAATTTATATAGGAAAACAAAGGAATTAGTACACTTAAAATAATTTGAGAAAGAAGAATAAATTGGGAGAAAGCACTACCCAATTTTAAGACTCATTATATAGTTACACTAATCAAGACTGTGGGGTTAAAAAAAAAAAAAAAGACTGTGGGGTTTTGCTGGAGGGTAGACATAAAGATCAATGGAATACAATACAGTTGCTAAAAATAGCTCCATATGGGTACAGACAACTTGTTTTTGACAAAGGCACAAAAGCAATTTGATGAAGGAAGGATATTCTTCCAATAAGCAGTGTTGGAGCAATTAGATATCTAATTAAGAAAAAAAGAGAGAGAGGAAAGTAAAAGAAACCTGTTTTAAACCTTTCTATACAAAATGGATGAAAGATTGAAATGTTAAATGTGAAACTATAGATCTTTTAGCAGGTAACATTAGAGAAAAGTCTTTAAGACTTAGGGCCTAGCAGAGTACTCTTGGACATGACACCAAACACACAGTCCATGAAAAAAGGGAGAGAGAGAGAGAGAGAGAGAGAGAAGTTGACTTTGAGAAAAAAAAAATAAGTTGACTTTATGAAAAATCCTATAAGGAGGGTCAAAAGGCAAGACACAGACTGAGTTAAAATATGTGCTAACCATATATGTGACAAAGGCATCATCTTTGGACCATATTAACTCTCAAAACTCAACAGAAGAAGAAAAAAAGAGCAATTTAAATTTTATAATTAGAAAATGGGCAAGTCATGAATCCACCTATCACTGATGGCAAAGCATCATGTTAAAAGATGATCAACATCTTTTGAACATTAGTGTTAGGGAAATGAAAACTAATACTGTGAGGCTATATCACTACACATCTATTAGAACACATAAAATAAAAAATATTGGCAATATAAAATTCTGGCAAAGGTATAGAGAAATTGAATCTCTCATATCACTGATGGGTATACAAAATGATAGTCGCTCTAGAAAACAATTTGCCTTTTTATTTTTTATTTATAAAACTCAACATGTAATTACTATTTGAACTAGTAATTTCAATCATGGATATTTATTCCAGAGAAGTAAAAATATGTCAGTACAAAAGCCTGAGCATGGTTATTCATAGAGGCTTTATATCTGAGAGCCCAAAACAGGAAACAACCCTAAGTCCTTTAATAATAGGTGAATGGTTAAACAATTGCAGTATGTCTATACAGTGGAATACTACTCGGCAATAAAAAGGAAGTGATTATAATCACATTCAGTTTCATGGATCTCAAGGGCATTATGCTCAGTGAAAAAAGTCAACCTCAGAAGTTCACACACAGTGTGATTCCATCTAGAGACTCAACATCACAAAAGTGTAGAGATGGGAAACAGTGTAGTGGTTGCCAGGATTTAGAGATTGTGCCCATGGTAGAGGGGGCTAACAGGACAGGATTATAAAAGGGTAGCACAAGGGAAATCTCTGGTGATGGGATAGTTCTGTATCTCTGTGTCTTGACTGTAGTGGTGGTTATACAAACCCACATCTATGAATAAAATGGTGTAGAACTATATATACACATTGTGCCCGTGTCAGATCCTGTGTACTGGGTTTATGTAAGATGTAACCATTGGGGAAAAAAAAAAAATCACTGGGTGAAGGGTACACAGGATCTCTGTGTTCTAAGTTTGCCACTTCCTGTGAATCTATAATTATTTCAAAAGAAAAAGCTTGGAAAAGGAGGGGGTGCTATTAACTCATGAACAATGTAGATACATTGATGAGCTCTAATGCGGGGGAAATAGATTAACCGCTGCTACGCTCTTACAGACTGTCTGCCATAGATGCGCAGATTTGTGAGCTCATTGTGACTTGACTTGAGTGGAGCCTGGGCCTTCATGCTTGGGTGAATTAGAACCATGGCCAGATGCACAGCTCTGATCGCTGAGTCTCTCTGACTACCCCAAAAGTTATCTGTGGCAGCAGGGATGCTGCCAAAAAATAACTCCAAACTGCCAGGTCTGATGCCCCTAGAACTGCTGTGGCTTCCATCACCTTTTTGTTTTAGCTTAGGTTTGACCCAGATTTCTTGTTTCTCTTCCATTTAATTCAGTACATAGTCGTTGAGCACCGACTACCCCGGGATAAGCACTGCATCAGGCACCAGGTTCTCTATGGTCACTTACAGAAGAAATACGCTGATTAATGGGAAATGCTGAATCTGGTCCCACTATCTCAAAATCAATGGCCTCCTATTCTGAAGAGCATTTGGCCAGGGACCAATCCGTTCCTCACCAAACCAAACCAAACTAAATCAAACCAAACCAAACCAAACCAAACCAAACCAAACCAAACCAAACCAAACCAAGCTGAACGGAACCGAACAGTTAAGTAAATCTGCTGAGGGATTTGAAATAAGCCACAACTCATAACATATTTGTGTAGGCTCTCGACATTTAGCACAAGTGGCATTCCTCATGAAAAGATAAAAATTTTAAAACACAAAAATACACATAGGTTTTGACCTCATAGTAGTTCAGGAAGTCCATCCTAAGGAAATTCTTCAAAATATGGGATCAAACTATATGCAAGATGTTCATCACTAATATTAAAATATATAATACAAACTAAACACAAAGAATATTTCTATGTGAATCACATCACATTCTCAATCATGGAAACTATGTAACAGTATATGAAAACATTGAATGAAAAAATTAGAAAAAAAATTGTATGCACTAGAATTGTATCTATATATTGCAAGACTTGCAACATCCTCTCCTCTTTTCTATAATCTTTTATCTGTCATTAGTCATACAACTAATATACAATATCACAATATAGTGTTTTTGAAGATTTATTTATTTTTGAGAGCGAGCGCATAATGGCACATGCCGATGGGGGGAGGGACAGAGGGCGAAGGAGAGAGAGAATCTCAAGCAGACTTCCCACTGAATATATGACCCTAAGGTCATGACCTGAGCCAAAATCAAGAGTTGGACTCTTAACCGATTGAGCCACCCAGGTGCCCACACAATTTTTAAAAATAACAGATAAAATTAAATTTCTTTTAATTATTGTTCCTGGATCTATTCTTACCCCTTGCCAAATGCACAAACACACATAAGCACACATCCTAGGAATAACTTCTCTTATCAGTTTGGGGTGCTTCATCTTGAAGCCCCTTTTCTATACATTTACAACACTTATTGCTATGTTATGGCATCATGATCTATGGGTTATCCTGTTACTTGATGTTTATAGTCAATACTGATTTAGAGGTCATTCTATGCCAATACATATCTTTATGCCCATACCTACATCATTATTTAATTGCCAGGTTGTATCCCACACTGGACTTTTGAACCGTCTTTCCATCAATGGACATTTAGCTGCTTCCACTGTTTTGCTGTTTCAAAATTCTGCAATGGACATTAAAGTCTAAGTCCCTGCAGTTCACAAATGTCCTGTAATGTGATTATATTAATTTTATAATGAAAAACACATTTCAAAACAAAATGATTTGATTATATTAGCAATCATCTTATTGGGAAACCAATCATGCATTTTATAAAGCATTAAGGGAAAAAATGTACTTTGGACGGGAAATTCTAATTATCATGTATTAAATGCAAACCCAAATGACTCTCAAGTGTTTTCAATATTCTTTAAATATATTTTAATTTAAATTTTAAACACGATGTTCATGCAAAGGCAATGCATTATTTTCAGGAACTTCTAGGAGTAAAATTAACCCAGTGATATGGCTTTGTTGAGACATTTTTTTAAATTATATTATTTTTCTGTTGAGACCTTAGTAACAGTGATTTTTAAAATTTTGTTTGTCAGGTATTTTTGATCTCAGCTACTCTGTTGTATTTGCAGGGACAGAAAAATTCATTAGGCTTCAGAAGGGATACATTTCCACCTTCTAAGCTCCAGACATCCTAGGTTTTCTAGAGCTGAAATAATCTTATAATTAACCTTGCCTCTCCCTCTACTCATCAAGCTGTAGGAGTCACTCCCCAATCAAGATTAATAATCATTTGAGGAAATTTTTAATTATTCTTTTATTCAACTGACACAAACACTAATCTAGTGATAAATGTGTTTATTTAATGTAAAAGAGGAAAATTGGAAAATAAGCATCATGTTCTATCAGGAATAAATCAGCACACACACACACACACACACACACAGTGCCTTCCAGGTTAGTGCATTTATGAGACAGTCTATTGCATGAGTAAACAGGCATTTAATAAACAGTTCTAAACAGAAATAGCTAACTAATGAAGAAGGAAAATGTTAACCTAAACTTACAGATAACAATGCTGTTTGGCTTATAATCTAAGCCAAGTAAAAAGGTCAAACTGAAGGACAAGTTATGAACAAAATCTGTATTAGGTTCTTCTCCATCCCACGTTCCATTGCCTTGGTTTATGGGATCGTCAGATATTGTGTGGACAGTGACAATGACCTCTTAGCGGGTCTCGCTGGCCTTCTCCCAGCCATTCAGAACTGACACAAACAGCACATTTGTTCGTACGAGCACCTAAAATGCAGTTCTGATCATCAGCTCAAATCCAACAGAGGTGCGCCAAGGCTTTGGCAGACACTCACTGCCTTTTAAGAGGACCACCAGGTCTTTCAGGATCCACATCACCCAGCTGCCTAGCCACACTGCTTCCTCCTGCCTGTTCCCTTGCACCTTGGAGGTGCCACCCACCAGCACAAGCATGGATCTGCTGGTAGCTTTCCACACTGCCTGCTTCCTCCCCTCTTTATTTCACTCAAACATTCTCTGGTTGGACTGCTCTTCTCTCACCTGCCTTGACCGGGTGAGAGCTCTTCAGTCTTTAAACCCAGTCAACAACCTCCAGGAAGCCTTCTCTGACCTTGCCTTCCTGTCTGGGTTAAGTGCCCCCAGCAGTAATCACATGCGTAGAGGTCTAGCACTGTGTCCACACCTTATTTTAGTATATATCTCTGACTCCCTGTCCTTTCAGCAGTTGCAATTACTTGTATTTAAACCTCATAATGAATGTCTGGCATCATCCAGTTATAATTCACAAATATTTAAGTAAATAAATAGAATGAATGCATAACAAAGGAATGAGCTGCCTACACGTAGACACCAGAGCTTTTTCACTTGTTATTGTTTTTTTTCCAAAGGTTTTCAGTCTTTTCAGACCTAGGTCAGGTTATCTGTGTTCCCTGAGACCTCCCCAGCTGTTTAGGTCCACAGACATGAGGCTTCTCTTTTCTGAATTTAGTTCCCCCTTTCATTCCATTCCAATTTAGGATCTACCTGCTGGAGCTGGTTCAGGCCACAGGAATTTCTCTTAAACTATTGGTAGCTTGAATTAGCCACTGTCCGAGTATTTACACCATGGAAAATGACAAGCCCTACAAAAAAAGAGAGTTTTTCATTTTTGGAAAGCTAGCTGTTATATTTACCAGTACATACTTTGTGTGTGTGTGTGTGTGTGTGTGTGTGCATATATTATATATTACTTTTACTTTATGTATATTTTCCTACCCTAACAGTATTTTAAGACCTAAATGATAAGAAGACTATATTTTGTTTATACAAATAAAAAAAATTATGTGCTTACTTACTTCTAGAATATGTCTCATCTACTTCTAAAATGTGTTGTCTGGATGAAATATTGTCTTCAAGATCTAAGTGTAAAATAAAAACAAAAATAATGTGAGAGAAAGAGAAAAATCCATGCCACTAACATTCAGATTCACATAGCTACTATGACTAAAGATTAAATATTAGCTCTGGGGCTTCCTGGGTGGCTCACTGGTTTGGCGCCTGCCTTTGGCCCAGGGCGCGATCCTGGAGTCCCGGGATGGAGTCCTGCATTGGCCTCCAGGCATGGAGCCTGCTTCTCCTTCCTCCTGTGTCTCTGCCTCTCTCTCTCTCTCTCTCTCTCTGTCTATCATGGATAAAAATAAATAAATAAATCTTTAAAAAATAAAAAATAAAAAATAAATATTAGTTCTGTGTTTCATTACAGCTAAAAGAAAGAAAACTGGTATTTTTTATTTTACTTTATTGTCTGCTACTAAATAGTGGCTAAAAAGATAATGTACATTGGCACCAAACAAAAGCATAATGAAAAGTTATTTTTAACTCATGCTGGCCATACACAGTGTCATACCTTATTTTCACTTGGTCTCCACATCAACGGAGATCATTCTTATTACCATCTTGCAACAAAAAAGACACTGAAGCTTCGAGAGGTTACGTGTCAGCCTCAAGTTCATTCAGGGCTGGTCAATGTGTGCATGACCATGAAGGGTCATCACAACGCTGATCCATTGTCCCGAGTCATTATGTTATTCCGCTCACTGTGGCTACCAGGGTAACATCTATCATGAAAATTTCATACAACAGAACAAAACGTCTTTTCTGTGCTGATTATTTCTAGAAATATACTAAATAAGTAGAGGTCATGAATTTCAGAGGTAACTCAGGCAAGACAGTTTTGCTAGGGCTCATGAATACTGACCCTACCATAGCTGTCCAAGGATCTAACCGAACAGGACATGGATTTCCGAGCCCTGGAGGCATCATGCATGATTTTATTTTAACACTAATTTCCTCAAATGCTGCCCACCCATTTACCCAGCCCAAGAGCTGGATTTTCTATACCAGAAGGACAGTTCAAAGTTAAAGCCTAGATGTCATAGGTTTGGGTGAAAAAACAAAAATGAAGTCCATGTATAGGCCACATCTACTCACAGGTAAGAATGTTGCAGTGTGATGTATTATTTGAACTTTTATTAAGGTTTCAGTTGGATATGATTGCTTTGGAGTCTCTCACTGCTTTCCTGTAATAACATAAACAGTGGAATGACACAAACTCACAAGCAAAGAAGTTTGGCTCCTCAGAACTCTTGCCCAAATTATTAACAGATATCACGGGCAGTGAAGTTCCACACAAAAGCTACGTTTCTCTGATATACCCAGTCCCATGTAAGGTGCTGAGTAAGCAAGATGCAATCCCTGTTCGTTAGGACAGACATCTCATCGGAGAGAGAGAACCACAAGAACATAAGCTGTAGTGGGAAAGGGCTACCACCGGTGCATCTTCAGGATGCTGTGGCAGCACGGGGTGGGGGGGGGGGAGGTGTTAACACGGAGTGGGGTGGAGGAAGGGCCCATGGGATATGGAAGTGTTGAAAAGCTTTCAATCTCACTGGAGATGGATGCAAGCACTCACTTCTACTCGTCCGTCATTTTTCCGGATGTAGATATTCTTCGATGATCGACTGTACTATGAACTGGATGAAACGGTCTGTGCAACAATAAACCTGAGTCCTGTAACCTAACAAAATATACAGTCATGTGTGGGTTAAAAAGGTGCAATTAAGGGGCTCCCGGGTCGCCCAGTCAGTTAAGAGTTGACTTTTGATTGAGCTCTGGTCATGATATCAGGGTCATGAGATTGAGCCCAATGTCAGGCTCTACACTCAACACGGAGTCTGCTTGTCCCTCTCCCTCTGCTCCTCCCCCGACCCTTGCTCTCTCTCTGTCTCTCTCTCTCTATCAATCAATCAATCAAACTTTTTTTTTTTTTTTTAAGGGTGCAAGTAAGACTGTGTGGTCTTTCTGTGTAGACTGCATGATCCTGGCAGGTGCAGGAGGACACTTCCAGGAGGAAATGGCCCTTGAGCTTGGTCTAAAGAATACCATATAGGGACGCCTGCATGGCTCAGTGGTTGAGTGTCTGCCTTCGGCTAGGGTTGTGATCCTAGGGTCCTGGGATCAAGTCCCACATCAGGCTCCCCATGGGGAGCTTGCCTCTCCCTCTGCCTGTGTCTCTGCCTCTCTCTGTCTTTCATGAATAAATAAATACAATCTCTAAAAAAAATAAATAAATAAAGGATCCAATAAGGGGTGGTGACAGGCAGAGGATTCTGTATCATGGCTTTTATGATCATTGGTCATTTAAACATCTTTCCTATGGTTGATCTACTTTTAAACATAGTATGAATAAATGAATAGATAAATAAATGAACAAACAAATAAATAAATATCATCTCAGTGCATGTGGGGAATTCAAGTGCCAGGGTGATGTTGTGACTCAGAAGCTGGAAAAAAATGAATCATCAGAATGATAAACAGAATTAAGATAAAGACATGGTTGCAAAGCCTAGGAATGGAGGTGATAAGCACAATGTTTACAAAATGTTCCACACCAAGAACACCTGTTTGCTAGTCAGAGACTTAAAGTTTTTAAGCTGTGCACAACCTGTGGTTCGCATTCTCTGCTACCAACTCCAAATCTGTCCCAAATTTTCAGTGATGGACATTCTTCCTCTCTTAAAGCAGATCTATCTTTAATTCTTAAAGATGATTCATCGTCTTATTATTATGTGCAACTGGTTATTTCCTCTGAACAACTATGTTTTAAGATTTTATTTATTTGTGACAGACACAGAGAGAGAGGGAGAGACATAGGCAGAGGGGGAAGCAGGCTCCCTGTGGGGAACCCAATGTGGGACTCAATCCCAGGACCCTGGGATCATAACCTGAGCCAAAGGCAGACACTCAACTGCTGAGCCACGCAGGCACCCTCTTCTGAGCATCTTGAGCTCAAGAATGATGCCCATCCTCAGAGCATCCCCAGATCCACACACAGTACTTGTACATCGTGGGCATTTGGTGGTGTTGGTCTTTGGGATGCCTTAGAAGGGCTCTTGTTAGGTTTATTAACATTCATAAAATTACCAGCCGGTGCCCATCCCCACACGCTGGCATCCTTAATGAACCACTAGAGATGGCAGAGTGTGGCCCAGAAGCACATATGAAGGTTCCTTGAGTGACCTACGTGATGGCATGAATGAAGCCGCCCTTCATAATTAGCAATGATTGGACGGGCCAACAGATACACAGGATGACGGCATCCAAGAAGAACCAGTGAGGGCTGCTGAGATGCTCTCTCGTCTTCACAGCAGATGTGGAGAAACTTGCCTGCCAAGCTAGACGGCTAACATGGTAGACTAGGTGTTCCTCCCCCAGAGGCTATAGGAGAAGGGACACTGCTCTGCACAGAGCATCAGGCATAAATCACCTACTGATTCAGAGCCATGAGAGCCTCCTGCCTGAGACCTCCTCCCACGCCATTTACACCTGGATGCCACCAAGCCCAGCTCCGCTTCTCACGAGCTTTTCCTGCCCTCCTCGCTCCTGGAACTTGCCAGGGTGAAATGGCATCGGGCCTGCCTTTGCGAATCCTTAGTGGGGCCGTTGAGGACCTAAATTAGCTGGGATGGGTCCATTTGACAATCAGCAGGCCAAACTGGCACCTGCGGTCTGAGTCACTGCCTTTTAACTGTTTATTAAGTGGTGACAGTGACAGCTAAATCGTGAAGAGGAAGGGCCCTTTCTCTGTGTGTTCCGGTAACGTAATGCTCCATGAAAAGGCAAGAGCATTATTACCATGGGTGATGCTGACAGAGGAGGGGGCCGCGTCACTGCAGACCACAGGATGAGCACACAACCAGATCTCTCTTCTTTTGTCTCCTGGGGAGATGGTTTGTAGAAGTCATTCTAGGAGGTAGACCTCTCCTCTGTGGCCCTGGCTTTGGGCAGCTGAGACAAGCCTGCATCTGGAGGAGCTCTGGAGGCACTTTCAGCAAAATGAAGACCTCCTCCTCATTATTATAACATTATTATTACTTGAAGAGGCCCAGGAAGTGATCCCACGAGCTCATGAGCATGTGCCCTTGTCTGAGAGGCTTCCTGATTAACTGAGGTGGAGACCGGGCCTCTATTTTCCATTGCCTGGTGGGCAGGACTAAGTAACCTGGCCAGGAAAGGGGCCATTAGGGGGTGGACTCTTTCTTTCGGGGGCTACCTCACTGGGGGTCTTGGGAGGGCAGGGCCGGAGATGGACATGGCTTTCTTCAGTTTCACCTTTACTCAGACCTGTCTGCCCTCCTTGGGAGCAATCTCTGAATGTCAGTAAAATACACACGTGTGCACACATGAGTATGTACATGTGCGCGCGCGCACACACACACACATTTGTAACAGCACATATATTGTCTGCTGCAACCAATGCTAAGTTCTCAGTGTAAGCAGAACCCATGAATCAAGAGGCCAGAGGCAAGTGCCAGGAACTCAGATCTGAAGATCTGGGTTCAACACCCCAGAGCCCTTTATTCCGTGCTGTGCAGTTTTACCTTGGATGACTCTCTTGGTTCATCCATGCCCAGGTTTTTTAATCTCAAAATGAGATTAAGAATCCCTACTGTAGAGGATAGTTTTAAACATCAACGAATTCATACAAGATTTCTCAACCTCAGCACCATGGACATTTTGAGCCAAATAATTCTTTGTGGTGGAGGCTGTCCTGGGCATTGGACACTGTCTAGGAGGGTGGGAGGCATGGAGATGAACGATAACAATGAAGAAGCAACAATATTTACAAACCGTCTAAGCGGGCATACTGTATGTTAAGAAACCCGCCCAGTTGCAAAGTTATGGGGTCGGAAATCAGGTTAATGTAGCATGATAACATTTCGGCTCTATACTACCGTGAAAATGCTGTATTAAATTAAACAAATTCTGTTTCTTTCTTCCTAGTAAAGGGGAGGGGAAAAAAGAAAATGAGTAACACATTAAATTGCCAGGATATTAATTATACAGAGCTACATATTAAATGTTATGCATCTAAGGAGCTAATTTTCTTCACAATGTTATTATTACTTGTTACTTGTATAGCACCATTGATGTAAACATACTGTTTTATAAATACTCCCATAAAGTTTATTGCTCTTATATGAGTGTGCCATATAATTATGCATTTACCTTCTAATAAGCGATGTGAGAAGCACAACTCACTCACGGCAAAACTCTGCTGCATTCGCATCCATCTGACTTTCTAAAAATCTCTGGGTAGCAACTACAGTCATGTTGTGCTAGAAAAAGAATGGGTATCATCTGAGTAAACAAGAGTCTCAAGAAAAATCTATTTTTGTTATTTTTTTTTCTACTTTAAGGAAACAGGCCACTCTTTCTCAGAAAGAGTTTCACACCGTGGGGTATTTTTTGGAGGAGGGTATTTTTGGTTTTTTGTTTGCTCCTCCACCGGGCTGATCTATCCCTGTCAAGTCTGCAAGGCGAGTTGTACGTGGGTGGAAAGATAAACCACACCGAATGTTCTCGTTGAGAGTTAGGTCACCTTAAATACCGCATGGCAAGTTTCTTCAGAAGGGAGAAAAATGCAGCAAAAAGAAAACACACACAGAGAAATGATTGACATGCCAATATGGACTCTGTTCTAGAAGGCAGCTTAGCTTTTTCAGCCAAGATCACTCAAAGAGCAAAGGCCCTTCCTGCCCTTTGTTGGCCATGGGCAGGGAAGATGGTGGACGGAACACCTTCCCTCTGAGACCCCGTGGCCAGGCTCTCTCTGATGAAATAGCCATTGCTGGGCCCTGTGTGATTAGCCATAGAGCAATCCTCGCTCAGATGCATTTGCAGACAGCCCCTCAGAGAATGGAGTGTAGTCACTCTATTGGTCAAAAACACTCACAACTCTGTGGCTTTTTTCCTTGGTAATCTTCTCAGGGTTGGTAGCATTAAATATCTAAGACCTGGGAAATATTTATTTTGTGCATACCAGGCAGGACTCTGCATAAGAGCAGGTGACAATCTTCCATTTCCACCAGTGGGATTGTGGTCTCAGACTCTAACAAATACTTACTTCTTTTTTAAGAAAACGGGTTCGAAGTGAAAACTATGCATCCTTGGGCTTGCCTGGTCCGGGGATGTTGTGTAGCAGATGTTGTGTTGTCTGTTGGATGGATTATAAGGCCTGAAAACCTCCCAGTTGAGTCCCTTGCAAATTTCAAGGAATAGGAGTCCATGGTAAGGGATAATATTGATCTTAAAAAAAAAAAATAGTGATTTGAAATAACAAATAAATAGATATTTTAAAAATTTCCATCACAAAGGCACCTGGGTGGCTCAGTCTGTTGAGTGTCCAACTCTTAGTTTTGGCTTATGTAGTGATCTCAGGATCCTGAGATGTAGGCACCCCTGCCAACAGTCCCTCGCCCCCGCCCCATCGCACCTTCCCCATCCCCCCATCCCTGTTAGACTTTGCGCTTAACAGGAAGTCTGCTTGGGACTCTTTCCCCCTCCTTGTTTCCCTGCCCCCCTTAAATAAATAGATAAATCTTTTAAAAGATCTCTATCACAGAAGTTTTTAAAAGTATCTATCTTTTTTTCCCTAATCTCAGATATCTCTACAGATATTTTAGTCTGGAGAAAAACTTTAGAAAATCTTTATTGATATAAGAGAATTCATCTAAAATATGTTTTAAACCCTCTATCAATGATTTCACCTAACTCTGTATTTCAAAATAGACTTCTATCATACCTGTTCAGTTTATCTGTAAAATATGCTGTATTCCCAACGGGAAGGGTCAGAAATCCTCAGCCAAGTGAAGGAGGAAGTCAGGATATGGGAAGAGTCATGACACTTTGATAAGAAAGCAAGTGTTTCCTGCCTTCCCACCCTGTAGGCAGTGAATCACCCATGCAGGAGAAGTTCTGGAATACTGTAACCAACCATTCACTCAGGGAATTCATTCATTCTGTTCACTCAGAGTGGTAACTTCAGGGTGTTTTATTTTTGTTTTCGTTTTAAGATTTATTTATTTATTTGAGAGAGAGAGAGAGCACACCAACAGGAGAGCAGGGGAGGGACAGAGGAAGATGGAGGAGCAGACTCCCCGCTGAGCAGGGAGCCCGAGGCAGGGCCAGGACCCTGAGATCACCACCTGAGCCGAAGAAAGGTGCTTAACTGATGGAACCACCGAGCACCCCAGGGTGGATTTTTTTAGTAGTTTGAGATAAATACTTGAGGAATTTGCCAAAACCCTGATCACCTCAGCTAGAAGTTGAATTAATTTAACACTTGATATTGCCAGAGATAAATTTCTAAAAAAAAAAAAGTAAAACAAGAAAGTTTACATGAGTAGCATGAGACAATAACTTAGATTGGAAATCGAAACACATTACAGTAAAGTCATTTAAATAGAAAGGAAAGCAAGGGCATAGCTAGTCATCGTATGTTGCATGTTAAGAAAGAAGTGATCTAATTCCTTTCATATGGGAACCACCAGATGCATCTTTGATTTATACTATTCCCTTACCCCTGAAAACTCCATGTGTGAGCATTCTGTCCTCATGCTTTGGGGGCTCTGCACACAACCTGCTCAGTGTGAAGTCCATCTGACAATGCAGCATCCAAGATCAATTCTTTTCTTAGAATAAATTTTACATAGGAAACAAACAGGGTTTCGATTAAATCACAAAACAATAGAAGCCAGATCCTCAAACCGCCTTCCCTAGTTTCAACAATTTGAAGTGATGTATGGTTGCTAATTGTTACCTCTCGAGTCAAATTCTGGCATTTTCCAGGATAGTCCACAATTACAATCTCCAGGCCTCTTGAAAGCATTTGTCAGCACACAGAGGGTGGGGAGTGCTCAACCAACCCAGCAGGGTACCTGATCCAGACTTAGGGGCTGCTGTAGGCTTCTTAGGGAAAAGGATTTCAATCATTAGTAGGACTAGTTTGGTGAAAGTAGGTTGGGAGGGTAGAGCTTCAAGCAAACCAGATATCAGGTGGGAAGGTCTGGAGTTAGAGAGCCTAGAACGTTCTAGGAGTTTAAAGAATCCCAGTCAGTCCAGGTCAGAGTATGAAGCAGTAATGGGACTGGAAGAAAGTAGGAAGTACTCAATGGTGGGTGGGTCCAGAAAGTTGAGTAGGAGCCAATCTTAATGTCTAAGGACCTCGACATATTTGTAAGCATTAAAGTTTTATCTTTGGAGGGTTCTTCTAGATTAAGGGAGGAATCCTTAAGAATTCCAAGAATCCAAAGAAAGAGAAGTTGAGCCCTGTCCCATGAAGAGTGTCTCCACTCAACAGTGGAGAGTGGTCTGTTCTAGGACCGCCTTTCACAGGTCGAGATCCCATTCATGCTTAGGAGACAAATGGTCTTAAGAAAGAGATTCTAATTAATAAACTTACCAATGAAAGGACCTAACATTAAAAAGAATAAAAATGTTTGATTGCTTCTGATTTAAATCTAGAGATTAATATTTAATTGATTATATTAACACATCATTATACTATCTTTTTAAATTTATTTTCCATTTAAAAACTCTAACCATGTGGCTGAAATTTTTGGAGAATAGTGAAGAGAAAAAACAAAAATCAAAACAAAATATCATTTTTGCTTCCATTAGTCTAATTCCACAAGTGCTTAGCACATCTTCAGTGTATTTTCTTCTAGCTCTTTTACCTGATGAGTGGGCATTTCACCACATTTGTGCTCATATTATGTACACAGTTTTAACCTTAATTTTCCCAAAGCATCATGTCATAGATATTTTTTTCTTATTAGCAGAATTATATAATCATCATTTTAAATAAAAAGATAATATTTAATCCAAAAATGCAGCATGATTTATCTATTCTCCTATTCCTTAGATTATGATCACAATTTTGTTATTATAAATAATTTATGTAAAGTTTCCAAGTGTTTTTGGATTATTCGTTTGGGATTGATTCCTAGATCTGGAATTTCTACTCAGTGTGTATCAATACACTTCTGTCTCTTTGTTCATATTACAAAATATTTTCCAAATGGATTATAACAATTTTCACTCAGACCAGATGCCCCAGAAGACAAGCCTTCTGGAGGACTTGTGGGGACTTAACCTCCACACTCATGCTCCACACTGTATCATCATTCCTGGTGGAGGAGGAAAGCTTGCTTGATCCATGCAGATGCTTATGGCAGCCCAGCAGAGGGACACAAATATGAGAATATTGTGCTTCTGGGCACAGTTTCACCTTTAAATTATCAGGAATCAGTTCTACATGGCATCTCCATGCATCTCAGACTGCATCTCCAAAAACATTTACTTAGCAGTCATGGAAGCAAATGTCTGTTTTTGCAGGGCAAAGAGCAGGGCAAAGGGCAGACGTGTTTTCTAAGCAGGATAATACAGCTAATATGTCCCTCAGGGGCAAAGTTGGGCAGGTTTGCTAGAAGGCCCTTTCCATGACTGAGATTTCCTGCACTCAGTGTTTCTTAGCTGTGACACAGACCCAGGTGTGCACAGCATGCTCCTGGACCCACCTCCGCATGACCTCACGAGCCTTGGGGACAAGCAGAATGGATGCAGACGTAAGGCTCCTGCTGCCTGTTGTGTGTGGATAATAAGCTAAATCCACGTAGGATCACACTTGCCTCATCAACTGAATCTTCAGAAGGGTGATGAGTCAGGCGGTCAGCTACAGAGGTCGTTGATGCTTAGTGACTGCTAGACCAAGGACAAGTCATATAAGAAGAGACCACCAATGCCTGTACAAGGGAGACTCCAAAAAGGGCAGAAAACATGACCTGGCTTCTGATGAGAATTGTTAATTTTATCAATTTCCCAAGGGCCTATGTAATGGCCAGAATATAACAGCTTACAGCCAAGTATAATGGTTAAGTGCTGAGGCTCTGGAATCAAATATACTTAGTTTCAACTGTCTGCTTCATTGCTTATTCTCTGAATGACCTTGAACATGCTACTCTCCACTCCAAGCCTCAGTTCCCCATGTATGAAACGAGATACTAAGAAGATGTGCTTAATGAGGTGATGTATTAAGGTGCATGGCATGTAGAGCAGGTCGTAGTATATACTGAATGTATGTTAACTATTAATTTTTTGGTATTAATTACAAGATTTGAATAGATTTCCAATCCCCAGGAGCTATAAATATTGATTAAAGCCAGATAATTTGGTATACAGAGAAATCTTAGTTGGTAATCAACTTAGTTCTCTAATTTTACTAAAGAAGAAAATGGAGTCCAGATCATGACCTGCCTTCTGCTGAACTGGGCATGGGATTATCAGTAGGTAGGACTGGGATGCAGGATCCTCAACATCAACTCAGTTACATGTTTTTTTGTTTTTTGTCTTTTTCCCAGTTACATGTTTGTTGGAATTTTAATTTCCCTATGGTCATCAAGTCATAGTTAAGTGCTCTGTAGATAGAAAGTGAGGAAAAGAAAGACAGATTAAGTCAAAGAAAACCTAAAGAAGCCAAGGGTTGCCACAGAACCACTCTTAAAACTAAGAGGATGGGAAGTAGTCTCAATTACCCTGGAAGGAATATTTCTGATGGAAAATAAAGACTGCACATTCTGTGTGTTAAGAGTTAAGTATTAAATAGCTTACACAGAAGGGAGATTCTGGGGTTCTCATTCTGAGAGAATATTACTTTGACAAATAAAACCAAATTTAGATCTTGCCTCCTAAAATCACATAAGAGGGCATGAAAAGCACCAATAGGGTAAAACAAAGGCACAGGCATGAACATCCGACAAAGAGATGTGCTAACTCAGAAAGTAAAGTGCCATTAATTCATAAATGTTGAGTAAAATTGTAGAACTCATCTCAAAAGTATCTGCATCCACAATTATATTGTCGTACAGGTTACATAAGCTAACGATTAGGAAAGCCTTAAGCAAGCTCTAAGACTCTATAGAAATGTAAACTAATATTAGCTAAAAATGTAAAGTAATATAATTAACATTTTAAATAATATTGCAGGGACATTTGATTAGTTAGGATAGAAAATGCTATAGTAACAACCCCTGTCTCTTAAGAGGTTTGCTAAAGGTTCATACTTCCCAGTCATGAATATTCTGTTGCAGGTTGGCAGTTTCCCAGGGCAATTTTCCTCCACAAGGTCATTCAACAATTCTTATTGCATTTATCTAGAGTTTCTGGGACTGCAGTGTGATGCCTTCTTGGTCACCATGACGGGGAGGGGTGCTTCAAGTCTGCATCCAACATTTTGCATTTTGGCCCAGAATTTGTGTTCATTCTTATATCTACAGCCCAGAGGCAAGAACTAACTCATCAAGCAGATAGGGATATGGGAAACAAACTTAGTGCTTGAGAAGATCCCCATTCTCTGCCACAGTCAAAAAAAAAAAAAAAAAAAAAGGCCCATTCTATTCCATGGATAATTTATAAGAGGATATCTAAGTGTGTAATGCATTTAGAAAGAGCTTCATGCCAAAGTCACTTAGAATCTTGACCAAAAAAATGACGGTGAGTATGATAAAAGGCTCAATTACCTACAAAACTCAAAGATTGAGAATATGTTATTATATAGAATGAATAAGCAAGATTTCACTGATTTTGAAAGTTGGATGAGACCATACAGACTGGTTAAATAAAACAGCATTCTTCCATTAGAGCACTGTGCAGTCAATACAAATAATGATCTTCATGGACAAATGTGGAAAGGGGAATTTGCAGGAAAATATGTATACAATATGACTCCCTTTACACACATACATACACACACTCTCAGACTACATTTACCAGGATCCCTTGCACTTCAGTGTGTCCATGGAGTTGAGCTGAAAGTTTGCTGAAAGGAAATGTCCCAGTACCTACCCTTCAGTCTACCTTCAGCCCCTCTCCTCACCGATGATTGTACCAATAATCCCTTGTCCAGAAGAGCTTTCATTCCAGGGAAAAAGCACAAGAGGAGTGCTGTGACATATATATCCCCATGTATATCTCTCTCTAATATCTAGATTCCCGCAGCATGTTTTCTCAATCCTGATCCTACCTGAAACTTACTCCCTTTACTTTCAGATTTTTTTCCTCCTCTTTCCCTCACCTATTATTTTGTGTCAAGGTGGATGGATGATAGAGCTTACATTAATACAACTTACTACAGACTAAAAGCCAACTAGTAAAAAAAGGGGCTAAGTATGGTCCTTGTATTATCCCTGCTCCTCAAGTACTAGTACTAGTATAGAAATGGGCATCTCTGCCTATTTCCTAGCTGCTCCCTCATGCCTATGAGTGCATCTGGCACATAGCAGAATCTCAAAAATAATGTGTAATAAAAGAATAAATGAATAAAGATTGTTGTTGGAAAATACCACTCATTGTGAAACCCTTTCTACTGTCATGAAGTAGAGAGTATTTCCTTTGGCACCAACATCGTTATCTTAGTGTTCAGCAACACTGACGTAGAGATGGGACAAGGCATGTTTCACAGGAAGTGGATATTTCAGAGTATGGTTCATTTCTCTAGAGCTGTTGACTAAATCACTCATGGACGTTAAAATAAATATGAATGCTATAAACAAGGGTTCGTGGCTGGCTTGTTGGCCTCCTGGGACTAAGGCAACACACAAATCGAATCTCTTCCTCTCACTGCCAGAGAATTCAATAAATTGATTTGACATTTGATTCCTGATAATCCATGACTTTGGAATGGGGAGAAGTGAGAAAACACTGAGATTGTGCAAAGCACAATTACCTATATTTAGCTTTAGGGTAGGCCTTTTGACATTCTTTACTTTGAATATGCTTGTGTCTGTCATTGGAGAAAGTCACCCTAAAACCGCATTCTGAAACCATTTGATGAAAAAGAGACTCAGAAATGATTGTGTCTTCGCCAATCTATCCTTTCCTTATCATTGCACATTTATGCTACCCAGGATGACTTAAACTATTAGAAAGATAGGTCATTGCCATGGTCACCATCATCATCATCACCATCACCATCATCATCATCATCATCATCATGTCCCTTCATTTTCTGAGCAACTACTATGTGCTGGGGCCTAAGCACATTACCCATATTGCTTGACTACTCCACAACAATCTTGAGCTATGTGCTAATATTTCCATGTTTTAGAAGAGGAAGCCAAGACTTAAACATTTACTTAATTTTCAAAAATCATATATTCAGTAAGTGACAAAACTCGATTAAAACCCAAGTTTACACAACTCTGGATCCTCTGGCTTACACATTACTCTGTGCACCAAACCATAGCTTCCTTTCATTTAATTTTGCACTTCTACCACTTAACTGAGAGGATGAAAGGATTTAATTATAAAAAACAACTTTTCTCTGAATATAAATATCCCTCAACTTCTGTTTGTTAAAAACAACCAGAAGAGAAAACATAAATGAAAATTGCCATGATGCAAACAGAAGTGACAACAAGGAGCCAAGGGCAAGAAATACAGCTGAGAGTGTCCTGCAAAGGCCTGCTTGCTTGCTCAGGACAATATCCAAAAGTCTGGTCTGGTCTATTCACAGATCCCACCATTTCATGTTGTAGCTTCAATTTTTGCTCTACTTCTCACGTATGGAGGTTAATGAGTCAGTGGCTGGCTGCCCCCAAATCCTCAAATGTAGGTAGTATATTTTGGAGCAATCCTTTTCATCCCTTGAACATTGCATTTCATGTGGGATGCTTCCTGATAATTCCCTGTGGGTGGTTCTGGCTCTTTACTCCTTTGCCTTTCAATGTTGGCCCTTGATTGGTAGAAATAAAAGTAGTCATTTTAGTGATTGCTGGATTGCAGTGGAAAGTCATAACAGGATTCCAAGACTACCTTTTCCTATTCCTAAAGAGCCCTGTATAGCCCTGAGATGCTCTTAGAAATTAGATAGGCATCTTGAAGCTGAAGGAATGGCAAGAGGAAGGCATTTCCTTTCCTTCCAACATCTTAGAGTAACCCTCAGAACACACCAAGAATTCTCTTTATTCTAACAACTACTTCCCTAGGTTTGTTCGAAGACCTAATTCAAGCAAGGCCAGGCTTTCATAAGTGGCAGTGGTTGGGGCTGAAACCGAAAGCTATGGTTCAGATGATGCAGGTCTATTGAAAGTTTTATGCATGTATGTTCTGTAATGAAGCAATCATAAAATTGAAATCGTGAAATGACTGGTGTTCACCTGCCTTTCCATTTTCCAAGTAATTATTTGACTGTTCTGGAATTTAGCAGCCTACTTCTGCTATTTTTTTTTAAACTTTCATGAAGATGAAAAAGAGAAACATTTATAAATTGCACTAAAGGTAGAATGTGCTCAAAAGATGCAAAGGTACTTAAAAGGTACTGGAACAAACACCGTGTTTCTTATTCCTGGGGTCTTACAAAATTTTGAATATGTGAGTACAATATTAAAATAACATTGGAGAATTTTTTCCTAATTTCAGAAACCCTCCATGATCTAAGAAATGTTTTTTAATTATATTTTGGCTTTCGTAAGAGTTGGACCATCACCAGACATTATCTCTTTCAATCTGATACTTTAGAGGTTGGTGGTGAGCCAACTCAGCCCACCCTTGTTTTTCTAAATAAACTTTTATTGGAACACAACCACGCCCTCCTCTTTATGTCTCGTCTATGGAAGTTCTTTATGCTACAAAGGGAAAGTTGAGTAGATACAACACAGACATCAATAAAACATGTATTATCTGCCCTTCACAGAAAAAGTTTGATGACCCTGCTTTAAATAAAGCAGAGGTTATAGTAACTGGAATTAGGCTTATATGTATAGTGTATTTCTGAAATAGAGCTAAATACAAACCTTAAAATTCTGAACCGCCATTATTTTCAAATACATCCCATTTGTAGCTGCTAAAAATAGTGCCTTATCACTTTCTTTACTTCTTAACAAAATGCACTAAAGAAGAAACGAACCTAATGATGTGGACAAAAAGCTTATGACTGAATCTCCCATGGACCCCAGAAAGGTTTGAAAAGCAAACTCTACTCAATGGGTTCCCGACCCATCCCTTTCCTCTTGACAAAATGAGAAGCATGGCCTCAGTCACAGCTTCCTGGGCAGCAAGATCAAAGATGTGTGTACATGAGAGCATGCCAGGGGAAGGAAGCGTAAACGCAGGGGTTCTCAACCTCGGCTTCACATCAGAAATACCTGGGGAGATTAAGCAGCAGCCAATGCCAAGTCCCACCACAGACCAATTGAATCAGAAGGTTGGCTCTGTGGCCAGGACGGCAGAAGTGTTTAAAGTTGACCAGCTGATTCCGCTGAGCCAATGGAGTCAGGATGGCCTGGGCTCCTGTAATGGAGGAAGCTACTCCTTATGAGGAAGCCTCTTAACATCTTTGGCCTCTTCTTTTCAGTTTATAAATTGAGGGGATTGAAATGAATTTCTCAGAAGTCATTCCCATCTGTGGCTTTAAATTCAGTTCAATGGAATTAAATTAGTTTCCCCAGAAGAGGAAGCATGAGAATTGTGACACCCTCTGTTACCAAGATATATGCATCATGGGAAGAGCAGACAGGAATGGATTCATCACCCTGGGGACTTGGGATAGAAGATCTGATGATGTTCGTATTACCACTGTGGGCTCAACGCCCCGGACGGGAGAGAAGCAAGACGGGTACCAGATAAGCGCTGTTCTTACTGGCTTCTCTACGCCTGCTGGGTCTGGCTCACTTCTATCTATAGGCAGTAACTGAACGTGTGCGCTGAGGCTCACACTGGGCAGGGAAAATGGTGGAGCATTGCATGTGAGGATATTTAATCTGGAGTCAAATTAAGATGGGTCGGATTCTGGTCTGTGACTTCTTAGCTGTGAGACAGGATTTCTTCATTCTCTCCGGGCATCAGTTTCCTCATCTGAAAGAGAGCAGTAATAATGGTCTCTGTTCTAGATTCATGGTGAGGATGGAATAGAATAATGCATTAGAAAAGCCTCGGAAAGTTCTAGTCACAGTGGAAGCCAAAACATAATTCTTGTCATTATCATCATTGCTAGCATTGTGGTGATACCTGCGCAATAGCCAAATGCATCGAAGTTCCCAACTATCGATGGCTTTACATCCATTGTTACAAAAGACACTTTAAAAACTTGATTTTATTAATATTTTATGTGCTTTATAACAGCAAGATGGGAAGGTATCTTTTCATATAAAATGTTTCAGGCAGTCACAGTAATAGCAGAGGATGGCATACATATCAGTGTGCAAACCCATTCTGTCCCCCACTGCAGAAGGCACAGCTGCCCACATGCATGGCACGCTGTGACTGTACAGGTGTGTGTCCATTAGCAATATATGGCATTATTTGGAAGTGTTTTCAAACATTGTATAAATCATTTCATATTGTATGTATGATAATGAAACCTGCTGTTTTTGCTTGACATTATGTTTTTGAGATTTATTTATATTAATGCATGCAACTCGGTTCCCATCCAGTCTAATTGCTATATTCTATACTATTTTATGATTTTGCCACAATTTTTTTGTCCTTTCCTGTGTCAATGGATATTTGGGTTGTTTCCATTATTCCATAGTAAAAAAGAAATGGTTCAATGTCCATTTGGAAACATATTTCCTTGTGTACAGCGTGAGAATTTTTGAGGAGTAATTAAGGCGTAGCATAGGCATATCTTTAACTTCTCTGTCTCCTTTCCTGGTTCTTCCTCATCAACTAGATTTCTAAATGTTCATGTGCCCAGAGCTTAGTCATCACACCTCTGCTCTTTTCTGTCTGCCCTAATTATTAGGGGCTGTTACCTGGTATTAGTCTTTAAACATCACCCAAGATTACTCTCTCCAGTCTGGACGTAAGCCTTGAAAGTCTACCTTCTACATACCCACTTGTTCACTTACTACCTCTTCTTAGATGTCTAAAAGGAATGTATGATGGACACTGTGAGTATTCACCAATGGTGTCTCTCTTCCAGGCACACGCACTGTATGTCTCATAATGCATTTTTTAAAGAATCTTTGAGAATAGTTGACACACCATGTTACATGAGTTTCAGGTATACACCATTGTATTTTGACAAGTTTGTACGTTATGCTATGCACACCACGTAACACTTCCATTGAGGTGGGTGAATGTGACTACTCATCCAGAAAATAAGGACTATGTTACATGTACTAGGTTTTCCTGGGAAGTTGAGTTGCAGAGATCTCATGCAGGAGATTATTGGAGCCAGACCTTTAGGGAGGTCTGTAAGAGAGTGAGAGGAAGAGCATTGAGAGAAGTTCACTGCGATGCAATTACAACAGAGCCTGAGCTGATCCTGTGAGGGCTGTGGAGCTGGGATGGACCATAGAGTTGTTCCAGATTGAGTCGAGAGCTGCCTGTGTTCCCAGGTCGACTGTCACTGGAAATGGCCCCTTTAGGGAGAGGACATTACACTGGGCTGGATGGTTCTCTTTATAGGAGACAATCTTAGAGGAGGCACAGAGGGTGATCCATGAATACCTGGCTCTCCAACAGCAGACATAATGAATGCTTCAGACCCCGTGGGGAATTCTGGGCACTGCACCACTGTACCCACTGCACATCCCCTAGCAGAGACAGTACAGGGACCTTGTCCACATTTCCAATCTCACCGTTCTCTTTAGCAATGAGTGTAAAGACTGTGAGTAGCAAAGGCAGAGCCACATCACTAAGTCATTGCATAAAAAGCAATTGGCCAGGAGGATTGTCCAATCTACGATGGGCATGGCCTCGGTGAGAAACAAATGTGATTTCTAACACTGAGATTTGTCTTTGTCACCACAGCATAAGCCTGGCCCAAACGGACCACTTTAGTACCTCCGAATGAATATGTGCAAAACCAAGTTCCTGATTTGCCACCTCCTACAGTCTTCAGGATCTTAGTTAATGGAAATTCCATTCTTCCAGGCTATAAATTAAAAACTCGGGTACCACGCTGAGTCTATTACAAAGCCAGTTAGCTCTTCCTTTAGAATGATCAAGAGTTATTCACATCTCACATCTCCAGCATTACATCTGGTCCAAGCCACAGGCATTTTTCTCCTTGATTAATGCAGTAACCCCCTAACTGATGTCCTCTTTCTGCACTCACTGCCCTCTAATTTAGCAAAGAAAACAGGTTGATTCTATAAGACATACTCAGCCTCAAACCCTCCAGGAGCCCCATCTTACTCAGAGTAAAAGCCAAATCTTCCAAGGAGCTACAGGCATTATGTCATCTGGCACTCATCTGGCATTGTACTTCCAGTGGTTCTTGTAGCTTCATTGACTTCCTTGCACTTTCAGCACACCCAGCATGCTTCTCACTTAAAACATTTGTGCTCTCTGTCCCCCTAGCCTGGAATGATCTCCTCCAGATATCCACTAGATCTCTTACTTCCTTCAGGGCTCTACTCAGATGTCCTCTCAATACTGAGGCCTTCCCTAACCACCACATACTTTTAAAAGAACACATAAATCAATGAGGCTTGGGATCCCTGGGTGGTGCAGCGGTTTGGCGCCTGCCTTTGGCCCAGGGCGCGATCCTGGAGACCCGGGATCGAGTCCCACGTCGGGCTCCCTGCATGGAGCCTGCTTCTCCCTTTGCCTGTGTCTCTGCCTCTCTCTCTCTCTCTCTCTCTCTCTCTCTGACTATCATGAATAAATAAATAACATCTTTAAAAAAAATAAATCAATGATGCTTTATTGTTCTCTAGACCATGTGTCATCGTGAGATACAGTAAATATTTTTAAATAATAAGATTAGCTCCGCAAGGGCAGGACTTTCTGTATTACTCACTGCTGTATCCGCTATACCTAGAATAGCCACTCTCACACTGAATATATATTTATTGAATAAATGATTTGAGTATACAAAGCTGCCCATTACTACTAATGCTTTATAGAGTATATTGAATTTTCTATGAAAAACACTACATGCATTTAAGAGCAATTTTATCTCTTACTTAAATCTTTTAAAAAAATATGCAACACTTTGTGAATTTGCATGTCATCCTTGCTCAGAGGCTATGTTAATCTTCTCTGTATTGTTCTGATTCTAGTCTATGTGCTGTCAAAGTAGGCAGTTAAGTCTTAGTAACTTTCTTTTCTTTTCTTTTTCTTTTCATATTGCAATGTCTAAGACCTTCGGTTCAACTCCTGGTGATCTTTTTGCATGAAAGAGCTGAATTTTATCTCGTTATTTTTCTGTATCTAAGGAAAGTATTATGTGGTTTTTTTCTAATAAGTAATTGATTTTTGTTGTTTAACCATTCTTAGGTCCCTGCAATAACCTGCTTGATCTTGGAAATCTAGGTCAGAATGCAGACCTTGAGAGACATGGGCCACAGATTCTGACTGAATGAGGCCTTGTTACCATCCCTTAAAGACAACTGTTTCCATATCACAGACTGTTCACTGACCGGAAGGAATGGTGTTTCTTGAAGCTATTTGAGGCAAAGTCAGTATTTTCATGAGCCTCCCACATATTATGAATCAATAAACCAGGCTGGAGATGAAGTTTGATAAACAGGAGAGCTCACCTTAAAATATAGTGGTCAGGAATTAACTAGTATCAAGAGACTGTTGCCGTGTATAAATGGAGCCCCAGTGTTGCTAGATCACCTGAAACTGGGTCAGGGAGATAGGCATCTGGATTCTTAAAGTATAAACTAATTTTTAAATGCTTTTAATTAATTTAAATGTGTGAAAGAAGATATCACATGGTCCAACCATAACATGTCACTAGGCCAAGTTGGGCCTTTGCTGTTTGAGACCTCCAGTGTACCAGAATCCATTTGTTTCCTTCTTCGGTTTTAACAGACATTTTAATTCTTTTATCTTGATTCCTCATTTGTAAATTGTGGGTGACAATAATCATCTCACGGTGCTGTGATAAGTAGATACCTTTCAGAAGCCTAAAAGTGATGTTGAAATAAAAGAAAGTCCAGTATGGTTTCCAGCCTGGGGGTGCATCATTCTAGATGAAAAGGGGAAGGAGCCAACTTAGTTGCTGTCCATTGTCCCTTGAAGAAACCAACTTTGAGGGCAGCCCATGAAATAGATCAATGTAAGGAGCAAGAAGTGAGGGATAGAAGCTTTATTTTTAAAAAATAATTTATTTAACAGAGAGAAAGAGAGAGGGCACAAGCAGGCAGAGCAGCTGGCGGAGGGCGAGGAAGATGCAGGCTCGGCGCTGAGCAGAGCCCCACACCCGGCTCAATCCCAGGACCCTGAGGTCACGACCTGCTCTGCAGGCAGGTGCTTAATGTCAGGGCCACCCAGGTGCCCCTAATAATTTTCCTTCCTGCTGCCAACACACCCCAAATATGACCATTTACAAAAAAAAAAAAAAAAAAAAGGAAGTATTAAAACTCTCCTTGCTAGATGTCCGGGCGGGTCACATCAACTATTCTCCCAGGAAGCTTGGAGTACAGTCCCCGCCCGATAAGGTGGGGGTGCTCGGCCCATTTCCAGTCGTTCCCTTTCTATCCCTTTTATCCCTTCGTGTCTGCAAGGCCAGGCGCTGCAGGACCCACGGGCAGCTGTGACCAGCTGGGTCCAGTCCTCAGGGAGATGGGAGACTGGAGAGGGCGATCGGCCAAACGACGGACAAGGGCACTAGATAGTGGGGGGCGGGGGGCGCCCCCAGGCACCCGTCGGGGCCCTGCCAGTGCCCTGCCCTCGTTCTGCGACTTTGTGCCAGTCCTGATGCTGGGGGCCAGGTGCGATGCAGGCGCGGCGAGGCCGGGCAGGTGCCCTGAGGACCCAGCGGCGGGCATCCTGGGTGTCCTGGCCCCAGAGAAGCAGAGACCTTTGCAGACGCAGAAGCCTCCGGAGGGCAGGGCCGCGGGCGCCCCAGGACCCCGAGAGGGGCCCAGACCGGGGGAGCCCCCCTCCCCGCAGCCCTCCAGCTGGGGGCGACGGCGGGGCGCCAGGGGGGGGGGGCGCACCTGCGCTGACGTCAGGCCGGCTCACCTGCCCGCGCGGGCGGAAGGGCGCTGCGGGCGGCGCGGGGTCCGGGGGCGGGGGCGGGGGCGGGGGCGGGGGCGGGGGCGCACCTGCGGAGCCCCACAAACGAGGCAGTGACGGCCGCTGATTAAAATGCGGAGCCCGCGGGAGGGCGAGGCCGCAGCTGGACCGCAGCGTCTCCGGCCCGCGGAAAAGCCCGGCTCGCAGCTGGAGGGAGCCGCCGCCGGCCTTTGTGCCCGCCGAGGCCGTCCCCGGGCGGAAGCGCGGGCCGCCAGCTGTCGGGCATCGGAGACGCGAGAGCCCCGGGGCTCTGGGGGGGCCGCGCACAGGCCACGTCAGAGGAAACGCGGGCCGCCGGGGGCTGAGGAAACCGTGGGCCGCCGCTCCCCGAGCATCAATAAGGCTTTCAGAGGGCGCCGGAAAGCGGCCCCGGGGAGGGCGGCGCCCCCCGCTGCACCCGCCGCCGCCCTGCACGCGCGCAGACCCCCGACCCCCCCCCCCCGGGCTCCCCGCGGCCCCGGGACCCCGCCCCGGCCCAGCATCCACCCCCACCCCGGGACCACCCCCCCGGGCTCCCCACGGACCCGGGACTCCGCCCCGGCCCAGCATCCCCCCTCCCCGACCACCCCCCGCAGCCCCGGGAACCCGCCTCAGTCCCAGCATCCCGCCCCCCCCCGGACCACCTCCCGCGGCCCCGGGACCCCGCCTCGGGCCCAGCATCCCCCCGACCATCCCCCCACCCCGCGGCCCCGGGAACCCGCCCCGGCCGAGCATTCCCCCACCCCCGGGACCACCTCCCGCGGCCCCGGGAGCCCACCCCAGGCCCAGCATCCCGCCCCCCCCGGACCACCTCCCGCGGCCCCGGGACCCCGCCCCGGCCCAGCATCCCCCCCACCCCCCGGGACCACCCCCCCCCGGGCTCCCCATGGACCCGGGACTCCGCCCCGGCCCAGCATCCCCCCCCGGACCACCCCTCGCAGCCCCGGGACCCCGCCCCGGCCCAGCATCCCCCCCCCCAGTACCACCTCCCCGGGCTCCCCGCGGCCCCGGGACCCCGCCCCGGCCCAGCATCCCCCCCCCCAGACCACCCCCCCCCGGGCTCCCCACGGCCCCGGGACTCCGCCCCGGCCCAGCATCCCCCCCCCCCACCACCCCCCGCAGCCCCGGGAACCCGCCTCAGTCCCAGCATCCCGCCCCCCCCCGGACCACCTCCCGCGGCCCCGGGACCCCGCCTCGGGCCCAGCATCCCCCCGACCATCCCCCCACCCCGCGGCCCCGGGAACCCGCCCCGGCCGAGCATTCCCCCACCCCCGGGACCACCTCCCGCGGCCCCGGGAGCCCACCCCAGGCCCAGCATCCCCGCCCCGCCCCCCAAGACCACCCCCCGCGGCCCCGGGACCCCGCCTCGGGCCCAGCATCCCCCCCCCCGACCATCCCCCCACCTCGCGGCCCCGGGAACCCGCCCCGGACCCAGCTTCCCCTCCCCCCCCCCCCCCCCGCCCCGACCATCCCCTCCCGCGGCCCCGGGAGCCCTCCCCAGGCCCAGCATCCCCCCCCACCTCCCCCCCCGCAGCCCCCGGAGCCTTCCCCGGGCCCAGCACCCCCCGCCGGCCCCCTGCAGCCCCGGGAGCCCGCCCCAAGCCCAGCACTCCCCTCCCCGGGGCACCGCCTCCCCCCAGTCCCTCCCCGGCAGCCCCAGGAGCCCGCCCCAGGCCCAGCACCCCTCCCAGCCCCCAGAGCCCGCCCCAGGTCTAGCCCCCAGCCCAGGCTCCCCCCGCCCCCACAGCCCCACCGCCCTCCCCAGGCCTGGGGGGGCATCTCCTTCGCCCCCCTGGCCGGCCTCCAAGGTCAGCTCCCTGTCTCTCCCAGCCCCACCTCTGGGCCCCCCACGTGGAATCGGGGAGTACTCTTCGGTCTTGCACCCCAGGAACCTCTGCTCCGGTTCTTCCCGCTGAGCAGCTATGACCTGGCGTTTGTCAGGCCTTGTGCCACCTGCTAGGAATAAAGGGTGAGCTCAGGGGGCTCTGGCCTGGGGGGGTTCCAGTCCCTGAGTGTAGACAGGCAGGTGAGTGATGAAGGCAATGTTGTGTGGATCCTCCAAGAGAGAATGTGATTGGGCTAAGGGGGAAGAGAGGAAGCCATCTGCCACCCTCCTTCCCGGGCCCTGGGACACCGTGGGCTTGAGGGGACTGGGCCACCCACCCTGTTGCGGCCCCTCCTTCACCCACCTGTCCGGATTCCCGCTGCAGCCTCGGGCCTGCCAGGTTCGCGTCCTAGGATTCCCCTAAACCGTCCAGTGCGCTGGTTCTTCCGCTTGTTCCTACATGAAATTGAAGACCATCCTCATTACCCTTTCGGGTCACTCTTAAGTAAGAACAACAGCAAATCACTTTACTTGATATCACAAAATACATAGTGGTTAAATCACAGCCGCCCCGCGTGGTTGCCGGCCCTGAGAGTGAGCAAACGTAGGGCATCATCCCCAGCTAGACCTGCAGCCCTGGTGGGCTTCTTAGCCCTTCTTCACCGGGCCCCTCCTTGCAGGCTCCGAGGCCAGGACGCTACACCTGGCCCTTCAGGGTTAGGGAGTTCGGGAAGGGAGAGGGAGGCGATGAAAGTTCCTACTCCTCAAATTCACGCTGGCACAGCAGGTGTATAAAGCTGACCCTCTCTCCCCGGAGGTGCTTTTGTGGGGTCCTCACAATGTCCCCTTACCTTGGGGGCTCCTTACCTGCAGTGCTCTGGATGTGGAAAATGTGGTACCCCCCCCCCTTTTTTTTTCTTTTTTAATAAATCAGGCACCAGGCAGGAAAGCAGAAGCTCCCTGGTTATCTTAGCAGAGAGTACTATCTAGGGAAAGGGCGAGACAAGCATCAACTTAAAGACAGACAAGGCCCTTGGAATCCCAGAGCTACAGTTGGTGTAAGGGTTACCTGCCCTGGGTCCAGGGCAACAGAGGGAAGAGATCAGGTCATGAGAACGTGGAGGTTTGGAGGAGGACCCTGCCGGGAGCTGGATCCCAGCCTGGGAGGAGGGTGCGGCCCGCTGGTGCTGACTGCGTGGGAGCTTGAAGGCAGGAGCCCAGGCAGCTGGGACTCCGACTTCTGAAGAAGGAGTGTTGCTTAGGGAGAGAGTGCTGGGCTGCTTTGAGAAACATGGACAGCACCAGAAACCGAGATAAGGCCCTGCCCAACTGACACTGCAGAGAGAAGCAGGGCTGCCATGCAGGCTGCTGCCAGGAGCAGTTGTGCAAGAGGGACGATGGGGCCCCTCCTTCCTCCAGCCTGTCATCCCACCCCAGGACCTGTGCGGGACGGTTCGGGAGCCCTGCCTGGCAACGGAGAAAGGTGGTTTTCAGCCCAACCCTGGCATCACAGAGCATAGCGAGGTGGATACGAAGCAGAGGGCTGCTTAACAATCTGTGCGCCATCCCTGGTGGCCACTTTATTTTGGTCCTCAGCATCTAGGCATCAGGGTACTCTTGGGTCAAGTCTTCTTTCCAGAACCTCGAAGGGACCGTCTAGGACAGCACTGAGTCTAACCCATCTGCTGTCCTGCTCACAGCCCATGGCTTGTGAGGAATAATCGCACATCCTTTGCCCAGAGGGCCAACCTCCCCTTCACCCAGCTTTCACAGTGGCACGCCCACCCCAGAGTCTCTCAGGAGGGAATCAGGGGCTAGGGTCGTGTGTCAGCCAAAATACAAGCCACAGATATCCAGGCTTCTGAGCGATTTCCCGTAAGTAAATACCTTGTCTTTGACTTGAGATACGAGGGAATGTCCCTCATTCCTGTAGCACATCAAGACTCACACTAGAGAAATCTTACCTCCACTCCAGCTTCTTCTAAACTCCTCAGATCATGGGATGGAGGAGGGCTGATGCATCATGCGGATTGGTTTTCTCCTCTTCTTTCTGAAATCCAGCCTCAAGATCTTGCATCTTGTCCTAGAAAATGACATCTGTCCATCTGTTAGGGCCTCAACTGAAATCTCTACTTCTACATGCGGTTAAATTTTAATTAACAAATTCAAAATTAGAGGGAAAGTATTACATGTTCTATAAAAAATGTAATGTATAGATTCACTTCCCTACCATATAGGGAGCACTGGCAAGGTAACAAAGAGGAAGAGACATCGGTCTTTCCTATGGCATATGCATGAGCTAAAGGGAAGATAGAAATATAAGGAAATAATTAGAATGTGGGATGCAAAAATTAAAGGGGGGGGGGGGCTTTGATGAAGAATGCAGAGATGAAGGAACTGAGTTTTGCTCAATAGACCAACAGAACAGGTGCCTAGCATGTGTGACCTGGCCAGCTGGAGAAATAACTCAAGACTTTGTGGACAGGGACAGCAGTACCTGCAAAGGCTTAGGGGCATAAGATAGAAGTCCTCAGAGACAATCAGGAAACCGGCTAGTGAGGGGGTTGCCACCAGGCTGGCCAGGTCACACATGCTAGGCACCTGGATCTGCTGCCATCACCCACGGAGAGGACACCCAAGCTTAGATCGAGGATGTTGTTGTTTTATTTCCTTAAATGAAGACAGAAAAACTTGAATTTGAGAAACTCGTTAGGAGGTAGATGTTGCAAGAATGCACATTCTCGAAAAATATGCATTTCTGAACTAAGACAGGGAGAGGGTCTTGTTAGGATTTTAGAGGGAAAGTTGGGTGGGCGACTCACTGGATTTAACAACTCAGGGGCAGAAAGGCAAAATTCATCCAGAAATTTTACATCATGAAGCTGGTTTTATGGCCCTGCCGTTGACAAGAGTTTGGGGAGCTGGGGAAGCAAGTGATGAGAAGACACGAGTGGTAATGAGTCTGCGGTGAGAATGGGGGAGTCAGGAGACAGCTTGGGGTTGACAGCAGAGCCCAGGAATCACTGCCTTACAGATTTCAGTCTACACTGTTCTCAACCCTATGGCACAAAGCCATGGGAAAAAACGGATATTAGAACATAATCATTGAAGTTGCTGATATGTCAAGTATACATATATTTTACGCATGTGCTTATTTGAAATCAATCTTTGTAGATGTTAAATAAACCTTCTACTTTGTCCAAATGACTGTTTAAGAGACCAAGGAGAAAGACTGGTCCTTTCGAAAGACAGGTCACTTTTTTTTTTTTTTTCCCTCCTAAGGAACACCTTATTTACAGCCACATAAAAATGCATTCAAAATCCAAATTTTGTTGCAACACAGTGACATCTAGTGTTCAGTTTGACTAACACCAAGAGGCTGTTCCCCAGGGAAGCGTGGAAGAGCATTTGGACTTAAAAGTCTGACCTGGGTTTTAAAGGAAAAGTTGTAGAGGAAGAGCAAAGTCTCATTATCTGGTCTTGTTTCTATTAGGTCTAAAGCTCCACCGGGCCACAGACACACAATCGCATGTGCGCCTCCGGGTTCGAGGTTACGCTTTTAAACTAGAACCATGGATCCTCCTCACCTGATGGAGGTCTTCCCTGGCATATTTGGTTTGGATTAGGAGTTTTAGTTGATTGTAATATAATTATTAGATCTTGGAGTGTCAGTATGCTTTAATGATACTCATTAACAATTTTTATGTCAATATAATTGTGCCCAAATATTATTTTGTCCTGAAATTGCAAACGTGGTTTGCAGATACATTCTGAACGATTAGCTTCATGACAGAGACAAGGAAGGTACCTGCCGGTCTTGCTGGTTTTCCATGGGTAGAACGGTATTTCTGGGGGAGCCAGAGTGGGACTCAGTCAGTTAAGGATCTGCCTTGGGCTCAGGTCATGATCTCGGGGTCCTGGGATCGAGTCCCGCATCAGGCTCTCTGCTCAGTGGGGAGTCTGCTTCTCCCTCTCCCGCTCTCCCTCCCCCTGCTTGTGCTCTCTCTCTATTTCTCTGTCCAATAAATAATTTTTTTTAAAGCATAGCATTTCTGAGTGCGTGTAGCTTGATGGTAGGAGCACTTCCCCAGAAGTTAGATGTCCCGTGTTTTCCTTGATCGGTGACATGACCTAGAGAAATACACCAAACCCTGAGCTCCATCTGTGACTGAGGGTGTAGCACTGAGTGACGCTCCTCCCTTGTTGGTCCTGAGACTCAGCAAGGTGCTTGCTTCTTTCATTTCGTCGATTTGCACAACTCCACTTTGAGATGTGTGCTCTTTCCCTTGTTTTATAAATGAGGAAAGTACAACTCGGAGAGATGAAAGTGAATGTTCAGCTGGTCAGCTTGTCCCCAGCAGACCTGGAGGGGTGAGCCCACGCAGCCGGGCTCTGAGTCGGTCAGTCCTCGGTGCACACTGTCCAGCTGTCCGTCACACTGGGAGCCCCGAAGCACCGGATGCAGTAAATCGCCCATAACTAGACCCCAGGAGCTTTTGCATAGGAAGGGGAGTCAATGATATTTTATATATCTAATTCTATCTTTCTGTCCTCAAGAAGCAATTGGCTCAATATTATAATTACTGTCAAGAAAAGATATCACTGATAGCGATGCCAACACTAAAAGCATTGGGTTTGGCAGTCTCCAAAACAGAAATGCTAATCCTGAGAACTTTATTAAACAGGGTTGTTTTTCTCATGCATTTGGATACAATCGTGTGGCTTATTCATCTCAGCAGCACGCTGGGAGGTTACTAGACTCAAAACTACATGTTGGGGGTAAGGTTCAAGTTGAATGAAAGGAAACAAAATGAACTGGTTCCTAGTATGTATCTAATACTGTCATCCCTGGGACTTGGCCACAGCCCACATCATGCCTCACATCTGGCAATCCTGGGGGTCAGGGGGAGGCCCTTCTCACTGCCACTCAGAAGGCTGCGCCTGAGCTCCAACTTGTCTAGGCAGAGGTCTTTCTGAGGCCTTCTCTTATACCTTACATTGGGACAGATTTTATTTCAAAGCTTGCCAGATCCAGCATGTAATTGGGAAGGGAATAGGTCCTTTCACGCCCTGCTGCTGAGGGGGAAGACGGGGACGGCCTTGGAGTGGACATTTGTCATTATCTCTCATGTCTGAAAATCTGCAGACCCCTTCAACAATTCAAAGTTTTTCTTCTACAAAAGTTTCCCTGTCTATGCAAATAAGTGCATCTTTTTCATTATGTATTGCAGTATTTGAAACACACCAGTTCTTGAAGATGACACAATTGGCTATCGAAGGATATTATTAAATAAGTCTAAGTCCATCCATATAATACTCTGTGGTTGTTACACTATTATGGTATATTTGTGTGTACTAGCATAGAAAAAGCTCCAAGACATAAAAGCGTCAATTATATGAAAAACTGCAAATTGTAAGCCTGGGATCTATAGCATATTGAAAGTATAGGGGCATGTTTGCTGGTCAGACACAGTTACATAGTGCTTACTGTCTTCCAGAGCTTTACAAATATGAACTCATTTAATTCTCCTCACAGCTGAGTCATAAAGCTGCTGCTATTCATCCTCTGGATGAGGAAACTAAGACATGGAAACACTGATCAACTTGCCATGGTTACACACATCTCTCTCTCTCTCTCTCTGTCTCCCTACATATGTATGCAGTGGGGCCTACCAGCATAGAAACGTTAGTAAATTACCTGGTTTAAGTTAGGGAGTAACCAGGGTTGCCAAGTGGAAAGGGCTGTTTACCGACTCCTCTATATATCTGGGCATTGCTATTTTTAACAAGTATATTTTCACATAATTCTTGGATAATAATCAAAGATACACGTTCAGATGGGTGTGGGATACAGGGTTTCAGCCGAAGAGTGCTGCAGGCCTTTCAGGCAGGTCTGCAGTGGCTTTCAGAGGTGGGAGATTGTATGCTACTAGAAACCGAGTCAGTGTTTGAGGTCTTCAGAATAACCCGCCAACTTTGCCATCTGCTCACCGAGCAGGTATTGAGGTCTTCCTTCTAATGGTTGGTCAGAGGCTCTTCCCAGCACTGCCCTTCGGTTGTACTCACAGCTAGGCTTAAGGAGATTCTAAAGATGGTGATCCCAGTTACTAGCTCCCCAACCTGACTGAATATAAGGTTCACTTGGAAAATCTTTCTAAAATGTGCACATCCCCCTACTCCATCTTTCATTCAGCTTCAGCAGAACTGAGACAGGGTCATAGAATCTATTTTTGGAAAGTTCCCCAGGTGTTGCTTCTGATTAACCACATTTAGGAACTAGATGACGCTGTGGGCCACATGTGAGTGATAAGGCAGTAGTACACAGAAGCAGGCGTTTTTCAAAGACATATGAGGGGCAAGTTCATGGCCCATGAGACCAATCAGCCAGAAGGAATACAACTGTGATAGGAGCATACACAGGACCCCCAAAGGAATGGCCTAGCAAAAGCGAGCAGGACATCAGGGGCCCAACAGCAAGGCTGGGGACTGAGAGAGAATCAGGACATTAAGGCATAAGCATAATTTAATCATTCATCTCAAAGATGTTGGTGAGCATGAGGGCTTCAGCCACCTGCAGTGAAGTTACCTGGTTTCTATCCCCAGCTCCCCCCCCACACACACACACTCATACTCTTCTGGGTTATCTTAAGTGTGCTACCTCCTTGTCCTTGAGGAGATCATAGACTTTGGGAAGAAAGCCATGGAAGGAAATGGTAGTACCAGAGGGTGGTAGGGGTGGCAGACAGTGACGCAAGTTGTCCCCTGACTGTCAAACCCTAGGCTCCCAAAGGAAGAGTCGCTGTGATACATCTGGCTCTGTTAAAACTCTGCTACAAAGTCAATCCTCCTTAGCAAGACAGCTCCAGTCTTCTCAACATCATTGGTCCATGGGAAATGGCCCTATTTGTGAGCATCTGATTGCCGAGAGAGGTTCTCATTTACAGACCACTAACAAGATTAAAGTGCTAATTTAAAAAGTGCTTAGCCTAGATGTTTGAGCAGCACCCGCCTTGTGAGTTTATAACTGCTGTTTCTGTATTGGTTGCTAACAGGAGCCATTTCATTTCCCTGCATTGAAATGGATCAGATAAATCACATTAGGTAGGTTTACAGAGGCAAGCAATGACAGGTTCCTCAGAATTGAAAGCTAAATAACCTGGTAGGGTCTGGCTTTCTTTCATCACACGCTCTATCTTCAAACCCAATACCTATTTAAAGCTGCTGATAACACTCCAAATGCTCCTAGGCCTTGTCCTCAGACATAATGTACAGTTCCACCAATGCTATGGCATTTAAACATTTTTGATACAGTCTATTAAAAAGAGGGATTGTAGCTCATTCAAATTCAGTAACTTCTAATACAAAAATAAAATAAAATAAAAAGTCCATGAAATCACATGCTGCATTTGCAAAGGAAACCGGGTAGAAATCACACAAGGACGCTCTCTGTTCTGCTACTAAATTATCTCTCCTGGGCAGGCTGAACTGATAAGAGAATTCATTTTACACACACCTCAGGAAGGGAACAGGAGAAGATTTCATGATCTCCCAAAATAGAAGGGAAGTTCACATTTCTGAGGAATAAAAGCTCCCTCATACTTTACGAGCAACCATTTGAATTTCTCCTTTACATAGAGGCAAAGGCCTCCTTTGCGACTCTGGGTGCAGGTTACCCTGTTGGTATATAGCCTGTCTCTCTTGTTGAGGTAAGCGCCACACCCCGCTGAGCACCATCTTTGGACAACAAAAATAAAATGAAATTGTGCAAGAAATCGAAATAAAGATGGTTTTATGGAGTGCAATGTTTTGCAACATGGGGCTTCAGAGTATTCTTCTATAGTTTTAAAAGTAAATGACATAAGAGCGTTACCTTAGTCATCTCTGGAGGTTGACGCCGCATTTGATGATGAACAAGTGAAAAAAACTGCTATTTTTTATACCTAGTTTCCGTAATTTGTTACCTAATGAGACCTGAACAAGGGAAATAGTAGGAAGGAGAAAAAAAAGGATAAAGAAAATTATCAGAGGACGTTGAAAAATAGGAAAATAAAAATAGGTAACGGAAGTGGACCGAACGGAAAACATCACTGTCCACAGGTTACAGAAAGTCAGAAGTTTAAGGAATAGAGGTTAGAAAGTGTTTGTGGAAAAACAGAAAGTTGAATAAAGACAATGGAAGGCTAAGCAGAAAGGTCCCATAACATGAAGCAAATGTATGCAGCCCATGGGGATGGGGTAACGAGTTCTGTTTTTGACTGTGTCACTCACTGGCTCTGTGACTGCAAAGACCTTTGAATCTTCTGATCTTCACTCATCTTGTTTATAGAGTTGTGGTCCTAAAATCTACCTCAAGAGCTTGTTACATGACATATGAACAGCATCACGTTCAGTGTCTCAAATAGTGTGATCCGAACGGCAGCAAGAGATGCCAGGAGTGGAAGTGATGTGTCAGGTGGGTCGGCGACAATAATAGCTGTAACTTTTGGGCAGTATTGATTATTTGTACATGAGTCAACTGATACCTCCATTATATTGCCAGTGCAATTGTGCAATATCATGATTATAAAATGATTAAGAGAGAAATGATACCAACAATGATAATATCCATTAAATAAAAGAAAATACAGAAAATAAAATGTCTGAGTGATTTCTAACGGCTTATGAAAAGATCCAACTTAAAAATCAGGGAAAGGGTTTTGGAGACAAAAGAAATCCAACCTCTTATGTTCAATCGCTGATTTTTCCATTTGTTCATTCAAGAGAATTAGTTAGAGACACTGCATTTTGGAAAGCATAGCCTGCTGGGAGAAGGAGAATGTAGATACTTAAAATGGTGTAAGCACTCTAATCAAATGATACAAGGTAACAAGGGAGGAGCCTTTAACTAGGGCATGGTTTGTAGGGGAAAAAAGAGCTGTTTTGTTTTTTGTTTTTAACAACATTTTAAAGGTTGAATATATTCTCAATAAGGAGAAGAGTGGGGAAAGGTCATTTAGATTTAGGGAATGGCTCCTGCTAAGGCAGAGAATAAGAGACAGGACCCCGTGTTTGTGGAGGGTCTGGAAGTCTGCTGTGGCTGTGGTGTGAATACAGTGGAAGAACAGGAAGCTGGAAAAGTAGGGAGAGATTAAGCTTGAAGCTGTGAATGTGTGCCTTGCTCCGGCAGGTGAAGATAACCAAGAACCAAGGACTGACTCAATATGTATGAAGAATGGAGCAGCCTAATTTTGTGTTGCCCTGTGAGGATCTTAGAAGTTCAGCACTCCACCCTAATAACAAGTAAGAAGCTGAGCAAACTGAAAAACCAACAAGTCTTCCTAGATCCATACGGGAAGGGAGGTCACGGGGTAAACTGCTGCCCCCCAAAGTTGGAGAAACAGGTGAATGTGGAGAATTACAGCCCAACGGAGCAGAAACTCTTGCACGGAAACCTCCATGGGAAAATGTTAGAGCAGGAAAACCTAAACTGTACTTGACAAATGTGGGCATGTCTGAGAGTTAAAAACTCCAGGGGGACCCAGTCACACAGAGGTCTCCCATGTTTGTGTTTTATTCCAGAATCTCAGCCAGGCTCTCAGAGTGAATATTGGACTTTTGGCTGAGAGAGAAGAAAAATAATCATTTTGAGCTACAATATTCCAGAGCATTTTGTTCTTGTTTACCAGGTCTGCTCTCAGGAGATAATAGGTAACCAGAACCTAACCTGCTGGGGTTTTGTCAGAGCCTAAGAAATACCCAATATGAGCCCCCTCTAAGCTCCCTGTCCTACCTAGAGGAGTGAGGGCAGAAAACAGAAAAAAACTGAGAAGCTAGTGTGAAGTTCTTTATCCAGAGGCCCCGGCTTACCGAGACTGAGACCTTACAGAGGACCAGAGAATGCTGCCCCAGCCCCTCATCTTACCACCAGGCCTGAAGGCCTGTTTATAGCAGTTCTTACTCAGGACGTCAAGGCTCTCTCTCCAGAAAAAGTGACAAGGCATACTAACAAGCAAAACACAGTTTGAAGAGACAGAGCAAACATCATAAACACACTCAACATGTCGGGGAAGTTGGAATTGTCAGACAGGGGACTTAAAATAACTTTGATTAATCTAAGTAGATAAAGAAAATAGTGTAAGCAGAGAAGTGGATTTTCCAAGAAAGGAGTCAGAAAGAAATACCCTAAATCAAAATGCTATAACAGATATGAAAAACCTCTTGATAAGTTTATTAGTAGTTTGGACATGGCTCAGGAAAGAATCTCAACAGAAACATCCAAAACTAAAAAACAAAGAGAAAAAAGACTGAAAAAAGGCAAACAGAAGATCTAACTCTGCTGGGACAATTACAAAAGGCAGACGTAAGCATAAGGGGAAAATCAGAAACAGAAGAAAGAGAAAATAACAGAAGAAACATTTGAAATAATAATAACTGGAAATTTCCACCAAATTAATATCATCAAACTAGAGATCCAGGAGGATCAGAGAATATCAAGCAGGATAAGTGCTAAAACAACAACAACAACAACAGAAAAAGAAAAAAAAAAAAACAACAACAACCCTACAGTTAGGCACATCATTTTCAAATGACATAAAATCAAACTCACATGGAAGATTTACCAAGACTTACCAAGCCACATCTGGGCCATAAAACACCTCTTAATAAATGTAAAAGAATAGAGATAGTACAATGTCTGCTTTCAGACCACAATGGAATTGTGGTAATAGAAAGATAGCTGGAAAATCCCCAAATACTTAGAGATTAAACAAAACTCTTCTAAATAACACATAGGCCAAAGAAGAAATCCCAAAATTTATTGGGTACAGTAAAAGCAGTGTTTATAGAGAAACTTATAGTATTGAATACATATATTAGAAAACAAATATATATATGTGTGTATATATATATATATATATATATTCATAATCTAAGCTTCTCCTTTAGAGAAACTAGGGGGAAAAATAGCAAATTAAATCCAAAATAAGCAGAAAGGAAAAAAGTAATAAAAATTAAAGCAGAAAGAAAAAAAAAAGAAAGAAAGGAAAATAGGAAACCAATAAAGAAAATCAACAAAACCCAAACCAAAAGATGACTCTGAAAAGATCAGTAAAACTGATACAACTCTACCCAAGCTAACTAAGGGGGGGAAAAAAAAAAAAGAGGGCACAAATAATGAGCAAGAGGATATGAAAGAGAGGATGTGAGTCCAGAGCCCATGGACATTAGGAGGGTGAGAAAGGAGTACTGGTAACAAATTTGCGCTGCAAATTTGATAATCTAAGTGTACAAGATGTGTGTGAGGAAAATTTTGAAACTCTGATGAACAAAATGAGATAACTAAGTAAAATGAGGGATATTTCATGTTCAAGGAAAGAAGACTCATATGGTTAAAATGTTAATTCTTCCCAACTTGATCTATAGATTCACCACAGTCCCAGCCTAAATCCCAGTAAGCTATTCTGTGCATATCAACAAACCGACCCTGACGTAAATAGGGAAAGGCACGAGACCCAGAATTGCCAGTACAATATTGCAGGAGAAGGACAAAGCTGAAAGACTGATAGGACCTGACTTTAGGCCATATTTTAAAGCTACAGGGACCAAGACAGTGGGTGGTAAAAGAACACAGAAGTAGATAGATCCCTGAAACAGAATAAAGCATCCAGAAAGAGACCTACATAAACATAGTCAACTTATCTTTGGCAAAAGATAAGCAAAGACAATATAACAAAGAAAAACAGTCTTTTTAACAAATGGTGCTAGAGCAACTGGACATCCAAATGCAAGAAAACAAATCTAGACACAGACCTTGTATCCTTCACAAAAGAATTTACTCAAAGTGGATCACACACCTATACATAAAACACAAGAGCATAAAGCTCCTGGAAGATAACACAGGAGAAAATGTAGATAACCTTGGGAATGGCAGTGACCTTGTAGATATAACATCAAAAGTATGACCCATGAAAGAGTCAATTCACAACAGGGACTTCATTAAAACTAAAAACATCTGCTCTGTGAAAGACATTGTCAAGAGGAAGAAAATATAAACCACAGACTGGGAGAAAATATTTGCAAAAGATTTATCTGATAAAGGACCATTATCCAAAATATACAAAGAACTCTTAACATTCAATAATAAGAAAGCAAACAACGGGATCAAAAAAAATGGGCCAAAGGGGATATAAAAATGAGCCAAAGACCTGTAAAGACACCTCAGTGAAGAAGATACACAGATGACAAATAAGCATCTGAAACAATGCTCCACCTCATTTGTCGTTAGGGAAATGCAAATTAAAGCAATGGGATAGCACTGCATAGGATTAGAATGGCCTTAATCTGGAATACTGACAACATCAAATGCTGACAAAGATGTGGAGTAAAAGAAACTCTCAGTCATTGGTGGCAGAGATGCAAAAATGGTGCAGCCACTTTGAAAGATAGTTTGGTGGCTTCTTACGAAACTAAACATATTCTTACCATATGATCCAGTAATTGGGCTCCTTGGTATTTACCCAACTAAATCGAAAATTTAGGCCCACACAAAAAGCTACATGTGAATGTTTATAGCAACTTTATTCATAATTGCCGAAGCTGGGAAGCCACCAAGATTTCTTTCAGTAGGTGGACGGATAAATAAATTGTGGCACATTCAGATAATGGAATATTATTCAGCCCTAAAAATAAATGAGCCATCGAGCCATGAAAAAAACATGGAGAAACTTTAAATGTGTATACTAAGTAAAAAAAAAAAAAAAAAAAAAAAAAATCTGAAAAGGCTGCATATGGTATGGTTCCAACTATATGACATTCTGGAAAAGGCAAAACGATGGCCATAAAAAAAAAAAAAAAGCTCCGTGGTTTCCAGGAGTTGCAGGACAGGGGAGAGGAGAGATGAATATGCAGAGCACAGAGGACTTTTTTGGAAAATGAAACTACTCTGTGTGATACAATAATGGTAGATAACATGTCACTATACGTTTGTCTAAACCTGCACAATGTCACGTAGAGGGAACCCCAGTGTAAACACTGGGTGGTGATCATGCATCTGTGTGGTTTTTATCAATTGGAACAAATGTACCCAAGGTGGAAAAACTGGAAATGACCTGGAGGCTCTGTATGCTCAGCGGCAGGAGGTGTATGGGAAATCTTTGTATCTTCTGTTCCATTTTGCTGTGAACCTGAAACTGCTCTAAAAAATAATTTTTTATTGTTAAAAAAATAAACAATAATATGTTTGTTTTAAGAAAAACAAACATAACAAGAAAGAACCAGAGTAGGAGGAAATTGATGGCAGTTGTAACTGGGTGGACATGAGATAATGCTTGGGCTTGAGATAACCTAGGTCCTAAAACTCGATAGGGAAGCTGATAGTGGGGATGGAGACCCTGGAAGATACGAGATCTCTCTGAACTAGAACCCACAGGATTTAGGCATAGAGTATAGGTGTGGAGTATGGAAACAGGGATGATTCCTGGGATTCTGGGGCTCTTGTTGGGAAGGGTACAAAGTTCTGACCCACATTGATGTAGAAGAGAAATATGAACAAGGAGTAGGACGGGGCCAGTGGAGGAAGACAATATAACCTCTTAGCTCTCCATGGTGCTGGCGAGCATACTGGCATTTTTGAGTACATTAACTTATATAACTCTCAAAAGAACTTGGCACATTAAGCATGCTCATATTCATTTTTTTAGTAAAAGAAATATGGTTAGTGGGGTAAATAACGTTCCAAAATCCACCCTGTGCTTTTCCACCACACTCCAGCTACCAGCCAGTAATAGGCTGGATGTTACCATTTGAAAGTTCATGTTTTGATTTATGTTTTATTTATGTTCATTTGTTGACTTATGTTTTATTGGGCAAGAGCTAGTCTTTCTCTCTTGTTTCAAAATCTGGGAGAACTAATTCTGCCCACGGAGGGACTAAAGGGTCAATCAGCATAGTTCATTCCTTGCCTTCCAGGGGACAGGGTGTAAGGAAGTGTAAGGAAGAGGCTGCTCATTGACTCCAGGGTCTGCCTGTATAAACGGTCCTGGCATCTGACTCCACCCCCGCCCCCACATGCCTCTGCTGAATTCCCCTAGGGGAATACGAAGTCCAGTAATCAGTCCAACGATCACTCTGCATGAGTGCAACACCAGAGTGGAAGCCAATGGGACTCGGACTGGAAAAAGGATTGAGAAAGAAGGGCAAAGGGAAAGGAGAGCTGGAGCCCTGATCCAGAAGTGAGAGCATCCAAAGGTGCTGGCAACACAAACGGATGCAAGCTGCAGCCCTCCGTGGGTCTCCGTAAAAAGGGAGAACAAGGAGAACAAGCATTAACATGGGATCCATGTGGAGAACCTTGCAGGTTCCAAGCAGCGTGCACAGCAACAATAATGCGCACAGGGATCACTGCCACCATACTATGATTCCGCACCCAGAATTCGGCCTCCGCCTGTTCCCGGTGGCTTTTCTTCAATCCTCACTCTCAGTTAAGGGATAAACATTGCAGAAAGGCTTCCTTGACGCCAACACGTTAAAGCCCTTGCTGCCCAGGAAGCGAGGAGCTACTGGGTGGGACGTTGCATTGCTAATTGCCAAATACCAGTTGTGTAGGAGGCAAACCATCACCTCACTTAGCATAGCCATGATTGTGACAAGTAAATCTCACTTTAAAAGGAGCGGCTTTACACTGATGCTTTCCTAAGGAGCAGCAGAGTCTGAGCTGGTGAGATGTTCTCAGCCACGTTTTCAGGCAGTAGAGAGAATCTTCCTCTCCCTGCAGTAGAAATGTGGCAAACGGGGAGGAGGGGGGAACAAAAGCAATATGGAACCTCTGCTTCCATAATTAAAAACAGATCGGTCCCCAAACACTGACGCTGAGCATGAGTTATGAGCACATGAAGAAAGTATTAAAACAGTAATGCTCAGATATCTGCTTGGCAGTGACTGAATGTACAACCACTCTTCGTTTGACAAATACCGTACAGATCGAGCCTAGTGTACTCACGACTACCTTTTAGGCTGAGCTAATTTCACATTGCATTACGGCATAGAGAATACCAACCCATCTCCCAGGTCCGTTCTACTCGAGCATCTTTTTGTGATAGCTGCCTGCCATTCTGCAGTGGGAGAGACTCAAAAATATCCCCGGCTTTCTATCCTGGTACTAGGGAAGATATAGAAAGTTGTGATTCGAGTGAACTCTCCAGGATACGCAGCCACTGGACTGTGAGTGAGAACGTATCTCCCGATGAGTAATCCACAGGAGATCCTCTGGGCTCGGAAGCTCGGTATTTGAATATTGTGTCTGAGGTGTACAAAAATATCTGAAGAACGGTTTGAGAAATCCAGTAGACAATGTCTCAATAGTAATGCAAGGCCAACGTTTGGTACCAGATTTCCCCACAGATATGAAAGGAGGCTCAAAAGATATCCAACCCACTTGGCATTTGTTTATGAGGGAAAGGCTAAGTCTGATTCATTATTGCTCTTCAACACTCACATTTACAATAACCATAACATCATATATTTTAGTTGTATGTGATTTGTAAAAGCTTTCACATACATTATCGCAAATGTTAATGTTGGCCACCTCTTACATATGATGTGTCTGCTTTAAGGAAGTCTTAGGAATTAATGTTTAATGAACTAATCAATGGCTTACGTTATGGGAGGGACACAGTGTGTCTTTGAGTTTAGATTATGGGAAGTGCATGCTGGGCACAGGTTCAAGAAGCTCCGCATCATGCACTTGCCGCCACTAGCCGGGCTTCGGGTAGGCCATGAGCCTCTCTCTGGGGCTCACTCTCCTCGCTGTATTGAACGAAGAGGCTAACAATGACCCAAAAGTTCTGCCCACGTGGGGAGCCTCCACCATGCCCGTGGACCCTAAGGGAGAGACATCTTCCTGCTGCGGTGTGAGCCACACAGGATGGCGTCTATCCTGGGTCCAGCAAGTGCAAAGGCATTTACGCTCCTGGAGCCCGCGCAGCAAGGTGGGCGTGCACACGTTCAGCGGCATGGTGGGTAGCGTAGCCGCGTGCCCTTGAGCTGCTCAGGCTCCCAGCTCCCCGAGCCTTCATCTGCCATCTGCCCCGTGGAGATAAGAGGCTGTGTGTTGTGTGCAGTAAGTGAGATAATGCGTGTAAATCCAGGGCACGGGAGTTGGCCCCTAGCACAAGCTCGACGCATGAAAATTCTTCCATTCAGGGTCCCAGGGGGTAGAAAGCAAGAAAATATAACAATAAAGAAGTGGAGGGGGGGAGAAAAAAGGAAAGATGGATTGCCATTCTTTAAATAAAATCGGCGAGCGAGGTGTGAGAAAAATAGAGAAATGCAGAGAGTATGAGAGAGAGGAATAGCTACAGGCACTTGGAATAGTGCGGAAAGATTCTCATAAGTAAAAGCTTCTTTTAAAATATTGGAGTTCCTCCATATGGGAAGCTTGGGGAGAGAAGGGAAAAAAATTAAATTAAAGCGTTTGAAAGTATATTATAGTTTTATCTCTTTGGCTCTGCGATTTCAGAAATAATATAATCCTATGGAAAACATGCTGCCAGAAGATTTTGTATAGTGGCACCCCGACAGAACGGGACTGAATGATGTCAAAAAAGCTTATATAACAGTTTTGTTTTATTCATTTACATAAATCACATTTACCGTAGGTGTTTTATTCAAAATAAAGTTTGGGAAAAATAAATTGAACAGATGAACCTAGGCAAACCTGGTGATTTTTTCATGAGTAGTGTTTGATGATAAAGGCATAAAAGCATAATGTGGCATCATTTCACCAAGGCACAATATGGATCATCCATATGGAGCAGAAGTTGATAATACTGCAAAGAAGCAAAAATAAACAGAACAGATGTACTTGTAAAATCAAGTCTGCACCCACCCCTGAGTACCTGCGTTGCACTGGAGAAGTTTCTACAAAAACTCTGAACGGGCGTCAAGTCACCTTCCCACGGGGACTCTTGGAAAGCCAGAGATGAAGTCGTACGTGACCAAGCAGAGATGGGAAGAGGTTTCCTAAAGCAGCATGCGTTCCCACGGTGGGGGCTGGACGGGAGAACGCGCTGGCGCCTACGGCAGAGCCACCTAACAAAGCCTCACGTGTCGGGGTCAGAAGGCCTGGGTTGACATCCCGGGTCCCACCCCCGCCCCCGTTACCAGAAGGATCCATGCAAAATCCCCCTAGGTCCCGAAGCACTGGTGCCTCGAAGGCAACGTAGAGGTGATGTGACCGACTTCGCAGGGACACTGGCCGCACGGTATCACTGACAAAATGACAGCAGGGGAAGAGATGCAAAGTGGGAAGCACAGGTAGGGACAGAGCTCTGTCCACAGTGGTTTTGTTTGGGGCCTAGTCTCAGGGATGCGCCGAAGGACGTGTGAGATACAGTGACCTCGTTTTCACGAGGAGGTAAGATGCTTGCGAAGTCTGGTCTTATGATTTGTCAAAGACTCAGCGTCTTTGACATCATCATACCTGGCCCGAGAGCAACTCAGGGCTAGGCCACTCTGCCCGTAGTGGGAGCAGCGTGCGCACGAAGCTCCATCCCACGCCAGGCGGCAGCCCACAGAGTTGCACCAGATCCAGCCAAACTGGTGAGATCCACAAGCAAGACAATAGTCCCCACGTCACAGATGGATAGACGTGGCTCAGGTCAGGTACCTGGGGCAGCTAGGACCGGGACCCCTGCGCCATCACCCGCACGTTGGCAGACACCCATTGCAGGAGACTTTGTATCTCGCCAACCGTGAGCTGTTGGGCCCGTGTCTGAGGACAAGCAGACTTGAGGGCAAGCAGGGTCCCAGAACCTAGCATTTAGCTGAGAGTATATGGAAGCCTGTGTGCCATGTGTAAAGCGCAGCGCTCTTTGCAAAATGTAAAGCGCTGGCGTGCATGTCAAGTGCTGTCTTTTCATCCTGTCTCTAAAGAGACAGCAGAGAGGCATGGACCGCTAGCAGGAAGGAGTCTTCCCCGGCCTCGCTCCCTGGCTGCAGAAGCATGATGCCACTGCCCCCGCTGTGGGCCACGCTCACCTGAACCTGGGCTCTGTGTTACCTGCCAACCGGGAAAAGCCCAGATCCTGCTCAGGTTACCCTGAGCGTTGCAAAGTCCCTTTGCACATTTTGCAAAAGGTGCCTGGAAATTCTTTTCCCTTAGAGAATCCACGGCTGCATATTTCAGAGAGAAGTAGGCAGATGTGCTTTCAGCAGCCCAGAACACAATTTAAGGAGGCTGAGGACCAAAGGGAAAATGGAAAGCAGAAGGGAAATTCTTCCCTCTACCCACAGTAAACGCGGTCACGTGGCCAACAGCTGGAAGGCACCATACATGGCCCCTGATATAATCAAGTGGCCACCCATCTGCTTGGTTCCCAAAGCAGCGAGGAAAAAATAGCGTCCCACGTCCCACGCACTCCAGCTGTCCTCGGCATCCAGCGCTCGGTGATTTTTTTTTCTAAAAATAAAATGAAATAAAATCATCACTTTTCCAATCAGGAGAGCACTTGTTCAAGGAGCAGTTACATGAGACAGGAGCCATTGTCCCGAGTCTACCTGCAGGTTCACTGAAATAAGGGTGAGCGTCACCCCTTTCTTTGAGAGGGGCGCCCTCCGAGCGGGAGCCTCAAAGCCTCCTGGAAGCGAGGTCCCCGCTGCCAAGCGCGCGTCTGGAGGAGGAACTAGGTGTCTGAGTCCCACCGGGTGGCCGCACTTAAGTCCCAGGCCCCGTGAGCCCCTGGGGACTAGCCCACCCTGGGTCACATGTAGACTCTGTTATTTCTGATCGGATCCCTGCAGCATCCCTCTGTAGAATGTGGGCATATGTCAATAGTCAAGAATAGAACCGGCAGATATTTGCGGACACACAGCCTTTGGGTGTGCCAGCATTATCTTCAGTCAGATTCCCTTTTAGAGGAAACACAGACCAAGCAAATGCTTCCCCGTGGACTTCAAGTTTTAGAGCAGAAATTGCAAAAGAGAGGCTGCCATTAAAAGAGGAAGAAGGAGTCTGATTCCCCGGGATGGCAGGAAGAGCCTGCCTTCCCTCCTCCCCGCCACCCCGGCAGGCCCCCAGCGTTGAGACCCCTGACCCGTCCCAGGGACACTCCTTGCCGTGATTCCAGCCAGTCAGTTGCTCCCTGCTTGGATTTCCAGCGTGCCTCACACACACACACACACACACACTCCTCTCCCGGCTGTTGTCACGTCGCCCTGCAATCGCATGAAATGCATTTGCCTTCTTTACTACATCATGTTTGTCATTTATTGGAGGAACCTGTACGTAGCACTCATCACGTTCTCGTCACCGTCAGAGAGGTTCACATGAATCAATGGGTCTCGTCCCCCTAAGAGCCCTGCCATGTAGTCGTGGTTGCTGTGGCAGTTCTACTGATGCGGTAACTGAGGCACCTTTCCTCAGAGTCACCCAGCATGTGGGAGGCAGACCAGCACCTGCACCCAGGCCTCCGGGATCTGGAGTTCATACTCTCCGCTGCTGCCCTACAAGCATCTCCCAGGCAGGAGGATCATCCCACGTCTTTTAATGTACATATTACCTACGCCTTGCCAATTCCACACGTTCTTATGGATAAAATGCTGATGGCAATGGCATCATTTTATTATGTATTTACTTTTAAAGATATTTTATTTATTTATTCATGAAAGACACAGAGAAAGAGAGAGAGAGAGAAGCAGAGACACAGGCAGAGGGAGAAGCAGGCTCCATGCAGGGAGCCTGATGTAGGACTCAAACCCAGTACCCTGGGATCACGCCCTGAGCCACCCACATACATGCAATGATATAATTTAAAAGATATAATTGGTGATATATACACCTGTTTCCATAGGAGCTCTGTATGAGGGCAGTTCAAGGAAAGGACACTTCATGCCAATCTGCAATTCAGGCATAGCAGGAAATGGTACAAAAACACTGTAGAATCTGTCAGGCAGACATTATTAAGCCCATTTTACAGATGAACAAACGAAGGTCTATGAAATAGGCTTATTAAAGGACTGGTTACCTGAATGTTGCACCAAGTTGTATTTTAGGAAGATAAAATTTCACATGCAATGTCCTAGTTTAAGAGGTAACAGGTGACTGTAAAAGCAGCCCATACCAAGTTCACTCCTGAAGGCCTGAACAAGTGTAGGGAGCTCTGCCTAGAAAGTTCCTGAGAATAGAAAAATTCAGAAGAAACAGAAACAAACCACCAATTTAAGGAGAGCTCATAGCATTGTGGCCGCCGCTTAGACCCTAGAAGGATGAACTAACGCAGCAGTTCTGTATAATTCCAATAGTTCTTGGAGTCGCAAAAGTCGGACATCCTGTCAATAGCTGAGTTTATGGAATATTTGCTGCAGTGGCAATAATTTCTATCATTCGTGTCTTTCTAGCCCTTCCAGATGCTTCCACAGGCAGGTTGATCTGAGGGTCTCCCAAGAAACGGGTGTGGCAGGGCAGGTGCCTCATCCTGATGGGAAGCTAAGCCCCGGGGGGATACCTGCTGTGCTCCCAATGCCCTCACCCACTGGGGGTTGCCACCCAGAGTGACTGGGGTAGGGGGCAGTCACTCTCCAGGAAGCCCTAACTGCACTTACAATGTGGGTTTAGTTGCAAATATTCCAATTCCTTGATTTAGACGAGTGATAAAGTTCATGATGTCAGGGTGGGGGGGGGGTGCAGTTTCTGCAGGGCTTCCAGGAGGGCTGGACACAGTGGGGATGAAGAGAGGCCAAGTTCAGCCTGGCTGTTCCTTCAGGAGCACATGGTTCTCTTTGGGGAGTGGGCTTCTCCCAGGACAGGGGGGATTTGAACCAGGTTCCCCTTATCCACCATCCTCTGCTCCTTCCTACTCCAGCCCCAGGACAGATGCCGGAGCCGGGCCCCTGCATTCCCTGCACTCAGGTGAATACTGCCCCTCTTTCCTGTCAACCACCCCCCTCTGTCTCTGTCTCTGCCTCTGTCTCTGTCTCTGTTTCCCTCTCTCTGTAACGCTGCCTTTTAGATCCATCTCGAGACATGGGGATAAGGATCACTCCGGACGCCCGAGTCCATCTAAAAGGCTCCTGTGACATTTTCAGATGCAGTATTTGTTACTCTGTGATTTTATTTTTCCCTTGCAAATGTTTTCACAAACATTCGAATCTAAAATTACTCAAATCTCAAGTATCGCAAGAGTGCTAAAAAAATTCAGCATGGGCCTTAAACACTAGTTCCTTTGAAAACGTTTAAGAATAAATGAAGGCTCCACAAAATCCTTGACAGGATGAGTCTTCTTTCTTCTCATACTTATTAATCCGGAAGAGGGGGTGCATCGTGTCGTTTCCAAGTTTGCAGACAATGCTAAAAATGCTGTTGAACAGAAAGACGTCAAGCTGACAGGGATAGACGGCAGCAAAAAGATCCCCCGAGGCTGGCCGTGTGGGCGGCAAGTGGCAAACGAGCTCCGGAGTGGGCCAGTGTGAGGAGACGCATCTTGGGGAAAGTCAATGACAACAAGACTCTCCGCTAGCTATCGGGGGCATGACACAGGGATGACGATGCCTAATCATCAGAAACCATTATCTGCATAAATAAATATTAGATCTCATATAATAATGTCTTGTAATTTATAAGACAGCTGTGTGTGTGTGTGTGTGTGTGTGTGTGTGTGTGTACACGTCTGTGTTGCAGCAATTCAGAATCTTGAAGGATGTCACACATGTAACCCGGGTGATGTAGCGCTACCTGTCCTGTTTTACACAAAAATGCTGACTACCTCCTCCAGGGCATCAGAAATTCCTCAGAAAGCAAACAAAGAGCAGAAGAATGACACCCAGGACGACAGGCCCTCCGAATTCAACATTGCATTTACCTTAAGAATGTGGCCAAAAATGTTAAATATTCTATTACACGATGCCCTCTTTACGATTTTAGTACACCCTACGTGGTTTGCTTCTTCTGGATAGACGAGAGAGCACTTTGCTTTATTTATTTTTATCAATCTGCGAATTTTGTAACTGTTCTTTTTTTCCTCTCTGTGTTGATTTCTAAGAAGCGAAAAGTCAATTTTGCAGCCCACGTGCAGTAAATTTAGGCAAAACTTACAGAAAAAAAGGGAGAGAGAATTTACCATTGACTCTATTAGTTTCATCTGAAGCAAACACACACCATCGGGCTGACAGCCAATTTCCCAGGCCACGGGGCACTTCAGCTCCACGGAAGTGGTCACGAATAATCCTCTGTACTCAGCGCAGAACCATCGTGTGATTGATTCCATCCTGCTCTTGAGCATCGTCTCTGAATTTTCAGTTTGATCCTCTCCAGCCTCTGGTCCTCCTTTGCCTTGGGTTTTCCCAAGGCTTGCATCTGTAACAGTCTACAACACAGGGCCCCTCTCACCTTGCGGCATTTCTCGTTCCCAGCTCCAGGCCTGGCTCAGCCACGTAGGAGGGGATGTTTGCCCAGGTGAGACCAGCAGCAGATTCTTGAAGCTCCTCAAGTCATCCTTGTACATTGAATCATGTAACATCATTTATGTCTCATTGGAGGCCGATTTAATTTCTTAAAAATAATGATGTGCCATAATTTATGATAGAATTAAAAAAAAAACTGTCACTGAGATATGGAGCCAAGCAATTTGGGAGCAAATATTCATTTCTGTACCAAGTATGGACTGGCTATTATTTACATTATCCATCAGTCATCATTAAGGCTCTGCTTGAGCTGGTGGTGTTTGCTGGAGAGAATGTGTCAGTCCAAAGCAGAGATCTTTACCAGAAATGATAGAGTCAAGGTTACAATCAATAACTTTTCTTATAACTTTTTTTTATAACTTTTTTATCAGTAAACATTTTTTTATAACTTTCCCTCTATTTGGTCATTCATCACTAATATTTTTCCCATTTAACATTAGATATTCAAATGACCTTTTTCCAGTGAGCTCTGTATATATCCTTATTTTGTATTTATCCCTATTCCTTTACTGAAATGAAGAGTTCTTTTACCAGTGCACAATTCAATGTCTGGCACACTTTATCTGCACATCGAATGTTTGTTTAAAAAACGAATTTGAATTCAATCACCTTGAACGTTTTGCTTGATTACCTCCAGTTTTCTGGAGGCAGGCAATTCTATTATCTATATTTGATGAGTAGAGAAGATAAAAGGGACATTTTCGGTCTAAAATATGTGAAGCGAAAAATTTGCAATAAAATGATCAATATCTAAATATGTATTATTGGACAATGTAATCCAATGACAAGAAGAGTCCTTGGATTTTACCTAATCAAAGCACTTTAGTGTCAAGGAAACAAAGTCACACAGGTAGTTCATCACAAAATTGGGGCCACCGGGTCAGAAGTGTTTTGGTGGCTCCTGGCACAGAACACTCTTCCTGAGACAAACCAGGAAATGTGACACATTTTCAAATGTGGCATTTGAAAATGTGATCAAGTGGCCTTGAGTGGCATCTCCTGAAGCAAAAGTAAGGCTGTGCTTTTCCCCTAGGTGCAGACCATCTTCCAAATAAAATGCACTTTTGTAAAGATAGAGAGGCCCTGAAAGCTTCCTTTTCTTAACAGCTGAAATAAGGATCCTTTCTCTGGCATCTGCCCACCCTGCAGAGTGGATGTATTTTCATGCTTAAAATAAAAACGATATACAGTATGTCCCATGCCTTTTCCTAATGACTGGCTCCTCCATTTCTTCATCTTTTCCTTTAGGAAATCACTTCCTCCATAGGATGCTATGTCATCCTTAAGGAAGTTACTTCATTTCTTTATTTTCTTCAGGAAATTACTTGTCTTCATTGGATATAACAGTCAACAAGTGGGTCTTTAAAAAAGTGTCCTTCACTCCTCTCCCAAAATGTTCAGATGTGTGCCCCAACAGAGAGGGCCATCATACGGTCCCATCCCAGGCTTGGAACTTTGAACCAGTTGACAGAGAGATCACTCCTGTGGAAGGTCTCTGGTTCTAGCAGAGTGCTTTGGTCAGAGGCCCCCTGGGGCTCCTTGGACTCCAGCTCCTTGGCTGGAAAACAGAGAAAGAGGCAGATACTGCGAGGACAAAATGAAATTATGTTTTGTAATGCGGACATCTGGAGATGGAAAAGTGGTGTGGACAAAGAGAGCAAGAGCCTGTCCTAAGAACAAGCAATCAGTGGAAATGGAACCTAAAGTAGATCCCTACGGAAGTGTCACTCTGGGTAACCTGATGGAGGAGATTTCCTGATTCTGGGGACAACTGGGAAGCTGTTGAAAACCTTTCAGCACAGCAGAAGTGTGATCCAACTGTCACCTCAAAATACTGAAGAATCTCAAAGTTGATTGATGATTCTTTAGGCTGCATTCGCGGCCACCTGCTCTGATTCCCTGTACATTCCCTTTAAAAGTTGATCTTCCCTAGGACTCTGTTCTCTTCTCTTCCTGGGCAATCTGACCCATACCTATACTTAATTCTCCATGTATATGACAATGGCCTCCAAATTTGACTTTAGCCTCCAACATTCCTCAAAGCTTCAGACCTTTGCCCATAGGCCCAAAGATGACCTGCTCCATCTCCAGATGTCCTCATTACAAAACATAATTTCATTTTGTCCTCGCAGTATCTGCCTCTTTCTCTGTTTCTTTATCACAACAGAGGTCCTGACAAACACTAAGTTATTTAAGTCAGAAGTCTTAGACTCCTATTTTTCCTTCCATTTTCCTGAATGTGACCCACAACCATTGAATTAATCACCAGAGCTTATGGATTTTATTCATTAAAAACATTGAGTATGACTTCTGCAGTATCAGTGCTTTACCTAAGAATTGATACTCTCTGACTCATCTCACTGGAAACATGTTCCTGATGGTTGTTTTGTCTCTATTACTTCCGTTCTTAAAATTCATCCTTTCCATGACACAGCAGATCCCCATGGTCACCCTTAGAGGCTGACTGTCCTGGCACACCATATTCAAATTCTTGCCCTTCCCGATTCCTCAGTCTGCTCTCTCCCTTGCCTACCCTCTTCCTCTCCTCACTCAGGCCACATTTGAAATTCTATTTGACTTTCTCAGCATATCTTGAGCTTTCTCATACCTCTGTTCATTTGTAGGTGGATTCCCTTTGCTTAGAATGTTATTCTTCCTGTCTTAGTCAGCTCAGGCTGCTATAGCAAAAATACCATAGACTGAGTAGCTCATAAACAAAGGAAATTTATTTCTCACAGTCCCAGAGGCTGGAATTCTAAGATCAGGGCGCCAGCATGATAGCGTTCCAGCGATAGCCGCCTTCTGGTGTTGTAGACTGCTAACTTCTAGTGTCCTTGCATGGCACAGGGATAAAGGAGTTCCCCAGAGTGACTTTTATAAGGACACCAATCTCATCGTGAAGGCCCCACCTCCAGAGCTCATCCAGTCCTAACTGCTTGTCAAAATCCTCACCTCCCAATACTATCACATGGTGAGGTAGGGTTTCAACCTATGAGTTTCGGGGGACACATAATCCATAACATTCCCTTTGTATCTTTAACCTTCAGATAAAATGTCCTCTTCTCCCTCTTTGGGGATTAATTTCTCTTCCTCTGGGCTCAAAATGCAACTCGCCTGTCCTTCACCTTGGGCTCCAACATAGGAATAAGCTCCTTCTGGAAGGGACTGGCCACTTTCTTCTCGGGGCCCCCACAGCGTCCCCATACCCCAGACAATGCTTGGTGAGCTTTGAACGGAAGGGAGAGTGGGAGGTATAAGGTGCACGTAGGCCAATGCACGTAATATCTTGTGGCTTGTGATCTTCAGGGAATCATTCACCATGGCAGGGTTTCTTTCTTTCTTTCTTTCTTTTTTTTTTTTTCATGAAATCTGTAGATTTACATTTATTTTCTCTCATGACATTAGTTCTGCCACATTAAACAATTCTATACTATTTGAATATTTTCACTTTAAAATGTGTCTGGGGGTAATAAAGCTGAAGAAACACATTTGTCGATGAGAACAATCTAGTCTATATGGATCCCTCACTGGGTCCATTTGAGCAGCCCTCCCCCAGTGCTGCTTTCTTGAACAAAGAAGTGCTAACACTTTATGCAACATTAATAAAACAAAGGGGGCTTTTTAAATAAACAAAAACTAGGATTATTCTGTCCAAGAAACCTTCTAGTAATAGTAAAAGATATCTATCTATCCATCTATCTCCAGGAGAGCTATGAGTTAAACCAAAGTTATTTTCTGCATTGTTTGTTTATACATTGCATGTGTGGCAACACAGCTAATCCAAAGTACATTTTTTTTTACTTTTTTTTTTATCTTTGGCTACTGTACCAGCTTCCAATGACTCACCTTGAAAAATAATACATTAATTTCTGCTCCATTCATCTCACAGAATTAGATGAAATAAAGCATATGAAAGTGATTTATAAACTTTGAATAACTGTACACATATCAAGTACCTTTTTTTAATACTAGCAATCAATCATTAATCACTGAGTGTCTACTATGTAGAAGTGGTACATGCTAGATATAAATACAAAGATTTAAAAATCCCAGTCTCTGCTCTTAAGTAATTTGCAGTTGGTCTTGAAGAAACCAAGGGAGAAATGATAAACTACCAGCAACAGAGTCTGCAGTAGGGGACCCTGGCCGGGCCAGAGCAATACAGAGGGTGGGAGCATCGATTCCAAATGCCATTTCAAAGAAGTAGGATCAGAACTCCTGGTCTTGAAAAATAAATGGACTATAAATAGTATTTATTTTGGAATATGGAATTCTAGGATGGTCCCAAGATTCTAGGTGACTGGTGTCTTCTATGTCCCTGTATAATCTCCTCTCTTCAAATGCAGAGGGAACTTTGATTACGAAGGGACATCGCTCCTTATGATTAGGTTCTGTTATATGACAAAGATGAAGGGATCCAAATGTAATGAAGTCTCCATCAATTAGGATCTTAATCAAGGGGTGCCTAGTCCATTAAGCATCTGCCTTTGGTTCAGGTCATGACCCCAGTGTCCTGGGATCAAGCTCCCAATTGGACTCTCTACTCAGCAGAGAGCCTGCTTCTTCCCCTCCCTCTGCCTGTCACTCCCCCTGTTTGTACTCCCTCTCCCTCTCTCTCTCTCTCTCTCTCTCTCTGTGTCAAATAAATAAATAAAATCCTTAAAAAAAAAAGGACCTTAATCAAATTTGAGATTATCCTGAGTGAGCATGATCTAATCAGGGAAAGCCCTTGAAAGATGGGTTGACCCCCACCTGCAAAGAGAGACTGTCTCTTGTCTCAAAGAAGTAAGCAACTGTGAGTCCTGTGGCCACTAGGAAATGAGCTCCGGGGATCTTGGAAGCAGATCTTTTCCCATGCAAGCATCTGATAAGAAAGCAGCCTGACCGATATTTTGGGTATAGCATTGTAAGATCTGGAGCACAAGACCCTGCTTAACTTTCCATACCTGGATTTCTGAGACACAGAATTACAAATGACAATTACTGAGTTTGTGGTAATCTGTCATGCAGCCATGGAAAACTAATACAACCACCATTGCTCAAGATTCCCCAACGTGGAGTTGTCCTTGAGCTATTCTTTTGGGCTTCACAAGCCAGCATTCTCTACCAAACCCCTTTATCATCTAAGCTTCTTAGAGAGAGGCAGAAAGGAGTTGCTGTCAATCAGCTCCCGTGGGGAGTGAACGTGCTCCCCTAGGAGATGACCAGGCTGCGCGTGCCCAGAGAAGAGACAATGGCGCATCATCCAGTGTGCACACAGATTTTCAAACACACCTGAGAACCATAGACACCATCTCTGAAAGAGACTTCCAAGTTCACACTTTACTTCTCTCAGTTTATCTCTGAGGCTTGTGATGGCACATCTAGGTCCTGGGAGAGCTGGAAGTAGAACCCAGGTCTTCTGACAGCCATGCCAGTGTTCTCAGCATCATCTGAACTGCACGGAGTCAAGGCAAGACCCCACCTTATGGACCGCAATCATTGTAATTGCATTCCTACAGCATCTCATTAAGGTCCAAAAGAACACAATGAGAAATTATCCAGTTTTCCTTGCTTAGATCACACTGGTGGTTGCTTTTTCATGATAAATTAGTAATAACTCTCAGGCACATTTGGCAAGTCGAAGAAAAATGGATTTTTTACAATGCATTGAATAAACATCTTCCGCATGAATATCTCCTATACTTCACTGGCTTCGATACAGTGGAACTTTATTGACGTATGTACTGCAAGCTACGTTTGAATGATTGCTTCATATATTATGCTATGCTACATTACATCGTGTTCCTTTTCTGCTTCCATAGCCCAAAGACTTATTGGAATCAGTTGTTTCAGACTCATAAAATAAACATGACTTAGAAAAAAAAAAAGATTATTGTATTAAGAATTCCACCAGTCTTTTGAAACTGCATCCTTGATTATTTGTTGAAATTCATTTCATTTTTCTATCATTATCCTAGTGCGTGTTAAGTCCTACCACAGAGTATAAACGTACAATCTGCTCAGTAAGGCAGTTTGTAATAAGCTAGCATGAAACGTTTTCAGTATTATGGTTTGTTGACTTTTTTTTTTAAAGAAACTAACACCCATAAAGCAGAAAGTTTGTTTGAAAGTGTGAAATTCTAAAATGAGCCTTTTTCTTAAACAACCCCATCTAAAATTTAATTAAACTGTCCTGTCTTTATCAATAAACCATCTACATTCCATGTAGTAGACATTTTCAACAGGAAGATTTATGAGTCTGTAGAAGCAGCAGGGTTGAAGAAGAAGATGCTCAGAGATCAGAGGCTGGAATCAATGCCTGAGATGTCCTCCAACAGCCCTTCTGGACCTGCCGTCAAGTCTCCCACTGGGCTCTGTGCAGGTACTTAGCTCCCGGGGATGGGCTCCTTTACTGTTTGCCTTCCAGCTGAGTTTGGCAACTGGGGGGCATGGGGAGGAAAGATGGGGTGAGGGTGGATGTGAGATGGGGGGAATTCAGTTATTCCATTCCCTTCCCAACAGGTCCCCAGCAAGTCCTCCCCAAACTTCCTCTACCAAGGCCACAGCTCTTCTCAGGGCCCTTTCCACATGATGCCGTCTCTAGATTCTAGGGTCCACTCCAGGGTGATCCTGCTTTGATCTTGCTTTCCCTAAATACTCTCTGCACCTTTGTCAACCAACGGTCCCTTTGTAAACTCCCCTCCATATCAAACTTGATTGCACCAATTGTTTCTTTGCAGGGACCCATGATCGCACAGTCATGGTTTATTTGCAATCCTTGTATGTGTGTCCTCTTTTTCTCTCTTCTAAAAATAAGGGGTAAATATTTCTGTTCAGATTGCCTCATGCGCCTATTAGGAGTATAAAATGTGAAAATATGTGGTTAAATTCTTTTCAAAGTTTAACACTTTTATTCAACACATGTACGTTGAAGGCTTGGTTTGTGCTAGACACTCGAAAGTCACTACGGAGGAACACAAAAGCAGATAGGCGTGATCTCTGTGAGCTGATCACTGTACTAGGAAGACCACAGTGTAATCAAGGGGATGTGCAAGCTCAGCCCAGGTCAGATCCCACCTAGGGGAGGATGGATGGTAGAGTTTCCAATAGAAGGTGCCATTTGCATTGGGTATCAAAGGATATAGGGGTCTGGATGCAGGAATGAACTACCCTGGACTAGCCCAGGATGAGAGAGAATGGTGAGTGGGGACAAGAAGCTCTGATAAGTCATTACTAACTAGACTCACCGTGTTCAAGCCCTTCCATATATGCCAGGTCTCAAAATGTGGGCCATGTTCCCAAAAGGTTTTATCTGCTCTAGTTCAGCACTTGGTTCTCAGAGTGTGGCCCTGGGACCAGAAGTGTTGGCATCCCTGGGAATCGGTTAGAAAAATAAACCCTCAGCCCCACCCAGACCAGCTGAATCAAAAACTCTGGGGGCGGCGCCCAAAAGGTCTTTAACTTAAGGTCCTCCAGGTGATGGCCGTGGTGCCCAAGTTGGGGAAGTACCTCTGCAGCTGTGCATGGTCAGCTGCAGGTGGGCAGTGGAGGAACCTGGGATCCAGGTGAATGAGGATCCAGTGGGGCTTGAGTGGTGTGCTTGGCCACAAAGAACCCTGAGTTCAGAAATTGCCCTGCTTCTGCCCCAAACTCCATTCATAACTGAAGTCAAATCCCCTTTCTACATTTTTACACATAACACAAGGAACTTGAATTATGTTTACTTTAAGGTCTCTCCCAATATGAACACGTGTTTCTTTCTACAAACAATGAAGAGGTATTGAAGATAGAGACATGCACTCAGAAGACCAGGGTGCGGATCCAATGTGCTACTTCCTGGTCTGTGACCCAGAAACCTTGCTTAGCCTCAGCTTCCTCCTCTAAACTGGAAATAACACCACCCACCTAGCAGGATCATTGGGAAGACAAAATGGGTTCTGTCACCGAAATGCAAAAGCCAGCCTCACTTCTGTTTTAGTTCTGTTTCACTGCCAAGGTCACTGCCCATGGCTGGCATCTCGCAGACATTCTCTCCAGCTGCCCAGGCTAGGTGAGATTTCTCTGTTACATGTTGTTACGGTCTCACACAGCCACTCCCCAGAGCTGGGGGGATTGCTTGGTTGGTGTCTATTCACCTATTAGATAACAGACCCCATGAGGGATACACCATGACTTGTTTTTAACCCATTGCATACTTAATGACTACGGGATAGCTTGCACTCGGCACATATTTCTTGAATGAATGCATAAGAAGTCCTTAAAAATAATTTCCATGCTTCCTAAATAACCATGCCAACAGGTGCCAGAGGACTGCAATGAATAGCCCCCACACCTTTACAAACAAACATTTCTGAGCATCTAGAATGCAGGAGACAGTGTTCTAAGTCACTTTCCTCAGAGGATTTTTCACCAATAAAACATATGAAGACAAGAGCCTTGCTCTTTAAATACTACCTCAGCCAACCAAGCTCTCTGCCATAATTTATCATAGCGCCCTGAGTTTTATCCTTAAGTCTCCATCTTCGATCCACCTGGGGCACCTTGCTGAGCTCTGACTTTAACTCTGGCATCCTCACACCTGCTCTGCCACCTGCCCCACTGCGGGTTTACTATTTCTCTGGTCCTAAATTCTGAGGCTGCCTTGTTTTGGCTCTATCTATTTTATTCGAGGCTGATATGGAATATTCTCATTCATTCCCTTTCTCTCTTTCTCTCATATTTATATAGATACTCTCATATTTACATAGATATTTATATCAATATCAATATTTATTATACATCAATCCACGTTGATATATCTAACTTATCAATACATATTATCTACCTATATCTGTAAGAATTGGCTATGTCAGGGTATCCTTTTTTTTTTTTTTTTTTTACTGCTAATAGCAGAAAAGGATGACTTCTCAACTGCAATTCTGTATATTGAGCGATGCCTGTCACCAAACTACTTCAGCACATATTAGCAGTTAACAAAAAACATTTGGATCATTCGGCTACCACTGCCTTTAAAATGCCAAATACACTGCAATCTGCTTTCCTTGTGCTTGAGAAATCAGCGTGCGACATGGGGCTTCAAGGATGATGAATCACCTTTGATGCCATATCTTGGGATAGCCAGGCTCTGGCGCTGTCCAGGGAAATGCCAGCCAGTGCAGAGTGGGGGAGGTGCTAGAGGCTGGGGAATGTTGAAGCCCAGGGAGGGTCTCACACTGTGACTCTGACCACCGGGGGCCTGCCTGTGCGAAATGCAAGCCCAGCGCCCTGCAGACCTACTGAGTCCCACACCGCGGCTGGACCCAGCCCTTAACAGTAGTTGAGACCCCTAGGACGCCCAGATAATATGCTCTAACTGGTACCCATTCTATCACTAAAGATGAGGAACATCCCCACCCCCATCTATTAAGCTAACCGTCCATGCTGAGGTGAGACTGATAAGCTGAAGCCAGCGTGGCCTTGAGCCCTTCTCGTATTGATCTCATGGCGGTCACCCACCACACAGAAGATTTATACAGAAAATAGGGATGGAAGGTCTACAAACCACTCCAGGCATGTGTCCTCTGCAGGAAGCATCACTGGGCAGCTCTATGTTGTCATCGGTCGTACCCTGAGCAGCCACTTACAGAGTACAAAGCTCTCACCATTTAGACCTCTAGGATCTCCTGTGTTCCTCACAACCCTGTATGGGGCAGGACGGGGATGGGGGTGGTGGAACAGTTTTCATGGCATCTTTTCTGCTCCATTGTCTGTCCTCATTGATTTATCTAAGAGTCACAGTGAAGTCCTATTGCTATCAGAACCCCCACCTGCTCCCTGCCCCCACAGTAGACTGACACCTTCTAGATGTCAGTCTTAGGCCAGGGATGGCTGACACCAGGGGAGAGCAGAAAGAAGCACATTTCCTTCCATCATAAGTTTCCTGGGGCCCCTAGACTTTCAAAAGATAGCTGTCCCCTGCCTAGAAAACTAGCCCACTGCCACCTACGAACAACCTCCCTGCCGGGAACTTCAGCCTGAAGATTGACAGCGCACATCAGGTAGGCTTGGGTTTAAAGCCAGCTGTCCACCTACTGCTGTGTGGCCCCGGGCAATGTACGTGGCCTCCCTGCATTCCAGGCTTCTCACCTGTGAAATGAATGACACGGGGTGTCTAGCTCAGAGGCTGAGCATGAAGGGCACATGATTAAAATGGCCCAAGAACAACTGGGCTTTTGTAGTAGGAGCTTCTCACTTCCAGACTTGACCTGACCAGCGTGCAAGTGTGGTATGGATCGGCCAGGGCCAGATCACTTCCAAATGTTTTCACTCTTGCCGCAGGCAGCTGATTCTAAATGAATCAGTGAATCCTTTGTTTCTTCATGTCCCTGTTCATTACCTACCCATCTGCCCATCCTAACATCTGTCTTTCAAGTATGGACTCCGTGTCTGCTGCGCCGCTGAAGGACCCTAAGGAGAAGGCTGCAGGTGGAAATTCTCTTTTCACGCCTTGCCATGAAACATTTCCCCTTTCCCTTCAGAGTTCATCCCCCACGCCCTACCCCGCGAGTTCCCCAGATAGAATTATGCCACTTTTCTCTGTACACAGCAATTCAGGAGTCTTAAGGGAAACAGAATGTATCACAATCAACTTTTTCAAGATATTTACCTGGGTCTAATCTTTAATAACATCCATCCATGTACATGGTTCTTCCTTTCTAGAATCCAGTAAATTTCTCTCTCTCCCCGTCCCCCACTTCACACAGCATCCAAAAGAATGCTTTGCGTTTAGTAGGTCCTTATTTCTGTTATTAAATTATTGATTAGAAAACCAAGGAATGGGGCTCTCCTCTTCCCTTGAAAAAAATTGACACTGGATGAAAAAGAATAAGTATGAAACTGTTCACTCTCCTAAGCTGGTTGTTTCTAAGCCTTGCCTGCAATTGTTGCCTGTGATCCATCACCAAACCTGTATATCTTCAGCTTTACTTCAGGTCTGAAGTACTACATTTTCCATTAAATGCAAAGAAATGGATCTAGAAGTTGCAAATATTATCACATCAAACCACAAAGTTAGAGCAATTTCAAGACACCCCACGTGCCAGCAGTCTCTCTCCCATCATGTTCATTAAAGTCCTAAAATGAAGTAGTCATACCGTTTGGTCATTTTAATCGGGGTCCATTTGGGCCAGAAAATGGAAGATAGATAATAACAGGTCATTGGGGAATAATAGGTTTTATTTACTTGAAACGAACAAATGGAAATCTTACGAGGAAATTTTACCCTGAGTGAAAACAGGGTAAACCCATGTGACTTAAGGGCAGTTCTTGGTTGGAAACTTTGAGGAGCAGCTACATCTCAGCTTTGTCTGCTGCAAGTGGTCACTTTGTGTCCACACAGCTTTTCTCCTGAGGTTGGGTACCACAGATGCCAGATACCTGAAAATGGACCTCACGTTTTTCATCCCTCCATCCTCGCTCCCGTGCCAGTCCATCAGAAATATATGAACAGCCACCATGAGTTCACACATTCGCTTTGACATTCTAAGGTATTTTTGTCTCTGTTAATTTGGTAGGATCTTACATGGTCTTTCAGATACTAGGCAGCGGTCCTCCCCTTCAGAAAGCATGGATAGAGGAGACCAGATGTTTGATCAAAGATAACTTTTTGTCATCCCTCGTAGTTTGCAGTCTTGGTCCTAACATGTGAGAGATCCACCTAGCCACTGATCCTAAGGAAGCCAAGGTGATCTATGAAACTAGTTTTCCACTAAATGGTAAGACATGATTGAGGGGTTTCTCAGCTGCCGGCTCGGTGCCCTGCAAATCTCCCTTCTCACCTGCCATTCCTCCCTTGTCATTATATCTTCTGTGCCTGGTATGAAATTCCCAGTACAGTTTGCTTTCTTGATTGAGAAGCAATCTAGAATACCAGTGTTTTTTTAAAAGGGGGATGAACATAGGAGAAGGGAAGGAAAAATAAGACAAAACAGAGAGGGAGACAAACCATGAGAGGTTCTCAACTCTAGGAAACAAACAGGAGGGTTAATGGAAAGGTGGTGGTAGGAGGATGGGATAACTAGGTGATGGGCATTAAGGAAGGCACGTGATGTGATGAACACTGGGTGTTAAACACAACTGAGGAACCACTAAATTCTACCTCTGAGACTAATAATACACTATATGTTAATTAAATTGAATTTAAATTTTAAAAAATTGCTTGTAAATAAAGGGGGAGATGGTAGTTATGGAAATATGAGAGTTTTGGCCAACAGAAATTTAGAGGACAGTTTCCAAGAGCTCCCTCACTACTGACAAGGTTGGGGGATTTCCCAAAACTGCCCCCAGTTTTGATAATTCAACTAGGAGTACTCTTAGAACTCACTTATCACTGTTAAACTCACTGTTACGGTTTATTAAAGAAAAAGGATGCAGGTTAAAAATCAATCAAAGGAAGAGATGCATGAGGCAGAGTCTGAGGTTTCAGAAACAAAGCTTCTCATGGAGTCAGAACAGGTTACTCTCTGGTGTGGATGTGTGATGATACATGGGGAGTACTGTCAACTAGAGAAGTGGCCGCCTGGTTCCGACTTGGTGTTGAGCTTCACTAAATAGGCATGATGATTGCTTGCCCATAGGGTGGATCTCAGCTTGGGTCTACTGAAACTCTGTGATTCAAAGCCCTACCCTAAATCACGTGATCCTTTTTCTCAAGTGGCTAGCTCCTATCTTAAGAATATCAGGTATACCTGGTCCACCCTCAGGCCAGGCCCTGCCCTGAACAATGACAGTCCTGTCAAATACAACAAAGATTGTCTCCTGGAAGCCAAAGACAAATCTTATCTTTAGGCAAGGCCAAATTCTTTATTCTACAGGAACATTGCAGGAGCCCATAGTTCAAGGAAGACTGGACACAGTCGAGGAGAATATATAGTAGCAATATTGAATATATGGATACTGTTGTACTCAGTGGCAGACAGATAGTGTGGGTTTCAGGTCAACCAGTTATTAACTGCAAAATTCTACACCAGCCGCTTCATTCCTTTGAACCTTGGCTTCCTCATCTGTGAAATGGAGAACATGGATGGACATTAAACTGGGAGATCAACTGAGTCTTAACATAGTCCCTGGCACCAAACAGGTAGCCAGTAAATGGTTTTCTCTCCCATTTCTCTCTTTCTCCGCTTCTTGCTCCTCACTAATGAGAGGGTCTGTTGAAGCACAGACACCTCTCCTTGATGGAGCAGCTGCTTCTGCCTCCAGCAGAATGATTACAACAGGAGAGATTCTTTTTTCTTAAACACGCACGCACGCACATATACACATATATACTTTAAAAAAATCCACCCTTCAGTGCTATGTTAGCGATTTCAACAGCTGTGAGTCAAAAGGAACTATCACAAGGGTGTGTTTCCATGGCAACTGCCATGGTTACAGAGGAAAAAAGAAGAGAACAAGAGACGGACTTCTTGTCCACCTTCCTCCCATGGCGTCCACCGAGGGTCACTCCACACCCCCGCTCCCCACCAGAACAGCAACTTGCTTCCTTTACCGAGATGACTCTTGAGTGATGGTGTTGGGCCTCTTGCATAAAGACTTTGGAAGGCTCCGATTTCCCATGCTTATTCTCTCACTTTAGAAAACTAACAATAAAATGAATTACTTCACATGGTGATTGTTTTGTCACTGAATCACAGGATCTGGATAACCAGCTACCGAAAATGCTAAAGGTGGGGAGAGGGGGAAAATGAGAAAGGGATAGGGTAGGGAGGCTGGTGGGGAGGGGTTGCTCTTGATGAGCTGGAGGTATGATTCAATTGCCTTTTAGGGATCATCCCACCCTGAGTCAAGAATAATCATTTCAGGCGTGTATCTATGGCAGTAGTAGGGTAAATTCAACAGCCCAGAGGGAGAAGCAGTCATTACTTCCCCGAAGTCAAGTACTCATAAAGGAGGCAAAAAATAAAACTATTTAACTAAGGGCTTTGGATACAGAGTAAAATGTAGATATAAAAATATTTTAAGTCTAGAAAGGAAGTCAAGACATTATGCAAATCAGAGAAACGTCTGAGTGGGCAATAGTCACCAAAGTACCTGCTATGTTGGCAAAGGCTCCCATCAGCTACACAAAGGTCCCGACACTTTATGTCACATCTGGAGACTCATGATCTGCCCTCTGCTGACTCTTTGTGAGGGCTACATACTTTCTTTCACCTCTTTGCCTCTGCAGGTAATTGTCATTCTATCTGAAATGAACGACAAGCAGCAGCACCACTACCATCTTCCGTCTTACAGATGGAAAGTGGCCACGTCTTTGCAAGTGATAGGGCAAGCACCTTCTCATCTCTAAAGCTATCCCTCCTTCCCAGCTAGTTTTGGGACACCTGTCTCTGCACAGGTGTGTTCTCAACTTCCTTCCTCACCCTCCACGGAGTCAACCACCACCAGCAGCAGCTCTAGTATCACCCCTTCCCTGAACCTGCACAGATTTCCCGGCAAGGAGCCTTGTTGCACTCAGGCTACGCCTCTCTTGGAGTGCTCGGGCCTGTCTACCATATAGGTTCGTTTCTGTGGAGGCCTTAATTCCACTGCCAGACTGTGATTCTTAAGAATTAACAGAGATGCTTGATTTATTGTTGTGTGCCTGCCACGACTGGTATCTAATAAGAAAACAATCATGTGTTGAAAGAGCAATTCTGAAAGAATACGTGTTGAACAAGTATTTGTTGGATAAATAATACAATTTTATCAAAGAGGATACGTTCTATAGCTATTTGTAGAGAGGATGTTTTATTTTGGTTTTACTCTAATTGTATGAGTTTCCTACAGCTGCTGTAACAAAATACCATGGACTGGGTGGCTTAAAACTACAGAGATTTCCTCTGTCACAGAACAGAAGGTCATAAGTCTGAAACCAATGTGCTTGCAGAGTCCCGCTCTCTCTAAGGCCTCTAAAGGGTGCATCCTTATCTCTTCCAGCTTCTCATAGCCCTCGGCTTTCCTTAGTTTGTGGAGGCATCGCCCAGGCCTCAGGCTCCCTCAGTACAGGGCCACATCTCCCTGTGTCTTCACATTGTCTTCCCTCCTTGCAAGGCTCTGTCCACATTTCTCTCTTCTTAGAAGGACATTTATTATATTGGATAGAGGCTCTTCCTCCTCCAGTATGACCTTACTTTAATTTAACTAATTACCTATGCAATAGTGACCCTTTTTCTACCTAAGATCACAGTCTGAAGTGCTAGAGGTGCTAGGACTGCTGCACCCATTTCTGGGGGACACAGCCCGACCCACAACACTCATTATTCCTCTTGCAAAGACAGGAGGATTACACCTGCTGATGGGGTCTGTATAACTTGAAGCCTTCATCCTTTAGGATTGGGGTTATTTCATCTTGTTGGTTGGTTTGCATCCCTTGTGGTTTGTTTTTTTTTTTTTTTTGCTACTTTCAAAATGTACTTTTAAGTGTCAGCAGAACCTGGTTCAGGTGGCCTCTTGGCCCTTCAGAGGGGTGGGGGCTCAGTGGTGAGGACAAGGAAAGCCGGCAGCCACAAGCACACACACGTGCACACAGCTCTGCATGGAGCAGTGGAGGCAAGAATATCTCCAGAGCATATGGAGAGCGGGGAGATGCAGAGGTGCACTGGGAGCTGGGGTGTAGCGAAGAGCGCCTCAGGGCTTGGGTGTGCAGAGGAGGGACAGAAATAACCAGCAAATCCCTTCCCAGTGAAGAACCACCAGTGAGAAGAAGCAACAGTCAAGTGATAGGAGTAAACAGGACACAAATTTGGCCTTGCAAACTGGACAGGTTGCGGCTCCAGATGGCAAAAAAAAAAAAAAAAGAAGAAAAGGATCCATGAACAACAACAATGATTTTATTCAGTTTGAACACTTACAAAGTTTTCTTTAGTTATTACTCCCTTCTGGGACCCCAGCTGCACAGAGTTGAGGGGCAGACTCAGCAGGGCGGCTGGCTGAGCCAAGAGCTGGTGGGGAGCTTCCACTGGGCCCAGCCAGCTTGGGCTCTAGACTGGGAGAAGTTCTTAACTAGGTTTTCCAAGGGGCTCAGGTGACAGGCTGTCAGGCGTGTGGCTTGGATTTCTTCCCCACCTCCAGGTATGAGTGCTTTGAGCTACAGTGACCAGACAGCTGGGCCGGGAGAGGGATGTCTGGTTCCTTGGTCAGACACCGCCTTTGGAGCAGGTGTTGGGATGGCAGCCTGGCAGGAGCGTACATGGCACTGGCCAAAAGCCAGGATGTACACAAAGCAGAGGACACCGGGCACATCGGGAGAGAGTGTGGGCAAAGCAATAGAGAATGTTTTCAAAATATCCTTCTGCAAAGACAGAGCCTCCCTGGGAAACTCAGCTGCCTCATCTGGAGTTCAGTTCGTGTGTGTTTGAAGCACAGGGAGTATGCTACGGCAGAGGCAGTACTGGGAAGAGGAGTACTGGGAACCTCACGGTCGCCTTGCAAATCCCCACCCAGGAAATTTACCCAGGAAAGGCAGGGGTCTCTTTGAGCCTCAGTTTCTCATTAGCCCCAGCAAGCTCCCTTCCTCCCCTGGAGAGAGAAGTCTGAGGTGCACGTGTGCAGATACATGGCTGTGACAGGCACCAGCTGTGTTTCCTGATGGGCCCGTCCCTCTCCCCTTCTGGTTGAGAGAAAGGCAAGTCACATACACAGGCATGGATGCCAACCAATTCTAAATGGGGAAGAGAGCCCTTATTTGCTGTTCGGCTCTACAAGGAAATGCAATCACCCCATAGGACTCCCAGTGGGATGAGAGCCCGCTGGCCAAGGCCCTGCAAAGGAAGGCGCCCACCAGGCCATTAACCGAACATGATAGTCAGCTCTGCTTGGTAAATCTACCACAAACACACATTCCTCCCATGTGCTTTATTCTTTTTTCTTTAAGACTTCATATAACTCTTTTAAACAATCAAATAGCATGACAGCACATTTTCTAAATCTATTTTACCCTGAACAACAACAACAAAATATTATGATACTATGTCTGTTGAATCTAAGGTGAATCAGCAGCTGCGGGTGCAGTGTGGACCCAGAGAAAGGTATTCATCTAGATGTGTGGAGATGGGGGTATAAATACTTGTTTTCTGTCTGGGGGACTAGGTGACTGTGTGCAATCACTTGCTGAGTCTGTGCCTCTGTCTCCCCAACCTGAACACAAGGTCCCAAGTACCAGGCTGTTTGGATGGGCAGGTTGGATGGGCACAGATGAAACAAAAGTCTTTGACTTGATCAGAACACCTTCCTGTGTGTGATATAGATGCGCATGTGTCCTGGAACACACTTGGGCACACTCATCTGCAAGGAATATCCTTCTGTAATATAAAGTTATTTTAGACTCTCAATACTTACACCTTGATTTAATGGAGCATTCTTATGTGAGAGTCCAAAGAGTCCGGTTCCTCAAGGAAATGGCTTTCTATGTGAGATGGTTTCCTATAGAGTGTTTTCATCTCTCCTCTGCTGGGTCCACCACCTATAGAGCTGTCCCCAGGCTGTGAGCACCGTGAAGACATGGCTCAAGTCTCTGTACCTCTGTCATCCACAAAGGTCCTGGTTCACAGTAAGCCTCCAATGCTTATTTGTTAGACTGTCCAACAAATACCCTCTGCCCCGTGAAGTAACAAGCATTTGGAAGAGAGGTTGATGCTCTAAGTCATCAGATCACACCCCTGGGACCTGCAAATAGTACAAGGTTAGTCTAGCAGCCTCTGGGGGCAGGGCCTGAGTCCTGTGATTCTCACAAAAGTGCAGAAAGTATAGGCTTGGCCTTGAGTAAACCATGGCTGAGATGGGAGTGGGAGGCTGGACAGTCTTCAGTAGAAGGTCACGCCTCTGTCCAATGACAGTATCAGTGACTTTGGATAAATCTCTTGGTCCAACAGGAAAAACATTTCAGGTGGACAGAACACCTGGTGACAATTCAAGAGTGACTATTTCTGATGGGAAGACAAGGAGATGAATTTGCAAGAGTAAAAAGCACCTGTGAAAAAGAAGTGTGTGGGCTCCCTGCAGAAGCTTCTGTGCTGACCAGGGAAGACCACTCAGAGAAGGACCAGAGGCCAACAGAGGCTGACTCGACTTCCGTGATGAGAACAAACCAAAACCACCACCTTACCGATGGCTCATTCTCTCTGCCGGGGTGGGGAGGCGGGGGGAGGAGGAGATGTAATGAGCTTTCAAGAAAGGCATCATAAGTGACAAATCTTGGTGTTTTCACCAAGTCTCCAACAGCCCCTGGGAATAACCGGTGGCCTCGGAGCAGAGCCCTAGCATCGATGTCCTCCACTCCAGGTCTTCAGAGAACACACAGAAATGCTGACTGCAGGCCACCTTTGATGGACCTGACGGGAGTGGGACGCACATGCAGACAGGCCCACTACGTTTACTTCGGGACAACCTGAGCGTGGTCTCTGGGCTGGTGTCCCGTGTCTCTGGAGCCCATGTCCTGCTTGTCACGGGGTCTTCCACGGGTTGGTGCGCTTCAGCTTTCCCAGCAGGGGAGCAGGGGCGCAGGCACAGAGGGCTGCCCCCACCCCCTGCACCCCCCAACCCCAGCCAAGATTATGTCAAATAAGCTGACATCCCACCAGATTGGATTCTGCAGGAGCGATGGGTGAGTTCTCCAGGCCAGCTCTTGGGGAGTCAGCTGTTCCCCTCTCAGGAATAGTCTGGTGGAGGTTGGAACACAGACCTTCCCCCGGCACAAAGGAAACTGGGGTCTTGAAGGGAGTGGGACACCCCGGGATCACGCCGACGGGAAGGCAGGCAGCGTCTGCAGCCCTGGCTGGCAGCCTCCCAGGGCGGAGGCTTCTCCTCCAGAGAGCTGCCAGCCACCGAGCATGGCTTGTTCCCGGCAAAGGCACCGCTTCCCGGGAAGGCCTTCCAGGCTCACAACTAATTAAAGGTTCGCAGGAGGTAGGGGGCTTGGCAAGAGCTGCTAATGCTTTTGACATTTGTCCAGATTAAAAATAATCCACCATCTATTGTATCAGAGATCTCCCTGCCGCTCCCTGTTCTCACAAGTGATTCTGGTGTTGCTCTCGCTCTTGCTAGACTCGCAGTGTTTTGGCCCAAAATGGAGCTCAGCAAACAAGGCACTTGGAACAGATTGGAATTGAGAGGCAGCTTCTCTCTGAGATTCTTTCCGACTCTTCCTCCCTCCCTTGGTCCCTCCCTCCCTCTCTTTTCTTCTTTTCTTTCCTTCAATATGTTAGAAGCAAGGGACCAAGGCTCTGAAAAACCCAGAGTGTTACTCAGTGGAAACACAGGTGTGACCACTAGACTCCTTGTCCATGCTTGGGGCTCTCGGACAGTTGTGGCTTCATGGTTTAAATACACACATAACGGGCACCAAGGATGGAGTATGGTTCTCAGCAGGCACTGAAGATGCAAAGGGAAACATGACCTGCTTACACTGGCCTCTCTAGAAAGCAGACAGCAGCTAAGCACAGGAGGCTATCTGCAGGGTGGGCATCCTGAGCCGGCCACCACTTTGCCAAGAGCCACCGTGCGGCTTCCAGGACACCCCGGACAGGACATGCTGAGCACAAGGCATAGCATGGGTTCAACCCAGAAGGATTGAGAAAGCCGTAGCTGCTGGCTCCCCCAAGCTTGTGTGCCCCACTAGTCGAAATCTCCTGTGTGGGGTGTTAGCTCTGTTGCAATTTGGGCTGGGTCACCTGAGCCTTTGACCACCACCGAGAAAGTCAGGCCCCACGCCCCACACTACGACCATTCATGTGAGTCCAAGATCCAGCTGGTGGCGGGACTGGGCAGGTAGGGGAGGTGTGGAGAATCTGAGGGGGGATGTGCATGAGGGTGGTAACGTCCAGTCCTGGTCCGTAACCAGTTGGTGATATAATAATAACAATAACTAAGATTTATTAACAGGCTTGCTGCGTCTCAAGCACGGTGGTAAAGACTTGATGTGAATTTCTTAATTTAATACTTATCAAAACCCAAAGATCTCCCTCTATGACAGACTACAAAGCTATACTGTAAGTACTGACGACTTCTCTAAGGCCACTTAGCTGACGGGTAGCAGGGACCAGCGTTACTCACCGGGCTTCCCACCGGTGGCTGTTGCTCAGGGATCGGTGGTTCAGGCTGTGCACTGGAGGCCTGAGTGGCAGCCCCTCCAGAGCTGCAGGTGCCCCAGGCTTGGCCAGGCACTGCCGTCGTGCTCCCCACCTGCCGTGTCCCCACTCGGGCCAGCGCTCTATGACCAGGCACAGGTGGATGTGGGGCATTCCTAGGGGGTTTTCTCTGGAAAGCTAAAATTAAAATAAAAAATGTATTTCCCTTCTCCAAATTAAGTGCTGAGAACAGTGCATAGACTTACAGAGTTCAAGTCAGTGTCGAGGCCTCAAGGGATTCCCGTTTCAGTGGCAGAAATGTCTCCATCATGATTCAGGACAAACTGAGAACAGAAATGAGAGTGGCGCCTGGATTCCTGTGGGTGTCTACATCGGCAGCCCTATATGAGAGCCCCAGAGCCCCGTAGGGAGTTGTGATCTCAAGATGAGCCCGCCATGCCCACCGTCAGTCAGGTCAGGGCACCCTCCTCACCCTGAAGGCATCTGGGACAACCTCCAAGGGCAGGGGACAAGGGAGGAGTGAGCCTGAAGCTCAGGATTATCCTTTCTCCTAGAAACTGCCCCACATCCCAGCTGGGAGCCCGAAGACAGTTCATGCCTCCAGCTGTATGTGTCCTCCTGCCCGGCTAAGCGCTCACCAAGGAGGCCCCGGAGTATGGGGCTTGCCTGCAGGGGGAGGCTGCAAGAGTCAGGCCCCTGCAAACGTGTTGTCTTTTCCTAACAGAGGCACTTCTTGCAAATCAAGAAGTCATTCTGGCTATAGACACCTGTCACTCGGGGGCTTCTGTGAGTCTGGATCAGCACCCGTGAGAATGATCAGCCTCGGGGTTCTCCAGAGACAGAGTTTCTAGGTCTGTAGAACTGAAGGCCAAACACTAGCAGAGGATGGGACTCTAGGGGACCTGGTGGCTCCCACAGACCCCTGCCCCTACGTCACACCTCCACCCTCAGATGTCTACCCACTAAGATGGCAGGATTCCCAAACCATCTTCCTCGATTCATTTTCTGATTTCTTTGTGGCTATAACGAAAGAAAACATGGGTTTATTGGATTTGCATAGTATGGTCATTTCGTGTATTCTTAAATCTAAAACACACATACGCGCACATAAGGTGCCAGGCATTGTGCCTATGATTGCAGTCCAGGGCTGAACAAGACAGCCCCTGCCTTCAAAAATCATACGAGTTAGTACAGAAAACTGCATGAAACTGAATTACAATGCTTATTTTCTAGGCAAAATAAGCTTCAAAGGGGGGTGTAGAGATTTTTCCGGAAGAAGATGCAATGAGGGAAAGAACATTTCAGCCAGAGAGGAAATGAGGAAACATCTCCAGTACAGAAGACCTAATGGTCCATGGTGCCTGGGGATGGCCTGGGCCCGGAGCAGACTGATGAAGTCTGAATAAACCTGGAGTTTCACTAGCTGGCTCCTTGAGCTCTGCATTTCTGTGGGAAGGTGGACAGGAAAGGCTTTAGGGTTTTTTCTAGCTCAAAGACACAACAAATCGTACCCATCTTTGGCCAAGACCTGGTATCATAGAGCCAGAAGGTACCTTCAATTATTCTGCTCAATACGAAGCCACCTGTGACTTCCCGGAGTTGGGAACGGTTTGCCCGAGGGCATTAGCTGGTCAGTGGCTGAGCTGGGGTGGGGTCTGGCTCTGCGTCCAGGGCTTGTCCCTTTTGTGATTCTATCTCATTAGGGGAGCTCCGTGTGGCTCCAGGGCCGTGATTCCAGCATTCCACTACCATTTACCATCTCCTCTCCAGATAGGACCCCTCACCACGTGTGAACGTTGACCGCTTACTGCTTGGGTCCTCCAAGGCTCCGTCAACTGGTCCAGGCAGATGGATGGCTTACTTACTCAGTATTCAGGGCGGCATCCAGACCAGGGTGCTGTCTAAAGGTATCTAATGAATGAATGAATGAATGGGTCATCAAAACACCGCTTGTGCAAAACTAACAATAAGATTTATCTTAGACACTGTCTGGAAGGTGAAAATCTCATTACAACGTGGATCATTTCAAGGGACTCCCCAGGTGCCGTGGCATTTTGTGATCGCCGCTGACATGTTTACACGACTTTCATCCTGACTTTCGGAGCCTCCACTCGTCTCGTATTAGCCTTCTTAGTGTTTGTAGACTAACATCCCACTTCCTCCTGCCTCATCTAATTAACTTCTCTCTGAGTTTGGCCACGAGCTGCTTTCATGTGGAATGCAGTGGAACACATTAATCACGCCCTCCTTTTCGTTTGAGCCCCTTATCTATGTGAAACCATATTGATCTATTTCTCCTTGGAACCCATACGACATGCATTGTTTTCACCTGTAATTGGCTGCTCTGCTTCCCTTACATGCATCGTTCATTAATCAACGGGACTGTTGATGCCATCATAATAATAAACCCAGCGTGCGCTAGCTTATTGTAGCCACTGGGTTTATAGCAAAGAGTTCAGAAGTTCTTAGAGGCTACTGACTCTTGAAGGTGAGTCTGAGAATTATAGGGGCCTCAAGGGGAGGCTCATGGGGAGGCTTCTTGTATTTTTGCAACCCTTTGTCTTTGACCACCCTGCCAGTAAGAAGTCTAAGAGCTGGGTAACTAATCCTGGGTTTCTGAATGGGTTTGGGTCATGATTAGGACTTCTCACCCTCCAACTTTACCATTCTCCCCACTGCCCAGAGTTGGACCCTTTAGAGTATGAGAGGAGAAAGACAGGGTGACTTATATCTCAGGGTGACTCCTTGGTAAGATTTATCCATTAATTTGTTGTCAACTCTTCGTAAGGCACCAGGTCCCTACCCTCGTGGCAGTAGAGACAACGCCGTGTCATCACTACAATGCTAGAGCTTGCCTAAGGCACAAAGGGAACAGAGAGCAAGGAAGCCCAGTCAGTGGGGGGAACCAGGGAAGGCTGCCCTGGGCGGGGGGGGGGGGTGGGGGGTGGGGGGGCCTGGCTGAACCTCGTAGGGGATATGAGCTTTGATCAAGAGGCACAGTGCAAGCAGGTGGCACGGGCAGCGGGCTGGATGCATGGGTAAGGATGGCATGTTCTTGGAAAGTTCACTAGTTCTGTTTCTCTGGATAAAGGACCTGGGGTGGGTGGGGAAGAGATGAGATGTGCAGGTTGGGGAGACCACATCCCAACCTTGTTTGCCACATTCAGGATTTTACTCAGAAGCCTATGGATGACACTGAAAAGATCGAAGCAGCAGGGGAATGAGTTCAGATTCACAAGTTCGAAGGTGCAATTGGGCACCTATGTGGGGCGTGGACTGCAGGGCTTCCAGACGGAGCAGACATCACTTGGAGGGGGGGAATGAGGTGGAGTCCCCTAAGAATAGAGCCCCTCCAACGATCTCATAATCTGCCGCCCCTCTTCAGCAGAACCTTCAGACAAGAAGCACTCTGTTTACTGCCTTTTGTCCCACCTGGAGGCATTGGCCCTTAGCAGCTGCTCTTCCGGGCCCTATAGCCTCTTCTCAGTTGGGGCTCCACCAGCCCAGGAGCCCACCAGCTTCGGGGCAGCCCCTGGCAGTGTTCTCCAGATCCACTTCCTTCAAAATTCACTCCCAAGTTCTTTAAAGTCAGACTATAGATGGTAATTTGTGTAGACCCTGCTCTGTCACTTTCCTGGTTCCTCCTTCAGTGCCTCCCTCCATCCTTCAGCTCTTTTGTGTTTTTGTTATTGTGATAAGAACACCTAATGTGAGATCTATCCTCTTAATGGATTTTAAACATATAATACAGCATTATTATCTACAGCACAATGCTGTGCACCAGGTCTCTAGAACATACTCAGCTTGCGTAGCTGAAATCTCATACATGATGATTAGCAGCTCCCCACCCGCTCTCTCAGGCCCTGGGACCACCATTCTATTCTTTGTTTCTATGAGCTTGACTACCATAGAGACTTCTTGTAAAGGGACCCATTCAATATAAGCTCAGGGTCACCTCCAGACTCCGCGGCACAGAGTCCAAGAGCTCCTTTTCTCAGTTCCCTCCCTCAGATACCCTGTGATCTAGTCAGTGTATGAATGCAGTGCCACTTTCTTTGCCGGGGCTGCACGAGCTTGCACCCGATTCAGAAGAGCTGGGGGTTTCTTTCCTTTTGCCTTCCCTCTCTCTCCCATTTCTCCCTTTTCCTTTCTTTCCTTAATTTGTTTTTATTGCAAAAGGTGTGTGCCTGTGTATAAAAGAGTAGATGGATTATAAGTGGCTGGCTGGCTGAACTGATAGACAGATGGATGAGAGAACACTGTCAGAGTGAATCCAATTCCAGAACTCTCCAGATTGAGACGAGAACAATGTCAGTACATGTGAAGCCCGTGTACCCTGCAGTCCCACCCCCCTTCCTCCAGTATGCGGTTGGCCATTCTTCTCCACTGTGAGCTCACAGTCCCTTTTTATTTGACTTATTTTCCCACATAAGTAGGGCTCTCTAAACAACATATTTACTTTCTGAAACTTATAAAACGGAATCATTTGATATCTGTTCTTCACCACATGCTTTTTTCCTCCCCTTTCCTCCACATTTCTCTCCAAGTTGATATGTGCACCTGTAATTCATTTATCTCTCATGCTGGATATGGTGATTTGCAACCACATGGTTTTTTTTTCTCCCCCTTTGCTAAATGTTGTCTATCTCCCTCAGGGAACAACCGGGTTGTTTCCAGTTTCTTGCCTCGACCAGTGCTGCTCTGGATACCACTGAACCAGTCTCTGAATGCTGGGATGTGTTGCATGATGACCTCAACAACACTGGGTATTCTCTATGCCAAACACGTGGGCGTCACAGAGTTTTCAGAGTGGCTTTTGCCTGATTAATGCATTTTGATATTATATATATATATATATATATATATATATATATATATCCCCTATCCCAAAGGCCACCAAGTATTATACTATGCAGTCTTAAATTTGTTTTAAGTTTGGTTTTCACATATAAACCTTAAGTCATATGGGATTCATTTTTGTGTATGGTGTGAGGTAAGAACCTCCTTTTATTTTTCAATACAGTTAAACAGTTTTCCTGGTGTCATTTATTGAATTTTTTTTCAGTGATATGTTTCTGCTTTTTGTTGTTTTCTGCTCTGCTTGTCATCTATTTGTATATTTGTGCACAAATATCCTCTTTACAGTGTAATAATATTCCTATACATTAGAATGAGCTATCTCACCTTAACTTTTATTCTACATTTTGCAATACTTCAGCAATTTATTTTATCACACGTTTGTTTATTTGTTTATTGCATTTGTTCCTACATATTTTACCTTCCCCTTGTTCCATAGTTTATTATTGTAGTATGGAAGTGCATTTGACCCTTTTATAATTTTAGATCCATCAATATTGCTAAACTGTCATAATAATGTAAATGATTTATTTCTAAATGATTCTGTGTGAGCTTTATAGAAAATTGCATCATCCATAAACAATGACAAATTTATGTTAGACTTACTTTCGAATTTATACACATTTTTTCTTGTCTTATTTTTCAGGCTAGGATGCTCAATATAATATTGAATAAAAATATGATGGTGGGGATATTTGTCTTTTTCTGAGACCTGAGGGAATAGTTTCTCCCTACTTAGTAAAATTCTCTAACATATTGAGAAAGTTTTCTTCTTTTCCAAATTTGTTAATCATTTTTATCAGAAGTGCATGGTGAGAGAGAGAGAGAGAAGCAGAGACACAGGCAGAGGGAAAAGCAGGCTCCATGCAGGGAGCCTGACGTAGGACTTGATCTCAGGTCTCTGGGATTATACCCTGGGCTGCAGGCGGCTCTAAACCTCTGCGCCACCAGGGCTGCCCTCATTTATTTATTATGTCTTTCCTTTTCTTTTCTTTTTTTTTTCATTCATTGTTTAAAAATGCAATTGTTTACATCTGTAAATTTTTCTTTAAAAATGCAATGATGAATCTTTAAGTTTGATATGTTTTATTTTCATCATCATGCAGTCAGTTCTTACTTTTCTCATAATTTATGATTTCTTCTTTAAACCTGTGACTTGGTATAATTCTGGATGATTTTTCCTGCCTTTCCTCCCAAACGTGATAATTGTCAGGGTAACTATAAATATAAAGATTCTTCACATTCTTTTTGTTCACCGTATAGAGGTAATAACACAATTCTTAGTGGCATTTCAATGTCTCACTATTATAAATATTTAAATCCCAAACAAACAAGAAAGATGAAAGTATGTAGAACAAAAATAAATGTTTTAGCTAAACTATTTGGGGTAAACCATTAATTATGAAAAGCACCTACGTTTTGGTTTATAGTTCACTATAAACTTCCAACTTTTGGGATATGTGGTCATTATAGATCAATGCCTGGTGAGTGGCTACTCCGTGACAGAGTAAAGACTACACTCTAGTGTCTTCATGTCAATTTCTACTTTTTCAACCAATGCTTTTCTCTTTATTCCATACCCTTTGAACACATTTGAATGGGAACCTCCAATAGAAATATTGTCCTGGTGTTTTTAATAACTCACTAACTTTCATTAGAGGAGAGCCCAAGACAGATTTGTGCCAAACCACTGTGTTGTACATAAGTGACATTTTAGTTTGACTTTGCAATAATTATCTTGCCACTACAAACAGTAATGTAAACCACCCAAATCATTTACTTCATCTCTTTACACATAATGCTGTTTGCCACGGTATTTCTATCATCTCTAGGTATTTCTCATACCATAGCATATTTGCCATTAGATGAAGACAATATCTTCCTTTGGATTTATGTTTTTCACTTCCATTTTCATATTATATTACCAAACTGATGATCCCTTCCAACATTTTAATTCAATTTTATTATTCAATTTCACCAATTGTATTAACATTACAAGATATTTTTTAAAAATTTTATTTATTTATTCATGAGAGACACAGAGAGAGAGAGGCAGAGACACAGGCAGAGGGAGAAGCAGGTTCCATGCAGGGAGCCCGACGTGGGATTCGATCCTGGGTCTCCAGGATCACGCTCCAGACTGAAGGCGGTGCTAAACTCCTGAGCCACCTGTGTTGCCCAGCATTACAAGTTAAAGAGATGTTGCCAGCATCAGGATGTTGTGTAGAATCTGTAAAAATATAATGCACAATATAACTGGAAATATTAACAGAAAGGGATTTCATACTCTATGTCACTTTCCTCCTCAGAATCGATTTCCATTTGGTGCCATGTTGCCACATATTCTAGGAATACACCAATATTTTTCTTTCATGTCTTGGAGAAAGATTCTCTTCTATCCTTTAGGTTAGTCACAGGCATCAACCTCATATTCCTGGGTATTTTTAGATGGTTGCTTTTAAAAGCTTTCTATTTTCATTTTCTTCATCTTAGATGTCATGAGTGCAAAATTGGATAAACTCATGTTAGCATTGCTCTTGAGTTATTTTTTCCCTCTATTTCCAATTCATGATCTATACATACACACTTGATAAGTACATACTTGTATAAAATTCTTATCATCCATTGTTCAAAATTATAGTTGAGTTCCCATAAAGATATTTGAAGCTATTTTTCTGTATATTCCTTTAATCTTTCCAGAAGTAAACATTTCCCATAATAAAGGCCCAACCAGCTGCACTAAGCAAGACATATGAATAAAAACACTGTTTAAGATATCCTTTGGATTCATATAAATTCAGAGGTTTTGTTTACTCAAAATCAGTTGTAAGCTACTAATCATGTATGGCATGAACCTTAATGAAGTTTAGGAGAAACTAAATATATAATTGACCAGAAGGGAAATCTGAAGGTCTGCCTCTAAAACTTCTCATTGTTTAGAACTCCTCTATCTATAATCATAGCTTAGATGCATATCTAATATTTTGATACAAATAATTTAATTCCATATCTCCACTTTCTATCTTAATTTGCTTCATCGTAACACTCAAATTTACCAGAAGTCGTTTATTATTCCAAAGTTCTAACCAAGCAGACATTCACTCAAAACATAAAAGTCAAATCTGTCAAGATCGGCTCAGCTCCTGACCTGACCAGTCCCTCTGGTGACAGAATTTTCTGCTTCAGAATGCCTGCAGTAAGTTCTGCTCATAGGAGGTGATCTTTGATTTACCATTTGAAAGGCTATATGACATCCTTGAACCTGCAATGGGCATAATGCTGGTGTCACCACCCCTCTCCCAGTTACTGTGAGGATTAGAGCACTGAACAAGCTAAACAGAGTTCATGGTATATAATAATGGTCAACAATTGTTTATTGACTAAAGAAATAAAGGATGAATGAGCCACATGCTTGTATATGTATTTTCTTCTTGTAAGAATGTTGTGATATTTCTAGAAGCCCGTATAAGCAATGTCAGGCCAATGCTGGACAAAGTAATAAGAATTTATAGAAGTCTCTTCATTGGTTAGAAATTCTGGACTAATCATCACGTCTCACAATCAGATAGGGGTTAAGATGGGTTTAATTTCATGCTTCACAAACTTGTTGCAATAACTTTATTGACAAGTCTGGGGGCGGGAAATGAAAACTTCAAATGTTTCTGATATATATGTGCATGTATTTTAAAATTATATGTAAGGCCAACAGAGCTTTTTCTTATAATTATTTTCAAAACTAAACTTCTTGCACTATAGATTCTGTTCTTTATAGATGGGTAATTTAAAATCCAATTATCGCTCATATACATCAAAATAACACATTTGATATTTATATTTATCACAGATCTGCCATTTAACACCTCCATATTATGTTCTGCTTTCCTCCTATGATCACATTCCAAAATACATTCTACAGTCCAATTTTTTTGCTTTTTTATCATGAATATGACATTCATATTGTGAAATAAGTGCATTCAATCAAATGCCAGTTATCTGTACCAGGTAGCTTTACCTACACTGCCTAGAATATAGAAGCAGCTCAACACTGCTGTCATTGTTATTTGCATATCACTATTTACAATATTCACTACCAAATAATTGAACAGTGATCTTGATAAATTGACTGATGTTGCTTAACTATTCTTTGTTCATTGATTTCCCCACCTCTCCAAATTAAATGGAATAAGGTAACGAAGAGACAAAATTCCTTCTCTAGAACAATCTCCACTGGCTAATTAGTTATTATGCAAAGACTTCATGTAAAGAGATCCTCCAGAGTGCACGGTAGGCTCTCAGCCTGTGCCTTCTAATGGCTTGCAATCTTGTTTGTTCACTCTTGCCTTCTGAATGCATTGGTTTGGTTTTATAACACCAATCCTTACCAGAAGTGCTATATACTCATAACAAATGAGAAGTACAACTTTATTTCCTGTAATGGTTTGGAGACTGTCCCATGCTATTTGGAAGAATTGGATTTCCAGTAAAACCTAGGTCCCCAGGTAGCCTGGAACTCAGTTTCAAGCTGAAATATGTCTTCATGTCATTTGAGGATTCAGGAAACCATAATGCACAATGAGAGGGCAGGCTTGGTTTGAATTTGTTACCTGCTCTGTTTTTCAAAGATTTGTACTTTGCTAATACCGATGAAAGTAATATTTTCCTGGTTAGCTCTTAAATCCTTGATATACTTTCAGAGCTCTTCTCCTCTCTGATTTATCCTGAAGATGAAGACTTATCCATGATCAGATTCCAATCCAGATGTATGACTTCAAGAATCCAGTGATGTGCACCTTTAAAATGTGATTTAACCCATGACCAAAGCAGCTGAATAGTGGCAAAGGTGAGACTTACAAAGAGACCTAAATCAAAATCACTGTAAATGTGTACATCTCACACTCCTAAAGAGCTGTCATATAAAATTCTGCCTACAAGGAAAAAAAAATATAGTAAACTGACAGTACCACTATGTGAATAAGAAAGACCCCATAACATACATTGTTAGTTGTCTTCCTAAATGGCCCTTTCTCCCCTTTAAAGAAATTACTGTCTGTGTCCAACCACAGGATCGCATTTCTAATAACCTTCCTTTAGATAGGCCCAGTTGCTAATATCTGGAGAACAATGATGGGAGCTGCACCTGTGTCTGATGACAGAGTCTTCCCCTTTTGGTACCAACAGTTGGGATGAGGCTGCTAGATCCAACCTAAATCGGGAACCGAGACTAGAGGTTTACCCTTGGCTGTGTCACTTCATAGGTCCCTCCTTTGAAGTAAGTGGTGGCAGCTCTCTGACCCTCTGTCTCTGGTACCTGTAAAAGGGAGATAGCAGGGTCTCCCGTGTCTGCTTCACCATGTTGAGACGGCTAGCTGTTACATTCAGGGACCCTTTGTCTTTACTTCTGTGGATTCCCAAACAATGAGATTGCCAGAAGCCTGCCATACAGAAGCAGGAGGTAAGTGTATGTGTGAGATACAATGTTTATTTATGCATTCTATATACATATGTATGTTCAGACATAAACATACTCTTCGAAATTAATTTTTCAAAATGTTCTATGAAATTCGTTTCCATTTTGGTTATTTCATCTTTTAGTGCTGTCAGGAGCTTGGCCCTTTCACAACTGATAAATCACCCACATTAATCTGTCTTCCACCCGCTTCCTTCAGAGTGTTCCCTCAGCCACAATAAGATCTGAATGTGTGCCTCTACACATGGCATCCCAAATTATAACCTCCCAAGTCTCAGGATTGTTTTCAAAGGGCTAAAAATTGCCATGCTCATAAAAACAAAACAAAACAAAAATGGCAACCTTGTTTGCCTTGCCAGTCTGTCAGAGCTTGAAAAACAAACTTCATCCCAGAAAGACAAACACACACAGCAAACATGGAGAAGGAGCTGCTGAGAGAGCCCAGAGAATCTCCAGGCCAAGGAACAATAGAGGAGAACGCAGCCAGACGGTGTGCGGAGAGGCAGCGGGCCGCACACATGGTGAACGAGAAGGAAAGAGCGTAACCCCAGCCGTGGAAATGCATGTGCTTGGGAGAACTTTCCCCTTTGCACACACCCGATCTCAAATGACAAGACGGCCCCGCCGTCAAAGCTCATACATGGGAAGCTGTGTCTGAGTTCAGCCCTGCTCATCCCTTCCTCTTGAAAGATTGCCAACTAGAAGGCACTGGTGAGCCTGGGTTCAATGAAGGCGTATTAACCTAGCCTGACTCCCTCCATCAGGTATACAGATACGCGGACCCCAACAGACACCAAAATCCCAATTTTGCAGATCATTGTTAGAGTGAATCAAAGCCAGTCAACTGCATATTTATTTCCTGGAAGGCTCCATTTTACAATCTCTGATGAGCTACAAAATAAAAAGGCGACTTTGGCGGATTTCTATATTAACAGTTTATATTAATATTCTACAGGAATCCTTTCTTCCAAGGAATCTCAAGTACTTGCAAGGAGATTGGATGCTGCCCCAGCTCTGGTTCCAGCAGGAATAAATGGCAGTGCTTGGCAGCCACGGTGCAAACCTTAGCGATGTCTCAGGGATGTGAACACAAAGCCGCACATGTTACAAGTAAGTCTTCATTCACACACACTCTGGTTGGTCTGTCAAAGCTTGGCAGCTGTTGGCCCCAGGAGGGTCAGGACAGATCTATCCCTTGCGGAGGGGTCTAGAGTCAGTGCCATGCAAATAAATTCTTTCTGTGGCCAATGAACTTAGTGGTGCTATAGGGCACCCTTTGATGAAGCTTTTCTACTTGACGTCCGATGTTCTAGACTCTTCCCTATGTCAGGGAGTGCTTGGTGCGATCCTCGATCCTCTGAGGCTGCTAATTGTTACTGTGCACACTGTTCACATGAGGAATAAAAATTCAGGGATAGAACTTGTCCAATGCCATAGCCAGTAAGTGGCAGAGTCAGGTCTGTAAGCCCAGGATTAGTGGTTCCCAAGCCCATGCCTTGTTACTCCACTGCTTTGACGCAGAGTGATTCCAATGATGGCAAGACATGGAATCCACTCTGTTTTGCTTACAGATACGGTGTTCTTTTCGCTTGACTGTGCTGAGGGAAAGGGGCTGAGGATTGTTAAAGTTCCTAGTGGCCAAGCTCCCAGTCATTCAAGTTCCCTTACCCTACCTCTTAATTCCATTCCACCTGGGACACATGGTAGGATCTCTTGTAAAACTATCTCTGGATAGCCTTTTTTTTTTTCTTTTTGGTAAAAATTTATTATTATTATTATTATTATTATTATTATTATTTTTATTCATCAGAGAGAGAAAGAGAGGAAGAGATCAGGGGAGGGACACTGGGGGAGGGTCAGGGAGAGAATCTGAAGCAGACTCCATGCTGAGTGCAGAACCCAACGTGGGGCTTGATCTCACCACCAGGAGATCATGACCTGAGACAAAACCAAGAGTAGGCTGCTTAACCATCTGAGCCACCCAGGAGCCCCTGAGCATCAGCTTTAAGACTAGTAGGAGGACACAGTGTCTCCCTAGATTGCCTCAATAATAAAAGAACATGGACACAGTTCTCTTTGATTTTCTATTTAATTCTCTAACTATGAAAATATTCATTAATTATGTATTTCATGGTAGGACAGGGTATGGACCGGATTGACCAAGTGCCTCATTTTCCTCAGTGCAAAATTTAAAGAGATGTCAAAAAAATGTTAATTATGATTAATGATATTTCAATGTAACATTTAAAAAGCCAAAAATAAAGGGCAAAAAATCATGATAAAAATATAAAAGTTTTAAATAAAGATAAGATCAGTATTAGCAGCTGTTCCCTTTGCCTCAGGCTCCAATGAGCTCAGCGCAGCCTGTGCTAGACACTAAGCCTCTAGAGACCCACCAGGCTCCGGAGGGTAAGGACTTCTTAGAAATCTGATCTCACGGGATACCTGAGTGGCTCAGCGATTTGGTGCCTGCCTTTGGCCCAGGGTGTGATCCTGGAGTCCCAGGATCGAGTCCTACATTGGGCTCCCTGCGTGGAGACTGCTTCTCCCTCTCCCTGTGCCTCTGCCTCTCTTTCTCTCTCTGTTTGTCTCTCATGAATAAATAAAATCTTAAAATCTGATCGCAGTATTTGATGCAAATAACATCAGTTTCCCCACCTTTAAATTGGGAAAAACAGTTTGTCCTTCAAAAGAAAGGTATTAGAAAGTCACTGGAGGGGACTCAACTTAGTTTTCCTGATGTTGAGCTAGAATGAGGCTAGACATGAGTGCAATCTTACAAGATAAACTCTTATGTTTCCACAAAGGCCAGGTGGTGACTATGAATCACAGCAGCTACACGTAGCATGACAGACAAAAGCCATGGTAAACTTACTGTTCCTTCTGTCCATGGAAACTTCCGTGTGGTGAAGAATCCTGCTACACACCCCAAGGCAGCTTTCGTGGATTAGAGTAGCAAGGGTCACTGTGGACTCCAACGGCAAGTGTGATGGCCACTTCTTCTAGTCAAGGGTAATACAAATGAGACAGAAGAAACGAAAGGCGGACTGCCTGTGGGGGCAGCGCTAGTGGAGGGAAATGGAAATAAAGACCAAAACCAGGTCCCCTTGCCCTTGGTCTGTGTCACCTTGACTTGTGAACATGCATTCAAGTAAACCTTCCCAAGTCCATTCTGCAATGAATGACGCAGGTTGGAACTTGGCAAATATTAATTAAATACGTTAGAAGAAATTCATTACATACACAAATGTCATTGCTTCATTGTAAAATGACAAAGCATGCGTGGAGGGATGTCACGACTCTTTCCTTTTACGGACAAAGAACATGCATCCAGGAAATTACATGATGTTTCTGAAACCACCCACCCTTCGTGGGGCAAGCAGATTATTATCTCATCCCGGCCACTAAGTCCAGGCTTCAGGGAGATGGGAGATAAAAGCACATCTCTCAAATATCTGTCTGCGGCTTTCTGTCCACAAAGGTCAAGGCTCTTTAAGGAAAAGCCAGTCTTCAACTGATTTCAGACACCGTTATGGATTTCCTGGTAGTACTTTTATTTTTTTTTAATTTATTTTTTATTGGTGTTCAATTTACTAACATACAGAATAACCCCCAGTGCCCGTCACCCATTCATTCCCACCCCCCACCCTCCTCCCCTTCCACCACCCCTAGTTCGTTTCCCAGAGTTAGCAGTCTTTACGTTCTGTCTCCCTTTCTGATATTTCCCACACATTTCTTCTCCCTTCCCTTATATCCCCTTTCACTATTATTTATATTCCCCAAATGAATGAGACCATAAAATGTTTGTCCTTCTCCGATTGACTTATTTCACTCAGCATAATACCCTCCAGTTCCATCCATGTTGAAGCAAATGGTGGGTATTTGTCATTTCTAATAGCTGAGTAATATTCCATTATATACATAAACCACATCTTCTTTATCCTTTTATTTTAACCTATATATTAAAAAGCTGAAATCCTCAAAATATTAAATGTGGAGTTACCATAGGATGTAGTACTTCTACTCCTGGGAGTATAAACAAGTGGAATAAAAACATGTGTCCACACAAAACTTGGATGTGAATGTCTATCAACCAATGAATGGGTAAACTAAGTGTGGAACGTCTGCACAACGGAATTCTATTCTGCAACAAAAAAGAATGGAGCACTGACATGTGCTACTATGAGGATGAGCCCTTAGTACGTGATGAGTGACAGAAGCCAGACACAGAGGAGCATAGTTCTACAATTCTATGTACATGAAATGTCCAGAACATTTCATGGGGAGGCAGTAAGGAATGACCGGTCATGGGTATGGAGCTTCTTTCTGGGCAATGAATGTGCTCTAGAATTAAGTACTGGTGATGGTTGCACAATTTTGTGAATATGCTAAAAGACAGTGAATTGCACATTGTATTTAACTTTTTTTTTTTTTAAACCAGGCTCTGCGCCTAACTGCCTAACATGGGGCTTGACCTCATGACCTAAAATCAAGAGTCACGCTCTACCCACTGAGCCAGCCAGGTGCCCCCGAATGTCACACTTTAAATGGGTGAATTGTAAGGTTTGCCAATTGCATCTCACTGCACATTGTTTTGTTTTTAAACTCAGAATTGAACTAGGCAAGACCTGGCATCAAACTCTAGAAATCTGCGCCAAAAGTGGAGGCGTTTTCTAGGGGAGCCCCTGGGTGCCTGGGAAGGATTTGGGGGAGTGCAGGCTCAAAGCCCCAGAGGAGTTGAGACAAATGCCTGCGTACACAATCCAAGGGGAGAAAGGCAGGCACCCCAGCAGCAAGAGGGAGGCCACACAGCTAAGACTGGGAATACCTGAAATGATCCTCTGTCCTTCACCGAGCAGAGAGGTGAAACTGAGGAGGCTTGAGTCCAGGCAGGGACATGGAGACCCAGGGGCGAGCATCCTGGGGTGTTCCCTCACAAAGGCACACAGAGCAGGAGGCAGTCATGACCATGAGGGCCCAGGATGTCCTGGTAAGCAGGGGTGCTGGTGCAGCAGGAGCCCTAGTTCTGGGTGAGTGCAGCTGGGAGAGGTATGGTGTGTGGCCACAGGATGCATCCATGAGCCCCTCTCCTCAGCGATTTCCAACCCAGTATGGATGGAGTATCTATTGAATTCTTTGGCAACTCAGCATTTTAATTCACATAGCTGGAGGGAGCAGGGGCAGAGGCAATGTGGCACCTGATTCAGGATTTCCCACCCCACTGCTCCCAGGCTGTCTCAGCTCTAGTTGGTGATCCCACAGCCTCAAAGCAGTGGGGCTGTCATCTGGGCACTCAGCAACGAGCACCGTGGGCTCCACACACCCTTACCCTGAAATGACCTGTCAAGCTCATCTGCGGGTCCACTCAGGTCCAGCTTCTCTCTGCTGACTTCCCCTGCAGCAGGCGTGGGCATCTTTCCCCTGCAGACTTTCAGGGGGAGCCGCATGGTTCTGCCCCCTGCCCCACATGATGGCTGGCCCTCTCTGGGGTTTCCTGCCTCTCCACACACAGTCCACAGAGTGGGAGGCACCCCTGTCTCCGCATCCATGCAAGTCCAGGGCTGCCTGCTTCTTTGCCTCTTGCCCAGAAAGTAGAGGGCAGAACTTCTCTTCCCTTCAGAAAATCATTCTACTGTCTTTTTCTTCCCCACTTAACTCTCTCTCATGACCCCAGTTTCAGGGTCTACAGAGAGGTAAGGTGGTGGGATGGAGAGGCATGGACTTGGCACATTCTTGCCTTAATTTCTCTGCCATGAATCCTTTGCATTGAAGGAATCCTTTCAATTCCTCTGAAAGCCTCATACTTGAAACTGAAAAACTGGAAGAAAACACGTTCCTCGTCAGCTCTCTGGTGGAAGTTCCACCCCTGAGCCCACTAACCAAGATCAGACCAGCCACTTGAGTGTCGTTACGGGGCAGTGCAGGAAATAAATAACAGGGACAAGAAACCAAAGCCAAGCACCAATAGATCTTTGTGTTTTAAAACACACAGCGGTCCACAAAGCAGTGCTATGTTTATTCTCATTTATTTATTTTATTTTAAAGATTTTATTTATTTATTTGAGAGAGAGAGAGAGAGAGAGAGAGAGAGAGAGAAAGCATGAGTAGGTGGAAGGGGAAGAGGGAGAGGGAAAAGCAAAAGCAGACTCTCCACAGAGCAGGGAGCCTGATGCAGTTCTAGGACCCTGAGATAATGACCTGAGCCAAAGGCAGACACTTCACAGACTGAGCCACCCAGGCACCCCCTATTTATTCTTTATCTTGTTTATAAATGAGGCATTCTCTCAATAAATATTCATTGGATACCAGATAGTCTTCTAAAGGATAACTGTGGTTAAAGGTAAATTCAAAGCTACTTTGAATTTGTAGCTAACTTAAATTATGAGGTGTTTTTCCCCCCTCTATATTATCAAGCCGTTAAGGCCTGAATTGTGTCCATACGCCTCCCCCCACACCACCGCCCCCAACCAAAATTCATATGTTGAAGTTCTAACTCCCAGTTACCTTGGAATGTGACTGTGTTTGGAGATTGGGCTTTTAAAAAGATAAGATAAAATGAGGTCATATGCATGGACCTAATTCAGTACGACCGGTGCCCTTATAAGAGGAGACTGGGACACACACAGACAAGGAGGACAGACCATGTGAGGACACAGCAAGAAGGCAGCCATCTGCCAGCCAAGAAGAGAGGCCCCAGGAGAAACCAGCCCTGCTGGTAGTTGATCTCAGATATCAAGCCTCAAGAACTATGAGAAAATAAATTTCTATTGTTTAAATACCCGGTACTGTGTTATGGTGACCTTAGCAAATGAATACACTAGCTCATTGTTTTAATCAACAAGCGTCTAAATTATGGAATTATAGAGAAACAAAAAATGTTTTGATTTCCTTGTTCCATAAATGTCTGCCATTTGCTGGACCTGCTGAGCTCTGGGAAGACAGTCACAGAAAGAACCCCTCCTGCCTTTGAGGAGGATTCATTCCGAGAGGGTACAAGTGACGGGGTGGAGTGAGGGATGGGACTGTAGTGTGGTCATCTGCAGGAAGCATGACTATCCAGTCTTACGTTGCAGGAGGAGATTGCTCTCTGACCGTCAAAGAGGAGTAGTGAGTGATTCAAGAGCTTAAGGGAATTGTAGGACAAAACTCTAAAAGACTTCTACTGATTACAGAAAAAAAGAAAAAAATAAAAAATTTCTTAGAATGTTTTAAAAGACCCTCAATGACTTAGCCTCCACCTTCTACTCCACTCATCTGGTACTCATCCTACAGCCCCATTGGACTGCATACAACTTGTCAGACACCTAAGATGTTCCATGCCATGGCCTTTGCTGGGGATACTTTTGCAGGTAAAGTCCCCCCATCTGAGCTGTCTAGCGAATAGTTCCTCAATTCCTTGAGATTTCACTCAAAGGTCACCTTCTCCCAGGCATCTTTCCAGATATCCCCAAGTAGAATGAAATATTCCCTCTTTACCTCCATTATAGTCTGTGCAGGCAACTATTTGTAGCCCATATGACACTATGTTCCTCTGATTTATTTATAGACTTGACTCTCCTTATTGTATTATAAGCCTCTTAATAGTAACAACCATGATTTATTCATGTTGATATCACCAGTACCCTTAGTAGATGCTTAGTACGCTTTTGTTGGCTGAACGCACATACAAAGACACTGGAATTGCAAGGAACACTGTGCATAAAAGGCAGCCACTTGTTAAATGTGGAAGGCATGTACAGAGTTAGAGTCTAGAGCTAGGAACCAGTGCATAAAAAGTAGGCTGGCCACTTATGTAGGGCTTCCAGATTTAACAAATAAAAATAAAGGATGCCCAGTTAAATTTGAGTTTCAAATAAATAATAATTAATATTTTTAGGTATAACGTACCTCATAAAATACATTTATATTAAAAAGAATTTTTTTAAATTTTAGTCATTTTTTTTGGTCTGAATTCAAATTTTACTTGGTGTCCTGTATTTTATCTGGCAACCCTTATCATACATCATGCTAAGGAGCTTATGCAGCTAACTGCACGTAATAGAGAGAAAGATACATGGCTTTAGTAGACCCTTTGTTTAGATCATACCTCTTTCCGAGTGATAAGGTAGGCAAAGTCACGGCTGTTACCCTCCTTGTGTTCTTAAATCTGTAATCAGCTCTGGAGTCCAGTGAAGGAGAATTAACCTCAGAGATTAAGCAAGATTCTGCACAATGGAATCCTAGATGCACCAATGCTATACTACATGGAAAAAAGAGAGGAGAGGGTGAGGAGATTAAAAAAAAAAAAAGAAAGAAAAAAGAAAACAACAAACAGCCAATATGGCCTTGGCCTTCATCAGAGATTCACACAGCTTTGGGGATATATTTCCAAAGCTGAAACTTGAAGGGAAATCACATGGATTTTATGCCACCCTTCCCAGAATTTTAAGCAGAGGCCAAATGAATGTTTCCCCAGAATCCCCCATCAATTGCAACTACTGACATTCGCGTCGGTCTCGTGGCACCTGCTCCCACCAAATGCTAGTGTTCAACATTTCTCGCAGTGTTTCTAAACGCGCATTTGCTCACTGCTACCAGCTAGGAACAGATGCACCAGAGAGAACCTATTTGAAAGTGGGTGGCTTATTATGAACAACTTAGGGTCTATAAAAAAAATCCCAACAAGAGCTGGAAGAAAAAAATAAAAACTGCCAGAAGCTCTAAAAAATCTCTTCAGAAGAGAACAGAGTGGTTATCTGGAAATTCTGCAAATATGTAAAGGAAACTTGTTTTAGCACCGCTTTGCACTTTAGTACCATTTCCTAAAAGTTGCCTCTAACTTGGACTCTCATACAATTGAGTGATTGCCCTACCACAAAGACTTCTTCTTAAGGCCAGTTGGGAGCTCTTGTAGCACAAACCTAAAGAGAGTAGTCCTGCATTGGATGAAAATATCCATTTTCTTGGTTCTCACTATCTAATGGCACAGTGATAGTACAATTCTTATAGTTCAATTGTTTCATGCAGTCATTTCATATGATGGAGCTGCTAGTCTATTTTATCCAAAATGGCAGCCATGAGACACATAAGGCTACCGAGTACTTGCAAGGTGGCTGGTTTGAATGGGGAAGGGCTGTGCATACAAAATGCAAACCAGATTTTGAAGACTTAATTATAAAGGAATATATGATATCACTAATGATTTTTATATTGATTATATGTTGGAGTGATAGAATTTTGGATAAATTTGGTTAATAAAATACATTCTTAATTTCACCTGTTTCATTTTTTTAATGACCAAAAGTTTTTAAATTATATTTTTGGCTCATCTGTTTGGCTTTCATTAAAATCCAAGGCATATTTTAATCAAAGTTTAACAATTTTTTAGCTCAATGAAGAAACTATTCAAGATTTTCCACCTTTGACATGAGCTCCAAGAGTCTCTGGTGTAAGTATGAAAGACCTCAATGTCAAGGTGGAGGGAGAAGGTCTGAAGGATATGTAAGATTCTGATAAACAACTTAGTCAACAAATAAAGGAGAAACTCAGAGTACTGTTTAAGTTATACGCTGGGCCTGACCTTGTATTGTATTTGGTTTGTATTATGCAGCTCAGAATTCTTAAACAGTCTCATAACATTTTGAACAACTCGTGCTGTTTGTGCAGAGATTTTCATCTCAGTGACGCTGGAGAACAAGATTTCAACATGAACTAAAGCAAACTTTGAACACTGTTTGGTCACTGATTTATCCAAGAAACATTCCCTGAACCTTCCCTGAGTGCCAAGAACTGACACTAATTATAGTGGGAATAGCACAGAACTGGTGACATGGGGTAGAGTCAGATTTGAGGGCAAACCTACAAGGGCAGTATAGCAGCCAGTACAATTGGGTATCCACATGCAGAAAAGTGAAGTTGGATCCACATCTCACACCATGAAAATATTAACTTGAAATGGGTCAAAGGCATAAAGATAAGAACTAAATTATACTGAGTGATGGGCATTAAGGAGGCGCATGATGAGATGAACACTGGGTGTTACACCATATGTTGGCAAATTGAATTTAAATAAAATTTGAAAAAATAAATTAAAATTTAAAAAAATAACTAAATTATAGTACTCTTCGATGAAAATAAAGGCATACATATTCATGATCTTGGATTAGACAATGGATTCTCAGAAATGACACCAAAAGCACAAGAAACAAAAGAAAAAGCAGATTAATAGGACTTCATAAAAATTGTAAACTTTTGGGCTTCAAGGGACACTACCAAGAAAGTGGAAAGACAACTCATAGAGAGGGACAAAACATTTGCAAGTCATATATCTGATAAGAGATTTGTGTCTAGAATATATAAAGAACACTTAGAACTCAACAGAAAAAAACAACCCAGTTTGAAAGCAACAAAGAATATGAATAGACATTTCTCCAAAGATGACATCCAAATAGCTGATAAACACACAAAAAGACACTCCGCGTCATTAGTCATGAAGAAAATGCAAACCCAAACCATAGTGGGATACCATTTGCCACCCACTAGCATGGCTATAGTCAGAAAAGCAAACAATGACAAGTGTTAGGGAGAACACTGAAAAATTGGAACCCTTATATGTTGCTCCTGAGAGTGTGAAATGGTGCAACCACTTTGTAAAACTAGTTTGACTATTAAACACAGAGCTATCAGATGACCCAGTAATTCAATTGCTAAGTATATCTTTGAATATCTTTGAAAGACATGAAAACCTATGTCTACACCAAAAAAGATTGTAACACAAACACTCACAGCATTATTCAGAATAACCAAAAGGTAGAAACAACCCAAATGACCATTAATGACCATTAACTGATAAATGGATAAACACATGTGCCAAATCAATACAATGGAGTATCACTCAGCCTTAAAAAGGAATGAAGTACTGAACACACTAGAACATGGATGAACCTCAAAAACATTATATTAAGTGAAACAAGCCAGATGCAAAAGGCCACATGGTGTGTGAGTCCATTTACATGAGAAACACAAGGAACAGAAATATCCATCGTGACCAAAGTAAATTGGTTGTTGCCGGGGGTGGGGTAGGGGTGGTGGTGGCGGAAAACCAACAGTAACTGCTTCTTTCACGGGTGATAAAAACATGCCAGAATTAGATAGTGGTGATCGTTGCACAATTTTGTGGCTGTACTAAAGCACATTGAATTACAAGTTTATGAAAGTGACTTTGTGGGAGGTGATTATATCTCAAAAAATGCGACTCTGGGAAGTTTGAAGTTTGGGGAGACTTCCACAAACTGATAATGTATTTATCCATGCAATATATACACATATTGAGCATGTACCATAAGCCATGGCCCTTTTTGACCTTGTTATATACATTTGTGATCCAACTGATTCTTTACAATGACTGGAAATTAAGTATTTAGTACCCACGTTTCAAAGATGAGGATACTGAGCCTCGGAGACCTAACAGTATGGATTATAAATTAATGAATAAATAAATATTAAAATTATTTAGAAAACGTCCTTATTCTTACACGGTTCTGAACCCATTTCAAGCGGTTCTTGATGACAGCACAGGTCTCTTCCTGGGTGGAATCTGCACAAAGTGGTTTCTACCTTGTTGACAGCCATCTAAGCATCTCCGTTGGGCAGTTCGTCCTGGAGAGGAGAACCAGATCTCATCTGCCTCCCATTACTCTGCCACTGATACGGTGGCTGAGGCTTTGAGGCCCCGACTGTTGTGTACTCACTAACAGAAGATTCCCTGCTCAGGGTCCAATTCACATTTGGTGAAACCAAATAGCATTAACCAAATGTTCTCATTTAATCTACAAATGACCCCTCTGTAATTAATATGAAAAGGCTGGATTCGTGAAGTGGAAGCAGCAGACTCCACATTGCATCTATCTGGGTACAACATAAAGGCAAGTGATTCAAAGAGGTTTTGCCCTGGATTTTTGTAGCACTAACCAGTCTGCAATTTCCCCCCTGGACCATGGGGGACGTGAAGAAGTCTGGTCTGTCAAGTCTCTTCCTGAGGGTGGGCTGTCAGATGAGGCCCAAGAGGGAAGGTGGTGGTAGGAGGTGAGCAGCTACAAGGTTCTGGGGGATGTGTGGCCATGGGTGAGAGTTTGCAGGGGGTCCCGAGGTCAGCAGGAAACATGGCAGGCAGAGCCGGAAGCGTGGCCTCTGAGAGGGAGCGACGGGATTGCTTTCTACCAAGCTCTTGCAAAGTCTCAGGGAAGGGGGTGATTCTGTGAAGCATCCAGAGATGAGTAAGTCTCAGAATCTGGCTTCTTTTGAGAGGAAAGCCAAGCATGGAGTAAAAGATAAAATAAATACAAAATAATATTTATTAAATGCCAACAAAGGCACAGATAGGAAGTATTCTCAGAATTTAATGAAGGGGAAATTAGAAGGTGGAGGGAAGAGGCAGAGAGAACAAAACAGAGGAATTTTAGAGGGGCGGGACTTCATCTGACCTGCAAAGGTGGATTCCAGTGGGAAGGAAACCAAGGGAGGGAGAAGCCAGCCCCCTCCACTGGCCTGGGAGTGGGGCGGGGGCCTTATTTAAAAGGAAACCTCCAGAAATGAGAACAGGGCTGCTGGTGCATTTTCATCCGACAGCACTGTACTGTTCTTTGAAAATAACCCTTTTGAAAGCAGAAGCTCTCCTTTAAAAAATTAATACAGTCCTTGTGGACCATCTTTCTCATACTGCACAGGAGCTCATAGTCACGCACAAGAGCGGGGACCCCGACCAGGACCCAGGCAGTTAGCTTCCCGGCTCCAGCACCTCAGCTGCCTGGGGATCGAGTATCTCACCTGGCTGGGAAGGGCAGAGTCAGATAGAACCAGAGAAGCCCAGCTACATTGGGAGGCCCATTCCAGTGACCCTGAGGTTAGCCAGTGGACACAGGGAAACTTTATGGGGTGGGGGGTGGTTTCCTAACCCCAGGCTGGAGGAAGCTGGAGCCTGTGTTGCTGTGCAAGTTGATGGATCCAAGGTAGGCATCATACTCTCTTCACCAGCTCATTTCTGGAAGTTCTAGAAGATGCTATGATGGAAACAAGGGCCCACAGGAAGAGGCCTAGACCCGATCTGAGGGCCTGGAGTGGCCCCAGCTCTGCCACCTTCCGGGACGGCATACTTCTTTGGGACACTCATGTCTAGGACCCTCGTTTTCATCTGATGAGTGGAGGGAAGGGAACTGAACATAGTTCAAGTGCACAGTTGCCACATTTGGTCACCATTCCCCAGGACGCCCTGTGAGTAGATGCTACTGTCTCCATTTTACGGGGAAGAAGGAGTTGGTGGCACTCATCCAACCAAGTAGCTGGTAATCAAAACTCCTGGGTGTCACTCGGGCCAATCCTACCCAGAGCCTCAGCTCAGTAGACAATAATTTCCTGCTTTCAATGTGGGAAATGGTGTAACTCTCCCTCCTGCCTCCCCCACAGATGTTTGTGGACCAGAAAGAAATGAATGGACATGGTGGAGCGTACTGTGCCTCTCCATGTCCTTGAAGAGGAGGTCCCAGAGAGCAGGGACAGGCCTGGGCTAAGCATTTGGAGCTCATGGTCCATGAGTTCTGGCCCTCTGGTGCATGTGGTGAGGAGGGAGCAAGAGAGGAAAGGCCCCTCACCAAGTCAGATGAATAGACTCTACTCTCCCTTTGCTCTTGCAGAGAAGTCACTGTCTTCTGCTGCAGGCAGCTGGGCTCCCAGCTCATGAGGACCCATTTTCCCCAGGACACAGGAGAGAGTTGCCAGGCCTGGAGCACTTTATCCCCTCAGCCTGACCTCAGGCTCTGCGGGTGAGAATTACCACAGGCTCTGCTGAGGGCACTGGTTCAGGGAATACTGGCCCTGGGGACAGTGGGTCAGCTAGAACAAAATGTTCTTCCCTGCCAGGCCGGCCCAATTCCCGCAAACTGGCTGAAATCTGAGCCCGCACAGCCCAATGCAGGCCAAATGGGATGGGCCACAGTAGGTTCTGTTTGTTTCTGGGGAGAGTGATCCGGGAGGAGGAACCAGAGAGATTCCCTATGAATGCATGGAGCGAGAGGGTAGCTGGAGTTGGACCTGCACTAGAAACCTTCAATGTTTAGGGACCCTCTCTGGGATCAGTCCCCACATCTGTAAAAGGGAAGGATTAATCCCTCTTCTGGAAGGTCACCCTGAGAATGGAGTGAAATGAGGTGTAAAGTCACTGCTACACAAAGTTCAGGAAACCAAAGCCACTGTGCCAAGGATGCTGATGACCAGGAGGATGTCAGCCTCCTTGCATTACCAGAATCCTGAGATTCCTGTGTCTCAACTGTGCACCGCAATTTACCGAGCACTTTCATGTCCTCGTTCCATCGGAGCTTCATGACAAGCCCCTGAGGCAGCCCTTCCCCTTCTTACAGATGAGGAAGTCATAGCTCACTGAGACTAAGTGACCTTCAAGGATGACAGAAGGGGTGGGGAACTGAAGCCAGGGCCACTGGTTCGTCAGATCCGTCTCTCCCTCAGACTGGAAGCCGGCTCCCAGGCCCAAAGACTGCACCTCTATCACGAAGCTGGCTCATCTTCAGGGTTGCACTTTGGTGGACTGAGTGCTGGAGTCTTTGACATGCTTTCCAGCCAACAGGTGTCAGGGTGAATGCTTCTCTTTGAATAAGTAGGAACATAAATTCCATTGCACAGGTTTTCAAACAAACAAACAAAAAATAACAAAACATGCTTAGTCACTGGACCTTCCTTTGGATCCTTAAGTATGATTGATGAGAAAATGCAATTGCCAAATCGAGGTCATCTAGGAAAATCTTCAGAATCTTTCTCATGCTTTTCCAACCTGCTGTATGCAAAGAATCTAATGCATCCAGGGGAATGTGGGAGTAAGAGCCAGGAAAACAGGCGCGCAACTGGACCTGCCCTCTGCTGGGTGATGTTGGACGAGTCCCCGAAATTCTGGGCCCCAGTGTCAGCACCTTGAAATGAGAGCCATGGAAGACTCATGTTGCTCACCGTGGGCACACTCTGGAGGTACCACACCACGCATACCACACCATGCATCTGGTGCAGAGGAAAGGAGTGTTGGACCCGAGTGTGGACAGCAGAGGGGACACACAGGAGGAGCAAGCTGTACCTCCCGACCTCTCATTCACTCTCGATATTGGACTGAGCTGATTTACATTCTGACCACAACCTGTTACCACCCACCTGTTCCATCAACACACAAGGGCAAAGAATGTGCGCCGGGTCACCATCATGTCCTCCCAGAGGAGAACTCCTTGCTTGTTGTCTGGGAACCCTTCTGGAAAGCCACTCAAGAACCACATCCCTCCAGGGGCACAGGCAGGTGTCTCATATCTGGTTTCAGACCTTGAGGTCCTGAGCTCAGGCCCCCTTGTCTCCCGGGTTCTTTCCTGGTCACCTGCTCATCTCCCTGTTATGACCTATTCCACCTGGCACTGATCCTCGCCACTCCGCCACCCCCTCATTCTGACTTTGCTCAGATCTCTGCTTCAGCAGTTCACACAGAGGCCCCTCTCTGCCACCATGTAGTGAGCAGACCCGGAGACCACCATCCCCTCCTCAGGCTCTGCATTCGACAATAATACTAAAATGTAATTCCACAGGACTTAAAAGTTATTGCATCATTGCCTGTAAGTTGCCTCAATCAGCAGTCACAATCCTGGGAAGAAGAAACTTTATTTCCACTTTACAGTTTTGCAAACTGAAAGGCAGATACCATGGTCCTCAGGATCCTTGATTCCCTCACTCAGCTTGTCCAGCGCATGAGTAGAGGCAGAACAGAACCAGGGAGTGGGCAGGGATGGACCAGACGAGTGACAGACGCGACCACCACCCGCCTCAGGGGTTACACACTCATGGTCTTCCGAGCTGGCACTGCTCTCCCTGTCTGAACTGTCTTTGGACTCCTTTTGTGGGGCTCCTGGGGAGAAAGGTCTTGGAGAGGTTGCCTTGTGAAGATGGAGTGACTAATATCCCAGCAATTTTTTTTCAATGTTCTTCCCACCTCAGATCCTGTGAAAGATGTTTTTCTGGGGGCCCAGCATACAAACCTGTGCACTGATTCTCTCCAAAACTGCATTTTGGCTCAAGAGGAATCCTTAGAGACCAAGAAGAGACCATGCTTTAAGGAATGAAAATACATCTTAATGCTAAAAGAGATTATAAATGGGATAAAATATTTGTTAGCACTGTTCCAAAAGCTTTGGGGAAACAAAAAAGCAGGAGAGAGGGACCATCCTCATGGGGGGGGCGGGAAACCTTGATTCTTGAGTATGGCAAAAATACAGAAATACGTTACCAACTCAGAAAAAAAAAAAAAAAACATGAAAAGAGGGGAATAGGAAGGGAAGGCAATGAGAATGAAGAAAAGTTGCTGAGCCCTGGGGTTTCTGTGTGTGGTGACCATGCACGCTTTTGTGTCCACTCCTTGTGGCCACTGAAGAGCGATGTCTGGGAAGAGTCCTCTGGGCCTCCTGGTAATGAATGGTTAGTTACTGAGTCAGTACTGGTGGCCTGGTAGCGGTCTCTCCAGTGTTTGAGAACAGTCAGTTCCATATGCTACAATGAACATTTCCTTGCCTGACTTTATTAATTTTCCTAGCAAGTTAGCTTTTTGCTTCTGACTCGAAGGTAAGCTTAGCTTACTTAGCCTTATCAGAATTAAACTATCAGAGTGGCTCTCAGGCCTCGGGGGCCGGGCCCAGTGATGGGGACACAGGGACCAGTACTCCATCTTCACCCTTTAAGGGGTAACTGTGGAAAGAAACTAACTCTACATGTTGAAATCTAAATGAGAAGAAATGTACAAACGAAAGGTTTATTGTTAATACTATGAAGGGATTTGTCTGTGGGCGTGTGTACTTAACCAGAACACTCACTGTAAGTTTATGGCAAATAATAAAACACTGTTGATTATTCTATTTTTCATAGAGATGTTTTTCAGCTTTATGTCACTCTTAATGTCTGTACATTAAGGATTTTCATTAATATATTCAAAATTGAAGACTCTTGCCTATTTGGACATATGAATATTGAACATGACTGCCAAGGTAGCAGGCAAAAAGATTAGAGTATTAGCACTAATAAGAAAAAGTTATCCAATTAATTTTGATTGATTGATTGGTTACAAGCTGTCAGAAATATGGTATAGTAAAAACCTCAAAGGCAAAATACTCAGAGGGCATGCCATATCTCTAGAATGGAATCCACTTCTGTGACTTTGGTACAATGCAAAAATAATTAAGTAAAAACACATTTTGATCAATTTAATATAGAATACATTTTACATTTTTATATAATCTACATATAATCTACATACATATTTACACATATGTAAATAGAGTCAAAAATCCATCTAGCAACATGTATGGAGACATATATATATTAATAAACTGTAATATAAACATAATGGTATCCAAACCCTATTCTATTCTTCTTGTGAGAGAGGTTGACCCTCCTTCTGCCAAAATGGATCCCTATACCAATGGTTTAGATTTTATGCCTGTTGGCCCAGTTTAATGTTTCTACTATAATTTTTTCTTTTTGGGGGCACTTGAGTAGCTCAGATGGTTGGGGTGTCTGCCTTTGCCTCAGGTCATGATCCCCAGGTCCTGGGATCAAGCCCCATGTTAGGCTCCCCAGCTCAGTGGGGAGTCTGCTTCTCCTTCTTCCTGTAACTCTCCACCTACTTGTGTTCATTCTGTATTTCTCTCTCTCTCTCTCTCTCGAATAAATAAAAAAATCTTTAAAAAATAATGTTTCCATTTCTCTTATATAAAACCTTACCTCTCAATTGGATTCTTCCCCTTGGCTTTCATGCATATTTAAATCTTCTTCTTTAAGAAAACCCCTCATCCCCTTTCAGCTGCCTTCCTTCCAGATTAAAGCTTCTCAAAGCATTGTTTGCACTCCTTCTTTCTGCTCATTTCCCCGTTCACTTCTGAATCTGCATCACCGGGCTTCCAGTGCCTTCTTTCATGACCTTTCAGGGTCACTTGACACTTTGGATCTGAACCAATTTAACTGTGGGTTAAATTGCATCCCCTCAAAAGATGTGTTAAAGCCCCAAACTGCCATACTTGTGAATGTGACCTTATTTGGAAATAGGGTCTTTGCCATTGGAATCAAGTCATGTGGGTGGGCTATAATCCAATATGGTTGGTGTCCTTATTTAAAAAAAAAAAAAGAAGAAGAAGAGATGCAGACACACAGAGAGAATAAAGCCATGTGATGACAAAGGTAGAGATGAAATGACATGTCTGCAAGTCATGGAACCTCAAGGTTTATTGGCAACACTGGAAGCTAAAAGAAAAGCATGAAAAAGATTCCCTCATAAACCTGTTGACCCCTCAACTTTGGATTTCCAGCCTCCATAATTGTTAGACAATAAGTTGCTGTTGTCTTAAACCACCCAGTTTTTGGTACTTTGTTTGGGCAGCCCTAGGAAACTAATAAAATTAGTAAGAAGCAAAGTTCTTTAGTACTCAGCCATGACTGATTTAGTTTCATTCATTTGGATAGACTATACCTAAAACAATATTCTGTTCCTCAAAAACCTCCACAGAATTTGGCTGATCTGATTGTTTTTAATTGCAATTAATGTTTTTCAGAGATGCCTCTCTTGTACTTTCTTTTCAAATAAACCATTAAAACTTCATCATGAAGGGTCGTTCACTGTGGAGATTTCAAACATTGGGAACACTGTGGGGTGGTATGGGTCCACACAGGCCTTGCTTGTTACAGACATATTTTTAAATTCTTCACAACTTAGAGGAGATAATGTTTTTCAAAAAAAAGATGGTGAAACACCAGTGGAAGAGCATAAGTCTCGTAGTTCAAGATCAGTGTGGAGATTATATTTTATTCTCCAAATGGTGTCTCTAATTTAGCAACCTATTATTCCTCTAGATCACCATTTGTAATGGATTTGTATTTTTTTCATCACGTGTAACCACCTCTTGAGAAATTCATCTACACTGGCTGGCAATACTCTTTCCCTTCCATTCGCTCCTCAACTCACTGTAGTGCTTCCTGACCCATTAACACAGGTCCACACCACTCTCTGCAGGGGCCACAGCTTCACAGCTTCATGTTGCCACATCCATTTGTTTTCTTCTCAGGCTAGTTGACATTATTTGGTTCTTTATAAAAAATGACTGAGTTTTATAAAATCCGACTCTTCAGGGCCTCCTTCTTTTTCTGTGATCATCTCTTCCTTTCTGTGATCGCCTCTTCGCTGGCTTCTCAAAAACCCAAATTTCAGACTTATCCAGCTGTCTGGCTTTCCACCTCCTTCGAAAAATTTCACAGCCATTACAAATTGAATTTGTCCAGAAATGATATCAAACTCTCTCTCTCTCTTTCTGAGGGCAGGTGAGAAGAAGAAATGTGTTAGGTTTTCAAACTTTTTATAGCAGGAAGTCAATAGAAGAAGAAAAATAAAGAAGCATGAAATAAAAATAATCATTCATGACTTCATCTTCCTCATGTTTCATAGAAACGTCTCTTAACATTGGAGTGTTCTTTTAAAAATATTATCTCTTGTAAAAAAAGTTAATTTTAAATATTTACATTTCTTCATTTTTCTCTAATTATTTTGTCTTTCATTAATTTCAAGTTAAATTCAATTGAATATGTTTGATTAGAAATACCATGGATAGCATGTATAGTATTCCTATGGCTGATTTGTCTCTTGATATATAGGTAGACAGAGATAAGAGGTAGGGATATATGTACTGATATGTATGGAGATGAATATATGTACATACATGATCTATATCAGCTAACTACAGTGTGTATGTTCAGAAGGAGCTATATATATTATTCAGAGAAGAAAGGGAGATAAAATGTCTAGAATGATGATTTGATAAAGTAGTACCGATATTTACCTGTGGATGCTCTTTTCTTATTCAGCTTTGTTGTTTTCATCTGTTTGTTCTGTTTTAGTTATGTATGGTTAATAATAAGCTTGCCCCCACCTCCCTCCCTCCCTCCCTCCTCCACTCCTTCCTCCCTCCCTCTTGTGCACCTCTCATCACCTCTGGCAGAGTCCATGGGTGGCTGTTCCTCAGCCATGAATTTGTAACTTTCATGAGCACACACTGGAGTCTACCTTGTAGACTAATTCCTTTCTTAGAGGAAAGGCAGGGATGTGCTTTCTTCAATGTTAACTTTCTCTTTCTCTTGCCCAACAATCGCTTAGTAAATATTTGCTGAAAATAATAATAATAATACAGGATTTACTTCATACCCTAAATTTAGGCATTACAATTTAATTCATTTAGTCCTTTCATAGTCTTATGAGGCCATCACTATTGCCATCCCCATCCTACAGGTGACAAAACTGAGACACAGAAAATGTTAGTAATAGCTCTATGTCCCCCTAACTAAGCGGACATTGAGGGAGTGCAGATCCAAGCTCTTAACCCAATTAGTCTCTTAATTAAATTATTTACTTTTTTTTTTTTTTTTGAGAGAGAGAGAGAATGAACACACACGTGTGAATTGGAGAGCAATAGAGGGAGAGGGAGAGGGAGAGAGAGAATCCCCAGCAGGCTCCATGCTGGGCATGGAACCTGACATGGGACTTGATCCCATGACCCTGAGATCATGACCTGTTCCAAAATCGAGAGTCGGACACTCAACTCACTGAGCCACCCAGGCGTCCCTAAATTATTTGCTCTTTAACAAAGCTTTAAAAAAAATCAAGTACTGAACAAAGGCCATTTCTGATGACATTTTCTTTTTTTGTTGTTGTTAAACATTAGAAAATGAATAATAATATCATTAGACTTGAACATTATCACACACTTCTGTGTGTCTGGCTTCACCGCTTGATGGAGTGAAAACAATTCCAAGGGAAGCATCTCACTGGGGTCTTTGCCATTCCTGAAATTGTGCACCATTGCCTCCCCGCAGAAGGCAAGACTGCCTCCACTCCGCATATCCTGGGAAATGGAAGTAATGGGATCAGACTTCAACATCACTGGCTCCCAGATGATGAGAACCCTGCTTCTGCCCAGAGTGCGTCAAAAGTTAGGCTCCCCTTATGTTTCGGTCAACACGCACTGTGTCAGAAGGCATGATGATGCAAGCTTGCGGATGATTTATTGCACGTGACACAGGTTTCTGTTTATGCACTCGTGAAGGCCACGTCTGCAGGATCTGTGGTGCCAGCTTGCAACCGGTACACTGAGCTGAGATGAATACATGAATAATTGTTTTGATAATATTAAGCAGGCATGTGTGATGTCGCTTTGCAGCATCTGCTATTAACAACATAAACAAAAAGAGTCTTTCCTGGTTGTATGTTGCAGTGCTTTCAGGAAGAGTGTAATGTGTCTGATTTGGCAACCCTTTGCTGATACCAGCTAGAGCACCAGTCTTTTTCTGAGTATCTCAGGATCAAGTGGGAATGTGGGTGTGTTTAAAATAAGATGGGTGGATAGAAATCACTTGTCAAGTTTATTGAAAATAACAACCATCCTTCTCACCCCCTGAAATTTTAATTCAGTGTCTCTCCAAATAGAGTAAGAAAATCAGTGACTGTTTTAACGGACACCAGAGGTTATTATCACGTGGAGCCTGGTTGGAAAACCATTGATCGGATATAACCTCCCACTGAAGTAGCCTCTGATATAGTGCTTGAAATTCTTGACAACCTACCAGACAAATGGTCAACAAACTTGGACCACTTCCAATGATGAGTGACTCACTATCTTGCAAGGCAATCCACCCAACTCTGAAGCTCCAGCGCACAATAGTACGATAGGATATTTTGAAGTATTAAATAAGGCCCTTGTATCTAATGAACTATAATATTTTCCCTTGCTGGAGAGCAGTCTAAGCAGATGCAGTGAGTTGGAAGCCCTGGGACAACTGGCCATTGAAAGGAAAGAGGACACAGAGCAGTCCCCCCATTGGACTAGTGACCACATAGCATAAGGGGATGGGGTCATGAAAACAGGTCAGTTGAGATGCAATGACACACGGGCCAGAGAACCCCATTCTCACATGCCCAGTGCCTTGGAAACAGGTAAAGGCTGCACTAATCTTAGATACACCGTGTGGAAGGGGTGACAAAGAGTTAATTGAGAACAAGTTTCCACCACTCACTGGAGTGGGGGGAGGGGCTAAAATAAAACCTGAATTTTGTTATGTAAGAAAAGGAAGGTAGCATTCTTACAAATCTGAGAACGTGGACTACCTTTTCCCTCCACCATTGTTTCAGGGAGCAAAATCTATTTCTCTGTAGGAATTTCTACCTTGTGCTACCTGTTAGAGCTACTCAAAGTAAATTTTTCTTCCTTGCTTCCTTTTAGCTAATGTCAGATGGAGCTGGTATATATTTTTTCCAGACTAAACATTCTAAATTCCACCATATATCACTTGGCATGGTTGTAATCTACCCTTCTAGGTACTCTATAATTTGTACATATTTTCCACAGCAAGGGAAACAGAATTATTAATCTCTGCTATTCACACATGGTCCAAGATATTTTTCTCCAAGCATGTTTTGATGAATGCAGTTTGGAACATCAGCTATTCTAACAATAGTTTTGAAGATAATACGAATAACAAACTAGACATGAAACATAATTTAAACACTATGCTCACAGCTCACTCTAGATGTTATAGAGGGTACTAACAGGTGTATATATGATTCTGTCCTAGAGATTCTATTGCACACATGAAGCTCTCCTGAGAGGATATTTCACTTTATTTTTATTTTACTTTTTGGTTTTCTATTTATTCAATGTAGTAGAGTAAAGAAAGATAGGCTTCCGTAATGAAGATTCTTGTAAACTTACAGGTTACACAGTAGGGAAGTTTCTTCTGTCATATGTAGCTCTTCTGATATTAGCAAAACAAGGTGTTAGGGCAGACCTGTCCCCCGGAGTCCTTTATAGAATCAGATTCTTTCCAAAGCTTTTCTTCTCCATCCTCTGGTTCCCTATTCCCTAGTACGAGAGTCAGCATTCCAGGTCCACCATCTACTTATAAAAATAAAGTTTTATTAGAACACAGTCATTTGATAGGCATCATCTATGACTGCTTTGTTGTGGCAGCGACAGAACCGAATAGTGGCCTTAGTGATTGTACCATCTCTAAGATCTTAAATATTTACTCTCTGGTCCCTTGCCAGAAAAGTGTCCTGACCCCTTCTCTGGGGAGTTGTTATGGCTGAACCTACGTCACCACCATATATATAGATTCAGTTTGCAAGAAGAGGAAGAAAGCATGGGAAAGTCACTCCATTAAGGCCAGACGTAGAAATGGTGCACTGCACTTCCGTTCATACGTTGGGGAGTACTTGTCACCATGATGTCAGCTCCAAGAGATGTTGGGCAATTCGGTAGAGTTGCCAGTCCCACACAGGCTACGATTCCACATTATGGAGGACAGGGCGATGGGCCTTGCCCAATGGCCAGCAGGCTGCCATACCTAGCACAACAGAGGTAAATCTGGCTCAACTTTAGTGCAAGAGCACTTCAGTCTTTTCCAACAGAATAAGCTCTGTCAATCAAATTTCCCCTTTGATTTAATGTCTGTGTTTATTTTAAAGAAAAATTTATCCATATGCTTCTGCATCATTTATACCTCTCATCATAATGTTGTTTTTCAACAGCTGCTTGGCATTCAAAATTCCTGGTAGAAAATGAATAAGTAAGTTTGACTTCATAGTGTGAAGTTAGGAAGAGTGTGTGGCCTCAAACCCAGCATGTCAGCATGTCAGCATGTCAGCATGTCAGCATGCACCTAGAAAGTAGAGTTTATACAAATACTGAATGGAGCTGATAGCAACAGAGATCTTCTTCAGCCTTCATCTATCAAATTGGATTAGTTAAACCTACTGCCAGGTGATAACATTCAAAACAAAGACACATGGGACATATAAGGACTCCTACACTGTATAAAATTACTGATTTAATGAAATAGCCTCAATTTCACTGTCCCATTGGCCAGCACTATACTCTGTGGGCTCTATAGATGTCATTTGGGGCCTCTGGGATCCCCTGCTCCCTTAGCATCCTGATCACTCTGGCAGGAGAGTGACTCCAGCACCTTTCTCCTACAGTGGAAGTTCTTCTGAACTTCTTCCACAGCACATCCAGTTACCAGCCTCTAGGAATTCTGATATTGAGAAAGTGACACAAAACTGGAAGGAACGTTGGAATCAGGCCTGACACAACAGCAGTGTGGAGGCCTGGGTATCACAGCCAATTTCCTTTCCTGGTTCTTGAAAACTCCTCTGGATCTTATCGTACTTCCAAGGCTGAGCCTCAGGCCACTCTCAGGTTCTACGAGCCTCCATTCAAATAACTTTATAATCAATTCCTGTTTTGATTGAATTGCTAAGGATCAGTGTTGTTGAATGGAAATGGGCTAATTGTGTCATCCCCACTCTAGGTGACGACAGAGACTCGAAGGTCCAGCTCATAGTTTTAGCTAAAAAGCAGCAGAACCCAACATGACCCTAGGCCTTTCCGTTCCACATCCAGTGACATTTTTCCTTTTTTTTTTTTTTAAAAGATTTTATTTTTTTATTCTCCAGAGACACAGGCAGAGAGAGGAGCAGGCTCCACACAGGGAGCCCGATGTGGGACTTGATCCTGAGCCGAAGGCAGGCGCTAAACCACTGAGCCACCCAGGCTGCCCGATTTTTCCATCTGAGGAGTACTCTGGTAATCTCCCTTGTCTTCTGGGAAATTAAAGAAAAGTTCTGAGCATAACCAGGAGGCCCTCTCCATCTGAGAAGGCCCAGTGGAGAACCATCTCCTCTCTGAAGCCTTCTGCCATCAAGAAACCAGAACTGATTGCTCCCTTTCCTCTATTCCCATAACAATTCTCATATATTTCTGTTAGGAAAACCATACACATTTTATTAAGGAGCTGCAAAATTTTCTATATAATTCACCAAAATAAAATTATAAATAAAATAAAATTCTCCATTGCAAGAAGAATAATTTCTTCTTACTACCTTTAGATCACAATACTTTGTCATGGGTACTCAATTATTTTCGTTGAGTGGATGAGCAAATGAACAAGGGATGTAGTAGAAATAGCTGTCAGAAATCTCAAAGGGGTTTTCTGAAGCGTTAGAGAAAAGCAGAATTAAGCATAACTTCATTCACAATCTAGTAGCAACCTCTCGTCAAGATCCAAGAATTCTGCTACAATATCCCTTGCTGGGAAAGCTAATATTGTCATGCCTACGGGAGTTGGAGGCTTTGTCAGCAACTTTTCTGTTCAAATGTTGTAGAGAAAGAAATATGAAGCCTGTGGGAGGGCTCTTCTCAATCTTGTCCTATGACCTATGACCAAAGATGCTGCAAGGCCTACCTCCACCCAGAATTATTTCTCCTGCTAGATTACTGAGGAGCCCAGCTAGGTGAGGCCAAGTCTCAGATGGGGCATAGCATCTCCTGGAGGCCACATTAACATTAAAATATCTTCCCTGGTAAAATAACCCGTGATGGCTATGGCAACTTGGGGAGTCAAGTAGAATCTGAAGAGCTGCAGGAATCCCTGGGTGGCTCAGCGGTTGAAGAGCTGCAGGAGAGAGAGATGTCTGCTGCCCTGTACATGAAGCCCATCACAAGGGTAATGGGACTGGGGCTTGTTCTCATAGGACTAAGAACAATGGTGAGGAGCAGGGGCAGGAGAAGGAGAACAGCAGCCAAAGTGCCAGAGGGCAGGTGCAGGCACGAGGGGGTGTTGTGCACAGAAAGGCACAATCACAGATGCTTGAGAAAAGAAGACTGAGATTTTCCCCCAGAAGAGACAAGATAGGTTTTCCTGGCTTTCCTAAAATGGTTCCCAGAATTCTATGTCCTAGAAATTAATTCAGGAATGAGCACTTCCCAGGGTCTAAGCTGGATCCATGGAGAGAGAACTTCTTTTCCAGGACAGCTGACTCAGAGTCCACATGGGAGACAAGGAAGGGCTGCATAGGTTAGAATACGGTAATAAGGCATATAGACTATGGTTTTGCTTCTACAACACACCCGTGGGGATAAAACTATAGGTGTCATCAGCTGAGCATCAGTGTCTGATCTTACCTCCACTACTCCCCCAAGAAAATATGCTTAAAATGGCAAGATTACAATGGAAATGTGGTGGCCGGACACTACTGTCTCCCTAGTAGACTCTCTCTAAAGCTTCTTGGCAGTCTTGATGATGCAAGAAGGATGTTCTGCAAACCCACATGCAAAGGAGCTGTGAGGGGTCTCTAGGACCCTCAGGCATCTTCTAGATGCTGAGAGTAGCCTCTAACAAACAGCAGACAGAAAAAAAAATACTGAAGCTTTTAGCCCTATAACTGTGAGGAATAAAGCACTTTCAAAAACCATGTGAGCAAGAGGACCCTTCCCAGTGAGGTTCTCCTCTAGAGAACCCAGCCCTGGCCCTCTCCTTGATCACAGCCTTGGGATACCCAAGGACGCAGCCTGAAACCACTAAGTATGTGGCAGCTTGTTCTAGAGCAACAGAAACCAATGCAGTGACATAGCTAGTACTGGCATTCTCTCAGAATTCTAGCGCAAAATTTTCTCATGATCTATATCTCAGATTCCCACTAGAAGGAAGTAGGAATGGAGAGTGCGGTGAAATACAGAAGAAAGAGTATTTTACTCTTGAAGAAAGACAGATGTGGATTGAAATGGAAGCATCATCCCTTGCTGGCTGTGTGATCATGCACAAGTCACTCAGCCTCTCTGTACCTCACACTCTTCTCCAGAAAAGTAGAAAAGATTTCTTTTAATGGGCTCTTGAGTTGCTATGAAAGAATATAAAGCCTGGGCAGGAAATCTAGTGGTGCTCCTCGCTAGATTGAAGTAATAATTTATTTTAAAATGACAATAACTGATACCTATTGAGTGGTTACTATGGAGCAGTGAGCTACTTACAGAGTTGATCTTTACAGTAACCCTAAGAAGTGGATACCATCACTGAGAAACCAAAGACCCAAATCGCTCAGCTAGGATTCAAACTTAGGCTACCTCCATTGTAATTCAGCTTGGATGCGGCAGAGGGGTCACGATCAGCAATGACCAGTTGGAACAAGGATCTGAGGCCCCAGCAAGCAGTGCAGGCCCCTCCGAAATACTTAGGCTTCCTCCACCCTTGAAGCAGTAGGCAGGTGTCCCCCACTCTCCAGAAGTAAACCATTCCTGCAAAAACTTTGGTAGGCCCAAGTGGTTTAAATCTAAGAGTATCCCCCAAAGTTTGCAATACCCCCCTTTGAAAAGCAAAGTGGTGTAATGTGAACTTTCAGAAAGTGAGGTACACCTGTGTGAGGAAGGCTCCTCACAGCAACACAAACGTAAATTAGTTCTTGCGTCTGAGCATCGTGTGCCTTTATGAAAGCATTGCCTGGAGAAACAGGTTCCTCATCCAAACAGCTGACTTACAGATAATTTTTTGAACATATATTGTTTGAAAAGTGTGTCTGCCTTCATGTGCATGTTTGTGTAACTACATGAGTTCCTTTCATCGAGGATTTATATACAAAGCCCAGCAAACTCATTCAGTTGGAGCCCTATGAAGGTCATTGTAGGCAGGTGAGGGTCATCAGGGAGGCCTCCATTCAGTTCTGAGCCATGTTTCCTGAAGGCAGAGGAAGAGAGAGGACATTCCCTCAGTCCTTGGGGTCCTCTGTGCTGGGAGAGCTGCGTGAGAGCCACAAGGGAGGACTGCAAGACCTCTGAGCACTCTAGAGACGGAACTGTGTATTTGGCCACCCACGAATCTTTCAAAAATACAGCTGTGCCACTTGCCCCAGTAAAAATGAAGTGCCTTTGGGAATTTTAGGATATCTCAGGGGGAGCTGGAGACCTTATGGCCTCAAGGACTAGGAAGTGCATTTGGAGCCTCAGATTCCCTGATTTTACACTAAGTAGAGTGGAGTCTACCATGTGTAGTGCCTCAGAGATGTCTGGGCAGTCCCCAGCACCACCCTGCAGGGGACTTTGACAGCTCTTGCCATGGTCTCAAGGCAGCTACTATCCACCTGCTATGTGGAGTGATTTTCCATGGGCTACAGACAGACATCAGAGCACAGAGGTGTTTGGTTTGTGTCAGCTGTCATCCCAACCAGACAATAGCTTGATGAAAGCTCACACAAGGGAACCAAGGGAACAACCGTTAAAGGACAGAGAACAGAAAACACCAGGTCTATATAAAGAGTAGGAAATATTCGAGAAGGAAGATTTAACCCAATAATAGTTTTTGCCAAGGAAATACTGTGTCGTTCTTCTGGGGAATTTAATTGAAGTGCAGTGTTCTGCAGGAAAGTCCATGAAATGAAATTGGTCTGCCCACTTTTGTAAGCTCTGAGAATAGGAGTCTTACTTTTCACAACTTACCATTGCTTCCCCACCTTCTCGCACTATGGGCTTGCTGTTAGTATTTGTATGGCTAGCAAGCTAAGAGTGGATTATACATTTTTAAGTAGTTGAAAAAAAATCAGAAGATTGATTTTTTTTGTATAAGAAATTATATGAAATTCAAATGTTAGTGTTTATAAGTAAAATTCTATATTTCACCTTCCATGCTATTGATACTTTGGGTAAGATGACTCTTTGTTGGAGGTGAGGAGGGGTGGGTGGTTCTGTGCACTGAAGAGTGTTGAGTGGCACCCTTGGCCTGCATCCACTAGATGCCAGCAGCTCCCTTCTCCATGAGGACAATCAAAAATGTGTCTAGATATTGCCCAGTGGCCCCTGGAAGGCAAAATCACCCCTGGAGAGAGGGGGCCTCCTCACTGGACCCTAGCCATGATCGTTCATCTCGCTGCCATCTGTCTGCCTTTGTGGGACAACAGCAGGGTTGACTAGTTGTAACAAGGGCCGTCTGCCCAAAAAAGCTGAAATATCACTCCTGGCCTGTCACAGAAAAAGTCCTCCAGCTGCTGGCCTGACACATAGAAGGAACCAGTGTTTGAAGAAGAAAGGAAGAGAGTGAGGGAATAGATTGGTCAGACAATACACTTTTGGGGAAAATGAGTTTGTTCGTTTGTTTAAACAAAGACCAATCGATGCACAAATGTCAGGCTATGGGCCAGCCTTTTCCTAAGAACACCATGAGTACACATTTATTTCTCAAGCAGCACCATCTGAGGTCCTAAGATGGGCCTCTTCTACTTAAACTTCAGAAAGTTACCATCTATCGTAGAAATGCCAAGTCAATGGAAAAGAGCCGATGGGGAGAAACACTCCTAAGTCCTGACCCTTAGAGGCAACTCCACAGCTAGTGGAATATATTAGCACCATGTAATGGCTCAACAAATTGCAAGGCAACAGACTGGACACCATTGTGTGAGATCCCTGGAAGAGAAAGGAGCTGGTATTTATTGAACATTCACCATGTGTCAGGCACTCAGAAAGAATCTGTGCCTATGTGAGCCTCTTAAGAGCATTCTGGGGCATAATTTCCCCATTTGTGAGGGAGGGAGCTGAAGGCCATAAATATTAAGGGGCTTGTCCAAGATCTTATAGTCAGAGGCAGAGATAGGATCCTGCTAGGGTCCTGGATCCTGCCAAAGCCTTTATGTCTGTCACTGTTTTGCCACATGTATGGTAAAACATCTTTGAATCAGCCACAACCACAGGATAGCAGATTCTCTGGAACGAGCCAACACTTCTAGAAATTCTGAGCAGAGGGAAGCAAGTCAGAAAGAGTCAGGATCACGGAGTCTAGTCCATGGCCACAGTGCAATGCTTCTGTGGAGTAGCCATGGCCCTGCTCCGTCGGCTTCCAGGGAGCGTGAACTGACATTTCCTGGGGTGACCTGGGCTGTCTCAGGTTCTGGTCGAGTGTCAGCATTTCCGTGCACCATGCTGAGCAACTTTAGAAAGGCACTCACAGACAATCTGAGAAAGTAAATGGACTGAAAAGGCATGTGTGTAGAAGCAGGCAGTATGAAGAGAGATTTATCACTTGTTCTGATAAATTGACAGTGAAATTAAAAAGCTTAATTATTTCAGCATGAATTTTGAGAGGCATCTTTTCCCACTGAACATATGAAAAAGTTTCAAAGCGTTTTGCAGCAATAAAACATCTGTGACCCAATTTACAAAAACAAAACAAAAAAACACCCCCCCAAAAAACCCACAGAATGAGATTGAGAGTTCTCAAGGTAGCAAAGAGCAGCAGGATGGCTTCCATCTTCCATCAACAGAGGGATGCGGGTACATGCAACAGACCTTCAAAAATGCATCCCTACAAATCTGGAGAGTGTGGGAAGATGACGAGGGCAGTTCTGTTGGGCCCAAAGCACCACTGAGACCCTTCAATTGTCTGGGAATGTACAAAGGTTGGTGACCCAACAAGGACCAAAGGAAGAGGTCCATGAGAGTTCACAAATGGAGAGATAATGGCCCTCAGGAGCTAGTGAGGGTGACAAAATACACTGAATGAATTTTAAGGACAAAAACACACTTGAAAAAAATATATGGCAAAATATATTATCTGAAAGCGTTGAATTATAATAATTCTAAAACGTTTCATTCCATTCGGTGTGCTATAATGGAGAAAGATGGGTGATAGAGTCTGAGGTCTTAATGGTTTGGTTTTAAAAGGTTTCAACTAGGTCTGGGCTAAATTAGAGAGTATCAGGCAGGGCTTTTTTAAAAAAAAGTATCTTTTGAATAAAACCAAGATCAGATCCAATATACTCAATAAATATTCACAATTCTTGAATGATTTGAAGTAGATTATTTTAAACTGATACATAATTTGACAAAAATCTGTTCTAAAGGATGTATAGAATATTTACATATGATAATTTACTAATTAGAGAAAAATAGGCAATATTTCTGAAGATGTGAAACTTAAATTGTGCATAGAATTAACTGGATTGAATCAGTGGTGAAAATTCTTGGACTTTGTGTCTTTATTATTTCAATCTGATTCTCTAGTACCCAGGAAATTTTATGTACATAAAGTAACCATTTTTGTAAGAATATTCTAGGAAGATTCCAATTAGTAAAGAAAAATTAAGGTAACTCAAATAAATACGTACCTGAAAATATTTTCCAAAGGAACATTTTACCATGGTCTTAATGAACAGAAGATGGATTTTGTTGTGGAAACCTTTTGAATGAATATTTTTATATAAAAACTTCATTAAGCACTAGAGCAGTGTTTCTCAAAAGGCAGCATCATTTCTTGCATGGGGGAACGGGAATATAGTATAATTAGGGTACTTCTGAAAATATAGCACTACCCACCATCCAATACACCTACCACTGGAAGAAAATTCTAGTAGTTATCTCTGAAGTGGCAATACCTGCCCAAAACCCCACAATCCCGTATCACATTCTCATTAGAAATCAGGGCTTTGTTGAGTCATTCTTATTGATGAAAAAGGATCATTTCTCCCAAATATGTTAGGAGCATGGAGCAGGAGTAAACCCAGGGGTTCAACACTCTGTTCAATGCAATCCTTGTCAAGGAGTAGATTTTACCATCAGGTCAGCTGAATCAAAGAATAGAGTTTGGCATTTGGCTGCTAATATGCATGAGACCTGCCATAGATTGACCTTAACCTCAGTGCCATTCAAAACCCTCATAAAGCTGGGCAGAGAGAAGCAGTATTAGTGGGGTTGTTTGAAAAACAAGCAGTCCCGTTCTTCCTCTTGAGGAGACCTGTCAGTGAGGGTTCTTACCTGTACTTCAGGTATCCAGAAATCTACTGAGGTGTAGAACCAGGCACATAGAGCCACTTGCCTGGCATCATGATACTTTCCTCTTTCCCAATGCCCCACAGATTGCTTTTTATGATTCTTAGGTTTGTTTGTTTTATTTTCCATGCAGTGAGGACAATTGAAGGGTATTATGTAAAGCAGCCCTGTGAAGGGGCATGTGGGTGGTTCAGTGGGTTTGGCTCCCAGGTTGTGATCTCAGGGTCTCAGGATGGAGCCCCACATAAGGCTCCCTGCCGAATAGATAGTCTGCTTCTCCCTCTGCCCCTCCCTTTGCTCGTGCTCTCTCTCTTTCTCTCTTTCTCTCTATGAAGTAATTAAAATATTTAAAAATAAAAAATAAAGTAGCCATGTGAAACTCATCACAGGCTTTATTGTAAGAACAAACGTGGTCACAGATGTTGCTGATTGCATAGTACAGTGTGCTCTACAGGAAAAACCGAGGCAGATCTGCTTACATCTTATTATCAGAAATAACTGTGCTTTTAAGAGGCAAATAACTCATTTTTTTTTTACCTTATGTTCTCTATAGCTTATCACAGATCCTGCCCACATTTTGGCATTAGATGCTACAAAGCTTAAATCTGAGTCTGTGTGCAGACACTTCTGGATCCATCCTATTTCCCCTCACTCACTTTCCTTTTGTTAAACACAATTCACACGCTTACTCATTTTTATTCAGTTTATCTTGTTATACTGACTGGGTTCTTGGTGAGATGAGTCACATCCATTTTGAAACAGAGCAGAAAAGGAATATGGGACAGGTATTTTAAAAACAAATTTTAAATATTTATAGTCTGCTTCTTCTAAAAAGCATGTTGTTTTTTACATTAAGTGGGGCAAAGAGTGGAGGGATTATTATATGGTGTGGTTCTAGGCCAAGAAGCTGTGATTGCATGGATTCAAACTCAGAACTACCCAATGAGGAGGGGGGGAGTGTTAGGGGGAGGGGCACTGGTGAGCAGGGAGAGAAATCCCACTAAAGACTCAAGATTTATCTACTCACCTACTGAAGGATGTCTGGGTTACTTCCAAGTTTGGGCAATGAGAAATAAAGATGCTATAAACATCTGTGTGCAGATTTCCATGTGGACCCAAGTCTTTAACTCCTTCGGATAAATACAAAAGAAAACGACTACTGATCACAAGGTAAGATTATTGGTTTATTTTATTTTATTTAAATTCAATTAATTAACACTATTGGTTTCAGAGGTAGAGGTTAGTGACTCATCATGTTATATAACACCCATGCTCATGACATCACGTGCCCTCCTTCATGTCCATCACCCAGTGACCTCATCCCCCACCCACCTTCCCTCCAGCGACCCTCAGTTTGTTTCTTATGGTTAGGAGTCTCTTGTGGTTTGTCTCTTTCTCTGATTTCATCTTGTTTTATTTTCCCCTCTCTTCCTCTAGGCTCCTCTGCTTTGTTTCTTAAATTCTACATTTGAGTGAAATCATATAATTGTCTTTCTCTGATTGACTTACTTCACTTAGCACAATACCTACTAGTTCCATCCATGTCATTGCAAGCGGCAAGATTTCAGGGGCTTTTGATGGCTGAGTAATATTCCATTATATATATATACCACATCTTTATTCATTCAAATATGAACTAAACCACCTTGGCTTGTGTATTTGCCATTAGGATACTTTTAATAATAACAAACTATTGCTAGTGTCAGGAATAAAATACACCTATAAATATATATTTGTAAATCATATATAATTGTTCATCTAGAGATATCCTAGGAAAAATTCTGTAAACAAATTTCAAGGATAAATGAGAAAAAATCAACATAGAAGGATATTTTAATAATCTTTTCTCAATATCCTTTATCTCAAGGATAGCTCAATCTGGGAAAATAAATATCAAGGATGAAAATATTTCAACAGCATATTTGTAAATATAATCCAATAAGTGCATATAGATATATATGCATGCCTTCAAACTATATGATACATGTTCTACTTAAGCCATGATAAAATATTTTATCATTTACACATAACATAGAAAGTCTCAGCGAAGTTTAAAAAATGTATGTAGCTAAAACCCTCTGATTATAAGATTTTTAAATTAGAAATAAGCAAGGGGCACCTCAGTAGCTCAGTTAGTTAACTTCAGCTCAGATCATGATCTCAGGGTCCTGGGATGGAGCCCTGCATCAGGCTTCTTGCTGAGCAAGAAGTCTACTTGTCCCGCTCCCTCTGCCTTTCCCCCTGCTTGTGTTCTCTCTCTCTCTCTCTCTCTCTCTCTCAAATAAATACATGAAATCTTTAAAAAAAGAAGTAAAAACGTCATAATAAATTTATACATTTAAAAATTAAAAAAAAAATTAAAACATGATCCTGAATAGATCCAGTGTTAAGAAACAGAAATAAATAATTAGAACTGAAAGACATGTGAGTTATTACTAGTCAAACTCATGGAATATAAGAAAAGCAGAATTTGATGTAAATGAATAGGCTTGAATAGATATTAAAATAAGGGAACGATGACAATGAGTGAGGTAACTGAACAACTCAAGAGTCTAGTAAAGAATGATAAATTATAAGCATAAATAATTTAAGTATAAGTTCCCTCTCCCGCTCCAATTTTGAACATGCTTGAATAAGAGAAAAAGACTCTTCAGTGGATAGCAGGGTCAGATTTATGGTCTCTTTCTACCCATGGGTCGATAGGTAGATGGATAATGTTTTCATCCAAATGGCTTACCTGTTCAACAGCCCTTTCCACTCCCTTCTAACTTGCTGATGGAACTGCCTCCCATGCACCATCAGGGACGAGCAGTGCCCATTGGTCCTATTCCCCAACATCTTTGCAGTAACCAGGTACCACCTGGGGACCTGAAGGGCATCCCTACCTCTTCCTCACTGATGTAAAGAAGTATTTGAGGGGACATTACCCCGTATCCTGCTTTATGACACGGTTGGATAAATTTGGAAGTTTTTTGGATCTAAGTCTAGACACATTTACAATGAAGAGTTATAGTACCAAGAAAAGAATAGAAGACATTTGGAAAGTGCTGGGACCCTGATGGCAGTTTTGAGGCAGTTGAGCTAAGCCCCTAAAGCTGTGTGCCTGTCCTGCCTCGGACTCCTCAATACATGAGATAATAAATGTCCATTTCATCTCATCCACACCTGCAGCCCAAATCACCCTCACGTATAGTTATATTTCTTTTTCTAACGGCTGCATATGTGAAATCCAACATTGGTTTCAACCAGATGTGGCAGTAGCAAAAGAGACCGCAACTAAACAATTACACTTTTAGAGGAAAACACACCCCAAGCAACACCGCTGTCTAAACACAGAAAACTAAAATCATACAGAGTTATGCTTCAATGCAGAGACGAAATGGCTTCTTCTGGATTTCCGGTCATTTGATGGTTCAAAAAATAGTAGGTGTTATATACATCTTATTTTATGAGAGTAATCCTCGATGGCAATGGTATTAACATTGTCCTTTGTTTTGGCACATTAGAAAATGCAGCTCATATTTCCAAGCAGTGTGATCTGTGCTTTTGTTTGGATCATCTTGTTGAATTTCTACAGCAAGGCCACATAGTTGGAAATATCCCCATTTCAATAATGAGAAATTGGAGTGGAAGGAAGTTAATTAGAAGAACCTGACAAAGCATTATGTGAGAACTTGCCAGAATAGTAATAATGACAATGGCAGGAGCAGAAGTACCAACATTATCTTTGGCCTGTGCTGCTTGGTATCCGGGAGGCAGCTTAACCACCATTAGTTTCCACGAAAAATAGGCAATGAAAAAGTGTCTGTGCTATCAGATGAAGATTAATTATTTCAAATATTGCATCGTGAACTAATAATTAAAAAAAGAGTGAACAATTGTCTACTTTGGGTGTCATGTTGACTTTGGCGATTGATCGTCAAATCCACTTTATTTCACAAATTTTTTTTTTGGTCTATTTTACCTATATTTGACTTTCTTCCTTAAAAAATTATCACAGAAAATAAATTATCACAGAGTCACAGATATCTTCTCTCAAAAAAGTAAAATACTGCATATTGTACTCTAAACAGGACAAGGATTTTCTTTTCTAAACAAAAATGAACCTGTGACCCCCGTGTGAATGGCGAGAGAATGCCAGGCCACTCCTGGGGAGTCTCCTTGCCAGCAAATATCAGGTAGCCAGAGTATCCCAGAAGCCCAAGACAGGACATGTGTGAGAGGGAAACCCAGTATCCTGCAATTAATATCCTCTGGGCCCCCGGATTGGTTCCTAAGCAAGGTATTTACACGTTCTTCTACTTGCATCTTGACATAACAATTTTGGGAAAACATTTTTTTCATTCTAGCACTCCTACTTTAAATTCCTTTCACCTTTTTTTTTCTTCAAAAAAAAGAGAGCCAATTTTAATGAGTCGTGCCCATTTGAAACCACTGATTTCTCAGACTTTCCAATTCACTATTTTCTTTAACAATCTCACAACCTCCCTTAATGTCACAAAACTGTGTTTTATTTCCCCTGATTCTCTTCATTTCATTTCATCATTATCATTTCTATGTGCTTCTAGTTCAAAGTTTAGGAATCAGCCCCGTGAGAAAAACCAAGTACCACCATACTTGAGGAGATTTGGGAAAGTGGAGCTCATTCATCTTAGTCATAGCCTGCATTTAAACTGAGCCAAAACCTGAGATGGTTTGTGATTGGCCCTTTCCTCTGCCTTGGAAAGAAACAGTCTGACTGTGTTGAGCTCCATCTTCCCAAGTAGAGGCCTTCACATATTGATGGTGGGTAAATCTTAACTTCTCCAGTTCTCGAATGGAGCAGTGTGTCGGCTACGAATCTGGCAAATGCGGCTGCATACGGTGTATTCCAGTGTGCTGTCATCTATTGACAGATGAGTCTGTTTGGGAAAGTGAGATGCAGAATGAGCAGCACAGAGAAAATATATTGATATACACAATGTATGCTCTGGGGCTACAATAAAAATTTAAGATAGTGGAGATACAGCTATCAAGAACAATTTCAATCCATGTCAGTTATTAAGAATTTACTTTATTTTTGCCAATTACAAGAACTGCAAAGATCTCACTGTGGACTATGCACCAGGGCTTGGCCATTCACACAGGGATATTTAAAAATACGTTTTTCTGTCCAGTCAAATAAATTCCACGAAAAGTTATTCAGCTAAGAAAAACCAACGAGACACTGACACATCTGATTGCTACAGCATATCTGTCAACCATGGTGAAAAATTTTTAAAATGGGATCCACAAGGCGAGTAGACATAGAGAAAGAGTTTGGTTTAGGTCAGCAAGTTTGCTGCTGACCTAAGATGGATGTGGGAACAAAGGGGGCATTACAATGAGATCACATGCTCATGTATAAGTCCAGAGAAGTCAGAGAAAAATGAAAGAATGAATGAGTCTGTGGCCCCATAAGAGCACAGAAGCAGATTCTTGGATTGGACATTTCTTGAGAAGGAACACCCCAGTCTAACAAAGTAGCTGCTACTGATCCCATTCCTAAACACAGATGTTGTGGGTGGTCTACCCACACATGCTGCACCTTGGAAATTTACATTGCTCCTGATTCACCATGAATCTCAAAACCTGTCTGATTCCCAGATATCTGTGGGTAGGAAACATGGGACTCAGGAAAACAGTAGGTCTGCTTCTGGGAAATGTGAGTCCATCCCTACTATCACACACCTTCATGGGAGTAAAAACAGACCATTTTTTCATGCAGCAATAGTTAAACTATTAAAATCCCTTATATTTCTCTGGCAATTAAGGTTTTGCCATTAAGTTTCATATTTATTCAGGTGTTGATCTTTCATCATGATACTAACCAGTAAGCCGGCTTGGACAGAGATGATCTAGAAAAATAATATCTATGTTTAAAAAAATAAAAATTAAACACACAAACACAAAATCCTCCTGAATTCACACCCAGAAAGCCACCAGGACTCTGAGTGACCAATTACTAATGTTTATTAGTAGCCTCTGAACCCTCTGGGTGACCTTTTCTTGCACACCCACGCCTAGTCTGCAGCCATCCCTACTCTGTTGTTGGGTTGTAACCTGTTTGGCCACAAGCTTTTCAGCTCCTCTTGCTTTTTCTGCTAATCTCACACATACCTTGGTTTCATTCTCTTTTCTTCTTCATGATAACCCTATTCTGAGGCAACCAAGCCACACCACAGGCAAACTGGGTACCTGCATCCAGAACTATAGTAGAATCATAGACCTTATAGCCATGGGGCGTCTTGTGAGTTTTCAAAGCACTTCCTATCGATTTCATATTCCTTGTCACACCATGCCAGAGAGGTGGATGTTTCTCTCACTTTACAGGTAAAGACCATGAGATCCAAAGATCTGAACTGATGCACTCACAGGCACATAATTAATAGTGATGCGAATGAGACTTACACCTAACACCAGCATCAGCGAAGAACTGTGCCAAATTTTTGAAATCTGCTGAGTTTTGTTAGCGTTTGAGCTCTTCACATTAAATAAATAGGCTTAATTTACATAAAACATTCCAACATTAAGCACTACCTCATGGTATGTAAATATACTTTATTGTACAGAAAAATAGAAAATACACACACACAAACATATTTATGCACATTTTTATTAGGACCAATCCAAAGCAAGAATTGATTCTTGTATTACTTGGAAATGCCATTCTTTTCTGGGGGAGGAAGGAGTTGGCAGGAAAAGAGCTAAGCCTGCAACAGAGCTAGACACACAGGCTTGGTTTTTTATACCACCGAACACTTGTCCTCCCTTATCCATCCATGGGTGATAGGATCCAAGACCCCCAGTGGACATCTGAAATTGCGGAGAGTGCCACATCCTATGTATACTATGTGTTTTCCTATGCACACGGAATTATGATACAGTTTATTTATTTTTTAAAAAGATTTTATGTATTTATTCATGAGAGACAGAGAGAGAGAGAGGCAGAGACACAGAAGCAGGCTCCATGCAGGGAGCCTGATGCAGGCCTCGATGTCAGGTCTCCAGAATCATGCCCTGGACTGAAGGTGGCGCTAAACTGCTGAGCCACCCAAAAATCCCCCTATGATACAGTTTAATTTATAAATTAGGCACAATAAGAGATTAACAACAATAACTAAAGATAAGCCAGAACAGTTATAGCAATATGCTGTAATAAAAGCTATGTGACTATGATCTTCCTCTTCTATCTCAAAATACATTCTTGTACCGCACACCCTTCTTTTTTCTTTTTAAATAATTTTATTTATTTATTTGACAGAAAGCACAGGCCGAGGAGTAGCAGAGGCAAAGGGCGAAGTAGGCTCTCTGCTGAGTAGGGAGCCAGACGCCCGGCTCGATCCTAGGGCCCTGGGATCATGACCTGAGCTGAAGGCAGATGCATAACTGACTCAGTTATGAGAGCCACCCAGGCGCCCCTGGACTCACGCTTGTGATGAAGTGAGATGATAAAATGCCTATGTGATGAGATGAAGTAAGGTGAGTGACTTAGGCATTGTGACATAGCCTGAGGCTACCATTGACATGGCGATGCTTCTGGATGGCCGTTGGCTGTGGGTAGCCGAAACTGTGGACAGCCAAACCAGAGATAAGGGAAGCCTACTGTAGTTTTCCAGACAGCGTCATAGAAACCGTAGAAGAGTGAACAGAGTTGACCTCGAGAGCACTCTGAACACAGTGTAATTGCTTCAAGGGATCATCAGACAGAACTTGTGGAAAGGTGAGGATGAATCTCTGTCCTATAAAGAATAATTTGGGCTACATTTCTACATTTCTACATTTGGGCTACATTTCAAATGGCATGTTTAGTGACTGTAAATCAACAACAACACTGAGTAAGGGATACATTTCAGAATGGAGAAAGTATCAGTAACGAAGGAAGAGAGGGACAAAGGAAGGAGGGAGAGTAAGAGAAAGGGAGGGGAAAAAAGAGGAAGAAAGAAGGAAGGAGGGAATGAAGGAGGGAGGGAAGGAAAGAGAGAGGGAAGGAAGGAAGGAAGGAAGGAAGGAAGGAAGGAAGGAAGGAAGGAAGGAAAGAAGGAAGGAAGGAAGGAAGGAGCATAAGGTGAGCATATCAAATACATTAAATTATTTTTTATTCCTTCTCTGAAACTTACAAGAATGCCAATTTCCCTTACCAGAATCAAATCAACCAACCAACCAAACAAAATAACTTGATCTAAATAAATAAAAGTAAATAAATAAATAAATAAATAAATAAATAAATAAATAAATAAAAGACACATGGGTGGCTCAGGGGTTGAGCATCTGTCTTCAGCCCATGGCAAGATCCCGAAGACCCAGGATCGAGTCTCACATCAGGCTCCCTGCATGGAGCCTGCTTCTCTCCCTCTGCTTGTGTCTCTGCCTCTCTCTATGTCTCTCATGAATAAATAAATAAAATCTTTAAAAACAACAACAACAACAACAAAATAACTTGATCTATGGGTTCTGTTTAAAATCAATCATAGGTGCCAAATGACAGGAATCTAAGCAAAACATGAGATTAAGGAAAGGGAAGACTGAATCCATTCTAGTGATTCTTAATATGCCTATTGCCTCCATTTCCGTTTGGGGCTAATAGAGTGAATTGAAAAGTACTATTAGGAGTAAATAAAGCATATACATACACATGCATACACACATATATAATTCATAATTTAAGAGTAAAATTGTATTAATTCATTCAATACTATTAACCATATAAAATTAATATATCAATTACGTGTAACATATAGTTTTATCTCTTAGAAGTAAGGCAGTGTACAAAAAAAAAAAAAAGTAGAAGCCCACACTCTCAGTCCCCTAAAGACCCTTCAGACAGTGGGAAAGCTCACACACACTTGCAAATTCATACAATACAGTGAAGTTGGGATAATCACCATAACAGAAGGATAGATAGAGTGGTGTGAGGCTACAGGGGAAAAAGAATTTCTGTTGTGTCAGGAAGAATTGTTGACATTATGGAGGGCTGGAAATTTGTGTTCTTTGTTTAAGTTTCTTACATGCCTATCAGAGAATTATAAATTTAGCATAAATTTTACATGATAAAAAGGCTGAGATTTAAAAAAATTGGGCGTTTTGCTCAATCCAAGGTAAATTGAGTCTGAGAAAAGCCATTTCCTTGATGAGGAACCTGGTGGTGCATCTTACAATAAAACACACTCTCTTCTCACAGTGAAGCACCATTACTGTTCCTGTGAAATGGCATGTTCTCGAGAGGTAATTGCAAATTTCCTTCCCAAGCTGAAATTTAGGAATTACCAAGCAGGCCTTGAAATCAGAAGCACCAGTTGGCTCCATGTCCCTTAGCAAATTTTTTCCAGAAGTAAATAATTGTTACTGGCTGAAATGACATTCAGCCGAGGCAAAACGGTCCTTCTGAGGCCCAGTGGGGTGCTAATGGTCAGATGGTATGTCCTTAACTTGCTGTGATGTGGAGCAATGCACTGAATCTTACCCATTCTGTTTGAAACACTTAGCTTTTCAATAGGGAGTGCTCAGGAGGAGATGAAAATTGCTGTGGCCTCGGAATGAAAACAAGGAGGAGCAAATGGAAACAAAATTGGTGAGCACCCCTCTTAGAAGCTGAGGCTTGTTTCCTCATCACTGATAAATATGGGGGAATTTATTTTTGAAAATTCTTATAGTAAAAGACCAGGCTCAGTCATGAACAACGGCGTGTTTAGTGACTGTAAATCAACAACACTGAATAAGAGATACACTTCAGAATGGAGAAAGTATCAGTAAGGAAGGAAGAGAGGGACAAAGGAAGGAGGGAGAGTAAGAGGAAGGGAGGGAAAACAAGAGGAAGAAGGAAGGAAGGAAGGAAGGCAGGAAGGAGGAAGAAGGAAGGAAGGAAGGAAGGAAGGAAGGAAGGAAGGAAGGAAGGAAGAAGGAAGGAAGGAAGGAAGGAAGGAAGGAAGGAAGGAAGGAAGGAAGGAAGGAAAGAAGGAAAGAAGGAAGGAAAGAAAGAAGGAAGGAAGAGAGGGAGGGAGGGAGGGAGGGAGAGAAGGAGGGAGGGAGGGAAGAAGGAAGGAAGGCAGGCAAGTAGGCAGGAAGGAAGGAAGGCAGGTAGGAAGGGAGGGAAGAAGGAAGGAAGGAAGGAAGGAAGGAAGGAAGGAAGGAAGGGAGGGAGGGAGGGAGGGAGGGGGAAGGGAGGGAGGGGGGAGGGAGGGAGGGAGGGAGGGAGGGAGGAAGGAAGGAAGGAAGGAAGGAAGAGAGGGAGGGGGGAGGGAGGAAAGAAGAACTCAAGGAGAGAAGGAAAAAAGGAAGGAAGGAAGGGAAAGGGAAAGGGAAAAGGAAATGCTTATCCAAAGCACAGTAACACCACTAGTTTGAAAGTGACTCCCTTCTAGTCATGAAATGAGTCAGGCAGATGGTACTGAGTTCTTACAGAGTCCTCATCCATAGATGCATGACTGATTTCATGCGACATCTCCAGGTTTCCAAGCTGGAAGGCCTCAGTCTAAGGCCTCTAAAGAAGGGATCATTTGCGTCTTGGAGATAGGGCAGGCAAATGAGGGAGGCTTCTCTCACCTAAAGAAATGACCCTCTACTTTCATTACTGTTGCTCTGTGGCTGCATTGCACCTGTTAGTCCCAGCAGCCAGGGAACTGCCAGGAATGGCCAGCTGCTCGCCATGTGCTTTCTTCTTTTCTCCCCAAGTGTATCTTCAGTGGGGCCCATGAAGGCAGGATCACTGCTGGCGCAGTATACAGAGCAGGGCACAAAAAGTGGTATCTGCACTGCTTTCCGTATCCTGAGCAATCCCAGTATGACCAGCATCCCTTACACAGTGTCAGAGCCATTCTTGCACTGAGGAGCTTTGGAGGGAAGACACGAGCACTTATTGATTGCCTGGAACATGCCAGACCCCGAGCAAGGCCTTTCCACAGTGGCCATATTGTTCAATAGTATTTATTCTTACAAAAACTCTGTAAGGTGGGGCATTAGTCCCTTCTGTGAATGACCCTGTAGAGGGACCCTGTGAATGACCCTTGTGTGTGCACACTGGGTCAGTAAACGGTGGGTCTCAGATTTAATCTGTCCCAAAGCAGTGGAGTCTCCGCCCTGTAGAAAGTGGTGGGATGCTGGGAGCTTGGCTACACACATAAGAACAAGTTGTGTTCTTGGAGGCCAGGACTCAACTGTTGGCTGCCCATTTTCGCAGACTGCTCCTCTGTCTAGATATCCTGTTGATTCTTCAAGTAGCACCGAATCCTCCCAATAAATTTCTTTTCTGTGTCAAAGATCCAGCTCTGCTTCAGATACCTACTCAGGTGTCCCCTGTTTGCACCAAGACCTCTGAGTGGCATGGAGAATTAGAAAGCAGAACACCAGGGAGTGAATCCAGGGAAAGAACTACCACTGCTGTCTGGACAGGTGGTGCAAAGTGCTGGAAGTTCCCTGAAGGAGGGTCGAGTCTGAAAGGATCTGAACCTCAGGGTAAGGGAATAAGGGGCAAGAGTCCCAGGCCGAGGGAATAAATAGCATTAGCAAAGGCACAGAGCAGCAGAAAGGACGTGACGTGCTTGCCCCATTGCAGAATCGTTGTAACTAGTTCTGCTGACTTCCTGTGGACTCCTTAACCCAACTTCAGGGTAACTCTTCTACAATGAGGGACTGTTTCCTGATTTCTTTAATTTCTTGATTTCCATTTCCCATGGGGTTGAATTTGTTATAAACAATCATTAATTACCTTAGCTCAGAAAGGCCTCAGTAAAAGGTCACATGTGCAGCCAAATAAACAGTGACATTTCGTTGTGCACATATTTTGTTGATGTATCTACAGACCTTATAAAAATACTTTTGACACAAAATGCTTTCACATTTCTGTTCAAAGATGTTGGTAGGGAACTAACTAAAGCCAGGATGATATTACTGAATAGGGAAATTGCTTTAAGGTGAAAGAAGAAGAAGGAAAAGGAGAGAAGGAGGGAAGAAGAAAAGCAGTAACATGCTGCTTCTAGAAAAATAAATGAGTCAAAATACAAACATTAGTCTTTAGAACTATGCACCCTGTCATATTAAGCAGCTTGACCAGCTTTCTAAGAAGAAGTTTGCTTAGGAAGTCAGCCGCATCTCTTAGACCATGCATATCGAGAGACTGAATAGTCTTTAAGAAGTGAAAAACATTCTTTACTACATCTTTTTTTCAATTTAAAAAATACATAAAACTAGAAATATCCACTTAACACAGTTCTCCACCAAGTAGCTAATTTTTCATTGTTCTCGATAGAGAAGGGGGGAATGAAACATTTTACATAAGAGCAAGGGATATGTTTTGGGGCATGATCAAAGGACCAGTATTTGCACATAACAGTTGAAGGTCCTCCCACAGAGAGGCAGTTTTCACTGAGTGAAGAGGGCAAGTCCTCAGTCTGAGGCATCCAAATTTTCTGAAATGAATTTGCAAAATGGCATCAGAGAAAGACCTCCACAAAAGCAGAGGCATCAGCCCAGCCTTGGTTGTTCACCTTACAGTCATGATGATTCTTGACTTTGGAAAAATCCAAAAAGTTCATCATATGGAGAAAACATGTGCCGCAGGGCCTGGTCCCTAATGCTATGCTCAATGCCTCCACACCAGGCTCGGAGCAGCAGTGGACTTGGGAGCCTGGGAAGAATATTTTGATAAGAAAAGCAAAATCTCATGAAGCTCCAAAGATCTGACTAGTTAGGAGTCAAGTTGAATAAGCTATATTAATCAAGATGGCATAAGATCAGAAAGCTACAAGAGTGGTACTTCTGTATTCCTACAAATGGCCAACAACCAAGATATCTATCCAAGTTGTAGCAGAAGGAAGGCTAAATGGGCCCTTTTTGTGCTCCCCGTGTGTGTAATTCAGTGCTTCATTTTAGATCGTGTACTCATTCAGAGTTACTTGAATGCTCATTCTGTCCCTAATTCTGTGCTTCCCAGTGTAAGACAGAGAAATGGTTAGACAGAAAATACATTATCTGCCCTCAAAGTGCACCGAAGAGACACAAGACATATAAAAGCACCATGACCCAGGGGATATCAAATGAATGATCTGAAATATAGGCTCTCTGATCACTGACGCTTTTTAGATATGTTTAAGAGTCAGAAATATATCAAAATATAATTCACATTTTTATTTCAATTAATTATTTATCAAATGCTTACTTAATACCATATGATTTTATCACTATTCAATCAGAATTTCTTGAACTTACTATGGTTAAGTATCACTTGAGATCTTTGTTGAAAATGCATGCCCTGCAGCCTCATATGCATGTTTATATATATATATATGTTTATATTTATATTTATATTTATATTTATATTTATATTTATATTTATATTTATATTTATTGGAGTTCAATTTGCCAACATATAGTATAACTCATCCCATCAAATGCCCCCCTCAGTGCCCATCACTCAGTCACCCCATCTCCCCGCTCACCTCCCCTTCCACTACCCTTTGTCAGATGCATGTTTTGATTGGGAATCTGCCTGTGTAGAGGGCTCAGGTGATTCTAATGCAGGCAGGGCTCCCCTCATCCTTTGGGAGACTCCAGGGAGTAAATATCTCCACCCAATCTGTCAATCTCCACCCAATCACATCCTCATATGAAATTTGTAGTATTGTGTATATTTAATCCATATTTATTAAATGCATGAATGACCACCATTTCTTATAGGCCAGGCATCATGATGAGTGTTCAAAATGTAAAAACAGATAAGTTACCGGACTCAGAGGTATCAGTATATAAGGTCTGACACACAGTAGAGAGTCTGTGAATTACACATCGATAAATATTTATTGTCGCCTAGGTAGCTGCCACCGTGCAAAAACCAAAAATATGGCTCACAAGTGCCCTGATAGAGGGGAGCACAGGGTGCTATTAGAACAGAGAAGCACCTGGCATATGCCTGCCCTCTCGAAGGTCTGCTCCAGGACCTTCCTTGCCAACAGCTAGAATTTCTATTCGGCTCTTCCTTTGCCAACATTTTCATGTCCACCATCAGGTTAAATAGTTCATAGATGCAAAACTAATGCAAAGGAAGCCACCCACAGGCTTCCAAAAACCAATGGGTTAAGATAAAAGATGTAATGATCCCCACTTCCTCTCTCAGCACTTGGGAACTGAGTGTACCCAGAGAATGAACTGCAAGCTGTACTGAGAGAGAAAGAGAGAGAAGGAGAGGAGAGAAAGGAAGAGAGAGAAAGAGAGAGAGAGAGAGAGGACACCATAGGTAAGAGTGTGAGGCTCTTGGGGTCAATGGTGCCATGTTGAGAATGTTCCCATAACCTAAGAGGTTCTACCTTTTTCCCATGAACAATAGAGGGCCACCTGGGATGAGTCCCTCAATCATTTTTGTTTTGAATCCATCACTCTGAATGAGGTGAATGTGGACGAAAGAGCAATGACTCAGAGTTAGAAGGTCAGTGGTGAGGCTTCTGCAGCAGCTAACGCCAGGCTGAAGGCTTGCACTGTGGCACTGGCTTGGGGTTGGGAGAGAAGGGACAGATGGAAGATAATGCCTTTAGGAGGTAGGCTTGGCAGACTTCAGACAACCCATGGTAGTATTTTGAGAATTTCCCAAAGACACTCCCAAGTTTAATCCTCTGATTGCCAGTTTCACACATGCCAGCTGACATGTGTATCATTATCTTATCATGGCTCTCCTGAGAGGGAACAAAATGCAGGATCAATGTCATAAACACAGCTCTCTGTGCCACAGAGGTTAAGAAGGTGGAACAAATTTACAGCGATCCTGACAATCACTGATGCCTAGCTTTCTTCTTGCTCATTACCTCTGGTAAGGACCCATGGGTTGGCCCAACAAACGTAAGTAGTACAACGAGGCCCCTGAGTGTGATCCTTTGTGCTTCTCCTAGACAGCCAAGCAGCCCTGGCTTTGACATTTTTGTTCAGTTGGAATCAGCTTGGGACAATCTGCTTGCCTGCTTCGGGAGGATTCTCCACCGCTCCTCGACCTATATCCCTCTTGATGGGGCTTGTAAGAGCTCCTGCTTGTGCACACTACTGACAGAGACACGAAGGAGCATGTGATCATGGCTGCAAAGCTCTGCAATTATGCCTGGTTGGTCTTTTCATCCCCTGTCCTAACCTCTGCTTTGTCAGCTCTGGTCCTTTCTGCCCTAAATCTTCAGGCCACAGCGTCACCCTGCTCCCATCCAGACGCATTATAGATTCCACTGAACTTTTCTCTCTGGCTGCCCATGGAGCTCTCCCTCCAAATCTCCAGCTGCTAGCCGGGGAAATTCTACAGCCACATGAAAGGAGCTGGTGGACCTGACCCTAGACCATGTGACTACTCACCTCTCTCGCAGCCAGCCTGCTAGAAATCAGACTTGCCACATTGCATATCTCAACAAACAACTGGTTTACCTCAATTCAACTCAACAAGCATTTATGGAGAACTTACTACGTGCCTGCTGCTATAATAGGCAATGGAGATACAATAATTAATAAAAAGGTTCAAAGAATCCAGAAGTGTTTCATCCAAACGAGAGCATGTAAATAAAACCAATTAATTATGAAAACATAGAACGACATAACTGCTAGACCACACACACCATGCTAAGCCAGCAATGAGAAAGAAATATATAATTTGATCAGCAAAGATGTGAGAAGAATGGTTTAATGGGGTTTCATCTGTTTTAGGTCAGCTTTACTGAGGTAGAATTTGTAAGTAATAAAACATTTTAAGTATACAATTCAGTAAGTTTTGATAAATTGGTGTGCCTCCTTGGAACAACAATCACAATCATGATACACAATGCCTCCATCACCCCAGAAGTTCCCTCTGAGCTTTTTCTATTCAACTCTTGCCGGTGCCCTCAAGATCTGCATTCTATCAATATAGATTAGACTCCTCCTTCCTACATTGGGTACAAAGGGAATCACATAATATGTATCCTTTTGTCTGCCTTCTGTTCATCATGATACTTCTGAGATTTATTCATGTTCACGTAACAGCACTTGATTTCTTGTTATTGAGAATATCATCTCATTGTCTGCATATATTGCATATTGTTTATCCCCTCACATGTTGATGGCTGGTGGGGTTGTGTCCAGTGGTAGGCTACAATGAATAATGCTGTTGTGAGCATTTGCATGAATATGGGCGGATGTGTTTTGTGAATATAAGCATCCTATGAATTTTCATTTCTCCTGTGTAAATACCTGGGAGTCCACTTGTCAGGTCATGCAGTAAGTTTCTGATTGACTTCATAAAGAAACTGCGGAAGCATGTTCCAAAGCAATTGTAATCATTGTATATTCTCATCAGCGATGTGTGAGTTCCATTGGTCTACATCGTGATGACACTTGAGGCTGCCAGTCTTCTTTATAGCTTAACCATCCAAGCAGGTGTGTTAGTTGTATCTCATTGTAATTCTGATTTGATCTTCCCTGATGACTAATGTTGTTTAATAGCTTTTCATGTGTTTATTGACTGCTCACATATCTGTTTTTACATTAGAGTCTGCTCACATTTTTTTTAATTTATTTTTTATTGGTGTTCAATTTACTAACATACAGAATAACCCCCAGTGCCCATCACCCATTCACTCCCACCCCCCGCCCTCCTCCCCTTCTACCACCCCTAGTTCGTTTCCCAGAGTTAGCAGTCTTTACGTTCTGTCTCCCTTTCTGATATTTTTTAATTGGATATTTGTCTCATTGAATTGTAAGGGATTTTTCTCCCTACATATTCTATACAAGTCCTTTGACATATATATATTGTATATATATATAATATTTTCTGCCAATAGGTTGCTTATCTTTTTGTGTTCATTTGATGTCTTTTAAAAAGCAGAAATTTTAAATTTCAATGAGGGGCATGTCACCAGTTTTCCTTAATAGGCACTGCCTGTTTTGTCTTTTCTTTGCCAATCCCTAAGTCACAAAGTTTTGTCTTTTAACTTTTCTCCAGCAGTGTTACAGCTTCAACTTTTAGATCTAGTCTGTGTTAAATTTTTTGTGTATGCCATTTTCATATCAAAAGACTAATCCTGCAGTTAAACTCACTATTGAGCTTCTAATTTCAGATAATGTATATTTTACTTCTGCTTCATTTGTTTCCTAATTAGAGATTTTGGTTCTCTGTTGAAATTCTCTGGTTTTTCTCTCTTTTTTTCTATTTCCTTATGTGTATTAATCATAGTTTCATGAAACTTATTTTCTATTATTTCTCATGAGAATGATCTGTGGTTCCCTTTACTTCGTCTGCTTTATCTTTGGATTCCAGTCCACTTTCAGGGTAATTTGGGTGACTTTAGCCTCTTACCCTGTGCAGCATCTCTATAATGATGTTTCTTGCCCCTACTAAGTGCCAGTCCTCTGACTGGGCAAACCCCAGATTCTCAGTCTCTCGCTCTGTGAACAGATTTGGCCAATGCCCCCAGGGAAAACAGCTCCAGAGATCCAGCTTAGCCTTCTGAGGTTCTCTCGTCTGAAATCTTGGCCTCTCTGGGCCCCACTGCATCATTAGCTCACTAACGACCTCACACATAATCTATTTGTATTTGACTTGGCATTTCTTACTGTTTCAGCAGACATGCTGATCTATGCAAGCAATCCCATCTCATCCAGAATGCAGTCCTTGCATTTTCCTACATGTGGTGAATATGCATGTGAAAGCTGTTCTCAGAGACAGTGCTGCACTGCTCTCCAGCCCTGCAGAAGTCATTGAATCACCCTGGATAGTGACTGGAATAACTAACAAAACTTACTTCAGCATATCAGGGTACAAATCCATCACATCTTGATGTCGAAATCATTTTAAACGGGAACTCCTTTTGCTCTGTGGTTCTCCTAACCCAGGTTCCTCAGGTCAGGCAAAGAAAGGGTTGGGCCACAGCAGTGTGTAATTCCTCAGGCTGGACATAGTCCGCTTTACTTCCTCTGAACTTCCATTGGCCCCACCTTCATATGGTCCCGTTGAAATGCAAAGAAGGTTGGGAAGAGTGGTCCGTGGCTGGGAAGCCACTCCTCAGAACATCTCCAAACTCTGGAAGGCATTCTGAGAATCTACAATGTCCATGGACCATCCTTGCCACAGCGACGGGGAGGGAAAGGGAAAGACTTGGAGGTGACACCTGGAAAGAACACAGGCACTTGTCAGAGGGAAGGCAGCAGACACAAGAGAACTTGCTTTCTTGGAACAAAGGAGAAATCAAATGGGTAGACTAGAAGTTGGGATTATAAAACGCAGTATTTTTAGCAAATCTTTGCTGCCATATATGAAATGTGCACGTTTTGTGTACCGATAAGACGGAAAAGTGCTACCTTTATTATGTAAGGATACAATGCTTTCTATTAATATGAATTGTAATAAGCCTGTCAATTTTAGAGTTATTAAAATGTGAGAAAACTAGTCATGTGGTTGTATGAAGTATGGTAGATGAGATCTTGAGAAGTTTTGCCCTCCTCCCAAAATATGCATCTTAGTCAGCTGAGGCCTTTAGTAAATTAGAGTCAAGAACGGAGTTCCGTCGTTGGTATGATGAGGTCCAAGAGAGATACTCAACTTAGTGTTCTTGGGGCCCTGACTATGACCTCCCTGCAAGGGGTTTACTTTCATTTTTGTTTTTACTTGGTCTGTTTGTTGGGTTTGATCAATAATTGCATAGTCAATTTTCCTATTTGTGCCCAAACACTTCAACTCCCACAGGCTCCTGTTGGAGCCTCCTCCAACTCTCAGAGGCAAGGATGTTAAATCATTGAGGTACATTATTTCAGGTTAAAGCAAAGAATATGACAGCTTTATGGAACAAGTGGAGGCCCTCGCCTTTAAATACAACCTGCGGGATCCCTGGGTGGCGCAGCGGTTTGGCGCCTGCCTTTGGCCCAGGGCGCGATCCTGGAGACCCAGGATCGAATCCCACATCGGGCTCCCGGTGCATGGAGCCTGCTTCTCCCTCTGCCTGTGTCTCTGCCTCTCTCTCTCTCTCTCTCTGTGACTATCATAAATAAATTTAAAAAATAAATAAATAAATACAACCTGCAACTAAATATCCTGTATTTGCATATTCCATAATAAATAAATGTAAATTCCTTAATCATTTAATACAAGTGTCAATTTCTTGGCTTTTAAATATGAGAAATTTGACTTGAATTCAGTTTGATTTTTAGTTGAGTGCGTGATAAGGGGAAGAGAGACATGAAAATCTTTCTGTTGTGACAGGTTTGAGAGACTACAATGTAAGACAACATTGCTGTTATTATAGCTACTATTAAAATCCAAATGAATGTGCTATCAATCAATAAACATATTTTCGTGAATATACATAATGAATATGAACTCATTATAACCATATGGGCTCCACGGGTCAAAATCATTACAACCCTCTGTCCTCAGGAGATTGAAATTTCTTGGTGATATAACATAACAAATGTTTAGAAATTCTGCATTATAATTTTGTTGCCAAACTATGTTATTATTATTCAGATTAATCAGATCTTAGTACATTGTAACAATATTAGTCATTATCCAAGTACATTCTCATAACAAATATCCGGCAATATAAATCTTCTAGCATGCTTGTTTAGTGTCAGAACATTCCAGGGTTGGATGGGCCCTTAAAACATCTGATCAAGTATGATCCCAGACTCCGTGCCTCAGTCATCCGCTTGGCTCTGAGTTCACTTAGCCACTGCTTGAGTACTTCAAGCTATTTTTAAAAAGCTGTTTGTGTTTTTGAGTAATTCTAATTAGGAATGTCTTCCAACTCCCTCCTTTCCTTCCCTATCCACTGTGTACCACACACCTCCCAGAACTGCAACCAGGTTTAAGGAAGATAATGCTTGGAAAGTGCTTTGCAGAGTCTCTAGGACATAATAAATCATCAATAAAAACCATCATTAATTAATTTTACTTTCCTTCTACCCCATGTTCATCCATAGAAATTCTAGTTTCTTTTAGGATTTTGCTTACAAGAAGCTTCTTCTCTGAAGTCCTTTTAGACTCCTGACACTGGGTTGGTTAGATTCCTCTCACCGGTGTCCTTGTAGTATGTCGGGCTGACCAACTGAGCGCCACCCAATCATGGATTCTCATTTGTATTCCACATCCCACCATCAGCTTCTCCAGGGCAAGGGTGTGGTCCTGTTTTCTAGTGTTTATAGTACCAGCCAATTATTTAGCACATAGTAGATGGTTGATAGGATTTTTTGAATGAATGACTAAAAAGTGTGAATAACTATCATAGCTATTAGGTAAAGCAACAACTGCTATCCCTGGAACGATTTCAAATGCTGAGTGATAGGATGTGGTGTGAAATACGACCTATTAGTATCAGCAGCTTCGTTGGGGTCTTGCACATCAGTGCACAAGCAGATAAAAGTGAAGTCATGTTTAAATTAGGCAAGGTCAAGTTTATAACGAGTGAACGATAGTTGGGAGAAATGGAAGCGAAAGCCAGGTCTGAGTTCCTCTAATTCTCTGATCTGGTTGTGATGCCAATTGGCCACCTAATACCTTCCCCTACAAAATTATTCTTTTATAGGACAGTCTGTTCCTCTAGCATCCCAAAATTGATACTCATTATTTAGTTATTTTATAGAATTTTTTTTCTTTTTTTTTGATGAGATCCAAAAGAAACAAATACAAACCCAAACTAATTCAAATTAAAAGTACAGTAAAGAGAATCGCCTTGCAACATCAGAAGAATCCCATGGAACACTAGTCTCTGTGAGCTGTCTTTCTCTAGGACAATACCATCACAGGATCTTTTCATGGATGTCCTGTGTCACCATTGTTTCCTTTCTGGGTTTCAGTCTCCCCTTGGGGCTCTCTGTTCTCATTTTCCAGAGTAATTGCACATGTGTGTCTTTGAGTTGCCATGGCACTGACTCTGCTTCAACATTCGGCAGCATATGATGCGATCATTTTGTCACTCAGCTTGACAGAGAAGAAAGAAATCTGTGTTGAGTATCCGCCTTGATTGATTCTGACTGATTGCCACTGCCAAAATGGTGAGATCACCTGGTCCACATGGGGACATGTATGACCATGTCCACTAGGGGTTGCAGCCCACACATGGCCGCACCACCACCATGGCATGCCCTTGCATGCTAGAAGTTTCCCTCTGAAGAGCTACCAGTCAAGATAACTCCATTGTTAAATTTCAGCACAAAATTCTTCATATCCCCCCCAATGACAACTGGGGGAACCCTATTAAACACTGCAGGTACTTGAAAGTTACGTTCTGTTACCTAATTGAAATGTTCTAAGTTGTTTTTCATCAAATGTTTAAAAAACTGTGTGGAGAGTCATTTCTAAACCAGAAATTTTATGTGTATATGAAGCGCTGGCTTTTTCTTTAATTTGTTCTTGTTCTTATATAGCTAGATTTGCTATTAGATTGGCCTAGCTATTTTTTCAGGTATAAAACAAATACTGGATAATTTTGTGTGCAAAAGTGTTTGCATGGCAACTAATTAACATACAGACTAACACAACTTTATCTTGTTCTCAGAGCCACATCTAAAACTCATATATCTCCATTCTGAGGCAGACATTACATACCTTAATTTAGTTCTTCATTTTTCAAAAACTTAAACTCATTACATACAGATGAATACACTGTTCATGTGTATTTGCATACAGAAACTGAGTTGTCAGCTATATTTTATTTAACTGTATTTTCCTCTTTTGGGTGTTATTTTCTTTCCTATCATATGGAAACTATACACTGTAAGGCTATGACAAATGACTGAAGGATTTGAGGATGGTAATATGTATTTTTTCCCCTGGTCAGTAGAAATGTATACTGCTTGATAATCTACCGACTATAATTTGGAGTTGGCTCCTATATTATGGAATTCTTTGCATCCTCAAGGAATTCTTTCTGCACTTATTTTCCAAAATGCTGGCTTCATCCATTCATCCACTTCCATCCCATGCAATGACTGCCAGGTCCTTGTTCTGGATCCTCATCACTGGGGAGCTTTGTAAGCCTTCCTCTTATTTCTTTGAAGCCATTTCTTCAAAAAGCCATGGTAGCTTTTTCAGGAATCCTTTACTTTCTGGTTGAAAACCCAGGAATTTATTTTCTTCTCTCTAATATTTCAAGTTAAAATTATACTCCTTGCAACCCTTAAGAATGGATTGGCAAATATATGAAGGAAGGCCCTGGATACCCCAGCTGTATCCACAGGAGACCTTGCTAATTGCACATGGCACGGTTTCCAGATGGGCCCAGATACCCTCAGTTGTTCTCAACACATTTCTTCTGTCATCATCCTGATGGAATTAACAAGGAAGGAGAAACCTATTTGCAATCCCTGTGTCATTTATTCATCTAACAAACATTAGCTAAGAACTGTGCTTTGTGCTAGAGTTAGCAGAAAAAGACCCATTCCCACCCTGGTGGGGTTCACAGGTAATGGACTCAGGAGATGTCAATACTGTCCACAGTCTGGTGGCCAGCAGTACAAAGGACAGTGGCCCATACAGGCCAGAGTGATTTGCACTTCCTACATGGGTATGGAGGGCTTGGAGGGAGGGGCTCATGGTGCAGGAAACCGGGAATGGAGTCTTGATCTCACCTTAAAAGAAGCTGAACATCCCAGGCAATATAAACAACAGTAAGAAAGCAAGAAGGCCCAGAAACTCGGGCTCTGCCCAGCTGGTAGGATGAGCAGGGAGTGGTCGCCAAAAGGTCAGAAGACAGGTATTCCAGCTTGAATTCTGTCCTCCCCGATTAGTGTTGAAATTCTAACTCCTAAGCCTCAGAATGTGACCTTATTTGGGGATAGGATCTTTAAAGACATAATCACGTGAACCAAGGTCATTAGGGTGGGCTCTAAATCAGTACAACTGGAGTCCTTTTAAAGGGGAAATTTGGAGACAGATAGGACCCAGGGAGAAGGCCATGTGAATATGACAATAGCTACTGAGAAGTAGGATGTGAAGCTGAAGGGAGGCTCCTGCACCAGCCCTAAGGAATGAGCACTGCCTAAGCCTCAGTCAGACTTCTGGCCTCAGAACAGTGAGGTTCTGGGGTGCTTTGTCCTGCAGACTCTGAAACTAACCCCCCGGGTGTCTGACAGCATGGGGTCCCCTGTCACAGAGCATGACCTTCACCTTATAGAGAACCAGCATCTTCAGAGGGCTTCCAGAAAAGTGTGTCCAGCCTCAGCTGTGCAGTAGAAAGGGTTGTAGACTGTGCCACCCAGTTCAGCACAACAAGCCTTCCCTGATTATTGGAATAATTTGGGCCAAGTGTTTCAAAAGCCATGACGTGTGCCTTCAAGGAACTCACACACACTAGCAGAACAACAAAAATGTAAAATGTAGACCATAAGAATGCAAAATAGTAAATACTGTCCTTGGGAAGAGAACCCACAGCTAGCGGAATAGAGAAAAGGAAGAAATTCACCTTGATGTGTGTGGGGAAGTTGGGGAACATATTATAAAGGAAGACATAGTAAAATCTTGGTGAGGAAAGAGTCTGCTATTCAGAATATTATTGTCACAATTAAACTACTCGGGTGTAAGAACGTGGTAGCCATGTGGCACAATTAAAGACGGATATCTTAACGCAAATTTCATATGGATGGTGGAATCTGCTGTATCCATGCGCCTTTCAAAAGGAAAAAAAAAAAAAAAAGATGTGATAAAATGAAGTCATTGCTGCTTGTGATGTTTTAGAAACACCTTAATGTCACCCAGGAGACAGACTTGTATTTCTAACCAACAGAGAAGGTGAAAAAAACTGCAAAAAATTCTTAAAAAGTTGCCAAGTTGCCATGATAGTTGACGAATCACAGACAGATCTGATTGCAAAGGAAGCCTGTAGCTCTCACCCAGTATCATTCCTTTGAGAGAATTAAATCCTCCTAGAAAAACTTTCTATCAGACTTTATGAGCTACACTTTGATCTTCACCAATTACTATTTTGGGGGGGGGGTTGAACATTTTGTTTTACCTCACCTCTGCTTTGTTGTCTAGCATATTGAGGTTCTGGTGGGGGAGGGTTAGCAACACCTCCAAAATAAAGGGCTACAGTGTTCTCAAGGGCTTGTTTCCATGTCCTATTAAAGTCTGCCAGCCTGTGGGGTTGAAGCAAGGAGAGCTGTGTGCCTGAGTGACTCCTGACGAGTCTGGCTAGCATGCGTTTCTTAGGGACTCTTCTCTCACATTAACTGTAGAGCATGGGGTGTTTGTTGGGTGTTGACATAAAAGTTCTGCCAGAAGGACCTTAGGAGCCTGTTGAAAGTTTTCCATTTGGTAGCAGAAAGCTTGCTTTTTATTCTTCTTTTGTTGACAACCCCCTAAGTTTTCTGCCCTGTGGGAAAAAGCGCTGCAATTTCTCCAGTCTATTGAAACTGGCTTGTTACTCCCCAGAATTGACAGTTAAAGAATTATGGTTGAGCAGTGGAAAGAGCTAAAAAAAAATCATGGTACAAACCATAGACAAAATATTGAGAGTCACCAAAGGGTGGGCACAGCCCCGCCCCCGCCCCAGTGTACCCTGACACTGTGAAACACAAAAAATCTAGATCCCTCCTCTTAAAAAAGAAGGGATCATGCTGGATGTTGGGTGGGACACCTGTGGTTAATTTCTTAGTTGGCCACTAACTGGCTCAGGGGTTCTAGGCTCTGACTGCCCATGAGAATCACCTGGAAGCTTCTAAAATGCTCAGCACCCCAGTAGCACCCCCAGACAAAGTAGATCAGGGTCTAGGGGGTAGGGACTCTAGAGGCAACATTTTTAATGTTTCTCAAGTGATAACATGAGGCCCAGTTTGAAATCAGCGTGACTTTTTGTTCCGGGTAAGTCATCTCATCCCCCCCCACCCCCGTTTTTAAGAGTTTTTTTTTTTTTTTTTAAGATTTTATTTATGTATTCATGAGACACAGAGAGAGAGAGAGGCAGAGACACAGGCAGAGGGAGAAGCAGGCTCCATGCGGAGAGCCCGACGCGGGACTCCATCCTAGAACTCCAGGATCACGCCCCGGGCTGAAACCAGGCGCTAAACCACTGAGCCACCCAGGGATTCCCCTCATCCTCTTTCACCTATGCTTTTCCACCCACAGAATGGACCTCTGCAAATGTCAGGGCTCCTGAGGGACACTGCCGCAGATATGTGTCTCAGCCTTGGGCACCCCAATAAAAGTAGACAGTGTGGACTCATGCTGAGACTTCCATTCTGAAAACAACTGAAGAGTAGAGGAAGTACCAATAATTTGCTGATCTGAGGGGCAGTATTCTTTCTTCCAGGACAAACCCCACTGGCCAACACCATCCTAGCTTCAGAACATTCCTTCCTGGGCTTCAAACGAGACAGATCTGGGAGGCTGGGTTTTAGCTACTGGTTCTGTTTAGAGACAAATTCATGGTTGTGGCTCTAAAAGCTGAGCCAGGAAGAGCCAAGCACTGGAAGGCAGTCCAAGCAGCATTGAAGTCTGGAAGGAGGACTTACATGGCCTAGGAAGAGAAACGGGAAAATAAAACCTGATTCATTAAAGCCACAAAGCCGATGACAGGATGGACACGAGTCAGCAAGAAGCAGATGCTGTAGGGGAAAGGATCTAGCTCGGGTGAACATTAACTGAGAAGCCAGAAGCGAGCTATTAGGGATGCATCTTGAGGATTCCAGGTCCTAGTGGAGGGTGGGTTGGTGCCTTTTTGGCAGAATAAGGTGGGCGTTTGCAAACAACAGGTTTCCCCCCACAGGGATGTCCAGAAAACTCCCTCTCTCAGTTGACTACTCTATCCCTGAGTGTTCCATGGGTGATTATCTGTTCCGTTCACTTGGAAATGAACCCTCCCCCCTCAGCTGTTGAAACCTTTTCTTCCTGCTATATCTTCACCCTTGTTTTTTTTGTGGCCCCCTTTTTTTAAATATATTTTCTTTAATTTTTTTTAATTTTTATTTATTTATGGTAGTCACAGAGAGAGATTGAGAAAGAGAGAGGCAGAGACACAGGCAGAGGGAGAAGCAGGCTCCATGCACCGGGAGCCAGATGTGGGATTCGATCCCGAGTCTCCAGGATCGCGCCCTGGGCCAAAGGCAGGCGCTAAACCGCTGCACCACCCAGGGATCCCTTTGTGGCCCCTTTTTGAGGTCAGATTCACCTTCCATTTCACTTAGCACCAATCTTTGCCAGCCAGCACTTCACAAGTATCTGTCTTCCAAAGTAGTAATAATTTGGGGAGAAATCATTGCAACTGGGGGACACTAAGGAAATATGGGTGTTCAAATAGAGTAGAAGAGAATCATAAATGACTTTGAGGCAGGGCAAGTGTAGAGGCATCTCTGCCTTAATCGCAGGATGCAATGTGCTCATCTCTTTGTTATATGTTCCTCCCAACGTCGGAGGCATCTGTTAATGGATCTCTTACTCCACTAGTCTGTAGCCTTTTAGAGGACAGGGTCTGGGCCCTCTTCTTTTTAAATTAGATCCTTACTATGCCTCAGTGATAGCTGGGATTATTGCAACAGGAATGACATTGCATATCAATATTCCAGAATGGGTTCTTGGCTCTCACTTTATTGACCATAACTGTGAAAGTCTAACCCTGTTATACTAGGAGCCAGGCTCCTGAAAGAGAAAACTCTTCCTCTAGAGCATAATCAGAACCTGGGGACATGTGCTTATGTCCACACTACACCATCCTTTATAAGAGCACAGGCTGGTATGATGGGAGGCTTTCCCACCTCTGGAGAGGTTGCTCAACAGTTGGCATCCAGGTGAGAGGAAGGAAGAGCAGAGAATACACAACTAAAAGGCCATGAGTCTCTGACAGCGCTCATGTCCCTAACCCACCCCTCTGTCCAAGGCCTAAAGAGGGCATAAGAGCAGGACAAATGGAATTTCTAGATAACTTGGAGATCCCATAGCAGAAGGGCACTGGAGAGCTTTCTAAGGTGTTCCCTAAGAAACTTTCATTTAATTGAAAGTCCCATCTTAACCCATTATGACACATAAACAACAGATTCAGGCAATGTGTTTGACAGCAGACTTTCAGAATCCACAGAAACCAATGCCACTTGGGGATTCCACCCACACCTACCTTCTACCCAGTAATGTCTGAGAGCTGGCCTCTAGTCTCAAGGAAGTAATGGTTCCTGAAAGAAAGCTGTACAACCTAGGGATCATGGCATATTCAAGGGTGGGGGTGTGGACAGTGTAATGAGAAGCCAGCCAAGACTACAGTGAAACAGAAGGTAATGTGTAAGATTATGTAAGCAGAGCCAGGCCACCCATGAGCTTGGTCTACAGCCCTCATCCAGAACCTGATTCTCTTAAAGGAAAAGAAAAAGAAAAGGAAAAGGAAAAGAAAAAAAGGAGAAAGCAAGAATTTAAGATTTGAATAGTTTCCAAAGAGGAAGGAATTGGGTTCTGCCCTAAAGTCTGGGGTTCTGGGTTTATGAGTTAAGTGACCCCTTGCAAGCAGCAATGGAGTTCCTATGTGCTGTTGCTCATAAGCTTGAGTCTAGTTACAGGGAAGTTAAGTAAGTTACATGCTCATGGCCCTGAGTTTTAGGACTAGCATTCCTGAGACTACATAATGAGTTGCATTTTGTAGCCCCAGCCTTTAGGACTCTAGCTGGTGTTCACCAGTGCCAAAGTATTTGTTGGCACCTTCTCTGCATTAGGGCCTGTGCCAGGATGCACGTTGTCAGGCAGCAGACAGGTTCTGGCTTTGCGGAGCCAGAAGCTAAGTCAGGAAGGAAGAAGTTACTAGTGACACAAGGTGACCCACAGGGGTATGAAGCATGTGAATGAGGAGTAAGCCAGGAGACCTCACTTTATCTGGGATTCCGGGGATCCTCCTTGGAGTGTGACACCTAAGCTCAGACCTGGTGGAGTCAGATAAAAAGGAGGAATTGCCCAGAGCTTTCAAGTTCTGCATCTCACACAAGAGGTCAGTGTGATCCTGGTCGTAGCTAGAAAGGGGTTACAGGCAACCCGAGATTCAAGCCTCTAGATGAAAGGATGCAGTTACTGATCTTTCAGATTCAAAGTAATCTAACTGCCACTAGAGCCTGTAGATAGCTTTTTTTTTTTTTTTTTTTTTTGACAATTAAAGTAGCCCCATCTTAACCACTACTGGATACCTAACCTTGGATCCTCTGGGTTAAACGCTTCCTGAAATTCTGACCAAGAACGTCAACATATTTGGAAGATTTTAACTATTCTTCTAGCAAATATTTTTCTGTGAAGGGGGAGGTAGTGAATATTTTCAGCTTTATGGGCCATAGGTTTCTGTCACAACCACACAACTCTGCCTTTGTAGTATGAAATCTGCCATAGTCCCTAAGCGAATGGATGGGCGTGTCAAAGGCTCATAAAACCCTATTTACAAAAATAAGTTGCTGTGACCATAGTTTGTCAACAGCTGCTCTAAATAGTCTAAATATCTTTTTTTTGTATGTTTTTTATTGGAGTTCGATTTGCCAACATACAGCATAACACCCAGTGCTCATCCCATCAAGTGCCCCCCTCAGTGCCTGTCACCCAGTCACCCCAACTCTGCCACCCACCTCCCTTTCCACCACCCCTTTTTGTTTCCCAGAGTAAGGGGTCTCTCATGTTCTGTCCCCCTCACTGATATTTCTCACTCATTTTCTCTCCTTTCCACATTATATGGTCCCATTCATTTGAGGAATATAAAAAATAGTAAATAGTCTAAATATCTAAAATACTCTAACATGTATTCTTGAACCAACCTGTAGAACAGGGAACTTTGATTGTAGATTACATGATTGAGCTTCGGAGAATTATTTAACCGTGGGTTGGAGGCAGCACTACTGGACCACACTAATGAATGTTGCAGGAAGATCATGGTAGGAACCATCACTGGGGTTGGCATGAGATGGCATGCCCATGCGTGGTTGCAAGAGGAGCGAGAACACAACCAACTGTGTTCTGAAGCTCTTGTTGCAGGGGGTGGGCTCTGGCTGCTGACCTAATCACAATAGTCACGAGAGGCTTACATAACCGACATGCCTGTGTCCTTCACACTGATGGACCATCCTGCCTCTGTGGAGACTTGCTCACCATCATCACTGGCTTCACTCTTACCCTGAGTAACAAAGGGTGACTCTCCAGAATATTGCGGGCTAACATGGCACAGCAAGTCACATGAGTATGCTAAGTTTTAATGGCACAGTTAACACAAATACATTGTTAAGTCCACAGAGAGGTGGACACAAAGTCTTTCTAAACAACACTAATGCTACCACAGTGTGGTCAGCTGTCCTACTAGTCTGCGATGTGAATCCAGAGAAGAAGAGATGAGGGCTCTGTGCTGTGCTGAATGGCAGCTGACTGGGACAGGCTCCTCACTCCCAGGGGGAAGGGTGGGGGCCACAACACAGGCTTCTGAAGTCTCCAGGATTGGGATTCTCACAAAAGGTTATAAGTTATCAAACAGTTCCCATCTGTCAAGCTCACGAGAGCCCCCATCAAGCCTCAGAACTATGCACAGTGTCCTTGGGGGGTCACGCAGAAGCCAAGGAATTTGTCATTGTCCCATCAGGTCACTTCTCTTGGGAGGAAAAAAAAAAATGTGAAACTTCCTGTGAAATTTCCTGCGAAAACATGCACAAAGTGAAACCGAAATGTTAACCACACACCTGCATGTGGAGAAGGTTTTCACCTCATTATACTTCTTCCTCCTGCACCCCCACGGCCCCATTATTGTCCTCTGTTTACTCGTCTCCCACCAGCAGCCACACTTGGGTCCACGACCTTCTCCCTTCTGACAGGGCAGGGGGCCTGGAGCCATCCGCTGGACAGCTGGCTCCAGGCTCCTCTCAACGGGCCCGGTGACTCACATCTCTCTGGTCGCTTCATGCTTCCGTAGCTAATCCAGAGTCAGCACCACTGTTAAAAACACCAGTTGTTAAAGATGAAACAAGAGATCGGAGCAGGTGGGCTGTGTGGGCTGAGATGTTACACCTACAAAATCTGCAGAGAAAAAGAACTTCACTGTGCAGTTCACTGCACTTTAAAACACACACACAGACGTGCATCTACTTGGAGCCAAAAAATGAAGAAAGAGTGCGCCAGGGAGGGAGTGTCGCTCGCACAAAGGCAAAGGCGGTGCGTCCCCATGGGCTCTGCCTCGAGAAGTGCCAATATGCAGAAGCCTGTCTGGTTACCTCAGCTTTATCATAGGTGAAGTAGGGATGATGCTCCTACTTGCAGTATTGACATGAGGAAAAGAGGGGAAAATACTATGTGTGCTGGGCACACCGTAGGCTCTAGATAAAGAAAGTTTGGGGGCTTTTTCACCACTATAATTCATAGATTCAGGTCAGATTAACCAACTAAGAAACATATTTACTATTTTTATCATAAAAGATGTAAGCAAAAAAAAAAAAAGATGTAAGCATCAACATTTCAGAGGTAAGATATTCTAGTTTTTCAACAAATGTAAAGTTAGCAAAAGGAGCACAAGGAGAGAGAGAATGCCACTATATATAATACAGAATTATGGGGGAAGTGTATATATATATATATATATATATATATATATATACATATATACACAGAGCAGCCTTGACTCCTCCATCACGGGTCCCTTCTGCGTGCCAGATCCCCCCATGCTCAATTCTCCCAAGGGGCACGACTGTGGGTTCTTGGGATGTGCAGTGATCCTCCACATAAACTTCCCCTAATGCAGGTGATGCGTTCTTCCCCCAACACCCTCCAACTCTTCCTTAGGGCCTATCTGGGTTAAACCATTTATTCTGGAGTCACTTTGCCCTGGTGGAGAGAGGTCTTTGGTGTAGAGAATGTTCAGAATGTCCCAAGTCCAGCAAATTTCTGCGGGGATCGTTCTGGTCCAAGGGAAATACTTCATGAATTTGTCTACCGAATACTGAAAGATCAGTGGGCTGTCACGTAACCCTTCTAACTGCCCTGACATTGGGGCAGATCCAGCTAGCTTTATTCTTGTAGATGTTTCTAGTCTAGAAACTGATGCCTGCTTCTGACACGCTAGTCTCTGTCCTCCCAAACACTAAGAGACATATGGATCCCCTCTTGTCTTTTCTCTTTAGAAATTCTCACTACTACGATTTTTTATCTCCTTTTAAAAGTGGGCTGGAAGTTGGGTGAGGGGCTGAGAGTCACAGAAGCATTGTCGGCCTATTGCCTTTCCAAGTTAAGCAAAGATGCTCCAGTAACTTCCTTTATAATGTGTTTTTCTCCTAATCTTTATGCACAATTAAAATGTAAAAGCTTTAATAAATTAATCTGGAATCTCTGACTTTAGGTAGTTAGTAAAGTGGGGACTTTAGATCTGATTTCACAAATTATGAATGCTTTGTTTTATGGGTGTTACTTTTCTTGGAAACCAGGGTTTGTTTGTTTTTTTTTCTCTTTGTTGAAAAAAAGGCAGCTCATGGCATTGGCTGATGATATAGGTTATTAGGTGTTTCTTCTCTTTTAAGAATATAGTACTTTGGCTTGAAGTGAGGTTTTCTGTTTAATAAGGATTCCCTTCTATTGTGCGATTCTGGCTTTTCTCACTCTATAATTCAAATTAAATTATAAATATTCTATATTAGAAGAAAATTCAGCCTCTCCACAACTCCATCTAGAATAGCAATTCTCCTTGCCAGAATGTTAAAAAATCTTATCTTTATGTGACTTCTATGATTTAAACTTGTGTGACGGACAGCAAAATACAGAAGAAATAAAATGGATTCTGGCCCAACTTACATTTGACCCAAAACTTCTAGGAAGTGAATGATTGTATCCTGAAAGTTTAAGGACTTTGTGCTCCTTTGGGGATGATCTTCTCACAATCCATGCCAGCTAAAAATAATGTACTCATGCCATTTTACTTGATTGCTAGAGCAGAACTCTACGATAGAATGTGTCTATGAAAATACAGGGAAAACTGGTCCCCTGTATGGCTCACTTTCTGGTTTGAAGTGATTCTAGGCCAAACTATATGGTATCAAGAAGAAAGATGGTAGCTGAGTATCTGCAGTTTGACTTTGGTATGGGTCAGCTTGGAACAGTTTATCAATCTGTATAAGAAATATTTGTGAAAAAAAAGAAATATTTGTGCAATTCCTAGTACGTGTGTGTGTGTGTGTGTGTTTTAATACTCGTTGTCTGCCCTCAGCATCATCATAATGTAGGGCACTGCTGAAGAGTGGTAAAACTGAAAAGTCTTGAGAGTTTGCTGCTCAGGTCAGGGTCAATTCAACCACCACCCCATTTTATAGATGGGCAAAGTGAGGACCTAAGGAAGGCAAAGAAATGAACTGGGAAAGGAAAAGTAGGGGGTGTTATGAAAATAACATGGGCAGCCTGGGTGGCTCAGTGGTTTATTTATTTATTTTTTATTTTTTTTATTTTTTTAAAGATTTTATTTATTTATTCATAGAGATGCAGAGAGAGAGAGAGAGAGGCAGAGACACAGGCAGAGGGAGAAGCAGACTCCATGCAGAGAGCCTGACGTGGGACTTGATCCAGGGTCTCCAGATCACGCCCTGGGCTGCAGGCGGCGCTAAACCGCTGCGCCACCGGGGCTGCCCTGGCTCAGCGGTTTAGCTCCGCCTTCAGTCCAGGTCGTGATCCTGGGGTCCTGGGATCGAGTCCTGCATCAGGTTCCCCACAGGGAGTCTGTTTCTCCCTCTGCCTGTGTTCCTCCCTCTCTCTGTGTGTCTCTCATGAATAAATAAATAAAACCTTTAAAAAAAAAGAAAGAAAATAAGAGGCTTGACCACCAATTATCTAAAACCCAAGAAGAAAGCAAGCACAATTATGTGATGGTAGACATCGGAGTCCAACAAAATATATTTTTTTTATCAAGAAAACTCTATATTACATTTTAGCACCATAGCACTAATCCCTCTGCTTTATGGCTTTGCTCCTCATTTCTTCCTTCATTGTTTGCATTTCCGTACGTAAGTCGCATGTCTGTAAAGGAATACAGAATGAATGAATGAATGAATGAATCAGTGGATGGATGGAAACTACTCGCAAAACAGTGATATTAGGGTCATCTTCTTGTTTGATGATTGGATTTTATAAAGGAAAATCTTCAGCTACCAGTAGGGAATGCATCATTTCAAAGAATGAGTGAGATCTTGCTCTTCCATTTTCTCAAAGGACGGAGGCATTCATGGGAGAGTGTGGAAGAAACACTGGTAAATGCACACACATGCCTCCCTAAATACTATTTTTCGGTGAGACGGCGTCATGAACTGGGGAAAGTATAAGACTTGGCGCTAGCTAGACGTCCGTTCCAACGCTGAGTCTTCCACCAATTGTAACTTCAGGCAAATTCCCTCACCTCTTTGCGCCTTTGTTTCCTCGTCTGTCATGTGGAAGTAATGCCTGCTCTGCAGGGTTGGGCCTGGTCAGCACCGACACGGAGTCGGGAGGCAGGTCGGCGCTGGCACAGGGAAGGTGCTCTGCACACATGTGCCCAATATCCATTCTCACTGGGTCCCCATTGCTTCCCTGGCTGTTGTCTACACCTCACAATAGTATATTTCTCAGTCAACAAACAGCTATCGAATCAGGTCAATGCAACTCTAGGAAGTAAATCTCCTGGGGGTATGTACTGGCCTCCCGTGTCACTGACCCCTGACAAAAGAGCCCAATGGAGGCTATCTCACATTTCACCTAAATAATATTGACTTCTTCCCAGGTGAAGACAAAAACTTGGTGATTTCTACTCATCTCTTTGGATTTTATTATGAAATGACAAACACTCGGGATCCTGGGTGGCGCAGCGGTTTAGCGCCTGCCTGCCCAGGGCGTGATCCTGGAGACCCGGGATCGAATCCCACGTCAGGCTCCCGGTGCATGGAGCCTGCTTCTCCCTCTGCCTATGTCTCTGCCTCTCTCTCTCTGTGTGTGACTATCATAAATAAATAAATAAATAAAATTTAAAAAAAAAAACTTAAAAAAAAAATGACACTCAAGTCTCCGTTTGGCTGCTTCTGTGAGGAACTTTCTCCAGCCTAACAAATGTTCATGCGAAGCCTCTGGCGCCCGTCGGGCCTGGCACCTCCCCAAGAGCACACCTGCACCTCCCGTGCTGCCCTCTCGACACTGCTTCCCCCCAGCTTGATGGGAGGAGAGGAGTGCACGTGTGTCTAACCCCAGTCCAAACACGGACGGCGGCATTTTTCCAGAACTGGCTTGGAGAGTTCATCGGAGCGAATGGGATCTGGCCCCCAAGGACACAGCAGGAGCGCCCATGCGAGCCTCGAGCAGAGGAGTCCAGCCAAGATCCCCTGCAGGCTGGCGGCTGTGCCGGCTCTGTGCACGGCCGTGCAACACGCACACCCAGGGAGCGGCGCCTCTGTGCTGGGAGCCTCAGCCACCAGACTCCAGGTGCTAGGGCCTGCCTCACTGCCCAGGGATCCTCCTGCCTTCAACACTCACACATGCCCACAGCACACGTGCACAAGGGCACACGTGCATGCACACACATGCAGCATACACACCTGTAGCACACATACACACCCATAGGCACATATGCATACACACACACAGCATACACACCTGTAGCACACATACACATGCACATACACATATGCATGCACACACATACCATACACACCCGTAGCACACATACACATGCACACGAGTGCATATGCATGCATACACACACCATACACACCTGTAGCACACATACACATGCACATGAGTTCACATGCATGCACGCACACAGCATACACACCCGTAGCACACATACACATGCACACAGGTGCACATGAATGCACACACACACAGCATACATATCCATAACACACATATATATGCACTGGCACTCACATGCCCACATGCTTGTATACACAGAGAGCACATAGCCACGCACATACACATAAGCACACACACATCCATGCACCCAAACACATGCAAACACGCACACAGCACACACATCCATGCACACAGCACATGCATGCACACACTCATGCTCATAGCACATACTACATGCACACATGCATGCACACACACATGCACACACACTCGCATACACATCCCACATGTGTACATTCTCACCAGCACTCACAGAGCATACACATGTGCACTTGTACTCACACACCACTACTCTTTCTCCCCCTTCAAACCCCTCACACTCAAGCACTGCACCTGGGCTGGACTCCTCTTCGCAGACCAGGACTGGATCATCTTCAGTTGCTATTTCTCACACAAACCACATTTCCTCTGGAAATACAAGGATCTGTCAAAGCCAGAAAATAAACACTGGTCATCTTCTGTCCCCTTGAAAAAATCCCTCTGGGTAGGAAGCTCAGAGAGAGGAAAAGAGGAGCTAAATACACACTTAATATAAAACTGTTATTAAAACATCCCAAACGGTCAGATCTCTTTCGGCAAAAATGCCAGGAAAGTCATGTCAAAGGGATGAAGGACCCATGACTGGCCTCAGGGAGTCCTCTATGCCTCCCCCTTCCCCACGCACCACTCCCCAGGGGTCCTACTCCTGCCATGCAGCCTGATGTTCTACCGAGAAGGGCTCACCCTCACTCTTGCACTTGGAGAACTTATATGCTTATTTCAAAGCACAGCTTGGATGTACCCAACCTCCGTGTGGGGTTTTTATTCTTACCCGCCCCTGCCGCATGGTGGAGAGGAGTGATCATGCCCCCTGTGTTCTAGCAAGTTCTTGGGCTCTCGAGCTGTCGTCTTCTGCATAACGAGGGTGCTGCCGGACTGATATTTGAATTGCTACTCTTCTCTTTGAGCAAACTGGGGTTCCCAGGGGTGGGTTGGCCTCTACATGGAAAATCCTGCTTTTGGACTTAAACACGTCTGACTTCAAAACCCAGTTCCTGTCCCCAGTGTTCTTTTTGCCTTTCTTTCCATCCATGGTGTGAGTAATTCAGGCAGAAGCGGTTCCAGAACTTATGACAGCAACTAAGGTTGGCCATTCGTGCATTCGTTCAGGATCCCCGTGCTGATGCGAGACTTCGGGCTTCTCGGGAACAGAACATATGCTTTTTCATTACTATCCTATGCTCTGTGTCTGCACGATCTGTGAGAAATGCATGTAACCCGGAGACCCACCCCCTCTGTCACCAGTTATAAGACAGCCTTGCACTCGGAAAGCACTTTGCAGATTATGAAGTGCTTTTGTAGTTAATCCTAAAAGTGGTGCTGGGAGGTAGTTAGAGAAAATAGTATTTATAGAAGTAGCATTTGTATGGTGCTGGCGAGGAAACTGAGGGTCAAGGTCATCAGCTCGCCCAAGCTCCTGAGGCCAGGGCATGCCACCCGAGGGACTGGCAGAGTGGGGCCTGCTGCCGCCGAAGCTGCCTCCTTGCATGGCCCAGAGTGTTCCAGAGCCCCTGTCAATGCCACGCTCTGACATCACCTACCAACAGCCCTAGGGCTGATGTGTGCATTTCCTGCGGCAGGTGGTGTGCAAGCCGGCACCGGCCTACCCGGGAGGACGGGCGCTGCCTTCCCTGGCTCCACATCAGCGACAGCGAGGCCAACGTGGTAAAGCATGTCCCTCGTGACTTCCCTGACACACACTCACATCCTTTCGGTTTCCTGTTTCCAAAGACTGCTAGCAGGGACATAAGACAGACAACAAGACAGGCAAGGGAGCACACGGGAGGAATTCCAGCCTCTGAGATGTCCTTGGCTAGACGCAAGCCTGTTGGTGACTGTTTCTAGAAACTTTACTACATGCTGGAATCACGCTCAGGGCGCTTGCAGGTCTGCTTCTCTCTGGTGGGGCCTGGGAGGTGGCCGCCACCCCTGGCCCACTTCTGTTTGCATCAGTGTGCTTCCGTCGTGGGGTATGTCGTGGCGAGCAAAACCCCCTGGGAGGGACAGATTGTGTGAGCAGGGTTCAGACAGCCACTGGATGCTCTGAATAGTGGAAAGGAGGGAAGAGTCTGAACATATAAGTTGCAAAGAGGGCTGGGACTACTGCAGAGAAAGACTTTTTCCCGAACAAAGACCCACAGACCAGGCTCAGTGCAAAATCGTGTGCACAGTGAGGAGAGAGAGCGTGTGTTGTGTGCAGCAAAAGCAGGCCAGACCATTATTCCCTGGGCCCCACTGAAGGGGCGACCACTGGAAAGAGAGCACCCTTCAGGAGGCCGCTTCTGCAGAGAGCACCCATCCTAATAAGGCGGCAGCAGTCCCCCCACCCAAGTGGACAGTGGCCCAAACGGAGCACGGGGTATCGCTTAGAGTGGTGCCATGGCAAAAACAGGCTCTTGGGTACAGGCCGGCAGAGGCAAGGGGGAGCTGAGGACGCTGCAGCTGGCAGATCCCCGGCCCATGGCCTAGCCACAGGAGCCTGCGAAGCATAAGAGAGGCCCAGTCACAGAAGCCAGCCGGCTGCGGACCAGCCTGGTTGATGATTGCAGGAAGGTACCTTCCTTTCCCCTTCGTGGCATCAATCCCCTCTCCCCGAGGAGCTGCTGAACATGCAGGGGGATTCCAAGAGGGGAAAGAAGTGTTGTGTGCAGACCCAGGATCAAAATCAGACCCACCTGGCCCTGGGCCCACGTGCCCCGAGCTCAGCTTGGCCACCGCTGTCCCCTTACAGGGGAGACCCGTAGTCAGAGATCCCGTCTGGTATCCGCTCAGCCTGCAGCAGACAGTGGTCGAGAGCATTTCACTCAGAAGGAAAGGCTCTGAGGGACACTCACCTTAATTGGGTTTCACGAAATCTCTTCAGATGCCATTAAAACAAACATAAATACCATTCCTTAGTCTGGAAAAGACAAAAAAAGTTATATCCCACTCCATATGCTCCTCTTTCTCTACTGCAAGAACACAGTACTTCTCATCCCCAAGCCATGGGCAGATTGTCTTTTACAATATTTTGAATTAATGTCTGTTTGGTGTTTAAAATGAACCACAATAGGGGTGCCTGGGTGGCTCAGTCAGTTACGTGTCTGCGTTTGGCTCAGGTCATGACCCCGGGGTCCTGGGATTGAGCCCCACATCGGGCTCCCTGCTCATCAGAGTCTGCCTCCCCCACCGTTCATTCGTTTTCTCTCTCTCTCTCATAAATAAAATCTTTAAAATAAAATAAAATTAACCATATGAATAACTCTTGGTTTAAAAAACAAATCACCTGAAAAACGTGCACACGGCGTATCTTGGATTTGAAAGATGTGCCCCTTCAATTTGAGGGGAAAAGCAAAAGTGCCAAGGAGCTGGAGGAAACAATGATTGCTTCTGCTTCTCAGATACTCAAGGCTTCAGGTGGGACAAATAGAAACTGCAACTGCACCTGCCTAATATATTTGACACAGTTTTAGCCGGAGGTCAGCTACAGTGGTCAGGGGGCCAAATCCAGCCTCCCCTCCAACTTGGCAAACGGAGTTTTATTGGAATGCCGCGATGCCCATTGGCTTATGGATTGTCTGTGGCAGCTATCAAGCCACCCCCGTGGAACTGAGCGGTTGTGACGGAAACCAGATGGCCCATGAAGCCCAACATGTCACTCTCTGGACCCTCACAGAAGACGGGCGCCCACACCTGCAATAAGCCTTCAAAGTGTTCTGGGTCTTTCACAGACACTTTCAGCTATGTGACAAGATAGTAAGTTGCCTGGCATTGGAAGTGTTAAGTCCAGATGCCCGTCAGCCAAGAATACTAAAACCAGGACACCTGCATCAGCCCAGAAGGTGGACAGATGGCCCCTGAGAAGAAGAGACTTTCAGGACCTTGATCATTCCAGCCATGCGATTGTCCCCACAGGTATCATCATATTCTGTTGCAATAATAATAATAATAATAATAATAATAATAATAATTGTCTAAGTTCAGATTGGAAGGTTAGAAAAAAAATGGTCACTGCATCATCCATACACGGTGATACATCTGTGTGACACATCTGTGTGACATAGTGGGATGCTTTATCCTCCAAATCTGGCTTGCAATGGCTATTCTACTAGAACCCCTCTGCCTTTAAGGCACCTGAACTTAAGAAAAGCAGCATTATCAAGTAAGGAGCCAAGTGGCAGGAAGGGCAAAATCATACTATGCTCCTTATGACACAAATAAAAAAAATCATAATGTGTTCATTATGACACAACTAAAAAAAAAAAAAAATATATATATATATATGTATATATCCTTTTCATGGAAGGACTAAGCAAGGCCCAGAGCTTTGGTGACAGTCCCAGAGCCAGGAGAGTAAACGGCAGGGAGCAGGCCGGGGGCTCTGGGGCCCTCAGCCCTGGTGCCACCACATTGCTCAAGGAATCCCAGTCAAGGGTCCCAGCCCAGTGTCCCCAAGATGCCCTACTGCCTCTTAGACACAAAGACAGAGTCCTCGCAGGGCCTGAGCATTAACCAGGCACCGGGTCCCACCCTTGTCCTGCCACCGGCCGGGACCCCCGCAGCTGATAGCCAGCAAAGCCATCCAAAGGGATGGAGCACTGCGCAGCCCGGGTCACAGTTGGCTCCGCCACACAGACGCCACCCTGCTTTGATGACAGTGATGATTTCTGAAAGAACCTTGTTTGAAGAGAAACAAAGGGCATCGAACAGCCTGCTTTCCCATTGCAATCTGTCGCCAAGACGGCACATTATAAAAACATTAGCGCTCAGCCACGGCTTGAGCAGTCCCTGAGTGTGGCAGGGACGCCGACGGTGATTTATCAGAGCCTGGGCCACGCTGCCTGAGAGCAACTCTCCCAAGTCCCCACGAGGCCAAGGCCTGTGCTCAGGAGATGGGAGCCTGGCGTGTCTCCAGACGCTCGAGTCCTCCCTGCGCTGGGGCAAGTCGCAGGCCCGGCTGGGGCGTGGGGTGCGGGCTGCGATTGCACTTCCAGAGCGAGCAGATGGCGCAGCCCGGGTTCCATGCGCGAGAGATCACGCCCAGCTAGCATGAGCATTTTGACAGAGCACCAAATAACGCATTTATCAATCTGACATGATATCTGACAGGGGCTGCCTGCTGGCCCCCCACCCCCCTCACAGCATGGCGAAACCTTCCAATTATTGAGGTCACAGATGTCAAAGCCTTCCAGCACATATTCGAAAATGTCAAAATCACCCTCTGCCTCTCTTTATTTGGTTCTCCGAAATCAAACCTTAATCTCTCATCACATGTCCACGGGTACAGGTTGGAGATTGGATCTTCTTTGGGAAAATGGGTAGTATTCAGTCGGATTCCGGGTAGCTTCCCGCTGCAACACACCAGGTCCTTTTCCTGGCTTTGCTCTGGTGAATAAACTCCTGATACAAAAAATGAATTTAGAGAGAGAGAAAGAAAGAAAAGAAAGAAAGGAAAGAAAGGAAGGAAGGAAGGAAGGAAGGAAGGAAGGAAGGAAGGAAGGAAGGAAGGAAGGAAGGAAGGAAGGAAACGAACTCTGGACTAGGAATTAGAAAAACCACATTGTATTTGTTGCTATTCCCCTGGCCTTGGTTGTGGTTCTTCTTGCTTCAACGACTTGGGCTTTGAGCTTAAAAATGGAAATAACAGGTGCAGTTAGGCCTATCTTATGGACGTGCAAGGGGGATCAAAAGCATTGTGAAAAACTTGAAGCAATCCATGATAAATGGACTAAACTACTAATAAATAAAACGACGCTGCTGATTGTGGCTGGATCATATCACCTTTTTCCGTGACCTCTCAGTAGGTCAGTGGGGATGACCCACAGGTGTGGTTGGGGTGAAGGCTGGGCCAAGCCAGGAGCAGGTGACATGGAGCTTGGTGAATCTGCCGAAGCACAATGGAAAGATGAACATGCGAGGAGGAGGCAGAGAGGCGAGGACCACATCACGTTGAAGATGAAAGTCAGGGAAAGTAGATGGAGATGCAAGTCTGTGGCTAAAGATGCACTCTTACTAATTATATCCACATCGCCACAGGGCAGTATGGTCACAGTTTCATGTATGTATTCATTTAACAACTGTTTGTTAATTTAAAACTTTCCAGGCCCTCGGGATCCAACAGTTTAGAACCAGGAGCCCAGTGCTCAGCAGGGACATCAGTCTTACAAATCCTTTCCTGACTCCCCTCCACCCCAAACCTCATCACCCCTGCTGCATGTCCTCATGGATCACTCTACCTACCAACTTCCTTTACCAGGTCAGACCATGTCTCTTTCTCCTCCACCCTGTGCCAGTAATGAAGGAAGGGGCTTTACTCCTTTCTGCATCTACGTTCTCAGAATAGAGGCTTAATAAATGTTGGTTGCAGGAACTAGCTTTCCCTTCTAGAAATATTACCAGTGAGCAAACACTATAATCGCTCATTTACTTCGATACCCATCCAGAGCAAGGAAAATATCACAGTGAGAGACAGAGAGACAGACAGAAAGACAGAGAGAAAGAGAGAGGGGGGGAATAATGTATGTTAGGGTTCTTTAAAAAAAAAGTATTTATTTGAGAGAGAGAGAGAAAGCATGAGCAGAGGGAGAGGCAGAGGAAGAGAGAGAAGCAGGCTGCTCACTGAACAGGGCACCCAACATGGGGCTCGACCCCAGGACCCTGAGATCATGACCTAAGCCAAAATTAGATGGTTAACCGACTGAACCACCTAGGTGCCTCACATGTTAGGGTTCTTAACAGTCATGGGCATGGTAGAAATGGAAAGTCCTTATCCATCACGTGAGCAAATTATATTGGACTTTATCATACCGTTCATCAAGAATTCTAAAATAGGGCATATATTGTGAGGTAATGTTTACAACTATATTGACTTGAATCAGTAGTTTGAAAAAAAAAGTATTTTATTCCAGTTTGACACTGGAAACATCATAGGTCCAAGCCCTAACTTTGATTTCTCCATCAAATAATGCAGATATAATTATGTATTACAAAAAGTACCCCCATCCTATCTGATTGTCAATTGCCAAGTCAACAATCTTTACGTTTCCGAAGAAAATGTGGACTCTTGGCAGCATTTAATCACTGCAAACCTTCACAGCTTTCCCCATTACTGGTTTCCTGCCGCAAATTTCAGCAGATTGGACACATGAGGTGTCACTATATTTAAAAGTTCATGCTGAACATTTTGCTCAGTTGGAAAAGATTAAGAGCTCTGAACGATGCGGTGCTTTCAGCATCTGTTCAGGTACACAGTGGTATTACTGACCCTCCGATTTGTGCCCTGCTAGCAAAGACAATCCAACACTTTTCCATCTACCTTGCTGAAAACAGTTAAAAACGAGCCATATCACATCTCTGAATGGCAATTTCTCTACATCATATTGCTTCTTTATAATATCCCGCGCTGCCCACACAAACAAACAGAAACCTATTTGTACTATTTCTGCAAAGGAAAATCTCCTGCTCCTCAAAACAATAGCTCCTTTGGGGTAAATTACACCTGAATGTGCATAATATCAATGCAATAACTTGAAAAAGAGAACACAATTTGGTGAGTCAGCTGGTTATTTTGTCTTCCTCTTGCCAAACTATTGGTTCAACTGGGTTGTTTTTTTTCCCCCCACTGAATTGACAGGATTGAGTGATGTTTTTCTTAGTGTCATTTCCGTGTACAGGTTTAAGTTCAAGACGAATGCTTCATCTCCAAGCCACGTGGCCATCATCTAAATCCCTGGGATGCTTTTCCCCTCCATTCCAGCTGATGAAATCCTACATATCTTGTTGAGTTTGCCCAATAGCAGCTTCTTTCCAACCCCCCAGTTACAATGATTTAATTCTAAAGTCCATTTATGATACCTCTAGCATAGCCTTTATTCCATTCTTGCTACAAGATTGCTGATAACGACGATTGCATAGATCTCTCCTCAGTAGTAGAGACCGTGTCTTATTTATTATTTAATAGGTGCCAACTAGCTATTGATTCCATAGAATGCTGTAATACTAAGGAATAATAATGAGTCAAAACAATTTGGCTTATCTGCGAAAAGGATGTTGCCCTTAGTTAGCTCTGTCCTAATGTTTGGAGCCCCTTCCTTTGTTTGGTTCATGCATCATGGTCAGCACAACTCAGGTGCCAGGCCTCCATCTGTCTATCGCAGGACACGAAGGGGTGGGGAGTCCATCAGCATTGATTTTCCCCAGCTGTGATGGATGACTACCTGAGAACTGAGAGATCTGGAATTCCTACTTTGGAGCAAGCTGTTGAAGGCAATATGGAGACAGATGCAGTATTTCAAGACAAGGATCACCTACTGCTTTGGTGATTGTGCAGCAGAAAAGGAAGAAGTGTAAAGGATAGCTGAGTAACAGGGGCACGGGCAACTGACAAGAAATACCTTCCAGCTGAAGTATATAGGTGATGAGGATCTACTTTGGAATGTCTCCTTAAGCATTTCCCCTCTTTAGGTCCAATCTCCTTCTTTTCAGCCCTTCTACCACGATTGGCCTTGGTAATAGGAAGTCTAGCCCCATTCCTGCCACCACACAGCTGCGTTACCTAAGTAATTCACTCTCCTGTTTTGATGCCTCATACTCCCCACCAAGGCTAGGGCCCAGCTGTCTTCTAAAGAAATATTCAGATCTGGCTACTTTCAGAGTAACTTTCTCTAACTGGTGTGATCCAACATCCTAGATGTCAATATTATTTCTTTATAATCTCTCCCTTTTTTCCCTTTGTGAGACAAGAGGAACTGAATTACTTTCATTGATATCTCAGAGACAATCCATTGTACCCCCTGGAATAAAATAAAATATAGCATTTCTTGCTCCAGGTAGCTGACCTTTGTGAAGATATCTCCAAGGTCTTAAATTAGATGGCACCTGTGTTCAGGTCTTCAGAGGCTGGTTTTGACATTTCTCAATCATCTTTCTTTAACGTTTGCCATTTGTCTTCATCAGCTCAGGATGCTATAACAAAATGCCCTAGATTGGAGGGCTTAAAAAAGGGACATTTATTTCTCACAGTTCTAGAGGCTGGACATCCAAAATCAAGGTGTTGGCAGGGTTAGTTTCTGGCAAGAGTCCTTCTCCATCTTGCAGTTGGCTACCTTCTTGCTGTGTCTTCACATGGTGGAGAGAAAGAGGGAGAACAAGCAAACTCTCCAGTCTTTTCATGTAAGGATCCCATCATGGGGTCCCCACCTTCATGATCTCATCAACCTTCATTACCTCCTGAAGGCCCCACCTCCAAATGCCACCACACTCCAGTGTAGGGTTCCAAAATGTGAATTGGAGGAGGGGCATAATCATTCAGGCATAATTCCATTGCTTTGAAAGGACATTATAATTTTGAAATCACCTGTCCCTCATTTTATTTCTCTTTGGCAAATAAGAGACTCTGTGGCCTGGACAGCAGACAAAAAAAGCCCCAAAACATTGAAGTACACTGTATAGCCAGAACTTGAAATTTAGACGACAGCATTTCAGTACTGAAAGGATTAAATGTGAGCAACTGAAACTGGGTCCCAGCATTTACTCTTGAGCCTTCATCCACGACCCCATCCACTCATCACTGCTCTCCAGTCCTGGAGGCCAGAAAGATGCCCTGCTCCTCAGAAGTCGGAAAGCCAAAGCAATAAATACCCCCTATATTTTTGGTCTGGTGTTAAGTATGTACTTGTTTTGCTTTAAAAATGACTTATAAGATAATTCATCAGTTTATCTTCTCAAAAATATTATAATATTCCAGATGAAGCTTTCCATCTCACACAATACACTTCCCAATTCTACTTCTACTATTTACTTCTCCCTCCCAACCTCCCCTCAGGAGAAATTCATATTGAAATCTAGTTTTCTCTTTCCAGGGATATTTTGCTTATTGTCTGGTTTCATTTTAATTAGGAATACTTCTATATATAATGTCATTTGAAAACACATAATTTTGACTTTTCTTTTTATGAACTGAAATGTCAACCTACCCTAATATCATACTATAACCTGCATTATTCACTTCCCATTGATACTTTGAGGATTATTAGTGTTGACATGGGAGGACATATTCTTTTCCTGGAGGTATGCTGGAGCTGGCTTGCCCTTGCTGGCCCCACCACCTTCCCCTAGCTCCATATGCAGTGGTGTCACCTTGGTAGGTTGACACTGGTCAGGATGGGAATATTTGCACCCCTGAAATCAGAGATCTGATTATAAAACATTTATCAGCAAACCACTGCATTCCTTTTCATTGTAATATAACACTTTGTCATATTAATGGGTGGCATTCTATTTTATTGTTTCTTGATTCACGGACAGTGAGGCTATTTCCAATTTTCTATGCTATAAGAATGCCTCAGTAAAACATCTTACATTTCTGCACACATGAGAGTTCTCAAGGGTTGGACAACTAGAGGTAGATTTTCTGGGTAATGGCTATGCATATTTTTAACTTGAATAGATAAGACCACCACATTTTAAAGAAGATTTTATTTACTTTATTTTAGAGAAAAGGTACAAGTGAGGAGAGGGGCAGAGGGAGAGGGAAAGAGAGAGGATCCGAAGCAGATTCCCTGCTGAGCAGAGCCTGGCATTGGGCTAAATTTCATCACCCCAAGATCATGACCTGGGTCAAAATCAAGAGTCAGACTCAACCAACTGAGCCACCCAGGCACCCCAGATAAGACCACTACTTTAATGACATTTTATTTTTTTAATTATCTATTGCTTCCTATTGTTTACTAAACACCACTGTTCAGATAATCCCATGGGTAATCCCAACATTTTTAAGATTGATCATCCTCTTTCTGTTTCCCTCTCCTCTTCCTGCACCCATGTCTTCCGTGGCCCTATTAGGCCCCAGTATGGACCCCATCATCTATATGAGAAACCTGGACATCAGCCTGACTCTGCTCTCTTGCTTTCATTCCACCCTGATAACTCCATCCTGGTGATTCTACGATAAGGATGACCCTCTCCTCCACACCCCCCCTTCTCTCTGTATGTGGCCAGCACTCACATTGTTCAGCCTCTGATGAAGGCTCCCCTGGCCCCAGGTGGTAGTTAATTTATGCCCTCCAGTCCTTTGTCTGCATCTTCAACAGAAATATCTTTCTCCAGCTGAGAAGCAATCATGGGATTCCTGTCTTCTCCGTAAGCTTCCAATGGCCTCCATTAGCCCATTGCTTATAAATCCCATCACCTCGCAGGGTATGAGAAGTTGGCCACACTTTGCACCTACCCATGTACCCAGCCTGCACCTCAAGACTATGCTTTGTCCATGCATTTCCACTTTCTCCGTCTGTGCTCCTAGAACATTCCTGTGTACCTCCATTTGTTTTACAGAAGCCTAGAGATATGGAAAATAGACTGAAGAGCTGAAGCCCTGGACTCTATGACAAAAACAGTGAGGTTGGTGAGAGGGCAATAGATTCAAGCTATACTGAAGTTGTAAAAGTGCTTAGAGTGTGATAACTAAGGGACCCAGGTAAATGACAAGAGGTATAGGAGTTTAATCGCAGCACGATTTTTAGCTGGGAAGACTGGGTGAACACTGTTGCCAAAGGGAGCAAAGAAACCCAGGAAAAGACCTAGATAATTTAATAGTCACCCTGCTTCTTCGATATGCTATAGTCATATATAAGCTGTATAGAGAATTCCTGTTCGAATAAAAAGGAAAGACCTAAGACAAGAAATGGTAGAACTGTGTGCTTCCTCTGCTTTCACTACATACTTTCTTTTAGTATAAAACGCAGAGCCTTTGTAGTCTGGCTTTTAGAACTGGGTGCAACACCCATCTGTTCAGTCAATCATGCAGCAGATGGAAGTGGGAGCTTAAGGAAGTGTATGACCACAATCTCGGATAATAATAAATATTTAAATATGTATTTGTTCTTTGTAATGGATTTAGAAGCTGAGTAATGAACACACTTAAAAAATCAATAACAACAACAATAATGAGATGCCTTACTAATCACGGATTCACATACGCATTTGAGTTTATCCTAAATGCCAAACTTGAGGCCGGAGGCACGTGTAAAACTTCCCTTGAGCTGAGAGAAGGCACAGTGGGGGACCGGCCCCATGCATCCCCTCTGAACTAGAACATAGATGTCAACCCTGTAAGCCAGAGTTCGAGGGGGTGTTTCAGAGGACACCTTGTCCAAGTCCCTCACACTGCAGAGGAGAAAATCTGAAATCCAGAGAGAAACAACAAGCCACCCTCTTAAGGAGATCCCACACCCAACCCCAAGCCTTCTGGTCTCTGCCATGCTTAGCCTTCCTAAGGAAAGCCAAGAAGAAAATGGGAACACCTGGAGGGGATGTTTCTGAGGAAATGCATCAAGGGGGGACAGGCAACATTTGAAGCCTATAAAGTATCCCACAGACCATTATAGTAATGATTTTAGATGCTGAGGGGGTTTAAGAGCTAAGAATTGCCAATATTGCATGATATTCATGTCCCGCTGTGAAATTCAAAAACTGTGCTGTTTTATTAGACCACATCAGGGATGCTTTATAGGGCCGCCCTCTTTTTTGTTTAAGGAAACCCACTGCAAAACATACCTCGGCAAACTAGCTGGGTGATTATGTAAAGCACAATCTGGTCTAAGTTCTAGTGCACCCAGTCCTACCCTGAAACAAGCAGTCCCTAATTACACGGGGAAGAACCCTCTCCGTGATTGCCACCCTGCAGGCTCTGAATGAACCACAGGAACCAGTAAGATGAAAGAATGGCGTGCTTCTTCATGGAGGGCTAGAGAGCGGGTATGGGACTCCCTCTTGCCTTTGATATAGAAGGAAAATGCAGGTGCACCCCACTTTTTCTTCCTGAATAAAAATCATACATGTAAAAATTTCAAAGATACAAGGACATGGAAAATAAGTCTTCTGACCTTGACCTTCACATCTTAGCTCCCCCACAAGGGTACCTGTTCCTGGTGTCTATACACTAGCGCTTCCTCTTTCACATTATGACTACCATTCAGAGAAAGGGCATCAGACACCAGTATAAGGAAAGATGGATATATTGGTGCAGTCCTACCATAGTCTATCAGAACTATCTTGTTTTCATTCAACAGTAGCTTAATCTTTTTAAAGTCTATAATTTAAAAAAAAAAAAACACACAATTTCAAGTTGGCATACTGAATTCCATGAAATAGTTCTGACCATAGGGGAATTTAAAAACATTTCATCTCAAAGTTGCCCAAGTGTGTTTGTCTCAGGAACCAGTGATGGTAGCATGTCCAAGGTTGGTCACACCATCCCAGCTCAGGGGACCCTGGGAGAGTGCTGGAGCTTCTCCAAAACTCCATTTTCTTGTCTGTGCAAGGGTATGATGACTGTGATCATAGCTTGGGATCAAAGTAGAGCATGTCCCAGGAAGTAACTCATGCCAAGTATGCATCCAGAAAGATTTAGAATAGGTAGTAGCTATTAGTTCTACCCTGGAATGACTTGAATGAAGTACCTTCTCCTAATTTTGGCCCCTCAAAACATCACAAAAGTACAATCACAAAAGACAACTCCTTAATCCAACATATACCCAACTCCCCGCAAAGCATAACATTTCTGGCAGGCGACCTGTACTTTCGATCCGAGTGGATCACTTTCTGCAGATAAAGTGAAGCATACCTCTGGATCACATGCATCAGTGCAATTAAAAGCAGGTTCTCCCAAAAAGTCAACCTTATTCAAGAAAGCTCATATATAAACATCATTTAAGTGTATGCGTCCAAGGTCATCTAGGTTTTGAAAGGTGACTGGGGAGAGAGAAAGAAAAAAAAAAAACAGCTTTTCTATCTCAGTGACATCTAGAAATTTAAAAATTTTTGAAATAGCAGTAACATTATCGAGGTACAAATGCCAAAAATATAAATTTTATAGTGAGCCTTTGGCAAATGAACTGTGCCGAGCATCAACTAAGAGGTGGGAGTCGAGTCTACCTTTGTCTGGGGCAGGAAGAAGTGTACGTGCAGACACAGAGGAGCCTGGGGGACACTCCTCCAAGAAGCCCCATGGTGTGAGGGGACGGCCGGGACATTTGCCTCTTTGCTGTATGTCATGGCCACAAGGCCCCATGTCAAGGCCAGTGTCACAGTGTGGCTGTGTGACTAGTACTCCCCGCACTTATGCACAAGAAGTATTTCCAAAGCCCTGATTTCTGTTTGTGGACCATTGAGAGTCAAGTGCATGTGTGGTCCGCAGGGATGAAAGCAAGCACTTCCTGCCTGAGATCCAGGCAAACAGAGGCTAAATCCCAGAAAAGCAGTACCCTGAGCCCCGCTCCTGGCTTGGGAGGTTGCAGCAGGGGACAGAAATGTTCTGTCTGTGACTCCTCACATGTTTTTCAAGGTACCTCTGTGCCTGGCCTCCTGTGGAGCATTGCCCCATGCCCCAACAGAGTCCCTAACATTCGAACATGGAAAATTCTGGTCTTCAGAGTCAGGAACGGCAAGCAGCCCTGAAGTGTCAAAGGAGGAAGCCCATGGTCTGCTCAGGAAAGTGATGGACACCTGGGCTTTGTCCATTGTGGATACAGAGAGAGAGGGAGGTGGAGATAGAAGTAGAGGTAGAGGCAGAGCCAGAGCCAGAGATGTCAACAATAGACATATATTGGTATATTGATAGACTTCTATAAAAAAATCATTCACTATGGGAACTGACTCACACAATCACAGAGGTCAAGCCAGGAAGTCCCACAATCTGCCATCTGAGCACTAATGTCCAAAGACAGGAGAAGACATAGAAAGTGAACCTACCTTCTTCCGCCTTTTTGTTCTATTTAGGTCCTCAATGGGTTGAATGATGCCTGCATATATTGGTGAAAGGGTGTCTTTATTCAGTGCTCATCTCTTCCAGAAACACCCTCTCAGACACACCCAGTAATAATGTCTTACTAGCTCTCTGGGCTTCCCTTAGCTCTTTCATGTCGACACGTAAAGTCAACCATCATACACAGATGGCCTGTTCCAACCTACAAACCAAGAGTGGGGGGGTCCCAGAAACTCCAGGAGCTGTAAGCCAAGGCAACCTGATGTCCAGAAGAGGGACCCCCGCTACCACCCCACATTGCATTTCCTCTGCCCTTTCCCCAGTCCATAAAATCAAGGCTCTCCTAGACTATTGCCTGCATCTCATTCTGGTCCCCGTGCAAGGACAAAAATCTGGCTCACTGAGGAAATAAGTGACAGAAAGAAAACTGAACAATGACCCTGATTTTATTATAATTCTGCTCTCCCTTTTGCACCCTCTCAATTATGACAATTTCTGAAAAACTTTAAACCTGTGACTTTGAGCAGATACATAGGTTTTTCTGGCATACCCCTCAAACCTATTAAAATTAAATTCTAATTTTTCCCATTATTTCTGTTTACCATTTCTTCACCTGAACTTCTTTGGAATTTCTCCAGACTAGAGAATAGTGAAGGCTTTAAACCATGCTCTAGACCCCAATACACACTCAGAGCTTAGCCAATACCCAGGGGCAGGGAGGGTGCTCAGACCCTGATGCACAAAGGCCCCTCTTCCTTCTTCATCATCCTCATCCCTACAAACAGAGACGTGCACGAGCCCCCGTGGTTGAGCAATGAGGGTCCTCATCACATGTGTGATGTGTCCAAGGTCACATGGGGCTGGGTGCTCCCAGGACACTCAGTGAATCCCAGTGGCCTCACCACATCCCACTATCACTAGAATATCCTGGCTGCCTGTCCCTGCCTGCATGCGAGGAAACCCATGCAAATTCAAGATTCAGGACAACTGGAGTCCAGAGGGCTTTGTCTTCCAACAATGGCTGGACTGAACTTCTCCTTCATGCCTGTCCTGGCATTTCCCAAATAAGGGACAGCCCTCCAGGACACAGGGCTCTTCGTGGCAGGGCATCCACAAAAGCTTTTCTCTCTCCCTTTTAATCTCCACCCCCCCGACCCTTTTCTTTTCTTGACATGAATTCAATTCAACTGCCACTTAAAAATAGACCTGCTTGTCACATTCTCTTTGCCAGTTGGAGTGAATGTCACTGAGTGTCACAGAATCTGTGGATTGATTGCGGGAGAAATGGTGTCCAAAGTGCAGTAAGTCCCTCTTATGACCTCACTCAGATTTACACCCACAGAGAAAGCATTGATTTTTCTTGCCATTGTCTTCTTTCCCATTAATTTCTTCCCATAACTATTTAAAACCACCATCTGTTCTCTCCTTTGAAATTGAAGTCACTTACAACATAATTTTTTTTTTATTTTTACCCCCAGTTGTAGATAAGCCATATGTGGGGAGATTGGGTCAAATGCCAGGTATTTGAAATGAGGTAAGAGGAATTATGCAAATGATTTGACAATCTCTTTGGAGGCCATTCATCTGTTGCTGCATATTCATCCAGGAAGCCTTTATTGAGTGCCAGCTGTTTGCTAGACACTGCTATGAGTTCTAGAGCTGGAGAGATGAATGGGGACCCCGCAGTCCCTGACCACCAGGGGCGTAGGGCAGTGTAGAACATGAACAATCCATTAGTCCATGTGCTGCAGGGCGCTGAGATCTGTATTGTGTAGTATATGGCTCATGCTGGTCTCCCCACGTTGATGACATTTCCCCCAGCCTACCTGGAACACTTCTACCTCAGAATATAGTGTAAGTGCTTTGTCTGTGCAGGTTGACCGACTTTTCTTACTAGATTTAACTAACTCTTCCTTGGGGATTCTCTCATGCTATTTACTGAAATTTATAAATGAGAAATTAATACTCATATACCAGATTACGAACCCCTTGAAGGCAAATGTTTCATCTTCCTTAATGTGAAAGCACCAGCCAAGTGCTCATCCAAAGTAATTTCTTAATATTTGTTAAATGACTGAAAGACCCCTCTGCTTCAAAATTTACTGAACACCTGTGTTGTACCAGCTACTGTACCAGGCAAAGACATGTGTGTGTGCTCATGTGAGTGTGTCCATGTGTATGTCCATGTGAGTGTGCCTGTGTGTGCCCATGTGTGCCCACATATGTGTCCATGTGAGTATGCCCATGTGTGCATCCATGTGAGTGTGCCCATGTGTGTGTCCCTGTGTTTATGTCCATGTGTGCCCATGTGTGTGTTCATGTATGTACCCGTGTGTGTGCCCAGGTGCCCATGTGTGTGTCTTTGCATGTGCCCGTGTTCATGTGCCTGTGTGGGTATTCCTGTGTGCATGTGCCATGTGTGTGCCTGTGTGTGCCCATGTGTATGCCCATGTATGTGCCAATGTGTGTGTGCCAGTGTATGTGTCTGTGTGTGTGCTCATGTTCATGTGCCTGTGTAGGGTGTTCCTGTGTGCTGTGCTCATGTGTATGTGACGGTGCACATGTGCTCTATGCCTGTGCTTGTGTGGGTGTGCCCGTGTGGGTGGCAGGGGAGAGGCAGTCAATGGGGGAGCTATGCAAAGGTGAACAACAGAACTCCTGATCTCATGGAGCTCACAACTTAGTAAAAGATACAAGTAATACCTATTACTCAAGTGTCTGTTTTTATCCCTTGCAGGAAATCTTAAGGAAGGGCTTGAGATAATTATAAATATAAAAAGAAATGTCTGTGTCTCATTTCAAGATTCATTTTTAGTATTCTGTTCTCAAATTCTTTATGTTGGATTGTTAATTTTGCCTTGGCTATGAAAATAATATTTGACACATGAATACACCCTCCTTTTGCAATGCTTGTTCCATCTGTGGCTCTTATTGTGAGGAGTTTGGGGTTGCTTTTAGGATTGTATGTAGAATTTTTCTCTGATGGAGTGCTCTTTGCATTTCTGGATTTCCCTCCTCTGGAAGGTGTATCTCACACACCAGATGCATTTCTCATCACCTGTGGTGCCCTGAAGGTCACCACCTCTTCTCTAAGTGAGGCGGCTGACTCACGGGCACCTCCAACAGCTCTTCCATGACCAGCATTCACGATATCCATGTTAAAATCAAGTCGACAAATGCTTTTTGAGCACCTACTTTGTGCACACACAACTGTACCCATTCTAGGATGGGTTCCAAGATCAACAGAAAAGTACCCAAAACCAGGTGTGGGAAACAAAGGTTCTCTGAATGTCTAGGAGCCTTCTCAGAAAAACAGTCCTTGCCTTGGATGAATAGAAAAGATCCTCCTCTCTCTCTCTCTCTCTCTCTCTCTTGACCTAAGAATTAGACCAGATTGCATAAGCCAATTGGACCTCATAGAATTAGTAAGGGAAGGCATAAACAAAACAATAACATCACCTGTAACTTAATGCCGCTTTTCTCAAAGAGACTGCTACACCCCAATTTTAAAGAGGAAATCCCTGCCCCTGAGGTTTTTGGTGACTTCCAAGAAATTGAATAACCACTTGTCCCTTTCTTTGCATCTGACTCTCCACCCAAGCTCCTTAGCCCTTTCTCCTTTCTGTTCCCCTTCTAGAATTTTCTCTTCTCAGCCAGTAACTAATCCATTATTCAGAGATATGTAGTAGAAATGATGCCATTCTCTGCCCTCACTGAGGATTCATAAGTGTGATGCTCCAAAGTGAACATTATCAAGAGTATGAGTACTGACAAGCCCAAACACCAGGCTAGAGCTCCTTCTCTCTGTGCCTGCCCAAGGAGGAGCTGTTCTGCGCGCAGCTCCTGTCTGCAAACCTTTGATAGCATTGCTACTCATCCAGTGCTTTGTTTGAAGAGGCTAAACAGCAGCATGCAGCAATCCAAACAACCAGCTTCTTTTCCATTCATAGCATATCAAAGCCAATTAGCCTCAGCCATGATGGGTCTCAGGAACACAGGGGAAATTGTAAAGCAACCGGGTCTCAAGGAGGATCTTCTGAGCCCATGGCATTCCCCAAACACCTTCTTATATAACATCCCATAGTACCTGAGGTGAAATATCCACCATAAACACAGGAGATAGAAGTGCAAAGGAAAATGTATTTTTGGATGGGTTTCAAAAACACACGCTTCTTGGAAAGCAGATATTATTATTTTTCGTATTGTAAGGAGTATTTTAGCAGCAGAGTGAGCTGCACTATAAATATTGAAAATACCATGCTTGATTCTGGGTAAGGAAGGCCCATGTTGGGGGTGTCAACATTTGGGGATGTGTGAAGCGGTGACAGAGAAGGTGGAAAATATACGTCGCTAAGGATCCAGAGTGAAAGAGACCCCCAGAACTAAGTAGCTCTTGATCACAGAAAAAGGGAGAGTAAAGGCAGTAGAGAGAACAAGCCTCCCATTGGCCCAGGTCACCCAGAGTAGGTCCACAATGAAAGCTCACAAATAATGCAGGCTGGATAAAGGATTTGAAATGTAGATAATCTTCACTGTCGAATAGAGAGAAGCAAAGAAAGAGAATAACTGAAAACACCTTGACTACATGAATGTTTCTGGGGATACTGATCTCACAGGCAAATAACTCACAGGAAGAAAAAGAAGTTTCCTAATTCAATGCGTTCAGAGTCATAGATGATCTAGTGGAACACTGTTACTTACTTGGAAAGTAATAAAAAAAATTTAATAACCATCTGACCAGGTTGGCAACTTGACATTCAAAATCGCTTTTCCAAGGCCAAACCTCAGATGTCCTCGGCATTCCTTTTATGTCAGAAAACTCTCTACACATATACTCTTATTATAGTTAACCTTGATTTTTTCTTAATTCCTATTTAATCTCAATAATATCAGTAAAACTGTTTGACATAACTCCTTCCAGCAACTGATTCAAATATTGTGATTTATGCAATTGTCCCATTATTGTTTTTCTTTAAGAGTTAATTATTTTAGAGCAGTTTTAGGTTGTCAGCAAAATTGAGGGGAAGGTACAGAGAATTTCTATTCACCTCTTATTTCCATACAGACATAGCCTTACCCATTAGCAACATCCCACCAGAGAGGTACACATGTTAATAATAATCGATGGCTCTGCATCGACCTGTCATTATCACCCAAAGTCCATAGTTTACATTAGGGTTCATTTTTGTTGTTTTGGGTTTTCTCACTTAACCTTTTCACCTCTTATTTCCCTTGACCTCAGTTTCTGCAGACATCTCTAGATCACTGTTTCTCCTTGTCACCAGCCCCCAGAGACCTTCCTGGGCAAAAGAAAGGGCTTCTCTCTGTGTGCACCTTGCAGACTGGATGCAAGGCAAGACCAGGAGAGGATATGAGGTAGTTCCCTTCCAGGGCAGCTCAGAATCAGAAACCAGTCATGTTCTCAGACACTCCACAAACATAGAAACAGTGTAGATGAGGAGCTTCTTATAATGAGCTGGACCTCAGAGTGTGATCCCTTGGCATGGAAGTTAACTCTGATCTTGTCAACATGACCTGCTTAGAGAAGGAGCTGTATCCATCTTTGCAAACCAAAGCTTCAGGGCTGCAGGAATCCAGGATGCATATTCTCAGTCCTGCTCCAATGCTCATGAATGTTATTAGTATCTAGTTATAGGTAGAGTAGCTGGAGAGGCAATACTTGAGGATTTTTATATTATGTTTAATTGTCGGATATTCATTTAAAAATTACGTTTCAACCCCAATTTATACATTTTTTCTTAGTTCTGCTTTAATTTTCTGTAAAGACTTTACCATTTGTGGCTAATCTTGATATTCCAAAATTAATTTGAATAACCCGATGTATTTTGAGGACCTTGCTTCTCTTGGTGGCATTGACAAATTAGCTCTGTCTTTGTCTGGTAGGAGATAGAGTTAGCATGTGTGTGACAGAGCACTATGGTTTTAGAGGCAGATCTGCTCCTCTGCTTACTGGTTGCCTAGTCTCAGACAAACAAAGTACCCTCTCTGAACCTGTTTCTCCATCTGTAAATTGGGAATAATTACAAAAATAGGGGTGATTCTACTTTCATATCATTATCACTATTATGTCTTGTTTTATTTTTGACATACACTTCCATATCCTTTCATGATCCTACACTGTTTATAAACTTAAAGATTATATCTTCTTTTCCAATAATGGTCATTGCTTGTTAAGTGTTTTCCACTTAACATTCCATCTCTAATCCTTGCTTCTTGAGTTCAACCCACCATTTAAATTATCACTAAATATTTGGGTGATTTAATGTGTATTTTCTCTGCCCACTGAGGATTATAGGAAGTGGAAGCAACTCTAAACTTCCCTTTGTACACTTGGATATTGGCTATTGGTAAAGTTTTGACTGGTGTGGTGTCATAAAGCAAATGGATTTGTCTCCATAAAACCACATAAATTTATGAATGTCAGGAAATAAAATAGACTCTTTGGTATATTTTTTAATTAAAAAATTAATATAGATAGAAAAACAAGGATTCTTAGGATTGTTTGGCTTGTCCATTTTTCAGGGTCTACAAATAGGTGTACATTAATATTTTCTTTGCCTTGGGGATTCAACTAAATTCCAAGCATTCTAAAAAAGACTTGCCAATTTCACAACAAGAATGTAATGCCACTCCTTGAATACCCTTGGAAGCTTCATTATAAAGTTATCCTCAGGCCTTATGGATGACTTTTAAATTTACTTTAAAAGATTCAGAGATTTATATGGAATGGCAAAGTGTGGTAGCAAGGGCTTTTTAGTGTCCCTAGAAAGAAGTCCCACTGAAGACTGATTCAAAGGTAGCATCCTTAGCGAAGATGAGCAGTAGGAGAATTGGAGGCTCTCAAGGAGAAGGGAAGCCAGAGTAACTTCACGTGAAAATCACCATAAAGTATCTCTTTCTATATCCTTCACTGTACTGATCAGGAACTTTAACATTTCAGATGGAATTCTGATTTTTCAAAGATTGACAAGCACAGCTCATTGTGTGGAAACTTCAGTGATACAGGCCACACTAAAATAAGGAAAATAACTCTAAATCCCAAAGCAGATTTCCTTTAGGAAAACGATCTTCCTAGAAAGGAAACAAAAAGCAAAACACTCAATGCACAAATGCCAAATGTGAAGGAAAGACTCAGCTAACAATGCCCCACTTTGAGAGTCAGGCACGTCATCTCCTTCCCCTCAATGTTTTATTGCCGTGCCAGTTCGAAATTCTTTACCTGACTTATTAGGGCTGAGAGCAGGGAAAGAGAAGAGTAAGTTTTCTGGATGTTGCTTAGGCACTGACATTTGCGATTCAGTATGGCTTCTTGATCCCCGACCGGTCCTGGAAGGCCAGACCATCCTGGAGGCCAAGAACACCTTCTGCCCTCTGATTTTGGCACAGCGGTGGCCACTTCACTCAGATGTGCGCCTCCCGGCAGTTACTCCTGCCTCAGGGCCTGCAGACTGGCATGCCGCAATATGCTCTACCTAGGGCTACACCTGAGACCATATGGACTTTCAGCTGCTGCACCATACAGGGGCCCGCCTGCAGCAAGGCGAGGACCAGATGGAGCAGACGATACCTGTGTGAGGCCGTCTGACTCGACGCGGCTGGGGACGTGGTGTGCAAAAAATGGCAGACTATAAACATTTAAATAATAATACCACAACACATGCTGATTCTTTTCCACCAGGAAGGAAAAAGAGTACCTTTCTGGGAAAGATAAACTTGAAGAATATTATGCAGTAGGAATGAACTTCATTTTTAAAACAAAGCAAAAAGTCCAACGATTAAAACCAAAGGTGGAGCTAGCTGTCGTTGTAAGGGAGAGCCCAGAACAGTGGAAAACAGAGTGGTGGGAGCCAGGAGTCACAGATACAGGGCAGGGAGCTGCTTGGTGGCTTCTGCAAGTCAAAACTCTCATGGGCCTCAGTCTTCCCACTGATAATATAAAGGAAGTGGCCAGTGATATTCATAATGCGAAGATGAGGCGTTTGTGCCAGAATGTAAATCAACACATGGAGAATCCTCAAGAAAGTCTGGTTAACAGAAATCATCTCAGTGGAATTAAGCAGGAAGCTTTGGAATGTGGTTGAGTCCCATTCTGCTGCAAAAGTGTCTCATTGCAGACAGTTCACAAATCATATAGACCCTGGCAACAGTTTATAAACTGGTACCAAGCAGGGGATATTTTGAGTAGCGGTGGGCCAGGTTGGTTACCTGTTTAAAGTCTTGAGACTTTCAATCTTGCTTTTGTGTGAGTTTGTGTAGAATATTATAAAATACTATTTTAAGCTTACTCCTTTTCACTTGCTTTTAGATATAAAACAAATGCTTAACAAATGAGATGTGGCTTAAAGGGTTTTATTTGCTCTAAGTTCTGAAGTCCCCCAAAGTGTAAAAAAAAAAAAAATAAGAGGAATCGATTATTCAATTATTCTTGCATTTCACAAATGTTCATGAACTGCTGTCAAGCTTCCTAGAAAAATTACATCTGTGGTGTAACATGTCAATGGTTCTAGCTTTGGGTGCTTCCTAGAAAATGTGATTCTTGAGCAGGGACTTCATTGATGAACTGAATGCTGCTACACAAAGACCCGAGAACGGTGATAAGAGAGGAGAGGCAGTCCCAGCTGAGGGCAGGCACAACCCATGATGAAGGACGTACTATAAGCAGAAATGCATAGTTGAGATCTGTTGCTGGAATGCAGATGTGAGAGTGAACACTGAGAAGGTAAGCACACTCTTGGTCACAGAAGACTCAGGAGCTCCAGGCTGAGGGCTTCGGACATCTAAAGGGATGAGAAGTGGCCAAAGGGCTGTCAGCCTCTAGGAGGCATACAGTCAGACCTCTGATGGTTGCATGAAGAATGGATTTGGGAGGGAAAGTCTGGATGCATAAAGACCAAATCCAGGTAGGAGGCATGTACATACATTATCTTGAGATGGAGAATGACCAAGTCCTAAAGTAGGTAAGAGGGAAAACAAAATAGATTCAAAAAGCAGGATCAAATTCATAGGCTGGATTATTTACTGAATAGTCTTCATTCCTTGATTTTGGCTTCTACCCACCAATCTCTTCCACAATACTTTTGGTTTAAATATTGGTGATTTGGAAATGATACTGTTAAAACATGGTACAATTGGTTCCTCGACCTCCTGCACCCAATGATCTTGTCATCTGTTGGACTCCATGCTTGCGCCCTTAGCAATGGGCATGACTTCTTCAGCACCCCATTCTTCCACCATTGCCTCTCATCTCTGCAGGCCATTCTCTCTCATACTTCCTCACTAACAGTCTTTCTATCCCAATATTGCCATCAATTCATGGATCCTACGAACTCTCCCCTTTTCTTCAGCCCCTTGCTACCCTGTCTTCCTCCTACTACCTACAGTTCTATGATCCATCCTTACTGTAAACCCCCTGCATTCATTTACCTTCAATTCCTCACCCCTTGTGGCTCATCAGGTTCGTTTGACAAAACCACAGCTTCGACAAATCTAACTCTCTACTAGTTCTGGCCCCTACTCACACATCAAAACACCTCTGGAGACAAGCATGCAGCCACACTGAATACCGTCAAATTAAAATTCCCATCAAGCACATCAAGTGGAGCATTATTGCTGACAGGCCATCATAATGTCATTTAGTCTCTCTGCTCCTTCACTTCCCGATAACTATTCCTTGCCCTCTCCTTTCTCCTCATACCTCCAGCACCTTTATTTCTATCCTCACTACTAACTAACAACTTTGCTTAATATTTTACTGATAGAATTGTGGCTGTCAGAAGAGAATTTCTAAGCCTGCCAACACCAACTCTACTGACTTCTCTTGACTTCACTCTCATGACTATGGGTGAAATCTCCCAAGCCTTAATTGAGGCAAACCCCTCCACTTACACACTGCTTCTCTCACCTTCTCCCCCTACCCAAGTACAATTGCTAGACCAATCACTGGACCACTCCTACTGATACAAATATACTATGTTTCCCATTTTATAAACAAAACCAAAACCTTCTTTTGATTACACATCTTCCCCTCTCTGCTGCCTTATATAGAAATACTTATTGAAAACATTTTATTTACTTTCTGTCATAACCCACTGTTCTTTGTGCTGTTTGAGGATCATTTGTAGGCTTTTAACTGCTCAAACAAAAGTGAATGTTTTGTTTCATTGCCCTACTTCGCTAAGTCCATGCCCTTACCTCTCCTGATCACCCAATTTCTGCTTTTACCCACCAGATGTATAGAGGCAGCCAATACCAAGACCCCCAGTTCCTGCCAGACAGGCCTCTGGGACCCTTTATACTCACCAGTCCATCATGGGTATGGGACCCCTGCTTGGCTAACACCTTGGACCCCAGTGAAGGCTGCAGCCCACAGACTGTCTCCCTCCCTCCCATTTAACATATGGCCAAGCCCATATGTCACCATAACTCCCTGAAGGTAAGATATGCTGAGGTTTCCTCTCTGATACCTGTAAGGAACAGTCCATTGCCTTTGGCATTCTGGTCTCTTGAGTGCCATTGGCTGGGATGCCCCAGACACTAGCATGGCTCACTAGACTTTTTGCAATTACTCTCTTCCATGTTCAAGTCCCAACCTCTTTGTGATCCCTTGGAATCAGCACTTACTCTTTCCACTGATATATCTCTTATGAAGGGCACCAATGGCCTTTGCATGGTTAAGTCCCAAAAGTCAGTTCTCAGCCTTGGCTACAAGAGCATTGGCCTTCTCTTGCAGCAGATTTTACTTAGTCTCCAGGATTCCATATTGCAGTGGTTCCCCACCTACCCCCCAGGGGCTCTTCTCAGGCCACTCTTTATCTCCCCAGTCTCCTCCTCACTGAATGCCCAGGGCCAAGTACTGAGACCTCTCCTCTGTCTATTCCCTGTACCTTAGAGATATTATCTACTCTATGGGCTTCAAACACCAATCAAAAGCTAGATTTCTCTCAGATTTCTATAAACCAGTCCACATATAGCATTTGAATTTCACACTCATCCCTCTACCTGCCTGTTCAATATCACCGCTTCTTTCTCTGACTTCTCACAACCAAATCCAAATCACTACTCTTCCCAAGCCTCTTTCACCTGAAGTCATCATCACCCATCTTGGTTGCTGGCAACATTATTCTTCCAGTTGCTCAAGCCAAAAACATATAAGTGACTTTGACTCCTCTATTTCCTTCAGAATACACATTCAGTCTGTCAGGTAATCCTGTCTTTTAGAATATACCCAGAATTTGCCACCTCCACCACTGAATGCTTCAGCCAGGGCATCTTCCTGTATGGTCACCTAATACTTTTCCTTTGCCCCAGCACTGTGATGACCCTCTTAAGAATGATCTCGTCACCCTTCTGCTCAAAATCACCTGCTGGTTTCCCATCCCACTCAGAATAAAGCCTAAGAATTCAGATCTCTAAAGCTTTTCTTGATGTGGAGCCCAGACTCTTCCAGAACCTTGCTTCCCCCTGCTCTCCCCTTGCCCTTGCCCTGTTAGCCACCCTGCACTCCCTGCTATTCCTCAAACACAAGAGCTTTTTAAATATTCTAGACTTTGGATCTTTGGTAAATATGTGAAGTGCAAATATCTTCCTCCCAACTATGGGTTGCTTTTTTCCTCTCTTCAAGATGTCTTTAATTTATTTTTAATGGATGGCTAAGATTGCAATAAAAAAGAAAATTTCTATTACCAGAAGCAAAGAAGCACTTGAAGGCCAAAGAGTGAGGCTCAAACACTACTGCATCTATAGTTCTGGAGCATCTGCAGCCTCACAGATGCTCTAGTGCTAAAGACTTCATGACCACCCACAAATGAGAGACAAATCCTCAAGCCCAGAAGAGATGGGGGATGGGAGCTGATATCCTTGCATAAAGCTAGAACTCCCAAAGTCCCAATACTTCAGAGAAATGAAAACTAATAAAATCTGTCCAACAGCCTAAAGAGAAAAAAGAGATTATTTTGCTCTCTGTGGAAAAACAATGTATTCCATTAAAAACTTCCACTAGAAACTAAACCATGCACTTCACATTGATCGGCCCTACAAGATTACATTTTCCTTATTATGAAAGAAAACTCAAATTAGGAATTAATGCTTTAAATTAGAAATGGTCATACCTTTAAACAGCAACACATTGAAAATCATTCAATAACTCCTACCCCATGGAATTCCCATGGGAGCGAGAAGGCAAGGGACCAAGACCTACCAAAGAGGAGTTTATAAACAAAATTTAAAAATGAGGAATCCCATCAAGAGTGCAGGGAGTGGACAAAGGGGCATTAGCATCTCAAGTACTTGAAATCATAGAATAAGATGCTGGAGGAGGTCATAAACTAAGTATTTTTAAAACGGTTGAAAGGATAAAAGGGTGTTTACAAAAACTTCTGTTAAGTATAAGACAATATGCAAAATAAATAAATAAACTTGAAAAAGAGCCAAATAGAACATACACTAACCAAAGTTACAGCAATTAAAAAATAGAATAAACATCATACACGGTTTAAACAGCAGACTAAACACAATTTAAGAGAGTGTTCATAAACAAGAAGGTAGATCTGTAAAATATCCAGAAAGGAGCAAAATGCAATGGAAAACACAACTTATAGTGGATATACTGAAAAACCTTGATTTCTGGTGAATGGGAGCTTCAGGGAAGTGACCAGAGACATAGAGTGAGGAGAACTATTAATAGGCAATGTGAAGAATTTTCCAGAATTCTTCTCCTCAAAAATGAGTTTTAAACAGGATAAGTAAAATTTGCTTTTCCGTCGTGGATATCAATTGTTCTCTGATTGAAAATTCAAGTTGTTTCCATTCATCTTATTATAAACAACACCACAGTAAATATTTTTTGTAGCAGATAAATCATTTCGTATAATTTTTGTCTATAGATAAATTTGTAAAAATGAGATGGGTGAGTCAGAGATGGGTATAATTTTAAAAACACAGATAAAAAATAAATATTCTTTTGTTTTATAGCATGAAAGGGCTGGATGCTGAAACTTCAGACATGTTTACTTAGATTTCAAAACACTGAGGGGCTGACATCACTGTTTTCTTCTTTCTTCAAAGCACTCAACACGAAAGACCCAACTCACCATGTGATTTACATATGTCATGTGCTTTGACAATGATGTTGGCAATCCCTCATCCAGGTGAGCATTTTCGTTCTTTTGTTCATAGGCTGTTGTGTGACTCCCAGAACAAAAACCAAACACGATATGATATCAGATATGCCACCATCTCCCCACCTTTAAAAATCATTCTTCAAGATACCCATCAAAAGCTATGTTCTCGGCTCTGGTTACCCTGAACCCCATTTCCCCAAATCAGAATTTGTCACCTTTCCACTTCCTCAGTTCCTTATCCTCACCTAAGCCAACTGCTGACTCTGTTTCTGTATAACCTGCTGCTACCATAGACCACAAGCCTTCTCAAGGCTGGGACTGACCCCCTGTCTTACCCCAGTGCCTGGCTGAGCATCAGCTATGGTACAGCCCAGAAAGCTTTTACAATATTGAACTGAAAATAGAACACAGATATATTGCAGTCCCAAGTCTGAAGCATGGAATATTCCAAAGTTGGCATAAAACAAGAAATTAATAAGCCAAAATAAACTTAGGACAATACGCAAAATATTTTTGGGTAAATCTTTAAAGCTTCCAGTGTTCAAGATGAACACTCGAAAGTGTGTTTGGGTGGGAGTAACATTTTTATAGACGATCACCAAATTCTACCTCAGAAACTTCTGACATAGTGGAAATAGAAACCACTTTGAAAAGCCTCTCTTTGGAATGGTGACCATGCAAGTGTTTCCAGCTGCAAGAGACCTCAGTTCTACTGACCTTGATACAGTGGGTGGACTCGGAGAACAGCTCATCATGCAGACCTCCCAGGATGTGAACAGAAAGATCCATCAGGCCAATTATCTATGTGAGGCAACACTGAATTTCCTAGAATTTCTGGATATTTTGCATTTGGTATTATGAAACAAGGATGAAAATATATTAAAAAAATAAAGACATGATGAAAATTTTGTGGAATTTGCTTAAAATTCTCCATACGCTGATACAGTCTACTTGGCCTCTGAGGCTCCAAGTACATGTTCTCTGGGTGAATCAATGCATCTGCCCAGCAAGCAAGCAGCTGTCAGCAGTGGACTTTCTCTCTTCTGGGTTTGCAATCTTGAGGCCCTGTACAACGCCTGAAGCTAATGTGCCCTTGCTGTATACACAGCAATAACAAAGACATCCTCTTCACTTGTAACTTTGCAAGAACAAACTTCCAGGTTAACAAAATGACCTCAATTGATTAAGATTGACAAGATTCTTCCAAATATTCAACATGGTTCATCTTTGTGTATTTTTCTTTGTAGGAGGTGGATCTCTTTGATGAGATGTATATTACAAATCGTGGAAGTGTCTGTCCTACACCCTATTTCAAAAGACAAAGATTTGCCTAGGCCTTCTTTGATTCAACTTGAATCAGTAATGAATTAGGAGCATAATTTAGGGCCATACAATGTTGTGTTTAATCCCCAATAAAGTATAATTTTCCAGAAAAACTATCTGGTTAGCAAGAGTGAGAGAATTTTTATGAGCATGGTCATGTAACTTGCACTAAAAGGTACATGATATGTACATTTTCTTTAATGCATTTGAAGTCATGCAGCAACAACTCTTCAAATACTTCATTCCAGAAATAGAGCTTCAGATCATACATTTATATTTCATTAACCCACAAGCGTTTTCATTTCTCATAAAGCTAATGAATTTCTTCCAAAATCGTAAGTCACCTTACCAAATACAAATATGTTGCCACTTGAAGCAATTACCCCAAATGGCTGATTTATACAGCCTCACAAATCATAAATTTCCAGGCAAATAAATCATTTTTCATTTGGTTTCAACAAAGATAAAATAAGAGTTTTTTTTTCTAAAGGTGCTGACTAAGAAGTTTGTGGCATTTGCTTGAATACTTCATACTTTAATTAAAAAATATATCAATGTGTTTCATTTCCCTGAGAGCAGCAGTATGGTAATAAGTTCTTAACGACTCAGACCTATGCCTTTTTGTGGTTCATTCGGCAATTCTACCCTAGTTTTTTTTTTTTTCCTTCTCTAATCAGTAATCAGTACTTTTTGAGGTTTATGTGTACAGTATGTAATTTGATTTTCTTCCCTGGCGAGTTGTTACATAGACTGAATACAGAAATTAAAAGTACATATATTTAGAATCAAGAGAAGCATAATATATGTTTTTGCTGCTTTTCAATGATGAGCCCTATACATTAATCAAGGTAGCAGGTTTCAAGCAAAGCATTGCAGTTTTTCCAGCTCAAAGGAAATAACAGCAATTCTTTAATCAGTGTTTCAATGTCAGGTATGGAGCTGGGGCAAAAAACAAAAGCATGTGGTCTCTTAATCTTAATGTAAAAGGGTTGCTCTTTGGTCCCTAACCCTAAAGCCTCAGATAAAGTTGTGATAGGTACTGTCGAATGTATTCATGATGATTATGACATTTAACTCTTGCATTCTTAATTTATTAGTTCTATAAAGGTGTTGCCTTTAAAAAAAGTTAATGTGCCTGTATCTTTAAATGCAGAATCTAGAATCTGTCTTAATAGAAACCACCTGTTGGGTTGATACCAGCTTTGTTAGCTGGGCATTGTTTGTGTGCTCTCTGATTTAATTGCTGTGAAGTGCACCTGGGTTACTATGGCATTAGAACACATTGTGATTTGATTGGAGGTTAGAGACTGAGCAGGTTTCATGGAATTATAGAATTTTATAATAATCAGAGTGAATTAAACTCCATAGTTATGTATCTCCAATTTCCTTGGTATACAGATGAGGAAACTGAGGCCCACAGAGTAAAGAGAATATATCAAGTTTATCCAGTTTATTGGTTAACAAAACAAAAACAAGAACAGAATGCCTTTGATCGCTAAAACTGAGTGATTTCACATGTGGCTCAAATCCAAGAGCGTTATAAACACCTTTGGACACATTAAGTTTTTTTTTTTTTTTCCCCCAGCAAACTTCATTCCTGATTTTGAATTTGTATGGGGAGCCAGATTTGTGACTTTCTAATAAAGATGCATTTTAAAAGAAATTAAATGTTTCAAATAATAGCAACAGAGGAGTTTTATGCATCTTTAGGGATCTGATTACTTACTCTAAACAAAACATAATGTGATATGAACAATTTCCACAATTCAAAAGGAAGAATTTCAAGGTCTTGATTTGTTTATTTTTTTAGGAGTTTACTTTTTATAATTTTACTTTATTTTCATCATGATAAGAATGCTTTTTAATCCCCATCACTGACTTCCACAATTTCTCACCCCCCTCCCCTCTGGCAACCACCAGTTTCTTCTCTATAGTTACATGTCTGTATTTTGGTTTCTCTCTCTCTCTCTCTCTCTTTTTGCTTTGCTCATTTTTTTTTCAATTCTACATACAAGTGAGATCATATGGTTTTTTTTTCTTTCGCTGCCTTATTTTGCTCAGCATAATACTTTCTAGCTCCATCCATGTTTTTTACAAAAGCCAAGATTTCATTCTTTTTATGGATAAATAATATTCTACTTTATATATATCACATCTTCTTTATCCATTCATCAATCTATGGACACTTGGGCTACTTCTGTACTTTGGCTATTGTAAGTCATGCTGCAATAAACATAGGGGTACATGTATCCCTTTGAATTAGTGCTTTTGTATTCATTGGGTAAATACCCAGCAGTGTGACTCTTGGATTGTAGGGTAGCTCATTTTTAATTTTTTGAGAAAACTCCATACTATTTTCCACAGTGGCTGCACAAGTTTGCATCCCCATCAACAGTGTAAGAGAGTTCCTTTTCAATTGAACACCAATAAAAAATAAATTTACTTAAAGAAAAAGAGTTCCTTTTCCTCCGCATCTTCCCCAACACTTGTTGTTTCTTGTGTTTTTGATGTTAATCATTCTGACAGATACAAAGTGATATCTCGTTTTAGCTTTGATTTACATTTCCTTGGTAATGAGTGATGTTGAGTATTTTTTCATGTGTCTGTTGGCCAACTGTATGTCTTCTCTGAAGAAATATCTATTCACATCTTCTGCTTATTTTTAAATTAGATTATTTGTTCTTGACTATTGAATTATATCTGTTCTTTACATATTTTGGATACTAACCCTTTGTTGGATGTGTCACTTGCAAATATCTTCTCCCATTCTGTAGGTTGTCAATGGCCTGATTTAGAAAGAGAAATGGCATTATTTGATATCCGGGAAGATTATTATCTGTGACTCAATTGGATAATACCAGTTCCATTTGCATGGAACTTTCTGATCCACAAAATTGTCCTGTGTCTTTTTGCTCTGAGGCACTTCTGAGATGGACAATCTGGTCATATCAAAGTTATCTAAATCATCTCTGGTGAAATTATAATTGATAAAAAGTTGTGCCATTTAATGACATGAGCAAGCATTTGAGATATAAAGAAGCATAATTGGAGACACGCATCCAGCCTGGCTAAGATGTGCGATAAGACCATCAGGTGAACTTTGTTTGCAGCTGATTGAATGTGTCCTTTAGAACCGCATGTTTGATGCCAGCTGACCAGAAGTGGGCTGTTTCTGACCACCAGACATGACAATTGGTCTTTTCTAGCAGAAAGAGACAGTTTTGGAGATTTCATCTTCTAAATTAACTCCCAGGAATGCAGATAGAAGGAGGAAAAACAGCCTAAGGTTTCCAGACGGTGACCCAAGGCAAAGTCTGTCCAATGAAGACCAGTAACGTGACAAGACTTTAAGCTTTTTAGTCCTTGGGGTCAGTTTTCATTAGTGTATTTATTGGGGTTCTCTCTATTGACTGATCCCCTTTCAGATAATGTTATTAACAATATGCTCCACCAAAGTCAGGTCAAATGAACACAATTTCACCAAGAAATTTTAAGAAAACAATTCCAACTGAGGCAAAGATTTCCACAAGTAAAATCTAATTTTCCCAGGACCAAATAAAGTTAGAAGCTTCAACAAAATCAAAGCAGAAACCCAGCATGTGACCAATCTCTCTGCTGTGGTCCAGGAGCCTCAAGAGGAAAAAAGACATCAGCTGTCTTGATAGATGCTAACTTGTGTTAACATCTTGTGGATCAAGAGCTCTGGTCCGTACCATGGTCAGGGGAGTCACAGCTCCAAATCACAGAAAGTACCTTCTCAACCCAAGAAACTGTTATAATTTAGTTTTATTGATTTACTATAGCAAAGGAGAAACAACATAGACGATTTATGTATTATTATTATTGTTGTTGTTATTATTATTATTATTCAAGGAAGTGAGCATGCAGCTTTGATTGCTGCTGAGTTGGGCTCAGAAATTCTTGACCTGGGATACCAGGAGGGGAAACCTTTGGATTGGTTGATATTTTGAACATGAGTGAGTTGAGGTTCTGGGAAAAGGAAACATCATGCAATCAGGATACTCTGCAATTGGTGATGTATAAGTGATGCGAGTAAGAGGTGGTTGGTCCAGTTTCCAGGTGCTGGGAAATAAACTTCACCAAGTCCCCCAGTGCACAGTTCTCTTCTCTTCACTATGGTTCCACATACTGGTTCTGTATTGAAAGAATTTGAGGCAGAGGCTTTCTGCTTTATAAACATTTGCATTATCTCACAGTGCCTAACACAGTGCTGGGGCACACCTGGCACAGATTGATTAGCTGGCGCCACTCACCAGGCCCTCTTTTGAATAAGGTTAGGAGATTTTTCCTAATACTGCTGTTGAGTGGGTTGATATTTGGCCTTCTCTGCATGTTCCCTGGGACATCCCTCCTTCCTGAATCCCTTGCCTTGTCTGTGGCTGCTGAAGACCTTGCTGCCTCCGCCCCTGTTGTTTCCACTCCCCTACATGCAGGTGATGCGGTACATACCCAGCTGTTGCCACACATGCTCCCTATCTTTGTTTCAGCTCCAGTTCCCACCAGTCACAGTACAATTTCCCCTAACTGCTACGATCCTCACCACAGGAAGACACACAATTGCTTCAGTGAAGTAATTATTGTATTTTACATTAGGGCAGCCATTTTTCAACACAGGTGCATTTAATGGATGAGAGCCACAGATCTAAAAATGAAACAGGCTATCCCTTTTGATCTGAAATGAACCCACCATGTCTCAAGATAAGGCAAATAAGGTTCTGTTCAGCTAACCACTAGAATGTCATGACTTCATCTGGGGGTATGAGACACATGGGCTGGTGGGTTGGTAAAGAAGGCAGCATCATAGACTGTACATAGGACTCAATTGCAGCAATGACCTCAAAGGGCCCCATTCAATACACTGAGTCCAAAAAGTGAGATAAGGTCACAGTAGTCATGGTTTTCAAGGGAAACCATATTATAGGAAGGGACACAGCCAAGGGAGCCCAGGAGATAGGTGGACCATGACTTGTCTTTATTTATTTTTATTTTTTAAGATTTCATTAATTTATTTGAGAAAGAAACCATGAACAGGGACATGGGGCAGATGGAGAAGGAGAAGCAGGCTCCCCGCTGAGCAGGGAGCCTGACATGGGGCTCCACTGCAGGACCCTGGGATCATGACCTGAGCCGAAGGCAGATGCTTAACCAACTGTGCCACCCAGTTGCTCCTGACTTGTCTTCAGAATCTAGACCAGAACCTAGCAAATGGTCACAGGCAGTAAATCCTGCAGATTAAGGACAGGTAAGCAGATCCCAATACCAAGGGAAAAGCTTGACAAGGGCCAGGCAGCGTATCAAAAGCTCAGTTGAGGAACCTGGGATCAGGGCAGGTACTGAGGTGCTAGGTACACACATGAGACGAAGTCAGAGATAAAGACTGGTAGGTGAGGGAGAATAGAGGAAGATATGACTCAGTGAGCAGTGGGTTGGCAAGATTCCCCTCACTTACCCCAGGCAACTGACATTAACACTGACTCAGGGCCTCCTGGCTAGGCAGATGAACTTGCTAAAGCTCCATCTTGTTGGTCAGGACTGGCTGAGGACAAGGTGTGACTTGAGTCTCCAGGTAGAAGGCATGACTTATTACAGATTTCATGGGGCTTAGAAGGTAGGAATTCACATTTCAGTGCTGCCATCATTCCTGAAAGTAGCCCAATCAACTTGTAACAGAGATGTTGCTGTTGCAGCTTGGAGGCTCTTGCTCTTAGTGTTGTCATCCAAAGCTCACTTGCAAAAGCTTCCCCACTGAAAAATACCTTACTAGGAGTCTTCACTTCATTTTTGAACCTTCAGTCTTCCTAGGGGATTGGGTTGGGGGAGGTATTCTCAGGGGTAATTGGATGGGAACTGAGAAAATGTGTGCAAGCACTTGTGTATCACTTTGCTTGGGCAGTTGGTGGACATGGTCCCTGTGTCAGTCAAGCCTTCCCTAAGGCCCACAGGAAGAGCATGGTATTGTAGGCTGTACTGGCAGGTCCTGGCGCAGGTAAATCTTGTACCAACAAGAGGCAAGGCCTCACCTCCCATAGGCTCTTGCACACTCAGGCACAGTCTCAAACTATCAGCTCTTCCAGAAGAGCAGGACCTCCTCCATCCAGGACAGCTTCAGGAAGGGGAGCTTGAGGTCTCTGGGGCTTCTGCAATCCCACTTTTGTTTCTCTCTCCACCTTCCTGTGCCATTTCCAGCTGTCTCCCTCTAGTTTATACCCTCTCCTTTTATTTCATCTCCTCACTCCAAGCCTTCTACCCATGCACCCTCCCCCTGCCCTTTCATAACAGACCTGATGACTCACTAAACCCAGAGTTTCAATCATTCACCATCATAAGCCCACTCCTTCATCTGAGACAGGGAATAATTACTTCATCTTCCAATATTCCCCAGAAGTAAGGAGACATATTTTCATTCCCTCTTGATATTGCAGCAAATGAAAGGAAAGAAACTCCTCAGGGGCCAAAAATCAGCTGCCACCTTCATGTCAGGACACTGCCTTACCATGGTCTGTTGGCTTAGCCCTCTACTGGATGGCATAGAACTGAAACTCTTCAGAGTTTATGATGGTGACAGAAGATGTTGTAAGACTCTGTAGAATGAATAGTGCTGCATCTACTGTACAGGTGGTATTTAATGAGGAAAGGAAATGTAATTATGGGAATTGTCATGGAAGAGATAGAATATAAGCTGGATTGGGGGCTTAGGCATGTTCTGGGTAGTAGAGAGAAAGGAGGTGAGGACAATTAAGTACAAAGAGAAGAAAGGAAGAATGTAGCTTGCAAGTGGAGAAGTGGAAGCTCTGTGTTATCGGAGGGAAGCTACAATTTGGAGAACTTAGAGGTTGCTTGATTCTGTAGGGAGGGATTATATAGGACTTTGAAATCAGGAACCGAGTTTAGACCTGGTATGAAGTAAATATGTGAGCAGCAGGGTGTTGAGCAGATCTTCTGGGAAGAGGAACAGCCAGGATACTATGATCCTCATGGAAGGACTTGGGTTTGGAAGGCATCTATGGGGTCTTAAAAGTGAGCTATGCCAAATGGCCCATTAGTGTTCTGCAAACATTGACTTTCCAGAGCCGTATTTCTTAAATCTATAATATCAGTAGGTTATTTTTCAAACAAAATCATACTCAGAAACTCATGTTCCATGAAGCAGAGAATGAGAAAAGTCTTGAAGTGGGTGAAAAAGGGGTAGAAGTCAACCACCATGCCCATTTACTCCCTGGTGTCCATGCACATGACCCTCAAGCATCTCCTACAGATATTCTCAGGGCCTCAGAGACCCACCTGGGCTGAGGAGAACACGGAGCTAGCACATCCTATTCTATTGAGTACACAAGGAAAGAGTGGCTATTGGTGGCTCCTCATGATGACGTTCACTGGGAATGAGCACCTGTCACAGGTATACCCTGGGACATAAAGCCAGATGATTAGCATGGAAGCTATAGACATGGAGAATGGTAATATAAATACAAGGAAAAGTGTAAAGGTGGCTAAACAAGTGAAGAATCGGAATCCAAGTGTCCAGTGAGCACAAACAAGTGGCACTTGGCCCAAGTTGCTGAAGCCATGTCCTATGTGACCTTTTTGACCTACTCTTGCCTTCCTCCTGTGTATTCCACAGACTGTAGCAACAGAGATAGAATTCTGGAATAGGTATATTTTAATCCCTTCAATGTTTTCTATGGTTCTCATGATCCCCAAACTCTTAAGCTGGCCTCATGGCTTACAAGGACTTCTGCTTTGGACCTGAATAATCCACATGACTCTGGCAATGTTGCCCATGTCATCACCAATCTCAGGTTCTCTTCTCAGCTCCCCTCATGTATTTGAGTCTCCTCAAATCCCCGCTGCCCCTGTCTCTGTCTCTGACACACACACACACACACACACACACACACACACACCCCACACTACACACTTTCGTCTCCGTGCTCAGCAATCCTGGCCCGAGTCAGCTGTTCTGTAGGTTTCTCTCCATCTCTTTCTCACTTCAGAGTCTTTGCATGAGGTGGTCCCTCCCTCTGAAGATTTTCACCTTCTTCATCAAGTTAATCCCTACTCATCCTCCAGATACCAGTCCCAGTGCTACGACCTCAGTGAGACCCTCTCTGAACTCTCAACCTCACATGACCCCTCCTAACTTTTGCCAAATCTGTAAATGCACATGTATCTTTTCCCACCAAATCGGCGTGCCACAGGTATAAGGATCAGCTGCTAGTGCAGTACCTGGAACATGGTGAGCACTCATGAACACTGGAAGAAGGAGGGTAGGCAGCAATACCCCAAAGGAGCTACTCTCACTGTAGGGCTATAATAATCCTGAGAAAAATGAGAAGAGCTGATTGCTTTCATTTAATGAACAGGCATTTATGGAGTTGGTGATGCACAAAAAACATCCTCAGGAAGGTAAAGGTAACTCTGAAGTATTAGTGCTATGTCAGCTAGGATTAAATTTGTTTGCATGTAACATAAAACCTAAGAAAATTATGGCTTAAGCCCAGATGACTTAATTCTTTCATGAGAAAGAAGCAGTCCCAGATTGATGTGGTGGTTCCTCCCCATCTTCAGGGACAAGGTGCTCCCGACCACTGCTCTGGCTTGTCTAAGGTGCCATGCTCATCCCTTGGTCCCACACAGGGACAGGATGGAGGAAGAACAGAAGGGATCCCCTCCCCAAACTTGGATACAACCCCAAAGCCACACAGAACACACTTACGTCCCATGAGTCAGAGCTTAGATAACACGCCACACTGAGCTGAAAGAAAGGCTGGAAATGTGGTGTTTAAAATGGCACATATAGAATTAGGAGTCCTACCAAGGTGTCACTGGCCTTAGGTGCCTTTTGGCCATGGCAACAACTTCCTGTTCAACAACATTGTGATTTTGCGGCAGGTCTACACCAGAGACAGGATTCTAGAGTCCTACGATTGACACCACTCTCAAGCGTCAAGCGACAAGGAGCAAAACAGAGCAGAAAATAAAAATGAAAAGAGCACAATAAACAACAGAATGGTGACTAAAAACCTGACATACAGAATCTCACAAAAATAGGAAATGTTTTCCTTCAAAACCTACACTCACCCACAAACACACCTCCTTCAAATTTGGTAGCGTTAAACAAAAACAAAGTCGTGTTTTTGCTGAGATTTTTAAGTCAACATGAAGCACGCCAGAATTCCAAAGAGGAGCAGGATCCGATAAAAAGGCATCACCGGGTCAACTCAGAGCATCATCAGCTGTGAATTCAAAGATTATTGTGCTGCCGAGAGATGCTTCCCAAAGTCTTGGCTGGGAGGGGAAGAAAGCAGGTCATGGACGCGTCCAAGCGGTATTCTTTGCTTCCTGCAACTTTGCTCTGAAGCTGGCCTAGCAGCTGGACTGATTGAGTCCTATCATACATTAATGGAATGGATGACAGAGTGTCAGCAGTGAGGGTGTCATATGTGCAGTATCGCTGGGGCCAGAGGTCTGGGAGATGGAGTGTGATGGGGCCATCTGTCACCCGAGGCAAAGATGTTCTCCAACCTGAGGCTGTGCAAGGCACCTAGGTCTCCACCTGATGTTAGACAGCCTGTTTCTTTATTTGAAAGAAAAATAACTAGGGCTGGGTGCCAGGGAGGAGGCGTTGGCTCCCCACCACAACAGCAGGAAAGCTCATTAGCTTAATCTTCAAGCACTTGCAATTGAAAACAAGGTGGCTCCAGAGAGAAGGACCAAGGCCCGGCTTACAGCTCACCTCCTTCAGCTCCACAGGATTCAGGAAAGCAGAGCACAGGACTCCAGCACAGACTCCAGCCTGGCCCTTCCAGAGATTTCTCTATTCACATCATGCCCTTAGGCCTTAGATGGGCCACCCCTTCCCTGATCACTGGAGCTCAGGGACCACTGTCCCTCCCTGGAATTCTGAGCCATGGTTCTGTACTGGTCGTCTTATTGTTAGAACACCTGCCTCACGCCGTTTCAGTGATTTTATGCGCATATTCCAACTATATTATTGGAACTTAGGCTTATTTATAGTTCTTCCTAAACCCTTCAAAACTAGCGTGCATTTGGCATGTAGTGGTTGTTTGCTTCAGGAAGTTGCGTGGGAGGCTGAATGGACCATTATATTCCATGCTTGTCATCTTCCATCCAAGTCCCCAAAACATCTCCCGATGCTGTCCCTCCAGCAGGCCAGACTTCCCTCAGAGTAGCAGCTCTGCTCAATCCAGGCGGGCTATGGTTCATGGGACCAGCAGACCCACTGGGCACCTCCCTTGGGCTTGAGATGGGCTAGTGTAGGACTTCATCAGGAATAAAGTTGTCTCAATGCTGAACACAACACTTTCTTGCAGTTCCGTTAGCATTCCAGAACCGGCCCCATCAGTGAATGACCTTGTCAAGTTTTGGCAACCTCTGATGCCATCATGAATTGGTGGAACTACAGTTCCTTGGAAGCCCAGAGCAGCCTTTTGCTCATCAGCTGTGTCCCAGCATCTAAATTATCTCAAGGACTTCTTGCCTCCAAAGCCTACACCCTTGGTAAGAAATGAGGTCACTTCCTCATGCACAGTTTCTAGCAGACTCGCTGTCATCATTTGCATAAGAAGACTGCATAGCAAGACTTCAGGCTAATTCTGGGGGGAATTTAGGGGAACGAGGAGCTGCCACCGCAGTGTATTGGAAGATACTGCCATGAGCCATTCACAGCCTCAGAAGGCTTCAGTGGCATGCCTTCCTGTGCAGCATGGCAGCCTGAGTATCTGCCTGAACGCAGATGGCCAGGTTGAAATGAAACATCAACCTGGCAAGAGCTCTTCTTTCTGTTCAGTGAAATTCTACTGCTATGTGTACAGGGAGATTTATGGCTTCTCTGATGGGCCAACATGCTATCACCTTTCCAAAGTAAGATTCTTTAGACACAGCCAACAGAGAATGTTCTCGTGACGGACATGCAGGGCGATGGGCAGCTCTGAGTGCTCCGGTGCCCTGGCCAGCAAGGACCTTCTGTCCCACAGTTCGCTAGAGTCTCACTGTGCCTCGGGACCATTTAAGGAGACAGGTGGTAGGGGTGGGGAGTGGAGGAAGAAGACTTAAGATTTGGTATCTCGGGCCTTCCAAGCTGTCAGCAAATGAAAAGCCCTGAGAAAATGTAAAAATGGAGGGAATTGGCTGAAATCAAGCAGGGACCAAACTCAGATTGCAAAGCCAAAGTTACCTGCTATTTTTGGTGTTGTTCTGTTTTCCCTACTTAAGAGTGGGACTAGTGATGTGTTAATGGGGGAAGGCGGTGATCAGGGGAGAAGAGGATTCTGTAGAGATGAATGGAAATATACTAAATTTCCCCAAATTATCTTAATAGGAACATTTTGAGTCACTAAGAGACTATCATGGAGCAGAGGGAGAATTCTGTTCTTCCCTAGAAGTCTGTGTAAGCACTGATTTGGAGACATGACAAGAAAGATCTTTCCATAAAATTAAAAAAGCAGACAACAACAATAAATTTTCCAAACAGGACATTTTCCTGAGTGAAACAGAGAGCAGCCAGAGACGGGGGATCCCAGCCCTCCCTTGGTAAGGGCTGGTGTCTACACAGGCCCCATTGGAAGGACTCTTGCATTGAGTAGGGAGGGGGGGGGGAACTCTAAGTTCAAGAGACCCATACCGCCTCTGTGGGTTTACCCACAGTCACCTCTGTGGGTGACTGTGTCACCATGTGGATGTGAATGGACACAGACCTGATGACCTGGATGACACGCACTCAGAACACAGGCCCACCAGCGCAGCATTGTTTCCAACAGGCTAACCCATGAGAGAAACCCAAAAGAAGCAGCCAGCCGTGATAAAGCCAGTACTCGGTGTCACTCATGAAGGTTATGTCATCCCCTGGAAACTGGCTCATGGATATTTGGGTTTTCTAAGGCTATAGAGCTAGTATATGGGATACTCATGATCTGAACTAGATTGAGTGACCCCAAAACCTACACTCTTATGACTTTTCTACACAGTCCAGTGCAAGCATCCTTTAACCACAGACCAGATGGTCTTTTCTAGGGTCCTTTGTTTTATGGCTTATGTAATAGCAGGAAGTTGCCTTTTTATGTGAGATTAAATGTGATTATTTAATAAAGATTCATTGGGCATCCAGTATTAGAAGAGATCTGGTACAGAAGTGGATGATTTGTGAAAATGTTTAAGAAGAGTCTCTGTCCTCTAAGGAGCTCATCAGTGTGTGAGCAACTTAAAGAGAGCAACTGTTGTGTGCTAAACACTGCCCCGGGAACCTACCTGTAATCTGATTTGAGCTTCCCAACACACCCTTGAGGGAGACAATCTTATTACCCAGTTAGATGGGAAGAAACTGAGTATCAAAACACGTGACCCAACGGCACAGGATCACAAGGAAGGAGCGGAGCTGGGATTTACATGCCCATTGGAGTGAGGGCTCAGTGGCACCTGGCCGCAGACGCTCACCCAAGTCAGGAGAGAGAGAGCCTCTACTTCAAAAACAAGCACGCATCACTACGATGTGTCCTCAGCCAAGGGGTGCTTAAGAAACTAGTATGACTGGGTCCTGCTGACACCTTCGAGGTCTGATTAGAGAGCCAAAGGGGGACTTTCCAGAAAATCGCTACTTGCTTCCTGCACTACAGTTGTGGAAGAGCTTTCACAGTTGTCACCTCTTTGGATTTCTCAAGAGCTTAAGAAGTAGCATGGACAACTGCCATGTCACCTCTTGGCCAAGGCAACCAAGGCGTAGTGTGTTCAAGGGACTTGCATGGTTAATTAGATGCTTGATGTCACAAAGCCTTCTCATCGGTTGTCACACCAAACACCGGGTCATCCACCATACTTTGGGCTGAAGGAGCAGGTTTTCCATGGCCTTCTTTTCTATTGCATGTAGGTGCTCGACCTCAGACCCTGGATGAGCATAGCCTCAACTTGATTATGAAGAGGCTTCGGCAGGGGGAGGAGGCACAAGAAAGCCCTTTCTGGTCCCCATCCCTCTTGGTCCTCTGCCTTGTTCCCCTCTGTGCTTCCCGTGGCCATCAAGGCGCTTCTAGTATCCACTGCCTCAGCTCTCCTGGCCACCCAACAGCATGCCCTCTGCCTCCCCCAGCCTGGCTGGTACCTGCATTTCTCCCCTGCCCATAGCCTTCCTCACAAGTGGTCTGCAAACACGTGGCATGCTTTGGCCATCAGAAACAGCACTGGCCCTGCCCTCTGATGCCTTTGCAGACCCTTCTCCAAAGGGGTCTCAAAGCTGAAGGAGATTTCAGTGTTGCAGGTTATGATCCTAAAAGCATTTCTATGAGGACTTTGCTTTGCTCCAGAGGCAAATCCATTCCTTCCAAACAGGCTGGGCCAGTGCACCACAAAGCACGACCCCCGGTGTGTGTAGAAAGCTGACCATGAGCATCATCTGAGCCACTCCCACTTTGTCTCCCTGTCCTCTATCTACTTTCTCTCTGGCCCTCAAAATCCACCCTGGGCTTCAGGATTCCACCCAGGCCCACCAGCTCTGAGAAGCTTCTCCCGCTCCCCCACCCCTGGGCACACCCCTCCACACCTTGCACACCCCACAGGATTGGGCAGAGAGGCTTCTAACCCCAATTTCCTACCTCTCAGCTGTTGACCTCGGGCAACATGAAGGTCCAACATCTGTTTTAGTGTGTCAATTGGAGGGACTCCACGTCTCTCCCAGAGGTCTTTTAGGGAGTAAATGAGAAGGTAGTAACCGAGATCATAAACACGGCCCGTGTGCACTGGCAGCTGCCTGGCACGGCTGTGCGCAATCTGCACACATTGTTTTGCACCATCCTCTGAGGTCAGTCCCAGGGCTACACCACGTCTATCACGGGGCGAGGTACCTAAACTCCTCTCCATGGCAATTATTGGGGATTTTTATTAGTTTCATAAATACCTGACCTGGAGTTTTTTTGTTACCACTGCCTGTATGTTAGTCTTGTTTCCTCAAACAGCAGCAGCTCTTTCAGGAGGAAGTCTTGGGCTTCCCAGTGCATCTTTGGTGCCTTGAGTATCCCTGCGATGCCACACAGTTACAGATCGACAGGAAGGGGGGAAGTGTGCAGAATAACATCCAGGAAGAATTCGTACCGAGGCTTTGTACAGAAGACCTCTTAATGGGTTTATCTTGGCGAGTCAGAACAAACGCTGCAATACTGGTTATCCCGTTACTAGCTCCAGAGTCTTAGAAAAAGAAGGTGATCTTTCAGAGCCACAGGGTTCTCCTTGGTTGGGTGGGGGACGCAGAAATACCAACCAAACAATGGTATAGGGAGTTTGAATGAGGGCGAAGAAAAGCCTACTTATTAAAGGCCCTGCACAGTATCTGCCGTAGGTGTCTGGCCACACTCAAATTGAGTGAATCTGAATTTCCTGCTTCCTGACTGTTTGCTACAAAGTGATCACTCATTTGTAAGGAACCAAGATGGAAAGGGATGGGTCAGAGGTAGACTCCCACCGTTGAGGGACCTCACTTGAAGACAGATGGTGCTGTGAATAGGGCAGAGAGCAGGGCCCATCAGAACAGGGAGAGGGTCCTGAAGCTGGCACCCGGACCGCAGGGGGCAGATGACTAGGATGGGGCTGGCCCTGGGCCACAGCTTTGCCACCATGGGAAGGAGCTTGAGATTCCAACAAAAGTTACATCTAGTAAGAGAAAAGGGAATATAGAGAGGGATTCCCGTGTCCTCACTGGAAAGAGGGGGCTGATGTCGTAGTGCCCCAGGGTGGCACTGGCCAGTACTTGAGGTAATGGGATAATCACGCCGAGCCTCTGGGACAGTTCTGAAAGTGGCCCCTGGGTGCCGAGTCCCGGGAAAGCCCCCCTTTTCCAACCCTCCCACCTTTGAGAAAGAGGTCATTTCAGCCTCACTTCGCAAATGAAGCTGGTGATGAGAAGCCAAGGCCAGTGTGTTTTGTCGCTATTAACGCGTGCATAAACCCGTCTTCGTAATTCAACCACGCAAAAGAAGGAGCGTGGCTTTCATGTCCTCACCCTTCCTAGCACCCACCATGTGCTCAGCTCCTGGGACTCTCACTCATTTGTTTAATCAGCCAAACATGATAAGCAAATACAAGTAAAAGGGCAGCAGTGACAACGAACAGCTCCTGATCCCCTAGCATGTTCTAGGCTTTGGGCCGGACCCGAGAGTACAAAACTGAACAAGACAGGTTCTGTGGCATGAAGGAGACCGAAACCTAGTAGCCAAAGGTGTTTTCTATTGGCTATCCCTGCTTTGGGATTGAGGTTTAAAGATTTCTTGACCTTTCATCAACGCGAAAGAAAAAAACACATCTACGCAAACACAGATGGAGGCATTCACTGATGATTAACATCATACCTGGCACATCTGAAATGTGCATTCGAGAAGACATGGAGATAAAACAAACAGACTACAATAGCTGGATTCCATGTTATGAATCACTTATGTGTGTTTTCTTTGCAGGAATGCTCCCTGTTTAGATACTGAGACATATTACAGGTGATCTTAGCCAGTCTGACCAGCCGTTGGGTACATTTTCAGGGAGGCCAAATGGACTGACGCTACTGGCTTTAAGGATAAATAAAAACTAATTTTGCTGCCCTTTTCTACCTTTTGGGCAACAAAGAAATATGTGTGAGGGCTTGCATTTATTTCTCTCAAGGTGCCCCCTCACCTGAGCAGGTCCCTTGTCAGGAGTGACTTCAGCGAGGGTCAGATCCAACAAAGGCCGCTCCCCCCACCGTTGATTCAAGGCCCATTGTAAACAGTCCTTGTTTAAACAAAACCTCTGTGTTAAGGTTAAAGTTTTACTTACTCGAGAGCCATAGCTTCACATTTTGGGTACAGCTAACAGCTTTGTAACCGGTGTTTTCCAGAAACTGTTCACCTCCTGGCCGGGCGTGATGACTAGACTCTCCCATGATAGAATAAAGGATTTTGGAAGGCGTACGTTTGGTTCCTAAATGGGAACACGTTGACTACATTTCATAGCACAGAACAAAGAAGCAAAAAATTCTAAATTCAGGCAATGACATTTTCCCACATAGAATCTGTGTTTAAATATTATTTGTTCATCAAACGTTAGCTCATTTTAAGATGCGTTCACTCTTTGCTCTACGTCTGAGACTGAAATAATAAAATGTGAGTAAATAAAAACTAATTGACAAATACTTCTTGAGAGTATCACAGCCATCAAATTGTCTTTCTTTCCCCCCAAAGCAGAAAAACAGAGCTTATATTATTTTATTCTCGTGATGCTATCTTAATTTTGGGGGGGAAGGTTAAATTATTCTGAAGAGCTATGAACCATCTACATATTTATTCTTTTTAAAGGTTCTGTGGTGTGTTAGCATCTGTATTGCCAGAAAACAAAATTTTCTTCAAAGTTATTCTTGGGCAGGCCTGGGACTCAACCCATATGTCTCAGAGTTAGTTGCAGCTCAAGGCTTTAATTTATGTGACTTGTTCCAAACTTGGCTGCACCGGGTTTCAGTTTGGTGAATGCGTGGCGCCACCTATGGGTGGACCCTGGGAAGTTCACTTTCCTTTATCCGAAGATCATGCATTTCACATTATTGCACAAAATTTATGTTTCGGGGGGCCCTTCCAGATTTCAGAGTGCATGGCTGCAAAAACACTTTTAAAAACCCCAACGTACTATTTCGATGAAATTATGTTCCCTACGATAATCTAAAAGGCTTTATTCTTTCACTTAAGGTCTTGGGCTGGGTGATTTAGTGGAAACAGACAAAGAAGTATTTTTTTCATCCCCTCTCGCCTTCCTGTAAAATATTTCCGTTGGTTTTCCTTTCTGAGCCATCTCTCACGGAAATCAAATCCATGTCTGTGTACCAGCCCTTAGAAGAAATGAAGAGCACCGTGCCAGCCCAAGAACAAATACTAATAATAATCGAACACAAACCCAGTGAAGATCACGCTCTACTATTTCTTTCCTCCATTACGTACAGATACACACAATTTAAAGACTAAAAATTCCTGCGGGTAGAAGCTGAGGGAGAATTTCACAGTACATTATTCTCATGCAATAAATATCTTTCAGAAAACACTTTGAGCTCATGATAGCCTTAGAACTTCGATCTTTCTCCTCAAACCACACTGGCCTTGCTATATTAAGGACTTCCTGCCCCCTCCCACCCCCAACAGACTGGAGGCATCAGACTTCAGAGAAGCCCAGAGCTTTGTCCCTTGCATGAAAATTAGGGGAAGTCAACGGAGACGAAAATGCTCTTCCCGTTGGCATTAAATACCCAATGCGTACCTTCCTTTGCATCTTTACAACAAAAATCAGGGCTTGGATGGGAGAGGGAGACAATTTTTAATATTTCTGTGAATTCAGCTGCCCAAATGCTAGCTCTTCTTCCTTTTTTAATCTTCGGTGCAACAAAGAGCAGTTGGGCGGCTATCGATGGTGGGACGCAGCCGTCAACTACCTTGTAAATTAGAAGCTGTGGTTGTAAAACCGGATTTGTATATCACCGGGAGTGGGGAGTGTGTCTGCCTTGTAAATTTAATTAAACAGCAGGTGCAAAAATCAGGTCATATGGCTTTGATGTGCCCCGTGCGAGGGTGACAACTAGACAATGATTCTAATATGAAGAAATTTGCATACATTTGCATTGGATAGCAGAGAGCATGTAGCTCTCACTCACTTTCATATTTCATTTCTAGGAAGTTGAATAAGATTTGAATGAACAGTTTCTATTTAGACATTGCAGAAAAATGCAAGGAAGGCTTTAGCTCGGAATCAGTCCATGAGGACTGAAGGCTAAGATTTCCTGATGCATGCTTAAAAATGCAACTGCCTTTACAGAAAAATGGAGCAGGTAAAAATGGGGAAAAAACAGTGCATATATATATAGTATATTAATATATATATTATTCCATAAATATATATGTGGAATAATAAGAAATATATATATTTCTCTTTTTTAATTTTCACAGGTAATATAACACTGATTGAAATCTTCCTTGCTGGGATCTACCTTGTTGGGGTCTACCCAGGAGGTGTGTCCCTCTTTCTCTCTGCTTTCATAGTCAGTGCCATACATTCTGGGATGGCAAAGAATGGAAAGAAGACTTCACATGCAGCAATTAGCATTTTGCATACTTTTTAAAAGAATGTATTTTCCTGCCTTGCTAGGTAGACCATATCTTTGATAACAGCAAACCAGAATGTTTAGTATAAACACCATCTTTCCACTCCCTGGGATTGCTTGCCCAGGTATTAGAACATGGTAAACAAACAGTCACTGCCAGGAACCAGCATCATCTGGAAGGTGGTGTGGGCAAAGGCTCATAGGGACAGAGGCACAGCAGACCAGCACTGAGCAAAGAGGTCCAGAAGGATTCACCTGTGAGAACTCAGCCCTCTCGTCTCAGTTACAGCAAACCTGCTTCCGAGGTTCCCTGATGCTCACCAATAATTCTTCTACTTCTGTGCCCACATCTCAGGGTATGGAGCTTCTGGTTCCCACCTTTCCAGCCCCTTCATCTCCGAGGGAAGCTAATGTCATCCCAGGCACAGCACATCCGTGTGTTCAACCAGCAATCCTACCTATAAGTTTGTGGAACATGTGAGGTATGATGGCAGAAGGAAAGATGGAACTTTGGGTTTCGGTGTATTTATTTTGGCTATTATTTATTGAAACCAAATCCTACCATACTGCATTTTGGGTACTTCAGGAAAGTCAGCTCTTAATGCACAATTATTTACTTGTGACATTCTATAATTTACTCTTTGTTCGAATTAACTTGCTAACAATTCATGGTGGGTAAAATACCTTACAATATTATCTGCAGGAAATCGCTTGCTCCTACCTTCAAGCATGTTTTTTTTTGGACACCCACCATGCTGAGTTCTACTTGCTTCTGGTGCCATCTTCCCCATTGGCTTACAAACTCTGCGAGGGCAGGAGCTACTTCATTTTGTTCCCTGTGTCCTCAGTATTTACTCCAGTGTCTGATAGGAGTTGAGACGTAGGGTTGACTAAGTGAACCAGTGAAAACATAAATGAAGAGCAGGTATACACTAGTCTGGGTAGATGGCACGCACCAGGTGCTAAGGAAAGGGCATAAAGCAAGTACACATGGAACTGGATTGTAAGGGGCATTTGGTCCGCTAGCATGAAGCAGACATGTGCCCAGGCACATGATTCTGGAGCCCAGTGCCCATGGAGGAAAGACCGCCTGCCACCACACTCATCACAAGAGAGGGTGCTGGTGATCGTGACCACTGGGTAAGGGCTGCGATGGTAGTTATGCTGCAGAGTTTGAAAGGAGACACCTACCTGAAGTTCAGCTTGCTATTGTCAACTGCTTTTCCAGGGTTGGGAGAAGGCCAGATAGACGTCCAGTTGTCATGCCAGTGAAGTGTGGGTCATTCAGATTTAACGGCTGTTCCTTGTAGGCCACTTTCTTAACCAAAACAGCATCAATAGAACTGAGGTACACACTTCCTGACGTTGTTTGCTGTCTGCCTCTACCAGAAAATCATGGGTCCCTGGAGGACAGAAAATATCTCTGAAGGTCTACCACAGTGTCTGGCCACGGAATTCATGCACAGTATTTGTGGAAGGCGCACCTAGAGTCGAGTTGAGACAGCAGAACAGCTGACAAATGCCCTTCTGATGCGCGGTATCCTGTATGCATCCACGAGAGACTCCGCAGAGACAAGCCAACCTTTCTCCCCAGAGTCGGACAATGTGCCCATGCTTCTTGGTCTGACCTTCTCTAAAGAGTATTTCCTTCATGGATCACTCTCTTCTGTGGTCCCCACTGTCCCCCACACACATTTCCATCACTGGGCCACATTTGTTTTCCTCCGTTTGCCTCTCCAACTTCATTGCAACACTCCTGAGAACAGGGTCTGGGCATCCTGTGTCTTTGTAACCTCAGTACCTGGTGTGAAAACCAACCCCTGCCAAATGCTTAATAAGCATTGGTAGAATTAACTAGATAAGTGGACTGTGAGGAACTCCATAAGCAAACCTCTCATTTTGCTCTGCTTTTCATGTGGGGATCCTAAAGAAGTTCCTTAATCAGAACTTCTCTCCTGGTGCACGGTGTAGCTCAAATGAATTGAGGATGGGTCACCTTACTGACCCCTGTGGCCTTCAAAGTGCCAGATGGGGTCTGAGCTGGTGAGAGCCCAGCTGATGGCCTCCACCATGAGCAGCCTCCTTCTTTCCCTGCAGAAGACTGAATATAAATTATTTTCAGAGTCTGTCACGACATGGATAAAGCTAAAAGCTTGAGAGGACTTTCTCTCCCAAGATCAACAATAAGAGACACTACTTAGCACTGTTCCTTCCCGGATGTAAATTCTTTCTGGAAGGCAGCTTCCCCACTGCTTCATCCACACCAGAGGCCTTTGATCTTTTACAGCCACAGCCCCGTCCAGCTACCCAGTCTGCCAGCTTATTCCTAGAGAAACAACTAACATTTCCACCGAAGAAGAAAAGCAGGCATCCAAAGTCTTCAAGACTTTGGTCTACAATGTAGCTAAATCTGAACAACCTAAGCCCGATTTCTGAATCTAAAGCAAATACACAATGCACATATACCCAACTGCCATCACAGCAACATAATTGTGGAAAGCCTGTATTAGAGGAGATCTAGCATTTTTCTTGAAGGGGGACATTCCACACCATTGACAACAACAAAATTAGCTATAAGGCAAATAGCCCTTTACTTCTCACGGTGTCCCAAATGCTGACAATACTGCATAAATCAGAAAGCCTCCTGTGAGATGGCTTTGAGTTACAATCTCCTCCCCTGTCAGAGGGTGGCTGTGGAGATTGTATCACCTGAGAAAATTGTGAGGAAGCGTCCAGCCTTTCCCCAAACATCTGTGGGCAACATCGTGCCTAGTACATGGCAGGTGCCATGCGTGAAGGAATGAGCGAATGAATGAATTTATAACCTGTGATTCTCGATGCAGCTCTTGTCTTCTTTGCATTGGTGGATAAGTTCCCTTGACCTTCATTTCAGATGATATAATTGAATTCAATCTGAGCTCTTCCGTCAACACTTCCTCAATCCTGTCTTAAGAGCCCGCCTACCCAATTACAGCAGGCCACCTGATGCTTCCTGGGGCTCTCGGGAGGCTAGTGACATCTGGAAAGCTCTTGAAGGTGCATGCATGCAGGCCCTCTCCACTGTGACAGAGGGGAGGACATGTATTGTGCATCACACACGTTGGTGATGGCTGCAAAATTTCTCAGTGGAGACGCAGACAATTATGAGAGTCTTTAGTGGGGCAGGTCCTAATGAGCTGAAAGTCAATGCATTTCTAGAGGAAAGACAGATTTTGAAGAGAGTCTGGCACCCTAAGGAATTCTGCTAGTCTTGCAACGCTAATGCTACCCTAAGGCTTTGCTGGCAAATGCTTGCTCTGAGAGCCACATTTCCAAGACAAGTCAAATCCTGCCGCCATGCTCACTTCCAGTCTTTCTTGTCATCCTCTGCTTTCAACTGTCTCCTAAGATAGCACACGCACACTCGATGGGCTGTTTGATGCAAGACGATGATTATCCCTATTATCCTTCACCAAGTGCTATGGTTTTGGGGAGCTGGTTTCCCCGTTCTTTCCACAGTGATTTCCAACAGGTATCTTCCAGGCAAATAGCTACCCATATACTCTAGGGCCTCCCTCAACCCTGCAACTCTGTGACACACAGCTCCACCCTCTCAAGCTCTCTTTGCTGTTTTGAAACCTTTAAAATTAAAAATTAAACTGTGAAGTCATTTTTTATAACTTAGTTCATTATTAAAATTTAAAAAGTGACATAGATTTTTTTTTTTTTTTAACACCAGCTTACTTTATACTCAGTGCTCTTTCTCCACATGATGAGGAGGTGGGGTCGCATGGCTGCAAGGAGATTATGGATTGGAAAGATGGGTGTGTGTGGGAATAGGAGGACAGGCATTCCCTCTGCTCAGCCCCTCGGGTGGTCCTGGTCTCAGATGTGTCCCCCGCACTACACGCGCATGGCCGTGCCCCAGGGAGACAGGCTGCCTTCTCCCCTTTGACTTGCCGTCACTAGCCTTGGTGTCTCTGAACATTGTCTCCCCACATGTAGCTCCAGGATAGCTAGATGATTGGTTTCTTCATTCCCTACTGGCTCCAAAAACACTTCATATACCTGCTTCTTTTTAGAGCTTAATTATGAGCAAAACTGCACAAAGCAGAAAGTTACAAACTAGCAACAGGGGAAATTAGGGCATTTCTGTGGTCTCACTTTCAAGTCCTGTTCCATCACTCATTTCTAACATGAGCTACAGAGCGGTGTAGATTTTTTGTCTTCTTCAGGCCCCTACTTCTCCTTATGATTAGAATATGCCAACAATATAAGAATAATTTTTGGTCAAAATGGGAAATTTGTCTTACTAAATATAAATGGCCCCAGCTCATAAAGCATCAGGCTTGATGAGGGGTGGTCATGGCTGAGCTAAACCATACATGCACTTATAATGAAGTTACTTATTTATATCACAGCCATAATTTCTAGATGCCACTGCTATGAAAGACTTTTGATGGCAAACATCATACTTCTGCTTGCCTACTGATGCTGTTGTTGGGGAAAAGAAAATGTTCAAAGATTACTTAAAAAAATAGAACAGTGTACAGAATTTATCTTAGATTGAGTTTCCCCTGATGCAAACTCTGAGACAGTATGACTGCAAGTAGTTTATTTAAAAGGTGATCCTGGGGAGAACCAGTAAAAACAAGAGGAAGTAAGCTAGACTAGGGAAGAAGCCAAGAAAAAGAGTATTTGTGCAACCAGGGCCTCAACCCCACAGGTGAACTCTGAGCTTAGAGGAAGCCACCCCTCAGCAATACCCCAGGCAGGGGTGGGCACCTGGGCATTTACCCACCATAATGGGTTGCCAGCACAGGTAGAGGGCTGCTCCCAGGGCCATGGAACACCCAGTCTTCCAGCCTGCCTGGGTGCTGCTTAGGCAGCAAAGAGAGCCTGGAGACAGAGTCACAGACCATTGGAAGGGACTGGTGAGTGTTCGATGTGCATGAGGAGGGAATGGAGAGGAGATACAGTTGGAGCACCCACCACAACTGCTACAAAACCACTACATAAGTTGTTGGCTACAATTTTTTCATTTGAAGTAGGAAGATAGGCATTGTCCTTCTCAACCAAGTTGAAAAAAAAATCTAGTACAAATGAGATAATAATGAAGTGAGTGAGGGAAAGTTCATCTTGCTCTTGCTATATGCTGTTAAAGTGTCCCATAAATTGCAACACCTCCAACCCATCTCCAAGACTTCTCTTGAAACCCATCAGGGTAACTTCTGACAGATGTGTCCCAGTGTACTTTCTTTCTCTTTCTTCTTGCCTCCTTTTCTCCTTCCTTTCCTACAGATTTCAGAGAGACAAGGACTAACTAGCCATAATTTGAAAGGCCACAGTATATTAATCATATATACTGAATTTTGTAAAACTGTCCAATATTGAATTTTTCCATGATTTCATTTTTAGTTCATTACATAAATGTTTGCTACTAATAACCTGAAGTACTTTGGCCACTTCTTGATTGTCATGGTTTATATTTGTTAGGTATGTATTATAGACAGGCATTATTCTAAGCCTGCTTAATGGGTCATTGATTCCTAAAGTAGTGTATGAAGTAGAGACCACTATTACTCTCATCTTATATGTGAGGAACTAGGCAAGAAAAGGCCAAGAGCAGCGGTTTGGCGCCTGCCTTTGGCCCAGGGCGCGATCCTGGAGACCCAGGATCGAATCCCACATCAGGCTCCCGGTGCATGGAGCCTGCTTCTCCCTCTGCCTGTGTCTCTGCCTCTCTGTCTCTCTCTGTGACTATCATAAATTAAAAAAAAAATTAAAAAAAAAAAAAAAAGAAAAGGCCAAGAGCAGCCTGTGCTCAAAGAGCAACTGTGTGGCAGGGGCGGGATCAAACTGAGGAAGTCTGGGTCCGCAGTCTGTTCTTCACTTCTCTCTGGTTCCTAACTGATGACTAAGCATCCTCGTGCATGCCTGTCAGGCATCTCAATGTGCAGTAGACAGAAGGACTTGAAAGCATGTGTGATTTGTTTTCATGCACCAAGCCGTTTCAGACAATTGCACTTGCTTTTTGGTGTCAATTCTCTTTGTTCCTCTTCATTATGCTGCCAAGTATCAGTGGACATCCTCCTCAAGGAGCTGATATTGAAAAAGCACCACTTAGTAGAATTTTGCGTTTGATACCCAGTCATAATATCATTTCACTAAGAGTAGCAAGCGCAGTATTTATATCAACTCTTGCGGGATTCCCTTAAGACATTTTCATTTAGCTTCTATTTTCACATCCAGTCCTCAATGTTAGAGTGAGGGTCGCAGTCTGATAGCTGAAAAGTTTCTGAATGACATCAAGTGATACCATATGACAATAGTGTTCATGGAAATTTAATGGGAGCCAAGATCCAAATTTAATGAGTAATATAAAGGAAATCTATACACTCTATGAGACCAGGTACTTTCTCCCTCTGATTCATGATTGTATCCACAGTGTGTAAAGTCTTTTTATGGATTGAAGAAATGTTTCTTATTAAATTTTTTTAGCACAGCATTAGATCTACAGAACATTATGAAGTAAGTACAGGGAGTTCCCAAATATCCCACTGCCAGGTTCTCTCTTATTAACATCTCACATTAGCATGGCATATTTGTTAATTAATGAATTGCCTTGCATACTGATACCTTGTTATTAACTAAAGTCCATAGTTTATCCAGATTTTCTTAGTTTTTACCTAATGTCCATTTTGTGTTCCAGGATCCCAGGGAAGATATCACATGACATCTAGTTGAATTTCCTCTTTTGGGTTTTCTTGGCTGTGATGGTTTCTCACGCACTTCTTGTTTTTATTAATTTTAACAGGTTTGAGGGGATACTAATCTAGTATTTTATTTTATATTTTTTTCTAATCTAGTATTTTAAAGAATGTCTCTTAATGGGGAGTTTTATGATTGTCCCCCCTTATTTGACTGGGATTATGTGCTTTGGGGAGGAAAACCACATTTTCATCACATTGCATAAAAGGTATACGCTACTGACATGACTTGTCAATGTTGGTGTTGACCTGGATCTTGTGGTTGAGGTAGTGACTGTTGTTTCTCTTCTGCCCAAACTCTTTCCTTTGGAAGGAAGTCATTCTGTGTGGCCCACACTTAATGAGTGAGGGACTAGGCTCCATCCCCTTGAGGGCAAAATCCTCCAATAAATTACTTGGAATTCTTCTCCGTGGGAGATTGGTCTTTTCTCTCTCATTTATTTATTAATTCAATTTTTTAGTTATGTAAGTAAAAATTCATGAATATATATATTGTACACTTTGGTTTATAAAACAACACTAATTTACATTTTTTGTTACTCAAAGTTTTCCAGCCTTGGTCATTAGGAGCTCTTTCATTTGACCTCTGTGTCCCGTTCCATACTCCCCGATCACTGTGGGGTTTTTGTTTTGTTTTATATTCTTTCGGCCCTTTCTTATGTTCTGATATTATGAAATGATCCAGGCTCATCATGAATATTTTCTGTCTCAGCCCTAGAACCAATTTCTCAGAGAGTCCTAGATCCTCTCACTGGAGAATGGTATTGGAAAACAAGATCTGGGCACCAGATGTGCTTGATGCCCTTGCAGCATCATTGCTTAAGACCAGCTTAATTGATAGAACAAGAAAAAGTATGTGTATACTAACCCGTGTACATTCCTATATCTGTAAATAGTTCTATATGAAACATCTGTATCTTTCAGCAATTTTTTTTTACTAAGGCTATAGGAAGAAATTTTAAGAGTTAACCAATAAATAATGAGGGTGGGGGAGGAAGAGAGAAGCAACTCGACTTCTACTTGATAAGGTGAAACCACAAAGCTCAAGTGTGAAGCATGAAGTGTGGGAAGATGCTGCTAATGCTGTCCAGCACACAGAGCCCAGAGGAGTATGTGGAACAGCAAGCTATACCCTATGTTGGAGAACAGAGCACAGTTCTCCATGAAAAGCTGGCATGGATCCGGATATTTTAGCAGAGCCAAGACATAGCAGGGCCATGAAATCACTGGTCTGCTTAACTCAATTTGGTGAATTCCTTATGTGTATGTGAGTTAAGCTGTGGCCTTTACATGTCAAAGCAGATGTGCAGAAAGTGGAAAAATTCTAAAAGACAGCAACTGGTGGGGCAAAGTAGACACAAAACTTGCAGGAATGAAGACATCTTAAACAATTCCTCACTGCAGAGAGAAAAAGTGGTACAGAAAACCATAGCAAACTTCCTCCGGGGGCAGGAGCTGGGCAAGTCAGGGCCCAGCTAACCCAGTGTCCCAGGTGAGCTGACCCCATCCCTCCATCCCTTCCATACTCTCTGTAACATCTCATTCAGGGGGAAGAGACCCCCTTGGAAATGCATCCCATGTAGAAGACTATCTAACAAAAGATGATGAAGAACAAGTCACAACTGTCAGAGACAGCACAGCGATGGCTTCCAACATGGCAGAAGATGTCTGGAAAACATGAGCAAACATTGTCTGTGCTCAGAGAATTGAGGGGATGGTAAAATAATTTGTAACCAGCAGGCTGACTTTGTGCCAAGTGTGAAGCACTCAGGGAAGGACAGATAAAAGGATCAGATGAAAAGAGAGTAAGAAATTCACCTTTGAAGAAGGCAGTAGTTTAAGTAAGTTGGCCTTTGCAGGAAAAAGATTCAGAGGAAATGTGCTAGTATCTGAAGAGGCTGAGAGCACTAGTCACCTCCAAGGAATCGGAATATTCATAGCCAGCAGCCTTGAAGTCATAAATCGTGGAGATGATTGTGATGTGTATTTCCTGAGTAGGTGGGAGGCAGGGAACAACAGTCGTGTCACCCCCTCATGGCTTGTTAAATCCCAAGACTCTTGGAAACACAAGAGACACACAGGTGGGGATAGAAGGGAAAGATAAAATAAATACCTAGTTTCTGGTATAAATGGGGAAACAATGAGTTTGGGAACATCTCATTTTGTTCTCCTATATACTATCAAAGGTCACCTTAATTTGAAATTCTCAGCCTTCATTACTCTAGGATGCTTCTGGAAAGTCATGAGTGACAACTTCTTTGATAGATGTATCCCCTGCAACATGATATTTTTTTTAAATATGAAGTACGATCAGCACTATCCAACCAAGACCAAACGTTCTCAGAACCAACCAGAAACACTGAAGTTTGCAGTCATTCTCGTCTGAATCAGCTACAAGGACACATATGATTAATGTGATAGCGGGAGCCTCTAACTAGATATCTAATCACAGCAGAGTGCTTGGAACAAACCCCACATGAAATCATAGCACTTCATTTTACATGGCCTCACACAGGGAGTCCTTTTGCATTTGGCAATAGTTGAGACAAAGCCAGTCCAAGCTCCCCTGCAAAGGGATAAGCTGCATCGCTGGGAGTAAGGGAAATGTATTTGCTGATCACCACCTGCATTCCACGAAACGCCTCACACATATTATTTCCCTAATCTTTACTACAACCTTGCACGGTAGACATTATTCCCCCATTTTACAGGTAAGGAAACAAGGACTTGGAGAAGTCTATATGGTCAAGGGGAAACTCCTCTCCAAGTCAATCTTATCCCCAAATCCATGCTCTTTGCTTGCCACCGTGTTGGCTCCCAAGTGTTTCTCTTCTCTACCATTTTGCTTTTTAGTTTGTCTTAAGGAAAAGAAGTCTCAAGCAGGAGGCGGCACGAGTCAGTAAAGAGAGAACCATGTGGGACTCAGACAATCCCGACACTAACTCCATCTCCGCATGACCTTCAACCAGCTTTCTAAAATTTCCTGATATGTCCAATGAGGAGGAAAACTAAACCTTTCCTTCTCCATTCTCTGAAGAGTCACTGCATGCAAAAATAAATGCAAGTTAGCATCAATCCTCCTAAAATCACAGTAACAATTTTTTTTTTCTGGGCCAACAATAAGCCAAGAAACCCAAAAGGTACATTTGGGTTTCTTCTTAAATTTCTTTTTAAAATGTTGCAGAATCCAAGTATTTGCCCATTTTTATCTCATGTTCTCTCTCTAAAACAATAGTGTATTCTAAACACAGGCATTCCCCCAACCTCGTCTCACAGCCAAAACCAGCTGCTTGCTCTGGCACCGGTGTTCTTTTTAAATAGACTATGGTAAAGTCTGAAACAAATGCTGAGTTCTTTCTTCTATGGAAGAAGTGTCTTATCACTCAGAAGTTTAGTGCTCCAGTGTAGCTCTTATTGATAATAAAAGCTGGAATCTGGCACCTACATGCCATGACTCCTTGATGTTTTAGGTAAACTGGCCCAAAAACCCCACTTGCAAAGCCTGGAGACAAAAAGCCCTCAACTCCTCAACCACACCTCAATTCTCTGATGGGGTGTCCATCAGGTCCTCCTAACATCTGAGGGTCCTAGATAGGAATTACACTTAGCTGTGCTATCTTCCACCCTCTTCCCTGACCCTCCTCTGTTACCTCTCACTTCTCATTGACCCTCCCCAGCATAGCAACTGGGGATTCTTTCTTGATCACATTATTAGTAACTCACTGGCCAAGCCATATGGCTTATCAAATATGTCTTCCAGCCAACATTAGTGTTCTTACTAAGGGGAGATCTATTAAGTAAAATTGGCCTTGAGAAGAGCCATGGGAAAATAATTCCATCCTGTAGAAACTCAGAAGATGATAAAAGATGGGTCTCATTAACTTTGCAAGGATTTCATATTTTCATTGACTTACAATACTGCTGCCATCATGTAATCTCTTCTTTGCCCACTCCCTACCTCTGTACTGGTATCGGCCCCTCATGTGTGCCCAGTGGACCAGTCAGAGTCCTGCTTGAAAACTCCTGGCACTCTCAAATTGGGTCATTTGAAGAAATGTTAATAATGATTATTCACAAATTTGTGAGGGGGCTTTCCGAGATCACGAAGAACAGAGTGTTAGCCCAGAGCCAGTGACACTGGGAATTCTTCATATCCCTAACCCTTAAGGGGAAATGGGTAGGAATGGATTCTAAAACTCAAAACCCTGTGTGGAAATTGTTATGGCAGTCAGCAGTCAAGCTCGTCCAGCGCACACGATCTGGGTGGCCCCGGGAGGTAAGGGGTAAACCTGAAACAACCTCTCTTGCTCCTGCCTGATTTCCTGCCAGCACCTCCCACAGGACAACACAACTAGAGTCAGCTCCTAGAACTGACCCTGTAAATCGGAAGAGATCAGTAGAGATCCTGCACAAGCGTGAAGGCCAGTTTCTGGTTGAGAAACGATTCGTCATCTCTGCTTCCACATCTGATGCTGCCCATGCTTTCCCATCCAGGGAAAAGTACCCCCTATTCCAAGTTCAGCGAGAACCCGAGCTCTGCAAGTGGCCCTGTCTGCAGTAGTCGAAATGGTGGCCTTCAGAAGCTGAGAGCGACATTTTCAAGGTAAGCTGTATACAAGATACTTTTTTTTGTACTTGACGATGAGCACAAAGGTAAGTGCAGGAATGACTGTGTCATTTGTGAGAGTCTCAGCCTGCCTTCCTGCTTCTGGTCTGCCCACATTTATGACATCTTAGGCTGAGCGGTCATGTTTGGAATGCCAGTTGCAAATGACCTGTACCAACACCAATGTTTTAAGCGGAGGAAAGAGCACTGAATAGCGCCAGTCCCATAAAGCTCACAATTCTATTCATCACCTTTTCACTGATGGTGATTTCAGTGCTCCCACAGATTTCCTCAAGACTTACCGAAGAAGTCCAAATAACTTAGAGCTGAAGCCCAACATAAGCCAGTTAAACTGCTGAGGTCTTTTTCCCCCCATGTTCCCATTCATAAATGCCCTATCCCTGCAAAGTGGCTGACTCCTGTCTTGTTTACATATTTCCATATCTACTGAGTTCTCACACCCTTCCCACCTAACTCACACGGCTGACTGTGGCAGACCTCTCATCATTCACAAAACTCTCCGAGACCACAACTCAGACTTGCAATGCTTCTTTTCCTGGGCAGACTGCATTGTGCTGGTGCCTGTTATCATGATGGCAATTACTACCACCGACATTAACACTAATTGGACTTCAAATCATGCCAAATACAGTGACAGGTTCTCTATATGTTTTATGTCCCTTAGTGCTCATAACATTACATAAGGTCAGTCCTACTGTTGTTATTTTTTTTTAAATAAATGAAGCATCTACACAAAGAATAAACTAAGTAAGTTCCCCTGGGCCATGCAGCTGATAAGGATCAGAACCAGGACTCAAACCCATAACTATCTTACTCATGACCATGATTATTGACATCATCCTGTCTGAAATCAGTCACAATACATAGTTTCTCCACACCTTAGCACATGCTTTCCTCCTGCTTGGTCCATTCTTACTCAGATTTTAAGACCTAGTCTAGTCCCTAGAAAACTGCCACCCTTCTTATGCAGGCAGATTTCCCTCACAAGTGCATGTGTGCTCACATGGAACCCAGTTCTAGCTCGCTCTACATCCCTAACCACTCTGTACTATACACTTCAGTAAAGCATGTGCATGGTTCCTGCAGTGTCCATCCACAGGATCATAGGATGTGGATGCGGATGTGGGTCCTACTAAGTGTTGCCTACATGCAGGGAGAGCCTGGGAAGGAAAGAGAAAACCTGTAGCTTCAGGACCACACATAGAATCAACTGCTGTAGGCTCAGCTTGGATTTCTTTGCTACATAATATAATCTTTTAAAACTTCTACTTAATCCCTTTTTTTCTCAGCTTTCACTTCTGTGTATCAGATGTATTAGAATGAGGGAAAAGGTAAGATTCAAATGTGGGAAAGTTCAGAGGAGGGTCATGGATATAAGAACAGGGGTAGGAAACTGTAAAAGGGTTTTATCTACCTGTCCACTCCTGGGATGGAAATTAATAGACAACAGAGTGTTTCTACCTTTATATATAAATATAAATATAAATATAAATATAAATATAAATATAAATATAAATAATGTATATATATATGAGATAGAGGGAGAAGGAGGCAGAGAATCTTAAGCAGGCTCCACACCAAGCTTGGAGCTTGATTTAGGGCTCAATATCACAACCCTGAGATCACGACCTGACCTGAGATCAACAGTTGGACACTTAACCAACTGAACCACCCAGGTAACCCCTCTACCTTTATATTTTTAAAGAAAATGGAAGCAGCTGTTCCTATAGATTTTGTTTTTACCCAAACCAACAAAGACAGTTTAAAGTCCCTTTTCTCTAAAATCTTAGGCACTTTTTGTTTATTTGTCTTTCCAACCTATGCTGAGAACATGCTGTCTGAGGAAATCTTCCATCTCTGAAAGGGCTCCAGGGGAAGAAACAAAAGTGGAGAATAATGCCAGCTGTGTGTAACCACACTGGAATGATGGCATTCCGTCTTTTGTTTTATGGTTTTCTTTCCACTAAGATTTTTAGTGAAAAATATTCAGAATTCCTTACTGCATGTACAAACATACACACAATTGAATATAAAATGTCAACTTCTTGCCTCTAAGAATATTCCAAGAAAACACATTCATTTTGTACTCTATCCTAACTTCAGACAGATTCTTCAGATTATGAGGAAGAAAAATGTGCTCCAATGAGAGGACCCACTTCCTGTGACCCAAATAAATGTCCCCGAGGTAAATTAGCCAATATGTTTCTATGTCCAGGAGTCACAGTTCTTCAATTTTTAGGGCATGGTAATTAATATAAAGCCTAAGGGAAAATTCCACTACAAAGAAGGTGACTTTATATTCTATATATAGAACATATTCTATATTTATATATATTTATATATGTTTATATTCTAATATATAAATATATTCTATAACATATATAAATATATAAATATTTAATATATATAAATATATAAGTATATATAAATATATTATATAATATATATAAATATAAATATATTCTATATGCTCAAAACTGTAAGAGATTAGTTATGCCTATGTGACAGTGCCTTTAAGATTTGTGCAGTGCACAACCACACAATGAAATGTGAGAGGGAATGGCTGCCATATTCTGCTTTAATATTGACCATGGGAAAAAAAAATGTTAAAAACCTTTACATCCCTCAAATAAATGCTGAAAAGTATCTTCAGGTACCCAGACCTGGTTCAAATCCTCTTAGAATACTCTTGAATAAATCAAGTCACCTTTTTGGGTATTCATCATAATCTATAAAATGGGGACAATAAAGTTAAACTCAAAGAAAAGTGACCAGAATCCAATAACTATTATAACATATGTCATTCATCTGCTGCCACACACGCAACGTATTTTGCCCATGGCTGTATTGACATCCCGTGTGTGGCACATATGACAATCATCCATTTACTTTATTTGGAGTTCCTTGAATTTTGTGGTGAATGGGATGGCTTTCATCCCAAATGTGGCTTGGTACACTTCTCTGTTGTACAAAGCCTAGAAAGCTGAAACCTTTGTTTCTACGATTCCCTTACACTAGGACACTGGCTATAAATCACTTTCTGCCAACTGGTTGATGCTGTGCGTGGCTGGAAGGCAGAAGAGCTATGGGACATTTTCAGGGGGTTGTTTCAGTGTTTAACCCCAGTGTTGCACGTGTTGAGAGTTTCTTTTGGGGGTGCTGGCAAAGTGGATTTGCCTTTGCAACCCCAGGACTGAAGCTATGATTTTTTTTCTTTTTTTTTTCTTTTATTTATTCATTATAGGCACACAGTGAGAGAGAGAGAGAGAGAGAGGTAGAGACATAGGCAGAGGGAGAAGCAGGCTCCATGCACCGGGAGCCCGACGTGGGACTCGATCCCGGGTCTCCAGGATCGCGCCCTGGGCCAAAGGCAGGCGCCAAACCGCTGCGCCACCCAGGGATCCCTTGAAGCTATGATTTTTAACTCAACAGAAGCAGTTATCCTTAGAGAATGAAACAAAGGCTGATGGCAGATGTAGTTATTGCAACAGCTGGTGTTGAGGGGATGCCTACTAAATAAGCAATACTCTTTGAAGCAGGAATTGACAATATATGGCCTTATAAGGTCAGAATAAATGGGTCTGGACACTCAGGGGCTCAATGAAATTCACATTTTCACTAATTCATCTAATGATTTGTCCAGTCACAGAACTTTTGCTGCCTATCTCCGTGACTTTCAGTTCTGCTGATTAGAGTTCTTCTCACCCAATATGTGAATGTTTCCACGAAAGTGGTACCATTGACTGGAACGAGGGCTTACTATGCCTTGAGATCAACAAGCCAAAGGGAAGGTCACTGTGCTGACCTGGGTAAGTGGTGCTGATTGCTAAGGGGAAGTAGCTTTGCTGCTATGGAATGCCAGCAGGCAGGAGTGAGTTTGAAATTCAGGAGATTATCTGGGGCTCCTCCAGGAACTCCATGTCCAGCTATAAAAATTAAGAGATGATTCTAGCAAGTCATTATAAGCAGAACTACCAAGGGCTCAACCTGGGAGGGAGGATGATGTGCCTCACCTGACCAGGTACAGCCATAGAATGATCAGTGATGACATCAGGTATGGCCTTATGAGGAGCTATTGAAATAAGAACTTTAGTAGGGAGCTACCCATAAGTTCTCAGTTCTGTTTTGTACATACCTGTAATTACTAAACACTTCTGTCTTCCTCAACTTCTTTTCCATGTTTTTTTTAACAATGTATTTATTTATCTTAGAGAGAGAGGGCACGTGTGCAAGTAGGGGAGGAGCAGAGAGAGAATCTTGAGCAGACTCCCCATTGAGCACAGAGCCCAACTCAGGGCTCAATTTTATGATCCATGAGATCCATGACCTGAGCCAAAACCAGATGCTTAACTGACTGGACCATCCAGACACCTTCCTCTCATTGTTTATTATAAGGCATGTTATGATGGTTACATCATCAGGTTATAAGATATCAAGATAATATTGGAATATACCATGTCACAGGGATGGATACAGTGACTGATGGAAATGTAGTCTCCCCTTTAGAGAGAAGTAGGTTCATTTTAACTTGAGCGTTATGTTCAGTGAGTCACATTTTTAATGATATATTAGGATTGTGTGAGCATCTACACGTGGGTACAAAAAAGTATCACAGACTTGGAGTGGTAAGCAGGGTCAAAACCTGGAGCATTTGATCCCCTTTTGGTGTCCTTTCCAATTACCCTCTGTGAGTCCTCCTGTATTTCACAGTTAGAGAGATGGAAACCATATGTCCAATAATTTCTGGTAGCCAGGTTCTGGACACAGTTAGGCTGTAGGAACAAGGTGCATATGGACAAAGAGTGATTAGAAGGTCAAGGTGAAGGATCCCTGGGTGGCACAGCGGTTTGGCGCCTGCCTTTGGCCCAGGGCGCGATCCTGCAAACCCGGGATCGAATCCCACGTCGGGCTCCCGGTGCATGGAGCCTGCTTCTCCCTCTGCCTATGTCTCTGCCTCTCTCTCTCTCTCTCTCTGTGACTATCATAAATAAAAAAATAAAAAAAATAAAGATTTACTTATAAAAAAAAAAAAAAGAAGGTCAAGGTGAGGTGGAAGCCATCTGCCTGTGGCTCTATTGCTGTATCTGGCAAGAGAAGTCACTAAGAGTTGGGGCTTTCTGGGGCATCTGAGGCTTAACTGGCTGAGTTGGCTAAGCATCTGACTCTTGATTTTGGCTCAGGTACATGATCTCTGGGTCATGAGATCAAGCCCCAAGTCAGGCTCTAGGCATGCAGCCTGCTTAAGATTCTCTCTCTTCCTCTCCCACTCCCCTCCATTATCACTCTTGCTAAGAAGAAGAAGAAGAAGAAGAAGAAGAAGAAGAAGAAGAAGGAGGAGGAGGAGGAGGAGGAGGAGGAGGAGGAGGAGGAGGAGGAGGAGGAGGAGGAAGAGGAAAAGAGGGAGAGGAAGAGGGAGAGGGAGAGGGAGAGGGAGAGGGAGAAAGAATTGGGACTTTCTGCTGCAGCATTTGACACTCAGTGTCCTGTCCTGAGCTCCATGGTTGATGAGAGGGGTTGAGTGGGAGCAGCTTCCTATCTGCTGGGTTGGAGCCACAGCAAAATCTTCCTGGAACCCAGGTAACTAGTGACAACTTTCAATTCCTACATATCCTCAATCATGGGGCAGATCTTTCTGTGAGTCATTCTCAGCCCACAGCCATCTTCTCTAGCTTTTCCTTCAATTTAAGAAGAGCCCAGTTCCTTCTGTTTTAAACAGAGTAGTCTCTCCGTGGGACCTACCCGTGTTCTACCAATGAGAGAAGGAAGTGAAAAAAGTTCACATGGAGGAGCTTTTTTTTTTTTTTTTTTTCAATCAGTGACATTATTGAAATTGTTGGGGCATGGTGATAATAAAAAGAATACTGACTTATGATTTGTTTTATTATTGTTTTGGGATTCCCTACAAACAATGCACACCACTGCCTGCCGCTGGAACAATGCCTACCCCCCCACCTCCAACTCACAAAGTCCAAACATTCCAATTCTGTCTGTCTTTCATGGAGAAGGTCTCCAAATCTAATTACACTCAGGTCCTAGCAACTCTTAATTTTCATACCAGCTTAATAAACTTGATTATCCAGCTTTCCAATTCTCAGTAAATAAGCCCCTGCAACTGAGAAAGGCTGCCAGGGAAGAGATAGCAGAAGCAGGTACAGGGAACCCAAATAACAGACCTGACCTGTGCTGGGAGGAGAGCCATACTGGGTGAGGTCATGTGGACTATGACCTCTCTTCAGTTCTGAATGGCTACGTATTCTGGGGGAAACCAAATTCATTAACTCCACAGAATGATACTGAGTGCTCGTTCAGATAGGCCACTTTACCAGGACACAGAGGCAGTCCCCGACCACCCTGTCCAACAAAAGCTCTCCCTATTATTCAAACTCCTTCTGTTAATTTTTCTTTCAAGCATCCATAACTATCTGATATATGTGTGTGTGTGTTATATGTCTCCCCCACTAGAATATTAACTTCTTGCAGTCAGAGACTTTCATCTTTCCAATTCCTGGCTAGTAAGAGGTGTATCTTATGCACACAGTATGTGTTTGCTGAACGAAGGAAGCTAAGGTTGAATAAGTCACAATTCCTTTCTGCAAAGAGCTGATGGTCTAGAAAAGAAGTTAGGCATGTGTCCTGGTGATCTCCAGAGCTGTCTGCACGCTATGAAGATCAGGTGGTGTGGGGTTCTATTCATCAATCTGGGATTATCTGTTTTACCAGAAACAAACTTGAGGTGACAAAATCAGAAGAGAAGATCCTTCTCTCACACAATAATCTGAATAGATAGGAGTCTGAGGATGTACCACAGGTGATTTAAAAACTTGGCTTCCTTCTATCCTTATGTACAACCCACATACTTGTGTACTTGTGTACTTGTGTATCCCAACCACAAGTACAGTCATTCAACTTCCGAAACACAGGATGATCGGCCTGTGTGCGCAGGGGTTTCAGAAGGGTCTCCTGCTTGTGGCCAATGAGAGGTTCTAGTTTTGTTGGTGCTGTGTGACCCAGATATCAGTTTTGTTTTATTCTGAGATGCTCAAGTGAGTCTAATGTGCAAGCAGCGTAAAAACCCTTGCTCTAGAGGGCAGGTCCTCACTCCTGTGTTTAGCTGGGTTGAAAGAGAGACCTAAGGACAGTGGCATCCCTGGTACACATCCCTGACTGCTTATATCCCATCTGCCAGAGGGGGAGTCTCCCTATGGCAGCTCAAGGCAATCCACAGTGACCCAAGTGTACAGCACTAGCTTTTAACAGGGTGTAGGTGTGAGTGTGGAGATCACATAAAGGAAGGGCTTAGGATGTCTGTTCAAACTGGCATGGCTCCCTAGCATTCTGTCTATAGCTGAGTGGAGTAAAGGATCTCGGCATGTCTCACCGGCCCCAGGAGCTCGTGGCCAGCATCAGAACAGCAGCCAACACCCAACACCTCATAGGAATGAGGCTCGTGGCAGGGTAAACATTTGCCAGGGTTATGGAAATAACATTTATACCAAAATGACAAAGGCCACTGAAACCATGACTCTGAGCAAAAACTGGGCAGTAGGGACAAAGGGAAGATCAAGAGAATTTGACAAGTTCTGGAATCTTACCCATGGGCAGCACACTTCTCTCTTGATCTTTCCTTTTTCTGTACTGCCCAGTTTCTGTACTGCCAAGTTGTCTGTGTTTGTTTCACTTTTCGGGATGGGACTCACCAGAAACAAAACAAAACCCCAAATAGACAACATTGTTGCTTTGCTATGAGACCAATGCCCTTGCCTGAGCTGAATTTATAAGGAGGATGGCCTATTCCTGATATGAGCTCAATCATCACAAGCAGAAGGAAGTGAACTCTAGAGCTACCAAAGCCAATAGCCATAGTGTCCCTTGACAAAGGGAGGAAAGCAGGCAGAAGGGGAGCATACTGGCACTGCTTGACTTCTCACATTGCCCCTGAACTGTGATCATTTTCATTTGGTTGGCAGGGAATTCGGGAAGAGGGACTTATTATTATTTTAACTTGACAGTTGGTTTGGCATATTTTGGAAGAAACACTGGTGAAGATGAGAACTTCTTTGAAATGCAGATGTGCGCATCCAAACCCAACACCCCCGCAACACACGGCAAGCAGGAGTCACCCAGACCTGCAATGTTCAAGATCGATCAGACTCAGAAACTCTTCCATCCCTGTTTTCCCTTTAATGAGTGTTCTTCTCACAAAAAGCTGTAATTAAGCAGAGGAAAGTTGTAAGTCTAGCTGCATCATGAATTAGCAATGAATTCCCCTTCAAAACAGTCTGACTGAGCCATTTTATAATCATTGTTAAAATATATATGGCCGTGACCAGAACCACACAAAGAACAACAGCTGACCAACTGACTAGTTTTCATGACTGCATATTGAATTTCAGAAAGGTGGTGAAGAAAATCAGAGATTTTGCTTTCAGGTTTCATTTTTTATAAACTGTATTGGATGCCCATTCTAGCAAAGGGAAGCTATCCAAACACTCAGAAAGGAACCTTGGCCCAAAGTCCCATTGGGTCAAGTGTTATTTATTTCTAATTGTAGGGAAATAGAGGGTAAATGACTATTACAATCTATTAAGAAGCCACAGGGGAGGCTGGGAAAAGAACAGAGAAAACACAATGGGCTTTGGACAACTGGTCCACCTTGGGTCTCTCACGCCTGTTCTCTGGCCCACAAAATTGTACACATTTTTTTTTCTAATACACTCGGACTATAGGCCCTTACCTCAATTTGTTAAATCAGTCCTGGGTTGTTTAGCAAGTCCATGGGTGTGTCAATAGAAAGGCAGATTTTATGATCTAAACTGTTTTCTGCGGTTTTCTTGGCTTGATTGTGTATGACACAATTCCTCTGACTAGCATTTATGTTTACACCCTCCTTTAAAGCCAGCCCTCCCCTCAGACTCCTCATTTTGTACATCCACGTAGTTGATGATTCTCTGTGTGTTGGGTCTGTGTAAATCTAGCTACTTTCATTTGATATATTTCTAGGATCCCTCCCAGTCTTAGACCATAGGCCTATGCTCAGGAGTTGGGCTTTCCTTCTAATTAGGTCGCAGTTGCTCATTTCCTTGATAGGGGATAGGATCCTGTGAATGCTGTTTGTTGCTACGTCTGACAGAATAATAGGACAGCCACTACGTAAAATTGTCTCCTTTTACCAAGTGTTACCCTGGCTGTCTTTACAAAGTGGCATTGTTTTGAACACTTTCAGGTGTACAGAGTTCCTGTCTTGTCCATCTGGGTTGCAGACGTGTCCCTGTGCAAGAGGTATTAGAAATAGGAGGGAGAGGGATGAGTGGGCCCCAGGAGCCCTGGAAGTTTGTCTGTTTTACAAACAGGATGTTTCCTCCCAACAGAAGCAGGATGGCATTTCAGGACAAAAGAATACACATACCATCTTTTTCTGCACCTTTATCTGAAATTTCACTTTCTATACATAGGCACAGAAAGAAAAAGGCTTTGTGCCATGCCAACTTGGCTTCTCATCCTACCTCTGCCCCCTGAAGCCTTGAGAACTTCAGCTAGTATTTATTCTGTGGACATCAGGGTTTACTCATAAGAGGCTCAGGGATAATGACACCTGTCAACCATATTGGTAGGAGCAGGTGACACAGAGAAGCCCTTATGCGCTCAGGGTAGGCCTTCCACAGACCTACTCACTGCACTCCCACATTGTAGTTTAGGGTATACAGGGAGGGCTTCACAGATGAGGTGATACCATAAATTACAGACTCACCTGGCAGGGTTTGTTGTTTGTTTGTTTTGTTTTTTTTTCTAATTTGAATTACCTTGAGAATAACACTCAATGGTAACAGAAATTATATTTAAATAAATAGGTACCTCTGAGCCCCAGAACTGAAAACTTAGTAGCTAAGGAATACAATGAGAAATTAAGATCACATGTTGCCTTCCAGAATCTTCTACCGGAAGAGGTCAGGTTCCTGACTGACACTGGCGAAAGGTAAGAAAGCATGCAAAACAGAATCAATGAGACTGGAGTCCCAGTGAAAAGCATACACCATTTTTTAAAAAAATATATTTTATTTATTTATTCGAGAGAGAGAGAGAGAGAGAGAGGGAGGCAGAAACACAGGCAGAGGGAGAAGCAGGCTCCATCCAAGGAGCCCGATGTGGGACTCTATCCCGGGACTCCAGGATCACGCCCTGAGCCGAAGGCAGATGCTCAACCACTGAGCCACCGGGCACCCATAGATACACTTGGAAAATGTCAAATTGAAAAGGAAACAGAATTTGCATCGGACCTTATAGTATTCTGGAGCCTAAATATTTGGAGAAGCCTCAGTGGTCAGGAAGAGAGCTCACAGCTTTATATGTAACTCAGTAGCTCCCACCCTTCTTGCCGGAAAACAAACATTTCATTCTTTTTGTTCTTTCTAGTATATTTTGCTCCCCCAGGAGTGGCTGTGGCTGCTTCAAGCAAGATGCACAACAAGAGACAGAGGCTGGATGATTCCTTAGCTTTCCCCAAAGTGAAGTTCCAAAGTGGTAGGTGGCTTCCATCCGTCAGCTGGGCATCCCATCTCCCCGCTCTGCTTGTCTCGCAGATGAAGACCCCGTGCAGTTGAAAAGAGCTTGGGATCCAATTTGTTAACAAGCGCTTTCTTCCAAGACAGGCTGACCAGAATGGAAAAGGATGAAGACTGATCAAGAGGAAGACAAGCAACAGGCACACTGCCTCTGAATGGTGGCCACAGCTGTCCGATGCTTCCAGCAGCAGGTGCCTGCAGAGCCCTTGGACGTCAGCCATTGATCAAGGATCTGAGTGCAGCCACGAAACAGGCAAATCCCCGTCTGCATAGAGCTTCTATTCTTGAGCAGGGAGGCAGAGGAGAAACACGGGAAGAGGAGAAATACAGAGTATGTTTGTTCACGGTAGTTGCCACAGGGGAAACAAACAAGCAAGAGGATGTGCAGTAGCGTGCGGCAGAGCCGGGAACCACCACCCCTGGGAAGGTGGTAGGTACACAAAGACCTGAGCAGGTGAGGGAGCGAGCCAGGCGGAGACTGGGCTGTTGGCGAATAACCTATTGATAAAAGTAAGACCAAGGGCAAGTCATTACAGTAATGCCAGATACGCAGCGGGGTGATGACGCCAAGAATTTTGGCCAAAGGAACTTAAGAATGGGGTTGTTATCACCCACACAGAAGACAGAGCAGAGAGCAGGTTTGAGAGGGAAGGAATGAAGAGTTAGGCTTCGGACACTGTGTTCGTCTCCTAGGACTGCTGCAACATACTACAAACTTCAGAAACTTGCTGTGTCACACCTCTGGAAGCTCCAGTCCACAATCCAGGTGTCAACAGGAACATGCTCTCTCCAAAGGCAATATGGGGTGATCCTTCCCCTAATCTTCCTAGATTTGGGTGGCTGCCAGCAATGCCTGGCACTCCTGGACTTGCAGCTGGACCACTCCCATCCCTGCAAGCGTCTTCATACGGCATCTTCCTGGGTGCCTGTGTCCCCTCTCCTCTTCCTATAAGGACTCTGTCACTCTAGAGCAGGGCTCACCCTAATCCAGGGTGACCTCGTGTCAATTCAATTACATCTGCAAAGACCCAATTTTCAGGTAAGGTCATATTTATAGGTAATGGACTTAGGATTTCAATCTATCATTCTGGGGAACACTACTTAACCCACAAGAGACATGATGTTGGGTAGGGAACACAATATACAAATGTGAAAATTACAGGAGAAATCCAAGTAACAGATATTAATTCAGAGGTCATTCCGACACAGGTAATGATTAAAGCCATGTGATTGCATGAGACCATGAAGGGGGAGACTACAGGGAAAAGAATAGGGCCAAGGGCTGAGCTCTGAACACTAGCATTTGGCATCAGCGTGCTGAGGATCCAGCAGGGAAGAATGAGGAGCCACTGTCCGGAAGAGACAGACAGCCGGGAAAGAGGGGGCCCTGGGACCCAAGCAAAGAAAGTGGGGTAAGGAGGAGAGAGTAGCAGGGCAATGAACAAGGTGTTCAGGAAAAGAGGGAGAAAGAAGGAGATGGTAGCCAGGGAATAGGATTCATGCACAGAGCCAGCGCTTAACACATCCTGGGGAATGAATGAATGAATGGAGCGTGAATGAAGGAGCCTCACCCTCTGCGGTGCAGAGTCTGTAACTCATCTGTGACCAAACACATGGAAAGTGCCCTCCTCACACATGGCTTTGTTGCAACCTTGCTTCCCTCACTCCCCTCTGGCCTCCCCACCCCTGCCTCCCGGCCTCCCTCCGGGGGACCTTTGTGATTCCATTGGGCTGCTGGTGCAATGATGAATCAGAAACTCCCTTCAGCCAGCCCAAATGAAAAATAAAGAAGAAATCCAGCTTAGGTAACAGGCGTGGGTCCAAGAGGCTCAAGAACAAGGCAAGAAGAATCCTAGTCACTGATCCACAGTGTTTGGCCTAAAACACATCACGGACGTCCCAGGTGGAGTCAGCTCAAAGCAACCAGAAGCAACCAGGACAGTGGGGAGAAGGCAGGAGATGGGAGTGTCACACACGACCTCACCAGAGACTAATCTGATGTCTGCAGAGGACAGGCCTTCTGTGTCCAGCTTTGTGGCAGCGGCAATCAAGTGGGGCAGTCAAAGGATCACTGTTTAAACCAACAAGATTTCTAAAAAGTTGTGGAGAGGGACACCTGGGTGGCTCAGTGGTTGAGCAACTGCCTTTGATTCAGGTCATGATCCTGGGGTCCTGGGATCGAGTCCCACATCGGGCTCCCTGCATGGAGCCTGCTCCTCTCTCTGCCTGTGTCTCTGCCTCTCTCTGTGTGTCTCTCATGAATAAATAAATAAATTCTTAAATAAAAATAAAAGGCTGCAGAGGGTAAATCAAAAGCAGGTTTTTTACTGTAGCTGTACTGAGGTAAAACTGACACATAAAATCGTAAGATATTTAAAGTGCACAGTTTTCCTGGCGTTTGCCCTATTATACAGTAGAATTGGAAACCATGAAACAAAGCCAACAAGAGGATGATGCAAGAGGAGCTGAAGCAGCAGTTCTTAAGCATTCTCATGCTACAAAAAATAACTTTTTATTAGTCAAGGTAATATTGCGTTACATTTAAAAAAAAAGATAATATGTTTAAACGCTGTGTTTGTGGGAGCCATCTATTTGTCATAAAATATGTGAAAACAGGCAGATATACATTCCTGGGTAAATATACCAGCATTCTCATGCCTGTACGAACGAAACTATAGGTAATTATCCTTCAACACTTTGGTGATACACCTCAGCATTTAATAACCAAAAAACATGTCTACTGTTCTTATGAATTCTTCATTTCAATGCAAAGTGGATTACAGCTTTGAAAAAGTAACTTGGAAGTGTATTTGCTCGAAGGGTTGACTTTGGGGAGCAGGGAAACATGCTTCTCTGCTTAAATCCTTTTAGTCAATAATTCAGAACTGGCTATGGGGGAATAAAAGCCTGTTAAACTTGGCCTCCATGCAAGAAGAGTCTCCTGAGCAAAGGGTGCTTTCTTAAGTCACAGCTGCTTCCGAACTGCCAGGTGGCAGCTACAGACTTTTCTGAAAATTGCCTCCAGATAAAAAATTAAACTCTCTCCATTTCTGCTCCAGGGTTTTGCCTCCCAAGCCATCCCTGGCCAACTACAAGATAACTGCACCTCTGCTACCGTGGACACCTGCTGTCGCCAGCAGCCGGAGAGGCACCGGGCTCACACTTGTACCAGAAGGACCGGTGTGTTCATCACTCCTGGTTAACTGCGAGTGAACGCAGGGTGTGGAGCTGGTGCAAGGGCTTCCCTTGAATGAGGAGCTGGAGGTCCTTCCTTCTCTTAGCTCCCCTCTAGCGCCTTCCCCATGCCCTCTCTGGGGCCCCATCAGTGTCATCTTGCCACTGTGGTCAAATTCGGAAGCATGCCATCTTGTCACCCTCTGCAAGGTGGGCAGATCCCAAGTCCTATTTTGTCTTGTATCCTCTCATTCTTCCCAGTGAGGTCACCGACCGCGTATCAGCCTCCTCTTGTTAATAAGAAATACTTCTCATAGCATGATACCACTGAGGGTGAAAAGAAAATAACCCTCAAACCTGTCAGTGGGAAAAGACAGGAAAACAGAGTGAAATAGAGAACTACATGCTGTAGTATAATCCTTGAGGTTTTGTCCTTGACAAAGGGCTTGCCCAATTCTTAAGCTTCTCATCAATCCAAGAGGAGGCTTCAGCTGGAATGGATCCCATCCAGTGCCAGGGATCTTTGGTGCAGTAGTTGACTACTTGGGGGTTCTGTCCTCAACCAACGGTTGTTAAATATGCCGTTTGTTCTTCCCCTAGTGCCTCTTTCCCTTCCCCTCTGCACTGTGTTGAACCATAGTAATCTTCAGCAGCCTAAACACACAAAATGAAATAATCCATGGTAGCAAATTAGGGACAGAGAGGAGGACAAACTGTAGAAATGTCTTCTAAAACAGAGCACAAGAGGGGTGCCCAGGTGGCTCATTCAGTTGGATGGCAGACACTTGATCTCAGCTCAGGTCTTAATCTCAGGGCTGTGGGGTCAAGCGCCATGTTGGGCTCCACACTGGTCATGGAGCCTTCTTAAATTAAAAAAAAATGCATCATGAGAAGCATATCACACACTAAAAGACAGATCCTGGAGGGTTACAAAGGCAACACAGTAGAGGAAGGAGACTAAAACTCAATGAGCTCGAGACTTTCTAGGAGTGACTCATGTATCCGAGATGACCCTAGAAATCCTTCTAGAAAATACTGGGTAGGTCCACGGTCCTTACCTTTAGATTTCAGTCTAAAATCTGCCACTGACATCGACTTCCTCTCTCCCTGTTATACATCCACAAGGATTTTTGAACTCAACTTCGAGTAGCATACAGAACTCATCCCTGCACAGGCGACTTTGCTGTTTCATTTATAAAGACCAGATCTAGGGACTGTGTTATAACCAAAAAAGTCCCTTTTTTCCACATTCATATATAAAACTCAGTAAGATCAGACCTGAGAGAAAAGACAGGAAAAGACAGGGGGTCTTTAACCAATTGACTAGGCTCAGTGAGGCAATGCTTGGCTCTGTAGGTCCCCTCTTGCTTGGGGAGACTCAGGACAGGGGCCCTACTGCTGCTGCCTGTGGCTCAGGAGCCCTCACTCTGCGATGCTGCTGTGGCCTCCATCCTGTTTCCATTTCAGGCAGAGCAAACATGTGTAAATACTTTATTAAAATTAAAAAAAACTCATGAAGTGAAAGCTGTTCCCCTCTGATTGATTTTTCAAAAGCTCCCTAGCCTGCTCCTGCTACAGATGTTTGCAAAATGATTGGATGCAAAGTGGGCTTAATTCATAAAAGCAATAAAATGTTGCTTATTGACTGAACAGATGAACTAGCTGAGGGGGGATAATTTGGAGTGTTCTTATTGGAAATGCTCTGAAGAAATGTAATGATAGTGGAGAGACAGAGTCTTATTAGCTGTGGTAAATATATTTTCCTGCAGAATGCTTGGGAAATTTTGGAAATAACTAGAAAATAACTCTCAGATTTTCAGTTATACTGGGTTTTTGATTAAACATGTTAACATTCTGCTTCATAAATCCATAAAATCCTTGACATGGTGAAATGAGGACAAGCCTAGTGCTGGGAGTCAGGACATCTAGGTTCTGGCTGTAGTTTTGTCACCAACTCTATCATAGTTCTCTTCATGCTGGAAAGACAAAGTTGGGTATGCATGGTGTCCTCCTCCAAGAAGCACAGAGGCCAGTGACACAGTTTGGATGGTCAAAGAGTCCCAAACAGTGCAGGAAAGCACACTAGAAACCATTGAGGAGTGGGGCGGGGTCAGCTGCAGTGCCTAAGACCCATGCCCCTGCTGCAGCAAAGTAGCTCTGCTTCTTTCCTTCTTCCTGTCACATAGAACCACAGAGTAAGACATCACCTGCCAAAAGAATGTGTTGCTTACAAGTTTGGGGGAAGTAGTAGTTGCATGATAAGTGATGCCCATCCTACCCATCAGGGAAGAGTACCTTGAAAAGTAAGGAACCAGTGGTAGGCATGCAATTCCTTGTATTATTATTATCTGAATCATGAAGAGGTGGGTGTTGCTTTCTCAGTTGCCATCCTCTTAGCTCTAATTCACTCATCTTCTTGGATTCATCAGTATTATTTTATTTTAGCTCCTTATTTTAAAATAAGTTAAATTTCACTTAGAGGTCCATGAATAAGAATGAGCCCATGCAGTGAATTTTACTCAGAAGAGAAATGTCAGGGGCGTTGGTGAAATGAAGAGTAAGACACAAGTGATGCCCATAGACTGGAGGTAAGCTCTGGTAGCAGTAAAAGGTTATGTTTGGAGGTCCATGGCCTGGGATACCTTCAGCCTCACCCTATGACACGCTTCCTCCATGGACTCCAGGAATTGGGTCCAAAAAACCTACATATACTTTGCTTACAGTGTCAGATATGAGACCTAGCAAAGCAGGAACAAATGTTGGCATCTTTGAAGAAGACATCATCTGCTGGTAACAATATAGGCTCTACCAATGAGATGTGCTGTCTCTTCTGCTGTCCATTTGCTATCATTGCCTGTGGTCCCCAATACCCAAGAGTTATCACACCAGGGGAAGTAGTATAATGTTTTAATCCAAAAACATTACCAGTGTTGGGTCCTAGAGTAGTTTTTTTTCTTATTTTTATGGTTACAATATAGTGTTGGCATCAAGGAGGTAATGAAACTATTTAAACAAAAAATTAATTACTTCAAAATGCCGAGAGAAGAATGTGTATATAGTCATCATGGATAATTTCCTATATTTTATTACATATTTATGTTAGCTCTGAGTTCCTAGTGTCAGACACATGTTAGGTATTTGAAACATATTTATAATGAATAACTTATTGCATATACATAATTGAGTTTTTAGTGCCAAACTCCATTATCGTGGGCTGGCAGGAAAGTCTCTTCTAGTTCTTCTTGCAGACTTCCACCTGCCCTCCCAGAAGGTAGTGCATAGTCCCTGGCCCATAAGAGGTTATTTGTCCATGAAAGTACTGTTGAAATGTTCAACAGTACTTTGTCTGACCATATTGTCTATGTCAACATGGTCACTAGGTGAATAGCTCTTTGAAAATCTTTTGGAAGCTTCAGAACTTCTGTAGATCTGGTCCCACCTGTTTATGACTTTATGCCTGGAGGACCATTCCTCCCTGGACTCTCCCAGCCTCCCTGGAGCACTACCATAGAAGAGCTCTGAGCCCTACCCCAAAGAGGGTGAAAGGCATCACTCTTTGCCTGAACTGGGGGAATTATTACATACTTACCTTTTGGTTGCCTGCTTGCTTTGTCATCTATGTACCTATCTATATATCTACTTGTCATCTATCTATCTAACTATCATATTTCTGGGAAACCCTTCTCTCTTCTCCTGCTTCAAGTCTCATGGCTTATTTCTACATGATCAGTCTTCCTCCATGACCTTAAGTAGTTGGAAAGTAACGCCAGAAGAACTAGCAGGTTATCTCTGTTTTCCCTCATGCAGTGCAAAACCCTGTTATTTCCAAGTGGATGATTATAAAGTGCAAAGTAAGTGAAGAGAAACATTCTCCAACATGCAAATATCTATATTTCTATTGAAAAAAGAAATGAACCAACAGTGAAACCCGCTAAGAAATGTTGACTCATTCAGGGTCACTAACCTAATGGTGGAGCTGAACTTCATATCCGCATATGGGTAGTGCATTTGGGTTTGTTATTTTGTTTCATTTTGCCACAATTATCAGAGTATAGCATAATGCTTATGAAGCACAGTTTTAGAATTAAAATTTCAGCTGCACCATTTATTAATAGTACGAATGGGTAAGTTACACAAATGTTTTGTGGTCTGGTCTCCTCTTTTGTACATGAGATAAGATTACCTACCCATAAGGAGTTCAAATGAGATAAAAAGTTCTTACTGCATGGTACTTGTCATATAGTAAGCTCTTAATTAATGTTAGCTATAGTCATTACATTAAAGCTTCCCAATAAAACAAAGGATTTCACATCTCATGATATGTTTTACATATAGTTGGAAAGTGACAAACCTGAATTTACAATAAGGGGCATGTATTGGTCAAGTGTGTTCAAGGTTTTGGTATTGGAAGTAATATGAAAAGGCATAAGACTTTCTCTGCCACCTTCAGAACATCTAACACAGGCAAGACACTTGACATTCAAGTCTATTCTCAACAGAGCCAAGGACAGATGTTGGCTGATGCAATAGGCTATCATTTGATAAATAAAGGGGAGAATATTTATAGATGTGGTACATAGCATTGAATTCCACCAGAAGAGAGAAAAATAATTAGTGAAACAAGACCAGATACCAAGATGGATGGGTAGAAAAATGAAAGCAATCTAGATTGGAGGGATAAAAGAGAAAAAGAAAGAAAAAAGAAGCTTTTTTTCCTTGGAATTACCGAATTGAAATTTCTGAGTACTGACCCCACAGCAACTATCATTAAGTAGCGGTGGTTCTTGATGTATAAAACATAGGCAAGTCACAGAGTGACAGTCCTCCAGGAGGTAAATTGACCCTAAATACTTAACATTTCCTAAATATTTTACAGTGAATTCTCTATGAGGCATGGGAAGATTATTGGATGTAAGAGTCTCAGAATATCTTATCCCATCCAATGTGGGCCTGTGTGTGTTTGTATATTCATACTTCACAAGACAACTTTCCTTAAGTGGTTTTCATATTGTTAGACCCAAGTTACCTGGAATCCGGATAGAATAAGGACATCCACTTAAATGGATAATGGAAATGGTATTGGATTGCATTGGGATAATTTATTTCTAATTCTATCTCTAGGTACAACAGAACCAATTACACAATTTTGGGCAAAGCAGTGAGTACCACAGAGCCTGTTTCCTCCCAATTGAAAGAGTAGGACTGCACCATCTCTAATGTGCTTCCTGGTGGCTTTTCTTATGGATAATTCAGCAATATGGATGATACTGGTTCACTCCCGACTTCATTGATCTTCCAGATTATCCATGACCTTCATAGAACTGTCTTTGAAAGAACTGGTATTTACTTTTAAAGGAGAGAGACAGAGAGTGCCGTGATTCATGTCTGAGGAGAGCCTTTTACTTGCCTCCAGATTCCTTTGAAGTTGATCACAGATACGAGGGGAGTCACAGCTCTGAAATTGGGCATTAGTCACAGCCCAGAGAGTAAATGACAGCTCCCTTGATTCTCTTCACCAATTTTAAATGAGTGAAATGAGGAGAGATGGGTGTGTTCAAGTCTCTTTTGAAAGTGTTGTGCTGAATTTCATATTGTGGAGAAGTTTCCCTCAGGTCAAGCACCCTTCTGTTAAATTTCACATGGATATGCTTTTTAAACTATGAATATTCATTTGATTAATATTTCTAGAGCCATGAGTTAAAAAAAAAAGTCTATTCAGACACAACAGCCTGAAAACATTAGGAGATGGACATATTATTAGATCTGAATGGTCTACCGACAGAGCTCCTCTATTATCTGCCTCATGTAGGAGACAAGAAAGAAAAAGAGAAAATCAGAAAATCAGAGGTCAGCTTTCCAAAATGCAGTTACCAGCCTTTCAAACACTGCAGTTAGCAGGAGAACAAAGCAGAAGGAATAATACACTTTCTTTGAATGAAGGTGCGTGGAAGGTGAATTTAAGAATATCCTTGACTCTGAAAGAATAAATTATTTTCAAAAGCGTGCACTGAGGCAACTTTTCCCAGTTGTAACTATTGGGGAAATACATTTATATAATCATTTTAAGTGCTATTCGGAGATAGATATAGAGAAAGGGAGGGGATGGAGGGATGTACAAATAACAGAAAGACGGGGAGGGGAGGGAGAGATTGAATGTCAAAGACAGAGAAGGGCATGGGCTTTGCTGCTGTGATCATTCTTTATCTAGAAATATATACTAAGACTGAGGTTTTTATATATGTGAGTACAAATATTACATACTCATATAGGTATGCATATGTAAATATACATAGAATTATATATGTATATATGTGTATATACATATATATACTGCATATAGGATAGAAATCTTTCAAATATCATTGTATTTCATCCACTTACATTTATAATGGAAGTATGTGTGTGTGTGTGTTTCAGATAATTGATTATCTTATCAGAATAGGAACATTAAACTATAATTAACAAATTACCAAAGGTTCAGTGTGGAGTAGCTCCAGAATGAAAAACCCCAGGGAGCCAAATCTTGGAGGAAAGACCCACACTTGTGACTTTTACTTCTAGGACCCTGCCAGGTTTTCAGGGTGAATATGATCTGAGAAAAAATTTGCTCATGATCCAGCAGAGAGAGGGGGAAAATAACCATTTTGAAATATAGCCAGAGTGTTCTTTCTTCTTAACAAAGGACCTCCCTCAAAAGACATGATTTTACCAGAGCCTGAATAGTCTGGGGAAAGATAAAGCCAGTTTCAGGGCCCCTAGCCTCCCTGTCTCACCTGATGGGGGAAAAAATCGAGGAGTTCATGTTGAGGTCACAGCCCAGGCACATGGGCTCACATAGACTGATATCTAATCATAAGATATAATCATACAGTCTGGTTCACAGCCCCTTGTACCTTACATCATTAGACATCTATAAAATAATAGGATTACAGCTAAAAGAACTGCAAAGCTCAAATCCTATTTAAGAAAGATTCTCTAGAGAAACCCAGAGAGCAGGAGAGACAAAAAGAGAGACACCACAGAAAATGTTAGCCTCTGGGATGCCTGGGTGGCTCAGTGGTTGAGCGTCTGCCTTCAGCTCAGGTCATGACCATGGGGTCCCGGGATCAAGGCCTGCATCAGACTCTCCACAGGGAGCCTGCTTCTCCCTCTGCCTGTGTCTCTGCCTCTCTCTGTGTGTATCTCATGAATAAATAAATAAACTCTTTCAAAGAAAATAAAAGAAAATGTTAGCTTCTAACACCTACAGCTGCAGTGAGTAGTAGATCCAGCCCAACTCTTAGCCAGATGGACATGAAACCTCACATTGAAGGCCTAACCCCGCAGTATCTTTCACGCAATATATCATATACCAGCTTTCAACAACAAAAAAAAAATATAAGGCATGCTAAAAGGCAAACAAACAAAACAAAACAAAAACAAAAGTTTGAAGATGCAAATCAAGCAACAAAATAGATTATATTTGACAAAGTTTTTAAAATATCAGAGTAAGAATTTAAATTAACCATTATTGATATGCTAAGGGCCCAGGCATACAACATTCAAACTGCAGAAAATCAAAGACAAGGAGAAAAAGTCTAGAGAGAAGCCAGATAGGGGAAAAATAAGAATTGCATTAGACTTTTTTTTTTTTTCAGAAACCATGCAAGCAAGAAGAGAATAGAGTGAAATAATGTCTTGAAAGAAGAGAACCACCAATTTAGAATTATTTATCGAGTGAAATTACTCTTCCAAAATAGAATGAGAAATAAAGGCTTTCTTGAACATATGTGGAAGGACTCTTTGACCAGAAGACCTGCCTTGCATGAAATGTTGAAAGAATTTCGTTAGAGACAAGGAAAATGATATATGTCAGAAACACAGATTTGCATAAGGAAAGGAAGAGCGTTTGAGAAAAAGTAGATGAAGGTAAACTAAAATTTTTCAATTTTCTTATTTTTAATGTACATAACAGATAACTGCTTGCCCAAATTACTGACAGCAACATGTTTGGTGATTATAGCTTGTGAATAAGTCAAATGAATGACCACATGCTACAAGGGTGGAGGGAGGACCTGGGAAGGATCTGTTAGAAGACATCTGCACTATATCCATGAAGTGGTAAAGTGTTGTTTGAAAGTGGGCATAGATTAGTTGTAAAGATATACTGCAAACACTAGGGTAACCACTACTTTTAAAAAAATCTTTATTTAAATCCAATGTAGTTGACATAAACTGTATTTCAGTTTCAGGGGTAGAATTTAGTGATTCATCAGTTGCATATAACACCCAGTGCTCATTACATGAAGTGCTCTCCTTAATGCCCATCACCCATTTTTTGGAAGAAGTGAATCTGAAGTCTTGATTTCCCCTTTCTAGGCATTTGTGGAAGTCAGACGAGATTGGGCGTGTTCAGGGTGGTATGGCCATAGACATCATTTGTGGAAGTCAGAAATGTCACAAGGCCAGCAGCTAAGAAGCCATAAAGAAAACCACTGAAATGCAGAATGGAGGGTTCAGTTGTCTGCTATGCGGAGTAGAAACTGGATATCAGAACCAGATAAGAAGGAAGGTACCTGCATAAGCAAGCGCTCCAGTCTCACAGCTGGGATGCTCAGGTGGCTGTATTCTAAAACTGAACACTTCAATACTGTAAATCAGATGTCAGTTGGCAAGGACACCTTCCCTGACGGAACATTATTTGGCTCCTCTGAGCCTTCTTCTCCTCTAGACCTCGACCCTGGCTGCTATCCTGGGCCTCCAGCCCCATTTCAGCAAGAATCTTGGCATACCAATTTAATGAGAACGCCCCACTCTTGATATCTAATTAAGCTCCTCTTAATAATTTTCCAACCACTGATTTCTGCCCGTTGGGTATAAATCCCCAGGTGCCCTTGCTGCATTTGTATTTGGAGCTGAGCTCAGATTGATACTCAAATCTCTCTCCCTACTGTGGTAGCTTGCCTGACATCTGCCTTCCTATCTTTAACCAATGTCCAGCCCAGTTTCTCTTTAACACAGTGGATGGTAGATGTGCTTCCAGCATATTCAACACAACAGAAAAAAGATAAATGAGCCACAAGATAGGTCAGAAGAAAATATCTAGGCTGAGGCTTGTAGAATGAAAAGAATAGGAAACACAGAGCAAAACATAAAAGATAGATGGGGTAAAGTATACTTTATATGAAGTTGAGGTCCCAGGAAGGTTGTTTAGAAAGAATGGGACAGAGGACGTATTTGAATGCATAACCTGAAAGAATTCTCCTAAACCAGTCAGGTTTGAGTTTAGGTTAAGATTCAAGAAGTGCTATGAACCATGAACGGACATTAAAAACTGTCCACAAACTTATCATAATAAAATTGCTAAAGGCAAAGAAAATTTAGAAAACATCCAGAAAAATGAACATATGAAAATTAAAAAAGATAGGGAGGCAAGCCAGGAAATAGACTCTTAATCCTAGAGAACACAGTGAAGGTTGCTGGAGGGGTGGTGGGTGGGGAATGGGTGAAACAGGTGATGGGGATTCAGAAGCCACTTGTGATGAGTACTGTCTTGTATGTAAGTGATGAATCACTAAATTCTACACCTGTAACTAATATTACACTGCATGTTGACCAACTGGAATTTAAATAAAAACTTAAAAAAAATCACCGTCAGAGAAATAATTACCCTGATACCTAGCCGCACAAAAGAACTGACAAAACCCACAAGATAGTATGTCATCTTTAAAGTGGTGAAAGAAAGAAGCTAACACAGAATTCCATAGAATTCAATACCCAGCAAAAATACCCTTGAAACACGAAATTAAACAGAGATATTTCTAGCTGAACAAAAACTCAGAGAATTTTTTGCCAGTTGGCATTCACTAAAGAAATTACTTAAGATAATTTTTCAAGAAGTAAGAAAAAAAATCCCAGATGGAAACATGGGAATGCCAGAAGGAATGAGGAGTAAAAAATAGTAAATATGTAATTAAATATAAATATATATGAACTATGCAAAGCATGAATATTAAAGCCTCATGGAGCTTAAAATACGTGTAGAATTCAAATATATAGAAAAAAGCCCCACAAACATCTAGAGAGTATAAGTGGTTATAAAGGCATTAAGTGGAAAATGCAAAAAGTTCTATTGTATGCCAGGCAATAATAAGTCAAAAAGAACATTAAAAAGATCAATCTAAGATACAAAAAAAAAATAAAACAAAACAAAATTATGTTATAAAAATAGCATAAGTGTGTTAACAAACAAGGTAATAGATATGAAAATGTAGTAATGAGATGTCTCTACAAAAGAAGTAAACAAAAGAGAAAATGTATATTATAAAATATAAAATATATTTACATAGAACGTGAGATAAAAAATGTAGTAATAAATTTCCATTAAAAGAGGACAAGAAAGGAGAAAAAATTGTAAATACACAAGCAGTAACCAATGGAGACAATCAACAAAGTATACTATTGCTTCATGGAAACATAAAGACTGAGTAATACTGGTAAAGAGGCGAAAAGAAGACACCATTTACAAGGAAGGAAACAGTGATATTACTACAGATCCTACAGAAGTTAAAATGATGAGAAATATTAAAATGACTCTACGCCAAAAAAAATGAGAATGGAAATAAAATGGACAAATTCTTTGAAGGAAGGAAAAAATACCTTACCAAAATGGCATAAGAAGAAATAAAAAAAAAAATCTGAATATATTTATATTTATTAAGACAATGCCATATACTACTGCACCAAAAAATCTTAATGTGTGGGGGTAAATTTTTAAACAGACATACAAAACTACTTTACTGAAAGATGAGAAACATTGTTGGAAGAATTAAAAACAGCCAAACTTAATGCAGAGATATGTCATGCTCAGAAATTAGAAAACTCAGTATTTTTAAGCAAACTATTTTCCCCAAACTGATCTATAGATTTAAAATTCTAAGACAGTTTACTGTGGAAATTGATAAGCTGATTTTAAACTATACATGGAAATACAAAAAAAAAAATAAAATACACAAAATTTTCTCCAATAAGAACAAAGTTAAGGGATGCACAAGGCTTGACCTCAAGCCTTACTACAGAGGACAGTCACTGGTCTTTGGACACAGAAATAGATGATTAGCATAGAACTGAGGTCAGAAATAGACTCATGCATATTCAACTGATTTTTCAGTAAGGTCCCAGGGCATCTCAACAGACAGACTCCTTTGAAAACTGGTACTTAATTAACTAAGTAAAACATGGGGGTACTAAATACCGAACTCCTAACTCAGATATTTCACAACACTTGAGATGCATCATGGACCTAAACTTAAAAGTTCTCTCCAAAGTCACAGCAGGGTAGCTTTTCAAACTTCAGATAAGTAAGAATTTTTTAGAAAGAAAGAGCCCCCAAATACTGTAACCATAAAAGAAACAGGGTAAATGGGAAACTAATGATAATTTAAAATGTCCACTTCTCAAAGGCTACAATTAAGAAAATGGAAAGGCCAGCCACAAACTGGGGGAAAACATTTTCAGTGCACATATCTGATCGTGGAGTGAAGGAAGTATTCTGTGTAGTACTGGGATCCACAGACACATGCATCTACACATTTGCCAAAACCCATACAGCTAAAGCAAAGCAAGCAAACAAACAAAAACCCTGTACCTGTACCTGTCTCCAAGTCAACTCTAATGTATGCACACTGAAAACTAAAAATTAAACCAGATTGCCAAGGATCCCAGGATGGAAGGACAAATGAATCTAAGTATAATGAAAGAATGACATAATCCTGCTGAAGGGGGAAGGAGTGAAGGACTTGACCAAAGTTTGCTTGGACAATGGTGTTTTTATCTGGAAACGGTAGGACTAAAGACAAAAAAGACTATACTCTAGTTGTGTATTTGCTTCTCACGGCGGTGTGGGTTTATAAGTATTAAAATACTTTATGTGTATCATGGTGTTCAACAAATAAGAAATGGATGGCGGATGGCTGGAGCCAAGTCTCTTATTGCTAGAAAAGGAAATTATAGGTAAGCAAGAAGGCAAGGCTGCAGTGAACCCCCTTGAGAGTCATTGGTATGAGCTCATGTGTGTATACATGTGTGTGTGTGTGTGAACACACATACACACACATACATACATACAGATGGGTGCAGAGATGGTACATACGCATGTGCTGGTTACTACACACACAGGCCATCTCGCCCTGTCCACTGAGACAGCCTTGACACTTGGTACCAACATCCAGGGGGCTTGGTGTCTAAATATCATTCTTCTAGAAATGAAACCATCTGACTTGAGAACAGTGACAGGGAGTGTACAAGATGAGCTCGGGGCATCTCTTCATTCCAGAAACTATGGAAGTGTTGACAAAAACTGAAAGGAAAGGGATATAATCAAAAGGACGTGACCAATCTGCGAGAGCTACCCACAGCCAAAGTTGGGACAACTGGAACAACAAAAAAAGTAATGTAGTTTGAATTATAATCCACAGGATAAAATAAGTCTGTAGTCATACAAATAAATTGTTGAATAGACCAATAAATGAAGAAGAGGCAAGTCTTCCTTACAGAAAAAAAATGTCAAACAGCATATATAGATACCCTCCTCTATCGCAGGTCCAGCTTAATCCATCTTCCACCCCTTGAGAGCGATCTGAATTTAGTGACTTACTCACGGGAACAGAGTAGAGGGAAAAGTAATAATATCTCACTGGAGGAACCTGGCCAACACTCCCTAAGTAAGGGAGCAGGTAAATATGCCATCGATGCTATGCAGAGGCCAGGTACCCACAGGAGGTGGTAAGAGGGACACTTCACCCCTGTGGTATTCTGTCCAAAAACTCCTAACCAAGTCTAATTAGGAGGAGATACATCCACACTCTGCAAAGTACCTGATCAAGACTCTAAAACTGTCAAGGTCACCTAAAACAAGGACAATGTGAAGCAGTTGCAGACTGGAGGAAGCCAAGGAGACGTGACAGCTGAATGCAGTGTGGCATCCTGGATTGCATCTGGGGACAGGAAGTGGACAGTAATTAAGCACTAGGAAGATCCCAATGAAGGATGAATTTTGTTGACTAGTGAGTTACTGATATTGACAAAGTAATCCGGGGTATGTTAGTAAGAAGGTGACATTAAGGAAAGTTATACCAGATGAGGGGCATGGGGGCAATCTCTGGGCTACTCTTGTAAATCTGTAAATCAGAAATCCAATAGAAAGTTTACTTTAAAAAAATCTTATTGTGCAGTGTTCAGCCCAGCATAGGGATTGAATAAATATTGTTGAATGAAAGGATTATAGATGTGCACGGCTTAATGCATCTGGAACACAGTAAATAATCGCTAATATAATAGTTTAACAATTACAAAATATTAATAAATTGTCCTCAATTAGGAATCACACTTGGGTCTTTATAGTAAAGACTTTCAAGATATAATCCCAAACTGCTTTTAGCAAAGCTTTCTAGGTCTTCAGTGTGTGGATCATACACAAATTTCTTTCCATAACAATTCTCTTAGATCTGCTCTTTTATTTTTTTTTAAAGATTTATTTACTTATGATAGACATAGAGAGAGAGAGAGAGAGAGAGAGAGAGAGAGAGGCAGAGACACAGGAGGAGGGAGAAGCAGGCTCCATGCCAGGAGCCTGACATGGGACTCGATCCCGGGACTCCAGGATCGCGCCCTGGGCCAAAGGCAGGCGCCAAACCGCTGAGCCACCGAGGGATCCCCAGATCTGCTCTTTTAAAGCCCAGATCTAACATCTCTAAATAAGAAGTATACAGCATAAAATTCAAGGCCACCTTTATAATAATACATTTTAGATTCCCAGGAATAAAGAGAAAGCTGATACTCTCATCAAATTCCTCTTTGCCACTTGTGCTAAAAATTAATTTCGGGTTAATGTTTATTTTCTAAGCTGTACTTTTTTTTATGTTGTCATGGGCAGTTTAAAAAATTATTAAACTTTATTCTTCTCAGTATTCCATTCTGCATTGGGACAAATGCAAGCTGAGCTTTAGGATTATTCCCTGAAGTTCTAGTGTTCTTATGGGTTAAGTCAAAGGAACGCCCAAGCTCAACTGAAACTGCTGTGTTATATCATATTAGAAACTCGCCTTTAAAAAAAAGAATGTGAAAAACTGATGGCATTTTAAAATGCATTTGTTCCCGTTCTTTTCAACTCTGTGCTTCAGAGGAAGCCTCTGTAAACATACTGCCAGGGTGAAGGATATCTTGTTTCTTAGCTGCAATACAATTTCACAGAACGTGGAAATGAGAGACAGAGAGAAGTGTTAAATCATCGTGTCCGCTCCCTGCCGGCACGGGATTGCTCCCTGCAGTACATTTTCCATTGCTTTGTCGATTCTGAAATGACTCAAGCAAGGAGGTTTCCATCACTTCCCTCGGGAGACTTTTCAATGGTTTAATGGCCCTCACTGTTAAGATTGCTTTAATTTTCATTTGCTCAATTTTCCCTTGCTTAATTTTATTCTGTCTTCCTCAGTTACACTCCCGTGGATGTGCTCTCCCCTCCCCAACACTTAGAGCGAGTTATCATCCGTTAGTCATCGAAGGCATGAATTCAGTTCTTTCATTCCCAGTCTCCCCCAGTTTTTTTCATTGACTTTCCACAGAGACGTTGAATTTGTTGTCAGTCAACACCAGATCAATTTAAACAGAATATAACTAAATGAGTAGTATTCCATTTATTCCAGAACTCTATAACGTGTGTCTAACATATCCTTGGACAAACGGTAAACCCCTCTGTGATCTAACACCTACTTAGTCCAACAGCGTGCAAAGAGAAGTACACCCCTGCATTCCATGGATTTAAACCCTAAATCCAAACATGTCCCTGATAGGACAGAAGAGAAATAGACCGCTTCCAGACAGCAAACTGACCTGATTAGGGATGGACCAATTTTTTTCACCATAAAAATGCTTCCATCCTATCCTAGGAGATTTGAAAAATTATAACGAAATAAGTTATAAATTATTTTAAATGAAATATATCTGGCAACTATTACCAAGATGCATTTCAATAATTTTTAGAAGTTTATTTTTTGATATTAGAAATTTTAAAAGGAAAAATCTGATAAAACTGACACATTCATACCATGAGAATTTGGGTCCTTATCTTTAGTTCTGTGGAAAGAAGCACAGGATCAGAGAAAGAGACCTAGGAGCATTTAGCTTGAAGGAACAGAAGCCTGAGGAACCCTCAATCTCCTGTCCACTGGTATGAACTGAGCACTTGTGCTCCACTCCCCCCACATTGATATACTAAACCCTAAAGTGATGATATTAGGAGGTGAGGTCTTTGGAAAGTGATTAGGCCATAATAATGGAATCTTCATGAATGGGATCAGTGCCCTTATAAAAGCTGCCCAAGACAGATTCCTCCTGCTTCTGCTGTGTGAGGACACAGTGAGTGGATGGTTGTCTATGAACCAGGCAGCAGGCTCTCACCAGACACCAAATCTGCCAGCATTTTCATATTGGACTTCCAGTCACCAGATCAATGAAAAATAAGTGTTTCTTGTTTATACACCACCTAATTTGTGGTATTTAGTTATAGCAGCCTGAGCTAAGACACCCCTCTTCCACCCGTCAATGCTCAAAGTTGCTAGAAATATTCTTGAGTGTGTCTGTGTGTGTGTGTGCATGTGCGTGCACATCTGTGGGGGGGGGATCATTTGCAATGGGGAACAATTTCTGAGTAAGCATATCTGTTCAATTGCCCAAAGATAGATCAGAAGATTGGGACCTAAATCTCTAATGCTCTGACAATTGTTATTATGTATTTCTGCATTCTAAAAATATATTCCATTTCTTTCCTAATTACATATTTATAGTTTTGTAATTTTTTCTCAACAAAGACCACCCAAGTTTTAGAGAATGTCACTGTGAGTCCATCTTTGTTGGGCTAATGCTGCTGTAGCTTCCCCAAAACCACAGCATGAGCCAAGCAGAAGATTCTAAACAGTGACCCGAGATGAGGGCAGGTAGTATGCTCTATTTCTCTCCCTCTGCCAAGTGATCGAACACAGGGAATCCCAAAGGTACATATTAAGAATCTAGTGACAAAGTCAGTTCCTCCAGGGTTGGAGGGACAGTTTTTTTTTTTTTTTTATCCCCTAAACCTTACAGGCTTTGATAAATCCTATATATTTAAGCTTAAAAATCAAAACCTTAGGGGCAGACCCGGTGGCCCAGTGGTTTAGCACCAGCTTCAGCTCAGGGTGTGATCCTGGAGACCTGGGATTGAGTCTCACATGAGGCTCCCTGCATGGGGCCTGCTTCCCCCTCTGCCTGTGTCTCTGCCTCTCTCTCTCTTTCTCTCTCACTCTCTATGTCTATCATAAATAAATAAAATCTTTTAAAAAAATCAAAACCTTATTGATACTGTTTAACCAATGCTTCTTGATTTTATTTGGCTATAAATCCACTTTTTTTTTCTTTTTAACAGGTTACCCACCATTTTGCTGATGGAATTCATGTTCTAAGGAACGCATTCTGGGAAAAATTCCACCACCACATCCCTTATTAATCTTGCATAGTGCTCTTTCCCCAGTAGAGTTTATAGCACACATTTAATTTATTTGATTATTGAATCCAATAAAGAATTTTTTTAAAAAAACTAGACAGAAATCTCCATGAAGCTTAATGAGTATAAGTCTCTCTCTTTTTTAGTTACTAAACCCTGACAGACACAAGAGGAGTTAGAGCTGTCTTGTTTCTGAGGGATTTCATGAAATTTATAATCTCTACCTGGCTCCAAGTCTCTGGTCCTTGTAGGTACTTTGCCACCTGAAGTGTATTGGGCCAATCATGGCAGACCCCCACCTGGCTGATAAATCATGCAGAATTACTATCTGCCTCAAGCCTCACCAGAGGTTTCTTCAAATGCCATCTGGGCTGATGTTACTTATCCAGCTGTATTTCTTAAATCTTTAATTAGCAACAGGTTTTTTTTGTGAGGACAGAATGCAACCCCTGGGCTACTTTATGTGCCAGTGAACCTCACATGCTCTTGGGAAGGCTTAGTTCCAAATATATTCTCTTAGTATGCTTCCTCCACAAATGTTCTTGGTTGGAAGCAGGTGAGAAAACAAATTATTCTGATGCCTTCAAAGTGAAAATGAATGCCAGTTGATCTGGAAAATCCTAATCACATGCTCTCTTCGACAAAATCAAATATTTAGAAAGATGAATATATTCTTGCTGATTCCATATCCACTTCTTCTATCAGTTTCTTGAGGGAGAGGACTTGAAATCTCCAGCTATACCTAATTAATCTGTTTTTCCCTTCAGTTCTTTCAGTTATGTCCTCTGAATTAATCCACTCGTTTATCATTCTGAAAAGTTCTTTATCTCTGGCAATATCATTAAATATTTCCTCTAGAATATTATTTGATGGGTAACATGGTAAATCCAGTTTTCTTTTACAACTGCTTTCAATTATGTCATTTTAATATATTATTGTCTTTATATTTAAGGAGCATTGTTGTTCTGAAAATAGTGTAGTATATACGGGATCTCTTGTTTTAATCCAATATGACAATCTCTGTCTTTTAATTTGATTGTTTTGACCATTTACACTTAATGGGATTTTGCTACCATTAGATTTGTCTATCAGTTTGATATGTACCTTCTATTTGTTTCATCTGTTGCTCCTTCCTCTTCAACTGCCCACTTTTAAATTAATTCATTTTTTATGCTTTCATTCAATCTTCTTTGTCAGATTATTAGATATAACTTTTAGCTTAGTTTTTTAGTGGTTGCTTTAGAGTTTCTAACATGTGTCTTTTACATGTCACAGTCTACTTTATGTGATAATACCACCATATATATAGCAAACAAACCACACAATTATATACTTTCATTTATCCCTCCCGGTTTCTGTTGTTATATATTCCATTCCCATAAGTTTGTTTGTTCACTTTAGAGAGGAAGGCAGAAGGAGGCAGGGGGAGAAGGAGAAAGAATCTTAAGCAGTTTCCACGCTCAGTGTGGAGCCCAAAGTGGGGCTTGATCTTACAACTCTGAAATCATGACTTGAGCTGAAATCAAGAATTGGACACAATCAACTGAGTCATCCAGACACCCCTTCATTCCCGTATATTATAAACATTATGACATATTATTACTTTTGTTTAAACACTCAAGAATCTTTTAAATGCATTTAAATATTAAGAAAATACTCTTATATTCTTGTTAGTGTAACAATTCCCAGTATGCCTCCTTCCTCTGGGTAGTTCCATATTTTATCCAGGGCCATGGATAAAATTTCCTTCTTCTTCATGAAGAAGGAAATAATCTCAGACTGCTAGTAATGGATTATGCCAACTTCTATAATTCCAACACCTGAGTCAGTTGTGGGTGAGTTATGATTTATTAATTTATCTTCTCATATGAGTTATATTGCCCTTTCATGCTTGGTAGTTTTTTGTTTTGTTTTGTTTTGTTTTGTTTTGTTTTTTGATACCAGACAATTCAACTTTATCTTGTCACTCAATATCTGTACCTTTTTATTTCCCATGAAAATTCTTGAGGTTTTATTCCGGTATGCAGTTAAAAGTACTTGGAAACAGGTTAGTACTTTTTAATCTTTAAAACTTGCCAAGTTGTAACAAAGCATATTTAATCTAATGGTAATTGTTCCCCATTAATGAGACATGATGGTTCTGAACACAATGCCCAATATCCCATGAATTATGAGAATTTCTAATCTGGCAGATGGGATAGCCACTATTCCCAGTACTGTGTTATGATGGGCTCTATTTCTCTAATTTCCTCGTATGGTTCTTGCCTTAGCCACAGGTGTTTTCTTTACATGCATTGAGAATATTCTGTTTAATATTTAAGAGGGACCCTCTGCAGATATCTGGAGTTTTCTTTGCAGTTCTTTCCTCTTCTGTACTCTGCCCTTCAAACTCTAGATGCTGCATTGTCCCTGAACTCTGAACTCCATCTTCTTTGCTCTGGGATTTCACCAGCCTCTACACTGCACCATAGGCTAGAAACTCCCTCAAGGTATTAATCTTGAGAAATCATGGAGCTCACTTAACTGGTTTCCCAACTCTCAAGTATAACTACATTTCTTGCCTGATAGAATAGAAATAGCTATTTCACATATGTTTCCTAGTTTTTATGGTTGTTTCCCACGTAGGGATAAATCCAGTCTGTTACCCACTTTAGCTGGACCTGACAGTTCTCATTAGAAAAATTTGATGAAATAATAAAGATAGTGAAAGCTAAATGAAACATAACAACTTAAAACTACTCTTAAATAAGAATTACAAAATCATCTCAAAGCCTTAACAGTTTGGACATCTATCCAGTTCACAACTTATTTGCATGTATCCAGTGCCAAGACACCCATAACTACTAGGCGTACAAAGCCCAAATAAGTCTGGGATTCAGAAAATGAAGGTGGTCTTTACTTTTACTGCCATGTCTTTATTTTTTATACCTGAATTTCCAGGGTTCTAGAATGATTAATGTTGAAAATATCCATGTCCTTTCAAGGAACTTCCAATACCCAACAATTGTGATATTGTTCTGGTCATAACTCTAATTTTCTTACTTGTTATATACTAAGCATCATGTAGTGTGAGACACTAATATTTCATTGTTAAGTGCTGCCCTACGGGGTTCATCTCAGACATGTTCAAAATCATTTTTCAATGTTAGAGCGAAATGCCAACTTACCTCTTTCAGTAGGTATCTCTAGTATAAGCCCATATCCAGTTCATGACTGCTAAAAAAATACTGTTGTTATTTTCCTTGTGTGGCCACAATAAATTGCCACAAAGTTGGTGGTCTAAAACAACAGAAATCTAGTCTCTTGTAGTTCCAAATTATCAGAATTCAGATTATGAAAATTATTTGACTATACCAGAATTCAAATATAAAGGTGCCAGCAGGGCCATATTCCCTCTACAGCTTCTAGGAAAGAATATCTTCTTGCATCTTCTGGCTTCTGGGGGCTCCGGGTGTCCCTTGGCTCATGGAAGCATAATTTCTCAATGCTAGTTCTTAATGATTGGATGAGTCCCATCATAGTATCCAGAGTAATCTCCTTATCTTTATGTCAACTGATTGTAGATGTAAGCTACATCTACAAAATACCTTTACAGCAACTCCTGTTCTAGGGTTTGATTAAATCACAGGCCTAGCCATGTTGATAGCAGCAGATGAAATTAACCATCACAAAACGAAACTCTTCACTAAACTTTTGTATCTTAATATAACATCTGTAAAACTCAAGTATGTGCAAAAATATTCCTAGTAGTCTTCAAATTCTAATTGGTAAGGTTTTTGTTTTTTTTTTAAGAAAAACACTTTCTTGAAATGATTCCAAAATTACAAAGACTAAACTTCTCTTTTGCAGCATAACTCGATTTTGAGACATATTTTCAAATATTAAGAATACTACCCCTGATTTGAATTTTATATTTATTATATAATATATAATTAATGTATATATTAGAGAGAAAGAGAGAGAAGTTGAAAGAGTAGAAGAGTGAGCTATAATCTCCCTTAAAGTATCCTCTAGCTACTTACCCAGTTCCCCAGATATTCATTTCAGATATGGCCACAAAGGGGTCTCTCATATTCAGCCTTCTATGAACACTGTGATCAACAGATTCTAAGGTGACTTCCATGGTGTTCATTCCTGGAATTGACCCTTATGTAATGCTGACCTCTTGGGTATGATAGGAGCTATGACTTGCTTTTAATTAATGGAATATGCCAAAAGTGACATACCTAATTGCATGTGATGATCATGGAAGAGTGTGGTGCCTGTTTTGTTAGAATCTTTCTCTTTCCACTTATAACTCTCTCTTAAGAAGCAATCTGACATGAGAAACTCCTAACTCTGGGAAATGAACAAAGGGTTGAGGAAGGGAAAGTGGGTGGAGGATTGGGATAACTGGGTGACAGGCTCTGAGGAGGGCACTTGATCAATATTAAATAATCATATACTATATGTTGGCAAATCAAACTTTAATAAAGACAAACAAACAAAAAAAGAAGCAGTCTGACATGAACACCACAGCTGTAAGGACAAGAATTCTGCACACAGTCTGAGTGAGCTCGGCATCAAAGTCCCCTCTAGTGAAACCTGCTGATGAGAATGTGCTCCATCCAAAGCCTTGATTGTAGCCTTGTGAAACCCTAAGCAGAGGACTCAGGCTGAGGCCAGATTTCTGACTCATAAAAACTATAAAATAATAAATGTGTAGGGTTTTTTAATCCACAAAATATGTAGTAATGGATTACACAGCATAGAAAACCTAACATAAACACTCATCAACCCAACAATCTCAAATGAAATATGAGTGTGTATGCATGTGTGTTTAACATTATCCCATATTTTCTTAATTGAGCTTTTTTTTTTCCTAAACCATAGCTAAATTTCAGGAATCATGATGCTTCATCCAAAATACTATAGTGAACATCTCATTAAAATTAAAGACAACCTTCCATAATCATAAAACAATTTCATACCTAATCAAATTAACAAAAATACCAAACTATTATATAAAACCCAGCAATATTTATATGTTCTGTGAGACCCACAAGACTTAAAAAAAAAAAAACTTTAAAGAGGTCTATACATACTCATTTTGAAAAAGAAAAAAAAAACTATTTGTCCAAGCCCTGCCAAAAGAAATATGCATAATAGGTGTATAAAATAGGTTATTAAATTGAATACATAAGTTACTAAACAGCACAAATATCCATAGCATCATTAATTTCCTGTGTTCATCCCAAGAACAGAGGGCGAATATTTGCTTATTCGCATATTTAAAGGCCGCCTGATGTCCTTCTGCTGAAGGCACTAGGGGGCTATGGCCCTTGCTGCCTCTCTCTCCACTCTAGCCCCAAGCTGGTAGTGTCCACTCCAGACTCTTTAAATTGAAAAAAGAGAAACCCATTGAAATACATTAAAATAAATTGAGCATTATTTCAATATTTTTTTATTTTTTATTTTTTATAATAAATTTATTTTTTATTGGTGTTCAATTTGCCAACATACAGAATAACACCCAGTGCTCATCCCGTCAAGTGCCCCCCTCAGTGCCCATCACCCATTCACCCCCACCCCCCACCCACCTCCCCTTCCACCACCCCTAGTTCGTTTCCCAGAGTTAGGAGTCTTTATGTTCTATCTCCCTTTCTGATATTTCCCACACATTTCTTCTCCCTTCCCTTATATTCCCTTTCACAATTATTTATATTCCCCAAATGAATGAGAACATATAATGTTTGTCCTTCGATTGACTTACTTCACTCAGCATAATACCCTCCAGGTTCATCCATGTGGAAGCAAATGGTGGGTATTTGTCATTTCTAATGGCTGAGTAATATTCCATTGTATACATAAACCACATCTTCTTTATCCATTCATCTTTCGATGGACACCGAGGCTCCTTCCACAGTTTGGCTATTGTGGACATTCTGCTATAAAGAGAAATTAAGGAGTCAATCCCATTTACAATTGCACCCAAAAGCCTAAGATACCTAGGAATAAACCTAACCAAAGAGGTAAAGGATCTATACCCTAAAAACTATAGAACACTTCTGAAAGAAATTGAGGAAGACACAAAGAGATGGAAAAATATTCCATGCTCATGGATTGGCAGAATTAATATTGTGAAAATGTCAGTGTTACCCAGAGCAATTTACATGTTTAATGCAATCCCTATCAAAATACCATGGACTTTCTTCAGAGAGTTAGAACAAATTATTTTAAGATTTGTGTGGAATCAGAAAAGACCCCGAATAGCCAGAGGAATTTTAAAAAAGAAAACCATATCTGGGGGCATCACAATGCCAGATTTCAGGTTGTACTACAAAGCTGTGGTCATCAAGACAGTGTGGTACTGGCACAAAAACAGACACATAGATCAATGGAACAGAATAGAGAACCCAGAAGTGGACCCTGAACATTATTTCAATAATTTTAAAATGTTATAGAATTTAAGGAACCTCCATACTGTTTTCCAGAGTGGCTGTACTAACTTATGTTCCCACCAACAGTGTAAGAGGGTTCCTCTTTCTTGCATCCTCACCAACATTTGTTGTTTCCTGAATTGTTAATTTTACCATTCTGACTGGTATGAGGTTCCTCAAAAAGTTAAAAATACAGCTACCCTATGACTCAGCAATTGGATGACTAGGTATTTACCCAAAGGATACAAATATTGTGATTAGAAGGGGTACCTGCACCCCAATGTTTATGCAGTGATGTCCACAGTAGCCAAGACGCCTATCGATAGATGAATGAATAGGAAAGATGTGGTGTATGTATGCACAATGGAATATTACTCATCCATCAAAAGGGATGAAATCTTACATTTGCAATGACATGGATGGAAGTGGAGGGTATTATTCTCAGCAAAATAAGTCAATCAAAGAAAGACAATTATCACATGACTTCACTCATATGTGGAATTTAAGAAACGAAACACAGGAACATAGGGGAAGTGAGGGGAAAATAAGACAAAATCAGAGAGGGAGGCAAACCATAAGAGACCCTTAACTCTAGGGGAAAAAACCTGAAGGTTGCTGGAGGAGAGGTAGTGGGGGGATGGGGTAATTGGATGATGGGCATGAAGGAGGGCACATAATGTAATGAACACTGAGTATTATATGCAATTGATGAATAACTAAACTCTACATCTGAAACTAATGATACATTAGGTTAATTAATTAAATTTAAATAAAATAAGATATTAAAAATAGAAAAAAATGAAAATGTTATAGAATTTAAGAAGAGAAAATACAGGATTAAGTTTAAATCAGTCTCTATAAGAATAGGATTAGCAGTTGGCAAAGGAAGAGTCTAGTACACTTTGTTTCTGCTTTGTTTCCAAACTATTACATAATCTGCCTGGCCAGGTTTTGTTTGTTTGTTTGTTTGTTTGTTTGTTTGTTTTTTCTGATTTCTTACCTTGAATTTAGTGCAGTAGTCACCAACTCTGATGCAAATTATGACATTATGACATTTCAATCCCCTCTACCTCCTGACTCAAACTCCTGAAACCCATCCTCCTCCCCAGATGTAAAACAATCCTCTCTGTTTCTTATTTATGCAAAGGTAAGATTGGACAGGTGCATGACAGATGCAAAAAAATGAGTCCCTTATGTGTTTATAACCACTGCTCAAAATGGAAACTGTTCATTCCAACGTGCAAGTAGAAAGCTGGCAGGTGACACTCTGACCTTCAACAGCCCCCAAGTGTCCTGCAGAAATTGAGTCTGAGGATCTAATTCTGAGTCAACTTATATCTCAATTAGGGGACTTATCCTCAATTAAGGGAAGATAGAAAAACTCCTGCCATCTACTCCATCCCACAGACCAGGTGACATGGACATCAATCTTCTGGAGAACATCCTCCTTTTCCATCAGTATGGGAAGGTTGCAAAGACACCAGAAAATCACCCTGTAATCTTGCTGTCTAGATCTTTTGAAGCTGCATACTTTGTCAAATAGCCAGAAAAGTACAAACCAAATCCAGGAATTGAGGCCAAAATTATCTGGCATCAAGAGAGGTATGGGGAAGAAATCCTTGCCACCAGCAGAATGGGTGTAAAATCCTTATTTAATAAAGACAATCAGGATCTATTGCCAACTTTCCTCTTGGAATAAAACTGAAATGTTGATGGATAAAGGGATAAAGGGAAGCAAATAAACTTTTGGTTTGAGTATTTGTTTTTAACACACACAACATGTTCAGACCTGCAGATACAGCTCAGTAGTTTTATTATAAGACTTACCAATAGGGGATCCCTGGATGGCTCAGCGGTTTAGCACCTGACTTTGGCCAATGGTGTGATCCTAGAGTCCCGGGATCGAGTCCTACATCTGGCTCCCTGCGTGGAGCCTGCTTCTCCCTCTGTGTCTGTCTCTATCTCTGTCTCTCTCTCTGTCTCTCATGAATAAATAAATAAAGTCTTAAAAAAAAAGACTTACCATCACATGAGAAGATAACCACAGCACAAGTTTTATAAGATCAATGACTCCTCTTATGGTTGTCTACGTAATAGTATAGAAGTCTCCACAACATCACCATCTTATCAATAGACTGTATCAATCATCACCAATTCCAATTTCCATTCTTACTGGAAGATTATATCTACCTATCACACTGAGTTCAGGTGGAGCCCTCTGGCTTGTTTCATCTTATGAGGTGTTGAGAAATGACGTGTATCCCTAGCAGAAGCTTTAGAAGTTATGCATACTTGGACATGCTTCCTTTTTCCCTACCATGGCTGCTAACAATAATCCAGAAAGAGGTTGACATAGCAGCCCCTAGATAGATGAGAGTACTCAGATGGCCTGAGATGAATAGCTAGTATGGGCAGGAAATAAACCTTCAGTGTTTTACACCCCTGGAATTTGTGCTTCCTTTCTTGTCATGGTATAACCTGTCTTGTCCTGACTGATATCCTTTACTGACCCAAGAAGACAGTAACAACCGTCTCGCTATTTATTCTACAACCTCTATTCCTCTGGCAACAGCAGCATCTACACTGTTGCTAACATAAACTTTATGAAACCCAAAATTGTTTATGCCTTATCACAATCTTTCTATGAAATTTGGTGCAAAGTCAAAACTCATGGTGTAGAAAACAAAGCCATCCATAATCTGCCACTTGCCTATCAGATTGCCTGCCGCTCATCTTCCTACACATCAGCTCTCACTTTGAGCCTCTTACAGAACTTGATGCTGCCATTCATCCCTACCTCCTGACTTTGGTCATGAAGTGTCCTCTCTAGAAGAGAGAGCTATGCCAGTTCTCCCATAAAAATTACCCACTCTTCAAACCTCAGCTCACATAGCTTCATTTCAGAGAAGTCCTCCTGTTAATAACCTGTAGTCACCAATGATATCGAACCTTCTAAATATAGGTCTAATACTGGATTTGGCATTTGGTTTTTTTTAGTTTTTATCTCTCCACTTAGAATTCGAGTTCTTTAAAGGTTGCCCTCCCCCCACCACTCATCCCAGTAAGGACAATAAAGCTCAAAGATTAAGTAACATGCTTAAGATTAGGCAATTAGTACATTGTAGAATTACAAGCTGAACCTGAGTCTACAGCTCATCCACCTTCCTGAGCAAGCGGCCTCCATCCAACCATAGTCAGAAGACCTGTTCTCCAGTCCTTAGCCCGAGAGCTGTGGCCCAAAACAGAAACTCACAGGAATGGTGGAAGAGCTGAGTATTATTCCCTTTCCTCAATAGCTCTTCATTTATTACCAGGTAATTCTGTAACATCGTCCATATGATCCAGCATCTGAAAGAAATCAGAAGAGGACTATGGATATTATGGATATCCAGCCTGTCCTCATTTTTTCTTCAGTAAGGTTTTTGCGGGCTTATTAATTAGAGATGGGAGACGTCATCAGGGTCCTTAAGTCCTTTTTGATGAGGTGGAATGAACAATGAAGACTCCCTGGAGATCTATGTTCCAGTTCCCTCCTAGGCCACTAACTGGCCTTTGAGTACAAAGTCATAGGTCTCTGGATAAATAATGAATTCTATTTAGATGGTTCTTATGGTCTCCCACAGTACTAACATTGCCTAAGTGTAAAGTATGGTTCATCCAAAAAATAACGATAAACAGGCCTTTGCAAGCACAGGATGTTAACTTAGATCAAAGGATCAAATGTAGGTACCTGTTCACTAAAAATTTAACTAAGGATTCTTATAAAAAGACTTGAAGGTGTTGTTGATCAAATTCACTTTTTTCTCTCCTACACTTCCCTCTGTATTTCAGGTTAGTAATTCCAAAGCTTTGCAGCCAGCATCTTCTTGTTTATTACCAATGGCACCCTTGGTGGGTCCCTGTGGAGTAACTGTGGGGAAATTAAATGTTTTCATGCTGGGTGCAATCCTTCAAAGAAAGTTCTTGCCTGAGACAAATTTTCTCCATAGGTTGTAGTTAGTAATTTGCTTCCTGTTAATAATTCCACACACATTGATCTCACAGCAGCTGGTGATTATTTGGCACGAAACCCTCTGGATTTATTTTAAATTTAGAAAAAAAAATTGCTCCAGTACCTGCTTCCCACTTGGGCATTGCCTTGGGAGACCAGAATATTCTGAATAGCTTGATGCGAATGACCAGTGTTCTCAACAACAACAAAACCTCAAACTTTTCATCCAGCTGCCCACAGGAACAAATTTTTTTCCATTCAACTGAATTTCTTCAAACAGTTTCAACTATAAAGCCTTTTATAGCTTCGTCCCAATTCACTCAGGCATAAACTACTAAAACAAGGCATTTTCTTTTCATGACCAGCTTCTCTTTTTGCCCTGCATACCATCCCCCTCCTCCTAAAAAAGAATGGTAGTCACCAAGTGCCTCATATATGTATTGGGAGCACATTTAATGCTAGAACAGAAGTTCATGAAGGTATTTTTGTATTGTTCACAGTGTCATTCTCAGCAGCTGGAACAATGCTGGGTGTCTAATAGGTACTCAAACATTATTTGTGGTGATTTATCAAAACCCTAAACTAGGGATGCCTGGTGGCTCAGCAGTTTAGCACCTGCCTTTGGCCCAGGGTGAGATCCTAGAGACCCAAGATCGAGTCCCACATCGGGCTCCCTGCATGGAGCCTGTTTCTCCCTCTGCCTGTGTCTCTGCCTCTCTCTCTCTCTCTCAAATAAATAAATAAAATATTTTTTAAAAAAAGAACACTAAACCACATTTTCTATTGCTTAAATATTATCTTTTGTCAAATATTAAAAGTGGATTAAGAATTCTCTGGATATAATATAATGGCCACTTTTCTAAATATAATTTTACTACTCATACTCTGTGTGTCAGAGACAATCACACATGAATGTGGTCAGGTCTCCTGTTGGGTTATCTTGCCTTCAGGAACCTTTACTAATTCATCTCACTGAAGATCACCTCCAAATTGGGACCTTTGATGTACCACATTATTATTTTATTTTATAATTATAAAATCATTACTACTTTTGTCTTTAAGATCAACTAAAATCTGGGGTGCCTGGGTGGCTCAGTTAGTTAAGTGTCTGTCTTTGGCTCAGGTCACAATTTCAGGGTCCTGGGATCGAGCCCTGCATTTGGCTCCCTGCTCAGTGGTGAATCTGCTTCTCCCTCTCTTGCTCCCCTTGCTTGTTCTCTCTCTCTCTCTCTCTCTCTGTCAAATAAATAAATAAAATCTTTTTTTTTATTTTAAATTTTTTTTTGTAATGCAAAACCAATTTATCTCCATGTACGACAATGAAGATTGAGATACTATTAAAAGTAAAGCAGTCTTCCGTCAAATAGAGATCCAGATTTTTAAGTAGCTGCTTTTGGGAACAACTACGATGGAAGACTTGCTGTGCTGCCTTCAGATGTTAAGCCTGTCTGCCTGATGCTTCACCAAATTGTTCCGAGATGCCTTCCTTCGAAGTCAGCCTTTCTAATTCCTTCTGATAGCTATGCTGGTATTCCAGATATTTTATGTTCCTCTTCTGTTTACCCATGAACCTTTTCAGGAATTCTAAGAGATCAGTTTCATTCTTCTGAGAAGCCAAGTTCTGCAGGTCTTGCAGGAGCTTGTGTAACCCGTTTTCCAACTCCAGAGCCATCACTATAGCTTGCACGTTCGTTCCCCAGTATCCTTGGTCAGGCCTCTTAACCACTGGAAGGCAGACTTTACTCTTACGCTCCTTCAGATATCTTATGAACTGCCTTGCGTGTTCTTTCTTCACCTCAGCTTGATCATGGAAAAAGGGGACATAAACAGGTGCACCCAGGTCTTTAAAAAATCTTTTTTAAAAAAAGATTAACTAAAATTCTAGTGAGAACTTAAACCTTCCTGAAATTATCCTTCAGTCTGCAATTTTCTGCCCCAAATGCAAGATGTTCACTCTTCCATCCATATAGAGAATGTTTTTTCACTTTTATTTCATTAATCAATTTTTTTTCTATTTTCCAGAGGTATCTCAATTAGTACATTCTCCATGAAGCCTTCCCTAACCAATGCAGCAAAAACAAGCCCTATTTCCAAAGATACTCCTACAAAAGTCATCTGCATCATTCATTTTGGTCAAAGGCATCATGAGTCGAAGGGAAAATGCATAACATTTGGAGTGGAAAGGCTAAAATTAAATTTCTAATTATGACTATTGAATAATAATTGTGGTCCTCGGAAAACCCTCTTAACCCATTTGCATGTCAGTTCCCTCGTTTGTGAAGCAATGGTAATGTTATCTGATCCATATGTCTTGTGAGAAGCAAATGAAGTAATGGCTGTGACTTGTGAAGTATCACACTAATGATAGTTCTCATTACCTATCATCCACTATCCCCACATCAATGTGTCAGCTGGTCAACTACAGTCAAGTCTCAAATACAAGAACTGTGTTATTTTGTCCTCCACACAACTGAATCCTGCAAAAATGTCTTGACTCTAAAATGAATGCAATAAATAAACATTGAAAGAAGAACCTATTATGTCTGTAACACTGTGGAAGGGAAGACAGATGAGGAAATGAGCAAGAACACTAGAGTGGGTCTATGCTTTGTTGATGGATGTACACCAAGAAATGGGCCCAAACCATGTGGTTCTCAGAGAAGATAATCTTCCAATTCCATTTTACATGGAGATGATAACCTTCAACCAGAGAAAATAAAGAAGGGTATATTAGGAGCAGAGTTAGAAATAACCATGTGCAAAGGCCAGTAAGCATGCATAGGGCGTTTTTATTTTAAGATTTTATTTATTATTTATTTGAGAGAAAGAGAGAGGGCATGAGCCGGGGAAGAGGCAGAGGGAAAAAGCAGATTCCCCACTGAGCAGGGAGCCCGACTTGGGGCTCCATCCCAGGACTCTGAAATCATGCCTGAGATGAAAGTAGACTGAGCCACCCAGGCACCCATACACTGGCTTTAATGTTAAGGGAGAGGGAAGACACTTAATATGGCCCAGAAAGGATCAAGAACCAAGAGATGGGAAAGTCTGGTTGGGAAGGCCAGGTAACAAGGAGTCCTGCATGGCAAGCAAGGAAGCTTTCGCCCTATCTCCTACTCTTTTCTGGTCCATGAACACAGGCTGATCTGCAGGCGTCTGGTCCTCCTCGCTCCACTCACCTGTGCCTCACTCTTCCACCACTACATTCACCATCACCTTCTACTCTCTGTCCTGGACCTTGACTCCATTTAGTCTCTATAATCTCTGTAAATTTCAGATCCATTATTTCTCAGTTGACCTTAGACATTTTTAGAGGATTCAATCTTTTCTCAACCCAAAATGACAGGAAATAAGCACACTGCCCCTGGCTCTCCTGTCGCCCTTAAACTGTACTCCTCATCTGGGAAGGAAATCCATTCCTGCTGAAGACACTGAAGTCCAACTTTTAAAGATTATGCTACTGCACTTAGAGCACTTACGAGTACCTGTAGAAAATCTTATTTGAACTAGAAAAATTTCAACATAAACTCAGGAAGCCTAGCCTTCTCTGTGTGGGTGTGCACCACTTATGCGGTAGGAAAACCTGAAAAAAAACACAGACATTGTACACATAACATATGGAGAGGACATCAAGGTTCTGAGTGCTGTCAACAAAATGAAATGGAGAATTACACTTGGAATTCATAGATGTAAGCTTTGATTGTGTAGTTCAGCTTTCTACAGTTTCCCCAACTGATGGTGATGGTGTCACAAGGACACTTAGCCAGTAATTTTCAATAAGTTGAGCATATTCAATGTGATCTTTACTAGGAAATGCAAAGTGTTATGGGGAAATCAATCAAGTGGTTTCACTGAAGTAACAGCCGAATGGCTGGATTCACTGGTCATTTATGCTGCATTCCATCACAAACTGGATTCTTGCTCTGTGAGACCCAACTGTGCCAGGGTGGAGAGTACAACTCTGGGTCCAGGCTGGAGAGTACATCTTTGAAATTACAAACACCAGCTGTGTTATATGTTGTGAAACCTGAACACACAGTGCACCAGGTTTTGGGGGAATCTTTAGAACAGCGAGATGAAGTCAAAATATCCGTAGGCTTTATTCTGGATCCTCTCTAACCAAAGACTAGAATCAGAGCTACACTGTGTCAAATGTTAAGTTCCAAGTGTTCACTCAATAATGTACTTATTCATTCAAAGAATATTTTGTATAGAACTGCTCTGTTGTATGTGAACATGGAGCTAGACATGACAATAAGTCAAAGTCAACACATTTCTACTTCCATTCTCAATCTGAGTTACTTTACCAGTGTTATCTAAGCACTCACATGAGACAAATAAATATTATACTTCCTTCCTGGTACACACCCCCTGAGGCAATGTCTAATATCATGAACTTGATATGTCCCCTGAACATGGACAGGACCAGTGACTTGCTTTTTACCAACAGAATATAGCAAAGGATTCTACTCCATTGTGATTAGGTTATGCTATATAACAAAGTCAGAGGATACCTCTCCATGATTTTATCACTTATATAAGATTATGACTTAGTGGACTAGAGAGACATTCTTCTGCTGGCCTGGAAGAATCAAACAGCCTGCTGTGAAGTGCCCATGGAGAAGACCAAGTGCCAGGGAACTGCAGTGGCCCCTAGATCAATCAGTGAGCAGCTGAGGGGCCTCCATGGTACAATCGTGAGAAAACAAACTCTGTCAACAACCTGAATGGGCACAGAGATGGATTCTTTCCTGATGAACCTCCAGATGAGAACACAGCACAGCTGAAAATTTGGTCACAGCCTGATGCAGGTTGCCTCACTAAACCATGCCTGAACTCCTTACCCACAGAAGCTGTGAGATAATATGTATGTGTATTATCAGATAATATGCTGGTAATAATTTCTCATGCAGTAATGGAAAATAGATGATTCATCCTTGATTCTAAGATTCCATCTTATAAGGTGTAAAATCTATGCATTAATAACTTTTATGGTAAACTAGAGATACTGCATTCAATGTACATTGAGAAAGAGGGACTTAACAAATGATCAATGCCATGTGTTAATGCATCAGGTGCTTTGCCAGAAACAGAGGATGGGCTGACAAAGAATAAAATATGCAACCTTCTCTTCTTTATCAACTTTCTGACATCAGTGAACTCACAGTACAGAAGAGAGAGGCATTAATAACACCACCACACGCAAACATCCACTGCCAGCCAGGAGGAAGTAAGCCCATTATGACCTCGCTCTCCTGCTGATTACTGCTGAAAACTCTGCACAGAATACAAAAAGCTCTTGAGGTCTCTGAAAAGTAAGCAATATCAGATAGATGAAGAATTGAAGTGAGAAGTTGAATAACAACTCACCGCCAGAGTGAGTTTCATAGATGTTTTTCCTCCCTTGTCTCCCCAAGGATGAAGTGAACTGCAGAACTCAGCAGCAGTCACCAACTGTGAAAACAATAGAGAAAAAAATCAATAAAATCAGAAGCTCATTCTTTGAAAAGTTCAATAAAATTGATAAAGTGCTACCCGACTGCCCATGAGAAGAGAGAAGACACAAATTGTGTAATTCAAGAATGGAAGAGGAAATAGAACTAGAGACACTTAAGATCTCAAAGGATATTAATAGAATTCCATGAGCAGTTCTGTGACCATGAATTCAACAACTTCCATAAAATGAAACAATTCTTTAAAAGTCACAAATTCTCAAACTTCTCTGAAGAAACAGGTAGATATGACTCTACCAAATAAATAATTTGAATCTGTAGTTAAAAAACCTTTCAACAGAAAAGGTCCATCAAACATTTAATAAAGAAGTTCTATCAGTTTTATATTTTTTTCCTAAAAGGCAGAGGAGGAAATTCTTCCCATCTTATTCCATGAGATCATCATTGCCTAATATCAAATCCGAACAAAGAAATTATAAGAACATTACAAACATCTCTCATGAACCCAGACACAAAAATTATTAAATAAAAATTAGCAAACTGAAGCCACCAGCAATATATACAAAGGATTAGTACATCATGACCAAGATGGGTTGGTCTGGAACGCAAGGCTGACTGAACACTCAAAAGAATCAATGTAATTCACATATTAACAGACTAAAGAAATATCACAGGGCACCTGGGTGGCTCAGTTGGTTGAGTGGCTGACTTATGATTTCAGCCCAGGTCATGATCTCGGGTGGTGGGATCGAGCCCCACATCAGGCTCTGCACTCAACATGGAGTATGCTTGCCCCTCTCCCCAATCACACACTCTTTCTGTCTCTCTCTCTCAAATAAATAAATAAAATCTTTTTTTAAAAAAAGGAAATATTGGGATCCCTGGGTGGCGCAGCGGTTTGGCGCCTGCCTTTGGCCCGGGGCGCGATCCTGGAGACCCGGGATCGAATCCCACGTCGGGCTCCCTGCATGGAGCCTGCTTCTCCCTCTGCCTATGTCTCTGCCTCTCTGTCTCTCTCTCTGTGTGACTATCATGAATAAATAAATAAAATCTTTAAAAAAAATAAAAAATAAAAAAATAAAAAAAGGAAATATCACATGATTATTTGACAAAAATGCAACATCTATCCATGATGCAACATATCAGCAAACTAGGTATAAAATGGAACGTTCCTAACTTGGAAAAGGGCTTCTATAAACTACTTATAGCTAATACTTAATTGTGAAAGATTTCATACTCTCCCCCCTTAGATAAGGAACAAGGCAAGGGTGACCACTCTCATTACTCTCAGTCAGCATCTTACTGGATAATCTAAGGAGTGGGAGAACAAAGGGAAAAGTCTGTAGCCTGAAAAGGAAAAATGAAATTATCTCTTTTAGAAGGCAACATGATTGAAAATACTACAAAACCTACAAATATAATCTTTGAACCAATGAATGAGTTTAAAATAGTTGCAGGAAAAAAGATGAGAACACAAAAGTTAATTGTCCTTTTGTGGTAGACACCTGGAAATTTTTTTTAAAAAAATTAAATATGATTTTTAACAGCACTAAAATAAAAGAACTAACCCTAACAATACATGGACAACTACTATAGGTTGAAAAGTACAAAACAATGATGAGAGAAGTCAGAAAGGGGCAGCCCGGGTGGCTCAGTGGTTTAGCGCTGCCTTCAGCCCAAGGCATGATCCTGGAGATCCGGGATCAAGTCCCATGTTGGACTCTCTGCAGGGAGCCTGCTTCTCCCTCTGCCTGTGTCTCTGCCTCTCTCTCTTTCTGTGTCTCTCATGAATAAACAAATTAATTTTAAAAAAGAGAGAAGTCAGAGAGGACCTCAGTAAATAAAAATAAACAGTGTTGAATCGATATAAAAAGTTTACAGAGGCTTTATCAATAGTCACCAAACATGGAAATAATACAAAAGACTTTTAAGGTGAGTGGACAAATAAAATATAGCATGTCAATACTACTCAGCAATAGAAATGAACAAATTACTGACACAGGAATAAGGTTACATTTCAAATGCATTATGTTCAGTGAGGGAGATGAGGCTACGTGTGATATTACTCCTCTTAAGTGACCTCTCTGGAAAAGGCAAAATGATAGGGCTGGAGAACAGATCAATGGTTTTCAGGGTTGAAGTGTGGGGTAGGAGGGGTAGTGTTAGACTATTTATTTCAGGTAATGGAACCCTTCTGTAACTTCATTCCAGTTATGGCTACATAGTTTGAGGCACTTGTCAAAACTCATAGAATTACACATTTAAAGAGTTCATTTTACTGTATGTAAATTTTAAAAAATAAAAGCAAGAAATAAGGAATTAAACCCTAAGTCAAACAAATAATATATATAACTGCATCGGTTCTATGTACTACAAAAGAAAATATACAATAATAATAATGAGCCTGGTCAGAGAGGACAGATGTAGACTATTGAGTGAAAGGGAGGTTTGAAGAATAGTACCATTTCATGGGAGAAGGGGGTGAGGAGTGAAGGACATTCCAGACACAGGGTGAGCCATCTGTGCAAAGGTCCCGTGGCAAGAAGGAGAATGTGTTTTGGTTACTGAAATAATGCCAGTATGGCTGGAGCACAGAAAATAGGAATGGCCTTAGTGTGTCTTATAAACCACACTATGGATTTTGTGTTTATTTGAAGACCAGTGCAAAGCAACTCAAAGATTTTTAGCAGACAGAGGACAAAAGCTCTCCTCTCTTAGCGTGGACTCAGGGAAACAACCCATAATTATGATCCTACTGTGACAGTTCGGGGAAGAGATTGTCGGATTCCCTCCTGTTGTGGCACAGTGATGATTAACAAAACTGAAAAGATTCCTGGAACACTCCTGAGGCAAATCGATAATATTCTGTGAGTTGGATACAACACATGAAAGAAGAGCAAGTGTCAAATGTCACTCTAAGTCTGGATCATAAGCTCTCTCACATTGTAGGCTTTGACGGCCACACGTGAACTCCGTTGCATATTCTCTTATTTTATTTTATTCTGCTTTTTATTTAAAAAAAAAAACATTAAAAAATGTTCAGACCATTCTTAGCCGATGGGCCACACACAACAGGCCACAGGCTGGATTTGCCTCTCAATGTAGGAGATTCTCACTTTTATAAGACAATAGATATCCTTGCCATTCCACAGAGTAGTTGATAGGGTTTGAAGTAAACATCTCATGAAATCAAATTTTTTAAATGTTGAACTTGAGTTGCCTTTGAAATACCAGATGGAGACATCAAGTTGTCATTTGGATATATGGAATGATGCTCAGAGGAGAAATCTGGGCATGACACATGATTCCACATAGTCTGTGCTGGGTGGTAATAAAGCTGGAGATACAGATGAAAGTTCCTGAGGAAAAGTTAAAAATTAGGTATGAAGGGAAACTGCAGAACTCAGTGCCTGGACTAGGGATGAGGTACCTGCAGCAGGAACAGAGAGTGGGTAGAGACACCGAAGGGGAGTCAGAACAGGCTGTGTTACAAGAGCCCAGGGATTCAGATAATGTGCTCATTCTCCTTCAGAATTGCACTCAAAATGGAAATTTAAGCCTATAAGACTTATGTCCAGTCTTCCAAATCTGTAATGGTCCTGGGTGGCTTCCTAGATGGGTACAGTGATACAGTGTGTTTTTATTGTCCTCTGTGGGGACAGTAACCTCTTAACCTCTGTACTATCCAACCGTAACATAATTTTGACTATTGAGAATAACAGGGTCTTGTTTGTATTTGCTATTTGGCTCAAATAGTCTTACTTTTTCAAAGTCAAACAACTTCTCCTCAAATCCAACAGTAAGGGTTTGCCCATCAAAAGTTACCTACCTGTGATATTCTCATACAGAGCCCATCAGTCTCACCTAGCTGCAAAATCTGTGTGCTTCTGCATATATTTGCCAATACTTATTGTTACCGGATCGTCTCCTATCACCACACAATACATAAGTTTATAATATCTTGTGTACAAATAACCTTCTTTCTTTCCAACAATGCATCATGATGTCATCTCTTACACAATATTTTATGAGACAAGCAGGGATTTGAGATTAAATTAAAATCCAACCACTCCTTGTACTTCCGAAGCATGTAATTTACTTGAGAAGACAACCCGAGTCCAATTACTATGTACGTATTGACATATATACAGTTCGCCCGTATGAAAGCAAGTTTGGCTATATGACAACCTTGGAGCACCTGAGTGGCTCAGGGGGTTAAGTGTCTGAGTCTTAATTTCGGCTTAGGTCACGATCTCAAGGTCATAAGATTAAGGCCTGTCAGGCTCCATGCTCAGTGAGGAGTCTGCTTGTCCCACTCCCCAACCCCACCCCTACCCCCACTTGTGCTCTATCTCTGAAATAAATAAATAGATAGATAGATAGATAGATAGATAGATAGATAGATAGATAGATATTTTTTTCAAAATGACAACGTTTTTAAACACAAGGCAGCTGATAACTTTGGCTTTTACATCAACAGAAGGTAAAACCAAATTTCAAATATCTTCATGGAGTCTTCAGGCTAGAAAGGCAGAACTTCAGGGTTGATGTTCTAATTTTACGCAGCACATCTGAGAGAAGGAAAGCCATGGTAGAGCACAGAGAAAGAAAAAACAATGAAATTAAGGGAAGAGGACATAAGGCGTGTAAACCAGAGTTAAGTGGTCTAAAATCCAAGAAGAAGAGGGAAAGAATAGAGCAAAAGTGTTAAAGAGAATGTTCTCCAAAAAGATAAAAAACTCACAGGTTCAATAAGCTTGATAAGCTCAGATCAGAGATAATTCAGAGACAACTACAGCTAACAAAACTCAGTTTCTATTGCCAAATTGCTGAAAACCAAAGATAACAAGAAATTCTTTTTTTTAAATTTTTTTTTAAGGATTTTTATTTATTTATTCATGACAGAGAGAGAGAGAGAGAGAGGCAGAGACACGGGCAGAGGGAGAAGCAGGCTCCATGCAGGGAGCCCAACATGGGACTTGATCCCGGGACTCCAGGATTACGCCGTGGGCTGAAGGCGGCGCTAAACAATGGAGCCACCTGGGCTGCCCAGAGAAATTCTTAAAAACAGCTAGAGAAGGACCGCCCGGTGGCTCAGTCATCTGACTCTTGACTTCTGCTGAGGTCATGATCTCAGGGTCCTGGAATCCAACCCTGCTTGGGACACTGGGCTCAGCAGGGAGTCTGCTTGTCCCTCTCCCTCTACCCCTTTCTTTCCCTACTTGTGCATGTTTTCTCTCAAATAAACAAAATCTAAAAGAAAAAAAAAAGCTAGAGAAAATGATTTTACTACATTCAAGAAAGCAGCAGTAGACTTTTTCAATGGCAAACCTAGAAACCAAAATATAATAGAATTGCTTCTTGAAAAGTACAAAACAGAGGGAAAAATCCTCTAAATACATTATACTATACCTAACAAAAATACTCCTCAAAAAAATAAAGGCAAAATAAACATTGGGAATAAAGTCATGTTCTGACAAACAGATACAGAGAATTTGTGGTCAGCAGGAGGATACCACAAAAAAGGAAATCCTTCCAGATGAAGAAAAAACAATTGCAAAATTAAGCACAAATATGGATGAATGCAAGTGCCTAAAGGAAGCATGAGGATCAATCATCTCTTGTGTTTTTTACAATTTTGCCATATTCTTGTTTATTCCTAAGAAATGATGCTTAGTTAAAATTTAAACTTTATGTAATATTTTCTTTCATAGATTCTTTAACAACTTGCTTTTTTAAAATTTTGTTCCTAAGGTTCATTAATTTTTGGAGTATAGTTCAAATTCATTAAATCACAAATATTCAACTTTGTGAATACCTCCAAAATGAACTTAGCTGTTTTTCTACAGGACGTTTGTGTTGTTTTCAATGTTTTGCCAGTTCTTGTACTTTCCACAAAATATATTGACGTATCTCTTTTGTTAAGGCAAACATCTTGGTGGACCGCTGCTGAGTCATAGGTTAGTTTCATCTCCAACGAATCTAGACAATGTTAATTATTTCCCCAAATGGTTTAACCTATTTAGAACACCACCAGCTGTATGCAGGCGATCCCATTATTTCACATTTTTGCTAACACTTGATATTGTCAGTCTTTAAAATTGCTGCCAATCCTGGGAGCCCATTGGCTTTGTATATTTCATTTCCATTTCCCTGAATAATGGAACTGAGCATTTAATTTTTTTAATTTAAATTAAAATTAATTAATATATACTGTATTATTAGCTTCAGAGGTAGAATCCAAGCTTCATCACTTATAAACAACACCCAGTGCTCATCACATCACAGGCCGTCCTTCGCACTCAGCACCTAGTTACCCTGTCCCCCACCTCCCCACCCCTCCAGTGACCCTCAGTTTGTTTCCTATAGTTAAGAGTCTCTTATGGTTTGCCTCCCTCTCTGTTTTCATCTTATTTTATTTTTCCTTCCCTTCCTCTATATTCATCTATTTTGTTTCTTAAATTCCACGTTGAGTGAAATCATATGGCATTTGTCCTTCTCTGAGTGACTTATTTCACTTAGAATAACACCCTCTGGTTCCATCCAAATCATGGCAAATGGCAAGATTTCACTCTCTTTGGTGGCTGAGTAATATCCCATTGTATATACAGACCACATCCTCTTTATCCATTCATCTGTTGATCGGCATCTGGCTCTTTCCATATTTTAGCTATTGTGGATGTTGCTGCTATAAACATTGGGGTGCATGTACCCCTCCAAATCACTATGCTTACATCCTTTGGATAAATACCTAGTATTGCAATTGCTGGATCATAGGGTAGTTCTATTTTTTACTTTTTTTAATATTTTTAACTTTTTGAGGAAGCTTCATACTGTTTTCCAGAGTGGCTGCACCAGTTGCATTCCCACCAACAGTGTAAGAGAGTTCCCCTTTCTCTGCATCCTCACCAACATCTATTGTTTCCTGAGTTGTTAATTTTAACCATTCTGACCAGTGTGAGGTGGTATCTCATTGTGGTTTTGATCTGTATCTCCTTGAGGCCAAGAGATGTTGAACATTTTTTCATGTGTCTATTGTCCATCTGTATGTCTTCTTTGGAGAAACATCTGTTCGTGTCTTCTGCCCATTTCTTGACTGGATTTTTTTGTTTTTTCAGGTGTTAAGTTTGATAAGTTCTTCATGATATTGGACACTAGCCCTTTATCTGATAAGACATTTGCAAATATCTTCTCCCATTCCATAGATTGCCTTTTAGTTTTATTGACTATTTCCTTTGATGTTCAAAAGCTTCTTATCTTGATGAAGTCCCGATATTATTGGTTATTTGAATTTCTTTTTTTTGTCAAGTGCCTATTCAAACTTTTTCTCCCTCTTTTTTTTTTTATTAGTTTGTTCCCTTTTCTCACATGGGTATGTAGCAATTGTGTATACATTCTGCATATTGACCGCTTCTTAATTTTATGTTTGGAAAGTATCTTCTAGTTTTTAAACAATCATAACCTCTTTCTCTGATGTATATTTAGTAGAAGAGAGATTCTTAATTTTAAAGAGGTATAGTTTTGCTTTTTGTGTTTTTCATTTTTTGGCTTGTTAAAAATTATACTTTACTATGATAAATATATTATCTATATTATCCTCTATTCTCTTTTAGAGGTGTACAGTAATGTTCTCTTTCCCTATGAATCTGCAACATTAGTGCTGCCATAAATCAGGTTTCTATAATTAAGTGCTGATTAAGGTTCTCTATTCTATCTCTTTGGTTAATTGGTCTATCATTGAAGCAATGCCCTACTCCCCTCCTCTGCCTCCTACGTACCATAGCATCAGAAGTCTCAATAAGTCATAAGGAAGCCACCCTTTATTCCCCATACCCTAGCATTGCCAAGTTGTTCTTCTTTAGTTCCTTGGATTTTTTTTTTTTTGCCATTTACTATCCCATATAAATTTCAGAATTTTTATATGTTTTATAATTTTATATTTTTATGGTACATTTTAAGTACACTTGGCCCTTGAACATTGCAGAAGTTAGGGGTGCCAACCCCCACGCAGTCAAAAACCAACATATAACTTTTGACTCCCACAAAACTTAACTACTAGTAGCCTATTGTTACCAATAACACAAGTAGTAGATTAACACATATTTTGTACATGATATGTATTATATACTGTATTCTTACAATAAAGTAAGCTAGAGAAAAGAAAATGTTATCAGGAAAATCATAAGCAGGAGACAATATATGTATAGAACTATACTGTATTTATTAAAAAAAAAAAACTAATCCAAAAATTCACATGTAAGTAAACCCACACAGCTCAAACCCGTATTGTTCAAGAGTCCACTATAGATTGCACTTCCTTTCATGTACTGCTTTCTGCCTTAAAGTCTAATGCATCTGACATAATATAGCAATCACATCTTTCTTTGGGTTAGTATTCGCCTCTACTTCAAACCTTTCTGTATTGCTTTGCTTCAGAAGTGTGCCTTATAAACAGTACATACATCTATATAGAAAAACTATTTTAACTAATTCTGGTTGTCTTTCTCTTTTAACTGTTTTTTTTTTTCAGAAATTTTATTTATTTATTCATGAGAGACACATACAGAGAGGCAGAGACACAGGCAGAGGGAGAAGCAGGCTCCTCTCAGGGAGCCTGGTACAGGACTCGATCCTGGAAACCCGGGATCACGCCCTGAGCCAAAGGGAGATGCTCAACCGCTGAGCCACTCAGCTGCATCTTAAGTGGATATTTTAGTTCATTTACAAATATATTATTATTACACACACATATATGCATGTACTTGTTCCTACCATCTGGTTGTGTGCTCTATGTTGATTTTGTCTTCTCCAAAACTTTGGAGTGTATGAACTCTGTCATTCTTCAGTGGTTATCACAGACAATTTGACATATACTTAATTCCTTGGAACCTGAAATACGATAAATAACTTTACCCACCCCATTAGTAATACAGAGATCTTAAAACATTTGTTTTCTTTGCCTATCTCCTGACTTCTAAGCTATGATTGTCACTGATTTTAGTTTTATTCTTGTGTCTTTAGCAGGGTTATTACTGCATTATTACTCTAGGAACCAATTTAGGATTGTCTAGATTCTTCTACATATTTTCTACTCTCTTTGCTTGATCTTTCATGATTCTCAGACCTTCCATTGGTGATAGCTTTCCTTCTTCCCAAAGTCCATCCTCCAGAAATATTATATTATAAACATAATATATATTATAAATATATTATAAATTATATAATATAGCATAGTAATATACTTGTCACTATATAACTTAAATATTGCCTATAATAAATGATTCATGATTAAATTTAATAATTATATGTAAAACTTATAATAATTACACATACACATATATAAAATTTTACCTTGTCGTGTATGTTCCTTCAATAGATTGAAAAATCTTATTTTTCAGCTTCCATGGCAGTTCTAAGGAATCAGATGTTAATCAAAGTAACATACTGATAAATATAATTTTTTTTCTTTTTGTTTCAAAGATCTGTTTTCGGTCTTCATTTTTGTTTTTCCCAGTGCCGTTGTGTCGTATTATGTCAGGGTTTCTTTAGAATTCAACCTACCTGTGATTTACTGAGATTTCTGGATCTGAGCACTGACTTCTTTTAACAATTCTGGAAATTTTTGCTGCATTATATCCTTCGATATCTCTTCATCCATCGTTCTCACTATTATCTCCTTCAGGAACACTAGTTTGGCATAAATTAACAATTTTGATTTCTTCTGCATGTGTGTTAAGTTCACCTTATCTGTATCACCCATTTATCGCTCTCCATCACATCCCATGTTATGTCACCAGTTCTTCCACAGTGTCCAATCTTCCAACTATTCTTTCCAATATTTCACTTATTTCTTTAATCAATGTTCTTAATTATCTTTCACTCTTGTTTTTGAAAATATTATCAAGCTTTCCTAATTAATATCCCTTAATACATGCAATGTAGGACATGCTCCTATCCCCATCAAGAGGTCCATGCCCCAATCCCTGGAATTTACAAATATATTGCTCTAAATGGTAAAGGTGACTTTGCAGATATAACTGACTTTAAGATAGGGAGATTAGCTTGGATTACCCAGAAGCATGTGATTTAATCACAGGAGGCCTTCAAAGGTAAATTATCCCGGAGGAAGAAAAAAAAATGCAGCAGAGAGGAAATCAGCCATGCCAAGTGCAAGAAGAATTCAACATAACTTTGTTGACTCTGAGATGCAGGCACACCCTTAAGATGACCAAAAAGGGGCCTCTTGGCGTAAATGGTGGCCCCACTTAGCAGTTGGGAAGGAAATAGACCCTAGTCTTACAATGGCAAAGAACAAGATTTTGCCAACAACATGAATGGGCTAGGAAGTGGGTTCTCCCCAGAGAGTTTTCATGAAGGCCTGGTCAGCTGACACCTTAATTCTGGATTCCTAAAACCTGGAGCCAAGAACTCAGCTGAGCCAACTCAGGCTTCTAAGTACAGAGCTGTGAGATAAGAAACTTGTGTTGTTTCCAGCCCCTAAATTGTGATACTTTTTTATGGCAACAATGGAAAATTACAGAGCCTATTAAACAGGATACCAAAACTTTAATGCATGGTCCACACAGATCAGTAGCAATGACAATGCCTCAGGGTGTTTTAGAAATGCAAAATATCAAGACCAAGTCAGACTTACAGAGTTGAGGCAGGAGAGAAGGGAGACTCAGGAGACCAGCCGTCCAGGGTAAAGCCATCTCAGTGTTAGGCTGATCTTTAACCTAAAAGTGAACAAGTCATAAAGAGTCACAAGATCCAACTCTTGGAAGACCACGAGACCCCACTGCCTTGTGCAATAAATGCTGCAAAGGCTGGATAGTATTACAATTGCTCCCTGTGGGTAACTGTACAACCTTAAAAGAATGGAAAAACTAACTGCCCAATAGAAATGATAAACCCAAAGTTAGAGAGTAAGCCCCCTCTCTTTATGGTTAGCTAAATAAATAAATAAAAAAACTATAAAACCCTTCATTTGAGGTAAGGGTATGGGGTCATATTCTTCATCTGGAAGGAGAGGCCTCAGCTTTGTACAGTAGCTCCTTTCCTGCTTCCATACTTAATAAATCTTTGTCCCTTTCTCTCAATGGCTTGCTCTTGAATTCTTTCTTGTGCACACTTGATGGGATAAGCACTGGATGTTATACTGTATGTTGGCAAATCGAACCTCAATAAAACAAACAAACAAATAAATAATTTTAAAAAATAATTCTTTCTTGTGCAAAGCCAAGAGCCCTCTAACTGAGGGTCCTGAGTATCCCCTTCTTCTCGGAGCTTCAGCCCATCCAGCATCAGAGTTAGAATTTCATTTATCAAATCAAAATATTACCAGATGACTCATAAATTTTCAGAAGTAATGTTCTAATGTTATCTGATTACAGCAACATCTGATATCTTTGTGGTGTGATTCTATTGTTTCTCATTTCTTCTTTTCCCTTTTAAAGATTTTATTTATTTGAGAGAGAGAGAGAGAGAAAGAAAGAGAGAAAGAGCATGAGCTGGGGAGGGGCGGAAGGAGACGGAGAAGCAGACTCCTCCTGGGCAGGAAGTCTTCTGCAGGACTTGATCCCAAGACTCTGAGATCATGACCTGAGCCCGAGGCAGTCGCTTCACCAACTGGGCATCTCTTGTCTCCTGTTTCTGTTCACACTTCCTCATGGTGCCTTGATTCCTTGTGTGTTTCATGATTCAGTCTGAGTTCCTGTTCTGGAATTTGAGAGGCAGGATTTCAGGGGGCAAATATGTTTAGGGATTGTAACTGAGCAGGTCTGGAGTGGGTCCTGATGATCCAGCCTTCTAGCCAGGTGAGCTCCTTCAGGGAGGAATTGTATTTGCTTCCATCAGGTGCCTGGAGACCCTCCACCTGGGGTTAAAATTTCTCCGACTACACAAGAAGTATGAATTTAGTCTCTACACGACCGCAAGGCTCCACTTGAGGTTCTGGATTCTCAGAGAAGATTTCTTCTACCTTCAACCTGGAACTAAGGCTTGAGCCAGATAGTTTTCCTTGTAGCTCACTGGGGAGTGAGCATATTCTAGTTACTCTTATGCTAAGGTGAGGTCATTTAAAATCACAGGCAAGGGGGCAGATTTATCGGCTCTCCCACAGTGGCCGGGACCTTGCCTTTGTGTGGCCTTGTGCTTGGTGTGGACTTGAATGCTGAATTTCATAATTACCCTGTTAGCAGCTGTCCTCCAGGTGATAATGTCTTGCACAGCTCCACTTCTCCTGGGTTCCTCTTTCGCACTCACACCTCTGGGTCCCCTCCTTAGGGATTTCCTAAGGGATTATTGATGCCATTAGAAAATGATTCCTATATATTGCTGGAAAAATATCTCTAAAAATTGTAAGTGATGGTATTTTTTTGTTTGTTTGCTTGTTTGCTTTCAACAAGGTCATCCCAGGAACATGGTTCATTATGTGCTGGAAACAAATCCCTCTAGCAACCATGCTTGGTAAGTCACTGACATGTCCTGCTCAGCAGGAAGGTAGCAGAGAGGAGGCCAGGGGTCCCCCACCACCCTTATGTCAGGTGTTGGGTCAGTAAGACAGTCTGTGTTTTATTATTGAACCCGCCAGGTTAAGACGATGCCCATGGGCTTGCTTGCACATGTTGTTTGGGAATAAGGCCTCCTTGGCTTTGGGGTGGTTTTCGAGAGGAAGTAGTTGCTAACCGAAATGAGATCTCCCAGGACAGATATCGGTGTCAGTCACTGAAATAAACCAGGACTGGAGAGACGGAACTTCAGTTTTGAAACGTGAGATGCTCCCTCTGGAGATCGCGGCAAGGAGGTGCCAAGCAGGCTGCTGGTCTGGGCAGAGCAGAGAGCAGGGCGATGGGTAAGCATGGTACGACCCAGCACGACGATCGGGAGGACGAATGTCCCTGGGAGTCAGGTGGGCAGAGGGCCGGCTGGCAGTCGCAGGGGGGCCGCTGGATGTGGGCCGAGGTTGCCCGGGAGGCCTCTTGGAGGAGAGGGCTGAGCGAGCCACCGGCGTTTGTGACTGTCTGTGCTGGAGAAAGCAGGACGCACGCTCAGCAGTGGGGCTGCGCCGGCAGGAGAATTGTGACAGCAGGCCCACCTGAGAGAGGTGGGCAGGAGACAGAGGTGTTTGTTTTCCTCATTATCTCCTTGTAAAAACAATCTCAACATTTCGTTTTATTTTCAAGTGGCACGATGTTGTGTGAGGTTATTTCATCTCCCTTTAAACAAACAAACAAACCAAAAGGAACAGAAGGTAAATACCATAAACAGAAGCTGGAGAAACCTCCAGAAAGGTAATCTGTTAGGCTGCAGCGAGAGGTGTCAGCCCTGCCTTCCCCAGCGTCGCTGGCTACAGGTGCTGCCTTCCAGCACCTGCAGAATCCCAGCACCCCCCACCCCCCCACCCCGGGGAAGGAACCGCAGGAGCCCGCTGCGCCCTACCAGAGTGTGGTCTGGACATGGGAGCAGAGGCGTCTGCCCAGACCCAGAACCTAGGCCGCAGGGACGCAGGGTGGCCTGCCACGCTCTTGCACCCACCCTTTCCAGGGGGCCCCCTAGCACTGGGACTCCCCATCCCTGCCACCTCCCTACCATCCCGGCCTTGCTGGCTGGCTCCTGACTCCCTTCCTAGCTCTTTTCATGTTCCAGACCCCAGTCATGCACCTTCACCCCAAATAGACCAAAGTTTCTGATGCCTTTGCTACGAATGTCATGCCCTGCATCCCACCTTGGACTAGGCTGCCTGGGTGTCGACACTGGCACGGCTCAAACAGAAGCTTCTTCCCACCACCAACCCCTACACAGGAACATGCTACTTGGATTCCTGGCTCTCAGTGCCCACGGTCAGCCCAGCAGCCCAGTCGGACCTGGTCCCAACTTCCTCGCCTCCTACCTCCCCTCGTGCCACCCTTGGCCCAGCTGCTAAGCCCAGATGGCTGTGCTCCGTGAAACCTGGAAGATTCTAGGAGACTCACTCATTCTGTTCGTCAACAGATGTTCATTTCATGGCTGCTCTGGACACCCCAAATTCTGCTGCAACAACAAAAATAAAGTCCCTGGCCTTCAGCTTGGGGCTGGAGTGAGAGGGCAGGCAGTAAATAATCAGAATTATGGAGCATGTGAGGGGGTATTAAATGTTATGAAGAAAGGAGAAAGAATCTCCAGGAGTGGCGAGGGAGGGGTGGGCTGGTTTTTAGAGTATCCAAAGGTAGGCCTCTGTAATGTGGTGGCGTCTAGCAGAGACCTGGAGGAAGGGGAAGGAGACGTAAGACTATCCGCCCGCTCCACAGCCCGCAGCAGGTAAGGCCCAGACAGAGCCCAGAGCCCGGCTCCTGGGCTGGGGCTGATTTGCTGAGCCTGGCCTCACCGGCACTGCCCTGGCCCACCTCCTGCCTGAAATGTGGACTCTGCTCGGAGAACGATCCCTGTTAACAAAAAGAAGCCGATGGCGTGGGACCCTGGGCAGCCCTCCAGGGTTTCACGCTGGATCACCCAGTGCCTGTGAAGCGGCCAGACACCCTGAAGAACACTTCAGTTCAAAAATGCTAATTGTAAATAAAAAAAATGCTAATTGTGTTGGGGAGCCTGGGTGGCTCGGTCAGTGGGGCATCTGACTCTTGATTTCAGCTCAGGTCATGATCTCAGGGCTGTGGGATCCAGCCCCACGCTGGCTCTGCGGTCAGTGAGGAGTCTGCTTGGGATTTTCTCTCCCTCCCTCTGCTCCACCCTGCTCTCTCTCACTCTAATAAATAAATAGGAAAAAAAAGAAAGAAGAAGAAAGAAAGAAAGAAAGAAAGAAAGAAAGAAAGAAAGAAAGAAAGAAAGAAAGAAAGACAACCTCTAACTGCGGAGAGCACTTAGGATGAGTTTTGCACACCAGAACCCTTAGAAGATGGTGCAAATCCCTGGTACTCTCAATTCTCACTAGCTGCTGTTGTAAAAACAAGTGCCTCCCTGCTTTTACTAGGTCCTTATAGAAAACACGCGAGAGTTCCAAATATCTCTAAATATTTGTTGGGGCCAAACGGTTGGAATTGAGACTAGAATTTGGTACTCAAGCTTTTTGTTTTTTTTTTTTTTTTCTTTTCTTTTTTCTTTTTTTTTTTTTTCTGGCAATATTGACTGAGTATCTCCTGTGCTCCAGCATATCACATACTTCTCCACAGACCCCCGTCAGGCAGGAAAAATCGTTCCAGCTTCACCTACATGGCCATAGGCGACACACTCTTTGGAATTAGAAATCAAAGACAGGCTTATCTGAGTTCAAAAGGTTGGCTTTTTCAACACAAAGTCCCCATTTGAAAAGGATCACCCTAATTTTCTCATTGGGTTGAACCTGTGAAACTCCCTCGTATCCATATGGAAATGCCAAGGAACCTTGACAGTGCCTAATGATAATGCAATAGAATGGCTTGATTTTGAAGATAGAGTCTGTTGAAAAACTTTTAGGTGGTTGAAGGAAAATTCAGCAAGAAATTTAAATTTGGACAAGTCTCTAATTTCAGGTCCACAGTGAGAAGATTGTGTCATGTAAGATGAAAAAAAAAAAAAAGAATTGCCAAACTTCCTTCATTTGAAGAGGTAAATTTTCACCTGCAGAAGACCTTGTCGTATATACGGATATCATTAAAAACTGCAAAGCAAAACTTACAAAAGTAGCACATTTTTACAGAAATGCAGAAGCCTGATTTAGTCAGTGAGAATTTCTTCTTCACACAGATTTTTGTCATCTCTCTCAGCTCCAGGGGCCCCTTAATGACAAATTAGCAAGGTGCTACTGTCTTGTAACTAGGAGACATTTTAGCACATTGACATTCAGCATTGTGACCCGCTTCTTGCTAGACTGCTAATTAATATTTGCACTGGCTGCAGAATTAGCTTGTGTTCTAGATTATTTCATATTCAAAAAACCGCCTGCAAGTGAAGCAGGCTTCCATCTAAAAGCTTTATTTTAACTTTGTTTTATCAACGGCATTTACAGGAAGAGCTACCACTGGTTATGTATCTGTTCTTGCTGGACATGCAGGCCTCTTGCAAGCCTTATATTATCTCAACGGTGCTACAGTGGGGCAAGAGAAATAATTTTATCTCCACTTTGTACTTTAGGACACTAAGCCTCAAATGTTCAAATAATGTTCTCAAGAACACGTAGTTGATGAAGGCCATAACTGAGGTTCCAACCATCTTCTGCAAGAATGCAAGATGCTGGTAACTCCATCAGACCATCATCCTCAAGCTAAAGGGCCACTAGAAAGAGGAGCAGAGATCAATCAGCATTCTAAGTGACGCATTGCCTTCGCAGGTGTATCACAAGACTGTAGATTCTCCTGCTACAAAAGAGAAAAAACACAAAACGTTCTTCCAAACCAAATGATTTAATTGGAAATTACGTGAATACACCTGAGCTCCCCTAGTATTCCATCGGCATGCAAATGTACTCACGAGCACCTTTTTTCTTTAAGGACCAGCGTTCCTTCTGAGGAGCTCATACTCAGGGCTGAACTAGTTATTAAATATTTTGAATCACACTCCAACAGAACAGGAACAGCCTCTTCAAGTGTGTCTTTATAGAAACAGGAAAACAGGATAGTTTTTTTTTTTTTCATTGCAAAAGAATACAGGCGAAGATATATATACACAATTCTATCCCTCCTATCGCCTGCTTCTCTGTGGCAAGGATTACAAAGGTAACATCAAGCTTGGAAGGAAGCAGGAGCCAGCAGCCTGAGCCCCTAGGTTTTCTCTCAGGAAGAGCAACTTGTTTTGTTGCTTTGACTGTATTTTTCAGTCTCAGAATTCTCTTCTGTATGTCTTTTCTGAGCACAAATTTTCTTCCCTGATGATCTAGGTCAATACTTGAACAGATGGCAGCTGGCATTTCCAAACTGTAGCTTGGGAGGAACTGGGAGAAACTCAAAGGGTCCTAAACTAAAAAAACCTTATATTTATAAAGAATTCACTTTTAAAACAAAGGTCAATCAAATCACTGTCGATTTCTTCTTTTAAGGAAAGAGTATTCAAATTCAGGTTGACATTTTACCCGTTTTATTTTAGCCTTCGTTGTTTTAGTATGCGAATAATACATGGTTATGTGGACAAATAGAAAATACAGAGAAGGGGGAAAAAAGGAAAGGAAAAAATCCTGTGTCATCTCTTTGATGATAAAGGGGTGTTAATACCAACTTGCTTTGATTTGTGTTAACCCAATCATGGGGGGGGGTCATTTTTTCTCCTGATAGTCTTTTTGGAGCTTGTCTTTTTATTTCCTATAGATTTATAATTTACATTACACCATGAAATCACACTATGCTCTCTGTAACAGATTATCAGGTTTTCATATTAACAATTTCATGATGTTCATGGTATGTTCATTGCAACGTTCACATACTGTTCAGTATCATCTCAGTGGCTGTGCCGTGTCATCACATGGGTGTAATACTATTATTTGCTCCACAGCCTTAAATGATTCACACTTCAGTTGGTTAACTTTTGTTGTTGTTTTTATTAAAAAAAAAACACTTTAATGAACATTTGTGTATATATATATCCCGGCACTTGACTAATAATTCCCTTCGTATAAATCCCTAGAAGCAGGTCAAAGCAATGAACATTTTTAAAGTTTCCGATGTAGTCTGTGAAGAGGTTACGACGAATAGTTTTCACACAAGCTGTGTACGAGTACGCTAGACCCCCTCACCCTCTGCAACGCTGTATATTTTTATTCTATTTAATCATTGTCAGTCTCAGCAGTGCCAGAAAACAGTAGCTCTTTTGTGTCCTAATTCAGCCTCTTCCTTTCGAGCTGCATTCAACACAGACACAAAAATCCAGCGCAAAACTTGAAGAAATCTGGACTGTATGCTAGCCCTTTGTACAGACTATTTCTTTGAACTTTTTCTTTCCAAGTTTCTCTGTTTTCTGCCTCACTCTCCCATCTAAATGCCCAGTGTTTACTTCAGAAAGAACCCAAGGATATAGCTCTAGATCTAAGTTTCCTGGCTACCTCTCTGCTCAGAAGCTCCACACAGCAGAGCCAAGGGAACAGACTGTGTCCCAGTGCCCCCACCTCATGCAGGTCCGAGGAAAAGAGACCCAGGCTTCTTGGCACATACAGGCTCTCCAGACTGAACAATGCACAGGCAAATACAGGTCTGCAGCCAGCAACTCCGTGGTGGTCCTTTTATTTGGAATAATTACCTATTTTTATTTTCTGTTGCTGATTATCCATTCAAAACTTGCTGCTGGTGGTTTTGATAAAAATTCACTCTTTTTCCAGGAGATGAAGCAGTGGGGCTGAAGGGGAGGCATTTTGCTTCCCTTGGACTAGATAAAGGCTTTCTTCTTGGCAAGATGCCCCTCTACAAGGACAGCAGCCCTGGGGAAGATGGGAAGATCCGCGGGTGCCAGGACAGCCCACGGATTTTGAAAGCCTCGTCAGGGAGGCTCACAGGTGAAGTGGGAAGCTGTGATTTCAGATTTAGTCCCTCAAAAATCAGCAAATTGGCTGGATGTTGAGCCTGTTCAAGTGGGCCCATGAAGACGGGGGTGGCCAATCAATGATTCCTACCTTGGTTGTCTATCAACAGACGTGAACTAGTTAAATGTTAAAGCCTTGAACTGCTTCCACCTCCATCTTTGAAAGATGGTTTATGTCCAAAGATGGGAGGACATGGCTCTCCTATCCTCTCAGAAGTGAATCTAGAAGTTATTCTACAAACAGGAATACAAATAAGTAAAAGACAGACTTTAAAGAACTCTTCCAAGATAAATAATATAAGAAACACAAAACCTTTATAATGGGACAGGTAAGGGCATTTGGGGGAAGACACATGGGCAAAACTTGAGCCAGAGGCGACCCACCTGTCCCAGGCCACTCTATCGAGTTTTTAGCTGAGGTGGGCAAAGCCGAGAGAGGAAAGCAAGCCCGTAAGGAAATACAGACAAGAAACACAAAATATGTATGGTGACATATTAGCAACTGGAATTGGAAATCAAGGACTTTCTGAAAATTACTAAAAGAACATAACAAAGGAGGCTGTGTTCTAGCACACATCGGCATGGGACGAGAAAGCCAGGTGCCTGCAGAAGTGGACCAGCAGAATGTGGCTGAGAGAAGATAAATCTAAGAGGGACCTTCATAGAGGTGATTATCTTAATCACACTTGTTGAGGAACTTCGTATTAGAATCACTACACAGAAAAAAACAAATCACTACACAGATAGTACTTGAAGGTGTGCATGAATAGGCCCAATAAAACGTGGAGGTTTTTTTCTCATTCCATAGTATGGGTTTGGCTCCTTCTTAACTCATTCTCTTGAGATTTTCAGATACTTTGAGTTAAAGTTGTTAGAAATAGAGATTTGATCTGCGAGAAATTGGTACCAATACAGTCAAGATTCTGATAAGAAGGGAAGGCAAACGTGAATTAAGCAGACCCCACCCAGAATGCATCCCCAATGGGGAGCACTTAGTCTCGGAGCTGTGACTTCCCTGCTGGGTTGTGTGCTCTGTGCTCCATCCACTCCAGCAGTTCACATTCCCACATGTGGCTGTTCTGTCTGGGGAACATTTCATCTCATCCTAGGACACAAGGTGTGATGGTCACTCCAGAGCAGGTCCATCCTCCTGGCTACTCCAGAGCAAACAGTCGGAGAACTAGGTAAAGAAGCTCACTGCCCTTCTGACACAGAAGTGGAGATCTGACGTACTTCTACCCCTGGGTTTACATGAACCCCATACCCTAAACCAGCTTCAGTTTGGCACAAGGACTCTTCCCCTGTGAGGGAAGGGAAAGGACTAGGAGAGCAAAGGGGAGAAGTATATGACTCACGTAGGATGAACACCTCCCTCAGGTCACAGGGGGCATCTCCTGCTCTTTCTATATTGGTCTTCATGTGGATCACCTATGATATTTACTTCAAAATCAGGCACATGGCCCCATATGTGCCTATAGGGCTACAGGCCAGGGTCTGGAAGATAGTCAGGCCCACTGGTCACCTCACGAGGCCAGAGCAGAGTCTGCAAGAATGCTCTTGATGGACATGTTGCAGAAGTCATGTCTTGCTCTATTCTGGGAATAGAGATGATGCGGAGTGATTACAGAAATTCCACTCCAGAGTTAAAGAATTAAAGCCCAGATCCCAACCAAAGGACTGGGTAAATTAATTTAAGATATACCACTAATAGTATTTTCTTGTATAAGGTTCTTCCTACTTCAGATTCAGGAGGTTTATCCTTTTTCTAACAACAACAACAAAAAGATTCATTTATTTTAGAAGAGACAGAGCATGTGCATGCACACACGAGCTGGGGGAGGGGCAGAGGGAGAGTATAAAGTCCAACGTGGGACCCCACATAGGACCCAACTAGGGACTCAATCTCACAACCCTGAGATCATGACCCTAAGATCATGAGCCGATCTGAAATCAAGGGTCCAAGGCTTAACCGACTGAGCCACCCAGGCGCCCGGACAGGATTTTCCTTGCATTGCGCTGAAGTGTAGGGCTAGCAGCTTAGCTGAATAGGAAATGGCCTCAGGGATATATGTGAGCAAAGGGCCACAGGGTGAGCTGCATTCCCTGGGGAGGTGTCCCCAACCACTCTGGGCTTGTCTGAACTGAGGCAAATATGTAGCCCACAAGACATCACTTCTTCCTTGTTGTCCTAACAGACACTGATGATTAAGATCAGGACTCTCCTACATAGATGGGACCCAGCTTCCGGATCCTGCCCAACCCTCAGTCAACCCTTGGCACAGCTCCCAGTGTGGTGAGGGACAAACACCCTTCTTTCCTCTGACGGCCGAGGGTCCTTCGAGCCATAAAGGTCAGTGTTTGTGGAAGGAAAGCCAAATGTTACTCCACCTTTCTGTTATTAATAAACACTCAGTTAATGCATATTTACTGTACTTAAGGATTTATGCTCACTTGCAGTCCCCTTCTCCTTCACAGCAACCCCAGAAACTAGATAGTACTATCAATCCTATTTCACAGATTTGGAACCTCAGGCTTGGAAATATCAGATGACTAACCTAAGGTTACATAGTTAGCTAGATACACGGGCGAAGGTCTTGCATCCAGCCTCCAGCAGATGAGCTGGGGAAGGCCTTGAGGTGGGGCCCGCCCAGCTTTCCTTCTCCCTGGCTGTCCCTGGGCAGATCCAGGGACCTGCACCTTCCCTTGCACAGCTTCTTGCTGACCTGCACAGGGCACACAGTCTCCAGGTGGGGACGAATCGGCAGGGCCCAGATAATTTTAAGACCAGTGAGACTATTCTGTAGGACGCTGTGCAGGTACATACATGGCATTATGCATTTGTCAGAACCCATAGGATGTACAGCTCAAAGACTGAACTCTAATGTAAACTCTGAGCTTTGGTAAACACCGTTGCCTATCCGCTTAGTTGTGGCCAAAACACCGCCCTAAGGAAAGCTGGGAATAACTCAAAGTTGGCAGAGGATAGATGGTCAACAGGAAGCCTCTGTCCTACCAGGCCAATTTTCTGTAAAACGAAAACCCCTTTGAAATAAAAAGTCGTCTTTTATTTTATTTTTTAAGATTTTACTTATTTATTCATGAGAGACACACAGAGAGAGGCAGAGACACAGACACAGGCAGAGGAAGAAGCAGGCTCCATGCTGGGAGCCCGATGTGGGAATCGATCCCAGGACCCTGGGATCACAACTTGAGACAAAGGCAGACGCTCAACCACTGAGCCACTCAGATGTCCCTCTATTTTTTTTTTTTTTAAGAAAAAGAGAATTGACAATATCACTTGATACCGAGAAACAGAGGTAAAAGGTTGAACCCACTAGAGATGTGCAAGGACGTGCAAGGATGACTTTTTAAAATTACGACATGAATGTGTGAAATAGGCAGAGGGGGTCCAGAGTACCTTTAGTGTGGGGCACCTGGCTGGCTCTGCTGGTGGAGTATATGACTCCTGATCTCGGCATTGTGGGTTTAGGCCCCACATTGTGTAGAGATTATTTTAAAAAATAAAATCCTTTTTTTTTTTTCTTTGTAAAGAGTACACTTGTCATGATGAGCACTGAAAATTGCTGAATCACTATACTGGACAAACCTGAAACTATCTTATGCTGTATATTAACTACATTGGAATTAAAATTTAAAATAAATTCACAGCATAAATAAGGTTAATAGAAATGATTTAATTAAAAAAAAACAGAATTTAAAGACAGTTATTAAAATGAAAAATGTTATTTAATGTGTTGAATAAACAACCCAACCATCCAGTCTGCAAATTGAATCTGAGCCCTTCACACACGTGGTCTCCATCATCCCAGGAGAGCTTTATCCGTTCCCTCGGCGTATCCCCCACACCTCGACGGTTGAGCTGACAAATATTCTGATACTTCTTCCCCACTGAAGCCAGAACAAAATGATCCTTCCATCCTCGAGGGAAGCGGATGCTGTGGCACCTTCCCGTGAAGCTTGGCTTGTGTGGGAAGAATAAGGCACCCAACTCACTGGCAACCCACCCCCCAAACGGCCCCATCAGGATCAGAGACCCTGCGCGGGAAGATCTCGCACTAGACCCATCGGTCCCGGCTCAGCCTCTGCCGGTTGTCTTCATTCCTTTGGTTTTCTCTGCCTGTGAGGTTGTGAGGTGCACACGGTCTACTTAAATCCATGGCAACGTGCGAAGCTGTGTTGCCAAGTCCCATTTACTGAGCCAGGCTGTGTCCATGTGCACCTAAAGGTCTGTAAGCTCTGACTTCTTTATATTTCACGATGCTTGGACTTTAAACCAACAAACATGTCTGCAAAGGGCAAACAAAGCACATTTTAAAGCAAAAGATAGTTTTGAGTCGGGTAACCTGGGGAAAGAGTCCCCCAGCCTGAGAGCACATCCCGCTGGCTTCACCGACAGAGCCCGTGCTGTGTGCAGACACGGGGAGCAGGTCTTGCACCCAGGCTCCAGCAGATGAGCTGGGGAAGGCCCCAGGGGTGGGGGCCCCGCCCAGCTTTCCTTCTCCCTGGCTGTTCCTGGGCGGGTCTAGGGACCTGCACCTTCCCCTGCACAGCTCCCTGCTGACATGGGCTCCAGGACTCCAGGCCTCGAGCACTAGACATGAGCAAAACCCCATGTGCTTCCGAGGTCCGTGGTCGGGAGACGAGGGGTTCGGTGCCTGTTTCCTTCGATCCTTCCCGGGTCAGGACAGCAAGCCTCGAGGAGAAGGACATCGCTGATGCCTGTCTCGGGCAGCTCATTAGAGGAGACCCAGTGGCCCAGCCTCACTGTCTCTCGTCCTAAAGGATGGGTGCTCAAAGCCAACGGCTCGGGCTTTCAAGACATGTTGATAATTCACAGCCTTTTGTGAGGTTCCACATTCATTTCGGGGTTTCTTTTGCCAAGTTTGTGTGTCCAACGTTGGGCCTTTTCTCCTTTGGGTAAAAAATATCTGTGGGCTGGCCACGGCCCTGGCAGGTTCTCCGCTGCAACAGTGACACCTGCTGTTGAGGACATAATTGGTGCTTTCTCAAAGGAGATGCTCCCTGGGGTCAAGGTTGCTTGCAGATTTCCAAATTCTGGAAGCCGAAGTGGGTGCACGTTGCAGGGAATAAACATCGTTGAGCTAAACAACCAACGTAGGAGGAGAGGCCGGCACATGACACAGGGACAAAGAAAATGTCTCCTGAGTTGAAAAGCAAAGACATCAAGGAGCCCCCTGGCCTGACACAGAGCCGGCCAGGAGCTGCTCTGCCACAAAGGCTGAGGGAGCAGTGGCCCTTGGCACCGGTGATTCTTTTTTTTTTTAATTTAAATTCAATTAATTAACAGATAGTGCATTATTATGTTCAGAGGGAGAGCTCAGTGATTCATCAGTTATGTATAACACCCAGAGCTCATCCCATCACGTGCCTCCTTCATACCCATCACCCCGTCACCCCATCCCCTTACTCCTCCCCTCCAGCCACCCTCAGTTTGTTTCCTAAAGAGCCTCTTATGGGGATCCCTGGGTGGCGCAGCGGTTTGGCGCCTGCCTTTGGCCCAGGGCGCGATCCTGGAGACCGGGGATCGAGTCCCACGTCGGGTTCCCGGTGCATGGAGCCTGCTTCTCCCTCTGCCTGTGTCTCTGCCTCTCTCTCTCTCTCTCTCTCTCTCTCTCTCACTGTGTGCCTATTATAAATAAATTTTAAAAAAAAAGAGCCTCTTATGATTTGTCTCCCTCTCTGATTTCGTCTTGTATTTTTTCCTCTCTTCCCCTATGATCCTCTGTTTTATTTCTTAAATTCCACGTATGAGTGAAACCACGTAATTGTCTTTCTCTGGCTGACTTATTTCACTTAGCATAATACCCTCTAGTTCTATCTATGTCGTTGAAAATGGCAAGATTTAATTTTTTGATGGCTGAGAAATATTCCATTACATATCTCCATAAACCACATCTTTCTTATCCATTCATCTGGGCATCTTTCCATGGTTTGCCCAGATGGACATTGGGCTCTTTCCATAGCTTGCCTGTTTGTGGACACGGCTGCTGTAAACTTTAAGGTGCAGGTGCCCCTTCAGATCACTACGTTTGTATCTTTAGGGTAAATACCCAGTAGGCACCAGTGATTCTGAGATATTCCTGCCATCAGTGGGCCCTCCTCCAGGGCACAGAGCGCTCTGTTTCCCTCAGGCAGACCTTGACCCTTCAAGGAAGTGGTTTCCGCCAATAGGCTTTCCTCCAGGAAAGGACCACCGAGGCCCATTTCCCGCAGTTCTGGGCACAGCGGTTGATGGATGTTCTCCTCTGGTCCTCCCTGCCCTGGGATAATGAGTGCTTGCTGTCACAGGCTTCCTAGAGTTTACTTTATAAGATCCACATGTTCAAAGACACAGGTCTCCAATTCCTTTAAAACCCCAGAAATTATAACAGGAAACATTTATTATCAATGCCCATTTTCCATTTGCCTTTAATGTTAAGGGGTAATTCTATTGTTACTGATTTTAACTTGCCTTAACTTTTTTTTTTTTCCTTAAGTAGACTCCATGTCCAATGTGGGGCTTGAACTCATGACCTCAAGGTCAAGAATCACATGTGCTACTGACTGAACCAGTCAGGTGCCCTGACTTAACTTTTAATCAAGGCAGAATTTGAAGTGTCTATGATGTCTCAAATTCTTACCTTATGCTCACAGAAATAGACACATTTTTAAGTGACCCGCTCTCCAAGTAGTTATGTAAATATGTTCAAAATGACCTTTCCACGTGTGTTCCAGAAGTATTTTCCCAACTACATGGATATAAAGCTCAGCTTTTATTTTGACATCCATAGGGGATCTATCAAATAAATGTGTCTAGTACCTAAACGGAAGAGTTTCAGTTTAATAGCAGGAGCGCCGATCTCAGAATCAGCAGAAGTGGGCAGTCTCAGAGCAGGGGCTGTGTGTCCTCTGCGGGGTGTCTTCACCTCTCTGAGTCATAGTTCTTTATGTATCAAATGGGGGAGTCAGAACATAAAGCAGAGCTTTCAAAATTTTGCAGAAATAGGTTTAACCCTTTTTGCACAGATAAGAGAAAATCTGCAGGGAAGCCTAATTTTTTTTTTTTTTTGAATTGAAAATGGTGGGAATCCTCATCTTTACCCAAAGGGGCCTTGGAAAGACTCCTTGGCAGCCCAGAGGCCCCCATAGGACAGTCTGCCAAGCAAAGGGCGAGCACCTTGCCCTGGTCTCCAGCCGCCCCCCCCAACACACACACCCTGCAGGAACCATGGCCCCAGGTCCCCAGTCTGCACCCTCATCTGTAGGATGAGGACAATTTGCCTGCTTCATGGGTGACTGTGAGAATCAGGGGTACAGCACAGCTGAAAAAGCATTAATTAACACAAAGAGCTAAACAACTATGGTTATAAAGTAAAAAAGGAAAATAATACTTTTACCTCCTTAGGTTCCCTTTCCCCAACTATGAAATGAGGGATTCAGATTAGGTGATCATTCGTGACACCCTGTTACCTTGTGAGCTATTAAACATGGCCAACTCTGTGGTGCCATCCCAGCTCCATGTTCCAGCTGAAGAAGGAGGATCAGGAGATTCTGGAGGCCGACCAGCCGCCCATCTGGGTCCTGGGACTCCTGGACCAGTGCACACTGCATCATCCCTCATCCCCTCCGTGACCTCGATCAGGCTCGGTAGCTTCGAGCTCTGTCATTCGGTGATTCTCTGAAATGCTGTCCTCACACTCTCCTGATGGAGAGCTGCAGCTTTGCACATGGATGTGAAAGCAATAATCTGCAGATTCCAACATACTGTGCGTCAGCCCCGCGTTCTCTGCTCCGGCTAGCCTACATAAACCATGAGCGTCCTTCACACGCAGCAGCTGGACCGCAGCACGGGCTGCGTCGTCAGGCAGGCCTTCGAGGTGTTTCCGGCACGTCTTTTGGGGCCGTCCTGACCCCTCTACCCCAGACGTGGGGGCTTCGTCAGCGCCGTTGGAATCTCTCAGGGACGTGCTCTCACTCCCCATCACACCTGGACTGGATGTTACAGCAAGATTTCATTTTTTTGTTGTTGTTCTTCCCACTTCCAATTTTCCTCTCTCATTCATTTTAATTTCCCTGATTTCCCCCTTATCACTTAATACATTTTCCTCATTATTGGCATCTGGGCTGAAGGCTGCAGCGCAAACACGGAAAGACCAAATCAAGATTTAAAAAAAAAAAAAAAAGAGCAAAATATTCCCATTTCAGATGGAGAAACAGATGGGGCTCTTGGCACTTCAGAGGATTTAAATTGACCCTCTGCACCACGCTGGAGGAAGGCAGACTGTCACTGCTGACAAGGAAGCACGGAAGAGCCCTGCTTTCCCTTCAAACATACAGTAGCATTTGGAGTTCTTTTCTCTCGGCCGTGTATGACGAGAAGAAACCATATGATTTATTCTGACTCTCTTGGTGCCTGAAAATGCAGCTGTGGGACCCCAGAAGGCCCTGGGCATAGATCGCTCTTCCTCAAGCCACCGTTGTGACCTGGACACGTTGACCTCGGAGCCTGGTATGCCATCTGAAGATGATAATGAAACCACCTGCCTCTCCCGACAAGCAGGAAGTATGCTAAGACGGAGGCAGAAGTGCCCAGCACAGTGCCCTGCATATAGGAAGCGTTCAGCACATTTAGTGTCTTTCCTGCTTTTTCACACACGGCCAGAGATGTAAGGTTTTTGGAAGCTCCCTCCCCACTACTTTCTCTCTTTACAGCTGGTGAGGATGAGGACCAGGTGGGTGGCTCTGACCTTCCCTGGGATGGCATTTATAAAATAAGCACTATCCATATGCAGGACAAGTGCAGTCGGCATCTGAGACAGGAGTTCCTTATTTTAAGCAGGTTTTGAGCTTGCCTGCAAATCTTTAAAATATGGAAATCTTGGACAACCTTTAGTCAGAAATCTTGAGGCTGCCCTCCTGTTCCGTTATCGAAGATGTTCCAAATCACTACGTCTATCCATTTTCAGCTATTCTAAGCACTGACTTCTTTTGATGGCATGAACTGTTTATTTTAATAATAATTTTGAAAATCTGCCTCAGACAAACCAAACTACTTGTGCTTGTTACTAAAAACAACAACAACAAAAACAGAAACAAAAAGGAAGAAAGAAAAAAAGAAATGGTATAAGGCAAGAGTAGCTAAATTAGTTACAAGAAACTTCAAACCCAAGAAAGGAAATCCACTTAGGATATTTATAAATGAAAGTGTTTATTATCAGAAAGACCATGAAAGAAGATTAGAAAGAGGAAAAAAAAACTGTAAGAATCAAAGGAGATAGATAGGGATTACTGATGCACCTCTTTGAACTCGCTGCTAGACATCCTGCTTCTATGTTTCAAACCCCGCTACTAGGTGCCTCACAGCCCACAAAATGAATTCAGCCTCCAAGGTTCAGCATACAGAGGCTTTCTGTTCAGTTTTTCTTGACCTTTCTCAACTCAGTGTTTAATAATCCCCTCTCCTCCATGGATAATCTACCTCACCAAACCATTCACATTTCCTGGATCATGCCTTACATGTTAACTGGGACAATGCTTGTGCTCAATGTCTATTGTTTACCCAAATAAACAAGCAAAAATTAAGCCATTGTATTTAAAAGTCAATAACATAGCACACAGGCCACAGAAAATCTCAGAACTCCTTCTGGAAGCAGGAGTAAGAAGAGAGGCTGAAACAGAAGAACCCATTAAACACCCATATAGAGAGCTAGACCAGATGGGCTCCACCCTGGGCAGTGAGGCACTACACCTTCTGTCTGGGTGGGGTACTAGGTATGCATGCACTTCATGGAGAAAACCAACCAGAGTCTCTAGAAAAGAGTAAAAAAGAGAGAAAGAAGGTAAAGTATGAGGCTGAAGACAGAGGGAATGAAGCTACCATAATAAAGGGGATGTCCTCTCGACCTCCTCTCCTTGGCTCCCAGCACACCCTGGGCAAGAGATAAGAGAACAGATTTCTGGAGAATGGGGGAGCCCAAGAGAACAGACAAGTACACAGCCATATCCATCCCAAGCACCAATTACTCTAAGTGAAGCTTGCCAATTCCTAAGCCACACATACACACAATTCCCATCAGATTTTTGTACTTGACTTTTGCATCCAAGCAGAAAACCAAAAGCAGTAGAGATCTGACTAAAGCCTCTAGTAGGAAAGAAAAATCAAAACTGAAGAAGAAAGATGGAAACTGAGGCACTGCAATGAGCAGAAGAAAACTTTCAAAATACATTTAATTAAACTCCTCAGAGAGTTAAGACATTACATCAATTAACCAAGGACAGAACATTGTTGAGTACGAACAGAGAACAATAGAGCTCTTAGATAGTAAAACTAAAATCTGTAAAGTCAAAAACACGATAAAAAGTCTAGAAGCTACATTTGAGAAAATAGCTCAGAAACTGGAATAAAAATGATAGGAAACGGAAAATAGGAGAATGTAAGAAATTAAGAGAACTCATCTGGGAAATCAAATGTCTTAATCACAGGAGTTCCAGAAAGCCTGGAGTAAATAGAAAGGAAAAATTATTAAAGAAATAATAAAAGAAAATGTCTCCGAAGCAAAGGACTTCAATGGCCAACAGACACACAAAAATATGCTCAATATCACTCATCATCAGGGATCTACAAGTCAAAACCACCATGAGATATCACATTAGAGCTGTGAGAATGACTAGCATCAAAAAGACAAGAAATGACATGTGTTGATGAGCATGTGGAATAAAAGGAATCATTGTGCACTGCTGGTGGGAATGCAAACTGTGCAGCCATTGTGGGTAACAGCATGGAGTTTCCTCAAAATATTAAAAATAGAAATATTATACAATCCAGTAATTCCACTACTGGGTACTTACTCAAAGGAAATGAAAACAATAATCCAAAAAGATATATGCACCCCTGTGTTCATTGCAGCTTTATTCACAATAGCCAAGATATGGAAGCAGCCCAAGTGCCCATCAGTAGACGAATGGATAAAGGTGTGGTGTGGATAGACAATGGAATATTACTTGGCGATAAAAAAGAATCAGATCTAACCATTTGTGACAACACAGATGGACCTAAAGGGTGTTCTGCTAAGTGAAATAAGTCAGACAGAGAAAGACAAATATCATATGATTTCACTTATATGTGAAATATTAAAAAACAAAAGAAATGAATAAACAGAGTAGAAACAGGCCCATAAATACAAAGAACAAACTGGTGTTTGTCAGAGGGGAGAAGGCTAGGGGATGAACAAAGTGGACAAAGGGGAGTGGGAGGTACATGCTTCCAGTTTTGGGATGAATAAGTCACAGGGATGAAAGGCACAGCATTGGAAATAGAGCCAATGCTATAGTAATAGGATTGTGCAGTGCAGATGGTAGTTACATTGTGGTGAGCATAGCACAACATATAGACTTGTCAGATCACTATGTTGTACACTGAAAACCAATGTAACGTGTCAACTATGCTTCAATTAGAAAGAAAAAGAAAGGAAGGAAGGAAGGAAGGAAGGAAGGAAGGAAGGAAGGAAGGAAGGAAGGAAGGAAGGAAGAAGAAAGAAAAAGAAAAGAAAAGAAAGAAAGAAAGAAAGAAAGAAAGAAAGAAAGAAAGAAAGAAAGAAAGAAAGAAACTTCAGTTCCTATTAAGTGGCCATGGTTGGCTGGATAACAGCCCCCAGACAAGGTGTATGTCCTAACCCCTGATTCTTGAGAATCTCTTTGAAAATGTGATTAAGTTAAGGATCCTGACATGGGGAGAGTACCCTGGATTATCCAGGCGGGCTCTAAATGCAACCATTTGTATATGCATAAGAGAGAGGCCAAGGAGATTTGACACACAGAGGAGAGAAGGCACTGTGGCCACAGCCGACGGGCACTGGCAGCCACCAGAAGCTGGAAGAGGCAGGGAGCAGGTTCTCCCCTAGAGGCTCTGGAGGCAGGACAGCCCTGCCAACACCTCGATTACAGTCTAGGGAAACTGACTTCAAACTATCAGCCTCCAGAGCTTGAGAAGGTACATTTTTTGTTGTTTCCAGCAACCCAGTGAGTGGTGATAGTTGTAGCCACAGGAAACGATCAAAATGACCCACTAAATAAATGTGCAAATAAAATACCCGCAGCAAGAAACATCATTGCAAACTTTCAGAGCACCAAACATAAAGAAAGGAGACTGAAAGCTTCAGAGGGAAGGAACACATCTTTAAAGAAGACTCAGGTGAGAATCATAACGATAACTACTACAACCCAATGCAAAAATTATCTGCAGAATCTAACGTTCTGAGGTCAGCATAATTTCTGATCTAATATTCTTTATCCAATCCATACAAAATGTTAGAGGATCCCTAGGTGGCTCAGCGGTTTAGCACCTGCCTTTGGCCCAGGGCGCCATCCTGGAGTCCCAGGATCCAGTCCCACATTGGGCTCCCGGCATGGAGCCTGCTTCACCCTCCTCCTGTGTCTCTGCCTCTCTCTCTCTCTCTCTCTCTCTCCCCCTCTCTCTCTTTCTCTATGTCTAAAATAAATAAATAAATAAATAAATAAATATTTTTAAAAAATGCTAGCCCCAGATAATTGTATTTTTGACATGCAATGTCCCACCAGATTAACCTCTTACACACATCTTTTTCTTAGAAAGCCGCTGAAAGATGTGCTCCAACAAATGAAGGAGGACACTTCCAACAAAAGGGAAAGTCAGAAACTTTAGAAAGAAGGCAAGCCAAATTAGGTGTGGTAAAGAGTGAGTTTCTAGGAAACTGATGATGCCAAGTTCCAGGGTGACAGCCGAACCAGAGACTTGCTGCAGAACTTTGTTAGAGCCTGAGGATGGGAGGTCACAGAAAATGTCTCAAAAGCAGTAACACAGTAGAATCAATATATATCCTAGGTATTGGATGATATTTAGTGGGTCTCTAAACGCCCATTCAAAAAGAATTATTAATGGGTGTATAGAAAAAATCAATTTTTAATAAAATATACATGTGTTGAACCCATGGTGTGTGCTATATATACTGTCATCTTCCATAGTATAAGTCAATAGAGAATTTTTTAATCTTTTAAAAATAGAATGAATATATATTACTAGAAATCTGAAGTTCTGATTCAGAAGAAATAGCAAAGAGTTTGAAGTAGCTGACGCTTGGGCCTAAGGAAGAGTATCATGGAGTCTACAGGTTTTCCTTAAGTTTTTATTATTCTGATTTTTCCAAACCATACACACTTGTTACTATGATTCTAAAAAGAAATGCGCAATCTCCCTTGCCATAAATGTTTTTATTTGAGTCCTAATCCAGTTTTCTATATGACAGTAATTGTGTGAAGTATTCATATATATATATATATATAGTTACCCCCTCACTAGTAAAATGTAGTTCATGTATGCCAATTAAAGATGAAGAAACCAGGGGTGCCTAGGTGGGTCCGTCGGTTCAGCGTCCAACTCTTGATTTCGACTCAGGCCTTGATCTCAGGGTCACGAGATCAAGCCCCATGTGGAGCTCTGTGCTTAGCAGAGACTCTGCTTGAAATTCTCTCTCCCTCTGCCCCTCCTCACTTGCTTGCTTTCTCTCTCTCTCTCTCTCAAAAAATAAATAAATAAATAAATAAATAAATAATAAATAAATAAATAAATAAATGGATGAAGAAACCAAAGCTTTGGCCCAGACAGACCTTGTCCTCTTGATTCCTATCAGCACATTCTCTTCACATTATTGCTCCCCTTCCCCACTTCACAGCGTTAAGATAAAGGACCTTTGCAAATACTCACTTCATCGGGATGGCTGGCATTCCTGAGGATGCTCTGTAGGTAATGAACTCAGCCCCTATCTCTGATCTGCCCACACTGGTCCTGAGCCGGCCAGGCCCTGGCACAGAACGGAGGCCAGAGGCACACGCACCCTAGGGTGAGGTTGAATGAGGCTAATTCCTGCCCAGTTCTTGATCCAGGCAAAGACGAAACACGTGCTATTTACCTACCCGGCCAAGTATAAGAGTAGGAAATACAAGCCGTATCACATACCATCCTTGCACCCATGACATCTAGGGACAGAAAGTAGATATCCATTCAGAGTTAATAAAAACAAGTTTTAGAAACTAAAATATAGGAGCCCAGAGGAAGGAAAATCCAAATGACAGAAAGGGCATCCTGGAGATAGCAGCATTTACTTTGGCAATTCCAAACATCCTCTTCATGCTTTAATGCTCCCTTCCTTTGCTGACACCTCTTTCCCCCCAATGGCAGGCCTGGCAACCTCCTCCCTTACACCCCACAGGGCCCTCTGAAAATACCCCATGGCTTTTAGTTCTGTTTCCCTCTCCGGGTTCTGAGCAGTTAATTTCAACCAAAGACTAAAAGTGCTTGGATTTATTAGTATCTATTAGAAATACTTGCCAAGTGAAAGAAAAAAAAATGCATGTGTGTTCTTCTGCTCAGCTCCTATTAGAATCCTGAGGCATCGTACTTCCAGAAGGGAGTAGAGCCCATTTTAACAAAGGGACATTTGGATAAGATTGGGAAGGGGGGCTTCTGTGCACCGGGTCTGGGCACAGGAGCTGAGCTGAAGGCATTCAGACCCACAATCCATATTCGGTCCCCTGCGTTATCAAGCTAGTCCAATAAAACACGGAGTTTCCACTGACTGGCAAAATAGCTGTTTGCAATCTGTCATTTTAAGGCATGTGTTTTGAAATTAAAATCCAATGGGAGTGGAAATGAACGTGTTTTTCCTCTTAATTCAAGACCAATCTTTTTTCCTTTTATTCCCCCCCCCCCAACTCCCTTGGAGGCTGGAAAGTTGGATGCCAACAACCTTGATATATTATTGGGGGTTCAATCTGCTTCCAGGCAAAGACAGATCTTTAAGAGTAAAAACCACAACCACCGGTCTGAGCACACAATCAGAGTGGAAGAGCTGAGGGGGGTGAGCTGAGGGGGGTGTGTGGGTATCTGTGTGTGTGTGTGTATCTTTGGGAGCATTTTTTCCTGATGTTGGGGAAGAGAAGGGTTTATTTTTCCACTCCCATTCACACCAGCTGCCATGAAGCAGCAATAAAGGCCCCCCGGCGTAGCACTGTGGCCATAGATCACGGAGCCAGCCCCAGCTGCAGATGGACCCAGCAGCTGGCCAGAGAGGTGCGCCGGCTGACCCCCTCCCACAGGCTGGGGACGTGGGGAGCAGCTCGCGCACTCCTCCGCCTCCCACCCCAGATTTATGAAGCAGGGAGCAGCCAGCCAAAAAAGCTAAAGAGAAAAAGCCCAACTGCTCTTCTTCTTTTTTTTTTTCTTTCTTTCTTTCTTAAAGTCAACACACACCTAGCGACGATCCTTAGCCATTAAACTAGTGCCTGTATCTGTCACCTACAAGTGTCAGGAAGCAGACAGGCTGGACATGGAAGACAGCTTTGTGTGCAGAGACCGTTAGGAATATCCAGACTTGGAGCCTCCCATCATCGAGGTCTGTGAAAGGCAGGAATGCAGTAGTCACATATACAGTGCACCTGTTCTGAACTGCATTTCAACATACATTTTTACAGTGCATCACCACACGATATCTGGGAGATAAAAGATTAAGAAGCATTGAGTGCTGTGCCTGGAGTGACATGGTCAAGAGATGTTCCTTGTTGGTGATGGAAGGCTGTTTAAAACAAACAAACAAACAACCCACAAAGCTCTAGAAGGATCTAGAACTTCCTTACAAGCCTTCTGGATAAGTCATCTAGTTGCTGGTGCTTCAGTTGTCTTTCATTGAGATTGAGTTGGTTTTTTATGGTCTCACACCAAAAACTCAAATTAGGACTGGAGCAGAAGCTCCATTTACATGGGAGCAAATCAAGGCCTTGGGATTCCAAACAGCCTGCCCAAGTTCACCCAATAACTGTTGAGAGAGAGCAGAAGGTAGGACTCCATCTCTTAATAAATACTCTTACTCTTTATGTAAATTCTTAATTTGATGGTAACTTCCCAAAATAATGATGTGCCCAACAGACAGCATAAGTGATACAGTCCATGCTATGGGCCTGTGGGCAGAAGTCACGATCAAAGATCCACCCGAGTCACCTGTTCTTCAAGAGAATGTCCAAGAAGGACATGAACTCACTGGGGTAAAGAGACTTAAATGTCTGACATGCAAAGGAGCTTTGCAGAACCCGAGGCTTGAAAATCATCATGCAAATATCTGTATTTGGGGAGGTAGAAATGGAGTGTGAGGAGGAAGCAAGGATTAGCGGTATATTCCGGTGGGAGAAAATCCTCCATGGTTGCTATGCATCAGCTAGTTGGAGCTGGCGTCAGTGGATGCAGAAAAGGCTCCACCCACACACCTGCAGCGCACCCCCTAGGTGGTTCTGGAGCCCAGCTCTCCCAGCCTGGCTCATTCCGCAAATGCCCTTTGAGGGACCTGGTCTTGAGTCGGCACCTTGCGCCAACCCACTCCCTTTAAATAACAGGAGGCCGGAGGGCAGCGTGGTTGCTGGAGTCCTACAGTGTCGACAACGGAAGAGGAGTCTCTTCACTCAAAGCAGCACCATGAAAAAGGCTGATAGCCGGGAAGGAAAAAATAACTTTAAAAACTCCCAACATTTCCTGATTAGTGAAACACATTTATAGTAACCTACCACCCAGAGCTGTGGACTTTCATGTAAATGCAGAAGAGTGTGGCATTGGGCCAGGTGCATGAATTTTCAAACAGAAGAGGCTGTGAAGCATGTCTCCGAGCCCAAGGATGGAAGTGGCTCTCTAACGCTCAGGGAGAAAGAGCAGAGCCACCAGACGAGCGGCCTTGCCTTAAGCAGAGGCTGGGGATCTGCCTATATCTGATCGGGCTGGGACGGACCCTATCTTCATGTGGGTCATTGCTATAAAATGGGTTTCCCTTTATTTGCCCCGGATGGGAGTCTCTGGCTTACTTGTTTCTCCTCCGTTCTAGATTCTGACTTCCTGCGTAGAGGTTAAGCTGTATCATCCATCATTGCGTCCAGCACAGTGCCTGGCGCTAAGGAAACCCTTGCCGATCATTACAGAATAAATGGTGAGTGGATATTTGAAATGGAACATTGTTGAGTGCTCTGCATCCCTCCAGTCTGAATGTCGAAGATTCAAAAAATAACATTCCATCGCCAAACCGAGCTATTGAAAAATAAATAATAACTTGGCTGTTCCAGAATGGAGTAAAATTGGTTTCTCTAATATAACACACCTGTTGTTTTCTCTAAGCCCTGGCGCACTAGTGGGTTCCTGATAGTGGCTGCACATTGATATGATCAGGAGCTGAAAAGCAAATAACGCTGCCTACAGCTCAGCCCCAGGGATTCTGACTTAATTCTCCGCAACACGACCTTGGCATTGATGTGCTTTGCGAGCTCCCAGGTTCGAATGCGCAATCAAGGTGAGGAGCTGCAGAAGGAGAAGCTGCACCGTATTCCGTCCATTTGTGTCTGGACACAAGGAGGGAAGCAACCTGAACTTTCTGTTTATGATAGCTGCTGGGTAGGGAGAACTCAGTACTTAAAGTCATGCAGCTACAAACTGCATTTTTCATTAGGTGATTAAAATAGTTTTTTAAGCTTGTCAAAAGGGGGGGTTATATCTGAGCCACCACTGTATTCTTCAGGACACCCTACGCATGGACGGAGCCCAGTAAACATTCGTGGAATTGAAATGGCACAAAGAATCAAGACTTCTTGAATTTCTGGCCCATCCTTCCTATAAAATCTCTGACATCGACTCCAAGAGAAGAGTCCAATAAGCAGCCATCATAGCCAACAGCTGAGCATTTGCTGGGACGACGTTATAGGCATAGCTCCGTTACAACAAAATCATATTCTAGAGCCCACGAGCTTGCTGGTGGTTGCAATTTAGCAATACGTCTCCTATCACGTTGCTCCAGTAGGGTCGGCTTCACTGCTCCTGGAGAATCAGGCCTGCACTATGAAAGCTCCCCGCGTTTCCTGGCATCCAAGGGCAGGCGGTCAACTGTATCTTCATAAGGAAGGTCAGAGCAATAGTGAAGGAACCAGACTAACTGCGGTGTGCATGAGCTTTTACGTATCTACATGGGGTGTCACAGGCCTGGGTGTCACAGGCCTATCACCCGAGAAGATGGTAATAAGGTCTTGGGCCAACAGGACCAGCAGGCGTCAGGTAGCTCCGGCTCAGGGAGGCTCAGTCCAGTGCCTGCTGCCTTGGGACTTGGGGCTTGCAGCCTTCTCCTGGCGATGCCCACGCGCCGTGTACAGACTCGCTCCCTCTCCAGACACCAGCTTTAAGTGAAGGGAGGAGCACCTGTTTTTAATGCCAAATGACTTTGTGATCATTAACTAATATCTAATAAAGTGAAACCTTTAAACAGGCTGAAGAGAAACAGATGTTTCCAGGGCTTAATGAAAGGGAATTATGCATCGTCATACAGCAGAACCCAGCCCCGCCTCCATCACCTGTGCTATAAAACAGCCAAACGTCCTCGTTGGGTGTTCGAGTAAGCTCGGTGGGAACAGCCCCTGGTAGGCTTACATCGAATCCGATGCACGCTCAAGTAAACACCACATGCTCACAAACACACACCTGCTTCGGTGTGTGCATGCACACCCACGCAGCACCGCAGGCAAGGGCTGAGTAAACACTCTGCCATAAAGGTCCTTCAAAAAGGAACCGACCCGGTGCTGGCCTCTGAGATCCTGCATGAGTTTAAGACTCTCAGGCCAAGTGATACAGAGAAGAACAACTCCGAGGCCAGTCACACACGTTCTACTCCTCACGAGCTCCGTAAATCTGGGCAGATTATTTATCTCAGAGGTCCATTTCCTCAGCTGTAGAATTTAATGATCAAACACGATGGTACCTAGAAAACCAACCTGTAGTTGTAAAAAAAATACTATGTTTTAAAGCAGGTGAGCCCTACGAAAGAGGTTTAAATGACCAACGATCATAAAAGCCATGATACAGTATCCTCCATCTGTCACCACCCCTCATAAGATCCTTTATTTTTTTTTAAGATTTTATTTGTTCATGAAAGAATGAATAAAAGAGGGAGAAGCAGGTTCCCTGCAGGAGCCCAATGTGAGACTCGATCCCAGGACTCCGGGATCACGCCCTGAGCTGAAGGCAGATGCTCAACCACTGAGCCGCCCAGGTGGCCCTCATCGGACCCTTTTGCATGTGATCTCAGTCCACAGTGGACACCTCTCCTACCGGCACCTGCTTGGTCAGTCACCCAGAGCTGCCCTTGCTGAGCTGGCGTGCTCTGGGCCTGGACAAAGGCGCCCACAACGTCGGAACCACAGCTGAGACTCCTCCTTCTGCACCAGGTGACTGGCCAGCCCAGTGCCCCAACCGGACAAGGCTCTCCAGCAGTTTGCCTCCCCAGACACACACTCTTTCTCCACAAAGCTGTGGGTGGCCTCCTAGCCTCTGTCCAGACGGTCACGAGTCGGCAACCCCTCAACTTGGCAAAATGCCTGGGCGCCTGATAAAAACCTGGTTTTTGAAATATACCTTGGTCCTCCCACCTGTTGCCTTTCAGCTCCCAGCTCACCTTGCCTCTCACTCCACTGGAGGCAACCCCCCTCTTCCACCTGCTGGCCCCAAGGAAAATGCACTTGGCTTCTCTGAAACACGCTGCCTTACATCACCTCCCTGGGCTGCACTCATCGCAGCAGGTGAACGAGAGTCACTCGCTGGACTCCTGCTCCAGGTGAGGCTCCTCGGCCCAGGCCCAGGCCCAGGTCAGGTCCTGTGTCTGCGGGAGAGCTCAGCCTCCCCAGCACTACAAACATCCCCTTCTCTTCTCGTGCTCAATCCTTATCGTTCATGATGGAACACCTATGAGAAAGTAGTGACATTCCCAAAACTTCTAAAATGTGCAGGTGTGTGGTCATTCCCTTTTACAGCCATGTTCCCTGCAGGAGAGAGGTTGTGGTCTTGGTTATGGTGACATCCGCGGAGCGTTTATTACATGCATTCATTGTTTCATACACCTTTGCCTGCATGATCCCCTGTAGCTGGGACATGGAAGCTCAGAAAGGACTTGGAGAGGCCAAAGCAGCCCCGTAGGCAGTGGTCCAGCCAGGACCGGAGGCCCCTACTCACTTCTGATGTCCCCTGTGGCCCCTAGGGACCACGGAAAGCAGGCATAGAGCCACTACGTCCAGCAATTCAGAGGCTCTGGAGACTCTACATGCTGTCTCCCTGGGAAGTAACAGGCTTGTCGGTGACTTAAGAACTTCAAGCCCTAGGGACGCCTGGGTGGCTCAGAGGTTGAGCCTCTGCCTTCAGCTCAGGGATGATCCCAGGGCTCTGGGATAGAGTCCCTCATCAAGCTCCCTGCGTGGAGCCTGCTTCTCCCTCTGTGTCTCTGCCTCTCTCTGTGTGTGTCTCTCATGAATAAATAAATAAAAATCTTAAAAAAGAAGAAGAAGAAGAAGAAGAAGAAGAAGAAGAAGAAGAAGAAGAAGAAGAAGAAGAAGAAGAAGAAGAATTTGAAGCCCTAATGAGAATCACACATGGTTCTTTCTGTACGAAAAGCCTCACCCTGGTGTGCAGCCCCACTCCCTGGAAACCTGTGCAAAAGCCACCTTCTTGGCCTCACTTATGAGATCATAAATCTTGAAACCTAAACTAGATTATTGTATCTATGGGTACATAGTGCCTGCTTGGCTGGAATACTGGAAGCTGGAGATTCAATATTCTGAAGGCAGAGGGACACATTGTGGCCTCCACATAGCTGCTTTATTGCTCCAGGGAACAGCCCAACTTCGACGTGCCTCCAGAATTTCCAGCCCAGCATGATCCCCTCTCTGCACGAATGACATTTCTTCTGGAACCAAGCATGAGAACTGAGGCCCTCAGTCCTGTGCTCTTGGGCCGACCCTAAACCTCCTCTCTGTCTTTTTCTTTCTTGCCTAGGCCTCTCTGAGACACAGAAAGGAAGAACAGAGATTTCGTCATCTCTGAGGCCACTTCTCTTGCCTCAGAGCCTTGCAGAGGTTGCACAGAATTTATCTCATTTGCATCTCCTGGCAAGTCTGTGATGTGAGGTCGGCTTGCAGCGGTGACACCCTCCGCTGTCGGGACAGGCTGAGCTGCTCTGGGCGTGTGGCAAGGTTGGGACGATGCCCCGACTCTCTGGCGTCCAGTCCTACCTGCTTTTATATGCAAATTCAGATAGATAACCTCGATTTGCTAACAGTGGCTGCGGTAGGAGCATCGATATGGTAGTGACACCGGGTGAAGCGGTTGCACTAGAAGGAATAGTAATAGTACGAGGAGCAGCAAGTACAACCCCTGAGCCATTAACAATGGACACAGTGGAAGTCGGAACAGGAATGCGGGTAGCTCCCAGGCAGCCACTGCAAGAACGGCAACACGATTACAGTGGGCTGAGCCACACTGGAGGTTTTCATAGCAGAAATGCCTACAGAAATAACTTCCAAGAGGTCAAGAAACCCATAGAGGAGGATGCCACAGAGCACCTTCACCACGGACGCTCACCGTTGTGCGGCCAGCTGAGTGTCATGCCCAGGAGGACAGCATCAATGGAAACCACAGCAGGTGTCTGGCATCTATGATGGGGCTGGCACGTTACAGTCTTTCCCCCTAAATTCAGCTTGATTCTACAGTGTATGGATCATCAGCCCATTTTCCAGATGAGGACAGCTCAGCTGAATAAAGTAACTTGATCAAGGCCAAACTCTTACTAGGTGACAGAGCCAGGATTTGAACTTAAGCCAGAACCAAACTAAGGCTTATGCTCCAAACACCTTGGAATCAACATTTATGAAGCAAGAACAAAAGATGGCGCACAGACGCAAGAGAACACTCCTGTGGCGGCATTTTGAATATGTGTCTCTTGTTTCATGAGAGATAAAAGGAGACAAAATACATTACAATATAGAAGGCCTAACGAACATAAATAATAAGGCGGATGTTGTTGACCTACGTCTAACCATCTGCCATGGAAATAGAAGATATGTGAATTTTTTCAAGTGTCCACATAACAATCCTTAAAAACTGACCTTTAAAAAAATTTAAAAATAAAGAAAAATTTTTAAAAAACTGACCTTTTATTGGGCCACAAGAAAACATCACTAAACACCAAAGGAATAGAAGTGCTACATAAAGGGAAAAACAAAACAGAAATTTAAAAACAAAATTAGCATGTCAAATCAATTATCAAAACCCTCCCGAGGGACCCCTGGGTGGCTCAGCAGTTGAGTGTCTGCCGTCAGCTCAGGTTATGATCCTCGGGGTCCCAGGATCGAGTCCCACGTCGGGCTCCCTGCATGGAGCCTGCTTCTCCCTCTGCCTGTGTCTCTGCCTCCCTTTCTGTGTCTCTCATGCATAAATAAATTTTTTAAAATCTTTTAAAAAATTAAAAAAAAAAAACCCTCCACAAGGAAATTTAAGAAACTTCTATTTAGGGCAGCCCGGGTGGCTCAATAGTTTAGCGCCTGCCTTCAGCCCAAGGCCTGATCCTGGAGACCCAGGATCGAGTCCCACATCAGGCTCCCTGCATAGAGCCTGCTTCTCCTCTGCCTGTGTCTCTGCCTCTGTGTGTGTGTCTCTCATGAATAAATAAATAAAATCTTTAAAAAAAAAGAAGCTTCATTTAACAACACTTTGATCAAAGAGCAAATCAAAACCTCAATACGGAAAGGCCAATGGTCTCATCATGATGACGATAGAAGCACGAAGGGCCAGCACCCACGGCACGCGACTCTAAAAGCATTCACAGGGAACTTCTCTGCCCTACATACGTATATCAGCGAGCAAGCGTGAATAGAAATGCATGACTGGATTACAACACTCAAGAAATCAGAAAAAAAAATAGGAAAAATTTCAGGAAGGCAGAGCAAGAGAATTTAAAAAGATGAGGGCAGAAATTGTTTACATAGGTAGAACTGATTAATAAATCCGAGAGTTGGTTTTTACGTATTAACGAGCTACAAGATCAGTAAAGACAATGATTAGTGGTAGGAACTGGTCATGAGGAAGTGGCTGCGGACGTAGGGGAAAGTTAAAGGAGGCAGGAACGGGCTTTGCTGAGCTTCACGTGGCACCTGGAAGAGAACCCACATGGCCGCTGACTCCCACGGATGCGCGGCCTTCTACGTAGACCCAGGAACACGGAACAGACCCAGTGACCCCCTCCCCGTAAAAGAGCACCAAGCCTCCTCGTGTCTAACAGGGAATTTCTAACAAATCTTTGAGAAAAAGAATATTAAGGGATTCCAAACAGGAGGCGGAGGGAGGAAGAGCGAGACTCCCAAGTCATTTTGTAAAGCTAGCGAAACATGGAACCCCGACCCAACCAACAGGCAAAGAGAAAAAGAAAACTGCAGGCCGACAACACTTTAAAATCATGTATTCAATTTCTTAGGCACAACCCAGAGGCCACTCGAAGACTAACACCATGCACAGCGGGGTTTATTCTGGAAACACAAGAGTGACGCGTAGTGGACACCCCACCACGCGGCTTTCTGTTCGAGTGCACTGAAAGGAAACGTGTGCAACATACACAACGTTTTCCGGTGCAAAAGCTATTTGGTAAAATTAACATTTCATTCTTGGTTTAACATTCTTAATGTCGTAGGAATGGGCAAGAATGTAAACTGTTTGCTATTCACAAATTTTTAATTTAAGACCTTTCTTAGACCAGATGAGCTGCATCTTCCAGAACAAAATCCCAACCGCTCTGCCGGGCGATGCAGGTGTATGCGCGGCGCGGCGCGGTGCTTTGATTTGCAGCAGTTGTACAGATAAATAAACCTCACTGCGTCTCCTAAATGCATGAGGAGTGAATGTTTCTAAAAGCAGCAACACAAAAGTGATTGTCAGGATGATGGCAAGGAAAGAAATGGTGACTTCAGAGGAGATTGCAAAAAAATGCAAAATTCTGTATGCAGATAGGATGCGTCTGTCGAAAAAGACCAAGAATAACGCGCCCTTGGAAAATGTCCATTTGGTGGACAAGTTGTAGCACCAATGCCCCGTATGTGAACCAACCTACCGTGTCCTCAGAAGAAAGCCACGGATGTTTCCAGAGGGTAAAGTTCATTTCTTGGGCTCAGGGTCCTTGTATGTAACAGGGAGATACCAGGTGGGGGGGAAGAGGGCGTCTGTAGCTAGGAAGAAGCTGACGAGGAAACAGATTTTCAAGGTAAATAAAACTGACTATTTGGAGAAATGAAGCCCAGGGGGATAGCGTTTACCCCTACACTTCGTAAAGCTATAAAATGGGAGCGCCTGGGTGGTGCAATCGGTTGAGCACTGGACTCTTGGTTTTAGAACAGCTCATGATCTCAGGGTCTTAGGATCGAGCCCCGCATTAGGCTGCACGCTCGGCGGGGAGTCTGCTTGTCCCTCTCTCTCCCCCTCTGCTCCCCCACCACCTGCATGTGCTCTGTTTATCTCTCTCTCTAAAATAAATGAATAAATAAAATCTTAAAAAAAAAATAAGGCTTTAAAATGAAATCACACTCCCACTTGGTGGAAATGCCTCTGGGAAAGAGAACCTTAATCCCTTCCCAGTCATTTTTTTTTTTTAATTTTTTACTTTTTATTTTTTGGGATCATTTTTAAAAATAAATAAATGGACTTCCACTTTGTCCAGGGGGCTGTATATAAGTGAGCGGGGAGAGGAAAACAAGCCACGTTTGTTCTTGGGGCCCCGTCCCCCTGCGCCTCCTGCCAGGTGCCAGCACAGCCCCCCACCCCAGAGCAGGAAGGCGTGCGGCGGGCCGGAATGAAATGACCACCGTGAACGACCAGAGCTGCGCAGGGCTCCGTGACTCAGGGAGGGCTTCTGACCCACCATCTCCACTGGATCTTCACGGCAGCCTTAGGGGGCACTGCAGGAAAGCAAAGTCTGGCCTCAAACAGGAGAAATGGGGGCCCCAGGGGTGAGGTGGTTTGCCCGAGAGCTGGCCAGTGGCCAGAGCACAAGTAGGCCTGGGATCTCCAGCCTTCCTCCTTCTAGCATCCAGCTGCCAACAACTGCATCCCAGCCCAGAGATTCGGCTGAGCCACTCGGTGGGTAAGATCTGGACTCCCTCTTCTCATCACGCAAGAAAGCTTTTTACTTGTGATAGGGGCTTGCGTGGCAGCCCCAACCTCTGACCCTTAAGGCTGATGAGCAAGTGTTTCTGACCCATATTCTTGCTAGAATCTGGCAGTCGATAGATGAAAAATATCAGGTCTCTTGTGAAAGTTTGACATAGTTCCCCTTGTCATCCGCACGTGGATCACGATCCGGTTAGATCCCGAGACGTGACACTGATCCCTGCAGGCACCAAAGCCAACTTCATCCACGTGAATCTCAATCAACGGGACCCTTAGTGGATCCGGACTCCTGTGCGTGTTTTGCGGTTGGAGAGCGCACATGGGGCAGCTCAGGGGGCGGCTGACGCGCCCAAGGTCTGCTGGTCTCACTAAGGGGTAGAGGCGAGGGGGTGCGGTGCCCAGCTCAGAGCCTCACAGGTGCGAAACGTGATGGAGAACCCTTCGGAAGAGAGGTGCCAACGTCTGCCTCTTCTCCACCGGCCCGGGGAGTGGGCCCACGTCCAGGTGAGGCCGCCCTGAGGATGAGGGAGGTGGTGACATGCCCGAGGCTGCACCTGGGGTGATGGTCAGAACGGGGGGCCAGGGCTGCCCCCTAGATGTGCCTCTGGGGCTCCTTGTCTTTCTACGATGAAGAAAGGAGGCACGCGGGGAGGTCACCGAGCTAGAGCAAACCTCTCGTCTTCACCAACAAAAGAGAATGTTACAGAAGGACTTCCAGGAGGAAGACTGATTTCTCTGTCACCTTGAAAGGGGACCTGCTTAAATGGCTGGGTCCACTGGGGTGCAGGGGGGCCTGGGAGTGGACGGGGTGCAGGTAACCGGGCACCTGTCTGCCCCCCTCGTCTGGAGCCTGGGCCCCCCTGCCTGAGGTCCCTGCCGCCACCGGCGATGACCCCAGGGGTCTGCCTCAAGCACGGAGGGCAGCCCGTGCCCCTGCCCGGCCGCCCCAAATGCTCGCCTGTCCTTCCTGAAACTGACCCCAGGCCTCTTCTCAGCTTCGTCGCCCTTTCTTATTCTGCTTTATCTCAGTAGGGGAGGCGGGAAAGCGAAAGTACTCTGGAGGAAGCTGAAACCAAGCTGGGTGGGCACAGGGCGGAGGGGCGGGAGGCAGACACACAAATCTACCACTAACACGCAGAAACGAAAACACCAGAATTTTTAAGAAAAGGAACAAGGGACCAAAAGGCAGCGGGAACTGGAGACATGAAGTCCTCGCGTGCCACCTGCTGGGCACCTCTGGGTACTGCGTGCTGGCCTGCGCTCCCCGCCACCCCACAGCCCTGTCCCCCAAGGGGGCTGCGAACCTCGCACATCTGGGGTCCCCCCCTCCACTCCCGGTGCCGCAGAGTCCTTCTCATGCCTAGGACAAAACTGTCGCTTCCCAATGTAAAACCCTCCAGTGGTTCCCATTCCACACGGGAGCAGACGGTCCCTGTCCTTCCAGCCTGCCCCCCACCCAGCTTAGTATTTGTCCCTGGCATATATTTGCAAAGCAAACGCGGCCCCTTGTCCTGGGGTCCAGGTGGGCGCCCCTTAGGCTAAGAACTGAGAGGCTTTCGAGCACCTGCTGTCTTCCAGGGCACGGAGGCGACGAAGGACCTGCGGCCCGGCCCTCCCTCGGAGAGCCCTCCTCGCCCAACCTAGGGGGGCACGGCTGACCCGGGAGAGTTGCCAAGGCACCTGGGCCCTGCCGGCCGCCCCAGCAGCCCCGGAGCACCCCTGAGCCCTTCTCACCCCCTTTCTTGGAGAGCACCCCAGCCTCCCCTGGCGGGGACGCCCTGGCCAGTCCATCTCTCCTCCCACTCACCCCCCCACGTCCCTCACCTCTGGGCAACGAGCCTCACTTGAAACAGAAGGGCCTTCACACGGCAAAGACTTCACTGTGACCCTCAGTGTGTCAGCCTGCGGCCAGGTCTGCTCTGCCAACCTGAGCCCCTCCTGCGGGCGAGCACCTCAGCGCCCCCCGGTCACCTGGCCAGTCCCCAGGACGTCTGGCAGCACCGAGGGCCCCGTGCATCTGCGCGCCCAGCCTCCTGCTGCCGTCCAACACCCTCTGGCTCCCGCGCCCTGTGCCAGGCAGGGAGGTGGCGCCGTCCCGGGTGCCGGTGAGTCAGGATGACGTCCCACGGATCCAACTTTCTAGATGGGCCCGCGAGGAGTGCACGTCTCCAGCGACCGGCTCCCGCCTACGTCAGGCCATTGGCAGGTGGCACATGGTGTGACCAGAAGCCAGTTGGAGCCTCGGAGTCCACCTCTCAGGGATCCAGAGATCCAGAGCTGCTCCCCCTCAACTCCAATTCCAGAGCTCGCCACGGCCCCAGGCTCTCCCCGGGTTTTCCTCTCGCAAACCTCTCTCAGCCTCAGGGGTCCCCCCTCTCCAGATTAATCTCGGATTTCTCTCCAGGCCAATGCAGGCCCTGTGAGGGCGATACCAGAGCGCAGACACACGTGCACACACACACGCACACTTCACTCACCTCGAGCGCTTCTGGAGGCTAATTAACGGCCAAGAAATGGGTGCGTCGAGAGAACTCCCCTCCACCACCTGCCAGCGTTCCCTCCGGCTCCTGCTTCCATGCTTCTGGCAGGAACCGGCAACGCTTCTCCTCCAAGTCTCCTGGGATTGGGGGCGGCCAGGCTGGTCTCAGCTCCTGCCTTAAATGAACTCGTCCAAGAAACTTCCCTGGAATCTCCCGCACTCATCACCTCCCCGCCGCTTATTCCTCCCTCGCTTGCACCTGCCGCGGCCTCGACCACCACCATCCAGATAGATCGGCCCTCACGTCTTTTTTTTTAATATTTTATTTATTTATTCATGAGAGACACAGGCAGAGGGAGAAGCAGGCTCCATGCAGGGAGCCCGATGTGGGACTCGATCCCGGGTCCCCAGGATCACAACCTGGGCTGAAGGCTGCGCTACACCGCTGAGCCCCCAGGCCGCCCTGCCCTCAGGTCTTTAAAAAGGGGGACCAGCCCAGTCTCCTGACTTCCCGGCATTTATGAAAAGCTACAGGGCTCATTCTCCGTCCAGATGAGAAAGTGTCGCAAGAACAATAAACAAGTCGGGGTCGGTTCCCCCAGCTGCCAGGCCAGTCCTGCCTCCCGTGGCCGCACCTTCTTCTGGGCCCGCGTGACCATCGCCCGCGGCGAGCTCCTGGGTGTCCGGCCCGCATCTCGGGGCTGCTCCCCGGGGCCCCTGTGTGCCCAGGAGCCGAAGGAGTCGGGACACAAGGGAAAAGCCACACCTGCAAGCGGAACAAAGGTCAGAGGAGCGGCACCAACTCTTCCTTCCGCCGCAGGGGCCAAAGCCGGAGCAGAGCTAGGGGATGAGGCCAGGGGAGCTCAGGGAGAGCAGGGATGAGCCGGGGGAGGCGCCGGGTTTGCTCTACTTGGAGCCAGTGCCTGGAGCTGTGATTGAGCACAGAGGCCCCGGGGCTCGGGGACTGCAGGCCACTCCAGGGCCCGGTCCTGACTGCGACGGCAGCCGTGCACCTCCCGCCAGCCCGGGCGTTGCCTGGCTGCTGGCGCGGTACCGCTTCAACGCCTTCAGGGGTGGCCCGCAAGGGCCTCCGGTGCGAACTGAGCCCTCTTCTACCTCGGGGTCCGAGGGAAAACCTGTATCCACAGTCTCGCTCACTCACTCACACACACATCTGTCCATGCACACACGTGTGCCCACAAACACACATGCACAGACACGTGTGCAAGCCCATGCCCACATACACACACACAGGAGCACAGGTGCACAGCTGCACACACACTTCAGTCCCACAGTTTAAAAGCAGGGACACTTTGGCCACAGATCTCTTTGGCAGGTGTTCTGTGTCAGTGTAAGCCCCACCCATGGCCCCCCCATGGTCACAGACAGGAAGCTACTTCCCACCCCCCACCCCAGCAGGCAGGTATCTCGGGGCCTCCCAGCCACACTCCCCAGAGCACAGCTCAGCACCCCTGCGCCCGGCCCCAGGCCCTGGTGTCCTGCTTCAGCCCCGCGTCCTGAGGCCGTGCCTGGGGCAGCAGGTGGAGGCCGTGTCTGGGCTCCTCTGGGCTCCTCGGCTCCCGCGGGACAGGCAGTGGAGCAGAGGCCGCCCCGGGTCAGACTCGGTGGCCTGGAGTGGCCAGTTGCCCCCCTGAGGGAGCCCTTCAGTCTGGCCCCAGGACGAGGAGTGAGGACACTGGCCCTTTGGATATTGCTACCCTGAGGACAGTGACTGTGAGAGTCTCCGATCGGACACTGAGGCAAACCTAGGTCACTGCGCAGTTGATGTTCTGAAACAGGGTTGAAGGCAGCTTTCCTTTTACCCGGAACCCTGAAATGAGCCACGACGTCCACGGGACTGTGGTGGCAGCAGCCATCCCCACAACACGGTAACAGGACACGCCTCTTACTGCATTGTCCGTGGAGATTCTCAAAGTCTGTAAGCAGAGTAGAGGGCCGACCAGTCACGCGCAAAGGACGCACCTATAATTCATTGGCCCATGATTCTCCAAATATAGGAATCGACAACGAGCTTTGCCCTCCATCCTGCCTTCCTTTTATGGGGTGGAGTGCAAGGTGACATTTGCAGAGCACCCAGTAAATAGTACCTGATTTGGGAAGATGGTTCACAGGCCAAAGGTCAAACTGTAGGTGCTATGACTGAACAATTTTTCCAGCTTCCTTTCCTCCCTCCCCTCCGGCCTCCTCCCCATCCTCCCCTCTGGCCTCCTCCCCATCCTCCCCTCCAGCCTCCTTCCCCATCCTACCTCCCAATGTCCCCGTGCGAGCACACGATGTTTCCATCAAACCAAACAGTCTCAGTTTCCTTGCACATGTCCTAGGTCCTGTGTCTCCTACTGTGGTTCTTTCTGACCCGGTTCCCCTCCTCAAATGCCACGTGCTCAGGTGGCAGGCATTCCTCCAGGCTCCAAGCACCCTCCACTGGAGCTTCCTGCACCTGCAGCCCCGGCACCCAGGCCGTCTGCGGCCTGCCTTCACCGGAGGCTGGAGGCCATCACCTCCCCAGGCTGTGAACACCCTGTGCCACCGTCATCCCTGATTCTGCCCCAAGCATCTCAGATCCTGAGAGGCTGGTGATTAAACAGGCCCGTTAACCCCATGCCCCGGATCACTGCTTTCATTTCCTCAAAATAGAAACTCGGTCTTCCAGCTACAGCTTCTCATCAACCTGCAGCCCCCTAACCAGGTTACGAAGAAATGCCACAGGGCTCGGGCTCGCACTTCAGTCTAAGTTACATTGAAAGGAACCGAGTCAAGAAGGAACCAGAGGGAGATGTGACTTCCAAGGCTCACTGCAAAGCAAGGAGATTAAGCTGATGATCTTCAAAGTCTTTTGCTTTCCGACCACCCAAGGTTCCCTAAGCTGAGTTGTTTAAAATTGACAAATGGAAACCCTGGGCGTGAAGGGCTGAGCACGGAGGCTGTAGCAGCGGTGATGCCCGGGCTCTCCTCCTCCCGCGTGGCGATCCACTCCTTCAGCGTTGCCAGTAACATCGACTTGTAGCTTTCTAGGCACCGGGAAGTTTGCATCCGTTTCCTTCCATACCAACGATGATCCACAATGTAGAATCACCAGTTATAGAAAGTTGGGCCCAGGCACGTGGAGCAACGTTTCCAGTATAGCACACGTGGCCACACAAACCCCAGTCTGTCTGGTTCCGAAGCCTAGGGCCGTCCCGCTATCCCTCAGGGTAGGTAGGGGAGGACCCATCATACGTCTCCGATCATGGTTTCTGCAGGAACGTACTGAGGATAATTAATCATCATCATCATCATCATCATCATCATCATCGTCTGTGTTTCTGCAGCATCAGGGCGGCCTGCCTCTCAGGGAAGAGGCGTGAGCCAAAGTAGCCAGCATCCCCATCACCGTGGATGTGTTTTGGAAAGTGCTCTTCCTAGACGTGGCTTGGACTGGGCATGTGGTGAACAGACACAACCACGGAGGTCAGGGGAGGAAGACAAAGGTGACTGGGTGCAGGGTGAGGATCACCCCTCAGGGCAGCAGCGTTGGAAGACGAGCGAACATCACGCCCCCAACACCTGGCCCCTGCCACGGCTGCGATGTATTTAAGATCCACCAGGCGAGCTAAGCCAGCATAGGAAAGAAGATGGGCAGAAAGAATGGGCAGGAATCATTGAGAATTCAGTGATTTTTCTAAGAATAGGCTTTCATCTCCAAACCATGAAATGCAAAACTTATTTTCCCGGATATATTTAAATGCCAGATACTTACACACTTGGGAAATTTTAGAATTTTTTTTTTTTTTTTTTTAATAAATGAAAGTGGATGCTCTAGTTTAGTTTCTTGTTGTTGGAGTTTTTTGTTTTTTATTTTTTTAGATGCATTTGCTTATCAAGATCACCAGGGGGAGCTTGTACCAGGTTTTATCTCCCAGGCTCCAGCTCTAGAAATTAGAAACCATTAGGTCTGGCTCCACTTCTAGGAAAGGGCACCCCAAAAAAATAAAAAATAAAAACATAAAAAATGAATAGAAAAGGGCCCATGTAATTCCAATGTGCATTCCAGGTTAAGTACCACTGTGTCAGGTGACTGTAAATTGCCAGGGATCCCAAGATTCATCTATTCATACTTAAAAAAAAAAAAAAAGGTTTAGTGGTTACTCAGAGCCTAGCCTTTTATTAGGGGCCAAGCCAAGGCAAACACAACCAGTGCCGGGGAAGACCGTCCCTGTTCCAAGGGGCTCCAGGCTGCTGGGGGTGTAGACCTGCCCACCCTAACCATGGCTACTCGCTGGCGCCGGGCCACACACCTTCCCCGCCCTCCGGTGACCGACAGCGGAGTTGGCCCCGCTGATGTTCTATCTAAGGGAGGAAGGGGAAAGGCAACACGCGTCTGAGGGTGGTCTTAATCATTCGTATTACTCTATCTTTAGACAAAGTTTCATGGCCTTTCTGGATTAAACATGACAGTAAAAAAAAAGACCGTAGTGAGAAAAGTTTCCACGTCATAGGTCACAAGGAAATGCGAATGAAAACAATAATGAGATACGACTACGTAACCATTAGAATGGCCAACGCCCAGAACACTGATGCATCTAGCGCTGGTGAGGATGTGGGGAAGCAGGAATCTCGCTCATTGCAGGTGAGGAGCCCGAGGAGGTGCAGTCACTTTGGAAGACAGTCTGGCGGTTTCTTGCGACACCAGATAGACTCTTGCTGGAGGATCCAGCCATTGCACTCCTTGGGATTTAGCCATAGGCGTTGGAAACAAGTCCGCACACGCGTGTGTGTGGCGGCTTCATGCGGAATTGCCAAATCTTAGACGCAAACAAGATGTCCTTCAGGAGGTCATGGATTAACCGGAGCATGTCCAGACCATGGAACGCTACTCAGCGCTAGAAAGAAATGGGCGATGGAGTCCTGACAAGACACGGAGGAAGGCTCGGGGCATGTTATTAAGCGAGAGAAGCCAATCTGACCTGATTTCATATGTATGATTCCAACTACATGACATTCTGGAAAAGGCAAATCTACAGAGACGGTACAAAATCAGTTGTCACCAGGGGTTGGGAGAGGGATGGATGAAGACGCGGAGCCCAGGGTATTTTCAGGGCACTGAAATTACCCTGTGTGATTTTCTAAGGACGGATACGTGTCATTACACATTTTCCCAAACCCACCAAAGGTGCAACACCAGCAGTGAACCCCACTGAAAATTACGGGCCTTGGATGATTACGGTATGTTGGTGTGGGCTCATCGGTCGTATCAAACGTCCCACTCCTGCGGGGGATGTCTGTGTGGTGGGGGACAGGGAGTATAAGGAAATCTGTACCTTCCTCTCAGTTTCACCAGGAACCTAAATTGACTCCAAAAAAAATTAAATCTTAATAATTTTAAGAGACACTAGTTCCAGAGGGATGCTCCGGGATAGTTGGCTTTGATAGTGATGAAACGAGTCCTGGATAAAACACCTCAATCTTCTTGGCTTCAATCACATGTGGTCTGAATGACACCAATGGACAAAGCCAACTGGGATGTCCAAGCATTGTTGGATCACAGAACTTTGTCTTCTGTGCCTCCCTTCAGCTGGATACAAGGACAAGTGTTTCTATCGGATGGAAGCAAGCTGGTTAGTGGGGAGGGCACCGGCCGGGTCCGAGTTGCGAGACGGCAGCCGGTGACCTGCGTTGGTCGTGAGGGGATCACCTCAGCCCGTCATCATCTGAATCGGCCTTTGGAAATCCAGAGCTCAGGCAGGAAGGATGGCAGCCTGGCAGATTGGCCAACGTCGTGAGGGGTTCCAGGGCCCAGAGGGAACAGCCTGGCCTGGTTCCCTAATGCGTAGACGGGGGACGTCCTGGGTCCAGCGTCACTGCTCTTCCGGAAAAGAGTTCAAACCAGGAAAGCAGAGTTTTGTTGTCAAGTGTGAAGAGGGGTGAGCAGAGGTCCGGCCGTGGCCAGAGGAGTGAAGTGAGGAGCATGCGCACTCCGTAACCCCCAGGGCTCCCCAGAAACCAGGGGCATCAAGGGGGCGCTGCCAGCGTCCGGGGAGGGAGGGCAGGGAGGTCTTCCCACAGGCCTGGCACCAGGCAGCCTGACCAACGTCTCGAGTGTCAAGCCCTGAGAGGTGAGGCCTTGGGATCATCCGGATGCCACTTTCTAAGGATGTTACCTGCTACGATTGTGCTTATCGCTTCCAGCTCGGTTTCTCCACTGTGAAGGCCGAGCACCCAGCATCGAAGACGTGATGAGACATTTGAAGGGGAAGCGGCACCGCACCATATGCGTGCCCTCGGCGGCCCGACGGCAGCTCGCTCCTGGCGCGGGTGACAGCCACCGTCCCAGCGGGCGCAGGGTTTGGCAGGAGGGAGGCAGGCCTGCGAGGGGGAGAGCCAGGAGGGGCACGGCCCCCTGCCAGCTGTGCCCCTTCCTGGCGGGTGGCGTCGCCGAGGCCCCCGCGGCCAGCCGAGCGGTGGCACCCATAAGGCAGCTCCCCTCCGCTGAGTCACACTGCGGGACGACAGTGACGACGGCCTCCCGGATGCTGCTCAAGCCGCCCTGCCCATGGCCCTGGACACAGACGGGGCTTCTCCAGGGCGCGTAGCCGGCGGGAAACCTGCTCCAGGCCTGGCCCGGGGAGGGTCGGGGTGTCGGGGAGCCCACAGGCCCACCGCCGCCTCCAAGCTGCCCCAGCCCAGAGGTCTCCAGCAGATGCCCTCTTGGGTGCAGGGTTTTAGGAAAAGAACAACCTGCTCTGGTGAGGAACAGGTTCCGCGTGGAGGAGTGGGGACCCTACCTCATGACCTCTCCCTGTCCATCCCGTGCGTCCCTCCCCCTGAGGAGCTGGAGGGAGCGCCTCATAGGTGCCACCTCGCTTCCTGGCTCATGTCCCACCGTACACAGGACCTCGGAAAATTAAAGGACCCTCCTTCAATTATCCCCCTTCTTTTTTCCGTCTGGGAAACATCTTTCAAGACCCAATCTAAACACTTCCTTCTCTGGGACACCCCCCACCCCGCCCAGATCCCCCGGCTGCCACTGAGCTTTCTGCACGAGGGCTATTGTATTGCAGCAGGTGAAACCGTCTGCACGTGGCCCCATCACAGTCAGTCCCCAGCGATTACCAAGGTTGGCTCGTAACCCGTCTCTATGTCGTCGTAGACTAGCTTCCCTGCTGAGAAACCGCCCCCAAGATCTACACATACACCCCGGCACAGGGCCTGGCCCACACTAAGTGCTCAGTAAACGTTTCAGAAGAGGAAGGCATCAACCTTCGCAAGAATCCCGCCTGCTGGGGAGGAACGGGCTTCCTCAGAGCCCACGCGGTGTATAAATACCACTCCCATCTGCAGGCCACCTCTGTCTACAGGGATCCCCTCAGGATGGGCCTCCTCAGGGCTGAGGAAGCCTTGCTAATCTGCAGTCACTCCATACAGGTGAGCCCTGGGGTAGGTGGTGCTGCAGACACCTGGGAATGGCACCCCGCCAGCTCGGGTGGGGGGTTGGCTGCACCCAGCAAGGCATCCTGGGTCAGAAGCTGCACTTTGACCAGCGGGTGACGGTGGACGCTGTGTTACTTCACATCTTCCCCAATTGCATTCAAGGGTATCAAATACACCTGTGTTAATGGGGCTTCAAGGGGTTAACTTTCGGAGTGCCTGGGTGGCTCAGGGGTTGAGCGTCTGCCTTCAGCTCAGGGGTTGATCCTGGAGTCCTGGGGTCGAGTCCCCCTTTGGGCTCCTTGCATGGAGCCTGCTTCTCCTTCCTCTATGTCTCTGCCTCTCTCTGTCTCTCATGAGCAAAATAAATAAAATCTTTAAAAAAAATGGGGGGTGCTTACTTTCATACCCACTGCCTGGTCAAAAGAACATCCTTATAGATCGGCAACGTGCGCCGGGGCCTTCCGCATGCTTTCAGTGTCCTCTGGACCATTTATTTCCTCCCAGGAGGCTCCTGAGAAGTAATGAGCTAGCAAGGACTGCAGGGTTGTGCAGGGTCATCTAAAACACAACAGTGTGGGGGGAGCTATATGTACAAAGGATTTCGGGTAAAGTGAGCAATCAATCACAATGTCACTTTGAATACAGAATGATAAGCAGTTAGGTTAAGAGAGGGTTCACATGCACTAGCCCACCTTGGCCCACTCAGGAGCCCTCAGCCCCGGCGGCCGTCCACCCTCAGCAGACCCGGGGAAGGCTGGGTTTCGGAGCCTACTCCTCGTGTGTACGCAGGGACACAGCGCTCCCCATGACATCACCTACAGAATCCAGAACACTTGGAAATTACTTGCCCATCCATCAGAACAGCCGGCACACCAATAGTGGCTTATTCACACCACAGACAAAATCAGGCGGTGAGTTGTCCAACGGTTTTGCCCATGAAGCACAGGAGGAAACATATTTCAGGCTGTGGACCTGCCCTAACAGCCTGGACTTTTCCAAGAAGCCTCAGTAATATGCCCTGTCCCATGTCCCCTTCACTTGAACCCGGACAGCCTTTTTTGTTGTTGTTGTTGTTGTTTGTTTTTCACATAAAAAGAATTTTATCTATTTACTTTTTTACATTTTTTGAAATTTGAATTCAATTTTCCAACATCTAGTATAACACCCAGTTTTCATCCCATTAGGTGCCCTCCTCAGTACCCGTCACCCAGTCACCATATTCCCCCACCCATCTCCCCTTCTGCAACCCTTTGTGTTTCCCAGAGTTAGGGGTCTCTCATGGTTTGTCTCCCTCTCTAATTTTTCCCACTCAGTTCCCCTCTTTTCCCATATAATCCTTTCACTATTTCTTATAGTCCCCATATGAGTGAAACCATATGATGATTGTCCTTCTCTGATTGACTTACTTCACTCAGCATCATACCCTCCAGTTCCATCCACATCGAAGCACATGGAGGGCATTCGTCTCTTCTGATGGCTGAGTCATATTCCATTGTGTATATAGACCACAGCTCTTTATCCATCATCTGTCGAAGGACATCGACCGGCTCGGCCAGTAGCTGATAGCAGAGGCATTGCCAGGTGACTTCCGAGGCTGCACTGCAAACATGACTTCAGCTTTGTTTGCTTGGAGCTCAGCAGCCAGGCTGGGAGGAGGCCCACACCAGCCCGAGCAGAGCCCACAGTGCAGATGTTCGAGCCGAGGGCTCACTCAGGTCCTGGCCAGCCTCCTCCAACAGCCTCTTCCAACAGCCAGCACTCCCAAACCTTTGACTCTTCCCAGTTGGGACCACAGATGTCATGGAACAGAGATAAGCTATCCCATGGGTCCTGCCCAAAGGGCTGCTCCACGGGACCCGCAAACAGAACACGATGGGTGCCCTGAGAAGGTTTGCCAGCGACCACTGTACCTGGATCACCTGCACGTACAGGTGACAGAAATAAAAGTCTTACAAAACAACAATACTTAACCTTAAAAAAAAAAAAAAGCTGTATCATAGGAAATAGCTAACGAGAATGAACTCCTTCCTCCCTGTCATTCTGTGTTCACTCACTCACATTCATTCCAAGAAATTCTAAAGAGACAGCATCACCTTCCTCCCCTCCAGAGAGAACTGTTTATTCATTCCAGGCATTGTGCTTGGCTCTGAGGTCTCTGAAGTGAAAAAGACGCAGCAGTTACTGGCCACGGGGCTTAGGACCCGCAGCCCAGCAGAGACCCTGAGTGAATTTCAACAAGCTTAATTCCTTTTTTTTTTTTTTTTAAGCTTTTATTTATTTGAGGGCAGCCTGGATGGCTCAGTGGTTTAGCACCGCCTTCAGTCCAGGGCGTGATCCTGGAGACCTGGGATCAAGTCCTGCGTCGGACTCCCTGCATGGAGCCTGCTTCTCCCTCTGCCTGTGTCTCTGCCTCTCTCTCTCTCTCTCTGAATAGATAAATAAAATCTTTAAAAAATATATTTAAAAAAAAGATTTTATTTATTTGAGAGAAAGACAGAGAGCATAGGGGGTGGGGGGAGGGAGAGGGAGAAGCAGACGCCCCCTGAGCAGGGAGCCCGACACGGGGCTTGATCCCAGGGCCCTGAGATCAGGACAGACACTTAAACTGCCTGAGCCACCCAGGCTCCTCAAACACATTTAATTCTTAAACTCAAAAGCATGGAGCTTTTGAAGAGCCCAGGAAAATATTTACCACCACCGCCACCAACAACAAATCACCGGCTACAAACATTTGTTTAAAGCTGTGAGGTCTGATTTCTATTTCTCTAGATGTCTCCAAAAGTGACATGTCAACTAGTCAACGTAACTCAACTCCTGTGATTGCGCATTAAGATGACATGTGATGTGGGCCGTCGCCACCTCACGTACCCTTGCTGGAGTGGGGGGTGGGGGATTATGACGGGGACGCAGGTAAGCCTGGCATGAACATAGTCCTGGCAAGGCTGCAGGGGTGAGTGGGGTGAGGGAGGCCCCCGAGCAGGACGTAGAACCCACTGGCTTTCATTGATGCTGCTGCAAGCTCCGGACTCCAGCAGCATGTGAGCCTCTCCAGGAAGCTGGTGGCTAGGGCTCTGGGAGGGACGTGACAAGCTGCTCCCGCACGCAGGAACCTGCACCTTCCTCCGGGTGGGCTGGTTCTCCGGCCTCCTGAACCCACGGGAGGCTCAGCTCTGCAGCAGGAGAGGTGGAAGGAGCTCTCCGTGAGGCTCAAGGGCCTGAGGGCAGGGACCAGAGTCAGAAGAGCTGACTTTGGAAGGGGGCCTTCCCTCATGCCCTCACGCCCAGCACAGCCTGGGTTTGAGCAGCTGAAGGAAGCTTCCAGACTGACTGGGGTGTAACTCTGTGAGGGCCAATACGTCTCTGTTTTCTCATCCAGGGAAGGAGTGTCTTCCTCATGAGGCGGGCTAAGGTTGCATGCGTTCAGGCACAAGGAATGCTTAGAACAGTGTCTGGCCCAGCGTGGGCGCTTAGCAAATACAGCTCATTAAATACACCGTTCCGGTCCACACGTACAACAGCAGGTCTCTACCACGTGCAGTGTGCCAGGCCCTGGGGGGCTGTGCTCGGCCCAGGGGAGGAGGAGCGCCAGGCCGCACACACACACGCTTCATCCCTGATGGTGCCTTCAAGCTAATTTTAAAAAGTCACCCACTCCTGAGGACATGCTTCCTGCCTCTTCCAGAAAATGATCACATACGCACGAATGTATGATAAATGTGACCATGATTCAGACATCGAGGGCAGTGGTCTGACCTCCTGCCCGCCTTTGTACGAACAGGAACATGAAGTTAGCCCTGCCCTCCAGAGCTCATCATCGATTTCCAAATAGTGACAGACGTATTTGCAATCTGGTGTGAACACGGCATGATTTCTCAGCAGTGAGAGTGCTCAGCAGACTTGGCAGATGGGGAGGCTGAGAAAGGCCTCCCAGGGGAGCTGCTGGGAGCTGGTCTTGAAGGCTGAGCAGACCTCCCCGGGGGGAGGAAGACAGGGGAGTCATCCCTGGCGAAAGGAACAGCCAGCTGAGGGCCCGTGTGGCCGGAGCTCGGTGTTCCTCAGGGACACCTCCACGTGTCTGCAGCTGGAGCGGGGCACGGCGTCCAGCAGGACATCTGCCTCTGAGACTCTGGACAGAACCCTTGCTGGCCTCTGCCGGCATCTGGGGTTGCTGGCAACCCACGGTGCTCCCTGGCTTGTGACATCATGACTGCAGCCCCCCTCTGCTGTCATCTATGTTCTGTGTGTGTGTGCACGCACGTGTGTGTATCCAAAATTTTCCTCACTTTATAAAGTCACCAGTCATACTGGGTCAGGGCCCACCTTCATGCAGAATTACCCCCAGCTTAATCTGATCCCATCTGCCACGGCCCTATTTCTAAATAAGGTCACATTCACAGGTAGCGCGGGTGAGGACCTTCCACATCTCATTTTCGGGGACATAATTCAATCCACGCAGGTTCACACAGTAGTAGGAGGCTAACTCTGCAGAGAAGGCTCTGCTTTCACCCTCACGGGGTCTTTCATTCAAAAAGCTCCCTTTTCAGACTGTGGTGATCATTCTCCAATAAGCACACATGCAGAAACATCATATTGCACACTTGAAATGTTGTATGTCGGTGATACCTCATGTTATATATGTCAGTTATACCCCAATCCAAAAAAAAAAAAAAAAAAAAAGCTCCCTGTTAGTTGTCTCTGCAGTGGTCTTTAGAGCTCCAGCTTTCCAGAAGTCTCTATAGAATCCCCAAATCTAGTCCCGGCAACACCGAAACAGCCCTGCCACTTGGAAAGCCCTGCAGACTTTCTCCTGCATACACCACACTTGAGACCCAACTGTGTCATTATCTTAGCACTTTTACACACGTGGGAAGGGCAGCTCAAACTCTGGATTACAGGCACAGGAAGCGTTGACAACATCCTGAAACCTAAGCTGTTTCTTGTCATTAAAGGCACAGATTGCAACATCTTTCAGGGAGTTAATCTCCAGGACGTTAGGAAACTTCTATCAGACCAGTTAGAACTGTGTCTTCACCACGGTGTGGATCAAGTGCTCTCTACAGACGCCTCCTGGGGACAAGCTGGGGTGTGAGTCTCACCCACCTGGACGCACATCCCCTGCGCTCCTCCCTCCAAAAGTTGGCAAGAGGGGACGCAGCGGCCCTGGTGACGAGGTGGTAATTATGTGCAGTGGCTGGAGATCCCGACAGCGACAGCCTACTGGAAGCCACCAGAATAAAAGCGAAAGAGTCAGAGAAAAAGAGACAGAGAAAGCGAGAGACCCGGGCATATAGGAGGAGAGAAAGGTAGTAAGTGATGGAGGGAAGGAAAGACAGAAACGGAGGGGAGAGGGTGTTTGAGAGATGAAGGGAGAGAAGATGCTCAGGAGGGCACAAGGCATCACTGGAACCACGTTATGGGGGAAAAGAAAGCCCGGTAGAAAAATTCCTACCAGATAATACTCTGGTTGCGCAAGCATGATCCGAAGTAGGACTAATTTATTGCTCTCAGTGTGACAGCTCCTGCCACCTGCTGTGGGCAGCCTGTGCAGTGGGCAGGGGATCCCGGGCTGCCGGGGCCGACGGAGGCCAACTGCTGACCCGCGGCTGACCCACTCGCCCCTGGACTCCCAGCTCCCTCGGCTGTGACATGGAGAGACAACCGCCTCTCAGGGGTGCAGCTGGGATGAGGCCTTACCGTGTGCAGAGCGTCCGGCTCTGTGGCTGCAGCGTGGGACACGCCGGGTAGCCTCCACTGGCCCGTCCGCGGTGACCTTGGTGTCCTCGCCAGTGCTGCTCAGGTCTCTGCAAGCCTGTCGCACCCCTACGCCCACCTTCACTTGCAGCAGCAAGAGTCAGCCACTGTGTCACCCCTCCTAGATGGCATCCCCGGGAACTGGCAGCTAAACTCTCCCACTGACGGCACCCTCTCGGTGTGCCACCCAGTGAGGCACAGGCTCACCTCCAGCCCAGGCTGCCATCATGGAAGGCCCTCACTCTAGTCTGAGGGTCTCGACCTCCACGGGCATACCACAGTCGCAGTCATCACTGTCTCCCTTATTCCTTATCCTCCTGTTGGTTGTTCCCGATGCTAACGCCATCCTCCAGGCTGGAAGGATCCAAAGCTCAACCCCCTCTTGATTCTCCTTCCCCGCCGTAGTGTCTGAAAGCCAGTCATTGGACCCTCACCGTCATTTTCACTACTGAGTTTCTCTTTGGCATCACCCAAATTCTTTAACTTTCCTGTTTTAGCTTCCTCATCTTTCTTTAAAAATTATGGTAAGAGGGCAGCCTGGGTGGCTCAGTGGTTTAGCGGCGCCTTCAGCCCGGGGTGTGATCCTGGAGATGCGGGATCGAGTCCCACATCGGGCTCCCTGCATGGAGCCTCTTGTCCCTCCGCCTGTGTCTCTCATGGATAAATAAATAAAATCTTAAAAAAATAATAAAATAAAATAAAATAAAATTAATAAAATTAAATAAATACAATTAAATACATGCAAATAAATAAATAAATAAATAGAAATTATGGTAAGAACCCTTAACTGGAGATCTGCCCGCTTAACAAATGTCTACGCGTGTTACATTTCTCTGGACTGTTAGTACGATGCTGTCCGTAGGCCTCTAGAGCTTGTGCATCTTGCCTGACTGAGATTTTATGTCTGTTAATTAGTAACCCCCCATTTCTCCTTCCCCTTGACCCCTGGCAGTCAGCATTCCACTCTTCAATGCTGTGAATTTGCCTACTACACACCCCTCACATGAGTGGAGTCAGGTGGCGCATATTTTTCTGTGACTGGCTTATTTCAAAATGTGCTCCAGGTCACTCATGTTGTCCCATGTGACAGGATTGCCATTTTTAAGGCTGGATACCATGCATGAACCACTGTGTGTATATGCCGTGTTTTCTTAATCTGTTCATCTGTGGGTGGCCACTCAGTTGTATCCATATCTTGACTCTTGTGAATAGCACCGTGATGAAGTGCTAGTAACACTGAATGGAGGGGTAATATCTCGGGGAGATCCTGATCTCAACTCCTTTTGGATAAATATCCAGAACTGAGATTGCTAGATCATAGGGTAGTTCTATTTTTAATTCTTTGAGGAACCTCCTTACTGTTTTCCACAGTGCCTACACCATTTGCCATTCCCCCCAACAGGGCGTGAGGGTCCAAGTTCTCATGTTCTTGCTAACACTTACTGTCTTATTTTGTTTGGTTTTGTGGTGTTTTTTTGTTTTGTTTTTTGTTTTTGTTTTGTTTTTTTTTTATAATAGTCATCCTGACAGCTGTAAGGTGACATCATGTCCTGTGGTTTTAATTTGTATTTTCCTGATGATGAGTGATGTTGAGCGTTTTTTTATATACCTGTTTATCCTCATGTTGAAAAAGCAGGGTAGGGGCACCTGGCTGACTCAGTCAGGGGAGCATGAGACTCTTGATCTCAGGGTCATGAGTTCAAGCTCCATACTGAGTGTAGAGATTATTCTAAAAAAATAAAATTAAATAAAACACGGGGCAAACTACCCAGCTGTCAGGGAGCACAGAAATTAGACATCATGTAGAAGGTACATCTACGGTTCTATCTCTGATTCCCCTCACCCCATTCCACTTTTCAGGGACCTGCCTCTCTAGCTGCTCCAGGTCTCAGTGGTCAAATGAGAGGAGATATTTTTATGATTGGTACAGGCCCCTGGCTTCAGTAGATTCACCTGATGAAAGTCCTTGATCAATTTTTTTTTTTCCTTGATCAATTTTTTTTCCAATCAGAGTTCTTCTCTAGGAATTGGCCTTAGGGAATTAACAGATTCCCACATCAACTTAAATCCTCTTTGAAGAGAGTAAATGAAAATAGTTGCTGCCAGGACACTGATGTGTGGGAACCCAGCAAAGCAAGTCTTCTGGAAGGGAAACACGTCAATGCAAGAGGATGGAGAGAACATTCTAAGTCCCAGTAGGACACCCTGCGCACCTGCCTGTATCATTGTCACAAATCCACCTTCCTTCTTATGCACTTAACATAGCTTGATGTGATACCTGTAGCCCTAAGAGCCTGAAGTAACACACCATCAACAGGAGACCCTGTGTACTGAGTGAGAGGGCTGCCTCTGGAAACCAATTCTGTCCCCCGACAATGAGGTGCATGACCTCAAGACTGAGTGCTTCCCATTTCATTTATTTATTTATTTATTTATTTATTTATTTATTTATTTATTTTTACATTTTTAAAATTTAAATTCAATTTGCCAGCATATAGTATAACACCCTGTGCTCATCCCATCAAGTGCCATCCTCATCGCCCGTCACCCAGTTACCCCATCCCCCCACCCGCCTCCCCTTCTGTGGCCCTTTGTTTCCCAGAGTTAGGAGTCTCTCACGGTTTGTCTCCCTCTCTAATTTTTCCCACTCAGTTCTCCTCCTTTCCTTTATAATGTCTAAGTCTTCTATGCTCAATTACAAGGTAGAAATGAGAGTACCAAAGTCACAGAGTTTCCAAGTGGCTAAAATAAGAAGAGGGGTTTCTAGAACACCAAGCACCATGCTGGGGGCATGTTAAACACTCAGTGAATGTTAGCTTTTACCATTCCTGTTGCTACAGCCAAGCAAAATCACGGACAACTAACAAGCACGTGAGACGCAATAGCTGTTTGTATTTACTACAAACTGGCATCCCTAACTGTTGTCTTGCACAATCTGTGCTCCAGGATCACCCACGCTGTCCTCTGCGCCGTCTCGCTCAACACCATCTTCTCTGGAATCAATGGGGAGCAAACCTTATTTATCTCACTCTCCTCCAGAGATGTCTGTGATCAATTTACTTTAACTTGGAACAACGATGTCCTTCCTACCACAGATGCAATGCCTTGTGACCTTTCTCTGTTGAGATGCAAAGCCTTTCTTCGAGTACTCCCCATCACTACTAAGAACACATCTGAGAGTGATACTTGGATGCCCTCCCTCTGCCCACCCTCCTTGCAATGTGATGTTATAGCAACTTCCATCAAGGGGAAGAATATAGTTCCCAACTTCTTAACTCTAAAATAGTCTTGAGATTGACTTGGGCAAAAAAACAAAAAGGAAACACCACCACCAAAACACCAGAAAATGCAGGAAAGTTAAAATGAAATAGGTTCATGCCTAGACCTCCAGAGACCATGTGTCTTTCTGTTACTTCTCTGACCTCTACCAAGGCCAGACTGAGGACAATGGTTGTCAAAATGGCCAGAAATGAGAGTCCACATGAAGCACAGCTGAGTCAGCCCAACTGTCCCAGTTGAGGTACAAGGCACACAACAGGCCCTAGCCTCGATACGCAGCACCAGGTACCCAGCAGACCCGGAGGTAATGACGGGGGCCTGAGTGAGCTCCCCAGACTTTGGAAGGAGTGCCCATGTGGCCACGAGACCCACAGGCGGTGGTAAATGCTCATTCTTTTAAGCTGCTGAATTTGGGGATGGTTTGTTAATCATCAACAACAAACAGATGCGCTCTTGTTTTATCTGTAAGGGAATAAACTGGGGGAATATGCCTACCGTTTAATATAGATGACTTACACTACATCCAATGTTTGCTACGTAATTATATGTCAATTCATATAGGTAAAGCACAGAGTGGGCCTTCCCACATGTTAACTTCTGAGACCCTAGGACTCTTTCTCATTCCTGTGTTGGATAATTAGAAGAGCTTTGCTACTACCCCTAGCAGAAGCAAGTGTGAGATGGAATTCTAGGCCTCCGCGTCTGGCCTAAACCGTGAACTCCAAAGAACGGGTGTGCCAACAATCAGCAAAATCTAACAGCAGGAGACTCATTCCTGACCTGTGTTTTTCCAGGACTGGCTGCTTGGCAATGGAATTCTACGGGGCCCCATGGAATTGTGCACAGATTGACATAGGAGACAAGCAATTCTTTGGGAAACTTTTTGGTTGCTGTTATTATTTTGCTCATCTGGGAAGAAAAAGCCATCAGAAACCTCACCATGGGGCTTGGCTCCATGCATTTGGAGCCTTGGAATATGATTAATTACTGTCTAAATAATAGAAGTCTTCCAGGAACAATAGAAGGCAGAGACTACAGAGACTACTCATAAATATTCAACTGAAGCCTGCTGGGAACGTTATACTCCCATCAGGGTTCTCTGCTGACATTGGAAGTCAGACCCCAACTCAGACCCATAAAACTTGCAGAAAAATATTTACATAAGCAAGCCTGGTATGAGTTGTCAGAGGGCCACGTTCCACATTTGCCTGAACATTGGGAATTAATTTGGACCTGATAATGAAGCTCAGGTCTGAATGCTAGCAGCTTGTTTATTTCTGTGACGAACTTCCCTGTCGGGGGTGAACACAGTAGGACTACTCAAGCCACCACCTTAGCAGAGACCGGGTCACCAAAATATTGTTTTATTTGCTTTTGATTCTACAGTTTCCATCTGCCCTTTTAGAGATCATTTTGCCCATCTCCTAGACACTAGGGAAAATAAAGAGTAGACGTAGGCCTCATGTTCTTTCAAGGAAAGTACATTCCACAAAGGATACAGACTCATAAATTTGTCATTGCAATTAATCTCGAGTGCCAAGCTGGTGGCTAGGCCAAAGGGTACTGGGTGTAGGAGGAAGGAGGGGCTGCAGATGCCAGTCCCGACAGTGGGGCAGGGGAGTGGCTGGATCCACAGAAGAGGCCTTACCCAGGATGGGACATGAGTGGGTCTCTTGGAGGTTAGGAGAACTTCCAGGTGAGAAGAGAGGGTGGGAAATTCCGGGCCTTCTCTCTTGTGGTCTGGGACAGTGAAGGACGACGTGGTTGTGGTTAGGGAGCAGGAGCTGGAAACATCAGAGCTAAATCTGGAACAGCAATTTGGAGCTTCAGAAAAACATAATGGCCTTGCCTTTCCATTTCATTGTTGGTTTATTCTGGCTGCAGTTTTGGCAAGAGGGGAAGACTACAGAGGGCACCCGAGTATTCGTCTGGCTGACTCCTTGGGAATCTGAGGGCAACAAAAGTAGCACCCAGCCCTGCAGGTTGCCGTGCGCTTCGAGAACGACGGCTGGTGGTCACACGGACGCTTGTGCGCGTGGACCTGCGCCATGTGGTCTTTGTCAACCTCCTCTCAGCTACCGACCCCTCACCCAGAAACCTTATCGTTAGAAAAACATTAGAAGTGATCCGAGACTTTCAAAAGTTTTAAAGAAAGTCCTGCAAGGGACAAAAGATAGGAGAGAAAAACGTGCGAGAGGAGCTCAAGGCAAGTGTGGGGAGAGAAGGAAAGATGGTCAGCGGGCCTCTGCTTAGCGGTCGATTCTGTCTAGAAAGGCCCTGTTTTCAACCTTATCCTGATGGGCTGCAACTCCGAGAAGGTGGGTTACACTTCAGGACACGGATGTGACCGAAATGAACATGTAAGCACGCTGCTTTCCTGGGCCAGCAACCCCAGAGCCTCGGCACCTGCAGCAGCTATGCCAGGCTTTCGACAGATTCTGATGTCTGCAAAGTATCACCGTGTCTTTCTGCCTCCAGCACCCCTTTTTGCTCAAGGAAATTAACTTTTAAACATTTTCCATTAAGTAATCCATTCAGGGCATTCCCCGCGTCCCCCGCCCCCAGCCCCTGGCATCTGGCTCAGGGTTGCTCCCTCGGCTTTGATTTGGGGTTAAGTTCCACGGTCACAAAGCACCAGGTGGGGAAGTCTCAGCTTCTCAGCCATCAGCATGTGCTCTCACGGGGATGGATGGAAATTGCCCGACCTCTGGCTCCTGGTACCGACCGAGGGACCTGGAGGGACCTGCCTCCTCCCGGCCCAGGCCTCTGTCTGCATGGCCGCTCAGCATCTCCATCGAAAGCCCTGTTTTCCTCTGCAGGTTTGGGGCAGTAACTCCACCGGGAAATCTGTACAGACGCCCCCACTGCTGCCCGACTCCGACAGTGTCGGGCCGGGGGTGCTGTAGGGGACATGGAGCACGGGACGGCGAGGAACACTGCAAACTAAAACTTCAGGTTAGGGACGTCCACCTGCAATATTTGCACCTTTCTTAGATTCTGTTTAAAACCAACTAATAGTGCTCACTTCGGCAGCACATATGCTAAAATTGGAATGATACAGAGAAGATTAGCATGGCCCCTGCGCAAGGATGACACGCAAATTCATGAAGCATTCCATATTTTAAATAAATAAATAAATAAATAAACCAACTAATATAAAAAGCTGTAGAATAATACGAGAAATTGAAACGCTGATGAGAAATTTGTGATATCAAGTAATAATTGTTGATTTTTTTTTAGATGGGATAATGGTATTAGAGTTCTGGTGGATACAGCCCTTACCTTTTAAAAACATCTGGGGAAATACTCACAAATTGATCAAAAGATACCTGATATTGGCTTCAAAATAGAAAAGCTGGAGAAAGTGAACGAGATACGGAGAACACAAGAGTTGGCCACCATGCTCTGATGATCGTTGAAGACAGATGTTGAATCCATCTGGGTTCCTTACACTAGACTGGATCATTGTGTCTTTGCTTGAAATTTTCCCCTCAGACAAAGCTAAAACAAACTCTGATGACAGCTTTGACTTTGTACTGTCCCTGTACACACCCTCGTGTTTCACAACTGGCCTCCATAGCTTGTGCTCTTGCGTTACCCCCTCTACCTGGAGCAGCTTTGTCTTGATTCTTACTTTTCTTCTCTTTCCTCCACTTCTGACCTAATTCCTACTAGTCTTGGCTCTTAGAGTGTTCCCTTGGTATCAGGTTGATTCATCTTTGTACCTTAAATATCTAGCACTGTACGAGGCACGTTGTCAGTAGTCACGCCACCAAGATCATTATTTTTATCTCCTTAGTGTTGTGAGGATTAAGCCACGTGTATAAAGCACCCAGCATGTTAGAAGCTCGACACCAGGCAACGCCTCTGCTCCCCTTCCACCATTTGAACCTACACCTCCCTCAACCCTCAGTCCCAATGATGTTTCTTCCAGGAAGCTCCTCAAACAACTACTGACCCACTGGTCCCTCTGCTTTGTGAATACTTGTGTCCTCCGACAAATATCTGCTTGACGTTTGCTCTTCCAGGAAGATTTCTATGAGAAAAAGTACTAGGATTCTTTTCAGTTCCTACCTGCCCACCTCCGGGGATTATCACAGTGCTAGCAGGACTACCTAAAATATATTCAGATTGACGGAGGGCAAATGAAATTTGATAATTCTAAGACTGCTGGGAATTGTAAGATGGTAACTCCAATCTTCATAGGAAGGATGAAGCCACTCTAGTAAGTACACACAAAGAGCAAACAGTCACATGCCCATCCATTATGCTTATGCCGTCCAGTGGAGTAGTTAGAAGGGGGCCTGTTGTCACTATTTGTTAAATAAACTTGAGAATCAGGGAAAATGCTCGAGTGCATTCAGCTACTCAGCTGAATTAGTTCATTAGCTGAATGCGCTGGGAATGAAATGCCAGGTCTCATGATCCCCTGACACCCTGGTGCCTCTACAACATTCTTGCCCAAAGGGCCATCCAGTTTCTGATCCTCCACACCAGAAAAGTCCTTCCTCACTAAGCTGTTCCTAAATTTTGCTTCTTCTTTTTTTTAAAGATTTTATTTATTTATTCATGAGAGACACACAGAGAGAGGCAGAGACACAGGCAGAGGGAGAAGCAGGCTCCGTGCAGGGAGCCCAATGTAGGACTTGATCCTGGATCTGGGGACCCGGACCTGAGCTGAAGGTAGATGCTCAACCACTGAAGGGGGAAGCCACAGGCGTCCCTCAAATCCTGCTTCTGGAATCAACCACAGAGCACTCACTCTGCAAACATTAAGTCTTTATTGTGCATCAGGTGCTACACTTGACACGGGGCTCGATGGGTCAAGAGGAAACGAGTCGGCCATCAGATAGCTTAGAATATACTGTAAATGGATACAACACGCTGCACCGTGTCATTGTCTCCAAGGGAGACAGTTCTGTGTGACACAAAGACACAGCTTGGTAGTTTTAACCCTCTATTTTGCCAGCACTCAGGCCGTAACTTACTTCCCAAAGCCTCCCTACTCACCTCCAGCTGGCGTTGGAGCCTTTTCTTTGATAAACACCAGACCGGCGGGAGCTCTCGGGGGCCAGATTGTGCAGTCCTGGGCAGGGAATGTCAGGGATCTTGGCAGATGGAGGCCCCACGGGACTCAGAGCTCCAAAGGGAGCTTGCCCACATGCTGCACCAGGCAAACAGGCTGTCGGGGAGCTTCTGGTGCACGGGGTCCATATGGTCCCGAGTACCATGCATGCAGATACCTGGGATCTGCAGACAAGCAAGGCACGCATGACTCCTCCAGGGTAGACATGGAAGTTAAGGGAAAAGAGGACCAAGACCAGGTAGGAAAGCCACGGGATCTGAATTAAGTGTTGGCTTCAAGGACAGGCCACAAAACCTGCAAAGGGAGCTGCCTAACAGGAGGGAAAGCTCGCGGGGTGCGTCAGGCACGCTGCTCAGAGAACTCTGAAGGCAGGAAGTGGAGTTGGCAGGGCTGCAGAATCCACAGCTACGGTGACCTAGAAGAGATTCGCGAGGTGGAGTGGGCGGAGGAGGCGGCGGGCAGGGGCCAAACGGCGCCAGAAAAGCTACTCTCCCTTCCAGCCCTGCATCTACCTCGGCCACCCCCGCCCCGTGTGCATTTTTTCGCAGGTGCTTTCGCTTGCATATTGCAAACACAAGTTTTCGTGGTTGCGACGTTCCTTCTTTTCTGTCCCCCTGCATTGTCTGCTGCTAATAGGTGTTTGTAGTAACTCTCCATCCAGTATCATCTGCATGTTTCATTAACCTGCTGATAACTCCTCAGCCATTAATAAGAAAAATATTCAATTATTATTTAAGGTTCATTGTGCACGGACAACACACCCGTTGTGCAGAAGAGAGAAGCCAAGTGTACACTAACCGCACCCTCATCCTCCTGTCCCTGACATTTCTCAAGTAGCCTAGCGTGGTTGAGTTTTTGTCCTTTCCCCTTTGCAGATCACAAGGATTGTTTTTTAAGGTCCTTGGCTGTCAGGTGGAACCAGAACAACAAAATCTCCAGAGATCCTATCTCCCCAGAGGGACGTTACGTGACCTCATTAGTCAATTCTCATCTGTCACTTTCGTTACTAAGAATCTATATCCTCCCAAGGTCCCTGTGCCCTCATGTAGGATGGGGGCTGGTTCACCTGTAGACCCCACTAGACCTCGAGCTCCATGAGGACAGGGGTTAGGACGCTCCGCATCTCTTGGTGTTCTCGTTGTCCATGACTTCTGTAAAGCAGGGGTCCGGTGTAGGCGCAAAGGCCCGGTTTTGGCTGTCTCATGCCTCACCTGCACATTCAGACCTGGCCTTCAGCTAAAGTGAATCTCTTCCAGAAGGTGCCGAGTGGCCTTTGTTAACATTTACATCTGCAGTTTTCAATTTCACCCTGGCTCCTATTTCTATTCCATGTCATACCGTGGGGAATGCCCACTTCCACGGTGGTCCTGTCCTAGGAAGTACTTTGTTGTCCTGGACACATGGTTTGGATAAGTCTTCATCCTGTGGTTAATCCTCCTGACACCAACAAGGCTGCCCTATTCCCACATTTCTGAAACTCTTTCTGAAAAGAGGTTCCCCTGGTCACCACTGTCCCTTGCCCTTGAAGTGGCTTTTGGTGTCTGCTTAAGTCCTGAGTTTTCTCTCTACAAACTGTGGGGTTGGGCCTCTGCTCCACAGTCTACCAGTCCCTGGTACGGAGTAACTCTTAACAAGAGCTTCAGTCCCCTTGCTTATAAAGTGAAGAATTTTGAGAATAATAATACTTTCTTTTCCAGAGGGGTTTTGAGAATCAGGTTCATCTACACACAGTGTTGCTCTGGGAGGGAGTGTTTATCATGCAATGGCCACCATCTCCAGCCAGATACTGATCCAGACACCCCAAGAGGTTATGTCATAAATGGGGGGGGGTGCGAGGTGAGGCAGGTTTGGTTCACAGTATCTGAAAGCATCCAAGAAAATATTTTCCTTTAAAGTCATTGTTTCGGGATCCCTGGGTGGCGCAGCGGTTTGGCGCCTGCCTTTGGCCCAGGGCGCGATCCTGGAGACCCGGGATCGAATCCCACATCGGGCTCCCGGCGCATGGAGCCTGCTTCTCCCTCTGCCTGTGTCTCTGCCTCTCTCTCTCTCTCTCTCTCTGTAACTATCATAAATAAATAAAAATTTAAAAAAAATAAAATAAAATAAAAAAAATAAAGTCATTGTTTCTAAGCAGAGTGTTCTCTGGGGCCCTTCCCACATTCTAAGGTATCTCAAGGAATCAAAGCTCACCCAGAGTGGGGAAGGACTATTTTGGGGGTGAGGGGGCCGTATCAAGAGGAGCTTCTGGACCCTGCCTGGGTAACCCTTCACCTTCTGTTCCTGTCTGCCTTCCCTGTTTGGCCACACCAGGGAAAGACTGTCCACCTGTGGACCGTGCTCGGGCTTGGACCCGTGGATGGGCTTTCTTGTGTTCCCAGAGATGTTGGGAGTCCTGACCACCAAGGCCTGTGAATGTGAGATAGGGTCTCTGAAGATGATCAAGTTAAGACGAGGTCAGAGTGGACTAGGGTGGGCCCAAATACAATGACCCGTGTTCTCATGAAGAGGATACTTGGACACAGACACGCATCCAGGGAAAACACCATGTGAGGATGATAGAGACCCAGGTAATGCAATCTACAAGTCAAGGAAGGTGAATAATTTTTTTTCTTTTCTTTTTTTTTTTTTTTTTGGACGTTGAAGAATTGCCAGCAAACCACGAGAAGCCGGGGGAGAGGCCGGGAACAGAATCTTCCTCATGGTCCTCACCCACAACCCTGATGACACTTTGATCTCGGACTTCCAGCCTCCAAAACCATGAGAGAAGAAACTTCTGCTAAGGCCCCCAGTCTGCAGTAACTTGTATGGCAGCCCTCTTCCACTCCCCGTAGCTTTAGAGTGAAGGCCGAGTTCCCAGGCTCTGCACACTGTGCCCTCGAGGTTGGACTCTTGAGTAACTGACACTCAGGTATACCAGTTGGACCAAACTCCAACTGCACCTATTGGCCATTCTTTTGGGACATTCCTGCTGTGTGTGTTGCTTAGCTGACACCTACTCATCTGCAAGACCCAGGTCACCTACAGCATCCTCCCAGCAGCCTCCTCTGACCTTCCCCCCAGGCTAAGTGCTGTGCAAATCCCCACCATAGCACCTGCCACACCTTATTCTCATTGCTAATTGGCAGATCTGCCTCCCATCTAGACCAGGAGCTCCTCATGACTAGAAATAGTGTCTTTGGTGCCAGCAACAAATCCCTGGTTAACAAAACACAGCTCCTCTGATCTGCACCTTAAGATTCTGAGGATGGTTTTGAAATGTACCACAGTATCAGGAACAGGTGTCTGTCCCTAGCCTGCTGCTTCACATCGATGGATGTGGTATATATTCTCCTGTGAGGTTTAAACAAGGAAATGAAAGTCGAGGTGAGTTATCAGAGTTACTATGAAAACAAGCAGCATCTGTGTTGATTCTTTTTTTCCCCCAGTAGTAAAAAAAAGGCTCATTGTCATGATGCTGCCCATCAATTCTGATAGGTTTGTAAGTACTTGTCTCGGGCAGGGAGGCAGCCAACGCGGAGATGCTTGCTGATGCCATGTTTCTGGGTTGGCGCCATGAGGAGGAGGGTGAATGTGCGGCCACTTACCCAGCGACTCGGATCCATTTGGCACCAAGAGCTGAGCACACCCCCAACAGAGAAAACCTCAGAACAGAAAAGTATTCCCCCCAGTGGTGGGAGATCACTTTCCCACATGCCTTTCCTCCCTCCCACCCCCAATCATCCTGTTTTCAATCTCCAGGAGTCAACGAAGAATGTACAAAAAGATGGAGCCAGACAGGATTTACAAAAGTAACCTGTATTCCAGCCAAAATCTCTTTAAAAAGAAATCCCTTCTAAAGGGGGGACAAACTACGTAAGACACAATACATTTAAAATATGTATTGAAATTACAAATCAAACTTTTCCATGTGATTCCAAAGTACAAAACACAACATTAAAAGGCATTCAAACAGCTCTTTTATACATCACAGTGTTAGTGGCACAAAATGTACTGACATTTCAAAAAACACAAACCGAACTTTTTTTTTAACCACTGCATGTAAAATACGTACTGTATACATGTGCATGACCCACTCATGCATATTTTTATACAAGATTAAAATATACCCATGGTAAAATGAGCAAAGAAGGAAGGAAAGGTCAGGCATGTGGCAGGTACCTACCCCTCACCAAAGGCTCCCAGAAGTGTGGAAGACAGGGTTATATAAACCAAAGGGAGAATGGAGCCCGTGGGCTTTACATACCAAAACAGCATGCTCTCCTAGGACTGACGCATTAGCAACTATATTTGAGTGCAGGCCCGTCGTTCCATTTGGCATTTTTGGCAACACCAGCCATAATCTCTTCGTCTTGTGTATTTTCATAAGGACTTGGGTTAATTATAAGGAATAAACAAGCTTTGGTATTTTTTTTTTAAAGAGACCTTCATGAAGCTTTATACATGCAAAATGTTTCTCCCTTGATGATTTCACTGTGATTTATATATATATTTATATATTTATATTTATATACAGGGGCATTTATTAATAAATGAGAATCTGAGAAATATACAAAAAGCCCACCCTGGTTCTTTCCAATCCCCTAATTGTTAAAGACTACCAAGGGAAAATGTCCTCTTCTAACCTGTTAAATAACTTTTAACTTTACGATAGAAGATGAAAAAGACAGAGTCATCTTGGAGTAATTTTTGCGTACCTGGGAATCCTTTTCCCCGTGGGCCCTGCATTCTGGTCAGCAATCGGCCTGGTTCCTACACTGGTTTTATGGAATCGAATGTTGTTGAGAGAATTTGGTTAGGAGGGTGCCACACGGTGGTTCCCTAGTCTCTGGTTGCTCCCGGGGGGGGTGAGGAAGAACTGATCTGGATGGCGGCTCATGCAATCGAAGGAACTGACTATGCTCAGATCCCGAGTCAATCTGTGCTATGTGAGTATCTACGGCGACTCCTTCTCTGAGGGCACTGGCCTCCTGTGACTGTCACAAAGCTCCAGGGCCCGGCTACACGGTACACGACGGAGCCAGACCGATAGGCCAGGCACGTCCAAGAAAACTGTATGAGAGAGTCAGAGGGACACAGACGACCGAAGGTCAGCCATGCCCTCCAGCGCCACCCCAACCAGATACCAGTCGCATCGGCCATGGTCGAGGGGTCCTCTTCCCCTCCTCCAGGATTTCAAGGCCTCTAAAGGAATAAACATACATGTGCTTCCAGAACGTCGGCATGAAAACCATCCGTGAAAGTGAATGTAATTTTCAACTAAGACAAGCTATGCCATTTAACACCCCACCTATGAAGTGTAGAGCTCCCCAAGTTCCCCTGGGGAGTGATGGCAAGGCAAGGTTAAAATCCAAGACGCGGGCCATCTTCCCACGCTCTGTGTACATTTTACATCATGCGTGGTTAATATTGCATCCCCACCAATGATGGGAATGAATGGCATTCCCTACTGAAACAGAGGAGTCGGGCTGCAGAAAAGCAAGTTTACGCATGACACCTCAATGCAATCCTGCTGGTATCTTCCTAAGGAACGGAGAGTTTTAGTCATGTTACTATGAAATCAAACCAAGCAAAGTGAAGCATGCTTGGTGCAAAAAATCAGAGCAAGCAGATGCTACTTTGGCTGTGGCCGGCCCCAGAATCTCCGTGGTCCCTACCTAGGTCGAACCACGCGCTTGGGAAATGTGTCAGAGGTGAAGGCACAAGGATGGCTGAGGCTATGGATGTGCAGGATTTGCTTATGGATTTCTCCAGGCTAGATGAACAGCCCAATCCATTAAAAATTAAGAGATCTGGGCTCCAGCCCAGAGAATGTATCCTTTCCAAAGGCTTAGGTCCCACCCCAAAGGAAAGGGGTACTACTATGCAGACTGTGTATGATATGCAATGGGAAGCACCCTGCACAGTAAAGGTGGACCAGGATGGGGTGAGGCCTGCCCCCTGAACACCGGAAACAGGGCCACGAGTCTGCTGGCTTTGATAGGCATCTTAAAGGGTCTGGCTAGACAAGTGCACCCACGGATCCCAGCCTGGGCCCCCGACTCCTGGAGTGTCACCTTCTCTGCAAAGTCATTTACCACCAGACCCTGTCATGACAAATCCACCTACAGGGACTCACTGTCCGGGCTTCATTGAAAAGACAATTTCAGGTGTGTTCTTGTTTTGTTACTGAATTAAAAATTCAACTGTGGTTGTAAGGAGAATGTTCTGAAATGTGATTTTGACACAGATTAGTTTCCTAATGGCTTCGATTTCATAAAGATAACTAATACCACAGGTGGAGAGTGAAGGGGTACAGTTTCTTCTAACCTCTCAAATGTTAGGAACAAAGGAAGAAATTTCTATACGGGGAAGCAAAGCAGCAACCGAGGCCAACACACAAATGCAGAAGTCAAACATATCAAAAACGAAACAAAACAAACAAACAAACAAACAAACAAAAAAACCCACCATTTTAAAAATATGCTTGCAACAAGCAAACAAGTCATATTTTGTTTCCATTTCACTCCTTTGTGGAATGTGTAATGAGTTTTTAAAAGTCCCACTAGGATAAACCTACATTTGCCTTTCTTTTATTTTTAGAAGTCCCAGGTTCAATGCAATCAGTTTGCTCAGGTGGCTTTAAAAGTCATATTAAAGCCAACCCTCTGGAAAGAACACACTTTCTCCACTTTTGAAAGTCAACTGATGGAGCAATGTGTGTCTTATCGATCCGTGCATTCTGCTTCTATGGTAACTGTCACCCACAGCCTAGGAGATGCTAAGTTGGTAAGATCCTCTAATCGAAATAACTAAGTGAAATGGAAGGTTTTTGTCCCCCCCCCCCCCCCCGTGGGGCAAAATGGTTAGCAACAGGACCTGGAACAGTGTACGATACAGATTTCTCCAAAATAACTTAGTTAAAAACAAAAAACAAAAAAACAAAACAAAACAAAAAACAGAAAATTGGGAAGCTTCTCCCCTAGCCCCCAGGAGTCGTCCAGTCCTGCCAGAAAGCCCTGCCGGTGAGGACCAATAGCACTGTTCTCTTCTCCCTGTTGCCACGAGGACGCCGAGGCAAGCAGCCAAGCCACAGTGGCTCCCAGCAGAACGATTCCCAAGTAAAGCATTTGGTTTCCAAAGACATTAAAAAATATTTGCTCATACCTGGATGAGAAGAGAGAAGCCCCCAAAGAGAGAGAAGAAAAAAACAAAAAAAGGAAAATCTAATGATGAAGATACTCCTTTAAACACATTGGTCATTTTCAAAGAAATGCAACAACATAGGGACCCACGTTGGTAACGGTACGCTGCGTACAGTGTTCAAAACGTCATTACGAGTTTCGAGAAAAACACAAAGAGCGCGTAAGGCTTTCTAAATCTCCTGAAAAGTGGCCGAGCCAGAAAAGTCGTTTAACGGTATCTTCCTAAAATGCACATTTCAAGAAAGGCATAGGATGGTGTAGATGCACCTTGTTGATTTTTCACTACTCAGTTGGAAAAAAAGAAAGAAAGAAAAAAAACACCTTCTAAAAAGGATTTTACTAAATGCCATTAGTAATAAAAACAGTTGTCATAAACAGAGTGCTTTCCTCAAGTCAGAATTATCGGATTCTGTCTTAAGTGAGTTGTAATCCTCCAAAGACTTCTTCTTTCAGCAACGTGGCGCCATCTGGACGCCAAAGAGGAGACGGACAACATTTTGCACGAGAGGGTCTCAGGCAAACCCCAGACACTCCTAGTCTATCACCACTGGGAGAAAACCGCCCGGCTTGCTTCATGCGGCGCCTCCCTTGTCAAGTCGGCGGAGACGGATTGTGTGGGGACGTGCCCTACCAACGCCAGCCTGCCTTCCCCACGCCCGGGGGGCCGCACCCTGGGCCTCGGCGCACGCTCTGACATCACTCCCTGAAATCACGGCATCCGGCGTGACACTGAAGCTCAATGGGGCACATAAGGCAAGAAAGATGTTTAGTGAGAGGGGACGGCGGGGTGGGGTGGGGGAGAGCCACGCTTCCCAGAGGCAGGGGTCTTGTTCCAGCATCGTGCCTTCCTCTAGGTGGGTAATGGGTCGTCGTCACCTTTACTGAACTTGCACTTGCAGCAAAGTACAAACGGCGTGGCCAAGAGCAGGAAAGGCGAGGCCACCAATAGCAGGAGCCCAAATCCAGCAAAAATGCCCACGACCTGCAAGAAGGAAACACAGGAGCAGAGGGTGAGGTGACTAGCCTGCAGGTTCCAGAGCCAAAGTATAAACCACACGACCATCCACCCACCCGTCATCTACCCGTCCATCATCCATTTATGCGTCCACTCAGCCACCCATCTACTCATCTATCCATTTGTCCATCAACCATCCATCCATGCACTCACTGTCCACCCATCCCTTACCCACTATTCATCTACCCAGGCATCGATCCATCCATCCATCCATCCACCGATCCCCACCATCCTCCCACCCATCCATCCATCAATCCATCCATCATCCATCCCCACCATCCTCCCACCCACCCATCCATCACCCATCCTCCTGTCACCCACCCACCCATCCATCACCTATTCTATACCCCATCCATCCATCCATCCATCCATCCCCTGCCCATTCATTTATCCACTCACCCACCAATACTTCCTTCCATCCCCTTCCTTCCCCTGATTCCCCCTGCCCTTCCCTTCATTTCTTTTTCTTCTTTTCCCTTTCCTGCCCCCGCTTCCACCTAAGCACCCAAACCACCATCCAATTACACATCCAATTAGCCAACAAGCCTCCTCTGAGCCAGGCTATTACAAATATGGAGACACATCACACTGTGGCCCTAGGGGAGCACCCAGTTTGATGGAAAGAGACCCAAGATTTAACCGACTATACATTTTACAAAAACTGCCATCAGGTTTCCAGGTATAAAGGGAGCCCATGGGCCAGGCATTTGTGAAGGGGAAGACGATAAAGATGAGGAGGTGGATAGTGTCCTGGAAAGACTAGGACGGTGTGTTCCAGGTGAGAGAACAGGAGGGACTCAGGCACCGGGCATTAGGGAGGCAGCACCCCTGTGTCATTTCTGGAGGAGTCAAAAACACAGGGCTGTTTTTTTTTTTAAACCGTTACACGTTTTGACTTAGTTTTATAACACACGCTCACGCCTGGGCGTGAGTAAATGTGGACACACTGTCAGCTAAGACAGGCAGAGCGAATTGGCCAGAAAAACAGGGTGTTTCCTCTTGGACAGCCGCCTGCGGGGCCGCACCCTTCCCGGCAGAGGGCGGCCCGGAGCGGAGATCTGAGGTTGGAGTCAGCCCGCCACCTACTGTTCACAGCGATAAATACATGGAGGCCCCGGGCACTCTGCTCTAATTCCCATTCTGCCCCATTTTTCTCAACTATAAAAATAAACAAATGAGGTACAAGATCTCTAAGGGCCATTATCAACCCTGAAGTATGATCCCAGGCTAGAGCACCCCAGATGTGTGCAGGAAAGTAGACCTTCCATTCCGCCACACAGGCACCACACTGCATTCATAAGTTGACCCGTGTTTTCCGCCCAGCTGGCTCAGCCCACTTGTCTGAACCTAGCGTCGATGGTGGAATTACGGGCTGTGAAATCGGATCAGCTTTTGTTAAAATCACGTGCACACCAATACCTCAGAATACTTGAAAACCCCCAGAAAACGGTTATTTCGAGGGCCCGCACACAACCTCAACTACTTGGAAGACTCGGTCAGTCCCAAAGAAGCCAGGATTCTTTGCAGTTGAAACCCTATCGAAATCCTTGACCAGATGCTTGCATTCTGGGCCAGTGACACATCTTGGCTTCCACCCTATCTTGCCTCTTGCTATGCCCGCCGCTTCCTAAAACAAGGCTATCCATCTCTTGCTGGTCGGTGACAAGAAGATGCAGATACTGCCAGAAGGAAGGCAGCCGGCAGTAAGGAATGAGATAGGAAAAGCAAAGATCACAAAACAAAAATACCCAGTCAGCGAGCATGTTCTAACTGTGTGTCAGGCACTAGGTTTTGCACTGCAGGTGACACGGATGTGTCAACGGTGCCAGGCTCCAGAGGGAGCCACCGCATACGCGGCCTTGTTCGTACTGCCCACCTCTGAGATCTCAAGGTCTGGCTGAGCCCTCAGGCTGAGCTCACACCGCAGCTTCAGAGTAGAGCGCGGGTTCTGTGGCCACGCACAGCCCACCGTGTCTCCCATAGTAAACGTGCAACAGATGTTCAGGAGACGAACCAGCTGGATAGAAACGGGCACCTTCCAAATCCTCCCTTCCAGAGGGTTCTACACACCGTACTCCAGGGCTGGGGGACAACAAGCCAAAATCAAAGACACAGCAGGGTGAATGCATGACACTGGCACTTGGCATTTGCACATGGCCTCGAGGCCTGCGGAGCACACAAGAGATGCAGCAGAGGCCTGGACAGGGACAGGTGAGGGACCGAGGGCTGTGTCGTTTGCAAGTCTTGTCCCAATGCCTCCTTCGGTGACATCCCAGTGGCAGCTTGAAATAGCCCCAAGGGGGTGTTTACACCCCAGGAAGCAGCTGACACAGCAACACGGGAGACTGGGCCACCGCCTGCCCGGGAGCCAGCTGTGAAATACTGGCTATCACACCGCTGGAGGCCAGAGATTCCAGGAGGCAGGAGCGCCAGCAGCGAGCGGAGTCTACACTGACGTCCACCAGGTGACAGCTCCCGCCTCTCTCCTGCCCACCTTTGGTAACAGCCCCTCTTTTCTCTGCTTAATTTGCTGTTCTGAACTCATGAAAGAACGGGTCCTGGTGGGAGGGCAGGCAGATGCTAGAAACAACAAAGGGGGCCAAAACTGCACAGATATGGATGGGAGATGCGGAAAACTGGTGCCAGGGAGCTCAAGGCGGCTTCCCTGGGGAGGCAGCAGGTCCCGCAGGTGTGAGCTCGCTGCAGATGGGCTGAGGCATCCGGGAGAGATAATTGCAGCCACTCAAGGGCTCACAGCAGACCAGGCAGGTGGGCGGGAGGAGGTCGATGTGCAGAAGAGGCACAGGTCAGGAGGAGGTTCTGGAGCAAATCAGCAAGACTCGCAGGGACCCGGGAGCCCTGCCCTCGGGTTTGGCTTGAGGGGGTGGACGTGCCACCTTGGTAATGAGGCAAGAACGATGACTTCCATTTGGACATTTGGAGCTTGAGAGACCCGTGGGCGCCCGCGTGAAGATATCCATGAGGCAGTGGGTACGTGAATCTAGAGCTCCGGGGAGAAGCCAGCAGGTTCCAGGGCCATCGGCACACAGATGTTCAAACGAGTGCGTGCGTCCCAGGGAGGGAGCACAGGCTGGGGAAGCAACAGAATTAAGCCGTCCCGCCAGGTGCGTGCAGGAGACAAGGCCATCTCGGGAGCCCCGGCGGCTCGGGCTGCATAACCAGGCACCGCAGACGGGCCCAAACACCGGACAGCTGTCTCTCCCAGTCCTCGCGGGTGACAGGTCTGAGACCAAGGTGCAGGTAGGGCCGGTCCTCAGCTTGCAGAGGTACACCTTCTCCTGCAGCCTCGCACGGCTGTCCCTCTGGGCTTGCCTCTGTCCTAATCTCTTCCTATAAGGACACAGTCACCCAGCAGCCCCACTGCCCTGGACTTGGATCCCCTGGTGCTGGTTCTGGGTGGCCCCTGACTGGCTGCCCACGTCGTCTACATGGGCCTCCCCTCAATTCCCTCTATTCCTCTCCTGGCCCCAGAGGGCTCCGGGGCACCCACATTCCGCCTCCACACCCCGAGGGCTCTGGGGACCCAGAAGGCAAGGTGCCTGCAGGATGGGCAGCGAGTGCCACGGGGAGGGGGCCCAGCCTGGCCAGGCAAACCGAGGCATCTGCAGGAGCACCCATCTGCAGGAGCACCGGCTGGGGTGCTGCCTGAGGGGCGGCAGGAAGGGGAGCGAGCTGGGGAGTGGGGTTCAGGGCACAGAAAGGAGAGTAAGCCAGGCCTTTTGTCTGAGCCACAGGGAGGCTGGAGAGGCACTTCCCGAAATCAGGGGGATGAAGAGGAGGACAGAATCTCAAGGGAAAGTCTAAGGTCTGCTCATAAGTCCACGGGACATGCACACAGGGCTGCTGGGAGCCAAGGGGGCTGCATGGGCTGGGGAGGGACCACACAGTACAGGAGGGACGGGGGCGCCTAAGCAGGCCCCTCTATCGCCGGGCCACAATCGCTATCAACACATTAATGAGTCATTTTGATCCCTAGATTATAGTCCACACCAGTGTTATTTCACCAGTGCAAAATCTGGGGCCAAAAACCCATCTCGGAATCTATTTAAGGCAGTGGAGTGGGACTGGGTGTGCTGATTATGCACAAGCGACACCTCGTGCCTATTTCACTGAGCCCTGTGCAAATGACCCTCAGGACAGCTCCGTGCACGAGGCCTCCAGGACACGAGTGTCTGTGCAACGGACTCCCGCCTTCAGCCTGGGCCCGGCGGGCGTCTCCCGTGCGTGACATGGACGGTGCAGGCGGCCACCCTCGGTGCCGTCCCCTGGCTACACGTGGGCTCCCCCTTCACCCTGAGGTGGGCCTGAGGATTCCCTGCTCGGAAGACAAGGGGGAGCCGGTGCAGAGAAGCCCGTCTCCTGTCTGGCGCTGGCGTCCTAAGGAAAGAGATCCATCTAGAGGAGAGGAAAGGCGCCGTCGTCCGCCTCTGACATCCGATGGCCCACCTGTGGGCCGGCTCTGGAAACGGGGCAAAGGGTTCGCAGCCACCGCGTGCAAAGGGACGAGCGGGGAACAGATGGAAGGGCACGGCTGTGAGCATCCAGGACTCTGCAGCTCACCGCGATGGGATGTCGGACGCCTTCTCCTTCCCAGCCACCTGCTACCGCCCCATCTTGGTTTGCAAAAGCACCAGGACTTTTGCTGCAAAAGTTCCAGCAGAAGACTTGTGCGGAATCAAAGAATGAATGAATGAATGAATGAATGAATGAATGAATGAATGAATAAATAAATAAATAACATCTCTTGGGGCAAAATGGAATCGTGTAGGACCTTTACGTGGCAGAGATTCATCTTTTCTGTCCACAGCCCCTCGTCCCAACGCTCCACTGGGCAGGGCTCTGGGTAAACTGTATTTGGCATATGATAGCTTTCCTCCCCTAAAGATATTGGGAGCAGCTGCGATAACCCCGAGGCAGCCCACGGAGACGCTCTCACGGACTCTGTACCTAACAGCGCGAGAGCTAAGGAGCGGGAGCTTTGTCAAGCCCATAGTTACACCAGGCGATCGATGGCAACCCCTAAAAACGGGGAGCTATGGGGACACTGAGTTCGGGGACGCGTCCTGAGTGCCGCTAAGGCCTGCGGTGGGCGAGGCCCGGAGGGGCAGACGCAGCATCTCCCCAAGGAGCTGACGAAGCCGACACCGGCCAGAAGCTCCAAGCAAGGCCGCCGTCAGTGTCACAGGGTGTCTGGCCCTTCTGTGGGACAGGGGAGCCGTATGGGGGCAACACCTGAATGTGAGGGATGCCTGGGGGGCTCAGGGGCTGAGCGTCTGCCTCCGGCCCGGGGCACAATCCTGGAGCCTCGGGATCGAGTCCCACATCAGGCTCCCTGCGGGGAGCCTGCTTCTCCCTTTGCCTGTGTCTCTGCCTCTCTGTGTCTCTCATGAATAAGTAAATTAAAAGAGACCAGAACTTGAGTAAATAGGACCGAACACATCAAGCAGGGAAGACACATGTGGGTGCACGTGGGTATTTTACAGGTGAGAGGGCACCATGTGTTCCTACCATGGGTTTCCGTCAAGCAGGACTCCACAGCCACTGCTGAGAAGTGCTATGGCCTGAGCAGGTGATGGGGGGGACGGAAGGAGGGGCTGGGGTGGGACCCTGGGGGGGACCAGGGACGTCAGCACGAGTCCCGTCTGTGCTTTCCGCTCGGCTGCTCTGACACCTGCTGTGGCTCCCTAGCGCCGCAGGTTTAAGTCGAAGCACGACATCGGGGTCTTCTCCGGGCCTGACCGCCACCCCACTCCAGCTCCCTATCATGCAGACACCCCGGTCCTGTCCCCCCCGGGGTCACATCCTGGGCCTCTGGCCCCTACTCCACGAAAGCCTCCCCTGCAGGCTCCCGTTTCAGACTTGGTCATATTTAGTTCCCCTCTTTCTGCAGTTCTTCTCGAATCTCCCGGCCTGAACAGTCAACAGGAAATACTCCTGTGCTGCCAACACCTCACGCTGCCCTGCAATCCTAGGAGCTCCCGAAACGTGCTTGATCGCTGGTCCCGGGGCTTCCCTCCCGGGGCTGCAGGGGGTGAGGGTGGGGGGTGGCTGGTCAGCTGGGCAGCGGCGCAGAGCAGGAACGGGGTGGGGGGCTGTGAGGGGCCACAGAGCAGGGAGGGCCCGGAGGTCCTCACTTCTGACGGCAGATACGAGCCTGCGTGATGCCAGAGTGCCCTGGGCAGGGTCGGCAGCACTCGAAGCCCCGTATGTTGTCGCCGGTCACTCTCGGTCACACCAACACTGCCCCCGGCTTCCTCCAACACCACCGCTGCAGGTCGGGGCGCACTCCTCTCATCAGGAGCCTTTCAGTGTCCCCTGGAGAGGGGATGCCAACATCGCTCCCCACTACACCAACCAAACCAGCTCCCTGTCCCCACCCGCCCGGCTCCCCCTGGGGGCACCTCCCCTGGACGCAAGTGGCTCCCATGGGATTCCTGGCCAGACAGGCCCTTTCCTTCCTGAAGCCCCCGAAGGAGACAGTAGCTGCGGGAGCAAGGACACAGGGGACACAGGTCCGTGCCGACTGCCGGCCTTGAGGGGGGACGGGGGCTGTGACCAGGTCAAACGGCAGCCAAGGCCATCGCTCCTGCTTCCCTCCACGTTTCTGGCTCAGGCAGGGGACCAGGGCCGTAGGGGTCACGACGACCAGCAGGCCCTGGTACCGAGGACAGTCTGTCTCCAGATAAGACATGGGTTCAGAGGGGAGGACGGGAGGCAGTCGCAGCAAGGCATCGGAGCTGCAAGAAGCCCGCAGAGCCCGGGGTACAGGACGGGGGCTCTGGGGACAGGCGGGAGCAGGAGGGTTCACGGAGGACATGGCCCTGAACCTGGCTGTGGACAACGGGGCCGCATCTCGAGCAGCGAGCTAGGACGCAGAGACCGGGAGGACGCAGGGGCCTGAGGAGGCGGGAAGAGCCCGGCAGGACGGCAGGCCCAGGGCCAGTGCTGGGCAGTCGGGGCATCTATCCACCCCCACCCCGGGCGCTTCCCATGCACTCGCCAGACACTTGAGGCAGGAACTGATGGGGGAGAGTAAAACCCGCATTTCTGCATCCGAGGCTTTGCCCTAAACACAAAGTGTGACTCCTGTCCCAGGATCAGCAACAAGCCAGCGGAGAAGCCACGTCCAAGCAGGAGCCCATCCAAAGGAGACGGGGACGGGGACGCCCCCTCTGATCCAAAGGCAGCAGATGCATACGGGACATGGGGCCAGTCTCAGGGTCCTGTCTGGCCGAGGCTCATGCTGAGGACGAGCCCCTAGGGCAGGAGTGCCTTCAAGCTGAGGGGACCGTGCAGCCTGCGGGGGGCAGGGGGTCCCCACTGTCAACGCTGAAGGCTTAGCACAGCCGCCCACGGGGTCTACACGAACGTCTGCTCCCATCCGGCTCCGCAGGGCACACAGGGTCCCTCAGAGAGTCCCGGGCCCTAGGCTTCGGCTCCCACCGTGTCACACTCCGCACTCGGCTGGTTTCCTCACTATCCTCACTGTCCTTTTGATGCTGGTCCGCTCCTATTTTACTGTTTTGCCCAAATCTAACTAACACTAATGCGTGGGCAGCCTCCGCTGCTCTAACCTCTGACCCTGCACCTCCGGGGAGCGGCTCGCCCCACAGAAGCAGGTGCCTGGGTGAGCGCGCGCCGCCGTGCGTGCCTGTCCCCTCCTCCTGCTGGGCCCTGCCATCGGGGCCTCGGGGGGCTTGGGGCCTCATGGCTGGCGCTCAGAAGCTAAAGGAGCGGGCGGGAAGCTGTGCCAGGCTCCTCCCCGAGCAAGGACCCTCGGGTCCTGGTTTCTGCATTTCTCAAGGGACTTTCTCGATTCTGTTGATGCCTATTACCAAGAACTCAGGGCCGCCCTGGATGGCCCAGGGACATGCGACTTCTCGCCTGAATCAGGCACAGGGCCAGGGGGTGACTGCCAGGCTGGGGGGGACGGGGCCGGTCTCCACCTGGCCCTGGCGCTCCCCCGGGGAGCTCACGCTTGCCACCAGCGGCGCCGTGGTTGGGAAGCTCAGGCCGCGTGCAGAGACAAGGGAAGGAGCTCCAGCAGGGGCACCGGCCCGCAGCGTGTCCACCTCCCCACGACACCCAGGGCACCTCCGCCCCAGCTCGGGCCGCGTGGCGCCTTGTTCACGCACAGGCTCGTGAATGACGTCAACACGAGGACGTGAGGCTGATGCATTTGGGGAGGTTGTATACGCAGCCGGGGTACCCCCTTGGGCAAAGCCGCCTTCCCTTGGCTGCTACCCATTCCCTGCACAGAAAAGGCCAGAGTGGAACGACGGGATCCCAGAGTCCTCGCCGGCTCTGGTCCAATGGCCCCGCACAGGTGCCGACAGCTTCCACCACGCAGATCCATGCCCGGCCATCCCCGAAGACGTGGGGGGAAAGGGGCACAGGAGGACGGCGGCCTCGCTCCAGGCCCCTCTACTGCACGGGGTGAGGGTGTGGGTATCGCCAGGGGTAGAACCACGACCCCCCGACGAGCTACCTGTGGAGTCCTGGCCCCAGGACTGCAGGATGGGACCTTGCTTAGAAATAGGCTCTTTGCAGAGGTCACCGTGTTCAAGTGAGGTCATCAGCGTGGGCCCTCGTCCTACACAGTGGGTGTCCTTATTGAAAGGGAAATTTGGCCACAGTGACAGCTGCGCAGAGGACAGGTGGCCTCGCCCAGGGAAGCACCTGCGAGCCAAGAGACACCACGGATGGTCGGCCCGCACCTGAAGCCAGGAGGCCACGGACCGAGTCCTCTGCAGGCTTCAGAGGCAGACCAGCAGGGTCCCGGGGAGGTGCGGGGTGATCCCTGAGGCTGGAGGTGCTCCCCAGGAGGAGGAGGGGGAGGAGGAGGGGGGAGGAAGGGGGGAAGAAGGGGGAAGAGGAGGAGGAGGGGGAAGAGGGGGAGGGGGCGAAGGAGGGAGGACCAGAGGGAGGAGGAAAAGGGGGGAGGGGGGAGAGAGGAAAAGGAGAAGGAGAGGGAGGGAGGGGGAAGATGAGGAGGGGAGGAGGAGTGGGAGAAGGGGGAAAGAGAGGAGGAAGGGGAGGGGGAGGAGGGAGTGAGGGAGGAAGAGGGGGAGGGGAGGGGAGGAGGATGCTTCCACAGCTCTCTAGACCTGGTGAGCTCCGTGGCCTGCACCAGGTCCACAACAGCCTTTGGGGCCAGGCCATCCACACCCCTTCCCACCCAGGCACCCCGTAAGCTGCAGGACTCACTGCTGTTTGGGGTTGAGGACCAGGCAGCCAGCCCCTCGGTCCAGTCCAGCTCGGCTCCCTTAGACCGCTGTCCTGGAAGGCACCCGGGGCTCCGTGCTGACGCACCGTCCGCTGCTCCCCCCGCCACCCCCGCCCCCGGCGGAGGGTCACTCCTGGGACGCACAGCCCGCCACCCCAAGGCCGTCCACCCAGGGCCCCTGCAGGAAGGCCTCCTCAGCCCCACTCTGCGCCTCGTCGGCTCCGCTTGGGCGGCCGTGGGGGAGTCAGCGCTCACAGGGGGAGTCGTCAGCCCTGGATGCGTCAGCCCTGGATGCTCCTCGTCCCCAGCTGGGCTGCACACCTGCCTCGGCGGGAGGCACAGGTGGTGTGACCCTGACAGTGGGCGGGGGCTGTCAAGCTTCTGGGGTTCTGGGGACTCTCTTCCGACACCATCGGCGACCACTGGGCCTCACCCCTGCTGCGGGCCCTCGGGCCTTCACACCAGGGCTCTACCCATCAACCCTTGCCGTTCCCGCAGTCTGAACTCTTCTCTCTACCTGGACCATCCCTCCTCTACCTGGACCATCCTCCCTCTGCCTGGACCATCCCCTCTCCGCCTGGACTGTCCCCCCCTTTACCTGGACCTGGACTGTCCTCCCTCCTCCTAGACCGTCCTCCCTCTGCCTGAACATTCCCCATCCTCCTGGACTGTCCCCCCCCTACCTTGACCGTCCCCCTTCCACCTGGACTGTCCTCCCTCTACCTGGACCGTCCCCCCTCCTCCTGGACCATCCCCTCCTATTTGGACCGTCTCCTCCTACCTGGACCATCCCCCTTCTGCCTGGACTGTCCCTCACCCTGAACCATCCCCTCCTACCTGGACTGTCCCCCCCTTCCTGGACTGTCCCCTACCTGGACTGTCCCTCACCCCTGGACTGCCCGCCCCACCTGGACCGTCCCCTCTGCTTTGTCCCCTGCTCCCGCAGCTGGCTCCTCCCCATCACTATGAAGATCACTCAGAGGAAGCCTCATTACGATGGCATCAGGGGCCGCAGGCTGAGCTCCTGTGTCCTCAGGGCAGGTAGGGACAGGTGCTGGCACTTGGGGAGCTGCCTCGGGGCCTCCCCTGCAGGGGGAAGGGCAGCCTCCTCCTCCCCACTCCCTGGAGCAGCCCAGCCCTGAGGAGCGCTCGCTCAGGACCCCGCAGCTCCCTGGTCCTCCCAGGGCCTCTGATGTCTCCACGGCCTCCCCAAGGCCCCCCTTCTTGTATGAAAGAGTGCCCTGCCTGGGGCTGGCCGGGCCTGGCTGCTCCCGTGGCGCACCCCTAAGCTGCTCCCAAAGAAACCCATTTTTGCTGGTCAAATAGCCGGAAGCCTCATTTCCAGGGCGAGCGTCCCTCAGCACCGGGCCAAGGGTACCCCGCGCTGGCCCTCCCGGCCGCGCCATCCATCACCTACCCCGCTGAAGCCCTAGCACGCGTCACGCTGTCCCCGCAGGACAGGGACGCACCTGTCCTATTCCCTGAGGACCTCCAGCCCCCGCTCCAGGGGCCCCAGCTGTACTACACGCAGCCCCAAATCACTGCGCGTTGGGAAGCCCCACAGGCTGCGCAGACGCCGCCAGGCAGGGACTCCCCCTTCCCTCCGTCCCCCCTTTTCCTGAGACTAGCTGGCGCACCTCAAGGGCTCCAGCGGCAGCTCTTCACTGAGGGCCACGCAGGGATCCCCCCACCCCCTGGGGGATCATCGCCAACGCCGGGAGTCCGGGGGGCTGTCCAGCCCGAGGGTAAGGAACTGCACGTGCAACACGAGGCACGCGCACCACGACACGGGGCCGGGGCCACCACCAGCTTAATCTGAGAGCTAGAGGGTCCCGGATGACCCACGCTGCCCAGCTCCGCCTTTCCACAGGGCGCGGCTCTCCCGCCCCAAGACCCCGGGTCCGGGCGAGCCACCTCCTACCTGTGTCCGATGCCAGATGACGGACGCCCTGGAATGGCCCAGCTTATTCCGGCAGGGTCCTTTATCGTAATGGATTAGGAGGAAATCATCCTGGAAGGAGAGACAGAGAGAGCGGGGTCAATGGCAGGTGCTCCTGAGTTTCCTCAGGCCCCAGGCAGGCAGGGACACGAGAGGGCGCGGGTGGCCCGGAGGAAGGGCACGGCCCGGGGGCACTGGGCGGCCTGGCGGGCCCTCTGCCTCCACCCTCCCTGCAGGACCCCCAGGGGCCGCGGCCGGGGGCGCCCTGATCCAGATTCCAGGGTCCCGCCCTTGCAGGAAGAGCCTCTGTGATGCAGGGCTCGTGAACAGGTGGGTCGGGGGCTCCTGGTCCCCCACAAGCCGCTCCCGGCTCTGGCTGTGTTGAGGCCATGGGTGCGCTTCTGTCTTCATATCCTCTCCTTGCCCGCCCGGCCGGCAGGCTCACCCCCGCACCCGGTGATCCCTTCATCTCTGGTTCATCCTCCTCCACTGGTGCCAGGCTTCTCACCTGGGACGTGCTTCTTCCTCTCAGCTCCGGCCTCTAAAGCGGCCTCATTACTCAGCGACCACGGGCCACCTACAGCTCCTCCGGCCGAGCGGACCGCCCGAAGCGAGCTGGGCCTCCCGGACGCGGCCTGTTCCTGCCCGAGCCTCGCCCCCAGCCCTCTCGGCTCCCGTGCCGGCCCCCAGGCCGTCCCTCCGTTCCTGGCGCTGGACCCTCAGCCAAGGACAGTCGCTAACTACGTCCTGGCTCAGCACGTGACCCCCACACCCAAACCCCTCACTGCCCCCACCGACCCTGTGGAACAAAGAAACAGCTCGAGACCCAGTACAAAGGAGGGGCCAGTGGCTGTTTACTCATTTAACTGATGGCCTAAACCGCCTCCTCCTGAGAAAGGAATAAATAAATAAGCAGAGGCCCCAATGTCCCGAGAGGACGGGAAGTCACTGTTCCCGGAGGCCTGGAAGGCCGCACATACAGCCTGGCGTCCGGCCCTTCCAATCAGCTCTGCTGGACCAGCCTGGGGGGTCACGGTCAGCGAGGCCTGCTCTCCGAGACCGGAGCCCGCCTGGAGTCTGCTGGTCCCACGGGCCTTCCCGCCGGGGCCAGGGCGCACAGTGCACGTCCTGACACCCCGGCTTCTCCGTGGCAGCGGCAAGAAGGAAGCCTTTGTGGAGGCTTGGAAGTCCCAGCCTGCCACGGCCTGCCTCACCCCTGTGCCCGGGCCCTCGACTGCGGAAGGAAGCCCAGGTGCAAACGAACAGAAAGCCTCCTCTAGCCGGAGCCGCGTCTCCTACGAAGTGATTTCTGACGTCTGTCCACTGTGAGCCCCTGCTTCCTTCAACTTTTTTTTTAAGGTTTTATTTATTTAGAAAGAAAATGAGAGAGAGAGAGAGAGCAAGCAAGAGCAGGGAAGGGGCAGAGGGAGAGGGAGAGGGAATCTCCAGCAGACGCCCACATGGGGCTCATTCCCACAACCTGGAGATCATGACCTGAGCTGAAATGCAGAGTCAGTCGTTTAATCGACTGAGCCCCCCAGTCACCACCCCCCCCCTTGAACTCTTAGTTGCACTTTCCTTTACGCTGACATTTACCCAGACATGGAGATATTAGCTAATTCCTGGCTACGTCTGGTCTTCCCCGACTGCCTGTCACAAAGCCTTGCAACGTAGGCTGCTGCTGAAGAGCTTGTTTTCTGAAACACAAACCGAAGAAACGGGCAGGGCAATCCCCAGCATCCCTGCCAGGGCTCCGCCACCCCAGGGAGTCCAGGGGCGCCAAGACGCTCAGGGTGTGCCTCCTGAACAGAACGGGAGCTCGTTCAAATAGTGCCTTCCTCTTACCCGACCAAAGCCCTCTGCGACGCTTTTACAAAATACAGATGATTTCACTGTGAGGTTTAGTGGTCGGAGGCTTTGGGTAGAACGACCCCCAGGACCTGCCAGGAATCTAGGTGTACCTCTGTGACCTGGAACACTTGCCTAACAATGTGCAGGGAAGTCTCGTTAAGCCCCGGGCTGGACACAGAAACTATGGAGCGATCCAAATCTATTGTCTTTTTAGAGACTGAAAGATCAAAGAGTGGACGCTGGTTCGTTCCTCCTGCAGTGCTTTTGGGAAAAGCTGTTAAATCTTCCTGGACTCCCCTTGAAAAAGGAAATCGTTCTGACTCGCACAGGAAGAATGCACGCATTAAATAAAGCGGGTGTGTATGACCAGTTGCACAGTGTGGGCACTGAACAGATGAACTTAATAGATATGAACTACTATCTACTGCCCCAGAAAAATAAAAGGAAGAAAGCGCAAGTGTCCCTATCGACCGTGTGGCAGCGGCCAGGAGGCATTGGAGTGGGAAAGCCGGGGAGTGCGACGGGCACCCCAAGTGAGGGTCCGGGCCAGGTGCAGACAGGGGGAGAGGGCGTCTAGTGGAAGGAAGCCGCCTCGCAGGATCTGTAACTCCCTGACTGTAAGTGTGCGAGGGAGGCAAGTGCAGCGCTCTCCTCTCCTGTCTTAGAAGCACTGCTGGCTTCCAGCCACGCAACCGCGCACTTGTCTCACGGTGTCTCACGGTGATTGTCCTCGAGAAGTTACCCGCGAGCAGACTCCCTTTCCTTGAGAATCTGCTTTCTCGGGCCACAGGGTCATTTCTCAGCAGCTCTTCCTTTACAAAGACAAACAAGAAATGCTTGGCCAGAGGGGGTGAGAGCTTTCAGGAAAAGAGCAGGGTGGCGCCACGCGTCCTTAGTTTGGGCAGAGCCAGGGTGGCCCGGGCCTCAGACCTCAGGCACGTGGGGCGTTCCTCTGGGGACCAAGGCAGAGTCGACGACCGCACCCTTTCCTGTAGCTTCATCAGAGCAGCGTGGGGGGGGGGGTCACCCCAGAAACTACACCTCTGTCAGCCGGCTGCCAATACCTCTCCCCAAAACTCTTCAAGAAGATTGGCTAACAGGGAGTGAAACTCTCATCTCCCTTCCTTCCCTTCAGGAAAAGTTTTAAGGACTGGCAAACTGCAGGCCAACACTAAATACATCCTAATTGATGTTTTGTTTTGTTTTTTTAAGATTTTATTTATTTGTTCATGAGAGACACACACAGAGAGGCAGAGACACAGGCACAGGGAGAAGCAGGCTCCATGCAGGGAGCCCGATGCAGGACTCGATCCCAGGACCCCGGGGTCACGCCCTGAGCCAAAGGCAGATGCTCAACCACTGAGCCACCAAGGTGTCCCTGGGTACATCCTAATTTAAAAATCAGTTTCCTCCCCACAACGGGAATATGTTAAAATACAAAATTACACACATAAGAAAGAAAAACTTGGGATCCCTGGGTGGCTCAGTGGTTTGGGGCCTGCCTTTGGCCCAGAGCACGATCCTGGAGTCCCAGGATCGAGTCCCGCATTGTGCTCCCGGCATGGAGCCTGCTTCTCCCTCTTCCTGTGTCTCTGCGTCTCTCTCTATCATAAAATAAATAAATAAATAGTAAAAAAAAAAAAACTTTATATATAAAATTTATACATATACTGTACACCCAGGTAGTATATGTATGTGAAAACTTCCAGGCCCTAAGGACGTCGTAGTGCCTCAGAAGTCCTCTAAACATCTCTTCTCAACACACAAGATCACAGAACATAGTTGTCTGGATCTAAGCTAAAGATTAATCTTGCCAAACTGACTTATTAAGCTTGCCTTGGGTAAGCAAATGAAGCCTCCAGGACACCAAAAGGGTAATATCTTCCCAAGACTCATGCAGCTACACGCATTCTACTGCACATCCAGTCCTTTAAGTTAATAAAAGAACAATAAACATCTCAGAAAAACAAGCCAAAAGAAGCAATCTAATTTTTTTAAAGGCAGCCTTTAACTTACAGACTCTTTACAGACTCTTTAAGATTCCACCTCAAACAGGCATTTACTTTCTCGACAATCTGCAGACTTGTCCTGAGGACGACAGGCTGACTTCCAAAGTTACTCCACTCAGCCCACTGTCAGGGACCCTTTATCTCCTTCACCTTGGCAGCCCTGAGAAGCTGGCCTTTCTGGGCCCTCGGGAGCTGAGCTGACTGCTCTGATGTGGCCCCAGGGAGGGACACTTACCCAGACTAGGGCTCTGAGGTCACAGAGTCAGGGAAGCAGGGGTGGGCTGTGGACCAGTGAGCTCCTCACAAGGTAAAGCAGGAAACTGTGGCAACCCTCCCTCCATTTAGTTAGATCTTAATGGCTTAATACTATTTACTGAAGGAGCCAGACACAGTCAACCTTGCTCCACAAGACAGACAAATATAAATACATAGGACACATGGCTCGATTTGCTATGATAGTCACTAACCACAAAGATTTTAACAGATGATTATTTCTGCTACTTAGTTTTAAAAACCTATGCACAGGGGCGCCTGAATGGCTCAGTCAGCTAAGCGTCCAACTCTTGGTTTTGGCTCAGGTCATGATCTCGGGGTCATGAGACGGAGCCCAGCATTGGGCTCTGTGCTGGGTGTGAAGCCGGCTTGCGATTCTCTCCCTCCCTCTGCCCATCCCCATTGCACGTGTTCTCTCTTTCAAATAAATAATAATAAAAAAAACCCTATGTACGAATAAACTCTTCTAAAACTAAAGTCAGAATGTGTCATTTTGGCAAGATGCCCATTCTCTTAATACGGGTGAGGAAGGAGAATATGGAACTGAAAAGAAATATCCTTTACATCTGACCCGGAAGTTCCAGAAAAACAAAAACAAAAACAAAAAAAAAAAACAACAACAACAAAAAACAGGTGCTTCAGGAGGGGAGGGCCAGGTGCTCCCAGTGGGAATGCAGCATGTGTAGAAACACTGGCATATAGACTGTTTGGGAAACACTCGGCACAGCGGACACTTGGGAGAAAGTGGCCATACGAGGCTGGGAACTTCCATTCTGCGAGATGGCACAGAGTGTGTTTTTCTGCCCTGAAGGTAACAACGGGTCAGGGAAGTAACCGTGTGGCCGCCACCATATTTCCCAGTCCCTTACCTCTATTTATCCTTCTTATTCCACTAACAGTCCCTGCTGTGCACTACATGGTAGTGTCCCCCCAAATTCATATGTTGAAGCCTGAATCCCCCATGGGACCCAAAGGCAGGGTCTTTGGGAGGTGATGAGGTTCAGATGAGGTCATGAGATGGGTGCAAGCTCTTATACAACGAAGAAACACTAGTTTCTCTCTCTCTGCCTCATGAGGATATAGCGAGAAAGCAGCCATGTGTAAGCCAAAAAGGGTTCTCTTGCCTCTCTTGGCATTGGGGCCAAGGGCCAAGAACTGAATCTGCTGGCACCTAATCTTGGGCAATAAGGCTCCAGAACTGGGAGGAATAAATGCCCATTGTCTCTGGTGTTCTGTTACAGCTATCGAGCTAAGATCATCCCCATGGACAAAATCTAAGATCCTAAGACCATGTCCACCTGGGCTGAATCCCAAGCCTGAGCTGACCATTTGCTCCCCAGAACTTCTGATACCACTGCACTCGATGAATTAGTATTTTCATAAACACAGAAAAACAGCTGATAATGTTATTTCTGTTTCCTAGGCACGTTCTCTAAGCTCTTTAGGAAATGGCTGGTGTGTTTCCCACTCCAAGTCTGAACCTCCAAGCCAAGTTCAAGGCTGTACTCACGTCCAGAGACTCGAGGCAGTACCAGCAGAAGGCGTGTTTGCAGTTCTTACACATCATCTGGGCACAGCCTTCGTCCCGTTCGATATAGACCTTGCACTTGGGGCAGCGCTTGATGGGTGCGTCGTCCTCCTCCAGTTTGAAAGCAGAGCTGCGGGAGAGATTCCATCAGCGCTAGGCTCAGCGTGGCCCAGGGGAGAGCTGTCGGCACCAGCTAGGCTGCAGGCGTCGGCGCAACTAGAGGGGCCGAGGCCGCTTGTTATTAAATGTCATAAACTGAAACCAATGAAACAGACTCCAAAAAACAATCACCAATAAAACCAAAAAAACCCACAATAAACAGAAAACAAAAACCTGTGGGTCAGCCAGCTGGATTTAAGGGAAAAGAAGCAATTATCAGTATATATTAAAGTTTAGGCATATGTAGACAAAAGACATTACTTACATACAGCAAAGGTTTATAATGAAGGTGTCTGCATAATGGGATTATATTCATATTTTATGTCCGTCTTCAGATGAAGGACATATACTTTCCAAAGGATCAATGATAACTTTTAAGCACTTCACTATTTTCAGAAAAAAAAAAATGTTACAAATACGTGCTCATTGATTAGTTAGATCTACTGGGCTTGTCCTTACAGATTCGCTTTCCTGAGAAGTCTGGTTAGGCTCGCGGTGGTTAGTGTGATAGGGTGTAAGCCCGGGGTCCCGAGCCGGCCCTATGCAGACGGCTGTGCAGCAGCCACGCTGGGCCTCAGCCCTCCCGGTATGAGCATGCTTGAAGACGAGGCGTGACGAGAGTACAGTGCAGCCTCGGGCATGGGGGAAGCTGGCCGATAAATGACAGCAATAATTTCATGCTGCTAATGAAGAGATGACATAGACATTTTGGTGGGATTCCGGAAGAATGTTCATCCCACGCTGTTAAATATCAAAAGAAAGCTCAAAAAATACATGCCTGGGATCATTGGGAGGAATAAATGGTAAACTGCTATAAGAAGTTCTCACTGGCTATGGGAACGCTTTTGCTGTATTACCTGAACTCATTACATCAGTCCAACGTCTCCAGGAGAAGAGTGATCTCCCGCTGGAGTGAGCAGCCCCTCCAGAACCTAAAGCACGGATGGGCACACGTCCACGGCAAGTGAGCAACTTCCAGCATTTGGAGTGCATTTTGGCGGAAGGATCTTCCACATGCATCATATATCATGATTAAATATAATAATTAAAAAGTGTTTTGAGGGACGCCTGGGTGACTCAGCAGTTGAGCATCTGCCTTCGGCCCAGAGCATGATCCCGGAGTTCCGGGATCGAGTCCCACATTGGGCTCCCTGCGTGAAGCCTGCTTCTCTCTCTGCCTGTGTCTCTGCCTCTCTCTCTCTCTCTCTGTGTCTCTCATGAATAAATAAATAAAATCTTAAAAATAAATAAATAAATAAATAAATAAATAAATAAATAAATAAATAAAAAATGTTTTGACTCTCGTATGAGCCAACTGATAACCAGGAGAGGCTCCTCCTCGGTGAGGCACGAGCTCCAGCAGAATGTGGTTCTGTTCTGTTCAGGAGGTGACCGGTGAGGACATGCTAGAAGGAGGTGGGATGTCCTTGCAGGGAGGAGCACGGGGTCTAGAGACAAGTCCCAGCCATGCCACTCGGGCATCAGCAGAGTTGGGGTCTCGACCCACTGCTAGAAGTGAGGCTGGCAGCATCCAACTCAGGGTGTGGTGAGGCCTGCAAGGGTTTCCCTGCACGCAGAACACACACCTACAGACCCTGGCCGTAAGGGGCACGTGTGGATATACTCTCTCTGAAAAGGGAACACTGTCTCTAGCTCCAATTCTCCTCTAAAGTGGAGGCAAACCACACGGCAAGCTGGCTGCACAGAATGTGAGTCCGGATGAGCCAGGGCGGTCACAAGCAAGTGCCTCCAGGGGGCCCAGGGAAACAGCTCAGCTCTGCGCAATCTCGAGCTGGGCCCTCCAGATGATTTCTGCCAAGAGCCAAAAAGTCACAAGGCACCAAATCCAGTAACTGACGTTGGCTATCGGGTTAGATAACATCATTTTGGTTTGAAAGCTAGTTGTGACCTTCGAGTAATGAGACTAATTTTCCCATGTGACTCATAAGCTCATTTTGAAGGAAATGCCATGAACGGGGCCAGCATATCAGCAGAGAGCCAAGACCATCTCTCAGAGAGACTTTGTAAAGTGGGAAAGAGTTAAACTACGTAAGTTCTGGTGCGTTGTGGCATGCACAGGAATTTACATCGTACGGACAGTGGTTTCCAAACATTTCCTGGCATCTGAATTACATGTACGATTACTATTAATGACAAGTCTCACTAGGAACTCAAATTTATGAAGGTAGATAGGAGTCTCCGAGAGCTTCCTCACGATCTGCGTGAGGCAGACATGCGTCATTGTGATTGGAGCTGGTCAGGCGGTGGATGGGAACATGGCTTCAGGGAAGATGGAGCCGAAGGACCAGCGGAGCGCAGCCTGGGTTCCCAACGCCACCTGCCTCCAGCCTCAGGACCAGTATGCAAGAGGACTACAGTACACTAAAAATAAGCACCAACCCCCTTCCCAAGAGCTGGCTGCTTCTCTGCTCCAGCGACCATCAGCAGGTGGGAATAGAGGCTGGCTCAGTGCAGCTGGAGAAGCCAGAGATTTCTATAGGAGATCTTTGGATTTTTAGGTTTCCCCAAAATGAGACTGGTGAATTTCGATTTAATTTTCCCTGTGTTGCTTTTTTAATTTTTTTTAGTTTGCACAATGTGATGTTTTTCATTTTTGTGTGTTTCTGCTCTTTGCAGGGCATACAATGAGATGATTTAACAGACACGTAGACTGTGCAATGCTTGCCGCCCTCTGCAATGACCTAAATGAGACCAGAACATCTCAGGAGGAGAAATACTAAGTCATCAGGCTCCCAACGCTCACCAGCCTCCGCTTTAGGCTTAAGAGGTATCATGGCTGGAGCCTGCCTCCACCCCACCCAGGATGGGACCCTGGCTCTCTCTCACTGCTCATCGTCTTCCGTAACAGAGCATAGGAACCCACTCACTCACTCACTCCCAGGGAGCTTCTCTTTCAAACAGGTAACTCGGATGTGTCGTGAGGAGAGAACCCCTACCTGCTTCCTCTGTACCTGGCCCCCACCCTGGACACTCAGCTCTTCAGTAATGTGGACACTGACCGTACAGGAGTGTGTTTCTTCTTGCAAAGTCATGAAGCATTAAGAACCTAAATATGAGGGAGGTGATCCATTCTAGCATTCGAGTGCCTGCCGGATGCCAAGATCTGGGGTGACAACGTTCGGACAAGCGTGGGCCGTGATAGGGGAGCTCAGACTAGTGGAGGAATCGGCCACATACACAGACGAGCAAAAGCACCATATGGCTGGTGCTGTGACCCACGCAGAGGATCTGCAGTGGGACGGCACAGAGGGTGGGGTCATTAGCCCTGTCCTGGGAACGGGGCAGCTGGATAACGGGGGGATGTGAGCCATGTCTTCAAGGGGGGCAAGAAGCCTCCAGGGAAAGAGGGTGGCGAAGGGGCACGTGGGCACAGGAATGGATGTGCAGATGGGAGGAAGGGCCCGAGGCATGCCAAGAGGATATGTGCAGGTGGAGCTGTGGGGAGTGGGAGCAGGGGTGTGGGATGGGGAGAGGGGAATGGGGAGCAGCTGGTAGCTAGTGGGGACTAATGGGGAGCAGCTGGAGGCCGCACTTTTGGGTGGCCAGTGGGAGTTCCTCTACCAGGAGCGTGGCCTCAACGGGTGCAAGGCTGACACCATCTCGGGGAACTATCTGTGCTACAGACCTTAGGGGACAAAAGTGGCTGAATATTGCCAGTTCCTTAGGATTCATGCTACTCCACTTCAAGGCACCTACAGCGATGGTGTCCGCCCGGGCAGCGGCCTGGGGGTCTGACCAGGGCACAGGAGGGCAGACACGCAGTCGTGCTTGCCCACAGCTTCCTGCGCGCCCGCTCTTCTAGGGAGATGCCGCCCCTTGCTCTCGGGCACCTGGAAACCTCCTCCCCTGGTATTGGTAACCACCGTGCGCCTCCTCTTGCTCCTGTTCCCGTCCCCCTGGTCTCACCCTCCACACAATGGAGTCTGGGAAATCTTTAGGTACCACAGGACTTAGAAGCCGTGACAGTAATAAGCCGTCCACACGTCCGTCTTTCTGGATGGGCGGAGAGCGGTCCGTTTCCTGTGCGTCATTACAGCGCCACTGCTCTGCACAGTACCTGACGCATAATCAGCTCTCAAAAATAATCAACCCACCCACCCACCCGGGTTTAAATGAGGCTCAAGAGGAAGAGACTGATCCAGATGCCGTCACGTCTTGCGGAGACGCGTCTAAGGAGGAGCGCCCCCCGTCTTCCTCGGCCCCAGCCCTTGGCCCGTGCCTCCCGCGGTGGCTGCGCGGCGGGTACCTGGTCTCTCCGGGAAGGAAGGTGATGGGCATGGTCTCCGGGCAGCCCTGGCCAGGGTGCCAGCTGGCTTTGCAGGCGGAGCAGAATTCCATGGCACAGGCCTTGCACTGCACCAGCTGAGGGGTCTGCAGCCCCATCTCCTGGAGCTGGCACACGGCCTGGCAGGTGGAGGCCGGGCACCACGTCCGACAGGGGTCCAGGAGCACCTCTAACACAGGGAGACAAAACGGGAGGTCAACGTCTACACACGAAGGGTCTCGAGAGGTGCTCGGGCTGAGGGGTCACAGGAGTGTGGGGCTTCCAGAGGGAATGTCACGGGTCTCTATGACGCCCTTCAGGGCCTGCTGCTTGCCTGGCTCCTTCTACCCCCCTCCCACCACCACCACACTCCGCACTCCTGACCCCACCCCAGACACCCAGCATCCTTTAGAGACGCTGCTGCCCGCACCCAGAATGCCGGTGGCCACGGGGAGGCACCCGCCTGCCACCACATCCTGGCCTCCCACCCCCAGCCCCCCGAGGGGCCCCGGGCCAGGGTCCAGCACCCCTTCTGCTCCGTCTGCCTCCTCAGGACGCAGCTTCCTGAAGTCAGGCGTCTGTGTGCCTCCCGACCCAGCCCAGGGCAGGGCAGGAGGACCCAGAGACAGGAGGGAGGAACGTGGCCAAACTCTTCTCATCGAGAGGCTCCTTCACCTACGGCTCCCTCCCAAAGTTGAATGTAAGCCACGGACCCACTCACGCCCCCGTGGAATGGCCAGGCCGCCCCTCCCAGCGGAGGCCAAGCGGCTAAGAAGCCCCACGGAAGGGAGTTCAGTGGCAGCGTTTATTTTGAAAAGCAGGCTACCCTCCCGTTTCCACTCCCTCATGGCCTGGTGCAAAACCTGCATTTCTTTGAATGATGGGTCCCGAGCTGCCCTTCCTTGTGAGCCGGGCTGGTCGCTGCACTGGCGGCCCGTCCGGGTGACACCGAACCCTAGGCGAGAGCCCAGCAGGAAACCACAGAGAGGCTGAGGCTCTGCCAAAACCTATCACAGGCCAGAGGCCTGGGGCTATTTTCAAAGGCCCTGAAGTAGGCCACGGGTTTCTCAGCGGTGGCCCTGGGGACGTAACCCGAGCCCGCCGGCCTCTGCCAGGGAATCCTGGAAGGCAATGAAAGGGCCCCCGCGAGCTGCGTGGCCGGGGACAGCCCGCCAGCGGGGTGGGCCGAGGTCACCTGCATCAAGGGCAGGGTTTGCACGCACCGGGATCTACCGCAGCCCGGAGGCTGCACGGGGGCTGGACGTGCGCCTGGACCTCACCCATGGGCTGCCACGGGGCACGCGGAGGGGAGCCACGGCCCCCGCTCACACGGGAGGCCAGATCCAGCCCTCTAGGAATAAGCTGCGTCAGGTACAACCCTGAAAACCGTCTTCTAGCCCAGGAGCGAGCCAACGTTTTCTGCAAAGTTACAGTGTATTTTAGTCTTGCAGAGTCGTGCGGCGTCGAGCTGATGTCTAAATGTGTGTTCCGATGAAGCTTTACCTACGATGCCAGACCAAGGGCCACTGGCCGGGGCTGGCCCCCCTCCTGCTCTCATCTAACGCCTTCCCCCGACCTGTTTTTGTTTTTTGTTTGTTTGTTTGTTTTCCGGAAGGGAGAATTCATCAGCGGCAGGAAACTACCAAGCTGGCAGGTCTAGGGAAGATTTAGGAGAACCTATTAACATAAAGGAACTCGGGCATCCAGGAAAATGTGCTACTTCTTAACTGGTCTTCGTTAGGGTCATGCAAAGTCTCCGCGATGTTCCCGATCCTGAGTGAAGGGGTAAAATTAGCTCTTGGCATGAGGTGAGAGCTTCAGGGTTTGCTTTTCTAGGAATGTCTGTGGCCATCAGATCCGGGGAGGTGGCTCCATGGGGCACGTGTGCGGGGAGCTCACCTGAGTTGAGGTGACGGGAGGCGAGAGGGAATGGAAGCGGGGAAGGTGACCCAAGCCCTCCACTCCCTGGTCTGATTCACCCCCTCATGCCCTCTGCGCAGCTCCTTGTCTTCAGCGGGGCTAGTGAGTGCTTTGGGGGAGCCCAGCTCCGCCCTGGCTAGATTTCGGGGTCCCCTCTGGGCACGGGGGCAAAGCAGAGGGTGGGCCCTCAGGACACGTGGAGGCAAATCCTCAGGCTGCTCTGTGCTCTTCCCTCTCCACATGGTGGTTGGAGCTGGTCTGTCAGGGCGCGTCAGTGAGCCCGCCGCCCTCTCCCAGCCCTGCCCTACTCTGAGGAGCCTGTGGCGTGGGTCCGGGAGGGCTGCGCTCCCTCATGCCCCTCTGGCTCTGCCCCATGTCCCGTTCATTCTCCTCGCACAGCGAATGCAGCCACTGGGCTGCCTCATCGCCAAAGGCCCAATTATCTCATGGAGTGCAGGGCGAGGAGACCTAGTTAAGGTTTCCATGGTAATGACTTAAATTTTGTGACTTCTGCTCCTCGTGGAAGCTGTGACAGCAACTGCCTGTCCCCAGGGGGCAGATTCCCTTTCAGAGAGGGCAAATAACCTGTCCCAACCTGCCGCATGTGCACACCCTTCCCGAGCGGCCAGGGCACCTCAAAGCCTGTGAATCCGGCCCCAGGCCTCCTCTCTAGGCCTTCTATGGACAGTCCATCATCACCCCCACTGCTGAATTCCACCAGCTGGCGGACAGGACAGGAATTGACCCCTAAGCAAAGCCACACCGGGAAACTCCCGAGGGCTCTATCAATCACGTACATGCCTAACAGCACACGTTAGACACGTTCCATCCTATATATATGACATCTAATTTTCACGCAGACCTATCTGTGTATATCCTAGATTTCCAAACAAGGCCAGCAGCGTATTTTCTGGCACACCAGACGAAATTAATCTCAGCTCCCGTCTCCCAAAGACACAGTAACAAAAGATTAATGATTAACGAAGCAAGTCCCTGATAGCTCTGCTTCTGTAAAAAAGCCCAAGATCAAAAAAGAAAGAAGGAAGGAAGGAAGGAAGGAAGGAAGGAAGGAAGGAAGGAAGGAAGAAAGAAAGAAAGAAAGAAAGAAAGAAAGAAAGAAAGAAAGAGAAAGAAAGAAAAGAAAGAAAGAAAGAAAGAAAAAGAAAGAAAGAAAGAAAGAAAGAAAGAAAGAAAGAAAGAAAGAAAGAAAGAAAGAAAGAAAGAGAAAGAAAGAAAGAAAGAAAGATGCTTCTCTTTTTAAACAGGGTTTTCTTGGAGAAGCGTGCTGGGAGACGCGGCGTGCTCAGGGTGCCGTCCCTCCCTGGTACCGGCTCTCACTCCGCCGCTGGCCAGGCTGGCACGCTGGCTGCATCTCGTCCCGTCCTGCGGGGAGACCCCGGCTCTGGTCAGGCCTGATGACGCATGGATCAGCCTGGCGAGTGAGTTCATCCCTCTGGGCGTTGCTCTCATTGAAAGCACCAAGGCCATGCAGGACAAGACCAGATCTCTGCATTCATCTGACCTGCACGTGGCTGTCGCAAGGATAAAGCAGCCAGGGAAGCTGCAGGGCCTGCCTCTGGAGCCAGGGACACGCAAAGAAGCACCTGCAGCCTGGCACGGTCGGGGCTCAACCGGGAGCACGGGCGCAGTGCAGCGGGGGCACGCGAGCGAGCGAGCCCCCCTGCAAAGCCTGCCGCCGTCAGCCTCCGGAGTCTCCCACGAGGGCAGCTGGGCGCTCAGAAAGAAAAACAAGCCCACGGCCTCCTTGCCAAAGAGTCCGACTGGAGGAGTGGGGGAGACTGGCTGAAAATCAAGGTGGTTGTACCTGAAACTAATACGACATTGTGGCCAACCGTACTTCCAACTGGAAACAAAAAAGAGACGGTGGCTGTTTTATCAGAGGAGACATTCTAAGACCCATGGAGACAACAGCTGCCACTTTTGCAACGTAAACCGACCGCAGGACCCACGGGACTTTTTAGAACTAAATGTGGTCAGAGGGCCTGAGAGCTGGGTTTTCTTTCTTCCGTGGTGTCCTCCCCGACTGCATTTCACAAGGACAGGTTGAAACTCGCCTTCTGATCGTATCTCAAAACGTGGTCAACGTACTAGCTGGAGCAATCACTGTACCTCCACCGTTTTAATGTTTCACTGAGACGGGTCTTCAGTCATAAGCCTGAGTATATTTCGTGTTTCTGTGGCTTTTCGCACAACACTAGCAAAACGCTCTCAGATAATTGTTGAGAGATTTTGTTAAACGAGGTCAAGATGGCTTTGTCTTTAGGCAAAGTTTAAAAAAAAAAAAAAAAAAAAAAAAACTTTTACTAAGCCAAAGCATTTGAAATTACAAAGTTTCACAGAGTCGAAACTATTAGGTAGGAAAATTTATCCAGCTGCATTTTTAAACGACTTCAAGGTCAGAGAAAGTTAATTTTCTTAGAACCCAAATAACTGCCAGCTTCTGTCAAGATTCTCTCTGGAAAATATTTTCAGAAGAGCCCAAAAGTCTCAGAAATCCAAATTAATCAATTTTATAGCTCCACATGCTGACTTTCCTATCACGTGGCATTACATCTGAACTCTAAACCACCTCAAACTGAATGATATATGCCATTTAAATAAACAAGCTCTTGAAAACAATTTCAATGCCGTCAAAATCCTGTTTGATATATTTTTTTAATTTTTTTAAGTTGGCCACACACTGCCTTTTCTTCTTTTTTTTGAGAAGTAAGCCTCAAGAGGAAACGCAACTATCTTTAGCATTTCTTAAAAAAGGAAGAAAGAAAGAAGAAAGAGAGAAAGAGAAAGAGAGAAAGAAGAAAGAAAGAAAGAAAGAAAGAAAGAAAGAAAGAAAGAAAGAAAGAAAGAAAGAAAGAAAGACCTTCCCATATTCACTTAAGCTAGGAATCTCTCCATACTTTCCCCTATTCTATTCTGCATCCCATTCCCATCTTGAGAGTGTTTTCCTGTATACACGCCCCCCAGGGTTGCATCTCCGTAACGAGCGTCTGATGCCCACGAGGTTTTTTATCAGACCAGGAAGAGGGGAGGAGCACCCTTGAACGATTACAGTCTGAGCTGAAAAGGTCAGAGTTTGGATGTGGTGTCTTAACACCAAAATTCTGCATAAGGAGCTAAACATGTCTGTTACTCGGCTCCTTTTCAGGTGAGCTCAAGGTCCAGGCATAAAACAAAGCCCAGTGGAACGACTGCACAGAACCTTTACAACAGCATTTTGTGACCCTGGCACACCTCTGGGAGCCACACCAAAGAGCGGTCCTGGGCATCCAACATGTTCCCATGCTTAGCAATGACCCCTTGAAGATGAGGTCAACTCTGCACGTGCCGCACTGTGCTCCTGGGGAACCCTAAGGTCTGCAGCGGGCCCGGCTCCCACCCACGGGGCACTCAGGAGGTGGAGGCGGTTCTGGTATACACTGTGCCCTGCCACCCACTAGCACTGGAAAGCTGGATAAATGAGTCAGCCTCTGTGGATCCCACGTTAACAGAAGATGACAACCTTCCAGGGCTGTCGGGCACAGGGAGGGACTCAGGGCTCAGCGCCTACGAGTCCAGACCTGCAGCAGGTGCGTAGTGAGTGCAAAGGGACAGGCTACACTTTCCTGGCAGGATGTCTGTTGTCCTATTTTCACCTACGCTTGGCCTCTGAATTTCCTTCTACGTCTTTGGATCCTTTAAATTCTGCATTCTCTAAGAATTTAGTCCCCAAACCGTTTGCCCTGGCCTGCCTGAGAAATAATCATGCCCCATGAGGGTCAAATCTCTTTAAAACAACCCCCTGAGCCCCAAATCCCTATAAACAAGCTGCGTTTCGTGATTCCTGCTTGTTACCAGTGGAAGCCCAACAAAGGCCTTCCAGCTAGGAGCTCTGCAGAGAATTCAAAATGACAATTACATTTCAGAAATCTAATTTACATCGACTCTTTCACTTCCACTGTAGCCAAACAATGTACAACTGTATCCACTAAAAGCATTCCCCACCCCGAGGTATCTGGACTCCACCACAGGAATCCGTTAACGGGTAACACGCTGGGGTACCTACCTCTTTCAAATTGTAGCTTTTTGTATCTTTGCATAATTTCTGCTGCAACCATGCACTCAATCTAAGAAGAAAAAAATACAAATAAGAAGTATAACAAGCTGAGGGGGGGCTAGAAACACAGCACAGGTCGGCCCAACGAGAACCCACGACACACGGCGAAGCCAAGCAGGGCACACGTGCACACGTTAAAAACCGGGTTTGTTCGGGTGCTCGTGCCTCGTCCTCCTGCAGGTGGCCCTGTTTAGGGCAGGCAGCATCAGGACAGCTGATTGCAGTTTCTAATCCTTCTTTGATCAAGAGCTCGACATACTGTTTCAGGCACTGGAAAAAAAAAAAAAAAAAAAAAAAGCAAAGAGAGGTATCGGTCAACATCTTTACTTCCTTAAGGGTGAAGACGCAGCAACACGTAAGAAGTGACGCACCGAGCACCCTGTCCCGACACAGCTTCGTATTTTCACTGTGTAGCCCACAGCGACCACCAAATTAGAGGTTCTGGCCACTTGACGAGTATTTGTGGGGTGTCCCCTGTTCCAGGCTTGTCACAGACCTAAGGCTGTGGGTGTGACCCCTGCACGCAGCCTGGGCAAACGCCAAGCCAGTGAGTCTAACCGGAGGAGGAAAGGCAGAGAGAAAGGTCGGGAAGCAGTGATTCTCAAATGTCAATGTATCAGACGTCGGGCACTGCAAGCGTCTTTTATATTCCATTGTTTCGTGTGCCCCTTAGATCATTCTTATGGGAGAGGCGGGAAGGTTTCACCTTTCAGGTGTGAACATGGAGTCACCAAAGAAGGGGCTTGCCGGGGGCACCTGGGTGGCTCCGTGGTTGAGCATCTCCCTGGGATCCAGTCCTGCATCCAGCCTGCTTCTCCCTCTGCCTGTGTCTCTGCTTCTCTCTCTGTGTCTCTCATGGATAAATAAATAAAATCGAAAAAGAAGAAGAAGGAGGAGGAAGAGGAGGAGGAGGAGGAGGGGCTCGGCAGTGTACCAGGACAGCAAGGGCAGAGCCTGGCTCGACTCGGAAATGCCCCTGCGCCCCCCGCGAGCCTGTGCACAGAGGCCCGTCCTCGGTCCCCACCGCCCACTCGCCCAGCAGCTACCTACCTACTACCACCCCACCTACGTAAGGACTCCTGAAAGTCTGTCAGTCCCACAGAAAAAGTGGGAGGCGCAGTGGAGTTCTCCCGAGGAGGATGAGGCCGTACACAGCACCGATTTACTCCCGCCTCGGTCTACCATCCTGGGAAGCCCAGGCTCCCCTGAAGAGCACGTTATTAAAGCGCTATCAGAAGAGATACGGCCTCCCCGGCAGGCTCCCTACCAAAAGTAAGGAGACAGACTTGGAAGAGCTCACGGGAGAACCAGAAGAGCACAGGAGCTGGGACCATCCTGTGGAGATAAACCAGCGGAAAACATCTCAACGGCGTCCCGGGATCACCTTGCAATCACAACCCCACTCCAATATTTGGGGTTAGTGATGTCAGCACCACTGTTAAAAGAACACTACGAAGGGACACCCTGGTTCAGTGGTTGAGTGTCTGCCTTTGGCTCAGGACGTGACCCCGGGGTCCTGGGATCGAGTCCCGCGTCGGGCTCCCTGCGTGGAGCCTGCTTCTGCCTCTGCCTGTGTCTCTGCCTCTCTCTGTGTCTCTCATGAATAAATAAATAAAACCTCTTTTAAAAAAGCAAAATAAATTAGAAAATAAAAATACCCATCGAGGTTATCTTCAGAAAGAGCCATTTCCCACGGCGGTTCTCAAGAGCGCTGAACAGGACGCATGACGTCTGTGGACTGTCCCGTGGGCGCCCGGAGCCCAGGTCCGGACTGCCCCATCCTGCCCGGGAGTGAGAGCAGAGGCCGGGGCAATGGTTAGGGAGAGGGTTCCGGACAACAGGGGATGGACGAGCCCCAGGGGGGAGCCCTGGCTGAGGCCTCCGAGGTGCGCTGCTCAGGACGGGCACCAGAAGGAAGCGGGGGAGCAGACAGGAGGTGGAAGCCGCACACGGGCCCCCCAGCAGGCCTGCACCCGGCTCTGGGGCGCCACCGCAGCCGTCTGGGGGACACAGCAACGCAGTGGCCTTGGTGGCACGCGGCCCTTGCAACGGTGGTCTGTTCATAGTCGGGAGGAACCTGGAATGCCCTGTTTATGGCCGGGGGACACGTGAGGAGGGAGAAAGACCGCAGCCCCCGGAGCTAGACAAGTTCAGGGACCCGTTGCGGGCAGAGGCCGCGGATGGGCTCCTGGACGAGCTCAGGCCACAGGTCCCCCGACCGGGGAGCAGGGGGGACGCCCATCTTGCTGGGCTTCTGTGACCCTGTGAAAGAGTGCAAAAGCACCTCACACAATTCCCGGTGCGCAGCACCAGCTACGCAAACAGGTGGCTGTCGTTCCCTCTGCTTTGCTATCTGTGCGATATGCTTCTTAGAGTCACTGGCATAGAAATGCAACAAAACCTTGGCCGCGAGATGATCATTTTACTTTTTATAATCGGTCTGTCTATACGGGCTCTCCGGGGAACACTGGGATGCCGTAAACGACACAACACTGAACCTCCCACGGCACGATGCAGGGCAGCGCACCACGAGGCTCTGCGCGCCCCAAGGGGCAAACCACCACGTGGAGCCCGTGTGAAACCAACACCAGGGGCATCTGCGACTCTAAACATCACCGTCCAAGAACCGGCGTGACCGGCATACGGCAGAATGACTCGCGTGTCGTGTCCGGCGGGGTGTCCTTCAGCTGCCTCTGCACAATCTGCCAAATGACTATGCTCTGGGAGTATCGATTTGTTTCCTATACAAAAAGAGGTGAGGATCCAAGCGTCTGGCCAACCGTCCATGGAAAACAAGCCCAGGCTTCTTCCAGATACGAAGTGAGTCATCCCTCACAAGCCATGCGTTGCAATCTAACAGCAAAAAGAGGACTTCAAATGAGCACAGAAGAAATGCGCAGAGAAACTCCTGTAAAAACAAACACACCGTACAAAAGCAGGCATGGGGCAGCCTGGGGGGCTCAGCGGTTTAGCGCCGCCTTCAGCCCAGGGCGTGACCCTGGAGACCCGGGATCGAGTCCCACGTCGGACTCCCTGTATGGAGCCTGCTTCTCCCTCTGCCTGTGTCTCTGCCTCTCTCTCTCTCTCTCTCTCTCTCTCTGTCTCTGTGAATAAATTAAAAAAAAAATCCAAAAGCAGGCGTGGACAGGTTTCCTGCTATCATCCCGACTGTAGCGCTCCGCGACCAAACGCCCTCACCAGAGCTGTCTTAGCCCACGACCGCAGGAATCACACGAGGTGTCACAGCGCCCAGTTAACAGATGGGAAAACAAAGTCCAGGGAAAATTAAGAACAGGCCCAAAGACACACCCTGCACGTCGAGGAGCTAGGGCTCACGTGTGTCTGACTCCAAAGAGGAGGGGGTTTTCGTTTTCGTTTCTAATTTCTGGCTTCTTCCTCAATCAAGAACTCTACTCTTCCACAGGTAATCATTTACTTCATATTTTTAGCTACTTCCTACATTTTTGTATTAGAACACAGCCTTGTATGTACTTTTTTTTTTTTTTTTTTTTTAAAGTAGGCTCTACATCCAGCACGGGGCGCAGTGCAGGGCTTGACCTCACGACCTTGAGACCATGACCTGAGCTGAAATCAAGTCAGACGGAGCTTAACCGACGGAGCCACTCAGTGCCCCTGCTGTATGTACTTTAAACTGGCAAAGTCTGAGTCGGCCCGGAATGCATCTGTGCGCGCCCATGCTGCTCCGAAGCCACCACGGCCCCCGACACCAAGCCCCCCACGGCCGCTGTAGGAAGAGATGCACCTGCAGGCCGTGCGGTCCCTGCGCCTGACGTTGCCTTGGGAAGCAGCCCCCCACTAGGTGGGGTCAGGGACACCTGGGCCAGAGGGACGAGACACCCCACACCCCAGGCGAGGGGGCAACCGCTGCAGAAAGGGCAGGAGGAGGGAGGGGATGTGTCAAGAGCCACAGAATGTTCCAGGCATTTCATTTTCCATTTTGTCTTCCAACTGTTTGAAACCCAGCTCCAAAGAGGAGACGGCACTGCAGCTTTGCTGCGAAACCTCTGCTGGCGTTTCCTGCCAAGGAGAAGTGGGCCACAGGGACGCAGCGGCCTTGCCTGAGCCTCAGCAAGCCCGGATGTTGTCTGTTTTCTCACTGGAAGGTCTGCTGGCTGCTGAAGATCCCTGAGCTGAGGAGCCGGAGGGGCTGACGCTTCTCAGGGACCCTCGGCTCATGATCGCAGCGGGACCCCAGTCTGAAGGGTCTTCTGTCTGAAGAGCTAGGGCCCTGGAGTCAGACCGGGGTTTGAATCCCTGTTTACCACCAACCGGCTGAGAGCAAGGAGCTCCCTGCCCCCACCCCCTGGCCAGAGCCTCCCTGCCCATGGTGTGGGGTGAGAGAAGCCCGTCACCACCAAACCCCAGCCAGACACCAGGCCACTTGGAGGTGGCCAAGATCACCGCTTGGGCAGGTGCCACGTGCTTTCCGTGGGCCTCGGCACGCCTGCCCCTGCGGCCATCCCACTCGGGGTGTTAGTGCCGAGCTGGCCCCGCACTCAGGCAGGGACCCAGGGCCCGTGCACCCCTCTCTGCGGCCTTGTGGTTACAAACGCCCCGTAAGGACGTGGAACCACAGATCCAGCGTTGGACACCCTCTAGCACCAAGTCGGGAGCCCTCAGGTGTGAGTCTGGCACTTGTTTCTAGGGGTTTCTAGGTCAATTCCACTTCCTGCTGGGGCCAGGAAGGCTTGGGGGGGGACCCGCCTTCCCCACAATCAAACCAAAGAGGGACGCAGCGTTCCATACAGTCAGGCAGAGAAGTGCGAGCCCATTCCTGTGACACCAGGGGAAGGGCTGGACCACCAGGCGCCTCAAAAACACGCAGCTGGTGTCGGGGGCTCGTGGGCTGCAGAGGCCGGAGGGGACCCATTCAGAGGGGGCAGCGGGGCTTCGTGTCCGGAGGCAGCAGAGACTCATTCACACCAAGGGACTGTCGCCAGCAGAGGCCGCGTTACAGGCAGTCCGCGTCAGTGGGGTGAGGGTCCAGCGAGCGGGCCAGGGACCAGGCAGGTGGCCAGGCCAGCAGTCCCCCCAGGGCAGGGCGTGGCCCCGACTTCAGGAAGCCTCCGTGAGGATGTGCGCATCCTGCAGCCTGGCCTGGAACCCGCAGGACGTGAAACGTCGAACTGCCAAACGTGGGCTCCCTGGGGAGTCGCGCACGAGGGGTCACCGGCCCTGCTGCGACTGCGGAACGGCTGTGCTGAGAACCGGGTGCCCAGTGGCCAGCGACCGCAGGCCTGATGTGGTGGGAGCCAGCATGGGGCCCAGGGTGAGGCTGAGGGTGACTGGAGGTGACAGGACCGTCGGAAGAGGGACAGTCCCCTCTGACGACCTGGGGCCTTTCTGGGGACTCAGGGGCCTTTGCACCACTGCTCTCCACAGAATGAAGGACCCGGAGTGGAAGCTGTGCTTTCTGCTCTTGCTCGGGGACCAGGGACCCAAGGACCTTCTCCTGGTGCAGAGGTGGCGCTGGCAGTGGGGAGGGGGCTTCGGAGAGAGCGCCACTCCTTCCCTGCAGGGGCACACACTTCTCCCTGGGGGCCCCCACCCTCCTCTGCAGGGGACACACACTTCTCCCTGGGGGCCCCCACCCTCCTCTTCAGGGGACACACACTTCTCCCTGGGGGCCCCCACCCTCCTCTGCAGGGGACACACACTTCTCCCTAGGGGGCCCCACCCCCTCTGCAGGGGGCACACGCTTCTCCCTAGGGGGCCCCACCCCCCTCTGCAGGGGGCACACGCTTCTCCCTGGGGGGGCCCCATCCCCCTCTGCAAGGAGCACATGCTTCTTCCTGGGGGGCCCACCCTCCTCTTCAGGGGACACACACTTCTCCCTGGGGGCCCCACCCCCCTCTGCAGGGGGCACATGCTTCTCCCTGGGGGGGCCCCACCCCCCTCTGCAAGGAGCACATGCTTCTTCCTGGGGGGCCCACCCTCCTCTTCAGGGCCCCACCCCCCTCTGCCGGGGGCCTATCCTCCTCTGCAGGGGGCACACACTTCTCCCTGGGGGCCCCCACCCTCCTCTGCAGGGGCCCACCCGCCTCCGCAGGGGGCACACGTCCCTCCCAACACCTGTAAACACCCTGCAAGAGAAGCAGCAAGTGTGGACCACACTTCTTATCTGCTGAATGTGAAAAACCAAAGTCACAGGGATCCCTGGGTGGCGCAGCGGTTTAGCGCCTGCCTTTGGCCCAGGGCGCGATCCTGGAGACCCGGGATCGAGTCCCACGTCGGGCTCCCGGTGCATGGAGCCTGCTTCTCCCTCTGCCTGTGTCTCTGCCTCTCTCTCTCTCTGTGTGTGACTATCATAAATAAATAAAAATTAAAAAAAAAAAAAAAAAAAAAAAAAAACAAAGTCACAGAGGAGCAAAACTGAGCCTTTCAGCCAACATCACCTTCACCGCAGAGACCTCCCAGTGGCAGGCGTGTCGGAGGTGGCTGGGGTGGGAGGGCGCTAACACCGTACAGCAGAGGCAAGAACACCAAGCGGCCACCATGCCATCCACTCCGCAAAGACTCATTTGCTCTGAACCGAGAGTCTAGGAGCCCAAAGTTTGGAAGAACAGAGAGACCCCCGGGCGACGCTACTGATGGGAGAGTCGGTGCGTTTCCATGTGGGGTCTGTGGGGTCTGGGTTGTGTGGATTAAGAAGGCCTGGGACAGAAGGCGGCACAGATATGTGACTCTGGGCCCCCGGCGGGGACAACGTGAGTACGTGTACAATTGCTCAGAATCGGGATGCCCGCTAATTCCAACAGAGGGAGAGTCCGCTCATGTCGCCTCGCTTGGCTCAACGGTCTCAATCACCCATGCAACTGCAGATCACTCCATCACACGGGGGAACCAACACTTAGTTTGTTTGCTCTTTGCTCGTGGATGAGACGGGGCCAGGGGAACACTAAGCATCTCCATCTGGGTGCCTTGCCTACGATGGGGCAGGGCTCCAGGGACCCAGATGGGTCCCCCTGGGTGAGAACAGGGAGGGGGGACTGGGGATGGAGAGTCGAGCACACGGAGCAGGGAGACAGAAAGCAGGCCCCGAGCATCCTTCCTGGGTCGGAAGGTGACGAAGGAAGGCCCCTGCCCTGGAGTGTGGCCTGCAATGACCCCAGAGCAGCCCCCCAGGCCCGGGTGAAGTTCCCCAGCAAAGCAGAGGCCAAGAGTCAGCGTTTTCCTAGGGGCCATCAGTAGACAAACACCGGATCTGGATGCAAGCTACAAGCGCGCTGGCATCGTGGCAACCCAGGGAGCATTCTAGGGCAGGCCACGCAGTCTTCCTGGGCTGCACTCTTTCCATGAGAAGGGAGAAGCATGCCCACTTTACAAGATTTTATGACAAGTGAGAGAAAGAGGAAGGCAGGTGTTATGTCACCAGCAATAACATTGTTCCCATCCTTTTCTAGCCACAAGGTAGGGTTTTAGAGGGGCCCTAAAAGCCCGACATAAAGACAAGAACCGCTCTGGTGTGCCTATGAGCAGTGTGGACAGAGGCCGGAGGGGTCCGAGCAACGCCCTGACACAATGCAGATCAGAGGCTGGTCTACAGGGACCCAGAGGCCCCGCAGAGCTGCGTGTCCACGTGGCCATCATCTTGGCAGCTGGAAGCCCCGCACCTCAAGGCACCTCACCCTGCAAGTATGCCTTCCCCCCTCTAGAGACCTGAGACTAGGACTGGGCCCCAGACACCGCTGAGCCCCCAGCCCACGGAGCAGAGACTGGGGATCTGTGCCCCACCGAGGCCCAGGGCGCTCGAAGACCCAGGAGCCAATGCACAGGACAGAGATCATGCAGCAGACTCCTGGCCCCTAGGCTTGGAGGCTGGATACAAGGCAGGCCCCTGGTCACACGGCAGCATTTCCACTCAAGAGGGTCCGAACTGCAGAGGGGGTCATTTGAACTGGCTATAGAAGAGCACGAGGATGGGCAGAGCCATCACGGAGACAAGCAAAGGTTGGGGGGATCCTGGCATGATGGGGCCAGACTGCGAGGTTTTTGCTAGGGTTACCACCGGGTTCTGACGTGTACCAGCGACAGACGTGGGAGGCCTGGAGGGTCTCGGGACGAGGGAGGCAGCGTAGGGGTGCAGAGACAGGTGCAGTGTGCTCAGCCCGTGAGCCAGCTGTGGGTCATCAACGCCTCCACAGGCCAGGGCCACACACGGGGCACAAAGCTGGGGGTTCAGACCGTGGGGACATTTTTCAGCGAGACCAGCTTTTCTGTGGGGCACCGTTGGCCTCGGGAGCCACGGTCCGGCCACTGTGGGAAGAGGACCTGCTACAAATCCCGGGGCTCGGCGTGTTCCAGGGTGGGCTCCGCCGTTAGCTCCTGGGGGACCCAACACAGATGAAGCCGGAGGCGCCGGCGAGGTCAGCCACAGAGCCTGCATCTGGAGGCAGATGCCCCACTGCACCGCCCTGGGTTCCCCCTTGAGGTCACCGTCCTTCAGAATTTAACAGTAACGAAAGGAAAATGAGTCCCATCCCCAGGGTTACCGGCTGGAGGTGTCTGGCGGCCTGTCCCACATCCTCTCCCTCCCATCCTTCCCCATCTCAGGAAAACATCGAAAGCAACTTCCTGCCCTTCAGGTTGGAGTGACCTTCCTGAGGTTTTAAGGAGACGCATCTCGTGCAGGGCACACGAGGAGGGCTCGCTGCAGTGTAATCCCGTGAACGCTTAGGGACTAGCCATCGTGAGTCCTGAGCAGACCAGCTGTCTGGGGGGGACAGAACCCTGCTCAGAAGTCAGAGGACAGGGGCACGAAGGTCCGCGAAGCTCCCTCTCCCCATCTATGAGACCGACGCGGTAATACCGAACGTGCCCGTGTCGCCGGGACATCGTGAGACACACATGGAGGAAGGTGCGTCTGTACAACACGGGCAGGAAGGGAGGATGCGTCTCCTGCAAAAGGTAGGGAAGGCTGTCTGGTGACGGATTTTAACCTGGACGTCTGCCGCATACACCGGCAGGCCACCCAGATGGTCCATGTATAACACGGTTAAATTCAGAAGCAACTTTTTTTTTTTTATAGTTGGATGAAAACTGTTCTTTTTTTTTTTCTTTCCTGGACTTTTTTTTTTTTTTTTTAATGCCTTGACTGGGAAGAAAAATCAAGTAGAACTCAATTAGATGAACTGAAAATAAGCCCTATATCCTCACTTTCCCTTTCTGAAGGTGGGAGATGCTGGTCTGAGTTGGGCCTGTGGTTGGGGCCCAGATAACACAGGCTACTTCTTACGGAAATTTTTTTTTTTCTTACGGAAATTTAAACGTGACTTCAACATCCTCTTTAGCACCACAGTGGTGAACGTGGACACGAATAGCTAAATATTCTCACTGTGCAACCTCGCTCGGTTAGCACGGACTTATGATCTCAAGCACCTGATTGTTCAATTTAAAATGAGGGGGGCGGAGGAGGCTTTTTCTTTCTGGAAAGGAAGGCGTGTGTCACCTTCGGGTTTTCTAACCTGCTTTACTAGCTTCTGAAATTCTGTTTAACGGAGATCTTCGCATCACGAGTGCCTGTGATGGAAATCTACTGGGGAGCCTGACTGGTGTTAATGGGAAATTCTCTCAATAACCGCGGGAGAGACCCCGTCACGGGCAAAAGTGGGGTCAGAGGTTTGCTCGGTGTCACGACGCACGAACGCGAAAGCCTCGTCCTGAAATCCTTTCAGAAAGACCAACCAGAGTACAGAAGATGCACTGGCACTGGGCTATAGTCGTCATCTGCTCCACTGGGTACTCCCCGAGACACAGCTTGCACGACACCAGCGGATCGAGGGCCAGGTCCCACGTGGGCCGGTACCGCGCTGTGGTCATGGCAGAGCAATCTGAAATGAGAGAAGCACAGGCCGTCAGACCACCGTGGCCTCCAGCAGGACCGAGGCAGGAATCACGCCTGGGGCCCCTATGGTGGCCAAGTGACTCAACAGGCCCAGGGCTTTAGACGACTCGTCGGGTCCTCTGAGGTGTCGGCTGGGGCTCCTGACCCAGGTCTGAGGGTGACCCCTTCCCCGTGTGAATGGTAACGATCGTGTCTACCCTCGAAATGGCAAATGAGTCATCCCAGTCCCCCTCCCTCCCCCCATCTTCCTACAGGCACTGAGTCAGACACCTCCCACCAACCAAACCCCTAGACCAGAGGCGGAAAACCGCAGCCAGGACGCAAGAGAAGCTTTCGTTAAAATGGTCTGATCAGATGAAAGTGTCAGGTTCCTGTTGTGGGAACATCCCAGGGGAAGCAGTGGGTCACCCGCCTCTGTCCTCAGCGCCCACCAAATGGGACGCACCTTTCCTCATTGGCTTCCAGTGGCCCAGGTGCCACCTGACCCTCCAGCATCAGCCCGCGCACCACTGCTCCCTAAGCACTGGCAGGTTCTCTAAAACTTCAGGGGGGCCTGGGCCCCGGGGCAGACTTGTCCACTTACAGGGCCACGTGCATCTAACCACACCCGGTGTCTACTAGACACTCCATCACACCAATAAAAGTCACCTTCCCTTCCCCATCCTCCCGAAACATTCTCTGGCCGCTCCCTAACCTGCCCAAAGTCGGCTTCCTCATAGCACGTATTTTTCTATTTATATTTATCGCACTGATTTCCACTGCTTGCTGCCTGGAGATGGCGGGGCAGGTGCGTGCCCTCCGTTCATAGCTCAGCACCTGACCTGTAATGGCCTCTCCACAGCGGCCTGTCGAGTGAGTGAACAAATCCTTGCATCCAGGGACATGCATTCCCACCCTGAACCCCTGGCACCTGATTTAGGCCTGCAATCAATCAGTAACAGTAAGCTCCCCAAACTCAGAAGTGGGTTAAGATTCTGTTAAAATTTTGGACACATGGGCAGCCCGGGTGGCTCAGTGGTTTAGCGCCGCCTTCAGCCCAGGGCCTGATCCTGGAGACCCGGGATCGAGTCCCACGTCGGGCTCCCTGCATGGAGCCTGCTTCTCCCCCTGCCTGTGTCTCTGCCTCTCTCTCTCTCTGTGTCTCTCATGAATACATAAATAAAATCTTAAAAAGCTGACTGATAACCTAAGGCAGTGAGTGTATGGTTTGCATGAGAAATCAATGTTCCAGGCACTTGGCAAACGTGAGAATAAGTCTGGGAAGATTCTGTCAAGTAGAAGAGCTGCACGAGGAAGACGAAGCTTGCGTTCGGAAGGGAGGTGACACTTCACACAGGTCACAGAGAGCGGATATCAAAATGGGAGAGAAGATAGGCTCAGACCTTTCCCCAGACAGAGGGTGGCGGCCCCACGGCAGGGGCAAAGGGATCTCTCTGCTTGGAGCAAACGGAAGGCCCACAGCTGGCGCGGGGCAGCGGCGTGCCCATCATCCAGCCGGGTGCGCCGCTGTGCGTGGGTGACGGGGCTGATGACCACGTCTCCCAGAGGCGCTGTGGGGGACTGAGATCACGCCAAGGACCTGGCACCAACAGGAAACGCCCAGGAAGGACCCCACTCCCCTTCCCCTGCAAGGTCTCATTCGGCCATCCTTTCACGGATCTGCGAGAAAGGCGGTGAGGATGCCCGTGAGCTCGCAGACTCTCCGTCGCGTGTACAAGCTACCCCTGGGGACAGACGCTGTCCTGATGCCTTCTCAAAGTGTACTTCTATCCCTTTCTCCAGCTTTGTCAGTCGCAGCTCACTGGGCATCGCTAAGCGAGGACTCAGGTAGGACACAGCCCTGTGGACTCTACGCCGGGCGTCCAGACTCAGGGACAAGATACTGCACAACCTTGGAAGGGCTCAGAGGAGAAGACGCAGCAACAGAGGACAAAGGAACGTCGGGGCTGTGACCATAACAGACACGCAGGGGAGACCGTGGCCTCTAAAGGCCCGAGCACACGAGGGCAGCTGTCGCCTGGATCCGCGCTGCGAGTGAGGACAGGAAAGGGTCGGTGCCCGGGACGACCCCACCGACACCTCCCAGGACAGCTCATAACCACAGCCACTTAGTCTACAGGAAGTGCACCTTCTGCTGTTAGGAAGGAACTCTTCAGCACAAACTCAAATGACTTTTATTTATTTTTTTTTTAAAGTATACTTTTATGTGCTTTATTTTTTTTTATTTTTTTTTATTTTTTTTAATCTATTTACCTATGATAGTCACAGAGAGAGAGAGAGAGAGAGAGGCAGAGACATAGGCAGAGGGAGAAGCAGGCTCCATGCACCGGGAGCCCGACGTGGGACTCGATCCCGGGTCTCCAGGATCGCGCCCTGGGCCAAAGGCAGGCGCCAAACCGCTGCGCCACCCAGGGATCCCTTAAATGACTTTTAGATTGGTTGGAGCTTTCTGAATAATTTAAACAAGGCTCATAATTTGACCCATGGCCGATGGGGCCAGCGCTCAGATGACCCGGGGTCACTCAGCTACCTGAGGGTGCAGTGGGAACCAGAGTCAAGTTCATTTAGATTTGGAACATTCCTCTACACCTTGAATCCATCTATTATTATTATTGTTGTTGTTGTTGTTGTTGTTATTATTATTATAGGTGTCCACAAGCATTTTTGAGCCCGGGCTCACGAGTCAGGGTTTCTTTTTTAATTTGAATGTAAACATTCCTCTACATCTTTTTTTGTTCAACTCCTGGATGATTTTGTTGCTTAAAGCCCACTGTACAGAATGATGATTCTGTTTTGACTATGAATACTAGCCAGCCCTAAAAGGGATCAAAACCTGTAGCAAAAAAGAATTAAAAAAAAAAAAAAAAAAAAAAAACCTGTAACAGAAGCAGAAGCAGAAGCGCTGCAGGCCTGGGGTGGAGGCCACAGACTGGCACGTCCCTCCGGGAGAGCGGGGGCAGGTGCCCCGAGCTGTCAGGCCCCGGCCCTGACTCCAGAGGGCGCTACAGCGGCCTCAGGGGGATGAGGTCCCCACCTTGGATGGGAGCAGACCTGGTTCAGACACTCGTTCTGTCACAGGGTCGCTGACTGTGGAGAAACCACTGAACCTCTAGAACTTCAGCGTTTTCACTTGCTAACACTACCCACCACCGCCTCCCACGTGCGCTTGTTGTGAAGAGTGGGAAGAAATATATTCAAGGTTCCTGGGACCTTTTACCCGCCTGGTTAAGTGGAAGTCACTACCATATGTCAGGTGTGAGACCCTGGACGTGAACCCACAGGGACTGATGGGACCGACGAGCTGCTGAGCAGAGAAACTGTATGATGAACTTCATCTTTCAGGGGGTCACTGACGGCGGTAATCTCTGGAAGAAGCCAACCAGAACTGAAGCCTCCTGCTTTTTTGTCTTTCTTAAAGATTTATTTAAGAGAGAGAGAGAGACAGAGAGAGAGAGAGAGAGAGGCAGAGAGACAGAGCACGAGCATGAGAGCCAGAGGGAGAAGGAGAGACCATCAAGCAGTCAGTCTCTCGGGGGCTGAGCGCACGCTCGGACGCGGGGCTCCATCTCACGACCCAGAGATCCTGACCTGAGCCAAAACCAAGAGCCAGTAGGTCGCTTACCCAACCGAGCCCTCCAGGCGCCCCCGAAGCCCCCGCTTTACCGTGCGCCGTCAGGGCGATCCAAGGATGGGGTGGTGGCCCGGGATGCACGGTAGGCGGATGGCCAGACACCGGCCCTCGCACCGGGCTGGCAGCAGCCGCTCCAAGTCCCGGGCAGACCCTGCACCCGTGGACACGCGGGGGCCCCCCAGCCGTGCACCGCCCGCGCGGGACCATCTGCCCTCTCCCGGCCTGTCCGCTCCCAGCATCTCCTGCTCTCCCAGCCTCTGGGTTTGGCTCCGTTTCCTGTTTACAGCCTCTCCGAAGACGTGACCCTTAGCACAAGCTGCACGCTTGACCTCTCGCTTCCTTTCCTCCCGGACCACGATTTCCACTTGACCTCTAGGCAGCGTGGCTTCCCGCGGCCCCTCGCTTCCCTCCCCGGGAACCGCTCTCCACGCCGGTCAGATCCCGATCCCCTGGCACCGCATCAGGATTCTTTCTCCTCTACGTGACGTCCTCCCTGAGATGCCCCGAATCAGGATTTAAACACACAACAGCAGGACAGATTTTACTAAAAAAAAAAAAAAAGACACCGTCTAAGCCCCTCATGGACCACCCTCCACACTGCATGGGCTGAGTATGATTCTGCAAACACTGAACAGCTGCAAACTTGAAATAGGAATTTGCTAGGGGAAAAGTCACAATGGACAATAAAAGAAAAAACAGTCTTTGTTTTCCTAATGTGAAGGTCAAGTCATATGCAGCCAACTATTTTTAAGAACATCTGGTCAATTATAAGCCTTCCTCAATGTAAGTAATTCAAAGTGTTTCTAAGGGAAGCTGCTTGTTTAGCGGGCTGGGGTCCTGCAGCGCCGTCCGCAGGTCAGCACAGAGCGGTCACACGCCCGTGCACGGGCTGTGCGACCGGGTGGCTCCCCACCCTCTCTGGCCTCACCCCTTCAAAGACATCAAGGGAAACAGGGGACTCACTGCAGGCCAGTCGCTGCCCGCCTGCCCCGCTCTGGGCGACTCCAACACGCTCCCGTGCACCTAAGCAGGCTGAGTTTCCCCCATTTCCTCCCTTCCGCACCCCATCACCCCCTGCCCGCCTCCATGCCCACCACCAGCCCCTGTTGCTGTGAGGTCTCCCCGGGTTCTCTCAACCCCTCAGCTGTGCCCCCCCGACCCGAGTCTCCACGACATGTGGTCGATTGGTTCTGAACACACGCTCCCCAAAACACCAGCATCAGCACTGCTGGAGAACTTGCTAGTACGCGACTCTGTGGGCCCTGACCCAGACCTACAGAATCAGCAAGTCTCAGAGTGGGGCCTGGGAGGGGGGAGAGACCCAGCAATCTACGCCTCCAGGAGCCTTCCTGGGGATTCTCCTCCACAGCGAAGCCTGAGAGCCACTGGTCTGCGTCGCTGAGTCTCCAGCACTCCCACCAGGTCCACAGGCTCCAGAGCCCACCTGGGCTGAAGGCCGACAAATGCCTCACCCCTGGCAACACCACAGCAGAGGATCCGCGTCTGCCAGGCGCTGGGCTAGACTCTGCATATTGGCTTTCATTTCATCTTCCTTATGACTCTCGGGGTGAGCGTGGCTTTCCAAGTCTGCTGTATGGGTGAGCTGATCTCCCCAATTTTTTTTTATTATCTCCCCAACTTGATAACACATTATTCCAGGCTAGCTGCTGTTTCCTACCCTCTCAACAGTGCTCGTCACAGGCAGATCTTCGTATTACACACACACACACACACACACACACACACACACACAGTTTCATGTGCATCAGGCATCATGTTAATCACTTTCATAAATTATCTCATTTATCCACACTATGACTTTGAGACTCGAAAGATTTGCCATTATTCCAATTCTACAAATGAGGAAACCAGGGCACAGAGACTGGGTAACCTGTCCAAGCCCTGAGTGGCAGTGTGCAGGACACAAATGCACAGGCAGTGAACCATCCTGCTAGCCCTCCTTTGCACAGGAGAGTGGGGCCTCCTAGGTCTGCAAAGACACAAGAGGGAGGAATTTCAGTTCTGCCTTGGAGCTTCCCGGGCCTTACTGGAGCGCTTCCATGTTGGCAGGGCTGGTGGAAAGCTGCAGCCTCATAATTTGGGGCTGTCAGTGGCCGCAGGAACATGAGAATGGTAGCCGAGTAGAAAGTTAACTGTAGAGATGCTGACTTATCCAAGGGCTGATTATCCTGATCCTTCAGGAAGCAAGGGATATTACCTCCTCCCAAGGAGAGGATGACAGCTCGATGGTAAAAGTTCACTATTTCCAGCAGCTGCGTAGCCAGGGATTTATACCCAACTAATTTGAACACTTGCATTCCCAGGAAAACTTACACAGGGACGTGCAGAGCAGCTTCATTTGCAAATGCCAAACCTTGGAAGCAACCTAGGTGTCCCCTTCAGTGGGGGAATGAAATACCCCAGTTTGTTTAAACTGGTGCTGTGTCCAGACAATAAACTATTATTCAGAGCTACGACGAAATGAGCTATGAAGCCATGAAAGGACATGAGGGGGAACATAAATGCATATTACTGAAAGAAAGAAGCCAATCTGAAAAGGCTGCATCTGTGTGATTCAGAATATATGACATTCGGGGACACGTGAAACTACGGACACCAGTGACTGCCAGGGAGGGAAAGGGGGATACATAGGCAGAGCCAAGAGGATTTTTTAGGACCGTGCAACTACTCGGAATGCTATTGCGTTGGGGGATACATGTCATTATACGATTGTCAAAACCCACACAATGTCCAACACTGCGAGTGAACCCAAATCCAACTGTGTCCCTTCTCCCCAAACTCCTATGCTGTCGCCCTAACCCTTGATGGGACTCTATGCCTTTAGGAGGTAATGAAGGTTACATGATGTCATACGGGGTGGAGCTTCGGTCCAACAGGCCTGTGGCCTTCAAGAGAGGACCATCTGGGTCTCTCCCTCTCCCTCCCCTCATTGCCTCTCATCTTCATGTGAGGACACAGGGAGAAGAAAGAGGGTTCTCACCAGAACCTGACCACATTGGCACCTGCTCTCAGACTTCCGGCCTCCAGAACTGTGGGGAATAAACTGTTGTTTAAGCTGCCTGGTCTACAGTGTTTTGGGACGGCAGCCTGAGCCAACACAGTAAACCTGGGGGTGATTACGATGACTCACCCACGGACCAGAGGCCCCCTCTGGGGCAGGGTGTCAACAGGGAAGGAGTGAAATGAAGGAGTGTGCGCATGTGGGGACACGGTGTACGTGGGAACTCTGTACTTCGCCGTCAATTTTGCTACGAACCTAAAACCCTGAGAAACAAAGTCTTTTTTTTTTTTTAAAGGCTACATCCTGTATGGTTCTAATTATATGACATTCTGGAATTGGCAAACTGTAGAATCAGTAAACAGATGGGCAATCACAGGGGACTGGGAAGGAGGGAGGAGGAGGAGGAGGAAGGCCGATTAGGTGGGACGCAGGGGCTGTTGTAGGGGGTGGGAAGTATTCTGTATGATGCTGTAATAGTACATGCGTGCCGCTATGCATTTATCAAAACCCGTAAGACAAAACTTTACAGCACAGAGAGAGAACCTGGATGTATGCACATTTAAAAAAAAAAAAAAACTTTAGGAAGTCAGGGTATCCCAGGTGGAAAGCAGACAGTGAAGAGAGACCCTTACTCTACTACAAACCCACAAACCAATCTCACTGCAGGGGTGGGGGAAGCGCTGACCTGCGTAGGTCTGGAAACCAGTGGAATCTGCAAAAGCGCAGGCAGACGGAACTGTCTACAGGCCCCCCGAGCCCTGGTGGATAAAGCTGCCTCCTCAGGGGTGTGTGCCAACAACGCTGAGGCTACCATCCACATGAACAAATAAGCCAGGGGACGGCTGGAAGGCAGGAGTCAGGCTTCTCGCCGCTGGAGTGGAAGGTCCCAAACAAGCGAGGGGAGGCGGCTGGAATGGTCGGGGTGGTCCTGGGTCAGAGCCGGAGGCCCCGGCGGGCACGCACGGTTAGCCTGATAGAGGCGCACGCGGCCCCAGCAGGACCGCTCAGACAGGTACGAACACGCAGGTTCACAGCATGCAGCTCTACCAGCCGACCGCGCCCTGATGCAAGGGCACCCCGCCCGCAGCAAGCACCCCACGTGCCCAGATCTTGGTTCCTAACAGTCGCGCCCCAACAGAAGGAACGAGGCTACAATGGCAGATTGAAGGACCTGCCCAGGAAACGCTCCAGCTCATTCTGGTGAGTCCTGCAGCGCACAAAGCAAGGAGGTGCTCCAACGGGGCAGCCAGCCACACTGCTGGGGACATGTCACAGCCACACAGGAGCCAAAGGGACGGGCTCCCAGCAGCTGAGGTGGGAACCATGTGGACAGCGAAGCAGCAGGATTATAACAAAAAACAGACAGTGGGGAAGCCTGGGGGGCTCAGCAATTTAGGGCCACCTTCTGCCCAGGGCCTGATCCTGGAGACTCGGGATCGAGTCCCACGTCGGGCTCCCTGCGTGGAGCCTGCTTCTCCCTCTGCCTGGGTCTCTGCCTCTAATGAATAAATAAAACCTTTAAAAAAACAAAACAAAACAAAACAAAAAATACAGTGAATGTCCATAAGCTCATCCTGGTGTAAGTAAGTGGCTGACTATGTAAATAAATAAATAACCGGGAGAGCAAAGAGGCTTCTCACACGCAGAGAAAAAATCCAAGTAGTTTTGGAGGCTGCTCTCCCCGCCTCCAGGAACTGGAGCCTCACCCCCGACTCTACGTGTGGCTGCTCACGGTGACTTCCTCCAGCAAGGACAGCGTGGACGTGGGGACGGGGCTTACTGCCTGGTGGAGAAAGCTGGCCCACCCCACAGCCAGGTGACCCGGGCGGCGCCGGCCGCGCTGAGTCACGACCACCCCACGGACCCCCTGATGTGGCGGGACAGACACAGCCCTTGCGTCTCTGTGGTCTTCTTCCCAAAACCCACAACCGCAGCCTAATCACAGGGGAAACATCACTCAAACCCCAGGCAAGTGGCGGCTGCAAAACCGAGTGGTCTTCCCCACAACCATCAGGGTCATCAGAACTAAGGAAAGTCTGAGACACTGTCACAGCCCCGAGAAGCCCAAGGAGACCAGAGAAGTGAAAGCAGTGTGGCGTCCCGGGGCGCCCGGTTGGCTCCATCAGGAGCACGTGACTCTGGACCTCCGGGTTGTGAGTTCAAGTCTTATGCTGGATGCTGAGATGATTTAAGAATAAAGTCTTTAAAAAGGGGAGAAGGGGGCACCTGGCTTCGGCTCAGGGCGTGATCCCAGGGTCCTGGGATCAAGTCCTACACCAGCCTTCCCTGCAGGGAGCCTGCTTCCTCTGCCTATGTCTCTGCTTCTCTGTGTCTCCCATGAATTAATCAATAAAAAACATCTTTAAAATAAAAATTTGGGGAAAAAAAAAAAAAGAAGTGCAGGTCTGGCCATGTGGTGTCCTGGATGGGATGGGTCCCGGGAAGGAGAAATGACATTAGGTAAAAACCACAGACGTGGGAATGAGGTGTGGACTTCAATCAGGGATGTCCCGGCGCCGGCTCAGGAGCTGTGACAAATTCAGCTCCCCCCTGCAGATGTCACTAGTCAGGGACGCTGGGTGCAGGAGCAGGCGAGCTCTCTGGACTTCCGATCTGCGTCATTTTCCTAAACTGAAACCCAAATCTGCTAACCTAAATCTAATCTAAATCTGCACATCTAAATCTGAACCGTACAAAAATAAAAAGCTTATTAAAAAAAAAAAAAAAAAGAACTTTACTTTTTCCACTTAAACCCAAATAAGCCTATTGAAATGCAGATTCAAGCGGAAAGGGTAACATTTTTAAGCCAGCGCTTTCCCCCATGGCCTTACCTCAAGTGTGACACTAACAATCTGAGAAACACTGTGCTAATTCTAGTGGCACAGGTTTGTTGTTGATTTATAACCATCAAACTCTGTGTGGTTTTTAACATTCTGACAAATGCAGTGACGTTCCAGGAAGGGTGTCAAGGATGAGCAGAGTGGACCCCAAGCACTCGCTCAGATGCAACCACACATCGTTCATGTTTGGGGGCCGGGGGGCTGCGCTCAGGCATTTCCCTGAAACGGGCTTCGCTGCACTCAAGAGTTTGCAGGGGCGGGTGGGGAAGAGCAGGCCCCATCCACGGAGCAGGAGCCGCAGACCAGAGGGAGGGTCCCCAGCTGTCCGAGCTGCCACCATGCAGGGGACCAGTTCCCAGCGACCCGCAGCTGCAGACACGTGCAGTGCAGCTTGGGGTGCTCTGTCCCTTTCAAGCACACGTGCACAGTGAGGGAGAACAGGGGCTTCCTGATTGTGTGCAACATCTGCAGCAGGTGTACCCCGAAGGCCCACGTCATGGGAGCCACTCGTCCCACAGGGCAGGCCCCCGGCCTCCCGTCACCGCACGGCACCCGGTCTGTACCGCCCCCCCCAGGAGGAGAGGCCAACAGGCCAAGACTTCCAGGAGCAAGGCCCCCAGGACACCCACGCGGACGAATCCTGCAGACAACACCCTAGAGAAATTTCCAGTGCTGGCCAGGGCCGTGGCCTGGAGACTCTTCCTCCCCAGGGCTGGGCGGATCTGCAGACCTGCTGCCACAAGCTGCCTCTCTGGTGGGTGGCTCGCTTGGGACACGGTCAGCATTTGTGGCTGAGAACTCGCATGCTCGCTGCTGAGGGGGATGAAATGGTCCACGCGCAAGCTTCAGGTGTGGTAGTCGCGTCCCGCCAGGCCCGGACAAGCCTGGTGCTGCGACCTCCCACCCGCATGAAACGCCCAGGAGACACAGAGGCCCTACTGTCTCGACTCCAGTGTGCCCACGTACACACAACACTGTGGCTACCAGCAAGTGACGCTTTAAAAGTCAAACATGGGGAGGATCCCTGGGTGGCTCAGCGGTTTAGTGCCTGCTTTCGGCTCAGGGTGCAATCCTGGAGTCCCAGGATCGAGTCCCGCGTCAGGGTCCCTGCATGGAGCCTGCTTCTCCCTCTGCCTGTGTCTCTGCCTCTCTCTGCCTTTCTCATGCAAACCATACACTCACTGCCTTAGGTTATCAGTCAGCTTTTTAAGATTTTATTTATTTATTCATGAGAGACACACACACAGAGGCAGAGTCTTCAAATCTACTTGGTTGGATTTCGTTTCTTAACACGTGAACGCACACACCACAATTTCTCAAATGCAGATCGATGGTGCTGGGGTGGAGAAAACCCCGGAAAGCGTTAGTACTCAGCTCGCACCTGCTGCAACAGCGGGCAGAGACCTCCATCCACCCAGTCACCAACCCCACCGTGTCTGGTTCCAGCGCCGTTCCAGTCACCGGGGATGTCCACTCTGAGCAGATGGACAGACGGCCCTGCCCTCCGGGAGCCTACACTCCACGAGGGTGCGGGGGGGTGGAGAATATATCACTCAGGGCAGTGGATACGACCGACACACAACAAGGCAGCCTGTGTGCTCGGGGGTGGGGGGATTCAGCCGGGATGGGGACAGGGCGCAGAGAACGTATGCAGGCCGGACAGAGGACCGAGCGGCCGCACCGAAGCCAGGGGAGGAACGGGTCTGGAGGCTTCAGAGCCTCTCCAGCATGCACCCCGCTGCTGTGGGAAAATGTGTGGCCCCCTGAGCCCACCCCCTCCCTGCCCCTGAGGCAGACCAGACCGTATCAGGGAGCGGGCAGCAGGCAGGGCGGCACTGGGCTGGCAGGAGCTCCCTCCAGCCTTTCAAGCCGGGTTTGTGAGGCCTTTGCCTCGGACGGCGCTCAACCTCAGAACACTCTTATACCTTTTTAAAGATAAAACAACCAAATCACAAACAAAGAAAAACCAGTAAAACCTAAATGACTCACGATCTGGCCCTTTCCAGGAAAGTCTGCTCACCTTCATTGCACGGGTTGGCATCTGGGCCTCCACGTGTGGGGCCGACTGAGGAATCCTGAGCAAAGCTCACAGACGCTCTGGAAATTCCTGCTAGGAACCCCTCTCCAGCTCCAGGTCAGGACCCCGGCAAGGACTGGAGGACCCGAGTCCTTCCTGAAAAAGCCACCGAACGCTGAACACGTCGCCCGTAAGCCGTGATGTCAGCCTCCCAGGACGGAGCGGGACCAGCACTCCTGACAGGGGTGCAGCCTGTAAAGGACACTTCTGTTTCCCCCCTTGGCACTCCAGCCCACGGAGACCCACGGGCTCCAGGACATGCTCCAGAAAGAGGTCAGCATGGGCCACAGGGCTCAGCCCGCACACCCCGAGCTTTGGGGACACTTCTTGTGGGAAAGCCCACGGGAGCCTCTAAAGCCCCTGTGCTCCGAGGAGGAGCTCTCCCTGCCGCCCCCTGCAAGCCCAGCAGCCCACGTGGGAGCGCAGCCACATTCAGGCTCCCCAGCTCGAGATCTGGAAGCGGCAGCGAGTGGCATCTGCCAACGGGGACAGACAGGTAAGCCCCACTGGGGAACAGGGCTGCTTCTCCCTGACCAGCACACATCGCCCCCGCGAAAGAGCTCTCCTGTGGGCTCTACCTTTGGGCATCATCGGGGCTCATCGGTAATGACTAATCGTGGCCACCGTGCGTGGAAGTGGGCAGGATCCACGGCATTCTGGTCCACGGGCCTCGACTCCCTTCCCAGTGCAGCAGCAGCCTGAGAACCGTGAGAGGGCTCTATTTTTAGGAAACAAGCAGGACAAGCCTAAGGAATCGTATGTCACCCCAGCAGTGTGACGACTGTGACAACCACGTCACCAATCTTCATGTTTTCCAGAGCACGATGGCCCGCAGCCCATTATATCCCCCGCGTCCTCTCAATCCTCTGATCACCCACATAAAACCGCGGGGCATCCCCCCGCGCCCGCACCCATCACTCCCTGTCACCTTCCCTGTCTGGCACCCCACAGCCATTCTCTGACGTACGCTACGAGCAGGTCTGCATTTATTTGCTCTCTTCCCCGTCACGGATGGAAGCACCACAAGGAGGGTATTACCATTCAACAATCGGGGGGGAAAAAAAAAACAATCCTCCAAGGAAAAACTGCCAGGCATGATTTTGTTCTCGCCTTGACCGCCTAGTTAGGGAGGAAAAGACTTGCCTCAGCGGGGCGATGCGGGTGTCCCAGGGGTGGAGAGGACGAGTGCTTTCCCCAACAACCAAGGAGCCAAGCAACGTCCAGCTCACTCGCCCTGCGCAGCCAGAATAGAGGAGGTCCCCGGGTAACTATTTCCTCATCGCATACGCTGGATAACAATTGTGATGCTCGTAGGATCAGTGCCATGTTCTCTGGCTTCTGTGTTCCACCTTCTATTTTGCACTTGATCAATCAACCCTGGGGAGACAGGGAGTCAGCTCAATGGTCCTCACTTAACACATCGGGAGACATGAGGTTGGGGAAGATGAACGATGTGCCCAAGGCAACAAGTGGCCCTTCCAGGATTCTATCCCCAGTCTCCTGACTCGGGAAGCCCATGCTTCCTTCCTGCACAGCGGACCGGGCTGCACCAGGTCCCAAACCCTCACCCGATGGCTCACCCCACAGCTCACCCCACCACTCTCCCCACCACCCACCTTAATGCTCCACCTGCTGGAGCCTGGAAGGGCTCCTTCCCCCACCAGGCCACCCACAGCACACAAAGGGGCGACAGCGCACCCGGCTGTCCCAGCTTGGAAGAAAACACGAGAGGCTGCCCTCTGAGGAAATGCACCATTGATGTTCTGAACATTCCCCACCTGGGAAGAATATTTTCCATCACGGAGAACCGTCCAGTTGTTAAATGAGATACCTGGCTTAATGACGGTAACCATGAGACCATTTAGTCAGCTAAAATGCAGGAATCAGCCCAGCACTCAGGTTCCCCAATGAGAAGATGGGTCATAATCACATGAAGGCTCCTCCGTCTTCCCCCAGAGTCAACGCCAAAGACTGTAAATGCTAATATCCGGAGGGGAAAATCTCTCGTCTCACTCGAGCCTCCTAACCTCTGGATGAGGAGGGCTGGCCCTCGGTGTGTCCTCACACAGGCCCACCAGGAGGTCAGCAAGGGCCCACCCTCCGCAGCTCCGTCCCACAGAGTCAAAGAGACGACTCCCGACATTACTTGCATAGCCAGACCCCAGCCTCAGTCCCTTACCCACTATTCTAGAACATATATGTTCTCTCTCTAGATGTTCGCTATAAGAGAACACAGGCAAGGCCGCTCCAATCTCGCCCTCCTGGCCCAGGCGGAGGAGACCCCAAGTGCAGATGAGCCCGCTGGATGGAGAGAGCCACCAAACTCATGACACAGAGAAGCAATCCTGGTGATGTCGGGAGCCCCCTCAATGCCCCACCTGTTCCCAAAGCCTCAGCCACCCCCACGCTTCATCCTTCACCCAGACAACATTGGGAGCTCTATTAGATATAAAAACAGAAGCACAAAACTCACTCAAAATGAGCTCAGACATGGAGGCGTGGGTCCGGGTGCACGAGCAGAGGAGCCCGGAAGAGCAGGGCCGGGGCTCCAACTGCAGAACCTGCTCATGGTTTCCGGAATGTGCAGCTTTGTTCAAAGCCCACCCCTGGGGGAGTCAAACCTAATCAAATAAACTGATGCAACCTTTCCTGAAGGGAAACGGAGAGGTGAACTTCAAATTATTCCCAGGAAAACAGCAGCAACAAGCTGGGAGCAGGCTTCCAGGGGGAAGCGTTCCTGCTGGGAATAACCCACAATAACCCGCGTCTACGAACCATATTTACTTCCAGGCCGTTGTCCCAGCCTGGCCTTTTCCTCCCAGGACCGGGTGCGGAGCCGGGGTGTGTGGGGCCCGCGGCCACGGGAGCAGACGCAGAGCCTCAGAAGTCTGCATCGGGGAGGGACGGAGCCGTCGAAGCGATAATGGGTCTAAGGGGACCGTGTTCTCTGGCAGACGGAAAACTGTCAGGTCACCTGAGAGTCATTAGTCTAGGAGAACAGCACCAAAGAGAAGGGAACCCACGACGGCCGCGCAGTGTTTCCCTCGTTCACACGTTAGCGCGGGCCTCGGACACGACGGGGGCCGTGCACGGATTTCCCGGCGTTCCAGAAGGCCCAGTTCGGGGGGCTGTGCGAGGCTGGGTCTCCTGTCCTCTCCCCTCCCAGCGGCTTGGCCCCACATGCCCCCTGTGAGGCGGAGGGAGGGGCTGGGCTGCTTTCTGGGGCTGCACCTGCAGCACCATGACCCCGTCGGGTTCCTCCCCCCCCGAAACTGCCAGGGTCCCCTCCCACTCCCCCCACACACGCTTCTCGACGTCCTTCCAGACTTTCCCCTCATCCCGGGCACTTGCCACTGTCTTGTTTCACTCCCTTATCTCGCTGATTCTGCGGCCCCTCCAGGACATGCCCTCTCCAGGGCAGCGATCTGTGTGTGCCTGGCTCAGCCCGGTACCCAGAGAACCCACGATGGCGCTGGCGTGGCGGAGGGGCAGTGCCACCGACCCTCCAGAGCTCCTGGCCGGGGGAAAAGCTGCGGTAACGTTGCTCAAAGGAATCGCCTCTTCTAGTAGCTTCGAAGCTTCCATAGGAACCGGGAGGATTTGATGGCCGTGTAACGTCGACTACCTGGTATAACATGCGGCATCACGGCCGGTACGATGCGCCGTATGTGGAAAGTCAATATTTGCCGAGTGGATGGCTTAGTAACTACTGGCAATTAAGTGTGATTTTTCACTACAGTGAAATAAAAACACTCATTTTGGCCCAATAAATTTATGTGAAAATTGCCCAGAGGACCATGGTGTGAACTCACGCAGAAAACGTGCCAGGCTTCTCTTCCTGGGAACCAGGGCGCTGGCTTCTGGCCTCGGGTCTGCCCTCCCCCAGCTCCCCGACCTTGGCGTATCTCAAGTGCTCGTGCCCTGATTAATGCACACAGAAAATGATAGGGTTCGTTCTCCACCTGTAAAAATCAGCTGCACATTATCTAAATTATAATAACTGGGTTAGAGTCAAGGAAAAACCCATCAACACGACTAAAGGAAATGCAGGGGCGCCTGGGGGCCTCCGCCGGTGAAGTGTTTGCCCTCGGCCCAGGTCATGATCTCAGGGTCCAGAGATCGAGCCCCGTGTCCAGCTCCCTCCTCAGCGGGCCGTCTGCTTCTCCCCCTGTCCTCACCCCTGCTCATGCTCTCTCTCTCTCTGTCAAATAAATAAATAAAATCTTTAAAACAAAAGGCAAATGCAATGATAGGACTTTTGGACGGGCAACAGGCAATACTCACTAATGCCCTTAATAGTGTCTAAATCTTTTGATCAAGGAGCCCCATTTCTGAATAAAGAGGAAAGGAGAAAAAATGAGTGGGAAATATCAGAAAGGGAGACAGAACATGAGAGACCCCTACCTCTGGGAAGTGAACTAGGGGTGGTGGAAAGGGAGGTGGGCCGGGGGTGGGGGTGACTGGGTGAGGGCACTGAGGAGGGCACTTGATGGGACGAGCACTGGGCGTTATTCTATATGTTGGCAAATTGAACACCAATAAAAAATAAATTTATATAAAAAATAATAATAAAATTCTAATTAATGAAAAATTAAACCTTTAAATTGTTAGCATAAGTTGTCTTTCTATTGTGCAAATAAATAAACATAATAATAAAAAAGGAGCCCCATTTCTAGGAATTCATCCATAGAATTAAAAAAAATGTTCGTTACAATATTTCCTATAACCTTATGTAAGTTGAAGCACATAAAATGTGATTTTTTAAAAGCCTATCAAACCAGTAAAAGCAGAAGAATGGTAAAGTGTGGACGTACCGGTTGAAGTTCAAAATAATACAGCACATGAAAAGAGTTTTTTTGTCAAAATCTACAAACCTTTGCCTACGTTTACCCACTGACCCAGAAACCCCACTTCTGGGCATGTGAGTGGTGTCTAAAGTTAGTCACAGCGGTCCCGTCTGAAATACCAAAGGCGGAAAAACAATCCAAGCCGGACACTGGGTAAATAAACTGTGAACATCCACACTCCGGACGCCAGGCCGCTGCAGACCGAGCGCAGGGCCTCCCAAGCACTAAAATGGAAAGGTCTGTAAACACAGGAAGTACAAAGAGCCAAGTACACGGCGGTAGGTGTTTTGCCCTGAACACTCTGGAAACCTCAGGTATACGTGCATTTATTTTTATTTGCATAAAGCAACAGTGGATGGCTACCTTAGCTCCTAATTAAAGCAGTCTCTTAATGAGGTGGGCAAGCTTGAGGGTAGAGAGAATGGCCCAGGCACAGGGGCAAACAGAACATCCCGATATTGGGACGTCTGGGTGGTTCAGCGGTTGAGCGTCTGCCTTCGGCTCAGGTCATGATCCCGGGGTCCTGGGATCGAGCCCCACCTTGGGCTCCCTGCTCAGCAGGGATCTGCTTCTCCCTCTGCCTCTGCCCCTCCCTAGTTGTGCTCTCTCTCTCTTCTCTCTCAAATAAATAAATAAAATTTTATTAAAAAAATAAAATTACAAAGTTTTGTGCTTGCTGTGGCAGCACATATATTAAGGTCACAATGTTTTAATAAAATGAATTTAAAAAAAATAAAATAAAATGAATTTAAGTATCGTACCCATGGGAGTTCGGGATAAAGAAAGGGTCTCTCTCCTGGGCTTCCTTCAGTCAAGGGAGAGCCTATTCACTCAGCGCACCTGCTCGCCTACTTAGAGTTAGGAAACGTACATCACTATTACATAAATCGAGAGAAAAGTTCCGAATGATATTTAATAGCATTTTTCTTCTCTGAGCTAGCTCAGAGTTCCCAAAATGTCAGTGTATATCTGCTCTCCTACACTCCTCTTCCGAATTTAAGATCTGACATTTATTTTATCGTCAAGAGGTTCAACATCCTCCGATGGGCTGCCTGTCGGAGCTGAGACTTCAGACGAGCACCTGTCAGCTCCAGAAGAAAGGCGTTCACAGTGTCAGGCTTTGGCGGAGAGTTTTTGGTTTTCTCACAAGGTAAAAAAAAAAAAAAAAAGGCGACATTAACTCAAATAAAAATTAAGGAATAATAATGTAACTACTGTTTATTGAGAACTCCTCGGCCACCTGCTCTCTCAACAGCTTTATGAGGTAGGTGCCCTCATCCCGTGTCTGGCAGAGGGTCCCAGGCGCAGGGAGGCCTGCTGCGGAGACGGGTCCAGTCCTGCCCTCTGGGCTGAAATGAAGCTAAGACGGCGTAAAGTAGCAGGTGTCACGAGGCGGTGACGCTCCTGGCCACGCATAGAACCACGCTTCAAACACATGCTTGCTCAGTAAGGACTCTCTTCGTTGGCTCGCATGCTCCTGGAGAACAGGTGTGAGTTCCTCCCTCCCCTTCCACAGATTAGTACCTGAGAAGGGGCTGGTAAAGGAGCAATCTGTGACCCGCTGATGAGCACTAACCACGGCCCACGAAACGATGGAGTCCAGAATTATGACCCAGCCCTACTTTCTACATCCTTCCTCCCTCTGCTGAACAGTGCACTATCCGACAGCCCAGGAAAGGTACAGAGCGTCGGCTGACAAATTTTATCCACAAAGGGTCAGATAGTAAGTATTTTGGGTTTTGAGGACCACACAGCCTCCGCAGCAACTACCAGAGTCTGCTGCCGTAGCACCAAGGCAGCCAGACACAGATCCTAAAGCACAAGGTGCAGGTGTGCACCGCTGACACAGACCAGAGGCAGACCCTGGTGAAGGTATGGTTGGTGAGACTCCTGCCCGCCATCCCAACCTTTCCCCTTCTCTACATGGTTAGCTCATCTCACAAAGTTTCTTTTTCCCCCTAAATTACATTTCCGTTCCAAAATGCCTGAGCCTGCTGTGAAGACATCTCACAACCTCATCCTCAGCCAACGCACAGCCCTCGCGGCCTCACAGGACTCGGACCCGGTCCACATCGAGAAAGAACATTCTATTTTGGCCACGCGCTCTAGTGCTCATTGCCTGAAGACGTCTGGGCCTTCCCACACGCGGCCTTCGCCGGCGCCGTTCCAATGGCACAAACGTCCACCCTCCTCCTCCTCCACCTGGTGAATCTGTGTCGTTCCCTCATGAGCCTCCTGGTGGCATCTCCCAAGACCCCACAGCACAGGCGTGGGCACCCCCTGTGAATCTCATGGGCCCCGCGTCCTAGGAAACCCACCCACAACTTACCTCTGCGGTAAGTCTACAAGACTCTCAGGGTCAAAGCCAGGCCACCTGCCCTCACGCTCCCGACTCTCCGTAGCTTTGTTCTGTGGGTTGGATGACCACACAGCACCCTTACTATGCCCACACTCTCAGAGAGGCCTAGGACATGCCACAGAATGGACCCAGCCAACCTGTGGCTAAACAGGTAATGCAATTCTGAGAGAAGAGCTCAGCCTCCTTATCCAAGGAGCGTAAGACACCACAGGAGCCTAACACAGACAACACCCTTCCTGGAAGGCGTATGGTCTCTGGGATCAGAGGCCATTGGGTTTGAACCCCAGCTCAGCTGCCGTATTACCATGAAAGCCACGCTACTGTGGCCAGTCCCATAAGGCTCATGGTTCCCATGGCACCATCTTGAACCATATGACATGCAAAGTGTTTCCCTTAACCCTCTCACCAGCTGTGAAGTGCACACCCTTATCCCCACTTCATAGATAAGAAGACTGAGATGTTGAGTCCCACAAAGTCTCCAGTGCTAAATATCGGAGGTAATGCGGGTCTCACAGCTCCAACCGTAACTCATGGCCTCGTGGGGGCTGCTGCTGGTGGTGTCTCCTGTCGCTGATCATTCAACATGTGCTTTTGGGATTATTCTACTCCCGTTGGTAGAAGGTGGGCCCCGTCTGGGTAAGGTGAGCTGGAGAACTGATCTCACACAGCCCAGGATGGGAGCCCGGGCCTTAGCCTCAGTGGCGTCAACGTGCTGGACACCCCGCAGAGGCACAGCTGGCTGCCTTGTCAGCCACGCTCACAAGACACATCTGCAGCAAGCAGCCGATCCCTCGGGTCGCAGTGTCCGTAAGCTAGAGGGGCCAGGACGCGGGGCACCCTGGAAGGGAAAGAGGTGCCAAGGGGAGTCCAAGCCCACTTTTCCATTCCGAGAAAGAGCAATTAGCCCATAGAACCACCTGGGGCTGTTTCCACTTCACCCAACCCACTCAAAAAATTCTTCTAAAGGTAAAAATAGGTTACAAACATATGAGATGTGCAGTTTGAGAAGATGAGTGGGGGTGAACACCAGAAGTTATATAACATCCCTGCTGTGGGGTTGGGGGGGTTGTCTCCCAGACTCTGACAAACGAACAAAGGGGCATGGCGGCCCCTCAGGCTGTCAGTCCTGCTGCAGAACTGCCACGCCGATGAGCGGGCATGTGCCGCAGCCCCTGCCTGCGATGAGGAGGAGGGGGACCAGTTAAAATTAGAGTCTGCCCAGCGGTGTGCTGTTGCTCAGGCTCCCAGGGAAGGGGGGCTCCGCTGGCTCTAGGCTGCTTTGCTTTCACCTGCAAGAGGGGGTGGGCATGGAGGGGAGAGCCGTCCCTCCCGGGACACCACTCCTGAACCAGGCTACGGCTCACCCCCCCCCCCAACCGCCCCTTTTGCAAACCAGTAAGAAAAGATCAGAAAGAAAACGGCATTCGGTTCAAAGGAAGCGGAGCAGGAAGGCAGAAAGTCTCTCTTCTGTGCTCCCTTCGTGTGCAGTAGATCATGCAAGGCCTCATTTCAAAGGTGGAGGAGGAGGTGCAGGTCAGGGAATCCGGAGGGAGTTTAAGCCATTGCCAAAAATACAGTCAAAGAGCGAGGAAAAGCCTCGGGAATCCTACTGCCCCAGCCCTCATCCTCTGCATCACTCAGAGGTGAGCAACTCCCGCCGCTGTCGCCACAGAATAAACCAGGAGACGGGACTCCTAATTCCCAGATCACTGGAGCTGCCGGGCCACCCCACCGAGAGCCCAGGGCCTCCTGCCCTCATCCTGAGGAACCACCGGCGGCCCATTCCCAGCAAACCGTTCTATGGGGCTGAAACGATGGGCAGAGGCAGGACGTGCGCCAGAGCGCAGGCTCAGGGAAGACACGCGGCCATCCTGAAACCCCCTTGTCCTCAGCCAGACCCCACCGAAGAACCCAATTAATGTTTCAGTCACCATCCCATCACAAAAGCTGCTCCGTATTATATTCTGCAACCTTCATGACGGTTCTGGGACCTACACTGGTGAGCTCAGGACTACCCCACACACCAGATGGGCCGTCCCCAATCAGGGCGGCCCCCACCCACCCCGGCCACCCCCACCCCCCCGCGGCTCTCACGGTGACGGAGAAATCAGGCCGACTCCAGAAACCAGAAGGCTGAAGGCAACGCCTCGCAGACTCAGCAATCGAGGGAACGTGACGGAGCACCACTCTGCGTGGCCGTCCCAGAGTCCCGAGTGACTCCCGGGCTGGGGCCAACCTCAAGCCAGCTTCTGGAACAAGCACAGCACAACGGGGGCAGCAGGAATCCAGCAGACGGCAACAATATAGTAAGATCGAGTGGGGACCAGCGCTTCTGATTTTAACACTCGCCAGATACTCTACAGGGTGTGTGCTTGACTTTGTGATAAGAAAAACAGGTGAGGGCAGCCCCGGTGGCGCAGCGGTTTAGCGCCGCCTGCAGCCCAGGGCGTGATCCTGGGGACCCGGGATCGAGTCCCACATCGGGCTCTGCATGGTGCCTGTTTCTCCCTCTGCCTGGGTCTCTGCCTTTCTCTCTCTGTGTCTCTATGAATAAATAAAATCTTTAAAAAAAAGAAAAAAAGAAGAACAAGTAAGAACATGTGGCAACAAAAAATGTTTAGGGAAATAAGGTGGAGCCGGGAGTGATTTCCAGGCACACATTTCATGGTCCTGGAGGTGTGTGCTTGTTTTCTTTATTAAGAAACACTTTTGTGCACTAAATTTTGTGCAGGCCAAGGCTTTGGGAGCGATCAGTGTAGCTCAAAACTTCAAACAGGGAGGAGGGCATGAGAGGAAGCACAGGGAGCACCAGGCCACCGGAGGAGTCCCTGCAGAAAATGTGGCCCCCGAGGCCGGACAGACAGGAGGCTCACGTCGCCCGCTTCCCAGGCCAGGCCTGGTGGCCGAGCGCCGACCCTGGAGCCACAAGGCCTGGGTCGCACAGGCCACAGCCCCTGCTCTCCGGGGGAACCTGGGCAAGCCCCTGAAGCAATCCAGGCCTCGGTTTCCACACCCACAAAATGAGGATGACACCTGCGGTTTGCTAGGGCTGCCGGGACAGAGAACCCCCCAACCGGGTGGTGCAAACAATAATTCACTATCTGTCCGGCCGTTCGGGAGGTTGAAGTGTGTCATGGGGCTGGATCCTTCGGAGGCTCTAAGGGACAATCTGTTGCAGGCCCTGCCTCCCCTGGCTCGCAGGTGGCTGTCCTCCTGTGTCTCTTCCCACTGTCTTCGCTTCTTACGTGTCTGTCGCCAAATGTCCCCTTTTCACGAGGACGCCTGTGATGCTGGTTTACAGTCCACCCCAGGGACCTCGTTTCTCCCCGATTCCCTCGGAAGGGGGTGCCTGTCTCCACACAACAGCACATTTTGAGGTCCTGGGGAAAGGACTCACCTGTGGATTCGGGGGCCCACAGCCCACAGCAGTGCTTATCACCTCCGTGCTGTCGTGAGGACCCGACAGGGGAGCAGAGGTGACACACTGCTAACGGGGCCGGAACTCCATCAGCGCTCTGACGACCGGCGCTCCGTCCCTGAGGATGGGCCGTCAGCACGGCCACCGCCACGGCCCAGCAAGCCAGACACCCGCAGCGCCCGATGCCCCGGCCACGGCGCCCCTGAGCCGGAGACCTCATCTGACCTGCAGGAGTGAGGCACATCCGCCAACCCCACTCGCTCCCTGACGGGGGGACGCGGGGCGGCGGTCACTGCCGGTTCTGATGTTTGAGGAGGCCGATGTTCTCGGCGGCGGCGGCAGCTCCAAAAGTGAATCCTCTGTCCCGAAGAAGAGTCGCTTTGTTTTCCCCTAGACCTTGTGGCTCAATTGATTTGTGGGGGGGAAAAAATCACAGGTAATTCCGGCTGCTGTTTTGTATGGCTGGGAAAGTGACCAAGTTGTCAGGAGTGTCTGTCCCGGGCAAGGAGGACAGGCTGACCCTGCAGAGCGGAGGGGGGTCTCCAGCCCAGGAGTCCTCTCGCCAGCCCGGGCCCCCAGGACTGCCAGCGCCACCGGGCACACTGTAATTACTGGACCAGTTTGCCACGTTCCCAGAATAGACCATTGGTTCGCCCTGGCTGAGGATGGGACTAGCAATTGGCTACATTGGACGCTGCCAACCAGAAGTTTGTTCTGGCATTAATTCTGACCCGGCTTCCTTCTGTGCCCTAAATGTTCACTGTCCTCCTCCTTCAACCAAAATAAAATACAAATGTCCTCTGCCAACATATTTGAACTCGTGAGTCATCCTGGAGGACATGCTCCTTCTGTATTTTCTAATGCAAATAAGGAAAGCCAGACGGTTCCAGAAGGTAGCTCAAGAGGGGCCGCAAGAGAAGGCACCTGGCATGGGGACGCAAGCAGGACTGGGCAGGTGGGCCGTCTCCCGTCTGCACGGGCCCTGCTCTTAGCCTCACATGTCCAGGCCCACGGCACCGGCCTTGCCCCAGGTCACCGCTGCAGGGCCCTGGGGGGTGGCAGTGGTGGAGCAGGGCGGGCACGTAATTTAAAAGCAACGAACAACACACCCCAGAGAATTAAGAATCCTTTGGAGAGGAAACCATGTCCCCCAACTCCACAGATGCAGACATCTCACTGCACACAGAGACCCATTTCTGGAAAACATCAGTGTTCCCTGAAAGGCTAAAAAGAGGTGCCCCCAAAACAGATTCCAAAAGCAACCCAATGAGTGCTTGGGGTTTAGGGTGGGTTTGTGTCCTTCAACAGATCGGATTCTCCCAGAAAGCTCCCGAGTTTTCCCTCATTTCACACACAGAGAAACGGAAATCTATGGAAGAGACTTGACTTGCCCAGAAGGAGACCCCACGACGCTGACAGAGTCAAGTCAATTATCTGGGAAGAGATGCTGGAGGCCAGCCATTGCTGCAGGGAAGTGAGATGGGGAAGGCGGCCGGTGAAGCCTGCTCTCTAGCAGGTTCATGGGTGCTAACCCATCTGTGGAGTGGGGGGGCCACTGTCACACCTTGCTCATCATCACCCCATCCTGCAGCGGCTGCTCCAGGCAGGGCTGGGGTCTCATCTCCACACCTGCAGCCTCCCCCCTGCAGGGACAGGCCGAGGGGGGGTCCTCAGACCAAGTCCTGGGGTGAGGAGGTGCAGGCCCTGGGCCAGGGGGTGCAGGGGGGCAGGCCGTGGGGCTCCTGGCCTTTCCCACCTAGGCACACCCAAGCCTGATGCTTCCAGGAAGACTTCCTGTGGAAGGTAACAAGGAGCTGCACCCCTCTGTGGATGAGGAATGACGTGGCTCACCTAACATTTTCAGAGCTTGACTTGTGATTTGTCAGATAAAGTCGACTCTAATTAGAGGAAGAACCACCCAAAAGCACAGCGATGGGTAAGAATGCATCCCCCTCAGAGCCTCCAGCCATAGAGCAAACAATGGACCACGAGGGGTGGTGACCGGGGGGGGGGGGGGGGGGGGGGCATGCGGGAGGAAGCGGGGATGGAGGGGTCCCCACAATGCCTTGCAGATGGCTATAAAGCTCACAACCCCGTTAGCAGACACCAAGGCAAGAATGCAAGGGTCGATGTGGGGAAAGGCGTCTATGTGGGGTAGAAGCATGCAGGTGCAAGAACAGAGGGCTTCCAGGTGGCAACGCCCGGGCAGTGCGGCCACAGGGCTTGCAGCAGGGAGCTGGGCCGTGTGCCCATCCAGGCACCAGCGGCTGAAGGATCAGGCAAGTGCAGAGCCCAGGCGCTCGCCCAACTGCTGGCTCCCTCCGTGTCCTGTGCACACAACACCCCCCTGCAGTCATTACTCTCCTGAATGGAGGTCTTCGGGCCACCTGGGAGCAGCTTCCAAGGCACTGTTTACTGGACTGCAGGATGCCGGTGGGGGAGGCCCTCACCGAAAAGGGATCGAGCTACTATTAACCTCTACCTTAAAATGTTCTTTTTATAATAGGCTGTCAGGGATATTTTGGTGATTGGGGATTTCAACAGTGGCAATTTGTCCTTCTCCCAAAACAAACCTCAAAGCACAGGCCCGCAGGTTCTGGGAAGGCAGGGCCGGTCCTGCCGACCAGCCAGTCTGCATGCGACGCTGTTTTGGTTTCTGCATCCTGAGAAGACAACATCCACCATGTGGGGCAAAACCCCAACGGTAAAATCTTCCAGAGCAGCCCCGGCCGATGTGTCCTGATGAGACTCACGTGGTCGACCAAATCACCCCTTTTTCTTACTAAGTATAGGACTTAGGAAACGAGGCAAAGACGGTGCCTCACAGGATGGGGCACACAATTGTTTGCTGAGCGAATGCCTCCTCTAGGACCAAAGGTGTGTTTGTGGTGTTTGGGGTGTTTTCCTCTTTCTTTCTTTCTTCCTATTTTTTTTAAAGATTTTATTCATTTATTCATTTATTCATCTCACACACACACACACACACACACACACAGGGAGAGACACAGGCGGAGGGAGAAGCAGGCTCCATGCAGGGAGCCCGACGTGGGACTCGATCTCGGGACTCCAGAATCACAACCTGGGCCAACGGCAGACGCTAAAACAATGAGCCACCAGGGCTGCCCCTTTCTTTCTTTTTAAATAAGACACTAAAGGGGCACCCAGGTGGCTCAGTAGTTTCAGCGTCTGCCGTGGGCTCAGGTCATGATCCCAGGGTCCTTCGTCAGGCTCCCTGCTCTCCCTCTGCCTCTGCCCCTGCTTGCACTCACTCACACACACTCTGTCAAATACACAAATAAAATCTTTAAAAAACTAAATAGGATAAAAATAAATAAATACATAACGCGAAACGCTTAACTCTCTCGAAACTAAGACGCAGATCCTGTTTAAAAAATGGGAAACGATAAATGAAACCCCCAGTGAACGTATACTGGTTGTTAAAATGGAGACTTCCTTTTAAGATGACAAAATCACCGAAAAAAAGTGCTGTTTACCTGGAAAATGACAGGGAAATGGCTTCATCTGTGGAGTCCTGAGGACATAACCCTGTAACGCTTTCCAGAACTGAGAGCCACTGGCCGTCCCCTCTACGCCTCCAGTGAAGTCACATCCACATGCACCTGCTCTCTGCGTGAGAAGGTTACATCTGTGTCCAACAATGTAAGAGGGACCCACCCCCTTGTAGGGTCCCCCAAGCTCATTAAAGTCCTAAATATACAGACTTTTCTATAACTGGGTAATTGAGAAAAAACAGTCTCCATGCAGGAGGGGGCCTGGGGCCCTGCTGACCCGGCACGTCCACTGGCCCCTGCGATTGTGGCCCTGCAGACACCACTGAGCAGCTCAGCCTCGCACCACTACCTCCGACGCACCCCCTTGCAGTGACCAGGGACGCGTCCATGTCCCCCCGTGGCCACACCACAAACTCTGCGTGCAGAGTGTCTCACGCTCCTCGCGATGCTCCATCCTGGCAGCCCCCGGCCCGCTGAGCTGAGGGAAACTGGTGTCCACGCCACCCCACGGGAAGCGTCCTGCAGAAGCTGCAGCAGGACCCCTGCCTCCACGGTCTCCAACCTCTGCACCGACTCCTCACGGCCTCCTGGACCTCAAACCACAGGACGAGGATTCCACAGAAGGAGAATTCAGACCCGAGGGCGACGTGCTCTCCGGCTGTTCGTTTTCCTGCGTGTCCCTTCCCATCTCTGGGCCTCCTGCATTGGCTCTCGTCCAGGCCACCTCACTAGCTCTTCTACAGCTCTGCCCGCGGGCTGGTCACGGGGCCCGGTGGTGCGTGAGGAAAAGACGACACTCGAGCCACCAGTTCCTAGCACGGCTCCCAGCGGGATGGCTCTCGAAGGCACCGCTCCCTTCCACGTGCAGACTGCGCACCCCCACCTTCCCCTCCCAACTGGGGGCACACACTATACTAAATTCATCTTTAAAAACCCCCATTCCTCATCCAGCGACTGCACATAAAGGACATATGACCCAGAAACCCTGAGTTTTACCTCTAGATGAGTCGTGAACCAGCTAGAAGGCTTCTCCTCTTCGATTAAAAGGACAGAAGGAAGGAAAGAAGAGAGAAACACGGGAAAGGGAGGAGGCCCAGGGAGGGAAGTTATTGAGGTCCTCGGTCTATCTGAGCCTCTTATCTTGCGATGTCCCCTCATCCCGCCATCGGGGCAGAGGCTCCCCCAAGAGACGGCATCTGCGTGGACCCACACAGTCACTTATACAGATTAACACGGGACCCATTTCGACCCGAAGACTCCTTGTGTGGCCAGTGAGGGTGGACATATGCTCAACCAAAAGTCAGGCTTGCATTTGGGGCTACTTAACCTTCCTATCATCGGAGAACTCTTAATGTTACCTCGACCCCCTCCTCCTCTCCAGAGCCCCGTGTGTCCCTGTGGAAGGCACGGGGCACGGTCCAGAAAGAAACGTCCTCACACATCTCAAACCCAGAAACTGGATTTCAGGAGTCCAACTGCTTCTCCTGGACTTGTTAGCCTGATTCCAGTCGACGTCAACTTCTCGTTCTTCTGCTCCAGTGCGTGGGACGGTCTCCTTAGTCATCCACCTTTTAAAATTACCATGATGTTGGGGCGCCTGGGTGCCTCAATCGGCTAAGCATCTGACTCTTTATTTTGGCTCGGTCATGACCTCAGGGTTGTGAGATCGAGCCCCATGTTGAGCTTGGCGCTGAGCACGGAGCCTCCTTAGGGTTCTCTCTCTCCCTCTCCCCCTGCCCCACCTCTCTCTCTCTCTCTCTCCCCTAAATAAATAAATAAATAAATAAATAAATAAATAAATAAATAAAACTACCATTATGTTCATGGGGGTCTCTCTTCCATGGCCAACACTACCACAGTTCAAAGACCCGCCCCCAAAGATTCAGCACTGGTCTCATGAGGCCACAAACCACAGGAAGAGCATGGGGTCGCCCAGTCATGAACCGAATACCTTCTGTGTGTGAGGCCCAGGGCTGGGCACCGGCTATGGGCACCCCACCTCGGGAAGCTCACACGGAGTTGATAAAATAACCCAAGTGCATCATGAACTCCAGAAAATAGAAGGGAAAGAGTAATGTGTTACTGATGGCCCAGTAAGTGGTCAGGTTACCTGTGTAAGTTCACCTGCCAAGGTAGTGGAGCTACCGCCCCAGTCCAAAGGGCTGTGTGTGTGCTACCTGACTCTACAGAGGAGGACACTGAGCCAGGAGGTTGGAGCTCACACGGAATATTACACGTGTTTAGAGTGAGTGAGAGACAGTTTCCAAAATGCCAAGAGACACAACCAGTCCTACGTCCACCAGGCCACATCTCTGGATGAGGCCGCATCTCCGGGGGGCCTGGCCAGGAATGCTTCACGGAAGAGGCCCCTCCGGGGTCAGAGGATGTTGCTACGGGGGAGCAAAGTGATGCCAGGCAGACCCAGAGATGAGAAACAGTCCCGGCCGTGCTCTGGAAGTGGAGGCCCGGCCCCGTGGAGCCGCGCAGCCCGTGGAGCCGCACACCGCAAGCCCTCCCCGCCGTGGCTCGCTTATTTCCCCGTTTACTGAAATGAACGTTAAGGGCGTCCTTGCCGCACACAGCTCGTCTCTCCCCGCACATTAATATCTCTTTCCAGGCCAGATCGGCGTCTATCTTTGGCTCCCCGAAAGCTCCACTCACAGGGCCTTGGGCAACGTCGGTGCTTAATACAGAACTTAAATGAACAGTTAATAGCATCCGAAATCAGAAAATGGGCTTTCATAGGAGTCCAATGTCAAAAATAAAATACCTCCAACCGTCAGAAAATAATTTGTTCTTTCCCGGTGTCAGGTCGCTGCTGCATCTAAAGTCTGAGTACAGCTAAAGGAAGAAAGTGCAATCTGAACACAAATCAAATACCTGCAAAGCAACCAACCCTTCTGTGACGTGACTCGGGGCAGTAAGACACCCGTGAACTGACTCAACGTTAGGCGTAGGAAAAGAAAAGCATTTATTATTTCTCTTCCAGCCACAGAAGCATCCCTTGATGTTTCTGCGTGTCGTCCTTGTGCCGGGGCCGTGCTAACCTTCCCTGTGTCGTTGCAACGTCTCGGTAGCTGTGCTGCCGAAGCGAGCACCATCACATGATGTTTTAAAAGAGAAAACACAACAAAAGGCATAAAGGAGACAAATGATAAATCCACAAACCAAGGGGATCCCTGGGTAGCTCAGTGGTTTAGCACCTGCCTTTGGCCCAGGGAGTGATCCTAGAGACCCGGGATCGAGTCCCGCATCGGGCTCCCTGCATGGAGCCTGCTTCTCCCTCTGCCTGTGTCTCTGCCTCTCTCTCTCTCTCTCTCTCTGTGACTATCATAAATAAATAAAAATTAAAATTAAAAAAAAAAAAGGCATCACACTGACCAGTGACTTCACAAGATCCCTCTGCTGCCAGATTCAAAATAACACACAGGCCCGTCCTTCCTTCAGCTGAAGGGAGCAAACCAACCACCGGCACACGTGAACACGGCATCAGTGCAGGGACCCTGTGACAACTCACCCGTGCACACACCAGGACCCCGCGCATGCAGACGTCACGGCCATGACTGCGCCTGCTGGGGACGAGGAGGTTGGGAGCAGAGAGAAGAAATAAATGCCATGTGCTGAACAAGCCCACGGCGCTTCTGACTTCCATCAACCTCTGTGCACGCCAGCATTTCTGAGGCACGAGTGCTTTCTCTTCACTCCCCAGATTGGCTCAAGGTCTTTCTGTGTGCGTGTCAGTCATCACCGTCCAGGATACACGCCGGCCACTCTCGTCGCCCCGATGGAGTAGCATCTGGGGACCCCGGGAGGCTCACCCCACTCCACTGCTCTAACAAAACAAAAGCAGAGGCTCCCTTCCCGGCATGCCTTCCGTGCATCAGAAGCAAACTTTTGCTAAGTTTTCAAAAATAGGAATGTGAGCCAGACTCTTAAGCGTTGCTCTGGAAACCTCAGAGAGACACTCGGCTCTGCTTAAAGACCTCCTTCCAAAGGAACAAACGTCCACACTGCACATCCTAGCCCATCCCAGGGGAGGAACAGAAGAAAATAAAATCAGAGGGTTTCAATGAGCAAAAAACCCAAACCGCACAGTTTATTTTTTCTCCTCCCATGTTTCCACACAGTTTTTTAATGGCCTCCACGGTCATAGAATATCCTCCCAGATATTACAGGAAATCTGTGCATTTCTGGGGTTTTTTTAAGAGATTTTATTTATGTATGAGAGAGAGAGAGAGAGCGCACGAGCAGAGGGGAGGGGCAGAGGGAGAAGCAGATGCCCTGCTGAGCAGGGAGCCCGATGCGGGACTTGATCCCAGGACCCTGGGATCATGACCTGAGCTTTCAAAGGCAGACACTTAACCAACTGAGCCACCCAGGCACCCAATCAGTGCATTTCTATTTTTTTTCTTTATTTATTTATGATAGTCACACAGAGAGAGAGAGAGGCAGAGACACAGGCAGAGGGAGAAGCAGGCTCCATGCACCGGGAGCCCGACGTGGGATTCGATCCTGGGTCTCCAGGATCGCGCCCTGGGCCAAAGGCAGGCGCCAAACCGCTGCGCCACCCAGGGATCCCAATCAGTGCATTTCTAAAGAACAACTCATTCTTAGAATCCCAGAATGTGAGGGCACAAGGGGGGAGGGTGCTGTGAGGAAACAAAGGGTTGCAGTGAGGAAGTGACACAGCGCTAACCCTGTGGGCCCCCGTGAGAGCGGCACTACGGCAGACAAGCCCTGCGGGGTCCCAGGGGCCTGGGCACCCACTTGCTGCTCCAGCCACAGTTCCCCGGGACGTGAGCAAGCAAACGGACCCCAGGGTCTCTGTGTTTCCAATCAACCATCAAACTACCTTGCAAAAGTTCTCAGTCCCCACCGCTCCTGTCAATCCCTCTGCTTCCTTCCTACCTTGCCCACCTTCCGGCAGCCCCCAGGCGCAGCCATGGAGAGCGAGGCCTCCCGGCCCCAGGGACGTGGGTGGGAGGGCCCCCGGGAGCTGCAGGCTGACTGGGATGCTTCCCACGGACTCCACCAGCCTCACCGGGAGCTGGGCCGCCACGGTGCATTTGCAGGATCCGGTGGCCCTGGCCTCCCACAGGGAGTGCTGTGTGCTGGGGATAGGTCTCGGGTACTTGGGTGGGACCGTCATGTGTCCCGCCCTGGGGGACTAAGAGGATGGTCAGGCCGGCAGCTGACACTGCTGGTCCATGCCTGGGAGCCACATGCTGAAAGCCTCGTTGAGGAGCTTCGCCGGGGCGTCCAGTAGATCCCTCAGCTTGTATCCAAGGGTCTTCACAACCCACCCAGAACACCCTGGACACCTGACCTTGGGCACGACCCAGGTCCTCTTCCCCAACCTGTCCCTGAAGGGTTGGGAGGGAACTGACCTTTCACCACGCAGAAATGTCAGAGTTCCGCGCTGAGCCGCGCTGGCCACGGGCCACAGGAGCTGGTGTGCAAGGACCACCCAGCACCGCGTGCACAGAGGGCAGGACCCAGAGCCGAGCACCCTGCACCCGACATGGGGTCAGCCCCGCAACCGCCCTGCGGCACCGAGCTCGCCGTCTCCGGGTCTCCACTCCTCGTGTCCAAAACAAGGCGGAAAGGCCCACGTCCGCGCTCCTCGCGAGGAGTAAGGCAGGTTTCACGAGCAAAGCGCCCAACAGGGCCCAGGCACAGGAGATCCTCGGGCGCAGGAGATCCTCGCAGGGACCCTGTCCCCGGCTCGAGCTCGTCAGAGTCAGCATCACCCCGAGGGGGACAGAGCTTTCAAACTTCCTCTCCAGGAGACGCACTGCGCTCCCTCCGAGTTAGGGTACCGCGTCACAGGCTCCCTGCAAGTGCTTCCCAGGAGGGGCCAGGGTGTGGCTGCTTGTGCCACATCCGAGCCAAAGTCCATGGAAACTAAGCAGAGCTCGTAAAATGCTGCTGGGGACCGGGCATGTGGGTGGAGGCCGGGGACCCCTGGCATGTGGCCGGAGGGCAGGGAGGACGGGGCACTGTAGTCCCGGGCCCTCGGACACCAGCAGGTGGGCGGCTTCCTGCGGGTACCTGGTGCGGCCCGCAGCCTCAGGGAGCAGAGAATGGGGTTCTGAGTCATCTACCCCCGCTCAGCCCACAGGCGCCAGTTGATTTGGAAACAAAAGAGGAAAAAAAAGAGTCTTGCTGCCAAAACAAAAGCGTTCTGTAAGCACCTGGCCTGCATGAGCGCCAAGACCCCGTGGGTCTGAAACACCCGGACGGTGACCCCAGGCTCAGCGCGGGCCTTGGGTCTGGCAACGCCACCTGCCCCGCCAGCCCAAACCAGGGAGGCGGGGAACACGCACGCACGTAGTGCTCTGACCTCTGTGTCTTCAGGCTCATGCAGCAGAAACAGGGAGCACCGCATTGGCGCCCACGTGCCAGGCCCAGCCCCGCACGACCCCCTGCCCACAGTCCAGGAACAACCTTACCAGGAAGCGGCGCCCAGCCCGGGACCCTTTGGGAAGTCAATGATGGCCACCGGGACGTTCCCAGAATAGTGGACAACGAGGCTCTGGCCTGGCACCGAAGAGCCACATCAAAGTCTCGGGAACATCAAAGTCCCAGGAACGCACCCCTACGATTCAGGAGAGAGTCTGCTGCGCGGCGGCTGCAGGCGGGGGACCCGGCTGACTCCTGCTGCTCCCCAGGGCACTGCAGGCCCCCCCGCCAGGGGCTTCAGAAGGGGGTCACACGGGTCATTTTCTCAAGGTATATGCTGGCAAGTCCACACACCACTAAACCCTTCGGGTCTGGAAATTTCATTGTAATAGGCTGCTCTAGTAAAACTCTTCTTTCCTTCCAAACCGGCTGACAGCTAAAGGGGTGGGAAAGAAAAGCAAGGAAGGCCTGTCCTCTCCCCGGTCTGTCCGTCCGCACTGCTTCTGTCACAGCAGTTAGCAAGCTAGCCGGGGGCTGTCTTCAAGCACCTTTTACTCTCTGGACCTCTGGCCAGCCTTCGGACGGGAGCGGCCGGCCAGAGCGGTGAGGCTGCAAAGGGAGGGCGGGGCGCGGCGCAGCAGGACCAGGTTCCAGCACCCCACGGCCCGCGCACGTGACAACCCTTCCGCAAGACGGCCGTGTGCTTCCATCTGTCACCTCGCAGAGCAACGTGACAGGAGCCCTGCGGCAGTCCATACGCTTCCTCCTTCCTAACCGCCCACCTGAGTCCGTGATGGCCTCACAGGGCACAGCCAGGATCGGACAGCCTTGGCTGCAGCCTCCAGAAGAGAAGCTAGGAACCTGGTACCAGGATGCAAAACCCCAGACACGCTGGGACTGGGGGCTGGGGGAGTGGGGAAGGTAGAGGAGGCCACAGCACCTGCACGGTGGTGTCTCTGGGTTCAAAGCCCGGAGAAGGGGTACAGCAGATACGGACGTGTCTTCTGCCTAAAGCATTTGCAGAGTCGGGTCTCAGAAGATGCTCAGAATCAGAAGCCGCAACAGTCTCAGTATTTAAAGAAATGACAGTGTCACTTAATCCCATAGATACAAGTGTGCAAACCTGCCTGGGAAAACATGGGGACAAACAACGCGGGGCACCACCCCCCTGCAGAGTCCACGGCACTAGGTGCATCGGGCACGTGCAGCCAGGACGCCAACACCACAGTGGGCAGCAGGCGGACCAGGGCCCCTCTGAGCCATCACGGCATCAAGCACCCACCCATCTGCCAATCTTCCCCTTAAACCACACTTTGCACACAGGTTACCAGGGGATGCAAAAGGGGACCCGAATCACTGCCGCTTGCTCAGTCAGCAAACACTCCCAAGTGCGTCCTGACCTTCAGGTGCTCCCTCAAAGCCCAGCACCTGCAAGGCTTTGCACCGCTGAGGAAATCTATGACCACAGGGCCCAGGAATGGGGGCTGGGGCGGCAGCAAGTGCAGGGGAGTGTGTGTGGGGGGGGGGGGGCTCCTGCAGACACGTGACAGACGGGAGGGAGTAACCAGTGAAAAACCATCCTGGACTCCAGCCGGGTGGCAGCCAGGGCCCCAACAGCAGGAGACGGCGGCCAGGCCAGGTGCAGAGTCTGCGCTTGGCCCCCGAGGCCCTGGGAGCCACCGATGGGAGTTCTGCAGAGAGTCTTTCATGTTTGTCGTTTTCGAGCAATTATTCTGTAGCTTAAGGGCAGAGAAGCCAGTAATAACGTGGAAATGGCCCCGCGTTTTCCGTAGCATGTGGATGCCGTCGGATAATGGGTAAGGGAGCGGACCATGCACGACCGAGCCTTCCAGACATGACAGGCTGAGGGGGCTGAGCAGTGCGCCCGGGGGGCCAGGAGATCAGAACACGCGTGTGCGAGGATCTACGTGGATAGAGCAAGAGGGAAACGGAAAGCATCTGGGCGTCACATTCAGCCGAGCCGGACTCAGGAGCCAAGAGCGAGCGGGTTCCTGCGCGCTTGGGCACTTCCTACCCCCGCCGCCCTGCAAGCCTGGGCGCTGCCGCGTCCGCGTCCACTGCCACCTGCGCAGGGGTCGCGGGGAGGGGGGAGGGGAGAGAACGTGCACACGGGCGCAGGGAAAGCACCAGCGGCACATGCACGGGAGCCGTCAGGCGGGGAGCCAGGGGCCCCGAACACCTCTGACTGCAGCTCAGCCGCCCACAACCACCGCACCAGACACTGAGGACACAGGGACGATTATGGAAGGTGTTGTCCTCAGGGACTTTACAGGAAAATAATCGGCTCGGACTGTGTGTCTGACCTCAGGGGGACAGACTCTAGGAAGCTGCCAGTCGGCAGCCAAGGCTCCTTGGTGTCAGACACAAGTCTCCATGAATCAGAGCCCCCTTAACATGTAATCTGGGCTATTTTGGAACACCCCATAAACCTTAAAACGGTTTAGAGGGATCACCTCGTTGTTGAAGGTCTCAGAGGGCCCACAGCCACGTGGTATTTTTATAGCTTCTTCTGGAGTCGAGAGCTGTACGGATTTTGTGCTCACTCTGAATTTAACTAGTATTTAAGTGTGCTGATTATAGCTGCAAACACACTGCTTATTCCAGTGTGTGGTTGTGGAGAGGTGGACGGGGAAGCAGCTTTGGAAATTTACAGCACAGAAATAGCATGTGGTCTGTCGGCTTGAAAGAGCGGATCCCTCTGCGACCAGCAGTGAGAAGACGAGCAAGAGCCTGAAGCAGACAAAAGGCAAGAGAAGAGACCAGTCTCTCTGTCACCACGTCCCTGTTACGGGACTCTCGACTGGCTCCTCCTTGGGCTGGCAGGCTCCCCGGGAAGCCCACAGCAGGCCCAGGGTTGGGAATTAGAAGACACTGCAAGTCTGGCTGGAAAACTGGGGTCACGCAAGCAAAGGACCTAGACAGACATGACCCGGATTTGAAGAAATAATTCAAAGTGGAAATGTGTAAATCATGTCCTTGTCGGCTCCACGTGGAGCAGCAACTCTACCTGGTTGTGGGAAGGAGCTGGTGGCTGCAGGGGCCCAGAAGGGGCCATGAAGACGTGGACTCTGGCCCAGCCACCAGCCAACCCAGAGCCCCTTTGGAGCTTCCAGCTTCTCTTCTGATGAAATATAGGGGTTAATGCAAAGGAGTGCTGGTGGGCTCTGCAGCTCCCTGGCTTTCCCTGGAGGCCAAGGCCAAGCACCCTTAGTGTGGGCTACAGGTGTCCCGAGCTTGTTCCACCCTGAGTCTGCTCTGCCCTTTATTTCCACTTATTAAGACATTGGCCTTTCGTGAGACTGATTTGAAGAAAGGGCCACTGCACCACCACCTCCCCAAAACAAGTTTTGTAAACCACTGTAGTGCAGAGTTCCATCATCTCCTTTGAGCTGAACGTCCTACAATTCTATAACCAGACACATGGGTGTTGCCATACAATGAAACATTCAGGAGAAAAGGCACATCTGATCTGACCCTAATAGGGTCTGGCATAGTGCCACAGACACCTAATAAACACATTTAATAATGAAACTCTGATGTGTACCAGAATTTTAAGTCCCTGAGAAAAACATGGGACAAAGAGGTTTCCTAAAAAAAAGAAAAAAAAATATATATATATATAGAGAGAGAGGGAGAGAGACTATTGGCCTTTTAGTTTGTGGGCGGTAATGGTGTGAGTCTCCTTATACATGTTGATACACTATTAAGAAATAAATGTAAAATCAAATTATAGAATTACAAAAATCTACAATACCTTGCTGATAATAATTTTAATGCTGTTACGTTCTTTCTTTATGTTTGCAAAGTATATGAAGGAGCAGAGCTCTCTTTACATGCAGTTTAGATCTGGATCATCCACCTAGTCCAAACTGACCAATAAATACGTGTTTACACTAATATTTGTTGCACACACTCCACTGACAATCTACACAGGAGTCATGAAAACCTTCCTGCAGCAGAAGGGTTAGCACCCCCTGGGATACTCCCAATACTGAAATGGCTTTAGGACCCCAGAGACTATACCTTTAGTAGCAACAAAGACGTAATTACTTTAAAACAAAAATAAGAAACAGCTACTCCTCTCAATATGATGAATTAGATTCTATAATGGTCTCTCACACTGGAAAATAACCAAAGCCCAGTTAGAATATTAAAACAAAGCAAAACAACAAAAAAAGCACACATAGCTTATAAGTCTAAGTCAATCACGGTGTTCTAAAGGTTTGTGCATTTTAAAGACCGAGGAGTTTAAAGAGTTTATCTTAGACCGAGTCTAAGATAATTATCTTAGACTTTATGTATAGTATATGGTAAAATTTCAGCAGTATCCACTAAGATAAAAGAAACAGAATGTATAACTGCCAAATTATAAAAGGAAAAGATGCAGTAAGAATACAAAGACATGAACATGCACTTAAAAGGAAAGTAAGAAAAGAGTATAAAAATAGTTTGGGAGATAAAATCCAAATATACTAAAGATCATAAGAAATAGATGGATTAAGCTTGACAGCTGAAACAAAGAAATGATAAAACTGAATTGTACAAAGAGAGGAAGATACATCAAATCTTGAGAAACTGGAAAGATTGGAAGTCAAAGGACAGAGAAAGGTGAAACAGGGAAATGCTAACCAAAAGAAAGTTATTGGAAAAATTAGAATTTAAAACAAAAAGCCTAACTAGAAAAAAGAAAGTAACTACACAACACCACAAGTCCACTTCATTATTAAGCTAGAATAATTCTAAATTTGTATACATCGAATAGCTACAAAATATAAAAAGCAAAATTGATATAGTTACTGACAAAAATGGCATATACACCATCCAAGGGAAAATTCATTATAACCTAATATAACGAACATACAAAATTTGTAAAAATATGGAAGACAGAAAAAGCACTATTAATCTAAATTTAATAAACATGTAAATCTCAGAATCAGCAAACTACAAATTCACAAACTTCACAAAACTACACGGAACATTCAGAAAACCGAACAACACACAGGGTCATAAAAAATGACTCCTCAAATTTCAAATAGTGGTATTATCACATGGACCATCTCACATCAATGCAGTCAAGACCACCGTCAATAATGAAGAGCCCCCAACTTTGAAAACTGTCAAAGGCTTAATAATTCATGGGCTTAGAAGAAAGTACAGAACAATGATGAGAATATTATTTAACAAAAGTTAAGATGCCATTAAAGCAGTACAGAGAGGGAAATTCATCATCTTAAATGCTTCATTAATATTAAAAAGAAGTCTAAAAATTATTGAGCTGTCTGAAGCTTAGTAATTCAGGAAAGCAACTATAGAATAAACAGAGTAGAAGGAAATACCTGTTAGAGATAAAAGTAAAACACAAGGTTAAAATAGAGTCAACAAAGGCAAAGGTATTTTGCTTTTAAAATAAAAATGAACTCTTTGGCAAGTTGGTCAAGAAAAAAAAAACAGATGTGGCCCAATAAATGATATTTGTAATGAAACACAAATAGCAGAGACTTAAAAGTGAATGAATAATTTTGTACTGATTTTAAGTTGAAAATAGGGAATATTAAATATACTCCTAGAAAAATATAATTTAAGAAAACTGGCTCAAAAAGGAGTTCAAATAATTTTATAAACCCTAAAAAAAAAAAAAAAAAAAAAAAACTTGAGCAGATAGAAATCTTCCAACAAGAAAAGCACTAGATCTGGTCTTCAGCTGAACACTACCAAAATTTCAAGAGCAGATAATTCAAATCATGCAAGGAATAGGAAGAAAAGAAAAAAAAATAAAACTTTCTACATCAGACAAAAGCAGTTAGAGTCAGGGAAAATATAGACAAACTGACTCATGAGTAAAGAAAAAAAAAATTAAACAAAGTAAGACCAAATAGAATCCAGATGTGTATCAGAATTGCATTAGTGGGGAAAAATCCATAAGGTTGAACTAGCTAGATTTACCCTAGGAATACAAGAGAGTTTACCATTGGAATAATACATTTACTCTAACACAGTAAGAGGAAAACAGTAGAAACCATAAGGTCATCCTAACAGATGCAGAACAGCCTTTTATAAAACTCAATATGCATGTATGATCAAAAACATAAGACACAACTCTGCAAAACAGAAACATAAGGGAACTTCTTTAACCTAATAGGGAACATTAAAAAAAAAAAAAAAAAAGCAACAGTAACATCACTCTTAATCAAATTAGAACATTCATTTTAGAAATCAAAGGCAAGGAAAGGACATCTTCCATTACTTCAATGTAATATTGTAGTAAGGGCCCAAACTCAAACAGGAAGATAAGAAAACAGGCAAATTGAAAAGGAATAACCAATACTTTATTTAGTCACACATGACTTTTTATATAAGGAGATATCTACGGACAAAATATTAGAAATACTGAAGGCTTGGGAGAGTGGCTAAATGCAAGCTCAACATACAAATGTCAATGACATTTTTATACCCCAGCAAAGATGCCATCTCCAAAAGCATCCAAACTAAGGTGCCTAGGAGCAAATGAACACATGCAACATGCATGTACCTAGGACAGCACACAGAAAAGTATAGAACTACCAAAAAACATTTGTGAAGACAAACATAGACAATGATACAATGTTCATAAATAGGACTCAATATAAAAAAGGGTAAATTCTTTCTAAACAGACGTATAGAATTAATGCAATTCAAGCAGATGCCCAACAGGTTTTACTCTTATAATTGGGGTGTTGTTGTTTCATAAATTAACTTTAAAATTTCTACAGAAGGCCAAAGCCTGAGTACAGCCAAATACCAATGAATTAGAGGAATAAGGTGAGAGGGCCAAATATCAAGTCTTAAAAGAGAGCTACAATAATTAAGAGCATGATGGGGTGCCTGGGTGTCTTGGTCAGTGAAGCATCTGCCTCCAGCTCAGGTCGTGATCTCAGGGTCCTGGGATCAAGTCCCACATCAGGCTCCCTGCTCCATGGAGAGTCTGCATCTCCCTCTCCCCCTACCCCTCCCTCTGCTTGTGCTCTCTTTCTCAAATAAATTAACTAAATTAAATAATTTTTAAAAATAGCATGTTGCAGTGATACAGAGGTAGGCAAATTAACAAACAATAAATGGAGAAGACACAGAAACAAACCCATGCACATATAAAAACTGAACACATTACAGAACGTGTATTTCAGATCAGCTGGAAAAAAAGTATTATTTGGTAGATGGTGCTGGGTAAATTATTTTTCCTATGGACAAAAATCATATTGGATTCCTACATCACACACCAAAATAAACTCCACATAATGTTAAAACTGGAAAAGGAAAATATAAAAGTAACTTCTGACCTCAGGATGCAGAAGTGCATCTTACAATGAAAATGAAAGGCCCTACTATAAATGGGCAAGGATGACACACTAAATACCCTAAAATCCAGAAAATCTTTTCATCAAAAGACACCTTGTGAAAATATATGGCACAGGCTGGGAAGTGATATTTTAACATATGAAGCCAACAACATTAGTCTTCAGAACATTTTAAGAAGGTTTCAAATCAATGAGAACACACCCAATTCAACAGAAAACGAGACCAAAGGAAGGAGAGGAAAGGTCTTTTTACAACAGAGGACAAGGTGGTGATGAAGCATGCAGAAAGCTCAGTACCCTGGACACACTACGCTCGCTTTACTGTTAACTGTGCAAAAACTAGAAGCCTAAGAACACCAGGTGTTGGGATAAGACAAGCGTGGATCTCACAAGAAACCCGTTCACTGTTGGTGACAATGCAAACTGGTGTAACCGCTTCCCAAATCCCTACATTTTCTTGTAAGGTTGATCATGAATTAGCCTTTCTTCAGGCCCAGAGGCTCCTCCTAAGTAGATAATCGAGAAGAAACAAGAATAGCAAAATAGCTTTTGCCAAAATAGCAAAAGCAGAATGTTTTATGCCAATAATACACCAAAGCTCATCCAGCATCCACTGGCAGGAAGACCACGGATTGCTCGGGGTCACATCATCTCCTGTTCTGTAAGGGGTAGACGAATACGTACAGCCACACACAGCAACATGGTCAAATTGTAGAAATGGAGCACGGAGCACACCGGTCTACTCACAGCCTGACCCCATTTCTAAGAGTAAAATTCTATACAGTTTAGGGAGAGACAGAGACCACCTGAACCAGTGATGGGGGATGAGAAGGTGCTGCAGGGGAGGGTGGGACGTGAGGGCAGTCAGACCAGACGGGGTGGGGAACGTTCCCAGGGATGCCCCCTGGGTGGATAATGACTTTAGGGAAGAGACCGGCTCATGGATGTTCAGGACTTGTGCTTCGTGACACACATACATGGGGAGTCCTAGGTATCACGTGCTGCCCGACGTTTCTTTAAAAGTCCTCTTTGGAGCAGTCCAATGCTTATCTGGTTTAGATTTTAAAAGAGTTATCTTCTGGGGCACCTGGGTGCCTCAGTTGGTTAAGTGGCCACCTCTTGATTTCAGCTCAGGTCATGATCTTGGGGACCTTGGGATGGAACCCTGCACCAGATCCGTACCCAGATGAGAGTCTGCTTCAGGAGTCTCTCTCCCTCTGCCCCTCCCACCGCCTGCTCGCTCTGCTCTCTCTCTTTAAAATTAATAAATAAATACATCTTCAAAATAAATAAATCTTCAAAATAAAAATAAAAAGGTATCTTCTCATGAGCACTAAATTTTTCTAGATGGGTAAATAAAAAAAATATTCATACTGGTTTTCTCTGGGGAAAACAGGCATAGGCATTTTTAAACTGGTATTTAATATCCTCTCTATAGTTTTAATGATTTTACTATGTGTGTGTATTTATTTTAAAAGTAAGTAGCCAGCTTACCTGGTAAACTCTGAAAACTCAAAGTCTGAGATTAAGAGCAAAGACAGATCCTGGAGGGATTCAGAAAGAACACCGTTGGGCACCTGGGTCTCGCAGTGGTTGAGCATCTGCCTTCAGCTCAGGTCGTGACCCCGGGTCTTGGGATCAAGTCCTGCATCCGGCTCCTCACAGGGAACCTGCTTCTCCCTCTGCCTGTGTCTCTGCCTCTCTCTCTCTGTGTCTCTCATGAATAAATAAATAAAATCTTAAAAAAAAAAAAAAGACCACTGTCGCATCACCATCAATAAATTTAAAGAGAGCATGGATGGTCTAGCTGAGCTGGTGGCCAGATCTCTGAATGGAAGAAGGCCTGGATGATATCCACAGGCTCCCCACGCCTCCATCTCCACCCCTAGAGACGCAGTTCTAGGCTCCAGAAGTCCACATTCAACTCCAATACCAGCTCTTAACATCCATGATTTCATAATCCTTAGTTTAGAGGCCGGCCTTCACATCCTGTCCTACAACGGAACAAGAATCTTCCTCAGACCAGGCACTTTGGATTTATTCTCTAGTCTACTGGAAGCTTTTTTGATTCCTTTATTTAAAAAGTATTGCGAAATGCCTTCTCCAGGCTAGCACCCTCTTCAAAGATTATGAAATATGACTTCTTCCCCATCTTGAAATAATTTACATACAAAACATCCTGTTTCTTGTTAATCTTCACATTCACTTACTCATCCGGTGAAGAAATCACAGAATGCTCTCCGTTCCAATCTTTCAAAACCCAATGTTGCCTTTGATTTTCCTGCCTAGGGGCGGGAGTGGGGGGTGGGGAGGGCGATAAGGTTCTGTCCTCTGGTGTTCACGTCAGCTTATACCATGGTGTTGCACTTGCACTGGACAAAGAGGATCCAGAACAAAATGGCACAGTACTGTGTGGACACCTTGTGTGGCCATCCCTTCTGGGGACAGATGCCCAAAGCCCACTAGCACCCCTCCTCCCCTATACACCAACCCTGCCCATTCGTGGTCTTCACAGTGGTAGTCCTAAACTCTGCAAGTAACTCGTTAGATTTCAATATATACGGCCCCTGCCACAGCTGGGCACGGTTACCACCGGGGCTCAAGAGATCTTCAGGTGCCCATGAAGCACCCATTCAGGATAATTTTGAACATTAAGTACATACCTGAGAACAGATGGTGTATATAAAAATGAAACTCAATTTTTTGGCACCTCTTCCACATATATGCCAAAATCATGTGGAAGAGGTGCAAAGAATAATAATAATAAAGTGCAAAAATAATAATAAAATAAAAGCTTGTTTTAGTGATCGGCCAACAGTTTCATCACTGGATCTTCCTACCAAAGAAAAGCTTGGGAAACCACCTGATCCCTAAGAAAACGAATTACCAAGACATTAATCATCAATCACTCAAGGCCCAACTTCTGGGAAGTGCATCAAAACAGTGCACTAAGGCTGAAGACATGTTTTTTGTTTTTTGTTTTCTTTTTTTTTTTTTGAAGACGTCTTAATTGCACTCATGACTTTTTCTCTTAGAGGCACCTTGTTTAAACCAACATATTCAGAAAGAATTTGAAAAAATATAAATTTTAATGCACCTTTCAGTTTAATGTACCTTCCACTACGCACTTACCAATGCACGATTTTATTACAACAATGCTTCAATCGCAGGCCTGTGCATATTTAAGTTCTTCTAATAACTTTTTTTTTTTTTTTTTTTTAGTTCTTCTAATAACTTAAGAGACAAAGGCCCTTTCACTGCCAAACTAATCAGCCAATCAGACTTCCTTGCTATCCCCTTATTATTAAATTCAAAAACATGGGTTGATACTTTTTAAGACACTAGAAATCAATTATGGAACAGACTCATAAAATCAATTATTAAAACCAGTAAAGTCAGAATGAAAATGAGATTGAGGTAATTGAGTTATGTTATCCGTTTTATAATAAATTACAATGACCCGATACTAATGGTTTCCTCATTGATATTTAATCAAGCAATGTTACAGGTAGCTAGGATCATAAGTTATTTATGCAACTCTAAGTACAAGGGAAGGCACGGGATTTCTTTGCTAACTGTGTAGGCATGTGTCTACGAAGCTCTGTTGTTAGGCTTTTAGGAATAACAAAAAAAAAAAAAAAGCAGGATGTTTTTAAAATCATGGGGAGGGATTTCCCTTAATTTTGTTAGGTCACATGATGAAACTTTTCCTTTTCGACTCTTCTGGCAGCCTCCAATCTTCTCTTAGTATTGGAAGCACAACAGCTTGCAATGTATCCATCCAGGACACATTTTTTTTTTAAATCCTATCACTACCTTTCACAAATGTTAATGTTAATGGTTCAGCCCCAGAATAGACGTTAACTCCGGGTGTTCAGGGTCCAGCCCACAGTGGCTCCTGACACCTCTGTCCTCCCCCACTGTCCCCGTCCCAGTCACCAGGGCAACTTCCCAGGCTCAGCAGCCACTCCTCATCGCCTCCGTCCTGGGACTGGGACTGGAGTTCCACGTGGTCAGCTCGTGAACATCAGTCAAAGGAAAACAGTAACGCTGAGATGCCTTCCCTTTCTGCACCCCCCACCCCCCCGGGCCCCAGCACATGGCCTTGCACGGACGGATGCTCCCCAAGCCCGGATGCTCCCCAAGCCCGGATGCCAGCTGACCGTCCAGAGAGGCCTGTGCCCCCAGGAATGCGCCCTGTCTCCCTCTCGCCCCTCCGGCCCCCGCGCCCGGCAGGTGGAAACCCAGAGCGCCCCTCAGGTCGTGCCCAGGCCACACGCCGCTGCCTGCGGAGCCCACAGAGCAGCAGGGATACCAGAGCCGCCCAAGCTCTCAAACAAACGAGAAGAGAACAAAAATAAATACAAAGAGAGGGCAATGCGACAGAGCTACAAGTGGAAAATGCGGTCGCTAGGACTGATTTGCACAGAGCTTCCAGCCACAGCAGCTCACAACAGCATCTTTAACTTGCCATTTTCTAAAAATACTGCTCATTGAACCCCCTCGGCTGCTCTGAAACCGATGGCACAGGAGCAGGCTACTGGGATTTTTGGTTCTAGTTAGTGTTTTGAACGCCCTCTGCCCTAACGCTTCACCAGCCCGGGCTGAGCAGAGGCACGCGGTCAGCGCCAGCCCTTCCCCGGTCACGGCCAAGGCCCCGGGGCGGGGAGGGCGCGGCTCGGGGGGGCTCTCAGCCCAGGACATCTTTTCCCACCAATGACAGTCTCCACTGGACGGAAAAAACCAACCAGAATTATCTTTCGGATTTAGCTACTTCAATCACAGAAGTGTGAATCGGGGGAGGTTTAGATCCCATGAAGACTGTTTCTCTTTATAAATCCCAAACATTTAAAAATATCTCTGCTTGTGCTGGAATGTCATTTTCTGGCATTCTGGCCTCTTCAACATGAATTTTTTGTGACTGTGAAGCCATTTCCCAGCTCTCGGAATTTGCTGGAGACAGAGACTCCCGAACAGAACGTCCTGGGAGGTGCGCGTGGGCAGGAAGAAAGGCCGGTTGCACGCGGCCTCACGGCGCCTCTTCTCCAGGGAGTGTTGCCGGCTCCTGCACACCTGAGCACACGCTCTGGGCCTCTGCGCCAGTACGTGCACTGCACAAGTAGATGCAGTAACCCTCAAGTGTTAAGGTTAAGGTTAAAAAACAAAAGGTGAGCACACACATAGTTTCCAAGGCATGTGAAGAAGGGGAGGGGGAGCTGCAAATGTCAACGTCCACGTTTCCTCTTTCCTTTCCGCGGTGAGGAGGGCCTGCACACCTCCTCACACCTCGCTCTGCCTCAGCAAAGCAGTGTGCACTCCCAGCATCACTCCAGGAGCCTCGTGGCTGCTCGCTCTGAAGTCCAACAGCAGAAGCCAGGCTGAGTAACGAGGAGCCAGGGCCTGCAGAAGGCCCTCTACCCAGGGTCCCTGCGTGACTGCAGCCCAGCACCTGTGTCCCTCAACCACTCAGGACCCCTGACCGGACAGTGCTGACCCTCCTCAGCACCTCCTCCACCCATCTCCATCCAGCCCAGGCTCTTTCTCGCTAGCCCCTGCATCACCGCCTGCAGATCCGTCTGCCCAGGGCCACCTGCCTCCTGCATACACATGGTCACTCTGCACCCCATCTCCATCTCTGCTCAGCCAAACAAGAATTCAATTCTTGACCTACTGGGTGCCTTCGAGTCCCCAGCAGAGCTGTCTAAAGAAACACATGATCACACTGACGTGACCACTCGTGCTAAAGGGCTCTTCACGCCTCCCCCTGTCTTCCCAAATGTGCAACCTCTCCTCCACTGCAGCACTCTCAGCTGGCCACCCTGTCTCCTATTTCACAAAGAAAATATAAGCAATCAGAAGAAGCCTGCTGAGTGAGCGGCACGCCTGGGCACCCACGAATCTCGCCAGCCTATCCCCCACCCCACACATTTACCTGCCCGCCTCCTCAAGCAGGTATGCGTGTACACAGATGCACCTCTCACCGGCTCGAGAAACGATTGCCACAACCCCCCGCCCTGCATTATCAATTTTTCACTCTCTACTGACTCACTGCCACCAGCACGCAAGTGTGATGCTAATGCTTCCCACTGAAAATTAAGTCTCTTGGCCTTCGTTACCCAGCAGACACCACCCCATATTCTGCTCCCTTGGCAGCAAAGCTTCTCAAAACAGTTGTCAACAATCTGTTTCTCCAACCCCTCCCCTCCATCCGTCCCTCTCTACCCACTCCAACGGCGCTTTTCTGTTGCCACGGTCACCAGACCCCGTGTCTTTTTACTCTTCTCACCAGAGCCACCAAGGACCCGCACGGCGTTGACCCAAGAGGGCTCTCAGCGCTCATCCCACCTGGACCATCAGCTTGTAAGCCCCTGGCTCCTAGATGACTTCATGAGGCTTCCCAGATGCCACCCGCTCGGTCTCCCTGTACATCTCTGGCTGTTCCTGCCTGGTCTCCTTTGCTGTCTCCTCCTCTTCTTAGGGCTACAAATGTCACAGGGCCCCGGCCTCAAAGCCCTCCTTTCCCTGGGATCTCATCTGATCTTCTTCCTCTAAAGGCCGTCCACAGGCCCAAGGCTCCCATTAAACTCCAGCTCAGATCACAGGCCTCAGCAGGAGGATCTATATACCACCGTCACTCCGCATCTCTAAGACTCCCTCAAAGTGCTCAAAACTCAATTCTAATCCCTCTCTGTACCCCAACTCTACCTGCGGACTTGCCCGTCTCACGGGTAACAACTCTGTCTACTTACACCAGCTAAAATCGTTGATGTACCTACAGACTTGTCCCTTCCTATCACCACCCCACACCCATAGGACGTCTCAAGGACTCTGTCATCAAACTGTATCCCGATGTGACCACTTTTCACTACTTCCACGGCCACCAGTGGAGCAAGCCACCATTATGTCTTCTCTGAATTAGTATAATGGATTTCTCTATGGGCCTCTAAATGGTCTCCTCGGCTATCCTCATCCCCCACCCCCTACATCCTGTATCAACACAGAGGCCAGAATGAGCCTGTTAAAATGGAATGCAGATCCTGTCCCTTCTCTGCTTAGTACCCGGCACTGACTTCCCATCATCCAAACTAGAATTCCCCAACAGCCTGCAGATAGACATGCTCAGATCCCTGCTACCTCCTGACCACCTGGTTCCCCTCCAGCCGCCCTGCCTCCCTGGTGTTTCTCCAACACGCCTGTGGACCTCTGCACCTTCCTTTCCTTTTAACTGCAATGCTCTCGTCCCAGACGCTAAGTGGTTAGTTAGCACAACTCCTTAAATCCGTGTTCAAACGTCAACTTCTTACTGACGCCTTCCTGACCACTCCCTTTAAAACTGTCACCTGCCCCACCCTCTTAAACTTGGTCTACTTTTCCTTTCCTCCACAATATTCATGCCTTGTCACGAAACATGTAATTTCCTTCTTCACGCTGTCAGCTGCCTGTGGCCTGTCTCTGTGCCCGTCCCCACCCCCATCCTCCACTCATACTGCCATGGAAGCAGGGGTTTGTGTCTGCTGTGTTCACTGTGTGTCCTGAGTTAGAGCAGCACCCGGCGGGACACCTGGGTGGCTCGGTCGGTGGCTCATCTACCCTACACTCAGGTCATGATCTCGGGGTCCTGGGATCGAGCTCCACGTCAGGCTCCCTGCTTCTCCCTCTGCCTCTGCCCCTCCTCCATGTGCTCTCTCTCCCTCTCTCTCTCGCTCTCTCTCTCTCCTCTAGGTCTCAAATAAATGAATAAAATCTTTAAAAAAATAAAACAAAACGGCATCTGGCACAACGCAGGAGCACAGCCCTTAGGTTCTCGACGAATTAATGAATCAGTGAGACCCTGCATACATCTTCTAGACCTGTTTCCTGATGTACAACATGACACTAGCAATATCAACCCCACAGCTTGCTATAAGCAGTAAATGAGGACCCGTGTGGAAATCTTCATAAAATATTAATTACTATAACAGCTTAACATAATATGTCAAGAATCATCCTTAAAATTAATTCAGAAGTGTACTCGGTAACTGCTTAACATGATGTAGCTCAAGAGGTAGAGAAAAATCCACCCAGGCAGCGGGATAGTCTTCCCACTGGCTGAGATTCTACTAAGTCATAAACGAAAGTTTTCAAGCCTTCATTTTCCAAATTCAAAATTACCTCCGAGAAGTCCTGAGGGGAGGAGAGGAACTGTCTTCTGGTCAAATCCTGGTGTCCTGATGGGCTTTTGTGCATTCAGCTGGTTCCTCTCTTCATGACAGGCCGTCCATAAGGAGCCATGGGACAGGGTCCTGGGCACTGGGGTCCCTCTAGACCTGGGGATCGGGAGCGTAGCAGACCCCGTAGGGTGCTCGGCACCTGGGAAACGTGAGGAGAGCACAGCTCAGACAGCAGGTTGCAGGAGGAGGAAGCGAGGACCACCGTGCTGACCTCCAATCACCCCAGAACTGACCTTTCAAATCTCCGGGCCAGGAAGGAAGGCTCTTGATATGATTACTAAAAATTCTATCAGATCAAATATTTGGGAAGTATCTAAGTTCACTGGAGAGGTTTGTGGGATAAACCAAATTCCACCAAACAGTTAACAGATAAACCAACCCACACAGATCATTCTCAGAAGGTGTTCCCTTCTGTCCTCCCCCAGTCATAGTCATCAGATTTCTCCCAATTGGATTCCTCTAGGGACAGATTCGGGTCCACTGACAAGCTTAAAAATAAGTCAAGACTATGTTAATTATAATCCCTAAGGTAACCCCGCTAAGAAAATCATTCAAATATATATTAAAAAATAAACAACTGAATTACCATGGTACACTGGAAACTACTTAGCATAAAAGTAGGTACAACAGAGGAATAAAGGAACAGAAAAGACACAGGACTCATGGGAAACAAGCAGCAAAACAGTAGGCATAATTTCTACCTTATCGGTAATTATATAAAATGGTCTAAACACTCCAATCAAAGGGCAGAAATGGGTAGAATGGATTTTTTAAAGTATGCTGTTAAAAGAGACCTGTTTTAGAACAGTATCAAAAAGAATACGATATTTACAAATAAATTTAACAAAAGATGTGCAAGACCTGTACAGCAGAAACTACCAAAACATCAGTATGAGAATCCAAAGACCTAAATAAACAGACATTCTGCACACACGGGTTGAAAGATACGCTGTTAGGATAGCAACTTGATCCTCGGGTTCAATGTAATGTCCTTTCAAAAACCAGTTTCTCCTTTTTCTTGTTGTTTGGAAATTGACAAGCTGATTCTGAAATTCAGGTAGAAACCTAAGAGACGGGCAGCCCTGGTGGCGCAGTGGTTTAGCACCGCCTGCAGCCCAGGGCGTGATCCTGGAGACCGTGGATCGAGTCCCACGTCAGGCTCTCTGCATGGAGCCTGCTTCTCCTTCTGCCTGTGTCTCTGCCTCTCTCTCTCTCTGCATCTCTATGAAAGAAAGAAAGAAAGAAAGAAAGAAAGAAAGAAAGAAAGAAAGAAAGAAAGAAAGAAAGAAACCTAAGAGACTTCGAAGAGCCACAAGAACAATGAAAAAGAAATGCAAAGTTGGAGGAGTCATGCTCCCTGATGTCAAAAAGAAGAAAAGAAGAAGAAGAAGAAGAAGAAGAAGAAGAAGAAGAAGAAGCAGCAGCTATAGTAATCAAGATGGTGTAGCACTATGAGATCCCACCTCACACCAGTGAGAATGGGGAAAATTAACAAGGCAGGAAACCACACATGTTGGAGAGGATATGGAGAAAGGGGAACCCTCTTACACTGTTGGTGGGAATGTGAACTGGTGCAGCCACTCTGGAAAACTGTGTGGAGGTTCCTCAAAGAGTTAAAAATAGACCTGCCCTACGACCCAGCAATTGCACTGCTGGGGATTTATCCCAAAGATACAGATACAGTGATACAGATGCCGGGACACCTGCACCCTGATGTTTCTAGCAGCAATGTCCACAATAGCCAAACTGTGGAAGGAGCCTCGGTGTCCATCGAAAGATGATGGATAGAGAAGCTGTGGTCTATGTATACAATGGAATATTCCTCAGCCATTAGAAACGACAAATACCCACCATTTGCTTCGATGTGGATGGACCTGGAGGGTATGATGCTGAGTGAAGTAAGTCAATCGGAGAAGGACAAACATTATATGGTCTCATTCATTTGGGAAATATAAAAAACAGTGAAAGGGAATAAAGGGGAAAGGAGAGAAAATGAGTGGGAAATATCAGAGAGGGAGACAGTATATAAGAGACCCCTAACTCTGGGAAACGAACAAGGGGTGGTGGAAAGGGAGGAGGGCGGGGGATGGGGGTGACTGGGTGATGGGTACTGAGGGGGCACTTGATGGGATGAGCACTGGGTGTTATGCTATATGTTGGCAAATTGAACTCCAAGAAATAAAGAAATAAAGAAATAAATTCTTTAAAAAAAAAAACAAAAAAGATGGTGTGGCACTGGCCTAAGGACAGACCTACAGATCACTGGGTTAGAATGGACCAGTCCAGAAATAAACCCAGACATTAATGGGTAATTGATTGTCGACAAGAATGCCGTGACGTTTTAAAGGGTAAGTGACAAATACATACACACCAAGAATAGTCACAAGACAGACCTTATACCTTTCTTTTTTTTTAAGATTTTATTTATTCATGAGAGACACAGAGAGAGAGAGAGAGGCAGAGACAGAAGCAGGCTCCCCACAAGGAACCCGATGTGGGACTCGATCCAGGATCCCGGGATCAGGGCCTGAGCCAAAGGCAGACACTCAACCCACTGAGCCATCGAGGCGTCCTGACCTTATACCTTTTACAATAGGTCAGACCTCAGGGTAAGAGCTAAAATTATGCAACACTTAAGAGAAAAATATAGGAGTAAATCTTTGTGACCTTAGATTAGGTACTAGTTTCTTAGATATGTCACTAAAAGCACAAACAATAAAAAAATACTAAAATTTAAAATTTCATATGTCTGGGGATCCCTGGGTGGCTTGGCGGTTTAGCGCCTGCCTTCAGCCCAGGGCATGATACTGGGGTCCCGGGAACGAGTCCCGCATGAGGCTCCCTGCATGGAGCCTATTTCTCCCTCTGCCTGTGTCTCTGCCCTCTCTCTCTCTCTCTCTCTCTCTCTCTCTCATGAATAAATAAATAAAATATTTTAAAAAATAATAGTAAGATAAAATAAAATTTTCTGTGGCCAAAAACATCACAAGTAAAAAACAACCCACAAAAGAGAAAATACATACAAAACCTACACCCAACAGGGACCTCGGATCTATCTAGATGATATAAAGAACCCACACAGCTCAATAGTAAAAAGACAAATAACCCAAGTCAAAAGTGGGCAAACATCTGAATAGACATTTCTTCAAAAAAGATATTCAAATGTCCACTAAGCACATAAAAGCATCTGACATTCGATTAACACAAATTTTGTATGTTAGGTGCATTACATACTGTAATCTTATAAAGTACATAGAGAAAAGGAAATGCTGTTAAAATCCTGAGGAAGAGAAAATACACTCACAGAACTGTATATATTTATTGAGAAAAAAATATGCGTATAAGTGGACCGTGCAGTTCAAACCTATGTTGTCTGAGGGTCAACTATACTCTAAAATAGTGAATTGTACCTCGATGAAACTATTATTAAAAAAGAAACATCAGGGGCACCTGGGTGGCTCAGTTGGTGGAATGTGTGGTTCTTGGTTTTGGGATCATGAGTTCAAGCCCTACGTTGGGTGTAAAGATTGCTTAAACAAATAAACTTAGAGAGAGAGAGAGAGAGAGAGAGAGAGAGAGAGAGAGAGAAACATCACTGGAAAAAGTTTTTTAAAAAGTAAGGCAAGATAGCCCCTGAATTTCCCAAACTCTTCTCAAGCACAGTGTCTGCTCGGAACGTAACGCCAACATTTGAACTTGACTTATTTTTAGGCGTATGGTCAGGGAGCAAAGAACAAATTCCGTTTTTCTCGTCCCTTCAAAGAGGGGCATCAGAGAGCAGCAGATGCTTAAATCTGATAGGCATGAGATACGTCTCAGTGGCTAAACCCGCAGCTATTCCTTCCTCGCTTTGCCTAACACGGCAAGCGTTCCCACACGCGGCCTGGGCCAGGGAACTCCCCTGCACTGCTCAGGACCGGGCTCCTGAGTGCAAAGCCTTCCACGTTAAGGCTGAGACTTGCACCTGCCCCCAGACCGCTGGCTCTTGCACACAGCAAGCCTCTTCACCTGCGGAAAGCGGCACCTCCTCGGTCCTGAACGCATCCAGACACAGCCTCCAGAAAACCTGGTCACAATTTTGCAAATCTATTCTCTGCCTTTACTTGGCAATAAATTCAGACCCTTCCAACAAAACACAACAGAATACAGTCTCTCTTACAACCTGCGTCTGCCACTTTTCCCAGATAAGAAGATCCAGTGGATAGAATTATCATCTTCAGCAGGAAGGAAAAGCTCTCTGCTCAGCTGGAGCTCAGGCAACAGGAGACTTTTCTAGCTGCCTTTTAACAAGAGTTATAAAGGGAGGCTGCATGCAGAGCTCTCGACCCAGAGGGTGTGCCATGAGCCCGTGTGGCTTTCAGTTTGTTGGCAGGTTGCAAAACCCCCTGACCTCACTTCCCCGGAGCCCCACTGGCAGGGAGCTGGCCTGCACCTGCACTGCCCCAGCGCAACAACCAGGCAGCAGTGATAGTGCTGCAGCACTGCCCACGGTGGCTTGTCCATCCACGCGGGGTGCAGGCCGTGGCAGCCTCCAGCCGCCGCTCACTTACCCGGTGGCGAGCTCTGCTCTTCGCAGTGCCCTGTCTACAAAGCTGCAGGGAGTGTGAGTGGTTGGTCCCTGTCCTGACATTTCCCCACAAGCCCTGCTATTGTTAGCGCACAGTGCCGCAGAGCACCAGGAATGCACATGTCGTGGTGGAGCCGAAACACCAATGGTAAATATTCAGCTATCAACCTTTTTTTTCACTCCTACCATCTGCTGAGATACTGGGTAGGAGTGCTACAAAAATGGATGGAATGTGGGGCGCCTGGCTAGCTCAGAGAAGCGGGAGACTCTTGATATGCTTCCTCTTTGATCTTAGGGTCCTGAGTTCAAGCCCCATGCTAGGGGTAGAGATTACCAAAAAAAAAAAAAAAAAAAGGATGGGATATGGGGCTCCTGGGTGGCTCAATCAGTTAAGCACCTGACTTGTAATTTCGGTTCAGGTCATGCTCTCCAGGTCCTGAGACTGAGCCTCCCCCATCAGGCTCTGCGCTCAGACGGGAGTCTGCTTGAGATTCTCTCTCTCCCTCTGCCCTCACCCTCTAAAATAAAAAAAAAAAAAAAATTCTTTTTTTTAAATGGGTGGGATATGGCCTTGCTCTCAAGGAGTTCAGACGTTGTACGAATCTTCATATCCACACATTACCCTTTAAGTGCCCAAAGAAAAAACTACTTTTAGTAGTTTTCTGTCACTTGAGGTAGCTTATAATTTGAAGTAAATATGATATACTAAAGCATGGGATGAATCTTCTCATCTCATGAGTATGCCCCTGTGGTAATTTCAATTTCACTTCAATATAATTTCATGAATTCACTCCTTTATATGAACATAGACAGTATATCAAATTATGAACAGAAGACTTGGTTATTTGGGATAACCTGAAAAAGCCAATCTGGTACAAAAACATGCATTGCAGAAGTTATTCCACTCATTTATTCCTTTCACCAACTGTATGTCTGCCAATACATAAATGGGTCCTATTGGAGAGCTACATGTAAGGGTATTCCTTGTTAAATTAATTCACCAAAAAACAGCTGGAATCACTAAAAAAAATAGGGTTAAGGATAAGCATTCAAAACCTTTAGAAGTTTGTTATATATAGACTCAATATTATATACACACATATATACACTCATATTATATACATACATGTATATATTCATATTATACATATATACTCAGGTATTATATGTATATACATAGACTCAGATATCACATATATACATGTATACACTCAGGTATTATACACACGCATATATACATCCACTCAGACATTATATACATACACTCATAAACCTCAGGGCTGCTGGACCCTGCTGAGGGAGCACTGTGGTCAGAAACAGGGAGGCAAGGGGCCAGGATGAGCATCCCCCAGCCCCACGGAGAAGCTCATGGGCTAGCATACAGTAGCAGAAAACTGTGTTTTAGCTAAAGCTGGGTTTTGCCAGGTAACCATGGAAGGAAAGACAGTGAGAATGTAAGGGGGCAGTGAACACCGAAAAGGAAACAGGACTGATGGTCCAGTGGGGACAAATGTTTCTGAAGACCAGGTGCAAAAAAGACTAGAGGGAGGATGGTGATCAGAGTGGGTGCTGGATGTCCAGATGTCACAATCACGAGGTATCCCTCTGGAAATAGACAGGAGACATCAGATGGAAGACAAGATGACTGGAAAGCAGGTCTAGGGAGAAACAGGATCCCAGTTTCAGAATGATTTTCTGTGTAGATGAACAAATGGCAAAAGCAGTGGATATACTGGTAAAATCCTCAGGGGGCATAGAGGAGGGATGAGGGAGGGCATAGGTCAGAAGACTCAAACAAGAGGGAATGGGGATGGGAGTCTGAAATGCGTGTCTCAAGGGAGCAAGGGATGTTTAGGGAAGAAGAGAAGCAGTGATCTAGAAGCAGCAAGGAGGAGAAAGAGGTATCAACCCCACAGTGACAGATATGTTGGCAGACTCAGTGGCAAGTGCAACACAGGCAAGAGCATAGACGCTGCACAAGAGCTGTGCTCATGCAAGAGAGGACAGGAGATCCCTGGTCTGTGGTCAGAAGCCGGTCGGGGCAGCCTGAGTCCATCCAGAGCAGAGCTCCTGCATGTACCCCTCTCCCCCTCGGCATCTTCTACATGATACTTTAAATACTTCTTTGCATTGTCTCCAAATGATTGGGGAAAGACCGGTGCTTCATTAACTAGCATTGGGACAAAGGATACAACTGGGAAAAAATCAGGCTTGTTTCCTAACAATGCCTAAAGGTAAAACTACAAAAAAAAAAAAAAAAAAAGCCTAAATTGCCTAAATTATTTATAACCCAGAAGCAGGGCAGACCTTCCAAAGCAAACTTCAAAATTAAGTAAGAAAAAAGATGCCATCAGATCAACAATGATTAAAAATTCAACATGGCTATTCAAGAACTCAATATTGTTGTATTGTTGAGTGTGGTGTAATAGGAACTTTCATTTATTTTTTAGGAGTATAATGGGTGCCATTTATAAAATTATTTGGAAATAGTTCCTAATATAAAACATGCAGAGGGGCCTGACTGGCTCAGTCAGTTAAGCATCTGACTGGATTTTGGCTCAGGTCATTATCTCAGAGTCATGGATCGAGCCCCACATGGGGCTCTGCTCTGGGTATGGAGCCCTCTGCCTGTCCCCCCACTCGCTTGCTCTCTCTCAAATAAATGAATCTTTAAAGATACATATATAAAACACATGTACACCTTTGACCCACATGTGCTACCCTGAGTATTTACTCTACAGATAGACTGTCAAAAATATTTCCTACATATGAAAAACATATTCTTGGTGGCATTCTTTGTAAGAGCCACACTAGAAAGCCACTGAAATGTCCATCAAGAGGGACAATGTGAATAAATACTGTAGTGTTATCCATGCAAGTCAAGAATGAGCTGAACCTGGAGGGGCTGGTATGAAGAAATGTCTACAACATAACGGCAAATAAAAAAACATAACACAAAACAATTCATACAACAACCCAATTTGGAAACATAAATTTAAGTAAGACACACATAATTTTTCTAGAAGAATGTAGAAAAAGGAAAAACCTGTTGATAATCAATTTAGACTAAAGGGAATTTTACTTTCCATTTTATTCCTAATTGATTTTTTTTAACTTCTGCATTTATAACTCTCAGTTTTTAGAGCTAAAGATTTTTTTTGAGCTAGAGATTTTTGTTTTTAAGATTTTGTTTATTTATTCACGAGAGACACAGAGAGAGAGAGAGAGAGAGAGAGAGGCAGAGGCAGAGGGAGAAGCAGGCTCCACGCAGGAAGCCCGATGTGGGACTCGATCCCAGGACTGCCGGATCACATCCTGAACTGAAGGCAGATGCTCAAGTGCTGAGACACCCAGGTGCTCCATTGAGCTAAAGATCTTTGATGAGAAAAAATTATTATTTTTGTTTGGCCTCATGAAAAATCACGTTAAGTACAACATATCACAACTCTGCATTAAAATCCCACCAAAAGGCCCCCCTGCTTTGCATTCCTAAATGCGCAATGCAAATCCTTGGTGCAGGGCCTGCTCTGACATCTCCATAGGGATTAGTTAATGGAAGCTCCTCCTTCTCCTAGTCTTTCTCTCCTCTCCACAATGAATGCACTTTTAGACTTGGTGCCAACTAGTCATCAGCACAGAACTGTGCTCACGAACCCACCCCCCCACTTACCTATAACTCCTTACACACAGACACAAAGTAATCCAAAGGCAATCCTGCTTCTCCCCAGTCTTTCCAAGTTGACAATTTCTTTTAGCTGCTGCCCAACATGCAAGTTACTACTCCCCAAATCAACATAGTTCTATGCATTTCAGCTGGAACAGCCAAGATAAGTGGAGATTTTCGCATATGCAATTTGTTTGACTTTAATATGAATAGAGGTCTTGTCCTGCTTCAAGAAAGCCATCTCTGTCTACAGGCATTGTACACTAATGGTCATGCACGCTGGGGGACAGAAGGCCCCACAGGCATCCCTTTAGAGCTGTCCTGCAGTTAGTTATTCCACATTTGTCTTCTCTGGGGGAAAATAAAATACCTTCTCCAATAATGAAGACATTTGTGAAATTAGCTATGGAACAAATTCATTGGCTCATTGACTATCAATTAATTAAGAGAGTTGTTTTTTTAAAAATTCTCTTGTGATAAAAGGCATTTGGCTAATTCCACCATCATTCCTGATTCTGAGAAATGACTCATAAAAATGAAGCTGATTTTTAGCTTTAAACCTGCTCACACAAAGAGCTGACTGATTTACCCAACTGGATACTGAATTAGGCACAAAATAAGAAGCCTGTTATAGTAGAGGCATGACCAAAGGGGGGAAAAAATTAGAATGGTGAGATAAAACATACACCAACTTTAAAGAACTTAGAAATAGTTCCTTTGACTATGCAGTTTGAAAAGGAAGAAGGTAGATTTTATGTGCCAATAAGGAAAAAAAAAAACATCTCCAGATTAAGTAGCAAAAAGCAATATGCAGTATCTCCCATTTAAAACGGGAGGTGAGGGGGCTGGGGCGCAAGTACATGAAAGAAACTGATTGGCAGCTAAATGCCTGGGGCAGGAGAAAGAATTGATTTGCACTATGAAAGTTTTTGTACCGCTAGATTTTTGAATTTTTAATGTACTATATATCTTTTATTGAAGTGAAATTCACATAAGATAAAATTAACCATTTTAAAGTGAACGATTCAGTGGCATTTACTACGTTCACAATGTTGTGCAATCAGCACTTTCAGTTCCAAAATACTTCCATCACCCCAAAATAAAACACATTACACATTAAACAGGAATTTGCCACCCCTCCCCCTGTCCAGTTCCTGGCAACCGGCAATCTGCATTCTGTCTCTGTGGTTTTACCTATGCTGGCTATCCTGTATACATGAGGTAACACAATAAGTGACCTTCTGTGTCTGGTGTCTTTTATACTTCATTTTTAAAACATTTAAATCAAATATTTCCTGGAAATATTCTATCCCAGTCATTCACTGTAAGTTTTTTTCACAAATATTTCAAGGCCTAATATCTGGAAACCAATTATATCATGGCCCATAGATGACAGAGAAGTGAAACAATCCATGCAAAGATTATCCAGATAATTATTTTCTGCTTAATGGTGCAAAGGTTATCAGTCAACTGAGAATTCTGAACACACAACCTACACAGTATACCTTGCAAGCTATTCTAAGTCATCTATAAGAAACAGAATTTAGAGTCAAAGCTGGAAGGGATGCTGGAGGACTTATTACATTTTACTTATAGGTTAGAAAGTCAAAGCCCATACACACAACAGTGGGCGGCTTCACACTGCAGGGAGAGCCCTGTGCCCGTCGGTGCCCACACCACTACCATGGCCATGTCTTCATAGGGCTTGTAGATGGCCAAACAAGAGGAAGGAAGCAGAGCACATGTGGGCATAAAACTCTGAGGATGGCAGTCTGAGGCTTAGCTCCTGTTTAACATGTACGGTACAGGAAAGCTGTTGGTCACATCCTCCCAAGAAAATGCTGGACAAACCAACAATCCAGCACTTCTTGCAACCATCAGAAAATGGGTCACAGGGCAAACCAATCCTCCAAAATCTGGAGACAGGTGAGACAAAGAGAGTCACAGCCACGATCTGCTCATCAGGGGGAGAATATCAGGGCCACCATTGATAGGAACACCTGCTTGGGGATTTTCATGAATTGCTGGGGGCTGAGTACGAACTAGCTGAAGAGTGAAAAAGAAACCTCTAGGAGCAGTCTTGAGGGAACCCCTACATTTTTGTGGGTTTGACCCTTCCCCACTCCCACCCCCAGGAATCCCACCGTTCTCATAGCAAAGAGGCCAGAAAAGCCCATTTTCAGCTCAGGACAGGGGAATAGTTACCAAGTGAAGAATTCTGGGAGCAGTCCTCATGACACAGACCCATCCGGCAGGCCCCGAGGAAGGGCAGTGACCTGACTCCAGCCTTGCATCTTCCTCAGCTCACCCAGGAGGGACAAAATAGCTTAGAAACACTGGACCAGGCTGGGTGCAGTGGCCTGCTAGAAGACTGAGGGTTAATCCTAAGAGCACAGAATCTTCTCCTGCCCCTGACACTTACACTATGGCCCATTAACAAGGTCCCATACAATCACAATGAGCACAGCTGAAATGGACCTACTCAAGAAGAAAACCCCAAAGACCCACAGGGCAGATGAAAACAGGACCCTAGAGGAACTGAAGCCTCTCACGCCTACAGTGTCAGCACACAATGAACACAATTCAGCTTCTAGCCAGATCTACTACGCAAAACCTCACACCAGAGACCTTTCACCTTAGTTCTCACACCCAATACAGCAATGAAAAACCCACAAAGCATGCCAAAAGGCAAGAAAAATCATAATCTGAAAGGACAACAAGCATCAAATCAAAACTCAGACAGGACACCGGTACTGGAATTATCAGACAGGCAATTTACAATAATTATGATGAACGTGTTAAAGACCCTAATGGAAAAAGCAGACAAAACTGCAAGAGCACACAGGTTATATCAGCAGAGAGATGGAATTTTAAAGAAAGAATCAAATAAAATTGTAGAGTAAAAACCTTGCTAAAGAATGAAGAATGCCTTTGTCAGGCTCACCAGCAGACTGAGCACAGGCAGCAAAAAAAAGCAGGGAGCCTGAAGAGTTTGACAGGAAGTTCCCAAACTAAAACACAAACAGAAAAAAAGAGAAATAAAACCCCACAAACAGAACAGAACATCCAAGAACTGTAGGATAATTTAAAATTATATAACATAATGCATAATAGGAATCCTGGAAGGAGAAGGGAGAACAGGGCAAAAAAAGATATTTGAAGCAAGAATGGTTGAGACAGACACCAAACTACAGATTCAGGGAGCTCAGAGAACATAAAGCAGAATAAATACCCCAAAAAAGTACACCTAGTCATATCACAGTCAATTGCAAAAATCGAAGACACAGTGAAATTTTTGAAAAAAGCCAGAGAGGGCAGAAAACGTTGTATCAAGACAGGAGCAAGAACAAGAATCATGACAAATACCCACCATTTGCTTTGATGTGGATGGAACTGGAGGGCATTATGCTGAGTGAAATAAGTCAATCGGAGAAGGACAAACATGATATGGTCTCATTCATTTGGGGAATATAAATAATAGTGAAAGGGAATAAAGGGGAAAGGAGAAAAAATAAGTGGGAAATATCAGAAAGGGAGACAGAACATGGAAGACTCCTAACTCTGGGAAATGAACTAGGGGTGGTGAAAGGGGAGGAAGGCGGGGGGTGGGGATGACTGGGTGGCGGGCGCTGAGGTGGGCACTTGACAGGATGAGCACTGGGTGTTATTCTGTATGTTGGCAAATTGAACACTAATAAAAAATAAATTTATTATTAAAAAAAAGAACAAGAATCAGGTCTGACTTCCCTTCAGAAATTATAGAAGCAAGAAGAGAGCAGAGTGAAATATTTATAGCACTGAAAGAAAAATACCAACCTAAAATTCTATTTCCACCAAAACTGTCCTTCAAAAGTAAGACCAGAAAAACAACAAACAAAAACACTCTCAGATAAGCAAAGACTAAGGCAGTGTGTTACCAACTGTCTGTGCTGCAAGAAATATTAAAAGCTCTTCAGAGAGAAGAAAAGTGATATGTCATAAACCCAGATCAACATAACCACAAGAAGAGAGAGAAGGAATAAAAGAAGTTAAAATAAAATATTTTGGGGGAAGCTTGGCTGCCTCAGTTAGAAGAGCATTCAACTTTCAATCCCGAGGTCATGAGTTAGAGCCCCAAATTGGATGTAGAGATTATTTTAAATAAATAAATGAATGAACAAACATTTAAAAAATAAAATAAGTATTCTATTTTATTTTCCTTATTTTTAATTGATCTAAAAGAAAATTGTTTCAACAGTAATAACAGAAATGCATTGTGTGATTATGACCAATGGAAAAAAAGAATGAGCAAAGTCATAAGGGAAGGGATAGAAGATCCAGCAATACTCTAAGGTAACATTATTACATATCAAATGGTACAGTATTATTTAAAAATGGGCTTAGTTTGCTTAACAAATGTATACTGCAAACCTTAGGCCAACTACCAAAAATGTTAGAAATTAGTTTAACTGATATGGTAACAGTGGAGACGAAAAAGAATTATATACAATATTCAGAAGCAAAGAAGCCAGTAAAAGAAGGAAAAAAGGAGGGAAAAAAAAGAACAGATGTAATGACTAAAAACAATTATAGGGCACCTGGCTGGCTCAGAGGATGGGTCCTATGACTCTTGATCTCTGGTTGCAGAGATTACTTAAAAATAAAATCTTTAGGGGTACCTGGCTAGGTCAGGAGTAGAGCATGTGACTCCTGATTTCAGAGTTGTAAATTTGAGTTCCACATTGGGTGTAGAGATTACCTGAAAATAAAATCTTAAGGGGCCTGGGTGGCTCAGTTGGTTAAGCATCTATCTGCCTTATGCTCAGGTCATGATCCCAGAGTCCTGGGATCTAGCCCTGCATCAGGCTCCCTGCTTAGTGGGGTGTCTGCTTCTCCTGCTCTCTCTGCCCCTCTCCCCTGCTGGTACTCTCTCTCTCAAATAAATAAATAAGACTTTTAAAATAAATAAAATAAAATCTTAAAATAAATAAACAAAAATAAAATCTTAAAAAAACAATTATGAACACAGTAGATATTAATTCAATAATATCAGCAGTCTGAATATATTGGATAAAAGTTAAAAGACTGAGATTTTCAAAGTGGCTAAAAAAGCAAGACCTAAATCTATGTTATTTAAAGTAATCTACTGTAAATAAGAAGGCTCAGGTTAAAAGTAAAGGGGTGGAGAAAGATATACCGTGCTAATGCTAATCCAAAGAAAGCTAGAGGAGCTATGTTAACTTCAGACAAAGCCAACTTCAGAACAAGGAAAATCACTGGAGATAAACAGGGACATTACATAAGGATACAGGGGTCTGTTCTCCAAGAAATAACACTAAACATATATGCACCTAATAACAGAGCATCAAAATACAGAAGCAAAAACTGACAGACATGCAGGAGGAAATACACAAATCCACAATCATAGCTGGACACCACCACTCCTTTCAGTAACTGACAGATCCAGCAGGCAGAAGTTGACCAAGCAGCACTAATAATCAACTTGATTTATTTGACACAATTCAATATTCCATCCAATAACAATAGAATACACATTCCTCCAGCTCCCAGGAAACATTCTAGGCCATAAAACCCACCGTAACAAATTAAAAAAAAAAAAACAAAACTGAAATCATATAAGCCCTGCTTTCACATCACAATGGTACTACACTATAAGTCTATGACAAAAAAAAAATTGGAACATCCCCAAATATTTGGAGATTAAACAACACACTTTTAAATGACATGTGGGGCAAAGAAGTCTGAAAAGAAACTAAAAATCATTTTGAACTGAATGAAAACAAAAGTAAAACTTATCAAAATGAGTACAATGTAGCAAAAGCTGTGCTTACAGGGAAATATGTAGTATTAAATGCATGTGTTAGTAAAGCAGAATGATCTAAAGTCAGCCCCTCAAGCTTTCTCTTTAGGAAATGAGAGAAAAGCAACTGAAGCCCAAGGGAAGCAGAAAAAAATAAAAATTTAAAAATTTAAAAAAACAATAAAAATTGGAGCAGAGATCAATGAAATCAAAACAACAATAAAGAAAAACAACAAAATCATGACCTGGTTCTTTGAAAAAATCCATAAAAATCGATAAATATCTAGTCAGGCTAAAACCGTGAAGGGTGAGATGGGTACAGAAGAGGGAAGGGGTGTGCACCTTCCATAAGAAGCAATGGCCAACTCAGCCCACGGCCAGTCTACTTGTCCTGTATCTACCAGCAATGCCACCTGTGCTGGCATCGTCCCTGAAAACCTACAGCTATACAATAATTAAAATAGAAAAATAGGAAAAGGAGGAAATACGCATTATTTCATTTAGGCTGCCCTCATTTTAGTTGAAAACCTCAAGGGTAGCAGCCTTCCTAGTTCTAATGCATTCCGTTTTCATAGACCAGAAAGGCTACTGGTGTCTTATTCAACCAGGAAGTGTCTTCCAGATGGAATCTGGGTCCAGCAGGCAGTATTCCCTGAGGTCCCCCAGTGCTCCCCACTTCCTCATGTCTCACACCTGTGAAAGGGCCACAGGGTCACTTGCGAATCCGCCTTTTAGATGGGCCTCCAGCGATTTCTCTAAGTTTTCTTATTCACAATTTCTTTAACCCTTGCAGAAGCCCCAAAAGGGAAGTAATCCAAGTACTGGTCTCACGTTTTAGATGGATAAAATAAAATGGGAAGTTTACAGAGAGGCTCCAGGTCTTTGCAGAAGGCCCAGTGGGACCGGGAGTGTGGAGCAGGATTTGAAGCCCCGATCACCGAGGTCTAGTGATGCTGCCCTCAAGTCGGACCCACAACTCCTGAGCTGTGACGTGGTCCATGGGCCATGCTGTCACACTCCTGATGTGAGCTGCCCTTGGTCAGATGTGCAGAGCTGTGACATAACACAACCCTGCAGGAAGACTGGGGGTGTTCAGGGGGCTGGTTTCATTTATGGATAATAGGAGCACTTTCTCCTGGTCCATTATCCATTCCTCTCCAAGGCCGAGGCAGCGAAATGACCACTGGAGATACAGTCAAATGATCTGTTGAAATATGTATCTGTCGTGTAGGAAATAATAAACTGTGTGTGTTGGTGGGCAAAATTTACAATTAAGTAAATTTTAAAACCCAGATCGTTTATTTCACTATAAAATAAAACCACAGTTTCAAAAATCAAGAGTAGGGGTGCCTGAGTGGCTCAGTTCATTAAACATCTGACTTTTGATCTCAGCTCAGGTCATGATCTTGGGGTTGGGGGATCGAACCCTGCATTGGATTCTCTCTCCCTCTCCCTCTGCCTCTCCTCTCCCCTCCTCCTTCCCTCCCTCTCTCTCCATCTCTAAAAATATAAAGACCCACCATACAAGGCAACTGGGTCTCAGAATTGTTTTCACTTCACAATATATTATAAAAATTTTCCCATGTCCACAATCTCCAAAAATCATATCTAATTAGAGCAGGATATTTACTTAACCATACTTAGATGTTTTCCATTTGGGACTGTTATTTAAACACACACACACACACACACACACACACACACACGAGAAGCATTTGTGCATAAAGATTTCCTTCTTTTTCCCCACGTTTAGCATCATTTCCTTGAGCTAGATTCCCCAAAGTGCAACTGTCTCAAGTATTTGTGGTTGCAAATAAAAATCATGCATTTATCCTTAAGCCATCCCTTCCCCTCACCCCACCCCGTTTAGGCCCAGAAACGCATTCCTTCTGCTGAGCCAGCATGATTTATACTTAACCGCTTCCTGTTCTGCAGCAGAGCCCCCTTCATCCTATCAGCCAATGTTCCTTTTACCTAATTCCTCCTAGAAATTCTCTTAAATAACAATTTCATGTTAACCAAGAAAAATCGCTCTTGCCACCCAAGTATTTTATTATCACATGATGGTTGTTATATTGTCACGAGACTGACTTCTGGATGGCCAGTATGGAGCAGATGACACAGAGAGTTCGTGCCAGGAAAGATCTGTATACAATTTAAACTAAAATCATGCAAACTACGTTTGCAGCCTCCAGATGATTATTTTTGTTAGCAAATCAGTTCAGGGTGTTTGCCATTTGGGATCAGCTTATAGATGCCACTGGGTTTTAAAAACCACCCTAGGGTGGCGCTTCAGAAAGAAGCATAAACTTTCAGGCAGACCGGAAGGTCCTTTATTTTATTTTATTTTATTTTTAAATGCGGGGAGTTGAGTTAAAAGTTTAAAGCACTGAAGCTAAAGTACCTACCAGGTGCCGGGCTGGGGACAGGAGTTAGACATGCTCTTCACCCAGGAGCTCAGCCTGCCACAATGCACCCCAAGAAAGCCTGACAAATAAATGTGGGCATCTGAGTCTCTGCTCTACCGCCCAGAGGAGCTGGGCAGGACCGGCACGAGGGCAGGACCTGGTCAGGGATGTTTGCTTCCCCGTAAATAGTGCCCTCATTTCAGGTTACCCAGAATTTCTATAAAATTGTGCCTTGAGTTTCTCTTGACTATTTTGTCGACAAAATATGACACGTGTTAACATCAGTTCTGGGTGTTTTGCTTTTAATACTTTGGAGCTAACACTGGTTTCCAAGATTTAGAAATATTTCATTTTGCAAAGCTCCTAGGCCGTAGGCTCCGTGCCTCTGTGTCCGGAGAGTGAAAGGATGCTGTCTCCGTACCACGTCCTCCACAAAATGCCAGAGCTGCTCAGGGACACCGGGATGGAGGAGGGCGGCTGGCAGGATGACCAGCACAGAAGGCATCGGAGATGCAGGGAAAAGCACAGAGATGCACGGAGCCGCTAGGAAAGCCGCGGTTCAAGGAGGAGGGCGCCCTCGCAACCGGCCTTCACCGGGCTCACGAGTGGGAGACGTGGTGGGTACCCTGGACTCGAGCCCCACAGGCCAGTGTTCAGGAAAAACCACAGCGGGGGGCTGGGAGAGAGACTGGGGGGATTGCTCGGGGTGGGGGGGGGGCGGAATTAGGAGGCCCTAGAGCAGTTAACCTGATGCCCAGGTGAGACTCATGGCAAATTCCAGAGACTAAAATGATATGTTTGCCCAACCCAATCTCATTTTATACATTAAAAAAAAAAAAAAAAACAGTCCAAGGATACCTGCCTCTGAGTTGATACTGACTTGAGCTCAGTCCCTCAAAGCACCGAATGCGAATAATACAGGCTGCAGGGAAGAGGTGCACAAATGGGCCAAGTCGGCAGGAACCTCAAGCATCGGGGCTAAACGGCAGACACCGTCACTGGGGAGCGAGGATGAGCACACGGCCCGCGTCAGGACGTGCAGCCCGGCAGGGGTGACCCCACTCCCAGCCTACGTGCCCACGCGGGGCCTCGACACAGGGGCGAGAGGCCTGCGAACCCCCAAAGAAACATAGGCAGCCATCCCTGCAGACGAGCACTATGGCAGGGAAACCTACAGCAGGGAAATCTAACGTGAGCTGCGTCCCTCGTGTCACATTTTCTGGCACATTAAAAAAAGAATTATTTTTTTAATTTATCTGTTTACTTGAGAGAGAGAGAGAGAGAAGGTAGGCAGAGGAGAGAGAGCATCTCAAGCAGACTCTGCGCTGAGCCCGACGGGGGCTCGATTCGAGACCCTGAGATCATGACCTGAGCCGAAACCAAGACGCCCAACCGACTGAGCCACCCTGGTGCCCCTGGCACGTTTTTCTTTTTCTTTTTTTTTAAGTAAAAATAAGGGAAATTAATGTTAGTAACATTTTATTCAAATGAGTAAAATAAAATCACGTTAACATGTAATCACGTAAATGTTATTCCTGAGATTGCTTTCATTTACACCGGTTTTCACGCCAGCTCTTGGAAACTGGCCGTGCATTTCTCCACACACACAGCAGGTCCCTTGGGACTGGCCTCCGTGGAAGGGCTCAGGACCCACGAAGCCAGCGGCCTCCGCCTGCACGGTGCAGCCCTCCACACGCCCTCCCCTCTGCCCATCTGGTCGGGTTTGCTCTGTTGTAGCCAGAAGACGTCCCACCTTCGCCGGATAAACAGTCCCCGGGAGAGCAGCCCATGTGCCAGGCCGGCAGGACACAGCCCACGCCGGTGCCCGTGCCTGTGCCCCCAAAGAAAGCCCGTACCCGCAAGCACGCACGTGGCCGTGACGGAGAGAAAACAAGGTCACTGTGAAGGAAACAGGGCGCTGGGCCAAAGGAGAAAGAGTCCTGGGAGCGATTAAAGGATTAACAGATAAGAACTGGCCCCCTGGCCCCTCCGCTGCCCGGGGGAGGGCAAGCTCATTTAAGAACAAACTGACAACACTTCCTTCTGAGGCGTTGACGTTTGCACCTTCCACAGCCCAGGACCTGGCTGAGGACGCGGTGGGTATTTATTGGGCATTAATAAACTGCGTGAGCCTTAGATGTTGACCTATTTCACAGGCGGGGGGAGTGGAGGGTGAGCGACGCTGCCAGATGACAAGGGATTGCTGTGGGTCCCTACTGGTCGTCCTCACTGGAGCGAAACTGGAACTTGCATGATGCCGAAGGCTGCAGAGGTCCGTACCTGCCGGCGGATTACAGAGCTCCACACCCCGTCCTGTTCTGGAAAGGCCTCAGCAGCCCCCTGCCCTCCCCGGGTCCCTGGGCGCGCCCTCACTGGATGTCCCTTCATCCACCTTGGAACGCAGGAGGTCGGCCAAGGGAAAGGGCCAAAGAACAGAAGGGATGGAGCAACGGCTGAGACTGCTCCTGGACCCCGAGGCCTGTGAAGGGTGGAGAGGCCTAGTTAAGGTCTGCAAACACTTACGGAGCAGCTACCCCGTGCCAGGCTCCGTGCCAGCTGCGAGGGGGACACAGACACGGACAGGACAGGACGTGATTTTCTGCTCCTCACCGCACCCAAAACTACAAATCAGGGAAGGCTCAGATGGGCTTACTCGACACTGGCAAGACACCGGGGCCACGTGAGCCACGCGACCCATGCGCAGGCTGGTCTGGACCTCGTCCCGTGGGGATTCCTGCCTTCCAGATGAGAACAGGTGAGACCAGCAAGGGCAACGGACGCTGGCACAGCCTGGCCATGCAGACGCTGGGCAGCTGGCTTCACGTACCGTGCTGTCCAGTTCTCGTGAGGACGGTCCTTCTGGCTCCCCCAGCTTCTCACACCCTGGGGTCTGCCAGGAAGCCCACTTCAATGGGACACACACAGAGGCCGTTGCAGGGCTTCCCCAAAGGCCTGTTGTTCTCTGATCAAAAGGACAGATGCAGGCGACACCAAACTCCCCCCCACACACACACATACTTCTCTTGCCACCTTCAACACACACCCGTGAGCTGGGAGTTGTGGTGAGCCCTCTGGACCCCGGGGTGCCCAGCATGAGGGCATAGGCCGACACGCGGAGGACAGAGGGCAACAAGAGCAGAAGCCAGTTCTCGTGAGCAGCACGGTGCAGCAGGACCTGTGCCGGCAACCGTCCCCTCCCAGTGCCACGGAGGAAACGCCAACTGGTTTCTTGCAGCCCTCGTTGGTGAGCGTTCCCTTGTGAGCCAAACACACAGCAACATACAAACATGTACAATCGTGTACCCCTGCGCCTGCCGTTGGTGTTACGGGCTGAACTGTGTCCCCTTTTGGATACGCCTAACCCCCAGGATCGGTGATGTGCTCATTCGGGTCCTTGCCGGGGATCCAATTCACGTGTGACCAACAGAGTAGGCCCAACTCCCGTAGAACTGGTGACCAGCTGTCACTGCCTATCTTCGTTCACTCCAACCACCCTCGTAACCGTCCCCTCAGACGGGCGGCTCGTAAACAACGGACACTCGTATCTCACAGCTGTGGAGGCTGGAAGTCCGAGCTCAAGATGCCGGAAGGTTCGGGGTCTGGTGACAGCCTCTGTCTGGTTCAGGTGGCCTCCCACTCGCCATGTCCTCACGGGCAGGATGGGCGAGGGGGCTCCCATCCCATTCACGAGCGCCCCCCCCCCCCGTGCCCGACACGCCTCCCAAAGGCTCCGCGTCATCACATCATCACACTGGGGACCTGGCTTGGGGGGGGGCAGGCTGGGGGCAGGGCGCTGCCCCCCTGCATGCAGACAGAGGGCAGTGGGAAGACGTCAGCGCCCCAGACCCGGAGGAGGACAGCGCAGCCTGACACGGAGGTCCTGCCTTAGGGTCCCGCAAGCGGAGGGAACGCAGACAGATAACCTTTTTGTCTTCTTTCCCCGCCACATCCGGCCCTACCCTCCCGCTGCTGGCCTCTCACAATCACACTGTCTCGGTTCCCAGGGCCTGTGCTGGACGCTTCATTGAGACCTAAAGAAGAAAGAAGGGACTGTGATCTCTGCGGGGCGCCGTCTCATCCACTCCAGGCACTGGCACCGCCTCGCCCGCCAAGCGATTAGGAAGAAATAGGCAGTTTTAGCCAACAAATCCACATCCCAAGGCGCCCGCTCTCCAAGTCTTCTAGAAGCTCTTCTAACTCCGTCATCCCGGGACTCCCGTGTGCCCGTGCGTGTGTGTTGGAAGGGGGCTCCTGAGAAGTACCATATGGCGATCGGGGCACCCAGAAAGTGACTTTCAGGGACTGTGTGTTTCTCTGACAGTGGCCTCCAGGGCGCCCGCAAGCCTTCGCACTTCCCGACGCAGCGCTCCTTCTGGAACACACCCCCCGTGTGATGCTGTGGAATGGACACTGGCACCACGGACCAAAGGAGAGCGTCAAGCCCTCGAGAAACAGAGAAAACACTGACTGCTGCAGATTATTCTGCACGCACACTCTCGGGTCTCCGCAGCCAAGGCTCTCCGCTTCCTGTGTGGGAGGAACCACGCGAATCAAGGGCCCACCCCGTGTTTCCCAGACAATCTCTCTTTCTAGGAACCCGACCACCCTTTGCCTAGAGCGCCTCCGCCTCCCGTTAGAAAGCTCCAGACTTGTAAGGCTGACGGAGCCCGCCGCCTGCTCCTGCCCCCGAGGGCCCGACCACCAGCCCGGACTCACCGTCTGCAGGAACAAACCCCAGCACCGGGTCCCATGCCTCAGGGCCCCGTGCACACCGGCTCGGAGCTGCCTCGAGTCTACACACGCTCACGCCAGCCTCCAGAGCTCCCGTAACACACACGAGGACACGCACACCTTCTGCACACCGCAGAACGAGGCCCACCTCAGCCTCCCCCTCCCCAGCATCGCACAGTGCCCGGGCCACAAGCTGCCCCAGCCAGCCCGGACAGCGCTCTCATCTGACACTGGACCCGACGGCGTCTGCTGTCTATGGACAGGACCGGCCAGGCCTCCCTCCTCCCACCCCCACCGACACCCCCACCAGCACTGCGTTCAGCTTCTGAGGGTCCCACAGGGCACTGCTCTGTGGGTGGACTCACCTCCCAAAGAGAGAACCGGGCTCTCTGGATGTGCTCAGATCACCCTGGAGCTCGAATCCTGTGTCTTCATTTCCCTTTTGAGCCCAATTTCTCTCTCTCTCTCTCTCTGTCTCATCTCAATCACTTAACCAAAATGCACTCAGAAAGTGTACAACAGGGCAGCCTGGGTGGCTCAGCAGTTTACCGCCAGCCCAGGGCGTGATCCTGGAGACCAGGAATCGAGTCCCACGTCGGGCTCCCTGCATGCAGCCTGCTTCTCCCTCTGCCTGTGTCTCTGCCTCTCTCTCTCATTCTCTCTCTCTCTCTCTCTCTTTCTCTGTATCTCTCATGAATAAATAAATATATTTTTTTTAAAGTGCACAATAGGTGCTCAGGGAACGCAAAAATGAGGAAGTTCATACCCTTGTAGGGCTTACGAGAGGAAATCAGTTACATAAATCGCTAAAATTAGATTCGAGAGTTTTAAGCGCAATCATAGGTCTTGAGAAAAGTTGCTATGGAAGCACCTGGTACAGAGAACGTCCCAGCTGGCAGGTAGGAGACGGAGGGGGCCAGGGCTCGGGGTGCGGGGACGAGGCTGGCCGGTGCTGAGGCCTGTGGCTCTGTCCTATGCTCCCACATTCCCAGGGCTCCATCAGCAAGATGCCAGGACCTGGGGAGGGGACCACCCCAATGTCCCCATTAGCAGTTCTACAGCTTTGAGAAGAAAACGGTATGTGTTCTGAGCCCGGAAGGGACACCAGGAATGTGGCCCACGGAGATGGCAGGAGAATGCTCCAGGGCACCTGCTCGGGGGCTGTTGGGAGGCCCACCCTGGACAGGCTGGGGTCAAGCGATGAAGGATCCCGAAGACTCGACCGAAGGACATGCTCGTCATTGGACAAGCAGTGGGGGCAGCTGAGGGCATCCCAGCAGCACAGTGACAAGAGGTCTCTGGGGAGATGGTGAGGGACCACAGTGGGATTGACACAAAGTTTGACTTTCCCAAGAAAGTCAAAAAATATGTGTTGATTCTGGCTTCAGAACACCCGTTTAAGAGAACATTTTACATCGAGGAAGAAGAGGGTGCCTAACCCACGTTTCTGTGACGGGGACACTGCCCGGCACCCACAAGCTGGCGGAGAGGGCCGGCCGCTCTGCCCAGCAGGCTGCCCTCCCCGTGGGGACGCAGGCGAGCCTGACCGGGGACGGGGTGGTGGGGATGGCAAGTACTGGAACGGGGACGAGCCTGCAGACTGGCCAGCTCCCAAAGGCGGGTAGAGACGAGCACACCCAACCCCATCACTAGCCACTCAACACGCATCCTGGATGCAGACACCACAGCAGACGGGCCCCGCACTGTCCGCAGGCTGGAGTCTCTCCACGGTTGATGCAGCCTACACAGCCCCCCTCCCTCCACAGAGCCTTAAAATGCTGCCCATCGCCCCCTCCCAAAGTCAGACACCCCCTGTTCCAAAGAACTGCTTGGAAACTGACCCCCTGGCAGCCAAAAACAGTCCCAGGGAAATCGTGTAAGAGGTGTTTGAGGTGTAAGAAGGTGTGTCTGTTCAAGGACGGACACAAAACCCCATGTAACCGAGAGCCCTACTACAGACACCGTGGAAGCTCCCCACTGTTCTATGGGTCTGGGCCCGGGGTCCTGCCCACAGAGCCCTGCCAGCTGGGGAGAAGCTGCGGAGGCCTGCGCTTTGCTGGGGTGACTCCCAGCTCGGGGATCCTGAACAGTAGGCAGCAGCTGCCACAGGCCCCGGGGAGTCACACTGGCCTCGCTTGGGGACTCTGAAGGCAACAGGAGAGGTGGCTGGCTGCCTTGTAAAAACACGGGGTGCTGCCCGTGGTTCCACTCACCTTCTCTGAACTGAATCTCCTCCAGCACACAGACTGGGCAGGGGGGTGAAGGGGCCGGGGGGAGGCTCTAAAACTATACAAGGATGAATCCCACGCTGGGAGAACCTTCTAGAAGACACACCAGAAACCAGAGCAACCGTTTTCCACTCCGGAATCTGGGTTTGGACGGTGTTCCGAGATAGTTAGCCTGCTGAGAACAAGACCCTGTACAACAGCCGGCTCCCAGTTCCCGGCCCACGCCCGGCTCCTGCTGGCTGTTCCCGGGGCCCAGAGTCTGACCTTGAGCCTCCAAAGTGGCCTGGAGAACCTGGACTCACCCTTCAAGTCGCTGGCATCACGGGCTCCACCGGGAGCTGCCCTGGGCACACCAACCCCATCATTAGGACTGTCTGTGGATGTGCTGGCTTCCACCCCCAGGCTGTGGCCTCCTCGAGGTCACAGAACAGATCCTCTGCCGAGGACTCGGAGTCCCACGCGGGCTTCAGTGTTCACCATGTGCACGGCCTCGGACAGCCCAGCCACGCCCTGCTTCCCTTCCCTCCTCAGTGATGTGGGGACCGTCGCAGCGCCCGTCCCGCGGGCTACATGAGAACTGGGTTCCTGGGCGAGGGCCCGATGAGCAGCACTCAGTGACAGGGCATCCTAAGTGACTACGAACCATTGCTTCCTCCCTCTCCTGGGGCAAATCTAAGTGTTGGCTGACACGCTACTTCCCACCATCCAGGGAACTTATTTTCCTCTGTTAACATCACGTCCAGCTTGTCAAACTTGCACCTCAGAGGAGGCCCAGCTCTCAGTCTATAGGCCACCCAGAAAACATGTTCCAAGGCAGGTGTCAGATTCCAGGAACGGAGGAAGATGGACACTCATCACCAAGAACCACCCCCTCCAAAGCCTGTCTCCCAACACATCCTCTGTAGGAGAAGACATTCTTCTCCAAAAGTCCATAAAACTGGTTGCATTTGGCACCTTATCCCGCAATGCTGATTCTCCTAAAAAAAAAAAAAAAAAAAAAAAAAGATCTTAAAAGCAGCAACTGCTTTTTTTGGATCTTGGGAACCAGCTAGGTCAACACCTGGCTTTCACAGTTTAAGCCACTGGAGCCACCCAAGGAGGTGAAGACACTTGCCCTGGGTCACACAGCCCGGTCAGAGGTTTGCGCAAGCTCTGTCCTTCCGGACCAATCTCCAGCAGCTATAGAAACAGTTGCTGCAATTTAATTTCTTCATCTAATTAAGAGAAGCTATTCATGTGTGTCAGCTACAAGGAAACGAAGGACAAAGGAGGCTGGTCCCGAGAATGATCACCTCAAGTGACTTTCCTAGTCGTAAGGCACCTTCAACTCCGCTCTTGGATCGCCAAGGCGGGAAGCTACCCAAGTGAATACGAAGAGGGTCTGTCTTCCTCAGAAGCAATCCCCTCTGTTCATCGTCTCTGGTGCCCTCTGAAATCCTGCACCCAGAGACCTGGGGGCCCGGGGCGGTCTTGCGTAGCCGGATGCCCAGTTAGCGGCGGAGGCCTCAGTGTCATCCTGGGTGCCACCAGGCCAGCAGACCCCCAGAGCAGCTGATGTGTCTCCCCTCCCCTAGCCCAAGCCCAGAGCAGGAGGAAGGCCGGCAGGCAGTCAGGAAAGCTGCTGCCGGGCCCAGGCCAGCCTCGGCCTGTGTGGGGGTCCCTGGGGTGGGGTCCCTGCCCTCTCTCCTCTCCAAGTCACAATGAGCGGGCTGGGCTAGGAAGCTGCAGTGACCACCTATCTCTGTGACTCTCAGTCTGCAAGGGCGGGCCTCCTCCTGTCTCCACCACCAGAGAGAAAGGTCCTCAAAGAGGAGAAATTGGAACAAAAGAAGGCAGCAGAGCCAAATTACGAACCACAATGGGAAAAACAGGCGACGTGGCTCCCGGCTTCTGGCTGAGCCCCAAGCTCACCCGCTAAACGTCAGCGGCTTCCACTGAGGAGTGTGTGGGGTCCCTTCCAAGCCCCAAACCGCACGGAGTCCACAAGAGAAGCACCATCCTCTAGTGCGGATGTGGATGCAGGAATGACACACCCTCTGAAACCCGGGGCACCCAATACACTTATCAAGCACACGCAGCTGAAAGTGTGCTTCCGCGTGTCGGTATCGGCTTGGGCACCGCCTGTGGGCGCCCACACTAGGCGCCCATAGTTGCAGCCCGGCCCGCAGCGTCAGAGCCCGCCCGTCCTTAGTTCTCCAGGGCTCCTGGCACTAGAATCGGGGCCCCTTTAAACACGTAAACTTCCAGACTCCAATTGTGCTGGATCTGGACAATCCCCATCCCACAGAAATTAGGTTACTGACATCCCATTTTCTCCTGAGGTCTGCAAGCCATGCCCCACCTTTGATAAGGGGTACAGGGGGAAGCTCAGTCCCAGCAGGTGGGAAGTGGGGTGGGGTCGGAATCTAGGGGTGGCACCCAGCACACTGCACAGCACCCCCTCAATTGCACACAGCAGGGTTCAGCTCACTCTCCTCCCCCTCCTCCTCCAAAACCATCAAGGGCTCCCACCATCAAGGGCTCCCACCACCAAGGGCTCCCACCATCAAGGGCTCCCACTGTCAGGGGATCCAGACCGAAGTCAGCCTGGAATTCAAAGACCACGATTTGTTCCCATCTGACCTCTGCACTCAAATTTCCTTTGCACGCCTTACAAAATAATAAAGAACAAACACCATAAAGTCACTAGAAAACCACAAAGGACCAGGTCCCTAATCCGAGCACTGGGGAAGGGAAGCTCGGGGCATGGGAAAGGTCCCAAGCCTGCACACACCTTGTGTTCCCATCCCCTCGCTCCGCCAGGCAGCGCCCCCGGCCTCAGGTGCACCTGCCCCACCTTCCGGCTTTGACTCAACAGCCTCCCTCACAAAGCAGCCCTGGCCCTCCCCTCCCTCCAGGGGGCTCCGGCTCCACCGGCTCACCCCGCGCCCCACCCTTGACCTCAGGACACGGCTCCCCGCCCCAACACCGCCCGGTTCACCACCACGTGTCCTTGCGGGGCCAGGCCCCAGGCCCCAGGCCCTCCCAGGGCGGCACCGCCCCCGCCGCGCCCCCCGCAGCAGCACCCTCCCCGCGCAGCAGCACCCGCCCCGCGCAGCAGCACCCTCCCCGCGCAGCAGCACCCACCCCGCGCAGCAGCACCCACCCCGCGCAGCAGCACCCTCCCCGCGCAGCAGCACCCTCCCCGCGCAGCAGCACCCACCCCGCGCAGCAGCACCCTCCCCGCGCAGCAGCACCCACCCCGCGCAGCAGCACCCACTCCGCGCAGCAGCACCCGCCCCGCGCAGCAGCACCCTCCCCGCGCAGCAGCACCCTCCCCGCGCAGCAGCACCCACCCCGCGCAGCAGCACCCGCCCCGCGCAGCAGCACCCACCCCGCGCAGCAGCACCCACTCCGCGCAGCAGCACCCACCCCGCGCAGCAGCACCCACTCCGCGCAGCAGCACCCGCCCCGCGCAGCAGCACCCTCCCCGCGCAGCAGCACCCACCCCGCGCAGCAGCACCCACTCCGCGCAGCAGCACCCGCCCCGCGCAGCAGCACCCTCCCCGCGCAGCAGCACCCACCCCGCGCAGCAGCACCCACCCCGCGCAGCAGCACCCGCCCCGCGCAGCAGCACCCACTCCGCGCAGCAGCACCCGCCCGGCGCGCTCCTGGGGCTCCGTCCTACCCTCTTCCGTGAAGCAGACTTCCGCCTGGCACACGGCAAGCCAGGGGATTTCTTGGACATGTTTTTATTATCATTTACTGGAAAGAAAGGCACAGAGAGAACTTTTGAAGTGACCACCCAGACCTGACGGCGGGGGTGATGAGGGGACCACGGGGAGCCCCTCCCCCCGAGACCCGAGCCGCGCCCGGAAGGCGCCGGGGAGCCGGGGAGCCGGGGAGCCACCGCCGGGGGGAGCGCAGCCGAGACCCCCAGGAGGGGCGGGCTCCGAGGAGGGCCGCGGGGATGCGCACGCGGAGGACGCGCCCCCCCGCCCCCGCCGGGCCGACCTGCCTTCCCGCCGCCTCCCGCCCCCCGCGGCCCGCGGCCTGCGGAGCCCCCCCACCCCGGAGAGAGGTCCCCGCCCGGTGCCGGGGAGCCAGGGAGCCAGGGCGCGGCGGGGCGGAGCGGGCCGGGCCGGGGGCGGGGGACCCCGAGCTTCCCAAGTGGCCGCGGCGCTGGGGCGGCCGAGGGGCAGGCGGGGCGGGCCCAGGGTGCTCCCCCCGGGTCCCCCGGCCGGGCCCGCGCGCCCTCGCTCCCCCCGGGTCCCCCCGGCCGGGCCCGCGCGCCCTCGCCGCGACCCCAGCGCCCCGGACCCCGGGCCGCGCCGCCGCATCCCCAGCCCCCCCCGCCCCCGCCGGGCCCGGCCCGCGCGTCCCCGCCGCAGCCCCCGCCCCCGCCCTCGCCCGCGCCCGCGATGCCGACACAAAGCGACGCGCGTCACCCACCTGCCTGGTCCCGCGCGGCGGGGGCTCGGGGGCTCGGGGGCTCGGGGGCTCGGGGGCTCGGGGGCTCGGGGGCTCGGGGGCTCCGAGCGCCGCGCCCAGGCCGGGTGTCCGGGGCGTCCGGCGCGGCTGCGGGGTGCCTGTCGGGTGCCCGGCCCGCGCCCGCCGGAGCCGCCCTTTATGCCCTGCCCGCCCTCCAGCGGGGCGCACCGCGGGCGGGGGGAGAGTGGGCGGCGGCGAGCGGCACAAAGACGCGGGCGCCGAGGCCCGGCCCGGCCCCCGCCCCTGCCCGCCCGCCCCCCGCCGCCCGCCGCGCAGCGCCCCCTGCCGCCCTCCGCCCGCCGCGCGCCCGGACCCCGCCCCCCGCCCGCCCGGGGCGGCGCCTCTGCCCGCGGGGTCCTTCCCGGGAGGGGAGGGGAGGGGAGCGGGCGCCCCGCCCCCCCCCCCGGAGCCGGAGCCGGGCCCGGAGAGCGCGGGGCTGGGCAGCCCGGGCCGCCCCAGACCGGCCCCGAGCTGCAGCAGCGATCCCCGGTCCCTGCGGCCTCAGGACCCGGCTGTCAAGATGCCAGGGCGTCGCGGAAACGTCCTTCCATCCCCCTACCTGGTGGCTTGGATGGATGGATGGATGGATGGATGGATGGATGGAGAGCCCACCTGGACGGCGTCAGGATACCCGAGATCCAGGCACGCAATCCACCTCCTAGCCTTAGGGTTTCAGGCTCCTCGCGATCCAAAACCCCAAAACCGTAGAAGACAGGATCCCTGCAAGATTTTCTTTTCGCCACTCCCTTTAGTAGCTAGAAGTTCGCCAAGTGTTAAATAATATGCCTGTCAGGCATGCATAGCTGAGCAAAACTTGTTGGTGTGCAGGAAACAATGCCTCCTTCGATGCATACCCTCTTTTCTCCAGAATTATGAGAAAACCAGCCCCAGCCGTAGGGGCTTCCCTCCCTAACAGCCGTCCCTCCTCTGTGGGCTCTGAATTCTAATGCCTTCACCTTCCCGACCCCGTGTGCTCAAGGGAGTTGCTTAACTTCTTTGGCCTTCCATGTGTTTTAGCTGGAAAATGCAATGATAGTAGTGTGTGTGTCATAATGATCTTGGGAGGGATTGAACAGGTCACACGAACAAAGCACTATCACCATAATGGCTCCACCAAACTATAAGGACCCCATAGCCCTTCGCTGTTCTCTTTCCTATTTCCTTCAGACAATTATACAAGATTCTCAACTACCACGAGGTTGTGTATGATTTATCTTCCCCTGCTACCTATGCATCTTTTTTAAAAGCATAAATCTCTCTCATCTACACTGAAAAGTCATTCTGGTAAGTATTTCTCCTCCTCGAAGATATGAATGGGCATTTGACTTTGGAGGACTGTCAAATTCTTCAAAGAAATGTCCTTGATATTCAAGAGAAAGTCACAGTGAGAAGAATCCTAATACTTGGTTACTCTAACCTCTCAACAGGAGATGAGAGTGCTTCTACCTAGGGGTGGGAGCCTCACAGGACATGTATTCTCACACACACACACACACACACACACACTCACTTCTGGACTCTGGTCATGGTACCAGGCAGGACCCATTGTGACAGGATTTATGGATGAATGGACAGACAGATGGATGGATGTCCGCAAATCTACCAGGAATGGAAGTGAGCCCGTGTATTCCATGTTGGATGGGTCCATGCTGGGTACCATTTCTACTGCAAACAGGGACATAGAAATCATGTCAGAGGAGCTGAGAAGGAGCATCTGGGGCTGGCAGGGGGAGTGCTGAGGAGCAGAACCATGTTCTCAGCCAAGTGTGTAACTGAGACTTCTATGCGCTTATATAGTGACCTGTGTGTGGCTTCATTCCCACGCTGTCTTTGTTAAGGACACCATCGTTGATAATATAATTTGCATACAATGCATCTCAAATACAACAGTTTTCTATAAAGTCTTCTCAGTCAATCCCCTCTTCCCCTATCCCCAGATCTCTGACCTTGTGTATGATTTAGCTTGTTTCTGTGTTGATCGTGGCATCGGTCACACTTCCTGCTTGGGATATTTACTGTCTGGTTGTTAGATCTTAAGATTCTGTAGAGCAGTGATGAAGTCATTTTTCTATGTTTTCCTCCATAGGGCCTTGGGCATGCTAAGTACTCAATAAATAAAGAGTGAAATCATCTACTCTGAGCTCTGCCTTGGAGCAACCATCCTGGTTCTCTCCAGTGATACGCTGTCGGGGTCTCTCAAGGTCATGTCCACTCTTCAGTCCAGTGCCTTCACAGGTCATGACTTGGGGCCATCTGCCCCAAAGGTCTGTCATGTCAGGCCTTTTTTTTTTTTTTTTTTGTCAAGCCTATTTTAGAAGACACCATTGTTCCTAAATGTCTGTGACTCATCATTCACTCGCCAAACAAGGGCCATTCTGATTACCTACAATAGGCAAGATTCTGCGTTAGACAGGAAACAGGCTGCCACTGTACGTGGTCCAGAGGCTGGAGAAACGGGATTCCATCCTCGAGTTTCTCCTCTAGACACAGAACTGAGGGAAGCTCAAGATTCACACTCATAGCTTAAAATAAAAATATTTTAGACAGTTTGTATGAATTTGTAGTCACACATTCTCTAAGGACAGAAAATTCACCATTTCTTTAATTTTTAAAATCAATTTATATGCAATTCCTTGTTTTCAGAGCGTGGCTGGCCACTAAATGCCAGTTATTGTTCTGACTCTCTTGGCTGGGATACACAAGAATCAGGAGGATTCCATGGTTCCGGGAATGTGGGATGTAACCCACATTCATCCTCAGCATGTGGCCAGGTCCACTGAGAGTCTCCTCCAAGACATACTAGCCCTTTTGGGCAAGCCGGCCACAGTTTCTTGTTCCATAGGTTCAGCTCCCCAGGTGGCCCAGGTGGCCTAAGAGGACGGGGCTATGCCAAGTCCCTGGCACTCTAGGGCTTCTTGGGAAAGCTCCCGTGGTCTGCACTCCTGCCTCCTGCCTCCTGCCTCTCAAAGGCCTCCTCTTTCTTTCCCAGCCCACACATCCCAAATAATCCCATCCGTGCATGGAATGTCCGCATAAAACAGGATGCAGAGGGATTGTCCTCAAGCAGCTCTGCCTTGGGCTCTGCAGACTCCCTTGGAGCCAGAAAAAATGCAAGGCTCCAGCTATTTTCCTAGGCAGAGAGAAGATGCAAAACAGCAAACTTACATTACCATCACATAAAATATGTGGTCAAAACAACAAGAATAATCGCTTGAGGAAGAAAAACAAAACTTCTAGAAAGTACAAGTGGAGAGAAAAATCCATCCCAGCTGTCACCTAACAGCACCGTTCTGGATTGGCTTGGAAGCCCCTGAATTCTTATAATGTGGTTCTTAGCACCACTACCTCATGGCATGACCTTCTATGGAAGTAGGGTCGTTGCAGATGTCATTAGTTCTGATCAAGTCATCCTGGAGTAGAGCGAGGCCTCATCCGATGTGACTGGTGTCCTTATATAACGAGTTAGTTTGAACATAGACACACACATAAGGAGGACGCTATGTGAACATGAAGGGAGAGGTTAGGTGATGTGTGGAAACGCTCTGAGTCTCGCCAGAGACGGCCAGCTGAGCACCAGAAGCTAGGAGAAGGCTGGAGAAGAGTCTCCCTCCCAGCCTCACAAAGAACCAGCCAACCCTGCCGACCTCTTAATCTCGGACTTCTGGCATCCGGAGTTGTGAGATGACACATTTCTGTTGTCTGAGGCATTCGGTCCCTGGTGTTTTGTGTCGGCAGCTCTAGCAGGTTGACACGAGCACCGGAAGGGTGCCCATGTATGACTGCAACGTAGAGAGTAAGCGCTGTAACAAAAATTAAAATGCCATCTACGGAGGTGGTAAAAATAAATGATAGTGTGAAAATTGATAAGGGGACGCCTCCCGGAGCTCTCAGGCCCTTTCACTCCTGGTCAATCACAAATCCAGGGGCAGCGGGGGAGGTGGAGGTTGCAGGTGGATGCTACCTACTGCAGGCAGGGAGGAAGGAAGTTCCTCCCCAGGGGAACAGCCCAGCGCGCCAGAAGCTGTCACATCCCAGCCAAGGAGGAGCCACCACACTTCCAGCTCTTACTTTACTTTGTTGGACTTTATGTATAACAACCTTCCAAACTTCCCAGTTTCCTTCATCAGAGAGCCTTCCTCTCCTTTGTTCGGTGGAGTCGCCCATGGTTTTTGCCATAGCTTGCTCGTCCCAAATCGCAATTCTCTGCTCTTCCTGAATAAACTCATTTTTGCAGGTAAAATAACTGGCAGTTTTATTTTGAAGATTAACAATCCTAAAGACGGCTGCTATGCCAAAAAACAAAGGAAGACTAGTTTTCTTGGCACCTTTTCCAGAAGGTAGAGACATTTTCTACCCTGTTCACCACCACATTGGGCCCAGAAAGGACAAGTTGTGGACATTCAATAAGTATTTGTCAAATGAAGTCAATGACTCGCGCCTTCTACAGCTCTCGCTAGCTGGTACTTCTCTCTGGCTCAGACCCAAATGCCATGGATTCTAAACAGACATTTAGACTAGAGAGAAGGTCGAGTCTAATCTTTTCATCGCACATATAGGAACAGCGGGCTTTTAAAGTGGCCTTTGACAATTCCAAGATCACCGCTAGCTAGTGGTGTAAATGGTGCTATTACTCAAGGTTCTTGGCAGATTCAGGGTTCTTTTGACATTTTATTACACTACTTTTCTATAGTGATCAATAGAATATGGCCCTTGTGGCTCAACAGAATTTAAAAAGCCTTTTTCAATTCTGAAGAAATGATTAAATTATATTCAAAATTAGGTGGACTTAATTGTGGGCAGACATTTAAGGCTCACTAAATATCCGTGTGTTTCTCCACATTTCCAAGCCCCCTTGCAGTGAGGTGGGCACATAAGACCCACTTTGTTCAATAGGCTGTGGGCAGGGGTGTCACTTCAAAGAATTCTGAGACCTCTAACTTGCCCACCCCTCTCATAGTGATTAGAGAGCCACCTTTCGAGATCACAAAATGCAATCTGCCCAGATCTGTGAGTTGCCTCTTGCTAGGAGAATTACCAGGGAACGTGAAGTCCCATGGGTTGAGCTATTGAAATTCTAGGGTGTATTTGTTACTTCAGCTTAGTCTAGCCTACACTAACTAATGCCTTCATTTTAGACTAATTTTGAGTAGCAGTAATCATCGTACTATGTCTTACAGAGTCAAAGTGCACTCCCAAGTAAGGAGGGGAGATCAAGTGTTAGACAGGAGAGCTCTTTTGAGGCAGGTAGCAAAGAGCCCGGAAAATAAGGGAACCTGGAAGGAATTCAGGTATCAGGTGCGCAGAAAGGAAACACAGTAAGGAAACCAGGAGTGTGTCAGGCCAAGAGGTAGGGTGCCTGGAACACATTCCTCATGGGTGTGGCCACATGGTGTCAGGTGTTAGGGGTGGGAGGTGTCAGGTGTTAGTGTTTGCAGGACTTGGCTCTGCATCCACTGACCTGGGTTTGGGTGAGATTTCACAGGTGTAATGAATGCTGCAATGCCTGGTGCAGACCCACCTGCACAACCAAGGTGCGCTCGCTCCCCCAGCTGCTGGGAGTGTGGGTGCTGACAGCTCACCTCCCAGGACTTAGCCTCTTCCAAAGGCATCTGCTGCAACAAATTACCACCCCCTTTGTGGAGGCAGCTGCTTCCAGTAATTGTTCCGTGCAGGGTTAAAGACCTGCCCTGCTGCCTTATCCTGAGCCACTCTGTGGGGTCCCGGCCCACAGACCCATCCACCTACATCAGCTCGCCACCCTCTGCAGGTGCCAGTCCTGACAGCATCTCCAGCCAGCGAACAGCCATCCTGGAGCCTCCCAGGGCCCGACCACTGTAAGTGACCACGGTGGGGAGAGCTCCCGCCACTGCAATAGGGAAAATCAGGTAACACCTTCCCAGGATGGATTGTTTGGTTTGATAGAACAGAGAGTGTCTGTTAGAAATGAGGATGGCTTGGGCCCGGGATCCACCGGAGCGAGGATCATGGAGAGCAAGAATAGAATTGGGTCTACACAGACCCCTTCTGGACCTAAACAGACATAGAGAGCTCTTTAGAGACTGTTTCGTTTTGTTTCTCTTTATTTCTAAGAACCGTTTTGTTTGTACTTAACTTTTATTTCGCTATGATTTTCAATGTACTAGCCTTGGATTATTCAATCGCCTTAAAATATAGACAATCCATAAAAACCTCTCTTTCTCTCTCTCTCTGCACATACACCCCCACCAATAACAATAACAATACGGCAACACACACACACACACACACACACACACACACACACACGAATGCCCAGCTTGGCAGCCTGGGAAGCCACTCCTAGCATTTCAGACCCCAGTTCCCTACTGACGCCTTTGGCAAGCATTTCCAGGACCCCTCTGGATGCTTTAATTTGTCTTGTGTTTCCTACACTTTTGCAACTTTTTCATTTTGTCTGTGTGTCTGGCACTGGATGCGGCTGAGTGCAATGTCAGAATGAAGAATGCAGCTTCTTGGGGCACCTGGGTGGCTCAGTGGGTTAAGCATTTGCCCCTGGATCCCAAGGTCCTGGGATTGAGCCCCACATCCATCTCCCTGCATGGTGCAGAGCCTGCTTCTGCCTCTGTTGCTACCCCCTACTTGTGCTCTGTCTCTCAAATAAGTAAATAAAAAAATTTTTTAAAGATTTTATTTATTTATTCATGAGAGACACAGAGAGTCAGAAACATAGGCAGAGGGAGAAGCAGGCTCCATGTAGGGAGCCTGATGTGGGACTTGATCCCAGGACTCCAGAATTCATGCCCTGAGCTAAAGGCAAAATCTCAACCGCTGAGCCACCCAGGCGTTCCAAGTAAATAAAATATTTAAAAAAAGAAAAAAGAAAAAAGGCATGCAGCCTCTTTCCTTGCCCATTTGATGTGCATCTAGAGATTTATCCCCTTCCCTGCCCTCCCCTCTCATGTCTGGGCATGAATGTTGGCCCCACTGGGCTGTGTTTCTGAGAACTTATTCTCATCCCAGTGATGTACATTTGGGATGTTGGTGAGGTCCAGAGAATTCTTGAGATGTCTTTTGTGCAAAAGGTCATTTTATTAAAGCGCCAGGGGACAGGATCTGTGGGCAGGAAGAGCAGCTGCCGGGGGGGTTGTGAGGAGTGGCTGATTATACACTTGGGAGTTGGGGGAGCTAAGGGAAATGGGAGGTGTCCAAAAGGACTTTCATCTGCTAAAGACCCTAGGATGCCGGGGGCCCTGGCTACTGCCAAGTTAAAGTAGTTTTTCCAGGAGGTCTGGGTAGCTTGGCGGTTGGTTCAGGTGGTGATCCCAGGGTCCTGGGATCGAGTCCCACATCAGGCTCCCTGCATTAAGCCTGCTTCTCTCTCTGCCTCTCTCTGTGTGTTTTTCATGAATAAATAAATAGAATTTTTTTTAAATGTAGTTTTTCCTTCTAGTAAGGCATTAACATTAAGACAGCAGGAAGCTTCCTGGAGGCATGTTACTCTCTTCCTGTCACAGGTCATTATCAATGAGCTGCAGGTCATAAAGGACTTTGATTTTATTTACATTCCCTTCTGCCTCTATTTCCCACTTCCCTATGGTGGAGAGGGTGATGTTAGGGCTCCAGGAGACAGAGCTGCGGCTCTCTGAATGTTAGGCTTTTGATAAGACTGTTTTTTCCTAGTAAATCACTGAGACATTGGTAAACTGAGGGAGCCTCCAGGCCTGAGGGGGTGTGATCTCTATCAGCTGACCCTTTGTTTTTCCTTCCCTTAGTTTTAGGGCAGCTGGGAGGCCTGAGGAATGTCACACATCCCTTTCCTGGAAGCTAGGGGTGGGGGTCAGCTTGTGCTTCTGCCTTCTGCTCCCTCATCACTAGGACCACGACCACCACGGGGCAAGGACATATCCCACTTCCCCAAAAGAAGATGCACGTTCATGATATCCAACCACCAAGAGAAGCCTCCACAGATTAAAACAAACAAAACCGGGGATCCCTGGGTGGCGCAGCGGTTTGGCGCCTGCCTTTGGCCCAGGGCGCGATCCTGGAGACCCGAGATCGAATCCCACATCAGGCTCCCGGTGCATGGAGCCTGCTTCTCCCTCTGCCTGCGTCTCTGCCTCTCTCTCTCTCTCTCTCTCTCTCTCTCTGTACTATTATAAATAAATAAAAATTTAAAAAAAAAATAAAAAAATAAAACAAACAAAACCCGAAGACAGGGGTGGAGTCTGGGTCTCAGGCAGTTGGGAAGGAGGAGGGAGCACCTCTCTCCATCCCCTGAGGTCTGACAGGGGTGTGCGCTGTGTGGAGCCCCACGCTGCAGAACAGCCGTCTCTGCCACGAGGACAGGCTGGTGGGAATCATCACCCGGGCTGAAAAACAAGGTTGGACAGAGTAAATTTGAAGTTCAAATTGGCTTTATTAAGTGATTCCTGAATCAGGCAGGTGGAGGGCCGCCCCAGCAGCTGCACACCGCAGAAGGTGTTTGCAGGTGGGGGTGCATGGTGAGAAGCCATCCGCAGAGGGAAAGAAAGGCTTGTCTCAGGCCAGGACATTGGCTTTCCTTCCAGGGAGGCAAGAACAGCGGGGTTTGTCCTGCAGGTGGCCTCACCAGAGCTGATAGGGACATTTCAGAAGGACTTCCTTTTTTCTTTTCTTTTTTTTTTTTAATTTTTATTTTATTTTAATTTTTAAAATTTTTAAAACTTTTAATTTTTTTAATTTTTTACATTTGTTTTTAGTTAAGTTCAATTTGCCAACATATAGTATAACACCAAGTGCTCATCCCACCAGAAGGACTTTCCAAAGGTCATGCTCCTGGGAGAGGTGGAAACTATCACTGAATCGCCTTTGCTGTGCTGGGGGCCAAATGACTCCATTTAGGGCTTGATGGATGTTTCTTTTCTCTTCTTTTCTTTTTTTAACACCTGCAACCATATCTGCCATCCCCTTGATCTTGGATTTCCCACCTCCAGAACTGTGAGACTCACACGTCTGTGTTTTAAGATCCCTATCTATGGTATTTTATTTTATTTTTATTTTTTTAAAATATTTTTATTTATTTATTCACGGGAAACACAGAGAGAGAGGCGGAGACACAGGCAGAGGGCGAAGCAGGCTCCATGCAGGGAGCCCGATGTGGGACTCTATCCTGGGACCCTGGGATGACGCCCTGAGTGGAAGGCAGATGCTCAACCACTGAGCCACCTGGGCGTCCCTATTTATTTATTTATTTTTAAAGATTTTATTTATTTATCCATGAAAGACAAAGAGGCAGAGACACAGGCAGAGGGCGAAGCAGACTCCCCGCGGGGAGCACTACGCAGGACTGGATCCCGGGACTCCGGGATCATGACATGAGCTGAAGGCAGGTGCTCAACCACGGAGCCATCGGGTGTCCCATCTACGGTACTTTATCATGGTGGCCTGAGCTGAGTCAGGTGGGTTTGATTCAGACAACACTTGAATGCTTGCCGTCTGTTGGGCTTCCTGGAAAAGCTGACTTCCCTGACTTAGGATGCAAGGAGCAATGAGGTAGCCCTCCTGAAAAGACAGGGCTCCAACTTCACACCCGCTCTGGTGTTCCGACTCCTCAGTAACTACTTGCTTGCGGGGGGGGGGAAAGCAGCCTCAGAAAGTTGATTACCACCCAAGCTCCAGAGAGAACTGATGGAGGTCAGTCTATTGAGTCAAGGAGCTAAGGGGGTCTCAGGGTGTGATACTGTGATTTATAATAAGGGATAAATATTGGTCTTTGTTCCCCTTCCAGGCCCAGAACTCCTAAAACCCTTGGAATTTCCTAAGTGGTGAGAGCAATAAACGTGTGTTTTGTTATGTTAATCAGTTGACTTTGGGAAAAGCCCTCAGGGTGCAGGCTGGTTGTCGGGGAGAAAACCCCGTGATTTGAAGCTTGCAACTTTCATTTCTACCCCCAGGCCGCTGGAGATTTTCACTCACCAATGGCCAATGGCCAGTGGTGTAATCAGGCCTCTGTAATGAGTCCTCCATACAAACCCAAAATGATGGGGTTCCGAAAGCTTCCAGTTTGGGGAAGACATAGAGATTTGGAGAGATCGGTGCCCCTGGCAGACGGCATGGGAGCTCCTCACCTTTCCCCATACCTGGCCCTACTCATGTCTTCCTCCTGGCTGCTCCTGACTTCTACCCTTTTATAATAAACCAGTGATCTAGAAAGTAAAATGTCTCTCTGAGTTTGGTGAGCCACTCTAGAGAATTGATTGAACCCGAGGAGGGGGTTGTGGGAACTTCTGATCTATAGCTCCTCGTTCAGAAGCACTGGAGATGCCCTGGGCTTAGGACTGGCCTCTGAGCAGGGGTGTGGGGGGCGCAGTCCTGTGGGGCTGAACCCTCACCCTGCGCGCCCACCACCATCCAGGCAGATTCCTCAGAGTGGAGTTGAACTGTGAGGCACCCACCGGTGTTGGAGAATTGCTCGGTGGTAAGGAGAAACCTCGCATATCGAACTGGGAACAGAATCAGACAGGGCCAAGTCAAGACGGCCCTGAATGAAAACATAAATCACTTTTGGGCTGTTTCCCAGATCCTCCAGGAATTAACTCGCACAGAGAAGCTTTATTATTATTAATTATTTCTTTTCTGAATAAAGTGAATTCTCAGAACATTTGATACAGTCACATTCTTAAATATCTAAGCAACTCAAAAACCAAAGCCAGTGATTTTTTTTTTCAAACCGACTGCGGTTTTTAGAAGGACATTAGTGTGAATTGTGAGGAACTAGCTGTTCTCATTAAAGCATAAGAATACTAATTGGCTTGAAAAACCTTCAGAAGATTTTATGTGGGAAACAAAATTGAGAATGAACTCAATTCTATTAAAAAATATCCCTGACCGGAAAGACGTGAAGTAAATTAGCAGTTACCTCCCAGTGATACAATTATGATAATTTTTATTTTCTTCATTTTGCTTTCCTCTGTTTTTCAAATATACTCTAGATATGTATTATTTTTAGAATCATGAAAAAAATGTTAATGTCTCTTCTGATTTTTCAAGTCCATCTCAATAGCATCTGAGTTGGACTTGCTGTGCGGGTTCCCCCTGACTGGGTAGGGCACCGATGAGCAGGAACTTGATGTGGAGTCATGAGCTCCAAATGTGGCCCAGACGCAATGATCAAGGACTCGAGCTGCCCCCTCGAGACTCAAGGTCCTGGATGTGACCCTGGTTCTCTGGGGCTGGAGCCCAGTGTTGGTGAGCATGCAGGAGGATGAAGGCAGTGAGGCCACATGGGTCCTGAAGAGGTGAGTGCCCTAACCAGAGCTCAGGTGCATGGGCCCATCTGAGAGAATGCTGTGTGGCCAAAGGAGGACCAGTCCAGTCTGGAGGGCAGGAGGTGGACACTGGGGCCAGCCATACAGAGTGCTTGGCCCTAAGAGCCTGGAATTGAGAGCAGAATCAGACAGCAACACGTTGAGATGCTCCAAATGAAAAAAAATCGATCAGTTATGGGAGGTATGGGAGGGGAGTGCTGACTGACAGGGGAGGTGCTTGCTGCTTCCATGCTGGACCAGTGGATGTGGGTAAGGAAGGGCCCAGGAACTGACCGGACAGCTAGGAACCGGGGTGCGAGGGGTGAGCTCTGCACCTCCTGGGACTCCAGGGCAAGGCGCTTGTCTGCCCCCGGGGGCAGCTGACCAGCTCACACTCAGAGCACGGAGTTGGGACCAGTGGGCTGGAGGCTGGTGCTACCCCGCGTCCCCTGCCCTGACACGGTCAGGTTTTGGACACCTGGTTCCCAGGATGCCCATTCTCATTTTAGAATACAGAATGACTCATCTCCACTCCATCTTGTTGCTGATTGGGTTGCCTGTGATGTGCTTATTAATTATTGATAACTTTGTTGATTTTAAAATTGTTACTCCCTTTTAGCAACGGCAAAGTTTGTAAAAACACCCAATGAGTTTAAATGCACAGCCAGGAGACGCTTCGTTACATGGACCCACTGAGAGAGAAGGCATCGTACAAAAATTGTTTTTATTGCAACATCTTACAACACATCAGATAAATCCTCAGAAAGCATCACATATGAAGAAAAAAATATATACTTTTCTTAAAAATTAAGACATATATATACTCAAGACAAAGGCTCAAAATCTTACAGCACAATGAATCTCCCCCTAAGCTGGTTAAATAGTCTTTAACAAGAGGTTAAAACAAAAAAACAAAAACAAAAACAAAAAAATCCAAAAAACAAAAAACAAAAACAAACAAACAAACAAAAAAACCCAAGAGGTTAAGCAACAAGATGAATCATTGCCTGATAGAGCCTCATGGAGACTGGTGGCTCGTTTTAGCATCATGGTTCTTTGGACCAACCCAACCACTAGCCTCCAAATTCCAGTCAAGATGGAACAGGAGCCTGCATTTCAGATGATGGATCTGGGTGGTCTCAGCCATCTTCAAACTTAAAAGAAAATAGGGAACTTTCAGGTCATTTATCACTAAATGACAAAGGTGATTCGTACTTGTAAAACCAATATGCTATTCCTAATGTCTGGTCTTCCCAGATTTCTTAAAGCAAAATTATCTTCATATCATTACAATGTAAACGTTAGCGACACTTAAAAACACCACAAAACCTTTGCCCTCAACACTTACATTGAGATGCCTCAGATAAACTACCATTTGATTTTTTCCTTTCTTTTTCATTCATTTTTTCCCCAAAAATTCCAGTTAGCTGACATATAGCGTTGTATTAATTTCAGGCATACAATACGGTGATCCAACACTTCCCTACATTACCCAGAGTTCATCATGGTAAATGTACTCCAGTTGTTTTCTCAATAAAGAGGAAAATATATCATAAAACTGAAATTCCTATTTAAGACCAAAAAAAAAAAAAAAAGCAAAACGTTATATGATCCAAATTTGAATTTTACTCTAATGACAAATAATGTGTCCTTATTTCTCCCCCTTAAGAAAAGAAACATTTAGATATTTTAAACATCGCAAATCCCGATAGTGCGTAAGGATGGGGAGCGGTGATGTAAAACCAGTTGGAAAATATATTTTAAATGCCTATTTCTCAGGGGCAGTTTTGTTTTGTTTTGTTTTAGATTTCCCTTTGGGGAAAGAGTAACACAATTTTCCACATTTTTTTTAATTTGAGCGGATTTGAGAGAAATTCATTCCAACTCAGAGGATGTGGGTTTCCAATTTAGATTCTGTTTCAAATAATGATTGAGCCCCTGCTGTCCACCAGACAACATCTTTGGTGCTTCCACATACATGATCTTTCTTTGATGAACTTGATCTTGTTGAATAGTGTCAAGATCAGCATAGTATGCTCATGTTACATTAAAAAAATATATTTATACTGATTATATTAAGGGCATCATAGCTTAACTATGGTCAAAACCCATACAGGGAAAAAAAAACTTTCTAATTCATTTCTCTCTGAAGATATACAACAAAATAAAATGGAAAGTGTATGACAGCCCATCCTGTTTTTTTAATTAATTAATTTTAAATTGTATTCATATATTTATTTTACCCATTTATTTGACCCTGTTTTAGATGAGACACAACTATATTTCAGTTGAATTGCAGTCACTTAAAACTTGAAGTAAAAATATCTTTTCTGAGAAAAAAAAATCACAAAAACCAAACTTTCAAAATCACCAAGTCTGGAAACTAGGTTAAGTAGTGGAATTGCTGGGTGTTTGCTTCAGGGACTCAGGCAGCATTTAATGCCACCTAGTGACCAACCCCAGCATGGCAGCTGGATGAAAATGTGCCTTTGCCTCCGAGGGAGGTGGGGGTGGATCCCCATGATTTCCTATTTCTGAAACAATGATAAGAAATTATTAAAAAAAAAAAAAAGAAAGAAAAGAAACAAATTATTGTTTTCCAGGCAATAAGATACTATCTAAATTAAATAAACAAAGTGCATGTGATATTTCCACAAGGGCAGGCTTCTGTTCCCTGACCCACTTCAGGCGACATTTTCCCAAAGAAGCTGGTAAAGGAAGGAACAGGATCTTCTCCTACTGACCCAAAGTATATCCTTATTTCAAGTGATTCAAAGTTAGTTGAGATATATGATATTGTGCCACTGGTTTGTTGATGTAAAATCCAGGCACATTCTAGATGTTTCCTCACATTCTTTCCTACATACCAGTCCAGGGCTGTTTCCTAACAGATCAGGCCCATCTAGTAAGGTGTCATTTATCAGAGATGTGGGGACAACTGTCCGTCCAAATGAATGCATACGCCGTGGCGAGGCTGACTCAGGTGGCTTGGATGATGGGTTCCTGCAGCAACAGGAACCCTGACCCCGGGTCAACTTTGTCATGAAAGGTATGGAGTTTGCTGGTTTTGCTGAGACTCGGAAGAGAAAACAGAGCCACAGAGATAATTAACACCCACAGAACAGCCAGCAGGGCCCAGGGGCTGTGCAGAGCACCGGCAGGTGGACACTCCCTTTGAGGTGCTTACTGAGCACCGATGAGATGATCATTTCCTACCCTGTGAAATATCTGTTGACTGTTTCCAACTCTGGGTAAAGAGTCCAAGACTTCAGTGGTTTAAAGGCAGAAGGGAAAGAGCGTGTCAACAAGCAGAATAATTGAGGGAGGGGCAGAGATTTTGTAATTGCTCTAGGTGTGAAAATTGGCATCTCACTATTTAGCAGGAAAAAAAAATGACTCTAGCAAATGAAAGGACTGGAAAAGTAACATCAAAACTAGGAGCACAGGAGTCACAGAAAACACTTGCTAAAAAAAATAAATCCTAAATAGGCTAATTAACTAAAGTTACTGGTTTTGCATTATCGACGGATTTCAATTATCCCAGTGATTTGTGTGTTCAGTGGCCACAGACAATCAGATATCACGTGCAACAGAAAATCAGATCTGGGGCCCTTGCAAAATGCCAACAGGAAGCCCCGCCGATGGAAGTTGCCACACCCTGAGTCTGAGTGAGTTCCCCACAGGTGGGTTGAAGGCTTGCTCCATCTTCCCTCTACCAGTCCAGTTTCAGATCTGCCTTGCTCCATACATATTTTCCTCCTCGCTTTAGAAACATCTTTTCATCAAATCCACTGAATTTTATGGCTTCCTCTACTCCAACATCCAGGATAGACTTGGAAGGATCCTTCCGCCCATTCTGACAGTTCAGGAAGCGCATCTAGGAAATCCATGACAGAAAGGAGTATAATTTATTCCATGAAACTCAATTCTGGGGATTAATCCAGAGTGGTTTTTGATATTGCACTCATTTCAACAAATATTTATTGAAGGCCGTGGGCCAGATGCTATTCTGAGGATGCCGACCTCCTTGAACACCCTTCCTCTATCCAAGTTGCTCACTTTAACATGAACACATTCGATCAATGTAATGCATAATAAGCTGAATTATACGCATGCCACAGCAGGTGCATATTCCTCCATTGGGGGGGGCGGTGAGTAATGTTTAGGAAACTATAAGCTGGAGAGACCAGTGTTATATAAGCACAGACCCATGAAACAGGATGGTGTATCTGGGAAATTGCAGGTAGGTGATATTGCTGGAGTGAAAACCGCTCGTGCATGAATACATAGGTGTGAAGTTAACAAAAACCTCTTTCAAGAAATGGAGGGGGAGGGATAAAAAAGGAAGTACAAGGCAGGCAGGCGCCAGGCCAAGAAGAGTCTTATACACCCTGTTAAGGGTCCCAGTTTTTCTCCTAACTTAAAGGCCTTACAGGCAGGAATCAGGTCTTCACACTTCTGCCCCACCGTGTCACTGAGCATCTGTAGTAATACTTGTGGAACCAAAATGTTCTTTAATTACCAAAAGCAAATGTCGGTTCCACTCTGTTTCTGGCAGTTGTGTGGAGACCAGAGAGTCTGTTGAGGAGCACGGCAGCATTGGTCAAAATCCCCAGCCAGTCATGACACTCCAAAAATAAAAACTGGACCGCCCGGGGGGGCTCAGTCAGTTAAGCGCCCAACTCTTGGTTTGGGTTCAGGTCACGGTCTCAGGGTCGTGGGATTAAGCCCTATCTTGGGGCTCCAAGCTCAGCGTGAAGCCTGCTTGAGATTCTCTCTCTCCCTCTCCCTCTGCCCCTCCACCTCTCTCTCTCCCTCTCCCTCTGCCCCTCCCTCTGCCCCTCCACCTCCCTGTGCCCCCCTCCTTGCACATTCTCTGTCTCTAAAAATAAAATAAAAATAAAAATAGACAAAGATAAATTCTGTTTGACTTTTCCTCTCTACCTCGAACCAATGCACTGAACACTAGAGTCCTTGCCTTCCCCCTTATGCCCCATAAAGAAAGTTCATAGTGACCAACACCAAAATGGTTATGAAGCATCATTGATTGATTTTAAAATAGTAAAATACCAAAAGTCAAATAAATATTTCTCAAACACCAAATTCCATGTATACATCATTAAAGTCATTGTTCTTGTTGGAATCTTTCTTTCTTTCTTTCTTTCTTTCTTTCTTTCTTTCTTTCTTTCTTTCTTTTCTTTCTTCTTTCTCTCTCTCTCTCTCTCTCTCTTTCTTTTCTTCTTTCTCTCATATTTTATTTATTTGAGAGAGAGATAGCAGGCACGAGCAGGGTGGGAGGCAGAGGTGGAGGGAGAAGCAGACTCCCCTGCTGAGCAGGGAGCCCCACATGGGACTCGATCCCAGGACCCCGGCATCATGACCTGAGCCCAAGGCCGACTCTTCACTGAATGTGCCACCTGGGTGCCCCTGGAGCTCATTTCTTAGGAACAGGTCTCTGAATGGACTTGTTTGTCCTGTACTAGAACTATTGGCAAAGGCTTATGAATCGAAGTACCCCCCCCCCAAAAAAAAAAGACAAAGGAAGGGGAAAAATTAAGTTGTTTTTCAAATTTGTGAAGGATGGATTTTCTTTTTTCTTTGTAAGGCAGAGCGGTGGCAACAATATCCATGGCTTTGGGAGAAGAGCTGTAGCTGCTTCTCAGCAGAGCCAAGATTTATCAGTCAGGGGATAGGCTGGCGGTATCAGAGGTATTGAAGGTAATATGAAGTGTGAAGGTGATGTGAAGTCCTCCAAGGCACCACCGGTTCCCGTTGCTGGAGAACTTCCAGCCCATGACAGCGCGACAGAGGTCTCTGCAAAGTCAGCTTCAGGGTGACCTCCATGGCTCCATGGCCTGGGGTTGGTGCGGATACAGGAGCCTGGGTCATACGAAGTCCTGTCTACACGGCTAGCTCAGACCCGACCCAGTGAGATAAGGGCTCTATAATAGTGATGCTAATCTGTGACAACAGAAGTAGGAAATGCTGGCTCCAAAGATAACCCGGGACCGGTTATGCTCAGTAGAGCTCAACACTGGGATTGTTGAGCTCTAATCAATTTTAATTAATTAAAAATTACTGAATTTTTAATTAAATTAATTAATTTTAAAAAAATCTTTAAGATTCTTTTTATTTAAAAAAAAATTTAAATTGGGGATGCCTGGGTGGCTCAGTGATTGAGCGCCTCCCTTCGGCCCAGGGAGTGATCTTGGGATCCTGGGATGGAGTCCCACGTCGTCAGGCTCCCTGCATGGAGCCTGCTTCTCCCTCTGCCTGTGTCTCTGCCTCTCTCTCTGTGTCTCTCATGAATAAATAAATAAAATCTTTGAAAAAAATTAAATTGTATAATTCATTGCAAGTACTTACATACTCATCCAGAATAAGGTAGGAATCTCTCATCTGCAAAAGAGAAATGACACACAAATTTAGTTTCAAGTGTATTTTTCAGTACGTGGGTTCAACGATCTTGGGGTGTTTGAATGTGTGTGCTTTATTCCTTCTGGAGTCTACACTTCTTCTATCGCCTGAGTGTCTTTGGGTATGTCCCCTACGGGGTGGTCCCTCTGTCGGTGCATCCATCCCCACCCAACATACGTCTCCAGGGGCATCTGTCCGTGTCCACTCGGATTCCAGCAGATGCCAGCAGGCTGGCTCTCTGCCCCACGCTGGGAGGGTCGCATGGTGCTCAGAGCTTCTCTGACAATGAAATCTCCCCATTTCTTCAAGCGATGGGAGAGCCCTGTTCCTTATTTAATCTTCCCAATGGATGATCCTACACTGAATTCAGTGAATACACTGAATGTCCCCCTCTGTCAATGCATAATGCTTTCATGCTATTACCTGAGAGCTCACCTGAAGATCTTAATGTGACTCTCATTACCTGTAACCAGTTGTATCTTCTACAGGTATATGGAAGGTGGACCCTCTATAGGAAGCTATAGTGGTTCAAGATTGAGTCCTTGGAATTGCTCCCGCTGTGGGAACAGTGGGCGGATGCCTGGTCCAAGGAGCTGAAGCTCTTTTAGCACCCCTCCCATCCTGCTCGCCCAACCCTCTAAGGGAACAACGTGTGGACCCCTCTGGGCTAGAGAGCTCCCTGCTTGGACTCAATCTCAAGGTGTCATGATGAACAAGGCAATGTTTGCTTCATACAACCTTCTGGTTAGACTCGGGCACCAAACAGGACACCTCTTTGTGGCGGTCTAAGAATCCTTCAAATTCTTCATCGCTGATAACAAACCGCTGCGCTTCCCTCAGGGCATCCTCTCCAGAATTCTCCCCCTCAATCAGGAGACATTGGAAGACCTGGGACACAAGGAGGGTGTTTGTTGTGCAAAGAGCCTCCCATCATTTTCACCCCAAACCGCGTTTCCCCAGACCCAGCTTCGTCTCTTTTGAGCAAAGACGACTCCCCTGACTAAGGAACCATCTAGAAAGACGTTGCTCTGGAACCCCTCAAAGTCAGGAAGTGCAAACCGTCTGAAAATATAAAACCAGTCTGGAGCATGTTTGATCTGGTCTGATAATCCGATGTCTTCAGACCACCAAATACCAGGTGTGCATTGCAGGAAATATGGACAATACAAAAGCATCAAGAAAATGAATCATTTGTGATTCCCAAACCAAGAAATGAATATTTTCAGTATGTTGTTTCTGCTGGCTTCACTAAACCCTTACTAAGGCCTCTAGGCTATGTGGTTTATTTTTCAGTTAATATACAAGGACAGTTTCCAAAGCCTTTAATAGTCTGTCAACATTCCCTTAAGTAAACAATTGTGTGTGTGAATGTATTATCCCACCATAAGGAATACCATCATCCGAGAAGGAAAAACTCTGTCCCGGGGACCCGCTCCTGGAGGGACCAGGTGGCAGCTGATCAAACACATATCCAGCACCAAGCCTGGATCTGTAGGGTTTTCATGCAAGGGGAGGATTATATATAGTGTTTAATTAGAATTAATTTTAAAACTCCCTAACCAGTGCCTTCTTTGCTCACTCTATTCCCTTTCCACCTTCCTTTGGCTCCCAGTCCCTTTAACACCTGTCCCTGCAGACCCTGGTCACGTGGTACTTGTATCATTTGCCTTTGTGGGTGTCAGCCGCTTGGGAGGGGACACCCTCATCATTGTCCCCACAGCACCCAACTCCAGTCCAGGTGCAGGGTGAAGAGGGATGCCTGGCAGGGAGGTTGGAAGAGGTTTCCACACAGGCTAGAGGCCCAACCTTGAATGTCAGGTGGGTGAAGACACACATGAGCTTTTTCCCTCGAGACTGTGGTTCCAGAATCCACCAGCTCAAATGGAGCTTGAGAAGCAAAATGGGCTTGGAGGCGGAGAGGGTGGTGGGATTGATGAGAAGGTCAGGAGGGGTCTGCTCTGTCTTCACTAGAGCGAGCCTAGGGGGGACACCGAGCTCCCTGCTCACGAATACCACGAGGTCCCTTCCCTGCCACGCGTGCTCATGCTGGTGTCCTCCTGACGGGACCTGCAAGCCCGGAGGAGGCAGCCCTGGGGACCAGACACCTGGCTCAGGGGTGCAGGTTCTCATCCGTCTGCAGCTTGCAGACAACGGTGATCTGACGCGAAAACTGCTTTCCTAACAGGCAGGCGCTAATCTGCCTCCCTCTAGAAAACTCAGGATTTTGAACCGGCAATTCTGGAGCGAAGCAGCAAGTGGAAGCCGCAATCACAGTTGTAAGATTGGAGAAGAAAGCTCTGAGATAAAGGAGCTATGAGGCGAGGCGCTCCCAGCAACCCAAAGCCGGGAAGAAAAATGTGTATGTAAATACAGAGAGAGAAGGTGGAAAGAGAATGAGGAAGACAGTAACAGCAAAAGAAGTGGAACAGAGATGGGGTGTCAGGGAAAAGGAGCGGGACAGGTAGGTGGTTCTAGAAGGAGGATCTAAGAGCCCGGAGCCCAGCGTCCAGCCCTCGTCTGGCCCCCTCCTGGACCACAGCCTCCGTTCCTCCCACATCCCTCCATCGTCAGCTTCCCTCCGGTGCTTCCGGGGTGGGGGTGCAGGTCCGGGGGTGCAGCTGCTTTATAAGCAGCTCCCTGAGTTGATTCTAAAGAGCAGCCATGGGTAGGACACTTCAATTTACCATTATTTGCAGGTGTCTGCACCTTGTGGGTGCTAGATATAGACATCTCGAGTTTGAACTTCAGATTTTAAGGAGCTGATAGAGAGGTTGGTCTTAAAGCACCGATCTTGGCAAATAAACTTTGCTGCAACTTAAAAATAGTGTTGCCCCAATATCTTCTAATAATCCAATGAAAACTGTATTAACAGAACGTATGGAGACCAGATAGCCATTTATGAATAAGCCAACAGCTTTAAGAAGAAATCCAGCCTTATTATATTTAATAGATAAACACAAATTAGGCTTTCTATGGGCATAGTCTTCAGAACACCTCCAAGCACTGACTGTATCTTTTTTTTTTTAAAGATTTTATTTTTAAGTCATCTGCACATGTAATGCAGGACTCGAACCCACAACCCCGAGATCAAGCCTTTCACGCTCCACCGACGGAGCCAGCCAGGTGCCCCCAACTCTATCTTTTGACTTTTACTCCCCCAATATTCCAGAAGGGAATCAGTTCCAGTTTCTAGAAGGGGAGACTGAGACGAAGGGAATGTAAGTAGTTGGAAGTTTAAGAGAGCTGGAGGAAGGACCAAGGCCCGGGTTTCCCATCTGGCTTGGTCACTCCGGGGTTTCAGCGTCACAAGTGTCTCCGGAACATTATCTGAGTTACGCGCAGCAGAAGCGACACGGCACTTACCTTCCAGCGGACGGGGTTCAGGGCTTTAATCTGCTCCCTCATGTCCTCGTCCACGTTGAATCGATTGATGACAGAGTTGATTTTGAAGGCCACTCGATAATCTCTACACCACGTTCTCAGTTTCTGGAGGTTTTCCACATGGTTTTTCTTTCCTTGCCCACGGCCAATGAGGACATTGACTTGCTCATCAAAGCTGTCACAGGAGATGGCGAGGATGTCCAGGTATTCACCTGAGGGACAGTTAACACCTAACTCGAACACCATTCAAGGACCAAAGCTTTTAGGCCGTTCATATCTCTTTGTGATAAAACACATCTTGCTCGTATCTCAGGGTTTTTTTGTTTTTTGTTTTTTTTTACAATTTTTTACTTAAATTCAATTTGCCAACATAGTATAACACTGAGTGCTCATCCCATCACGTGCCCTCCTTGGTGCCCGTCACTCAGCTACCTCACCTGTATCTTATTCTTAATGTTTAAAAAGACTTTTCCTTGTACCCACAACACTCCATGGAAATGTGAATTTTACTTGGCACTTGTTTAAATAATCTTGAAAAAAAATACACATCACGCATGAGGTGATGGAGATAACTCATATTTGACCATTCTAAAATGGCACCTCTGTATGTGTGTGAGCATTTACTGGTATATTTAAATGAGTCATTTTTTAAAAGATTTTTTTATTTATTCATGAGAGACACAGAGAGAGGCAGAGACACAGGCAGAGGGAGAAGCAGGCTCCATGCAGGGAGCCCGATGTAGGACTCGATCCCGGGACTCCAGGATCATGCCCTGGGCGAAAGGCAGATGCTCAACCACTGAGCCACCCCGGGATCCCAAACGAGTCCTTAGTTAATTGCTGCATCACAATTATGTCATTTCTGAGGCAATAAGTATTTTGGATCTATGAGCATTTACAGGTTTGGCAGTCTCTTTTGCTCATCATATAAATAAAATTGCTCTGCAGAAAAACTTTAATATTTTTGCCAGGTTCTTTGGCTTCTTCTTGACCTCTCTTCTATGCTGGCGTCACCATCTAAATGTTTGTAGAGGGACAGGCACCTGGGGGGCTCAGTCAGTGAAGCCTCTGCCTCCGGCTCAGGTCACGATCTCTGGGTCCTGGGATCAAACCCCACATCATGCTCCCTGCTCAGTGGGGAGTCTGCTTCTCCCTCTCCCCCAGCTTCTCCCTCCCTGCATGTTTCTGTAACATCAGTTTCTCCTCTGCCTTTCTTCTCACCCCTTTCATTTCCTTGGCTCATCCACCTGCCTCTCAAGCACAGACATTTTCAGCCACCCACCCCCTTCGCCGGCTATGTCCTCGACATGGACGGAGTCTGAGTTTTCCTCACTATGGTGACTGCAGAATTGCCTGCAAAGTTGATTCTTCAAACCCCTCCAATTATAGAAAGTGGGGGGTCCCGAGACTCTTTAAGCAACTATGACCAGCTGTCCTAATCAGAGAGACATTTTAAGTTCAACGTAGAGGCCAATCTGATATTACCCACGTGTACGCCCTCCACTTCTTAGCACAAATTGGAGAAAGACTGATGTGACGGGTTGTCCTGAACTCTGAACCGTGAGTTGCAATCTATTAAGCAGATTAACAATAAACTAATCATCCTAATTAGTCTCTCGTTTCTCCAAGGGCAAGCACTTGTCTTTTACCTGATTTACAGGCTCAAAGCAACGAGCACAAACTGGACCCAGAGAAAGCAACTGACTATTATTTAAAACAACTCAAAATGCCCTAAAAATTGATCTTAAATAAATTCCTGATGGTTTATCATCCTGAGAGAACTAACTGAGTGCGTGGTCTCTAACCCAACCAAGAACAAAGTTCAAAGGTAAAATAGACACCTATCAGTTATAGTAAAGCCTTGGTTGGTGTCCACATCAGCTGAGAATCCGTGTCAATTGCTTTACTCTGCTAACTCTCCAGCTTCTGCTCTGTGACCACAAGACCTCTTCCTCCTTCTCTCAGATTTTCTGGTAGGAGCCCTTGTGATGAGAGATAGCGAAGCCTATCTGTTGGCTCAGTCCATCCAAGTCTCCAGAAGAGCCTGCCTGGCCCTATGAGGGAGTGTTGGCCAATCGCTGCATGTAAGGCGACCAGAACATTCTATGTGTCTCCCACTCATGAAGTGTCCATGCCCGGAGCAGTGGGGCATGTTATATCAGCTCATCAAGAGCTGTTGGGGTCATTGAACAACACTCACGATGTACCTGGTTTTGTTGTTGGGAGTCCTGAGTTTCAGCTGCCATGGATGGGAACACAGCAGCATGTGCCTAAGTGACCAGCCTCACAGGAAAGCCTCAGACCCTGAGGCTCACAAGATCATTCCTAGGCAAAAGCATTCCTGACATGTCCCCATAGGTCACCGCTAGAGAGAAAGCACATCTTGTACGTCCTGGAAGGGAAGGACTTAGAAGCCTGTGTCTGAGCTCTCGGGACCCAGGGATGCATGTCTTCTCCTGCTATTTCTGCACCGTATCCTTTGCTCGGATGGACCTTAGCCACGAGCCTCGTCTGCTCCTGAGTCTCATGAGCGCTCTTAGAAAACTGCCAAACGTAGAGAGACAGACGGTGGTTGCTCCAAAATGGCTCTTCTGGTCCCCACAACACACAAACTTAGCCCTGGTCCTATAAACCAGAGGTGAGAAATTGGAGGCAGACAGGCCATACAGTTACACGTAAATGTTGCTATGGTTTTCCTGTGTGACATCTAATCCCATTTCAAATTATTTGCAAATATTTAAGGGGAGATTTAACATAAAATGTAGATTTCTGAAGTGTCTTTAAGAATTTCAGACTATGGAGGCCCTAACCCTACACTCCCATAGAGGATAAATGTCCATGGGAGCTCAGGACTAACTGCTGTCTGCGTGTCCACTATGAACCAGGCAGGGTGCTTCCCATTCTTCATGGCCTCACACCTGCTTATTGTCTCCCTATGACTGAAGTGGGTTTTTCTTATGCTCCTCCAAATTCACTGATTCCCATGGCCTTCCCCATGCCAGCATTTGAGCTTCTGACCCTGGATGTGGTGACCCGGCGGGGCCTCCTCTTCACAGCACAGTGGTGTGCATGCAGAGCCAGTGTTGGAGGAGGAGCATTGCTCAGGGACCCCCTCAACACCCAACCATTATCCCTTGTTCACATTGTCCCCTAAACTTTTCTTCCCCCTCTGAATCTGGTCCCCAGACTTACGTAGAAGCTTCTGACCCTATTTCACTAAGTGACTCCCTTCACAAACGTTTTTATTCTTTTTTAAAAATTTATTTTCGGGGATCCCTGGGTGGCGCAGCGGTTTGGCGCCTGCCTTTGGCCCAGGGCACGATCCTGGAGACCCGGGATCGAATCCCACATCAGGCTCCCGGTGCATGGAGCCTGCTTCTCCCTCTGCCTATGTCTCTGCCTCTCATTCTCTCTCTGTGTGACTATCATAAATAAATAAATAAATAAATGAAAAGTTAAAAAAAATAAAAAAATTTATTTTCCTTATTTGAGAGAGAGGGACACAGAGAGAGACAGAGAGAGAGAGAGAGAGAGAGAGACAGCAGAGGGAGAGAGAGAATCTCAAGCAGACTCTGCACTGAGTGCTGAGCCTGATGCAGGGGTTAATCCCACCACCGAGGATTATGAACTGGGCTGTAGCCAAGAGTTGGACGCTCAACCCACTGAGCCATCTGGGTGCCCTGGATGTTTTGGTTCTAACACATTGTCTCGAATCTTCCCTGATTCACCTTTGTCGGAGGGGCTACACCACCCACATCCACAGTCTTCCCTCCCCATGCCCATTTCTTCTCCATCTCGGGAGGGGTATTTGGTGAGAGGCTCTCTGTGAGCAGCCTCAACAGGGAGTAGATGCAACTACTCTTTCAGTGATGTCAAGGCTCAAAGAACTCATACAAAGTGAGAACAGAAAATTGTGCTCTAAGAGGTTATCATCGTCTCCTGAAATGACGGTAATAACAACAGCTCTTATTTCCCACTGCTCCCTAAATTCCAGGTATGGTCTAGGGATAGCACATCTATGGAAACTCGGCCATAAGGGACCTCCACGGTCTTAGGATCGCCATCCTGGCCGCGGAGCCAAATCCCTTGCAGCCTCCCAGGTCTGTCTGTCCACGTACCACAAGGTTCTGGGATTCTGTCCCCACGCAGATCTTTTGCTTAGATTTCTTCAGCAGCCAAATATGTAGCCAAAGGTGGGAGAGGCTGCTTTAGTCCAATTGCTTCATTTAGGAGACTAATACAACAATAGCTCCTTTCGTATAGAAATATTAAAGGTCAGTAGCACGCAATAAGGGAGCGGCTGCAGAGCTGTGTTAACACTCCCTAATGCCTTGGCCTCAGCTTCCTCTAAACCGGGCTGCACACCGTTGTTGTGCTTACTGATACTTTCTGTCACCTGTCCTGCCACATCCGTTAGTCAACACCTATAGGGCTCTAAGTATAGAGCCCGCAGAATGAAAGCCTCCCGACTGCCTGCATGGCTTGCACAGGGATTGGAGTTCGGTGTCTCCCCCCCCCATCACCTCTCCCTGCCACGAGCCTGGCCTCAGGATCAGGATGGAAGGAATCCGGGACCAACGGTCATAGCAGCCCCGACTACAGCGTGATGCCAGGTGGCTCACCATAGTTCTGGAACCAGCGCTCCCGGATCAGGCTCCCGTTGCTCACGATGCTCACGCTGGGCAGCCCGAGCTCCTCTTTGCAGAACCTCACCAGCTTGCCCAGGTACTCGCCCCGGTCGTGGATAAATGGCTCCCCGCCTGAGAAGTTTATCTTCTCCATCCCTGCGGGAGGCAGACCACAAAGCTTAACTTCTGTTGTTTGTTTCCCCACTGCCCAAATACCCCTCACTATTTTCATGACAAAAGGAATGTTCTTTCAAAGTAATGAAAATGAAATGAAAGTTGCCCATTATCCCCTGCCCCCCCTCGAGCCCTGACTCCCCATGCTCCCCATGGGGGGTGTTGGGTGGGGAAGGGACTATCCATATACATAACCCGGGTCTGACTTCTCCCCTGCTTTAACATAGATGCTCTTAGTGTAGGGGATCGGTTTTAGAGATGATACACTTGCTTGGGAGGCAAAGGGAGAGATGGGCGAGACAGCACAGAGAGGTGCGGAAAACCGCCTCGGCTCCCTCCAGAACATTCTTGCGGGGCCCTCTCAGCCCGAGACAGCCCTGCGCATGGCCTAGGGGCGTCCTCCCTCTCCCACAGGCTGGAACCCCCTCAGCCTGGAACTCCCGCCCTTGCCTCCCTTGGTGTACTCCCTTCTTTTGGAAAAGCTGTTAGCAGTTTCCTGGGGGAAAAACAAAACAAAACAGAACAAAAAAACACAAATCAAGATGAGGATGTCTAGGTTCCAAAATACATCTGTGACCAACAGTTTGGCCAGGTAAAGTATTCTGGGTGAAGTTGCTGTGCCTTGGGAATTTCGACGGCGTTATTTCCTGTGCTCTAGGTTTTAATGTTATTGCTCAGAAGCCTGATAACACTTTTATTTATATCCTTTCTAAGTGCATGGGTTTGTTTTTTTTTCCCCTTCCGGAAGCTTTCTTTCCAGTGTCCCCAAATGTCAGGGTGATGAGTCTCAGCAGAATCTGTCTCTATTCATTGTTCTGGCCACTTGGCAGGTCCTTGAAGGAAAAAATACAGTTCCTAGGGTGCAGGAAGTTTCTCATTCTAGGGGTTAGATAACCCCTAGGTCTTCTCCAACGTGCTTTTCTCTTCGGGGGGTTCCTCTAGCTGGTCTGCGGGGCTCTGGCTTGTAACCACCACACCTTCCTGCTGTGTCTCCTGTGTCACACTTTCCCAGGACCTTATCTTTTAGTCTATCTATTAAAATTCTAATTTTAGAAATCCCAGTTTCCGTTCCCCAGACTCTCCCATATCTTAGTTTCTCAGCATCGCAGTAGTGCTCTTTCTTAACAAAACTTTCTCTCATCTATCCGGGGTTATCAGTTAGGGAAGTTTTGAAGTGTTTCCTATATTCTCCTTGTTTATTTGTGGTGGCGTCTGCCTTTTATTTTGGTGTTTCTATTTGTCCTTTCCTACTTGAGGGAAGCATAAAAGAGTGGAATGGAATTTCTGTGATTTAGGAAGAAACCACTTGGCTGGAGGGTTTTGCTACAGAGTGACAGAGGGAGAGACTGATTTAGCCACTGGATTATGCCCCGCAGGCTGGGAAGCTGTGGTCTTTCCTCTAGGCCATTCTATCCTGCTGGAGAAGACTCTCAATCTCCTGCTCGCTGCAGCCCCTGCTGCCTGCACCCAGGACGTGGACTCTCACACCCAGCAGGCCAACTTTCATTCCTTTGTGGAGCTTTCTGTCTCCCTGCTTCACCCAGGGTCCCTGAGCACAGCCTCCATGGGCCAGATCCTTCTGAAAATAAGCCTCCTGTCACCCACAGGGCTCGGGGAGGGGCTCCCCCGTGGTGGGGACAGCAGCGGATCTGCCTTCAGCCCTTGTCTCCCTCCTGCCTCCACCCCCGACTTCTTGATGAAAGCTGTGCGTCTGCACGATAAGAAGGTTCTCGTCTCTGAAATGTCCTGCATTCCCCGGGGCCGCCTGGGGAACCAACCTCTTGTAGCCACCGCCCTGCAGACACATGCTGAAGACGTCCAAGTGCCATCAATCAGTTTCGATCACTGGGTGTTGATTTGTTTGTGGGTTTGTGCCCCTCCTTTCAACGCTGTTGCTGAGATTTTAGTGGAGCGGAGGGAAGATTGGAGGGAACGGGGACATTTGCTAGAAGGTCCAGGGTATCTTGAAGTTTAGAACATATACACTGTCATAGTGGAGTTCATTTTTTTAATTAATTAATTTTTAGTGGAGTTCATTTTTAATTCAGCTCACTTTGACTCAGTTGACCGAGTCTTGAGTAGGTTCTCCCTGCCAGGGGAGCCCTCAGAGTGAGGCATTTCCAGAATTGAACCTTCCATCATTAAGTAACTTGCTCCTCTAAGTGAAGTTTGAAATGCCTGCTTCCCTGGGCCCTGAGGGTGCAAAGCCACAGCACCAGACGGACAGCTTATTCCAGATCGGAGTAGAGACAGAAGCCACTGCGCTTCAGAGACGGCGAGGAAAGGACATGGGGTGGCAGGCCACAGAGACGGAAGCACGTGTGAGCATCGGAGCTCAAAGGAAGAAGCAGGAGGCCAGTAAGAGCAGCAAACAGACGTGGTCACAGAAAGGAAATAATTAGCAGCACCAACCAGACTAGCAGAGAGGGCTGGGGAGCTGATCAGGGGCCAAACAGTAGATCATGCCATAAATTTCCCTACAAATGTTATTTGTCAACATCCATTCAACCCATGGATGGTACATTACTTGGTACCTACAAATGGTAGGTGTGTTACTTGGTACCTACCAAGTAATGAACGCTGTGCTCATTACTTAGAGATTTAATTTGTGCAAACTCCTTGTAGCACGGCTTTTAAAATGCTGTCCCGAGTCAGCTTCGAGGTCCCAGCTGAAGGCTGGTCAGATCCTCTTCTTGAGCAACCCCAAGCACCTCATCTAGGAGGCTCCCTCTGGGCCACTGCACTCTGCCCTCCGCCTCCCAGGGCCGGATCTAGAGAAACGGGGATGCCCCTGTGCCCAGAGCTCGCTGAGCTCGCTCCCACTAGCACGCGCTAAGCCGACTTTGCCTCCCTGTCACTTCCTCCCTGTGAAAACTACAGTGAGGGGGTCACATCCACAGTCCCTTCCTGCCCCCTGCCTGGCGGCGAGTGGTGCTCCCCCCAAGGAAACAGTGAGAGCCAGTTACAAAACCCTTCCCAGTTTTTCTCCCTTGATGGGCATCTGGCCTCTCCACTCAAGGTAACGTGGCAAAGGCAAGCACTGAATCCTGACACTAATCCAGCAAGGAAGGAATCCATCCTGGGTTTTAGTTGCAGAAATTGAAGCTCAGGGAGGTTCAAAGATTTATTCGAGATCATAAGGCTAGGAAAGAAACAATGGAGCTAGAATGGATGCCCAATCCGCACGGCCTTCCATCCTTGTCAGTGGGCTTGCCCCTCGTCTCTGCTCGCCTGGAGCCACCCGGCTTATGGCAGACCAAGCCACATGGCTTTTCAACACCCTCTTTCTCTTTCAGGTGTGTCTACAGCTGGACACTGACCAGTGCCATCATCTCGCTATTGAAATCCAACATGCTCTCCATGGGGGCCCAGTGTGCCATGGCTGCAAACAGTAGCCTCCTTGGTAGTGTATCCAGCCTGTTGATTGTATGGGTTGCCCTAAGGGACCTTGGAGACAGCCCTTTGTGGTCGACTTCGAGGTCTGACATCATGCTATCTCCAATCTAGGCTGCAGACAGGTATGTGAGGTGCCTTTGGGAAGCCCCAGGGCACAGTAGCCAGGGTCCACATTGGCCAAGTCATCATGTCCATCTGTACCAAGCTGCAGAACAAGAGCATGTGATTGAGGCCCTATGCAGGGCCAAGTTCAAGTTCCCTGGCCGCCAGAAGATCCACATCTCCAAGAAGCGGGGCTTTACTAAGTTTAATGCGGACGAATTTGAAGATATGGTGGCCGAAAAGCGGCTCATCCCAGATGGCTGTGGGGTCAAATACATCCCTAATCGTGGCCCCTTGGACAAATGGAGGGCTCTGCACTCATGAGAACCTTGCACCACCTGAACCCTACTCATGCCCACCAATAAATCCTGCTTCCTGTCTGTCAAAACTAAAAAAAAAAAAAAAAAAAAAAAAAAAAAAAAAGAAATCCAACATGCTGGGAGCCTGCTTGTGTGACAATGATCATCATCCAATGGAAACATCATTATTCCCTAAGGTGTGGTGAGATAGGGTCAGATGAACCAGAGGAAGCGAAACAGTACAGGCCAGCGGCCCTTGATGAGTTTGAGAAGACGCAGAGGGGACGAAAGGAACAAAAACTGCTTATAGGTGTGTAGGTAAGATCTTAGACGAGCAAGGCTTACTTCACGATGATGTTAACACCCAAGGAGCGATCACAGATCAATAACTGATGCTCCCAGAGGCTAAATTCCATTCAGTCATCTCTGTGTAAAAGCCGGAGAGGTAAATAATATATTGTAGAAGCCTCTTCCACCAGAGTAGTACATTTTCATTTCAAATGTAATTTACATTTAGATTTGCGTGTTCAATCATCACCAAAATAGATTTTCCTCCGTCAGCCAGCAATCTCCCTTACGAGGCATACGACCTACGACCTACGTTACACCTTGATCGCTTTAATTAACTTTGACTTTAGTTACTTAGAACTGAGGAATCATTATGTAAAGGTATTAATTATAGCTATAGTAGTTTATACTCTATTTAAAAACACATGAGCATTCACCTACTTGTGCCATGAAGCCACTTTTTGAGATTGGCATGCAAGTGATCTTGATTATCTACACTTTAACGATTGCAACACTGCTACTCAGAAAAGTTAAATGTCTTGACAAGTCTCGTCAGCGTTAGAGCGGGACTCTTGCAAGTCAAGAGTCTTAAGTTCTTTCCATGGCACCAGACCTCCCTCCCTTCATTATTTCATCTATTAAACCATCTCTCCAAGAACATTTATTACCCTGCTATGATGTCCTAGATATCCTGGCAGGCACAGAGATACACGGCATGTTAACGTTCAACCTCGGAACTCAGACTCTGTGGGGATCCAGGTATTAAAAAATAAAACAACAGAGGGAAACATCACGGTATAACTTAAGAAGGGCTAGGGATCCCTGGGTGGCTTAGTGATTTAGCATCTGCCTTCGGCTCAAGGTGTGATCCTGGAGACCTGGGATCAAGTCCCGCATCGGGCTCCCTGCATGGAGCCTGCTTCTCCCTCTGCCTGTGTTTCTGCCTCTCTCTGTGTGTGTCTTTCATGAATAAATAAATAAAATATTTTTTAAAAAAGTGCTAGAATGCACCTTTGTAACAAGCACCAAGGGTTGCAAATGAAGGAGAGAGGGCATTCCAGAAAGAGAGGACGGCATGACTATAGGCTTGATTTGTGCAGGCGCTGGGGGAGATGTGCCTGTAGCACAGGGCACTTAAGTCACCAGGATGGAGGAGCTTCCTGTCCCAGTGGGGACACCGAGACAATTACAGGGATCACAGCAATGCAGGTGAGCCCACTGAGTTGGGGAGCCCAGCGAGGCGGGTCTGTATTTGGAGGAACAGCTGTGGATGATGGAGCAAATGTGATGGAGAACAAAATAAGTCAGATCCAGGGGATGGTTCAGAGGTTAAGCTCTGCTTTCAGCTCAGGGCCTAATCCTGGAGTTCAGGGATCGAGTCCCCAACATCATGAGCTGAGCCAAAACCAAGAGCCAGACACTTAACTGACTGAGCCACCCGGCCGCCCTTCACACACTGTAGTTCTTAAGTCAAAGACTTTGTCTTTGGTTTCACCTTTCCTCATTAACGATTTCTGGAAAGCCCCAATCCATCCGTGTTTTGGATAAATTCAGAGAGTGGCAACTTTCCCAGCCTGTCTCTTGGCAAATGCTGGCCACCCTGGGGGCCTGGCAGGTGCACAGACCTCTGCTGACACGGAGGCTACGGGAGGGATGGGTTTGCATCCCTTACCAGCTGTGCAGGCTGAGTCTGGTTCCCCTAGGCGTGCACCCCAGGCTCATCCTACTCTTGCCTTGAAGGACAGGACGGGACGCCTCCCAGGTTCTGCAGGAGCTCTCCCTCTTGTGCATGCGCCCAGCCAGTGGCTGTGCCCTGATTCCCTCCTGGGACGGGGGACTCACCGGCTTCCTGCAGCAGCCGCAGCCCTCGCTTGGCCTCAGCCAGGGGCAGCACAAAGGACGTCTTGGCCGTGTGGAAGCAGAAGCCACACTTATAGTTGCACTGGCGGGTGAAGTGGTAGTTGACGCTGGTGGGGATGGTGGGCTGGTCCAGGCCCTCCTTTGCCCCCGCTCTGCTCTCCGGCAGGAGCCCCCGGGCTCGAGGCTGCGGGCTCTTGCCCCCTGCCAGCCAGAGCACTGCCCTGAGCCAGAAGAACCAGGGGACCAGGCTGCTCCATAGAGAGCTCAGCGGCTTTTGGAAAGCGCTCAGCAGCTTTCCAGCAAAAGCGATGGGCACGAGCATCCACATGGTGGCCAGATGCTCTGAGGTAGCCCTGCAGCCTGGAGACTCAGTTTATATGTCCTGGGGTGGCCTATTGCACAGGCAGGATGCACACACCTCTGACTGCCTGTCGGCTGAGCTCAAGTTTCGATTTTCCTGTTCATGAAAAATGAAAGTTGGAACAGGGCCAAGCCCGAAGGCTCGGGATCAGGGCCAGCATCTGTGTCTCTCTGCTGCACTTTTCCCTTATCTTCTGGGTCAAGGGTAGCCTCCCACCTGGATACAGATCAAGACCTTGCTCTGCGGCTCTATCTCCACCTAGCAGAGAGCTGCAGCAGGGAGAGATAGTGGCCTCCTTGGTTGCATTACTCACGCATGACACAGCCTGTGGAGCCTCTGACCGGGCGCCCGGCCTGCCATCGGGGCCACCCTGAGAGTTTGTTAGGAAAGCCAAAGAATGAAAGATATGATTGACCTGTGCAGGCGGAGGACAGGACCCACTCCAGACCACAGTCAGAACGCACAGGCTCAAAGTGACAGTTATCCTTACTCTGTCTTTCCTTAGGCATCTTTGTGGTGTTTGTTTGTTTTTTTAAGATTTTGTTTATTCATTAGAGACACACAGAGAGAGGCAGAGACACAGACAGAGGGAGAAGCCCGATGTGGGACTTGATCCCAGGACCCCAGGATCACGCCCTGTGCCGAAAGCAGACGTTCAACAGCTGAGCCACCCAGGCGCCCCTCTTACGCATTTTTATAGAATTGAAATTTAGACATTTATATTTTCCCACATATCTATTTATGCATAGTTTATTTATTTACTTTTAAAGAGTCTCCATCCCCAGCATGAGGCTCGAACTCAGGACCTTGAGACCAAGAGTTGCATGCTCCTCCAACTGAGTCAGCCAGGAGAGTCATTTCTATTTTATTTTTATTATTTTTATTTTTATTTTTTTCCCAAGCCAGACTGTATCCAGCTTTATTAAAGATACTTTTCATAAACAATCATGGTATTTCAGGCAGGACATGGGCGGACGATCGTTAACAGTATACCACAACTTTCAAACTCCCTTCTTCAATGGACTACCAAAAATCAGGGAGCCACTATAAAACCCAATGAAGTCTTCATGTGATTCTCTGAACAGGGCAAGTTTAGAGTGGAGGGTTGGCCGTTCACATTTAGCATGTTGTTTAACAACTTTTCACAAGCCGACCCTGTCTTTCAGGAAATGAAATGAAAATGGCAGAATTATCAATCTGAAGATCCACAAGCTAAAAAAAGGAACTCTTGTAAGGGACGCCATCTCAGTGGTGACACTGTAAAGTCCAAATTGCCTGACATACTGGGAACCATTTCATGGGGTCAGGTTCCAACAGGTCTCTGGGTTTAAAGGAGTCAAGTCTATGTTGAAGGCAGAGAAGGAGAAGAGGACATAAAAAAAATGAATTTTAGTTTTTCCACACCACCAACGTGGCTCATGTGTGTCAACATCAAGGAATCCCTCCTCCTGGGAGCCAAGAGGAAGTTTCTCAAAACTAGGAGGGGAAGGTGTTTTTCCCTCTTGTTATCAATCTAGCTTCAGAGATATTCTATTAGTGACATATGCCCTCCCCCCAAAACAACAATGAAGTGTTCCGTGTGCTAACAACATAGCTTAAAAAAAAAAGTAAAACAAAATCCTGCATTTTTATAAAACTTGATAAAAAATAGTATTTCAAACTGTTACAGTCACCAGAAGTACACCGTTTTCAAAAATGCACACACTTCACTTGGCATCTCTAGCACCTTCAGCTTTCTGTGCCTGGTCCGTTTGGGCATCTCCATTTTCTGCAGGGTTGTTTCCATCCTTGCCAGCCTCAGCTTTCCCGTTTTTCCCTTTGGGTACCTTCTCTCCCTTCTTTGCAGGGGCCTTTTTAGATTTGGGGTCTGGCTTTAGAGGAGCAGGTTTAGCAGATAACGTTGCAGATCTTCTCTGTGGCTCATCCTTCACCTTGGCTTTATCTCCTTAGCATCCCCTTCAGCCTTTCTCTTGGGCATGGTGGCGACGGCGGCGGGACGTAAGCGCTGGATGCGGGGATGGGGCGGCACGCAGGCTTTGGCCGGTCTGGGGGTCGTTCTCACCTCTTCTTCTTCACCTCTATTTTATTTTTAAAAGACCACAGGAAGGGGCTCTTGGGTGGCTCAGTGGCTAAGCAACTGCCTTCAGCCCAGGGTGTGACCCCGGGGTCCCGGGATCGAGTCCTACATCGGACTCCCTGCGTGGAGCCTGCTTCTCTCCCTGCCTGTGTCTCTGCTTCTCTCTCTGTGTCTCTCATGAATATATAAATAAAATTAAAAAAAAAATAGACCACAGGAAAATCAGATGCTTTTCTAAGATGGTTCTTGGTTCTCAAGAGCGACAGTGGCTTCTTTCTTATTTTTACAGTTTCTTAGAAAGCGCTGTCAGCTTTTGTGCCGAAGCTTCCCCCCCCCCCCCCCCCCGCCCACCCCTTAGCTGTCTTTAGTCAGAGGCGTGTTTGGGCAGGTGGTGTTAGGTTTTCCTGAGACCTGTGGAAAGTTGGACCAGTCCTAAAGGGGAAGCTTCTGGAACCCTGAACCCGGCTCATCGCGTATAACTGTGTGACTTTGGTAACTTTCCTTGCTTCCTCTGGGTCTTCACTGCCTCATCTGTCGGTCCAGGTATCTCACGGGACTTGCTTTGGGAAGACTGAAAATTCTAACGTATGTGCATCACATTAACCGGGACAGCGTCTGGACGATTGGGTTTCCTGAGGGTTAGCTATTGTTCTTCTAGTCGTGTGACGTCCTGAACAGAAACAAAGATGACTTTCACTTCACTTAGAAAGGAAACTGAAAGTAAATTCAGCAAAACAGCAAGCCTCTGTGTAATGATTTCCAATTATTCCCTGATGGCTGTAATCCAAGTGCCGGAAACTGTCGTAGCCAAAAGCATTTTGAAACATCACCACGGTCTGACTCAACCAAGACAGATTTCTTTTTCCTTTTTTGCTGGGTCACATGTGTATGGAGAAACGAAAACCAAGTCCTTTTATGGTTCACATCGGCTATCAGGTGTGGCACGGAGGTAGCCACGGAGGCTCATCAAGCCAAACATTTTTAAGGTGTGAATCCTACTTCAGCAAAGAGTGTCTAATTTTGGGTAAATTTTTACTTTACCCACCTTGTTAACCCATCTGGGGATCATGGGTATTAATATCACACTCACACGGGGCATTTTAAGGATTAAATGACATACGCCCAGAGTACTGCTTGCGTAATAAATGAGCAATTTCTAGCACACCACACAGCATTGCACACCAGGCCCTGCCCTGCACTTTGCATTCGCTAACTTATTTTACAGTTGGGGAGTGAGTATTTGAACTGGGATTTATTCATTTTTTTTTATAAATTTATTTTTTTATTGGTGTTCAATTTGCCAACATATAGAATAACACCCAGTGCTCATCCCATCAAGTGCCCCCTTCAGCGCCCATCACCTAGTCACTCCCATCCCCTGCCCACCTCCCCTTCCATCACCCTTAGTTCATTTCCCAGAGTTAGGAGTCTCTCATGTTCTGTCTCCCTTTCTGATATTTCCCACTCATTTTTTCTCCTTTCCCCTTTATTCCTTTTCACTATTTTTTATATTCCCCAAATGAATGAGACCATAAAATGTTTGTCCTTCTCCGACTGACTTACTTCACTCAGCATAATACCCTCCAGTTCCATCCACGTTGAAGCAAATGGTGGGTATTTGTCGTTTCTAATGGCTGAGGAATATTCCACTGTATACATAAACCACATCTTCTTTATCCTTTCATCTTTCCATGGACACCGAGGCTCCTTCCACAGTTTGCAGTTTGTTCTTTATAATTAAGAATCTGTTTCTTGATTTGTCTCTCTCTTTTATTCCCCTTTGCTCTTTTGTTTCTTAATATCCACATCTGAGTGAAATCATATGGTATTTGTCTTTCTCTGACTTATTTCACCTAGCATTATACTCTCTAGCTTCATTCATGTTGATTTAAATGGCAAGATTACATTTTTAATGGCTAAATAATATTCCTATCTATATCTGTATTACAACTTCTTTTTTTAAATTTATTTTTTATTGGTGTACAATTTACTAACATACAGAATAACCCCCAGTGCCCGTCACCCATTCACTCCCACCCCCCGCCCTCCTCCCCTTCTACCACCCCTAGTTCGTTTCCCAGAGTTAGCAGTCTTTACGTTCTGTCTCCCTTTCCGATATTTCCCACACATTTCTTCTCCCTTCTGAACTGGGATTTAAACACCTGCATTGCTGCTCAATGATTGATAATCAACAGCACGTTTTTTTCCCCAAGTTGGTTCTAACCGGGTCAGTCTCTTTTATTCATTCACGCGTTCATTCACTCACTCATTCATTGATTGAGGCATTCTTTCTTTCCTTCCTTCTCCTTTGCTTCAACAACTGCTTGTGGAGAGCCTCCTGTTTTTTTTTTCTGATAAAATATTAATACATATGAATAACATCTAAATAAAGAAGTCAGAGTCTTTTACAGGAAAGATCTCACACAAGTCCTTGAACATATGCCCTAGTCCTTCCAACTTGTCTTCTTCCATTAACAGTAACTAAGGCTCAGGAGTGATGGACTCTCTGGTTCAAAGTCATGGCGTACACAGGCCAGGGAGGGATTTCTTCTTCCATCCGCTCAAGGCGGGCATTGGCTGGAGGGGGCAGGCGGCAGCCCCCTTTAGGCTTTCTACACAGGACACCGTCTCTAAATGCATCTAAATGCAACTGGAAAACAGCACATGTCATCATCATTTTTCTTTAGCCAGAGACTTTCCTCAAAGCACCTGCACATCCTTAGGGTACCCCATGCTCCCAGATGTGGACCATTTCCTGTAGAAAGGTCCCAACAGGGGCTGCATCCCATTAGCAGATTGTGGCCGAGGCCTGAACCCTACTTCTGCTCCAATGATAACCCTGTCTTTTTTTTTTTTTTCAAATAAAGATTTTATTTATTTATCCATGAGAGACAGAGAGAGAGAGGCAGAGACACAGGCAGAGGGTGAAGCAGGCTCCCTTTGGGGAACCTGAGCTGAAGGCAGACTCTTAACTGCTGAGCCACCCAGGCGTCCCTCCCCCCGCCCTGTTTTCTAAAAACCATACTCAAAAAAAATAAATAAAAAAAAATAAAAAAAATAAAAAAAAATAAAAACCATACTCTAGGTTATGACAGCATGACCTCTCTCTGTTAGGCTTCTCTCACTCAGTGTTGAGTTTGCAGACTTAGCCACTTTGCTGTGTGTACCAGTAGATTGTTCATTTTCATAGCTGGTACCTACTGATTCCATTGTTTGAATATATTACAAGACACTGAATTATTTTATTATGTTGGGCATTTGGAATACCTTGCTATTCCATGCTATACCATGAATTTTCTTTTACGTGTCTTTTGGACAACATACACGTATGCATTTACTTGGGGTATATACCCAGGAATGGAACCACTGGTTCATATGGTGTATATGTGTTCCTCTTGAGTGCAAACCTCCAAAGAGTTTTCCAGGGTATTTGAGCCTGTTTACGCCCTCACCAGAATTACTGTAAGAGTTCTGGCTGTTCCCATCATCCCGTTTGGTATTTTCACAGTAAGATTTTTGTTTTGTCTGGTTTACTTTGGCCACCCAATGGGCAGGTAGTGGTATCTCTTTGTGCTTTTAATTTCCAGTTCTCTGACGACTGGTGATGTGAAGCACCTTCTTATATGTGTATTAGCCATTTGGACCTTCTCTTTTGCAAAATGCCTGTTCATATCCCTTGCCCATTTTCATATTGGACTTTCTCCATTTTTATTACAGTTTTTTAGAACTTCATTGTTTATTGTGCACTTTCTTGCTTACATACATTGCAAACATCTTTAAGCCTTTGGCTTTCTTGTCCATTCATTTACTAGTTGAAATTTAGTTGATTTAATAAATATAGTTTTACTGACTTGTAGAGCTGTATTTTGTGTATAAGTGTGTATATTTAGAGAAATGAAATGGATTCTTAAACTACTTCAAAATAAGAATACTATGTCTTGCAAGTTTTACTTAATTGTCCTGTGTGTGTGTGTTTATTGGCTGAAAGGACTTGTATGACTCAGTAACAGGTTACATTCACTGTTAGGCTTATTCCAGGGAAGGGATACAAAGTGAAAACAGAAAGAAGGGAAAGAGTCAAACATAGTCTGGAGAGTCCACACAGGCTTCTGAGCCCTTGGCTATCTTGGGTTGCTCTGGAGGAGTTTTCCCTCTAGCAGCACGCTACAAGGACACATGTGAACCAGCTGGTCAGGGAAGCCTGCTCGAATCCCAGGGCCTGGAGTTACATGGAGGGCTAGATATGTAGGTGCATCCTGCTGTGGCCGGCCATGGTCACCTAATCTCAGAACCCAACTGTGAATGACGTGCCCATCACCAATCTCGACGTTTGTGCAAAACAGTGCTGACAAGCCTATGTGGCATCGCTCCGGGTGTAGACACAGAAGAATCAATGATTAATATAATGAACCTTTTGAGGAGCATGTTTCTAGGGTTTGGCCAGGATCAACCATGGCTCCAGGCTCCCCTGGAGTGAGCACCGCACCTGCTGTGTTGAATCTCTCCTCACAGGAAGGCACGTAAGCTCTATTACTTAGTGAGAAAATCAACTCTGCAATTAAATAGAGTATCTTTCAAACTGGAAGCCCACAAATGCATCCAAAGGAACTTTATAAAAGATAAATAGAAGGCTTACGTTGTAGAGGGTTACCTGTTCCCTAATAAAGCAGTTACTTACCAAATGTGTCTACTTAGGGGCCCTTCATTCACTTCTTTCCTAGGGGTTAGATTATGGAATCGGCTCTCCTTCCTGGATCTATCTTGTCAATTCTTATTTTCCAAATTCATCATTTATTGTATGACATCCAGATGTGAAGACATCTCTGCATGCCCAATACCCCAAAGTCAGATTGCTCGCAGAGAGTAAGAATGATCCTGTTCTCAAAGAGCTAAAACCATCTTCATCTCTGAATCGCTCCTGGTCTATCAGCCCATACTTCAACCACGCATCTACAAGAGTTCATGTTAGTCCAAAAGTTGTATTCCTTCCAGAATTAAGTGTACACCCGTGCTAAATCCAAATTGCTTAAATCATAGCTTATTTGCCCTCACTTCACCTAATGGTTTTCGTCTTTATCTCTATCCTAAATGAGTTTTCCCCCACAGGACTTTTAAGTCTGTTTGACAATCATTTTCCCAAGATACTGTCTCGTGAGTGAAAAACCAGACATCCGCACGATTGTGTAAAAGCCGCTGTGCCAAAGTAGGGCTGCTGCAGCTGCTGTGGGCTTTGGGCTGGGCCAGCAGGCTACCACCCACAAACCTGACCCCAAGGCAGGACTTCAGTTTGGCTCCCCTGCAGATCGGGCCTGGTTTGCCTGGTTTGCGAGTCAGCAAACGGGAGGGGAGTAGTTGGAAGAAGAGGGAGTGGCGCTCCCTGTTCAGGCAGTCCAGGCAGCCACTGGGGCTTGGGTCCCACTGAGGCCGAGAGAGACAGCAGGTCAGGCGGAGGAGGCCTGAGGTCCTGGAGGGGGCCTCTGGACGCCAGTCAGGCCCGGGTCAGGCCTCCGCACTGCACTGAAGAGCTGGGGTTGGGCAGAGAGACCAGAGGCGGGCAGAGCTGGGGCGCGCGCTGTTTCTGAGAGAGAGAGAGAGAGAGAGAGAGAGAGAGATGCACGTGCACACACGCGTGCACACCCGGGCCGTACCCAACAGGGCCATCTGCCCCCTCCCCGCACCCAGCGCTGGGCCCAGAGCACCGGGGGTGGGGGGGTGCCAGAGGAGGGCTTGCTTTGTGCAAGGCCTGGGGCCATCCATCTGCCCCCTCCCCGCACCCAGCGCAGGGCCCAGAGCACCCCGGGGTGGGTGGGGAGGAAGCCAGAGGGGGGCTCGGTCCGTGCAGGGCCTGGGGCCATCCATCTGCTCCAGCGCGGGGCCCAAGCACCCCGGGGGGGTGGGGGTGCAGCGGGGACCGCGCGCGCCTCCTGCGGCCGCCCCCCCCCGTCCCCCCGTCGCTGGGTGCGCGGCCCCCGAAGCGCACAGAGGCCTCGGAAGCGCCCGGGTCCGCCCGCCCCGCCCCGCCCCGCCCCGCCCCGCCCGCGGGTCGCTTAGCTTTCGTTTCCCGGGCGGGGGCGGCGGCGGGCCCGGGCGCATAAGGCCTCGGCGCTCCGCCCGCTCCGCCGCCCGCCCCGCCCGCCCGTCCCGTCCCGCTGCGGCGCCTCGGCTCGGGCCATGGAGCCGCCGCGCCGCTTGGCGCTGGAGCTGCCGGGCTGCGCGCTGGCCCACTTCGCGGTGGGCGGCCCCGACCCGGGCTTGCGCCCCGAGCCCCGCGCGGCCGCGCTCCTGGGCCCCGGCGGCCGCGGCTACCTGCTGTGCGCGGGGCTGGCGCCGGGCGGGGGCTGCGCGGCCCGGGTGCGCGCGGCGCGGCTGCTCCAGCGGCTGCTGCTCGGGCTGCGCCGGGGCCCCCTGCGGGGCTGCCAGCTGCGCCCGCTGCTGTGCTACGGCCCCGGCGGCGGCGCGGACGGCGTGCAGCGCGGCTTCCTGCTGCTCGACCCCGGCCACGGCCCCGACACGCGGCGCGCGCTCTGCGCCCTGCTGGGCGAGGCCCCGGGGGGCCCGCGGCTCGGCGAGTTCGTGGGCGACGCGCGCCGGCAGGTGTGGCAGCGCCTGTGGGAGCCGCGCGGCGGCGAGGGCTGGCGGCAGGTGGGCCCCTGCGAGCGCGTCGTGTCGGTGCCCGAGCCCGCCCTGCACCCGGTGCTGCCCGACCTGCCCAGCTCCGCCGTCTTCCCGCACCGCCGGGCCGCCCGCGCCGTCTTGGAGGCGGTAAGAGCCTGCGCCGTGTCTGCGCCCGGGGGTGGGCGCCCCGCAGGCCCGGGGGGGACGCCGTGGCCCGGGGACCTGATGACCCCGCAGCGCCCGACTCCGCTCCCCTGCACCCCTGCACCCCTGCACCCCTGCACCCCTGCCCGCCGGGAGCCCTTCCTCCGAGGAGGAGGCGGGAGCTCAGGTGCCCGCGCCGGGCTCGCGGCGGCCGCTCCGAAGGCACCTGGCGAGGGGCGGGGGGGGGGGGGGTACCTGGGAGGAGCGTGTGCCTGGGAAGCAGCCACACTGCTCTGGGATGCCCGGGCGTGGTTCGGGGGAGAAAAGGGCATGAATTGGGGGTTTAAGAAACTCGTCCCCCACCTGGGGCTGCGCGCATCCAACCCACGGTTTTCCCTTCCGTCTGTGACACCTGCCCCTGCCGCGTGTAGGACAGGCCGACAATGGCACAGGGCAGGTGCCCAGGGGAGGAGAGCGAAGATGCTCTCCCAGCGCAGCCCGGGGTGGGCGGGGGCGCCCAGGTCGGCCTCCCGAGGCCACGCGGTGCAACCTACTGTATTTCGCAGGCTTTGGGGAGGGCGGGACCGACCGCCTGGGTTTAAATCCCAACGCCAGGTGTCACTTTCAGGTTCTCAGATCCCGCCTTGCCTCAGTTTCCCTGGTCCGCGGATGGGGGTTAATGCTGAGCGAGTTGCCATGGGGCTGGCCATGCTGGCCCTCGGATGCATGCACGCATGGAGTCACGCGTGGGCCTCGCTGCAGCAGAGAGGCAGGGGTGGGCGGCGGCGGAGGGACCGCGGAGGTGAGAGCGCTGGAGGCCGCGCACACCTGGGCCGCTACCTGGGGCCGCCGCGCGCGGCTCTCCTCTGCGCCCCCTAGCGGTTAGGAGGGGACGGTGCCGCCTGCTCCGGGGACCTGGACCTGGGTCTTGCCTGCCCTTCCTGCCCTGGGGCGGCGGGTCGGGGAGGGCTGCCCCGCCGAGTGATCTCAGCAGCTACCGCCTTTGGGAGCCACAGCTCTCCAGTAAACAAAACAAACAAACAAAAACCAACAACAACAAAAAAAGAAGGAATTCAGTTCTCCCCAGGTTCAAAGTGCTATGAGTTCCACATGGCATCAAACACACCTCGAGCCTTCTGAGCGTCGCGCAATCTTGTCCTTTGCAGTTAGACGTTGCAAAAGCCCCGTTGCTTCACTGCTGATGCCCACACATTGTTTTGCAGTGTGTCCCCTTCATTCCTGAAGCTCAAGCAGTGCTCGACCTGGTTGACCAGTGCCCGGAGCAGGTCCAGAAGGGGAAGTTCCCGGTCATTGTCATCGAAGGACTGGATGCCACTGGTAATATTACCTTTTAGTTACAGGCAATGCAGTTGGTTGATCCCTCGTGGGAACAGAGTGGTCTTAAGAAGCAAAACTTGACACAGAGTTCAATCCACGAGCGTCGTGTAGGCCTCGGGTGTGCGCCAGGCATGCAGCTAGGCAGGCCTGGCATGTAAAGATGAGTAGGACCTGGGGGGGGGGGGTGTGCAGGGAGAGGTGGAGAGGCTGTGCCTCAGGTGCTCTGGCGACCACTAGAAGGCACTTAATGCTCGGTGTGGGCCGCAGATGGCTCTGGAGGGATGACACCTGGACTGTGTTTTCAGTACAGATCAGAGGTGGTCAGATGAGGAAGGCAGAAGGAACAGTGTGGGCCAAAGTGCAGGGACTTGAGCCAGCCTGGGGCATTTGGGAACCACAGGCCGTGCAGAGGACCCTTTTGCAGCAAAATTAGGAAGAACTAGGAAGTGGATGGAAAAAGCCTTGGAGCTGCCACACAGATGTCAAAACACAACGGACCACTCACACGTAGCCCAAAACACAAAAGCAAGAGAAGCGAGGCTCCCAGGGCAGCAGGATACCGACGAGGACAAGGTGGAGCCTGCGGCTGACGTCACGGGTGGCTCAGCGCGAGTTGTGGCTCCCTCCACAGCAGGTGCACGGTGTTTTGAAGAACCAGGTGGAGGTTATCCCAGGGCCTGGAGGTCTATACCAGAGTTTAGCATTAATTTATTTTTATTTTTATTTTTTTTTAATTTTTAAAAGTATTTATTTATTCATGAGAGACACACAGAGAGAGGCAGAGACACAGGCAGAGGGAGAAGCAGGCTGAAGGCAGTGATCTGAGCCCCCCGGGCTGCCCTTAGCATTAATTTGTAGACAGGGGTGCCATTTCAGTTTTCCTCCAAGTGTTGTGATACCACAGAGAGGAAACCCAGGTTCCCAAAGGCCTACATCTACTCTTATTTTTTTTTTTTAATCAAGAATCACAGGAGGTAATGGACTGCTTTGATTTAGATAGAGGTGGATAGAGTATCTTCAGTCTCTCTGAGCTAATATGAGCCTTTGGGAGTGGTATGGTGGCTGTGATGACGAAGCGCTATGTTTGTGTCTGTCCTGCAGGTAAAACCACTGTGACCCAGTCCGTCTCAGACTCCCTCAAGGCTGCCCTCTTAAAGTCGCCGCCCGCTTGCATTAGCCAGTGGAGGAAGATCTTTGACGATGAACCAACTATTATTAGAAGAGCTTTTTACTCTTTGGGCAATTATATCGTAGCTTCTGAAATAGCTAAAGAATCTACCAAATCTCCTGTGATTGTAGACAGGTAGGTATAAAGATGCTGTGAACTTGGCATTTTCTTCCTAACATGTAAGTGTATGTGTACCTATATATGCACATATACCCCTGTATCTAATCTACTGAGTCAAACTGTATTATGATAGGAATAGGAATAACGTCTATGTTTGATTAATCATCTACACCACAGGCTTGCATTTTGCTAAGAGCATACCTTTATTATACCATATCTGGAGCGATTACGTGGTGAGGTGGGTACTAAATGTTATCCCTGATTTACTGATGAGAAGCATTAGGTCTTGCAGGGGTTAAGAAACTTGACTGAGCTGGAAATAGAATATTGAGGGTATTGACAGAAGTAGAAGCTTCTGCTTTAGAAATCAATGCTTTCAGGTCCATTTGTTCATCAGCTTATTTATAAAACATTTATTGGGCATCTACTGTGTGCCAAAGACTCTCAATTTAGGGGATTCAGTGGTAAATGAGCTAAACGATGATGCTCTGCTTTCATTGAGCAAAGATACTATTGCAGGAGCATTATCAAGACCTATGATAATATCAGAGAACGATAAATACTCTGAAGAGGATAAGTCAAGGTGGATACGGCTGGGGAAGGTCTCTATATGGAAGTAACGTTGATCTGAGCTCCGAATGCCCCCAGAGATGGAAATGAAAGCTGTGGAATAACAGCATTAGGGAGAGATGGGTCAGTGAGGGGAAAGCCTACAGGCAGAGAGAAGGTAGTGTATTCAAGGATGAGGAAGAGGCCAGTGTGATGAGCACATGGTGGGTGAGGGGGTGCTTTCTGGAAGAATGAACGGAGAGAGGCAGGGGATAGAACAGTGGGGCCCATAGGCCAGGATAGGGTGGATTTTAATCTAAGTGCAGGGGGAGTCATTGGAAAGTTTCAGATAATGGAGTGACGCAAACTGATTTACATTTTTTAAAAGATTCCATTTATTCGTGAGAGACCCAGAGAGAGAGGCAGAGACACAGGCAGAGGGAGAAGCAGGCTCCATGCAGGGAGCCCGATGTGGGACTCGATCCCAGGACCCCGGAGTCACGACCTGAGCCAGAGGCAGACGCTCAACAGCTGAGCCACCCAGGGGCCCCCTGATTTAGATTTTTAAAATTCCGTACCTAAGAAGTAGAATAAGACACCACAAGAATGGTTGAAGTGTACGGCAAGCAAGTCAGCCTCGGCTTAAAGCCACCCAACTCGATGATATGGAAATCACCGTCACGATGAGATCCCATTTTGCTCTCATCAGGCTGGTGGGAACCAAATGGGAAGGAAGGTCCTTAGACCCGAAGCTGAAGATGTGGGGATGGAGAAAAGCCCTACAAGGTGCCGGTGGGGGGTGGGCCCTGGCACGAGGGCTGGAGAGTGATTTGTGAAAGTGCAGCAAAATGCACACTGTTTCTCCCTCCTGAGGAAACACAAGAGTTTCTTTCAACTGCGTTCATAATATTGAACAATTTGAAAAACCGAAGGCCCGTCAGTAGAAGAAAGGGCGCATAAATACTAGCATATTTGTGAAGTGGAGCGCCGTTCAGCAGCATGGAGCGGTACAGTGCATCGGTGTGCATGGATTACAAAGCCCTAAGTTTGACTGAAAAAAAAATCCAGTTGCAGACAGATGTCCAGTAGAAGACCTGCAAAATAATACAACCTGGAGAGTATGGAGGGGTGAAAGGATATGGAACGAATCTAACAGAGGGCTGAGGAGAGCGAAACGCAACTGATAACAAAGTACAAAAGGTCATCGATTGCAATTCAATTATTGCTTAACTCAGGGAATGTGTATTGTTCTGTCTGCAATTTTACTTATTCTGGAAAGATAAGCAGTTGTATGGAAGTATGACAAGTATTCAGGAAAAAGCACGAATCCTAAATGTAAACCTCAAGGAATTTTGAGCAGTGAACCCACCCAAGGAGAGCCTTCACCCACATTGGAGCGTCGCCACACCTCACAAAGCCACCTCATTCTCCTTCTGCACCACGGCCTGTTCTTCCCTGCTCTCCCCACCCCGTGGTAGCCACGGCCCTCCCCTCCGTCACTGGGGATTTGCTGGGTCTGTGCTGCGCCTGTCTGTGCGCGCAGCTCTGCGCTGGTGCTGTTTGCAGCTGACTTCATGCTGCGTGACACTCGCCCTGCCTCTATGAACATATATATATATATATATATATATATTTATTTTTTATTTATTTTTTTAATATTTTCATATATTATATATATTTAATATATATATTTTTAATAGAGAGAGAGTGTGGGCTGAGGGTGGTGGGGAGGGAGAAACTCTCAAGCAGACTCCATGCGGAGCGCAGAGCCTACTCCGGGCTGGATCTTGCGACCCTGAGGTCATGACCTGAGCTGAAATCAAGAGTCAGACGCTTAACCGACTGAGCCACCCACGTGCCCCATAAATGTTTTTTATGTAACTTTGTTGCAGGCATATGTGCAGTTCTGGTGCACAGGTTCCCAGGAGTGAACTGTAGGGATGTGGGCTTTTCGTGTGTTCGGCTTTAGCAGGTCTGGTGAAAAGTTTTCTGAAGTGGTTGTCACCGCTCCTGCTGTCTTCCCCCCTCAGTAGTGTTTGAGGGTTTTCTTTGACTCCTATCCTAGCATCGCCAGCCTTTATTCCAGGTTTCCACTTGTGCCTGGGGGGTAAGTTGATCAGTTGCCAGCTAGTGGGCGGTATCCGGAAACTTCTACCCCTTTCTTGAAATACCTTTCTCTGTATCTCTGAAGTGGTCCAGGAGAAGGCGGTTCTGAGCATGTGTAGGGTATTAAGCGGGAGGAGGCGAAGGTACCAGGCAAGATGAAAACAGTGAGAATAAGCTAGAGGGCCGGCACTGTCCTCCACACCACGATGCCAGGAGGCAGGGTAAACTCTGGGGGTGGCAAGAGTGTTCTAAGGTTGCAAGTTATAGACGATCCTAGAGAAGGTAAGAGATTGCATCCCTTTGTGGGATTCTTTGCCCATGGGGCGTTTTTGCCCTATTATTATTAACGTGTCCAGATCTACTGTATTTGAGGTCTTTTCTTTTCTTTTTTTTTTTTTTTTTCATACAGCATCCTCTTTCGAGGAGAAAGACCAAACTTGTCCTGATACAGGGTGGCTTCCGGAGGCAGGTGATTTCTTCAGACATCCCCCCCGAGTCCTGAAGCTGCTTTGGCTTCTGCGTGTAGACAGATACCTCTCCTCTCTGCTCCCAGCGTCCCAGGCTGCTAAATGGAGATATTCCTTACCCCTCCCCGGCCTGCGTCTAGAACTGGTGATGAATCGCCAATGGGTTGATAGAGGTGGAAATGCTTTGAGCAAGCAAATTGCTATTAAGATATAAAGCATTCTTATAGAAGCCGTGTACGTGTCGGCAAGTTGCATTTGATTTGAACCGATGGGGCTTCCCTGGGATGGCGGGAATGGAAAATCCTACAGAGCGGAGAGTCTGCAGTTGATGGCCAGAGGGTGTGTGATTATTTGAAGCGAGCCGCCGCGTCGTCCGTGAGAGAGCTCCAGCTACAGAAAACAGGGCTCTCGTTCTTCCCTTGCTTTTCCTTCGGGTCTGCGAGTGGTCGTGGTCGGCAATTTGGTGCCTTAAAGAGATACTGTATCACCACATCAAGTGAGAAGAAAAGAGCAGTTATTTGTTGTCTGGGTGGGTTTTGTTCATGTGTAAAGGCTTTAATGAAATCCGTTTTAGACTGCACCATCACCTAGCTGAACAAACGAGGGAGACAGAGTAGTTTTTGATGGTGCCTATGGTTAAGGCTGGCAACTTAATCACCCTCATTACCTTTAAAAATCTATTCTTGCTGACGGTTTCTCTGCAAAAAGAAGCCTTTTAAAATGAAGATGATATCAGCCTCTGTATTCATAGCTGAGTATTTAATTCAGTGAGCCTGGGACATGTGCAAAATGCAGAGCAAATTGTGGTGAAAATTGGCAACCAAGAAGAAGATCCCCTGGACCCTGGATGGATTGTATTCAGCTTGGGAGACAAGATGCACTCACAGAGGAGGTGAAGGCACGTGTTCGTAGGTGGGGAATCAGGGCCCTGGTAGAGAGGAGCGCTCCCAGGCGGGGCTCTGGGAGCTGGCCGCTGCGGAGCCTGGGGGTTTGCAGAGCACGCTTCTGGAGGCGGACGGGGGGCTTTGAAGGGCGGATGCTAGCAGACTTGATCCCCTCCCAAATTAATTTTTTTGGTCCTTTTTGATATTGTCTGCATCGTTGTCAGTTGAAAATGCAACTTTAGTGTCCAGTGAGCATAGGTATTGTCTTATAATGACGGCATGACACAATTTTTAAAGCACTTGTCTATTTTTGCAGCCACTATGGGAGGAAAACAAAGATTGGATCCTTCTCATTTTCGGGAGGAGGAAATTGAGGCTCTAGCGGCTTAAATGAGTTACTTGGGTCCGCAGAGCAAGTAGGCGGCGGGGGATAAAGCAGTGTGCAGTTCAGACGACACTGTGAATTTATTCGGTAGATTCCAAAATGTCCTTTTCAGCGTGAGAAGTAGTTCAAATGTAAAATGATTGAGAATTTAGGATTTTATTTGTTTTTCATCTTTAGTTTTTTTTAAGATTTTATTTATTTATTCATGAGAGACCGAGAGAGAGAGAGAGAGAGAGAGAGAGAGAGAGAGGCAGAGATTCAGGCAGAGGGAGAAGCAGGCTCCCTGCAGGGAGCCCGACGTGGGACTCGATCCTGGGACCCCAGGATCAGGCCCTGAACCAGAGGCAGGTGCTCAACCACTGAGCCACCCAGCATCCCCCCGAGAGTCAGAGCTTAACTCACAGAGCCACACAGGTGCCCCCAGATTTTAGGATTTTAAAACCCTGAGGGCAGTGCATTAAACATACTCACAAGGAGGAGGCCATAGGTACGTCTCCACATTGGGATGTTCATAACCATTTCACAAATATCACTTGTAGGCGATAGTCCTTTGATATGTATTTGAAGTTTTGCATTTAGTCCCTAAAGATTGGAATAGGACGCGAACAGGACGAGATTACAATAAGCCATGCCAATGAATACACTGGCATCTGCACACCCAGAGGACGTGTACTGTGTGTGTACTGACTGCGTGCCAGATGCTGGTTTTAGCTTTTCAGCTTTTGAAATACAGGTGTGACTAAGAAAGGAAACTTCTAAGGGGAGTCAAGAGAGGTCTTACCTCCAGACCAGTGTCTTTTCCTTACCACGAGAAGCACTTCAGTAGAGTCGAGTGTGAAGGGCGTTGACAGCCCAGAGGAGGGAACAGTGAGCTCTGCTTGGGGGCTTTCTGAGCAGGGCTCTGCAGGCTGAGTAGGAGTTCTGCTCACTGAGCAGCCCACTCCGGCTTGAGGAGAGGGTGTGAGGAGAGGCTGGCCTGACGCAGCATGCCGGGGCACGCACCGTGCGTGCTGTGCTGGGTCTTCGTTAGGCTGGACGTTTCCAGCGCGCAGTGGAAAGCCGTGGGGCATTTTGAAATAGGTTTTCTTCTCTGGTTGTGATTTTCCGTTCTTCCCCCTCAGACATTTAAAACAAGCCAGTCAAGAGGGCCCTGCTCTGCTCAGGGAGGATTTCATGGAGAAGTGGAGGTCGTATTTGGGTGCATCTCTCCCCCTACAGATGCCAGGCACAGTGAGGTGGCCGGGCACTGGGCAGGACAGGGTCCCCAGAACGTGGATTTCATCCACAAGTTGCACTTTAAAACAACCTGGAAGTGAATGGGCCTGCAGAGTTTTATTTGCCAAGAGACAAGATTAAATGCATGTGGACTACCAGGTGCACCTCTCATCCCAGTCGCCCTCCCTTTCACAGAAGGCAGCATAGGCCAGGCCAGAGAGACCCAACAGTGTCACCTGGCGACAAATGCGGTTTCAGCTGAGTAACCGTGATGACCCCACTCCATTCCTCGTGTTGTTGTTGACTTTGGCTTATTTTTTATATTTTATAAATACTTTGAAAATAAGATTTAAGGGCTTCTGGGGGGCTCAGTGGGTTGTCTGCCTTCGGCTCAGGTCATGATCCTGGGGTCCTGGGATGGAGTCCTGCATCGGGCCTCTGCTCATTGGGGAGTCTGCTTCCCCCTCGGCTTGCTCCTTCCCCTGCTCTCTCTCAAATTAAAAAAAAAAAAAAAAGATTTAGTTTTATTTATTTAACATATGCAATGCTAAGAAACTTGAGCAGAGCCATCCCTGGGTTCAACTTTCTGTCCAGCTGATTTTCGGGCACGCCCTATCTTTGGCCTCTGGGCATGGAGAACTCACTCCTCTTGTCCTTTCAGGTACTGGCACAGCACAGCCACCTACGCCATAGCCACCGAGGTGACGGGGGGGCTCCAGCACCTGCCCCCGGCCCATCATTCTATATACCAGTGGCCCAGGGACCTGCTCAAACCCGACCTGGTTCTGCTGCTCACAGTGAGTCCCGAGGAGAGGATGCGTAGGATTCAGGGCCGGGGCATGGAGAGGACCAGAGAAGAAACTGAACTGGAGGCCAACAGCATCTTCCGTCAGAAGTAGGTGTCCCCATGCGAACGCCAGGGGTTCCGGGTCATGGTGGGGAGCTGGGATCAGCACTGGCTTTAGGGATGTGGAGAAGATGACATTGTTCTCAAACCCAAGGGACACTATCCTCCACGTTAGGCTTGTTGTGATAATAGTGTTACCATGGGCTGTGGGACCGGGCGTCAGATCTTCCTTCTAGTCCAGCTGTGCTGGGAACAGTGTGAACCCGGGTACATACAGGACGCGTGTCTGGCTCTCGGGTCCTGGGTCATCGTGCGGTGGCTCTGGGTGCTGATGGTCTCCACGTGACTTCTCCTTACAGATGCTTCCTCTGTGTCAGGCATTTGGGTCCTGATGCTCTTGGATCCTTGCGGGGGCCACATCAGCCACATTGTCCCGTTGACAAAACAGAGGCTCCAAGGGTTAAATTTAGATTTGTCTAGATGATTAGCACAGCTACCACCTAGTAAAACTGGGGCGACAATCCCGATCGTTCCGATTTGGAAGGCGGTGCTTCTGTTTTGGTTAGAAATCTAGGAAACCCCAGCAGGAGGGTGTGAACCGCCTCAGTGCTTTGTGGCTGGGTGTGAATGGGATCTGTAGGGCTCGTTCAAAGAGCCAGAGCAGAGCAGTTTATATAAATAAACAATGATAACAGTGCTCTCCTAACACGGTCCTCGGATAAATAATTAAATAACAACTCAGCTGTGTGCAGAGAAACCATGTCAGACAATTTGCTTGGATTAATTCAATTAGACCTCGTGACGCACTCCCCAGGAAGGCATGACTGCAGACCTCGTTTTGCAGATGAGAAAACAGAGGCGGGGGCGGGGGTGGGGAGACGTTGGCTGAGCTCCCCCAGCTAGTGAGCGGTAAACAGCGTCCGTCCATCGGAGCCCCAGGCCGTCCCGCTTCCCTAGGGCCGTGGCACAGGCAGCAAGGCCCACCCGGAGGATGAGGTGGGAACCTGGTGACACTTTAGAAGACTCACCCGTGAAACCAGTGTCTACGCTGAGGACGTCCGGCTTGTCCGAACCCAGACCGTGGAGAAATTTCCCAGTTGTCCAATTAGTTAATTTAAAAAAAAAAATTTTAAAGATTGTATTGTTATTTATTCATGAGAGACATGCAGAGAGAGAGGCAGAGACACAGGCGGAGGGAGAAGCAGGCTCCCTGTGGGGAGCCCCATGCGGGATTTGATCCCAGGACCCCGGGACCACGACCTGAGCCCAAGGCAGTCGCTCAACCTCTGAGCCCCCGAGGTGCCCCTAGTTAACTTCTATGAGCCTCTGCTGCTTTCTCTGCAAAATGGGGATGATGTCACTGCCTTTCCGGGGTTACCCTCAGTAGGAAACGGGAAGAACCGTGCAGCGTGCTGATGCTTGCTAGGTCCTACGTAACACTAATTGCTAGCTCTTCAGCCTTATTATGAATTTATGATTTCTTAAATAAAATGTATCGAATCTCTCCTGTGGATAAACAGGGGGGCCCCAGCCTGCAAGCTGCGTACATTACGGTAGGAAGACAGATCTGCACGGAGGTTCCGTGTTACAAACTGAGCCAACTCTTTTCATTTTGCCTGTCCCCAGGGTAGAAATGTCCTATCAGCGGATGGAGAACCCTGGTTGCCTCTTGGTGGATGCCAGCCCCTCCAGAGAGGAAGTCCTCCAGATGGTTTTAAGCATAATCCAAAATAATTGTAATTAATTGTAATTACTCCAAACGTAATTATACATTTTGCTGGATTTGATGTTGGTGGATACATTCAGGCCCACGACTGGTTACACGGTCTTCCCAGATGGCTGTTGCATACACATGGTGTGCACTAGAAGATTGGAGACCGGGCATTTCGATTTTACTTGAATGACCGTCCTCCCTTCTGACCAAGGGACCCATCAAGGCTGAGACTGTCGCATTCCAGCCAGGGATCAGCGATTGCTTCCTTCCACTGTAATATTTTCCTGGGGATTCCTACGAAATCCCTCCAAGTTTTGTCTCATCCAGAAAGGATGTACCAGGACGTACACAGAAGTGACCAGGAAGATGTTCCAAGTCACCGGGAGCCCCGTCAGCCTCTCCCGTGCCTACACCTGGGTCCCTAATGAGATCTCCATGTGACACAGTTTCCTTCTTCCCAATATGATCACACTCCATCCCTGGGGACTCAGCCCTGATCCTAGAGCCACGTGCTCCGGAAGAAAAGGTCCGTGTGTCCTGGCTGCCTGGGGACACGCCCACAGAGCCATCTTCGGGTAGGCGGCACTTACAAAGAAGACATATGACTTGTGCCCTCCGACCCCTGAGACGGTCCTCTTGGTTAGCACTTCAGAGTCAAATGTAGAGACTGCCAGCCTGAGATGCTCTAACTACAAATATACTAACCTTTGAATTTTGTTCCGTTTGCTTATGTTTCTTTCCTTTCCTCTGAAAAACACGGCTTTGGATATGATGAGTGTTTTGGACTGAACTGGATGCATTAAACTAAGCCAATCGAGCAATATAGTTATATTGATATTTACACCATGTTTCTCCTCAGTGTGGGGGCTCTGCTTCACTAATTAAAATTGAAGCCAAGAAGCTAAATGCAGTGCTTGTTGTGTATTTTCATGACACAGATTTAATTTATCTTTCTCAATAAGCATAGTGGATCCTGGAATGGGATTTCTTAGAAAATTATCTTGCACTTGAATGTCTCATGCTTGCACATGAAATCGGCGTTGAGATCTGTGTGCCTAGGGGGGAAAAAAGCTGAGGAAAGAGGAAATTTGATAACTATGCAGCCTTGGGTGAGTCACTTAACATCACCAGTCCATGTAACTTGATCTAAAAAGTGATGATGATTCTTTATCTGTCCTAAGGAGTTTGCTGAACCAGGTGATTATCTGCAATTCCTTCCAGGTCTCAGGTGAAGTTTGCAGGTTAGATGTCCAACGCCCCCCCCCCCGCCAGCAGATAATTACATTCCAGGCCTTATCAGATTTATCCTATAGAATCTTAAATTATAGTAAAGTTTAGTATTAATAACTATATCAATACCGTTTTCCCAAAGAATGATAGGTAATTTTTACATGATATATTTATGTGTATAAATATGTAATTGGTTTCCGTCGCAAATATTTTTTAAAGCTGACCAATAGCACTAGGTTTCTGAGAGATGTGATATCTAATTATGTTCTTGGTCTTCTGTGCTTGGAACAGTTTGAAAAGCCAACGTCGGCAGCCTAGAAGAACAAAGATCTTCTGCCTTCCTTCTGTACCTTGCAAATGAATTAAGTTGCTGTGATTTTGTGATGCGTGGCGTTGTCACAAGTGCCTCTTGTTCTGGGGCGGGGGGCGGGGGCTGTTCCGGTTCGGTCAGTGAGGTGGGAAGGTGGGAGCTCGTGGGCCCACGGGAAGCTGTGGTCCAAGTGCTTTCAGGGGAAGGAGGGCATTTTTGTTTTATTTCAAACATTGTTCCAGGAAATGGAGCAGAAAAAAAAAAAAAAAAAAAACAGCTCTTTGTACACTCGAGGATTTGTACCCAGTGACAGGTACGTGATTTGTAAGCGTGAGCCTGGACAGCACCTCCTACCCAGGAGCTGATGACAAGGAAGCATTTGCTTGGCTCCGTGTCGTGGCAAGTTCATGCTCGCTTCTGTTCTTGTGACAGGCCTTCAGGTGTCCCAGATAGTTATTCTCCCTTTGTTCCACAGTGATAGACTTCTTGACATTTGGCTGCCAAGGATTGCCAGCACATTTCTGGGGTTTCCAACTGGCCCCGCGCAGGTTCCTCTGGTGGTCTGTGAGCAGAGGGGCGTGGGCACGGTCCCCTCCCCTTCTGACCCTTCACACTGCCTGGGGTTCGGGGTGACGGTGAGCCATCTCAGAACCAAGAGAAGAAGGGGCCGCATCAAGATGGAGAATCGAGGCTTTCTTATTTTTACTTATGCAAACGTCGATGTGGACTAGGTATGAATGTGTGTGTTTCCCTGAAGCTGTGTCTGCCTAGGGAGGGGCTGTGTGTGCAGCCTCCGACTCCTCAGCCACGTGCCCCTGCTTCTCGAGACTGGAAACTCCTTTTTTTTTTTTTTTGCTGACCCTTCTCTCTGTGAAATCTCTCTCTTCTTGGAGCAATTGTGTAGCATTTTTTTTTTATTAGAGATTTTATTTTTTTAAGGCAATCCCTACACACAACGTGAGGCTCGATCCCACAATCCCGAGATCGAGGGCGGCACGCTCTTCAGAGTAAGACAGCCAGGTGCCCCAATGGGTGTAGCATCCTAAAAGTGTTTGGGCCCTGGGATCTTTCTGGAATGTGTATCAAGGAAATAATCAGTGATGCACATATAAATGCCATATCGTGTGTGCATAAGATACTTCAAATAATTGGGGGCATATTTATGTATCTGCATAATGTACAGTTATGTATAATATGTATTTGTTAAAGACATTGGCTAAATCCTTTTAAAGGAATCCTGAGCAGAATGCAAAGCACCTGAGAAGGTGTGAAGCATCAAAAATACTTTTCTCTCAGTGAAAGCCAGGGATTTCCATTTCAGCAAAAAGTAAGGATGTCGCTAAGATTATTTTACATTTTGCTAGGCTGGCAGCTCCAGCATGGGACCTCTGTGCGCAGTAGAGCGGCAATAGGATTGCAGGTGTGCTGGAAGACAGTGGCTTTGGCCTTAGGCTTTCTTCATATGCAAGCTGTTGTTTTTCTTTGAACCTAGGAGCCAGACACTAAGCTATGCTTCCTGTCGGCAAATACATCCACCGGCAAGTCCATCTGAACCCTCAGGCTTCAGTGAATGCAGCTTCGCTCATAGACTTAGATATTTTCCTTGTATGAATGGGGAGAGGAGAGATGGAGCCCAGCCTTTCTCCCCACACCCCCACCCCGTGAAAGTATGAATTTTTTTTCTTCACTTTAAAAGCTTCCCGAAATCCGTTCAGCCCATAGCTGTAATCGACAGCTAGGAGAAGACGTTTTCCCTTTGTGTTGCCTGTCAATAATTGGGTCTTTGTCACAAGCACCATAATGGTTAGTAGAGGACAAGTATTTAGTCTTATCAGATTTAAACTTGGGACTCCTGGGTGGCTCAGTGGTTGAGCATCTGCCTTCAGCCCAGGGCGTGATCCTGGGGTCCTGGGATTGAGTCCTACATTGGGGTCCCCACAGGGAGCCTGCTTCTCCTCCCTCTGCTTATGTCTCTGTCTCTCTCTATGTGTCTCTCATGAATAAATAAATAAAATCTTAACAAAAAAAGATTTAAACTTAATAGAACGTGACCTTTCGACGGTCCTCCTAGGTAATGCACAGTCTTGGAGGGAAAATGCTCAGTGGGTCAGGTTCCCCCATCTTCCAAGCCTCATGCTGGTCCCTCTCCTTGGTGGTATCTGGGTGCCTGGAGGCAAGGGGATGAGGGGAATTGGGCCCGTGGTCCCATCATCTCCTCTCTAACTGGGTGTGGATGGCCCTGCTGGCATAGGTGACTAAAATTTATTTCCTGTAGCCCTTCATGATGGACTTGGCCTCTGCGTGAGTCTCACTGGTGTCTGGATCTCCCGAGTCTGTCTTCCACGCAACCCCAGCCATAGCTGGCTTCATGGTCAGCATCAGTTCCACAGCCATCGGGTCCTCCTCTCCGGGGGCTCACGGACCCTTGGGGCATATTCAGACATCAAGGAACTGAGAAGTCAGGAAAGTAGATGTCAAGGCCTCCTTTGCTCAATCATTCCAGTTGAGATAGCTGGTTCCAGTTGGTTTATTTATTTAATTTTTTAAAAAAATTTATTTAAAGAAAGCGAGAGAGAAAGAGAGATCGCACAGCATGGGGGCAGAAGCAGACTCCCCGCTGAGCAGGGGGCCCGACATGGGGGTTGATCTCAGAACCCCAGGATCATGACCTGACCCGAAGGCAGACAAGTAACCGACTGAGTCACCCAGGTGCCCCTATTATGACATGACTTTATTTCGGGTTGGTTCAGAGAAGTTCAAGGTCCCGGACGGAGAGATGGATGCTCTCCGTGTTCCCCTCACTGAGCTCATACTCTCAGTTCTGGGGTGAAGCCTGGAGGCAGGAATTTGGGGGGGTTATGGGCCTCAGCACCTCCCACTTAGTTTTTCCCCGTGGGGAGCCGGCTAGTAGGTTCTGACTTTCACAGTGATGTGATCCGCTGTGTGTGTTTCTGTCCAGTTTTGCTGGGCTCTTGCTTGGTCCTTTCCCTCTAGAAACTCATATCCTTGAGTTTGGGGAGATTTTCTTGAATTGTTATTCCTTGATGAAGTCTGTTCCTCTGTTCTTTTTTTCTACATGGTTTGTTATTTAGATGTTGGACATGTTGGACTGGTTTTCTAATTTCCTTATCTTTTCTGTCACATATTATCTTTTCTTTACTACTGTTTAGAATGTTTCTTCAACTTTGTGTCTAAAATCTTTTTAAAACTTTTGTTTCTGCTGTGATGTCTGTAAATTCTGAAAGCTTTCTCTTTCTCCATCCCTTGATCCTTTCCTCGTTCTCTTCCTCTCTTTGTATTGTTACCTAAATATTCTTTCTTTAAAAAAAATTTTTTTTTCTTGGGTTTTAGGTCTTTACTGATCTCTCTGGGACTGTCAATTTTTTTTTTTTTTTTTACTTTGGCCATTCTTTTTTTTTTTTTTAAATAAATTTATTTTTTATTGGTGTTCAATTTGCCAACATACAGAATAACACCCAGTGCTCATCCCGTCAAGTGCCCATCTCAGTGCCCGCCACCCAGTCACCCCCACCCCCTGCCCTCCTCCCCTTCCACCACCCCTAGTTCGTTTCCCAGAGTTAGGAGGACTGTCAATTATAGCTTTGCCCAAAGTCCTCATTTCCTCGAACATGGGGTTCTGTGCCTTTGCACCTTCCCAGTAAGATGCTTTCTTCAGGCTCTGCTAACGCTTGGTGGCGGCTCTTGGCTGCTGTGTAAGATCGAAAGCTTTGAGTGTGGCTTTGGATCCCATGGAGTGAAGCTCTCACCTTCTGGGTTATTGCTGTAGACACCCACTGACCTCTGTATCTGTGTTCCCTGTACCCTGGTCACTCTTTATTTATTTTATTTTTTAAAGATTTTATTTATTTACTTAAGAAAGAGAATGAACAGGGGGGAGGAGCAGAGGGAGAGGGAGAAGCAGATTCCCAGCTGAGCTGGGGGCTTGATGTGGGGCTTGATTCCAGGACCCTGAGATCATGACTTGAGCTGAGCCAAAGGCAGATGCTTGGCCAACTGAGCCACCCAGGTGGCCTCCTGTTCACTCTTTAAAGTGCATATCATTTTTTAAAGGTATTTATTTATTTATTCATGAGAGACACAGAGAGAGAAGCAGAGACACAGGCAGAGGGAGAAGCAGGACTCGATCCCAGGCCCCCCGGGGTCATGCCCTGAGCCAAAGGTGGATGCTCAACCACTGAACCCCCAGGTGCCCAAAGTGCAGATCTTTTTTATTTTATTTTATTTTATTTTAAAAAATATTTTATTTATTTATTCATGAGAGACGCAAGGAGAGAGGCAGAGACACAGGCAGAGGGAGAAGCGGAACTCGATCCTAGGACCCTGGGATCACGCCTGGAGCCAAAGGCAGACGCTCAACTGCTAAGCCACCCGGGTGCCCCTCGTGCAGATCCTATTACAACTCTTCCTGGTGGAAAATCCCTCTCCCAGGACCAAAGAGGGTTGAGGTTGGGGTGGCTAGCTCCATGGTTTCAGGCAGCACAGCAATATTTGATTTTACTTAAAAACAAGCTCTTTGGGGATCCCTGGGTGGCTCAGCAGTTTAGCGCCTGCCTTTGGTCCGGGGTGCGATCCTGGAGTCCGGGGATTGAGTCCCACGTCGGGCTCCCGGCATGGAGCCTGCTTCTCCATCTGCCTGTGTCTCTGCCTCTTTCTCTATGTCTATCATAAATAAATAAAATCTTAAAAAAAAAAAAAAAAACTCTTCAGCTCAGTAAGTTTTAGACAATCGAATGTAAGTCTCCCCAACAACGTCAGAGGCCCCACCACCCCCTATTCCTCTTCTTAAGTAGATGAAGGAACTCCTACCAGGAGCTCACAGGCCAGTGGGAGAGGCGGACACACACACACACACGTGTCCTGAGCATCATCGCCGTACCTTCTGTGGCTGGTGTACATAGATGTTTAAGACAAACCGGGGTATGCTTTACGTTGCCTGGGGGGTGTTGAGAAAGGTTTCAGAGACATGGAAACAGAAGAACCTGCCCTAAAATAGGTGTAAATACGGGTTAAGCTGGATTGACATGAACATTTCTTGCCAAACGCTGCACCTTGTTGTTCAGCACTGGGTCATTTGTCCTACTCAGCCAAATGCTTCTACCCACTAATTTTCTTAAGTGAACTGATTTTAAGATTCTTTTTTTTTTTTTTAAGATTTCATTTATTTATTCATGAGAGACACACAGAGAGACAGAGACACAGGCAGAGGGAGAAGCAGGCTCCCTGCGGGGAGCCCGATGTGGGACTCGATCCCAGGACCCCGGGATCATGCCCTGAGCTGAAGGCAGATGCTCAACCACTGAGCCACCCAGGTGCCCCTGCTTTCAAGATTCTTTGTGGCCATAAGTTAAATATAAAATATCTAATTCAGACCTGAGTATTTTGTTTGAAGGCTGTGCATTGGTCTACATCGACTTTGCAAGTTTTTACTGTTAATCTTGAATTTTTTTTTGAAACAAAGTAAAACCTATAAGACATTTTGGGCAGAACCCTTGCTTCAAATTTGTTTGGTTTGACGCCTGCTTGCAACTTTGTCTTTTTCTCTATTTTGTCCCTTGAAGGCTTCAGGCAATTCCGTGCAGAGCAAACACCCCACGGTTCCACTAGAGGGAGGAAAAGAGCCAATTTTAAACATTTCCAAGGGAGCTGTTCTCGCGTCCGAGATAATCACTTCCCTCATTACACACAAACTGTGCTTGGAAAAACAACAGTGGTTTCTTTCATTTTTATTTAAATGTCTGCTCTAATGGGAGAACAAAGGACAAAACACGGAACATTTCTAGGTCAAAGTGGCACGTCTTTAAAAGTGGCTAATTTCTTGCTTCAAGAATTCTAAATACAGCCCCAGGGTCAGAAAAATATTCAAAGAAAGACCTCAGTGATCGGAGAGCTCAATCTCTTTCTTTAATAGTCGTGGAAAATGAGGCCGGGAGAAAGACTTGTGCTGCCCAGGGTCGTAGGATTTGTGGGTAGCAGATGCGAGAGGATAGAAGAAAGTTGTGCGGATTCTCTTTGTAGCGCGCTTCGCGGCTGGTAGGCCGTGTCCCCGCATCTGCCGCGGCGCAGATCAGATCATCCCGCCCTCCACCGACCTGTTTGAGGTCATACACATGCACGTATCTATTTTCTCCCCAGTGAGGTTTATGATTTGAGATCTGGCTTTAAGGAACTTTCTGGGGCTTTTATGTGTCTTTGTTTATTTGCTTTTAAAACCTCCCCGCCCGGGCGCCTTCCTTATATGACTCTAGATGCAAATGGCACTGCTTATGTTGGGGACGGCTAATGGATTCCACAAGGTCCAAGCTCTTGTAATTATTGACAATCACCAAAATACCCCGGTTTAGAACACACGTCATAAACTTTCCTGTGAAGTCTCCAAGATTTTTATTAACATGCGTGACATTAACGGTCTTGCTTAGTTGGCCGTAATTGAGGGCGTGTCCCATTTCTCTGAAATAATAAGGCATTTGGGGGAACTATCAAATTTCACTTCTGGCTGAACCTGGTCCTTAAGCTCTTCCAAATGTAATGCATTTCGTGTTCATCCTTGAGGTAGGAAAGATTATTTTCGGAGTTTTAATCGAAAAAAAAAACCTCACCCAAATATTTCCTTCTGTTGTTTAAAAAAATAAATAAAAGGCAAGCGATCCACAAACATGGACTTGTCTGAAGGTGTAAAAGAATATTTCTTCCCACATTTCCCGTGGACGGAACTTTTGCTAAGGTGTTTTCCCCAAGCTGCCGAATATTCTGACTCGTGGCCCTGGGCTCTCTCTACTTGGAGAAAACGTGCATAAAAGACGAGGTTAGGATTTGGTAGGAAATACAGAGATATGTTTATAAGAATGGTGGTCATTCTTTTAATAAACGATTATTGTCTTCCTTTTTTTTCTGGGCATAAATAAAAAGTGATGAATGAAAGGCCTGGATGAGAACAGATGTAGGAACGGTTCCCAGCTGAGTGGATCTGTGGCCCTGCACACGTTACTCTGTTTGCGAAACAAGAAGTTCAGGCTGGAAAGGGATCCAGAGCTTCCCACTTTTCCAGGCCATAACTTCATCATTGCCTAATGGATGGAATCCACTGAGGGTCCTAAAATCCCTTATAATTTTTAACAGAATCAGCACAGGGTATGTTGTTTTTGTACCACCGTGTTACTGTTTCAAGAGCTTGGGAACGTACGGTGTGGGTATGGAGGGGCTACCAAACGCCCCGGCTCCCACAAGGCCTTTAGGTAAATCAGTCTTTTATTTAAAGCATTCCCTTGAAATTCTCTAGGGGAGTCTAATGTGACTTCGTGTGACCGATGCATGACCACTGCCATCACCACCTCTCACTGGAGCCCCTGCAGTGACCTCTCATTGGTGTTTCTACCCACACTGTGCTGCCCCCCATCATCTACTCTTTGCACAGCGCCCGACCTGATCCTTCCAAGCCACCTGGTGCATCATGGGGGGCTTCCTTTAGGTGTCTGTATAGCATTATTCCCAAGAAAGGCCTTCCCCATCACTCGGTCTAAAATACCACTCATCTCTCTCTTCCCCTCAGTTCTGATCCATTGCTACCTGTCTCTACCCGAGTCGATGTCTACGCTGCGTTTCTGTCCATCGACATCTATCGTACCCACATCCATAACTATATCTATGCCTGTGGCCATATCTATAGCCGTATACCCATACCGTAACTATATACCTATACCCATAACTGTGTCTACGACATTTATTTCTTTAATTAAAAAAAATATTTATTTGACAGAGAGGAAGCGAGCGAGAGAATGAGTGCTCAAGGAGGGGGAGCAGGAGAGGGAGAAGCAAACTCCCCGCTGAGCAGGGAGCCTGAGGCAGGGCTCGATCCCAGGACCCTGAGATCATGACCTGAGCCAAAGGCAGATGCTTAACCCGTTGAGCCACCCAGGCGCCCCTACAACGTTCATATCCGCACCCATAACTATATCTATATCCACCTGCACATCTCTATCTGTATACACGTGTGTTTATTTGTACTTCTGCACTAGAATACACACTCCACGAAGGCTGAGGCTCTGCTCATTGCTGTGCTCTCGAGCCTAGAACAGTGCCCGGCACAGAGCAGGAGTCCAGTAAGGGTTTGTCCAGTGAGGATTTGTCAAGTGGACTCAGGCTGGGATGTGGATTGTGGCTTTTATTAGTTCTGTGGACAAGAGACTTCACCATGACCCCATTTTCTCAATTCTCCACCGAGGACATGGTCTTGCTCCTCAGATACCTGATGTCAGAGAGAAATCAGACACGACGATGACCAGTCCTCGCCCCGAAAAGGCACCGCGTCAAGGTCGGTTTCCTTCTTCCTCCTCCTCCTCTCTTGCTGAGCACCCCGGACGCTCACACTTCCCTGGGCTCAAAGGGTCGTGGTCGACTGACTTCGGGGGCTGGCAAACCGAGACTTCCCCACTCTGGAAAATCATCAACCTAGACGCTGTTTTCCACAAGAGGATTACTGCGACGCAGAGCAGATTTGTCCGAGAGCTTAAGCAGGGTGATGGTAAATATGTGTTCTCCCAGAGTCAAGAAGGTGGCTGGTTTACTACTCGATTTTACTAATCAACAAAAACTAAGAGTTAAGAGCTACGCCTTATCATCTAGGTAACAAGAGCTCAAGCATTCACCCCATCACCCAACACAGGAGACAGCCCCTCACGTTTTTTATAAACGGAAAGCTTCCAAGAAGTCCTCTTTCCGTTTGTAGTCAAAAACCAAACGCTTTTCCAACGGAGACTGTTTCCCCCTTCGAGATAGGACTCACTGCAGCCAATGAAAAGATTAGCACCAAGCATCTGCTCAGAGTTTCACACGCATTATCCTATGTGTTGTTTGCGCTGAAACCCATGACTCAACCACAACTGTGGTCTTATGTGCTCTGGGAGGTTGCCAGCCACCGAGGTCTCAGGGCTGGTTAACAGGCAAGCCTGGAATCAGCCCTCCTTTGTCTGACCCAGAGCCAGCGAAGACCCTTACCCACCATGCTAGGATGCACTAGGGGACGGCTGAGTCTGTCCCCATGATGTTCTTTTTTTTTTTTTTTTTTAAGATTTTATTTATTTATTCATGAGAGACAGAGAGAGAGGCAGAGACACAGGCAGAGGGAGAAGCAGGCTCCATGCAGGGAGCCCGACGTGGGACTCGATCCCAGGACCCCGGGATCACGACCTGGACCGAGGGCAGATGCTCAACCGCTGAGCCACCCAGGCGCCCCTCAGTGACGTTCTAAAGAAATAAAACCAAAAAGCGAACACCTGGCTCTGTACGGCATTGCGATTGTGCGGCTCTTCCTTATGTAGAAAAGATCCTTTATAAGCCATGTCAGTTCTTCCTATTTTAAATCCCTTTATGGCTGAAGCAGGAGAAGGTTCAGGCTTCCCTGAATATCCCCAGTTCATAAGGAGTAGAGACTGGCACCCTGCTTTGGGACTGTAGATCCTTGCTCTTCCCACTGTTCTCCTTGGCCTTTGTAGGGGAAGAATTTTCTTTTTTCTAAAGATTTTATTTATTTATTCATGAGAGAGGCAGAGATGCAGGCAGAGGGAGAAGCAGGTTCCACACAGGGAGCCTGACGTGGGACTCGATCTCAGGACCCCAGGATCACGCCCTGAGCTGGAGGCAGACACCCAACTGCTGAGCCCCCCAGGCGTCCCAGAAGAAGACTTTTCGTTCCACAGTTAGACACTTACTTATGCATCTACAGAGAACCTGCCAAGTGCCGTTGACTCCAGTAGTTGTTGCAAGCCCGCAGCTGTAGGCAAACAGGAGCGTGATCCCTCCTCTCCGGAGGAGAGAGACAAGATTGAAGAAAGAAATATAGGAGCTACCCACGCCAATGTTACAGTGTGTGAGGGGCATGGGGAGCACTGGGTTGGGGAAGGGGTTGTGACTTTAGACTGGGTGGCGGGTGATGCCTCCTCTGCCGAAGGGCTGTTTGAGCAACCGAGGGAAGCGAGGAAGCCAGCTGGACGGTTACCAGGGGAGACGTGGCCCAGGAAGAGACAGCTGCCTGCCTGTGCAAAGGCCCTGAGGTACTGACAGGTTCTCGAGGTGTCCAGGGGATCAGAAGGAGGCCAGTGGGGCTGGGTCAACCAGGGAGCGGGTGAATCTCCAACTTAGGGGTTCAGCAAGTCTGAGCTCTGGTGCCCACTCAGGCACGTGGAGGTCACCCGGGAGATGCCGTCCTTGCAGCAGCATGGAATCGAAAGCGATTCAGCCCCACGTCGTTTCACGGCTTCAGAAAAAGTGTCCTTTAAGGGCCGGTTCCATGTGGTAGAGGCGAGCTACGTTGGCCGAGGCCAGCAAGGCCCAGCCGAGTGCACGACAGCGCCATGCGTTTGAAGCCAAGGCCTCATCGGGGCGTCGGGCAGCGGCCAGCCGGGGGTGCTTGTGGTGCGGACCCCTGCGCCCCCCTCCCTCGGAGACCCGCGCCAAGCCTGCTTTTGGCTTAAAGTAGCCTTCCCGCAGCCGCTAGCCTCTTCCCGGCAGAACCACGCACGTGTGTCGTGTTTCCCAGAAGACGGCCGGTTCTCCGGGTCCATGTGTATGAATTATCTGGAGTGCAGGCAAATGTCACAGAGTCATACAAGCCGTTTTAATTAACAGGATCCATAAGCGCTCACTGGAAGTCAGCACTACAGGATCCACTTTTTTTCTTCTTGACATTTATGTAGCTCTCTTTAACATTTAAAATATATTGTCTCCTTTTATTGTCCCAACAAGACTGTAAAGGAGGTGGAGAGATGTCTCTTCCTCCCTCCTTCCTTCCCTCCCTCCCTTTTTTCCTTTCCTTTTTATTTTTTTCTTTCTTCTTTCACGAGGAAATGGAAAGTCAAGTGGTGTTTAACACGATGGAAAGTGCTGGAACTCGAGAGACCAGGTAGCTTTTTTTGTGAGGTCTGGTCAGACCCCCGAAGAAAGGGGAGTGAGCACAAGGTGCTGGCCTCGGGGTGGGGGGGGGTGGTAGGGACAGCTGGGGGGTGGGATGTGGGGGGAGATGGGGGTCCTGAGTCTGCAGGTGCTCTGGGGGGTCCTGTTTGCTCCCGGGGCCACGCTGGTGGTGGGTGGAGCCTCTGGAGACCAGGGTCCAGGGCCAGGAGGGGCATTAAGTAGCTGAATAAATTTAAGGACCCCCCTCCCCACCGAGCGCCCTAGTTGCCATTCTCTCATCCGAGTCGGAGGGAGTTGGGTTTGTTCACGTGTTTCTGCAGCTCTTACTTCCCGATCGCTGTGGTTCTGAGCGCCTTACGCTCCCTTAGTCTCCCAGACGCCCCTGTGAGGCAGGTAACCTGTATCTGCATCTCACTGAGGAGTAAGGGAAGGCACAGGGGGGCCGGGAGGCTGATGCAGGCCCCAGGCCGGTGCAGCGCGGCAGGAACGCCCTTGCAGCGTCTGGCTCCACGGCTCGGCTTACTCGGTTCTACTGCTGGGCCTCTCGGAGCAGGAATGTCAGCTGCCCCCTCCCTCCCGGCTGATGAGCAGGATTTTATGAGGTGAGATTTCAGCCAGCATGGAAAACTCCTGTTCTAACCCTTTAAATCCGACAGCGCACGCCTGTCTCTCATTCTGTCTTCACTCGGGGTGGATTGCCCCCCTGGAAACGTCTGCCGCGCCAGGCAGCCTGGGTGGGGACCTGGGCATGGGGCCGACCCCCCAGCCAGCACCCAGAGGCATCCCTAAGCTCCTGGAGGTCGGCAGGTGCTCCTGTGGGCAGGCTGGCTGTCCAGCCGCCTCTGCTGGTGACCCCAAATCTGGCCAGTGGCCCCCAGCGCTCTCAGATCACAGGTGCACAGGTTGAGAAGCAGCTGCAAGCACCACCCCCCAAGCACACACCTGCTCACCTGTCTGCCCACTCCCCTCCCCTGGAATCTGGAACCTTCTGCAGGCAGGAGGCTGGGGGTAGAGGGGGCGCTGTGTGGATAAACCCAGAACCCATGGTGAAGCCTTGCCCAGTCCCCTCCCCCTTTGGTTCTCCTCTGGGTGGCACACAGGACACCATAACCCCTCCTCTGGAGGCAGTTCTTGGGATTCTAAGGCTCTTTTATCCTTTTTTTCAGGCAAAAATACATCTTACTCCTTTAGCTGTTGCTGCAGATGGGCATCTGCCCTGTGCTGCTGGCCTCCCTCACCCCCCAGTCTCAAGTGCCTGCAAGGTTTCCTCCCTCACCTTCTCTCTTAAACTCTGTGCCTGGTCAGCTCAGGTCTGGGGGTGCACGGCCCTCCCTCCTGGGGCTCCCTGGAATCTGGGTCCAGGATGCTCCCTTGATGCTTTCAGGCCTTTCCAGGGCTGTCCCTAGGTCCCCGGCATGAGATGACCTGTATTTGGCTGTCACCCCCCATTCTCTTGCTGGCTTCCCAGCGTCTAACTGGGCACTCGCCTCCTGTGGGGGACCCCGCTGCCACCACTCCATCCTCTTCCTTCTCTGAAAGCAGCCTCGCTACGTAGGAGCTCTCATTGGAGCTTTTCACATGTTAAAATAACTATACAGGGATATATATTTTGCCTTCTTTATTTAAGACTTTATTTATTTATTAGAGAGAGATAGAGAGAGAGAGAGAAAATAGAAGCAGGGGGAGGTGCAGAGGGAGAGGGAGAAGCAGCCTCCGTGCTGAGCAGGAAGCCTGACAACGTTGGGCTCGATCCCAGGACCCCAGGATCATGACCTGAACCAAAGGCAGATGCTTTAACCAACTGAGCTCCCCCAGGTGCCTCTATATTTTGTTTTCACTTTATTAAAACATATGGAGGCCTAGTGTGTGTGTTCTATACTCTGTCTTCTGCTAAAATATATCTTGAATATTTTCACTGGAGGGACACAGGTATCTACTGAATTCATTTTCACATCTGTATAGTGTTTCGTGGTATATGGCAAGCCTAATTTATTTAACAGATTCTTTTCATTTTTAAATTTAAAAACTTTTTTTTAATGGATTCTTCTTAAAAAATGTTTTACTCTTTGAATTCCAGTGCAGTTATCAGACAGCGTTGTATTAGCTTCAGGTGTACAACGTAACGATTCACCAATTCTATACTCAGCGCTCATCTCGACAGGTGCCCTCCTTCATCCCCATCTCCTAGTTCACCCATCCCCCACCCACCTCCCTTCTGGCCACCACAGGTGTGTTCTCTAGAGTTAAGGATCTAGTTTTTTTTTTTTTTTGTCTCTTTATTTTCTTTGTATTTTACAGACTCTTGATTGACTGACAGTTGATTCCAGCTATTAGCTATACGATTCAGTGCAGCAAATGCACACCAGTGTGGGTGTGCATATGTGGAGACGTATGTGTGTGGGGATTTGTGTATACTTACATGTATTATGCCTTTCTGTGAGTATTTCTGCAAAATGAAAGCATCACAAAGTAATTACGGGATCAAATAATATATTTATTATATTCATTTTTAGTTTGTTCAAAATTAATCGATCTAGGATCCAAAAATTTGTTACCAGTTTAAGTCACACGAACAGTGCATCATATTCCCCCATTTTATTTTTTTTTAATTTTTATTTATTTTTTTTATTTATTTTTTTTATATTCCCCCATTTTAAATTTTGCAAGTCATAGAGGTTCACAGTCCTACAGCATTGTTTTAATTTGTGTTTTTAAAATATAAGTGCACCTGAGAATCTGTTTATGTTTCTAAGCATTTTTTTTTTTATTGGTGTTCGATTTACTAACATACAGAATAACACCCAGTGCCCGTCACCCATTCACTCCCACCCCCCGCCCTCCTCCCCTTCTACCACCCCTAGTTCGTTTCCCAGAGTTAGCAGTCTTTACGTTCTGTCTCCCTTTCTGATATTTCCCACCCATTTCTTCTCCCTTCCCTTATTTTCCCTTTCACTATTATTTATATTCCCCAAATGAATGAGAACATATAATGTTTGTCCTTCTCCGACTGACTTACTTCACTCAGCATAATACCCTCCAGTTCCATCCACGTTGAAGCAAATGGTGGGTATTTGTCATTTCTAATAGCTGAGTAATATTCCATTGTATACATAAACCACATCTTCTTTATCCATTCATCTTTCGTTGGACACCGAGGCTCCTTCCACAGTTTGGCTATAGTGGCCATTGCTGCTAGAAACATCGGGGTGCAGGTGTCCCGGCGTTTCATTGCATTTGTATCTTTGGGGTAAATCCCCAACAGTGCAATTGCTGGGTCGTAGGGCAGGTCTATTTTTAACTCTTTGAGGAACCTCCATGCAGTTTTCCAGAGTGGCTGCACCAGTTCACATTCCCACCAACAGTGTAAGAGGGTTCCCTTTTCTCCGCATCCTCTCCAACATTTGTTGTTTCCTGCCTTGTTAATTTTCCCCATTCTCACTTGTGTGAGGTGGTATCTCATTGTGGTTTTGATTTGTATTTCCCTGATGGCAAGTGATGCAGAGCATTTTCTCATATGCATGTTGGCCATGTCTATGTCTTCCTCTGTGAGATTTCTGTTCATGTCTTTTGCCCATTTCATGATTGGATTGTTTGTTTCTTTGGTGTTGAGTTTAATAAGTTCTTTATAGATCTTGGATACTAGCCCTTTATCTGATATGTCATTTGCAAATATCTTCTCCCATTCTGTAGGTTGTCTTTGAGTTTTGTTGACTGTATCCTTTGCTGTGCAAAAGCTTCTTATCTTGATGAAGTCCCAATAGTTCATTTTTGCTTTTGTTTCTTTTGCCTTCGTGGATGTATCTTGCAAGAAGTTACTATGGCCGAGTTCAAAAAGGGTGTTGCCTGTGTTCTTCTCTAGGATTTTGATGGAATCTTGTCTCACATTTAGATCTTTCATCCATTTTGAGTTTATCTTTGTGTATGGTGAAAGAGAGTGGTCTAGTTTCATTCTTCTGCATGTGGATGTCCAATTTTCCCAGCACCATTTATTGAAGAGACTGTCTTTCTTCCAATGGATAGTCTTTCCTCCTTTATCGAATATTAGTTGCCCATAAAGTTCAGGGTCCACTTCTGGATTCTCTATTCTGTTCCACTGATCTATGTGTCTGTTTTTGTGCCAGTACCACACTGTCTTGATGACCACAGCTTTGTAGTACAACCTGAAATCTGGCATTGTGATGCCCCCAGATATGGTTTTCTTTTTTAAAATTCCCCTGGCTATTCGGGGTCTTTTCTGATTCCACACAAATCTTAAAATAATTTGTTCTAACTCTCTGAAGAAAGTCCATGGTATTTTGATAGGGATTGCATTAAACGTGTATATTGCCCTGGGTAACATTGACATTTTCACAATATTAATTCTGCCAATCCATGAGCATGGAATATTTTTCCATCTCTTTGTGTCTTCCTCAATTTCTTTCAGAAGTGTTCTATAGTTTTGAGGGTATAGATCCTTTACATCTTTGGTGAGGTTTATTCCTAGGTATCTTATGCTTTTGGGTGCAATTGTAAATGGGATTGACTCCTTAATTTCTCTTTCTTCAGTCTCATTGTTTGTGTATAGAAATGCCACTGACTTCTGGGCATTGATTTTGTATCCTGCCACGCTACCGAATTGCTGTATGAGTTCTAGCAATCTTGGGGTGGAGACTTTTGGGTTTTCTATGTAGAGTATCATGTCATCGGCGAAGAGGGAGAGTTTGACTTCTTCTTTGCCAATTTGAATGCCTTTAATGTCTTTTTGTTGTCTGATTGCTGAGGCTAGGACTTCCAGTACTATGTTGAATAGCAGTGGTGAGAGTGGACATCCCTGTCTTGTTCCTGATCTTAGGGGAAAGGCTCCCAGTGCTTCCCCATTGAGAATGATATTTGCTGTGGGCTTTTCATAGACGGCTTTTAAGATGTCGAGGAATGTTCCCTCTATCCCTACACTCTGAAGAGTTTTGATCAGGAATGGATGCTGTATTTTGTCAAATGCTTTCTCTGCATCCAATGAGAGGATCATATGGTTCTTGGTTTTTCTCTTGCTGATATGATGAATCACATTGATTGTTTTACGGGTGTTGAACCAGCCTTGTGTCCCAGGGATAAATCCTACTTGGTCATGGTGAATAATTTTCTTAATGTACTGTTGGATCCTATTGGCCAGTATCTTGTTGAGAATTTTTGCATCCATGTTCATCAGGGATATTGGTCTGTAATTCTCCTTTTTGGCGGGGTCTTTGTCTGGCTTTGGAATTAAGGTGATGCTGGCTTCATAGAACGAATTTGGAAGTACTCCATCTCTTTCTATCTTTCCAAACAGCTTTAGGAGAATAGGTATGATTTCTTCTTTAAACGTTTGATAAAATTCTCCTGGGAAGCCATCTGGCCCTGGACTCTTGTGTCTTGGGAGGTTTTTGATGACTGCTTCAATTTCCTCCCTGGTTATTGGCCTGTTCAGGTTTTCTATTTCTTCCTGTTCCAGTTTTGGTAGTTTGTGGCTTTCCAGGAATGCGTCCATTTCTTCTAGATTGCCTAATTTATTGGCGTATAGCTGTTCATAATATGTTTTTAAAATCGTTTGTATTTCCTTGGTGTTGGTAGTGATCTCTCCTTTCTCATTCATGATTTTATTAATTTGAGTCTTCTCTCTCTTCTTTTTAATAAGGCTGGCTAATGGTTTATCTATCTTATTAATTCTTTCAAAGAACCAACTCCTGGTTCTGTTGATCTGTTCCACAGTTCTTCTGGTCTCGATTTCGTTGAGTTCTGCTCGAATCTTTATTAACTCCCTTCTTCTCTTGGGTGTAGGATCTATTTGCTGTTTTTTCTCTAGCTCCTTTATGTGTAAGGTTAGCTTTTGTACTTGAGTTCTTTCCAGTTTTTGAATGGATGCTTGTATTGCGATGTATTTCCCCCTTAGGACTGCTTTTGCTGCATCCCAAAGATTTTGAACGGTTGTATCTTCATTCTCATTAGTTTCCATGAATCTTTTTAATTCTTCCTTAATTTCCTGGTTGATCCTTTTATCTTTTAGCAGGATGGTCCTTAACCTCCACGTGTTTGAGGTCCTTCCAAACTTCTTGTTGTGATTTAGTTCTAATTTCAAGGCATTATGGTCCGAGAATATGCAGGGGACAATCCCAATCTTTTGGTATCGGTTCAGACCCGATTTGTGACCCAATATGTGGTCTATTCTGGAGAAAGTTCCATGTGCGCTTGAGAAGAATGTGTATTCAGTTGAGTTTGGATGTAAAGTTCTGTAGATATCTGTGAAATCCATCTGGTCCAGTGTATCATTTAAAGCTCTCGTTTCTTTGGAGATGTTGTGCTTAGAAGACCTATCGAGTATAGAAAGAGCTAGATTGAAGTCACCAAGTATAAGTGTATTATTATCTAAGTATTTCTTCACTTTGGTTAATAATTGATTTATATAGTTGGCAGCTCCCACATTCGGAGCATATATATTGAGGATTGTTAAGTCCTCTTGTTGAATAGATCCTTTAAGTATGATATAGTGTCCCTCTTCATCTCTCACTACAGTCTTTGGGGTAAATTTTAGTTTATCTGATATAAGGATGGCTACCCCTGCTTTCTTTTGAGGACCATTCGAATGGTAAATGGTTCTCCAACCTTTTATTTTCAGGCTGTAGGTGTCCTTCTGTCTAAAATGAGTCTCTTGTAGACAGCAAATAGATGGGTCCTGCTTTTTTATCCAGTCTGAAACCCTGCGCCTTTTGATGGGGTCATTAAGCCCGTTCACATTCAGAGTTACTATTGAGAGATATGAGTTTAGTGTCATCATGATATCTATTCAGTCTTTGTTTTTGTGGACTGTTCCACTGAACTTCTTCTTAAAGGGGAATTTTAAGAGGCCCCCTTAAAATTTCTTGCAGAGCTGGTTTGGAGGTCACATATTCTTTTAGTTGCTGCCTGTCTTGGAAGCTCTTTATCTCTCCTTCCATTTTGAATGAGAGCCTTGCTGGATAAAGTCTTCTTGGTTGCATGTTCTTCTCATTTAGGACCCTGAATATATCCTGCCAGCCCTTTCTGGCCTGCCAGGTCTCTGTGGAGAGGTCTGCTGTTACCCTAATACTCCTCCCCATAAAAGTCAGGGATTTCTTGTCTCTTGCTGCTTTAAGGATCTTCTCTTTATCTTTGGAATTTGCAAGCTTCACAATTAAATGTCGAGGTGTTGAACGGTTTTTATTGATTTTAGGGGGGGATCTCTCTATTTCCTGGATCTGAATGCCTGTTTCCCTTCCCAGATTAGGAAAGTTTTCAGCTAGAATTTGTTCAAATACATATTCTGGCCCTCTGTCCCTTTCGGCGCCCTCGGGAACCCCAATTAAACGTAGGTTTTTCTTCCTCAGGCTGTCGTTTATTTCCCTTAATCTATCTTCATGGTCTTTTAATTGTTTGTCTCTTTTTTCCTCAGTTTCCCTCTTTGCTATCAACTTGTCTTCTAGGTCACTCACTCGTTCTTCCACCTCGTTCACCCTCGTCGTTAGGACTTCTAGTTTGGATTGCATCTCATTCAATTGATTTTTAATTTCTGCCTGATTAGCTCTAAATTCTGCAGTCATGAAGTCTCTTGAGTCCTTTATACTTTTTTCTAGAGCCACCAGTAGCTGTATAATAGTGCTTCTGAATTGGCTTTCTGACATTGAATTGTAATCCAGATTTTGTAACTCTGTGGGAGAGAGGACTGTTTCTGATTCTTTCTTTTGAGGTGAGGTTTTCCTTCTAGTCATTTTGCTCAGTGCAGAGTGGCCAAAAGCAAGTTGTATTGGGAAAAAGAGAAAAAGAGAGGAGAGAAAGAAGGAAAGAAAAGAGAAAGAGAAAAAAAGGGAAGAAAAAGAAAAAAAAACGAAAAGAAAAAAAAAAAGAAGAAAAAGAGAAAGAAAAAGAAAGGAGAAAAAAAGGGGGTGGGGGAAGGAAACAAATCAAAAATCAAAACAAAACAAAACAAAACAAAACAAAACAAAACAAAACAAAAAAAGAACCACCGGGGAGTATCTTCTGATTCTGTGTTCTTTAAGTCCCTTGGCTTCTCCTGGAAGTTGTCTGTCCAGCTGGTGTTCTGGGGGAGGGGCCTGTTGTGCTGATTTTCAGGTGTTAGCAGTTGGGGGAGCTGCTGTGCCCCTGCCTGGTGCAGGGCTCAGTGGGGGTTGTTTACCCCGTGAGGCCGCAGGAGGAACAGCCCCAGTGGCGGGGCAGCTCTGGAAACCTGGATTCAGCCCCCGCAGTAACTCCAGAGCTCTCCGTCTGCAGGGCCTGGAGGCTCCGGGGCGGGGCCGCTGATCTCCTCAGCTGGGGCAGGAGCGTCCTCGCTGTCCTGGGCCCTCCCGGCCTCTGCCTGTCCCGGGGGAGGCGGGATCCTGGGCTGTGTCCCGGCGCCCTGTGCTCCGGAGCCTGCGCTGTTGGATTCGCGCTCCCGGGCCGCGCAGCCCCCTCCGCGGAGCCGCCGCCCGAGCCGCCGAGCTGCTCCTGGAACCGCGCAGCCCCCTCCGCACGGAGCCTCTTCCTCTGCCCGAGCCCCTCCGAGCTGCTCCTGGAACCGCGCAGCCCCCTCCGCACGGAGCCTCTTCCTCTGCCCGAGCCCCTCCGAGCTGCTCCTGGAACCGCGCAGCCCCCTCCGCACGGAGCCTCTTCCTCTGCCCGAGCCCCTCCGAGCTGCTCCCGGGGCCGCGCAGCCCCCTCCGCGGAGCCGCCGCCCGAGCCCCTTCAGCTGCTCCGGGTCCCGCCGGTCCCGCCGTGCGCGCTGCAGCCCTTAGGGAGCTCGGCGCACTCTCCTGGGCGCGCAGGTGTCTGTTAGTGTCCCCGGGAGCCCGAGGGCATCCCCGCCCTCCCGGGTCCTGCTCCAACTCCCTGGGAGCCCCTTTCCCCCGGGAAGGTCGGTGCAGCTCCTGCGTCTCCGGGACGGGGCTCTCCTGTCCTGGGGACACTCGCCCCGGCCTCAGCCCGGCTCCTCGCGGGGCCCCTCCCCCTTGGAGGCCTTTGTTCCTTTATTTCTTTTTCCCCGTCTTCCTACCTTGATAGAAGCGCGAACTCTTCTCACTGTAGCATTCCAGCTGGTCTCTCTTTAAATCTCAGGCCGAATTCATAGATTTTCAGGGTGATTTGAAGGTTTTCTAGGTAGTTTGGTGGAGACAGGTGATTTGGAGACCCTACTCTTCCGCCGTCTTGCTCCTCCCCCTGTTTCTAAGCATTTTGTCTCGCTCTCTCTGTGTGTTCACATGCAACGCCGGAGCGTTCATTGGGCCTCCCTTTTTTTTACGATATTGCTTTGTGAGATTTCTTTATACATTTAGTCATCAGTCCTATGTCATATGTGGTGCGAAGTTTGGTTTTATGCCATTTTTTTTTTGTGAAGAAGTGTTACATTTTTTTCTATCTTGAAATCTTCTCTTCAATGGTTTCTTTCTTTCTTTTCTTTCTTTCTTTCTTTCTTTTTTCTTCTTTCTTTCTTTCTTTCTTTCTTTCTTTCTTTCTTTCTTTCTTCTTTCTTTCTTTCTTTCTTTCTTCTTTCTTTTTTAAAGACATATTTTAAAACAGTTTTTGGGCCACAGCAACACGGAGAGGAAGGTACAGAGCTCTTCACGTACCCCTGTCCCTGCACTGGCACACCTTGCCCACTAGCAACATTCCCTGCCCGGGTGGGACATTTGTCACAGTCAGTGAACCCACAGGGACACATCATCACCACCCGAAGTCCACAACCTGCATGAGGGTTCACTCTTGGTGTGGCACATTCCACGGGTCTACACAAGTGAATACTGATGTGTATCCACCACTGTAGTATCCTTGAGAGTAGTTTCACTGTCCTAAAAATCCCCTGTGCCAGGTCTATTTATCTCCAATCCCCAATCCCAGGGTCTGGCAACTTCTGACCTGTTTGCTGTCTCCATAGCGTTACCTTTTCCAGAACGTCAGAGAGTTGCAATCATACAGTTTGTAGCCTTTTCAGATTGGCTTCTTTTACATTTATTTTTATTTATTTAATTTTTAAGAATAGTTTGTTTTTTCATGAGAGACCCAGAGAGAGGCAGAGACCCAGGCAGAGAGAGAAGCAGGCTCCATGCAGGGAGCCCGACATGGGACTCGATCCCGGGTCTCCAGGATCATGTCCTGGGCTGAAGGCTAATGCTCAACCACTGAGCCACCCAGGTGCTTTGGCTTCTTTTACTTTTAAATATGCATTTAAGTTTCCTCCGCGTCATGCCTTGTAACTCATTGTTTTTTAGTGCTGAATAACATCCCATTGTCTGGATGGGCCACTTTTTTATTTTTATTTTTTTTACTTACTCGGTTGCTTCCAAGTTTTGGCAATTCTGAATAAAACTGCTACCAACATTGCTGTGCTTCTGCCTTTCTTGCTTTGCTTTGAAAGGTTTTGTCAACCCCAAGATTAAAAAAAAAAAAATTGTATCCTGATTTACTTGTGGTTTGTGATTATATTTCTTTTTTGCATGTGATTATGTTCCTTTTATTTTTTAATCCATTTGAAATTATTTTAGTGTTGGAATACGTATTTATCTCTCTCTTCCCCTATCTCATGACTTATTTTGATGGTAAGAGCTACATTTTGCACTTCTCGGAAATCTCCGTGAGATGTACTAAAATGTTTGGTGTATAAGTGGCACCGAATACTCTGTTAATTACAGCAACGGTACACATTTGCTTTAGCAAGTATTAAGCAGTATCCCTGCCATGTAGGCACTGCTAGTGTAGTGACAGTCGCTGCTGTTTATTGAACAGTTACTATGTGCTGGGTAGACCCATTTCAAGTCCAACAATGCATGTATGTGTGGTTGTCTCTGTTTTGCACATATGAGAATGAATGATCCAGATCACGCATCCGGCAAGCGGCGGAGATTGGACTCGACACACGTTGTTATGTCCTCAAAGCAGCCAGGTTTTCCAACATCTGTTGCTCTTGGTAACGGTGGAGAGAGGAGGTGAACGACGTATGGCGATATAAAGTCACCTCTTTCTGGTCCACTACCTGGAATTTATACTCCTACAGAGTCGGTCTTTACATCAAATATTTTATTGAATTGGATTTAAACCTCTTCACTGTCTACTGAGCTCGATGAGGTAAGACTTAGTGAATGCTATGTGTTGGCTTCTGTCCCAGTGCAGTGGATACGAGCACTTTACAGTGATAATTTCCTCCTAATTGGTTGTAACTAATGCACTGCCATTCTGGAATTTGTCACTTACTGAAATGTACCTTAGCAAATGGACCATGTTCTCCATCTAAATGTAAATTCACACACACTCAAAAACAGCTTGGTGGAGAGGCAAGGAGAGAGAGGTGGCCTGAGGGACGTGCCCGAGCGGGCAGTTGGTGACCTACTGAGAAGGCCACCTTGTGCTGAATCTCGTTTGGATGAGGGAGGATGTCAGTGTGTCTCCTGGGCTCAGCCTTTCTTCCTCATGGGTCTGTTTTCTCACCAGTGGAATTGAGAGTCTGGGTTAGATCTGTGGGTTCACCCCCTGCTTTGCGGGGCCGGCTTGGGAGCACTGGGAGGGACAGAAGCCAGAAGGGGTCTGAGCCCGCCGCTTGCCCCTCCAGCCCACAGCTCTCTGCTTTGCCTGGTTAACATCTGTGGTTTCCATGGTGACCGGGATTCCAACCACGGGAAGTGAGGACCTTCCCCCCCCCCCCCGCCAGGCCCTGACATTCTGGGATGTCCCCCCTTCTCCCCACATCCTGCAGCTCTGCGTGCACGTGCTCCACTGGAGGTCAGTGCGACAAATACGGTGCGCCCCACATGCTGTGGTTTCCCAGACCTCCTGGCCAGCCGGGGACGGAACGGCGGTGCAGGCCAAGGCGTCAATAGTGAGAAGCGGGGGGCAATGGCCTGGGGGAGTCTCGGTATACCCCAGGAGCAAGGAAACAAAGGCTGGAGGGGCAGCCGGCCCAGCCTCCGTGAAAGGAGCAAATGTCGCAGAGGGTGCAGCAGAGGGCACCTGTGCCCTGTGTGCAGCTCCCAGGGCTGGCAGGGGCTGAGGACATGTGGAGCGCCCGCCTGCCCCAGCTGGCCGACTTCGGGCAGTGCCGACTGCAACCAAGGGCAGCTTGCCCAGCCGGGCGGGGGGGAGGGGGGGCATCTGACACCAGGAAGCCCGGGCCAAGAGGCTAGGTGGCGAGAGGCCCAAATGACATCTTGAGGCAGCCAGGTGACATGAAACTTTCACAGAAAAAGGCACCTCTTTCCTTTTGTCAAACCCCCAAAGTATCAGGGAATTAATCTCTCTGTTTCTTTCTCAGTTCCTCTATCTCTGTCTGCCTGAGTCTCTCATCTACAGTCTACTGAGCTGTCATTTGCCAATAGGCCGGGAGGTCTGAGGTTTCCACACCAACTCTAGTGAAATCTCATGAGAAGTGTGGATGTGTGTGTGAATTCTCACTGTCCCGGGGCCAGGCTGGAACCCTTGGCTGGAAAGAGCTGGGCTTTGCTGGAGAAGCACACATATGGAAGAGATGGAGATGGAGATGGAGATGGAGATGGAGATGGAGATGGAGAGAGAGAGAGAGAGAGAGAGAGAGAAATGAATTCAGAAAAGCTGCTGGGAATCTCATCTCTGCCTTTTTTGAGCTGTTGGGAGATGACCTAACCTGTCTGAATGTCATTGTCATATCAGTTAGAAGGGCATTTAGATTAACTTTAGATTCCTAAAGCTAATAATATCTACCTTCCAAATTTGTTTTGAGACTTAATTGGAAAGTTCCCGCTGAATCTAACGGATGTAACACATGCTCAGCAGGTGGAAGCTGTGATGTTGCACAGGCCAGCCCTGGCTCCAGGGGCCTCGTTCACCTTCCCACCGTATCCTGAGCCTCTAGGTGAACAGAGCTCACCATGCATGTGTTGCGTGGTGTCAACCTGTCATTTCCCAGGGCTTGTGAAAAGGTCAAAGAATACAAATTTGGAGAAAACGTTAAAAGAACTATTTAAATCCTGAAGGGCAGTTTTCTACTTTTAAACTCTTATCTTTCCTGAATGGCTTTTTCTGCCAAATTTCCAGCCTTTTCAGGAAACATTTCCAAGTTGAGCAGAAGTCAGAAGCAGGTGTTGGCCACCCCAGGATGTCAGCTCCAGCCCCATCCTTCATTTCTTGCCTGTTCGGGGGGCACAGGCAAGAAATGCCTTCAGACTGGCAATGCCTTCTAGTCTGGTCTGGCATGTCCTTTTCTAGAAAGTCAGCCTATTGAACCTAATGCTTCTGAAGTCCATTCAACCTCTGGAAAGTTCTTTCCCTCTTTCTCCATCCTGAGACCATGGTTTTTGCACTAAAATTCAGAGACCTGGTCTGATGCATTTCAAGTGATGGAGACATTGAAAGAGATATTTGGAGCTGAAAGGGGTGTGCTTGGCTCCTCCTCAGGATCTTTCTGATGACTTGAGACCTCATTTCCAGGCCCATTGTCAGGATTTCCACACCACTTTTTCTGTGTTGCAGATTTTACAGTTTGAATTTTCCAGTCTCTTTGTCTGGGCACCACAACCCAGCCTGGTTGAGACAGCATGCGGGTTCTAGAGCTAACAATGAAAACAAAAGATTTCAGTGTTTCTGATAAATTCTCAATTTCACCTGTCATATTTTTAGCATCTAAACTTTGTGAACTCTGAATGCCCACCCTTTTACAAAATTTAAAAAAAATTGATTGTGGTAAAATGTACATAACACATAAAATCTATTGTAATCATTTCTCAATGTCTAGTTCAGTCGTGGTAAGTATATTCACATTGTTGTGCATCCAAAGCAATCCTTAAAGGTCTTTAGATCCTGCAAAACTGAAATTCTGTCCCCATTCCTTCCCTAACTCCCCATTCCCTTCCTTCCTAGCCATTGGAAATTGCTTTCTTTTTTTTTAATATTTATTTATTTTTAAAGATTGTATTTATTTATGAGAGACAGAGAGAAAGAGAGAGAGAGAGAGGCAGAGACACAGGAGGAGGGAGAAGCAGGCTCCCTGTGGGGAACCCGATGCGGGACTCGATCCCAGAACCCTGGGATCACGACCTGAGCCAAAGGCAGATGCTCAACCACTGGGCCACCCAGATGTCCCTCTAGCAGATTTTTTAAAAGTGGGCTTGCACGAGTGTGGAGCCTGACTCGAGACTGGATCCCATGACCCTGAGACCATGACCAGAGCTGCAATCAAGAGCCGGGCGCTAACTGACTCGGCCTCCCGGGTGTCTCTAGACCTTGCTGTCTACATTCTTTCTGTATTTGACCTAAACACCTCATCGAAGCGGAATCATACACTATTTGTCCTTTGTGCCTGGGTTATTTCACAATGTTCTCCAGGGTCCTCCATGCTGGAGCATGTGCCAAATGTCCTTTCCTTTTCAAGGCTGAGTCATTAGTATTCCATCGTGTGCATATGTGGCATTTTGTTGACCCATCCATCCCTTGATGGTCACTTGGGTTGCTTCTAGCTTTCTGCTGTCGTGAGCAAAACTGCTCTAAACATAGATGGACGCTTCCCCTTTTGTTTTCGCCTTCTGATCTTATTTCATGGAGGTAATATCTGCAATCTTATTTATCCCAGGCAATTAATAGTTTTTGTACTTGTTTTTGGTTTTCTCTTGGTTTTCATTCCCTTTTTTGTTAAAGTTCCTTTCTTTCCCTCTTCCCATCTCTTTTTCTGCAGGGGATTGAATGGTGGCCCTCAAATAAATATGTCCGCATCCTCACCCTTGGGTCCATCTGGTTACTTGATTTGGAAAGAAGGTCTTTGCAGGTGTCATCAGGTTAGGGGTCTCAAGGCGAGGTCATCCTGGATTACTTGCATGGGCCCTAAATCCAGTGATGACATCTTCTAGAAGCCACATGGAGAGAAGAGCAGAAGACAGAGGTTGAGACTGGGTGAGGCAGCCGAAAGGCAGGGATCTGCCGTTGGGGAAAGGATCCTCTCCTAGAGCTTTCAGAGTAAGGAGACTCTAGGTTTGCGACTCTTGCCTCCAAAACAAGGAGAAAATGAATTTCTGTGTCATAAGTTAGCAAGCTTGTGGTACTTGGTTATAATAGCCCTAGGAAATAATGATTCTTACTTCCTTCTTTCCTCTCCCTCCCTCCAGCCCTCCTCCTGCCCTCCAGCCCTCCGTCCCTCCCTCCCTCCAGTCCCCTCTTTCATGGAGAGACTGTTGTCTAGAGAGTAGTACTCCTTGCACGTTGACTAACACGTCTGTGTCAGACAAAACAAGCAGACGGGCCGCTCTCAGGATGTCTGTGAGTGTGAGTGCTGAGTGTGTGTGTATAGAGTGGGGTTCTTAGGTGCTGTCGACACTGGTTGGGCAGGAAGCCAGCTGTTTCATTCATAATAGGGTCTCCCAGAGTCGGGGAACAGGGTGGGCCACCCTTGCCCCTAATTCCCTGCCTGTGTGAGTAGCACCGTCTCCTCAGCGTGGCCGTGAAGACACAAACTTCTCCACAGTGAGTCACAGAGAGAAACCACACCAGGTGAGCTGTCGCACAAAGGAAACTTGATTCACCTCAAATAAGGAGATCCCAGGGAACAGCTTCCAGAGCCAGGAGTAGGTTTCCCAAGCAAGGGTGAATGGGTTCCTTTTATTTAGGGTTAGGATGAATATTTAGAGGGGGAAGCCTTGTCAACACACGTAGATGTAGACGTGGGCATCAGGTCCCGCCCATTCCTCAAGGAAACAAGCCTGTACCTACACTGTATGTTATGTAAAGGAAGCTTACGGTCCTCCCGGGGCAGAGATTTTAGTGTTATAATGAGGTAAAGGTAACGCTCTGTCCCGTCTGGGTCATTGGTGCAGGGGTGAATCGAGGGTCGGGCTCAAACTGGTTGGGGTGATCTGGGCTGGCCCGAGCTCTTAGTCCAGGCATTCGTTATTCTTGAGAGGTGGTTTCAGTCTCCATCATGGGATGTTAACACCCTTCGGTTCTTTTGCCTGAGTTGAGAGGAGCTGGAAAGAAAAGCTTCAGTACAATATGGGATGAAGGCCAGTGGGTACGGGCAGGTGAGCAGTAAAGGTCAGGTCTGGGGGTCCAGCTGGTCACAGCCGGTGTCCTGGATCTGGGGTTCTCGGGTCCCACATCTCCAAGGCTGACCCCAGTCTTTTTTTTATTATTAGATTTTAAAAATTTATTTATTCATGAGAGAGAAAGAGAGAGGCAGAGACACAGGCAGAGGGAGAAGCAGGCTCCATGCAAGGAGCCCAATGTGGGGCTCGATCCCAGGACTCCAGGATCAGGCCCTGGGCCGACCCCCAGTCTTGTGAGGGTGGGCAGAGCAGCTTCCTAATTGCTGCTTCTATCAATTTCCAGCACCCTGCCTGCATAAGGGACCCTCACCCTGCCTCTCTGCTTCCACTGTCCAGGGAACCACCGACCCCAGCCTGGCCCACATCCCACCCTGAGGCGGACAGAGTCCCCGGGCTCTGGTTTCTCTGTTCTGCTGAGTCAGGGCCAGGCAGCGGCTGCTCCCCAGCCCTGTGCTCCCCAGGCCTCTCTTCCTGCTCCCTTCCCTCCCTTCCTCCCTCCTCGCCCTCAGAGCTTTTACCTTTTACTTTTATCTCTTTACTGTCATTTTAATGGGACTTTAGGAAGGAAAGATATTCAATCGGCCTGTGTAAACAGAGAACTCTGAGCTCTTTCTATAAAAGCTAAGTTGAATAATTTGGACTGAACACAGGGGAGTAGCTCAAATAAAAGCTGAATTTGGCTTGGAGAAGATGACTGTGAAAAAGAGGGAAAGTGGCCAAAACGAAGAGCATCCTGCCTTATGATTGCTCCACAAGCATTTTTGAATTCTAAATTCTAAATCCACTTGGGAGGAGAAACGGGGAACTGCAAGTAATACCAGGCAGACACAACTGGCTCACACTGCAAGAAAACTGGTAGGTCCTGCAAAAGATGTACCTAGAAGAAAGGACCCGAAGTGGCTCGTGCACACCTGCACGGAGGCGCGTGCACTCGGCCTGGCTGTAGGCCTCCTACTGGCCAAATGCACCTGTCTCCTGGGGCTCATCTCTTCCCAACTCTTGACTTGAAGGTGGACTCTATGGGATTGGCAAATGTGATGAATGAGGGTGCACACGACCTCCAGCAAGTCATTAAACATTTACCAACACATCATGGCATGTGGTGTGTGCAAGAAATGCACACACTCACACTCACGCACCCCTCCCGACACGTGATGAGCGTGGTCTTCCCTGATGATGGCCCTTTCACTGGCATGGGCTTTCCATGGGGTAAGGCCCTCATGCACACGGCTGGGAGCATTTCTTCCTCTGTCCGCACCCTCCTGTCCCTCCCGTGCACTGACACGCAGGTTTCTCTGTGTGCTTAGGACCTTCTCCTCAAGGAGCTTCCCTGTCTCCTTCAGGCAGAGTTTGGGGTCTCTCCTCTGTGCCCCCAAGACAGGCTCTGTTGACCAGTCTCTGAGCCCCTGCACTCTGGGAAGCTCCCTACCTCTCCTGTTCGCAGCCCCTGGCCCAAGTCTGCTTCTCAGAAGTGCTCAGGGTCTGTTGGGTGGACAAACCACAATGGTCCCAATGGTCTGCGTGTGGTAATGAAGGGGGGGACAGCCTCTGGCCTGCTCTTCCCCTGGGAGGTGCCCACCTCATGTCCCTGCCTGTTGGTGACCACCCCGATGCCAGCTGCTCCCCAACTCTGCAGTCCTGGGCAGTCCACATTGGTTTCCTGGCCCACGACAGCCTGCCCAGTGCCCTGTATCTGTGCCTCCCATGTGCTGAGCCCCACGGTGGGGAGAAAAGATGAGAAGAGATAGGTCTTGCCTCAGCTTGCTCATAGTCTAGCTCAAAGACGGGCCAAATGCATCAGAAATATTGGAAGTAGGAGTAACGTGCAGAAGGAGAAGAGGAAGCTCCTAGGCAAGAATCAAGAAAACTTCTCACAGAGAATTAGGACAGAAAAGGAACACTCCTTATTTTTTGTACAAGAAGTTGGGAAAGAGGCACCTGGGAGGCTCAGGGGTTGAGCATCTGCCTTGACCTCAGATCATGAATCCAGGGTCCTGGGATCGAGTCCCACATCGGGCTCCCCTCATGGAGCCTACTTCTCTCTCTGCCTGTGTCTCTGCCTCTTTCTGTGTGTCTCTCATGAATAAATAAATAAAATCTTTAAAAAAAGAAATTGGGAAGAAGTAGATAGTCTAGGAAGTAGACGTGGTATGGGTGGTCATGAGGGCCGGTGGGTAGATGTGAGTTCAAGAAGGTCCACACTGCATGGTTTCCTTTGTTGTACACTGGCCCGCCCAGGGATACGTAATCATCACGTGCATATTGCTGACTGTGCCTAACGCATCCCCATCCTTGCTCTGCATCGGGGGCTGCGAGCCGTGTCCTCGTCCAGGTGGGAGGGCGGGGAGACACAGGATCTCTGTGTGGGTCCTGGACACACAGTGTGCACAGTCGTGGCCAGACCAGCCCAGCACAGCGGCCTCCCACGCCCCGACTTCCTGCTCCCCGGTGGGGCATGCGGAGAAGTTTGCCCAGAAATGCCAGCCGAGGGCGGCGGGCTCAGGGAGTGACTCGGGAAGCAGGGCCTGTGGAAATGCTGTGAGCAGCGGCCTCCCCAGTGCTCTGCCCTCAACTCCCAGGCTTGGGGAAATCACCTGTAAAAGGCAGTGGTGGGGACACCTTGGGGGCAAGGTGGGGACACCAGGGTTGAGCATCTGCCTTGGGCTCAGGTCATGACCCCGGGGTCCTGGGATCGAATCCTGCATCGGGCTCCCTGCATGGAGCCTGCTTCTCCCTCTGCCTGTGTATCTGCCTCTCTCTGTGTCTCTCATGAATAAATAAATAAAATCTTTTTTTTTTTTTTTTTTTTTAAAGGCAGTGGTGACAGGACGACTTGCTGGAAGCCCTTTTGGCTCTGAACATCTGAGAAAATGAAGGGACATGAAGCTGTTACCCGGATAGACTGCATGGAAATCTCATTAATTCAGAACACAAGGGACCAGACAAAATGGATTTTGAATTAATTAGGTTTGCAGTATGTGAAAGTATTGCTGAGGAATATAGGGCATCGTGTTGCTAAGAAATCCCCATTCATTACATCACCCGATGCGTTGTCTTAGGTACAATGATAGTGACAAGGAGGTTTCCCGTATTTGGGGACAAAATGACAGGTGGCTGGAGGCCTGGTGGTCTGCCCTTTCGGCTGTCTTGATAAAATTTATTTGATCTTGTCTGTTGCCTCAGCTTCCAGCACCATCTGGGCGATTCTCAAGTCCTGCCCTTAAATCATGTTTTCTTTTTCTTTTGAATCCTGACCAGCCTACTGGTTCACCAGATATCGCATGGTTTGTTTTTGATTCGTCGATTCTTAAAGATCCAATATTCTTTTTTTTCTTTTAATTTTGAGATCATCTCTCCTTTCTTCATACCTGGCTTATGATAATCAGAGGGGGTGTGGCTTCCTCCTTTTTAAAAAAATTTTTTTTGGCGGGGGAGATCTTGTAATTCCCATCCTATATCAAGTCCTGCAGGGGTTGTCACAGGTTGCTGTCACACGCTTGCACTGGTGGCTTTGGCTGTGGAGCGCGACTTGGCATGTGTGTGGGGAGACCCGTGAGCAGTTATCCTGTCTGTGCTCATTAACCTTTTCCTTCTCTGTTAGAGGCAGCTTAACCCAGGGCTCGAGACGATGAGGCTCTACGGAAATGGTGGCGGGGACAAGGAGGAAGTGTGGCCCTCCCGGGACCAGGGAGGCCTCCGCTGCTGCTCTGGCTGGGGGGAGGCTATCCCCAGGCTCCGTTCCTGGGCCCAGGCCTGGGTTGTGCTGCCTGTCGAGGGATGAGCCCCTGCGAGCAGCAGGCCAGGCCTCGGTCACCCAAGCTGCTGTGACCAGGGTGACCAGCCCCTCTCGGGGCACCCACGGGCTCACACCCCTCATGCTGGCGGGCCTTCCATTTCCACACCGTCTTTGTAGGATTAGAAGGAAGGAAGCAGAGGACGACCAAGTCAAAGTCAAAGGGGATTGAGTTTCCCCCTTCTTCTTTTTTTTTTTTTTTTAAGTTAATGAATGGATTGGGGACATTTGACCAAGTATATGTGGAGTGAAAGCCAAGGAGCTGTTGGAGATCAAGAGATGGAAAGTGTGAAGAAAGGGCTGGAGCAAGATGGTGCAGGGGTGGGATCCTGGATCCAGCCAGGCGGCGGGGCTGGGGGGGGGTGGGGGGTGGGGTTAGGCTGCTGCGTCCCATGGAGTCAGGAGAGAAGGAAAAATCATTGCGCAGAGAAAATTTGTGTTAGGGTCCATCTTTCTTTATCTTATTTTAAAATCCAGGCTGATTTATCATTTTATCAATTTCTCCTGCACCCGCTTTCAAACACTTAACTCAAAATTAAATTTTTCATTGATTATTTCCTTGCCATGGGTGAGTGACTCTCAACACAGGCCACCTGTGCAGCTGTAGAACACCCTTCGCTGTCTTACCCAGGGCTACAGAGGGAGGGGTTTTCCCTCTAAATCTTCAACGGGAACAGCATGGTCCAATGGACCCAGAAAGGGGGAAAAAGACTGGCATCTTAGCCTGAAGGAAGCAGGATTTTTGTTGTTGTTCAAGAATATTGTGTATTTAAAATAAATTCCTCATGCTTTTTCAAAGCCTAGAAATAATGTGTTCTCAAAGTAGAGAAAGAAATCTATTGAACTTTCTGCAAGATACTGATTTCACATGCACCCGCCCGAGGTCCCCATGGCCTCCTGGAGACTGCAGGACGGGGATCTTAGCTGGATGGTATCTCCAGGCACCCGTCTCTGCATATCATGCCTCAGTTTCCTTCAAAGATGCACAGCTCTGTGGGGATTTGAATAGACAGTCTTGTCCTGGATCGTTGTCTTAGGGCTCCTTCTCGCAATAAAAACGTGAATACTGGTTCAAATTTAGTCTGAGAACAAGCCATTTGTGAATCCATGACTGATGGATGGAAACAGGTCCTCTTTGTGGCAATGAAACATCATGTGCTCTTCTTCATCAACCCTCCTCTTCCTCCTCCCCCTACCCCTCCTCACAAGGGTTCCTGGAATTTTCAGCAACGTTGGTCTGTGCCGACAAACACAGCTCCCCAGTGTGGCCCACGCATTGCTAAAGCAAGCCAGCTGCAGCTGCTGGAGAGCATGTGCCACCCGTGAGGGGTCACCTGCTTGCCTCTCACCGTCTGTGTCTGTCCATGGAGCTGTTCGAGGGAGGGGTCTGGGGCTCAGTATCAGGTACCCATCAAGAAGCCCAGTGTTTGTGCAGACGTGGCCATTTGTCCCACAAGCTTCCAGATGGAAGGTGTGCCAGGATGCTGCTGGAACCTAGGCAAAGGCAAAAGAATGACCACTTCTCCAACCCAGTGTCACTTCTGCTCAACGGGGACCTCTAATTGTCCTGTGTCCAGGCTCACAAAATTCCCCCTGAAGATCTGTCTTTCCTTGGCCCTAACCCTGACCTCCATGGGGAGCAGACACTGTAGCATCCTTCTCAACCTCCTTATCTTCATTCTCAGTCCCCAGATCCACAAAACTCCTCCTCCTTCTCCCCATTACTAGACTATAGCTCCCCTCTGCATCCGGCAGTGTTGCATTGTCTACACCGGCTGCACGGGACGGGGGTGGCTATGAGGAACTTTTGTGTACAATGTTAAAAAATTGAGAGTCCCCTGAGTTCCTTGAATATGAAAAAAATGTTTTCTGAACAATCAGAAAACCCAGGAGGACAAATTTGTTTATGGAGCGACGGGGAAGAGTATTTGTAATCAGGGATCTACCAAGAAGTCCTGGGTACTGGGTTAATGTAGCTGGAAACTCTGACCTTGGGAGGGGACTGGGTTACAGAACATTTGGAAACCAGGCTAAGTCTGCACACAGAAGCTCTCAGACGATATCAATGACACCACAACACGCCAGATGCTGTCGGAAGCGGCTTCACATATGTGCACGGTGATCCTCATAAAACCAGAGCATAGATACGGCCACGTTCTCATATTGCTGAGAACATTGCATCTCCAGGAGGTGATTTGTCCAAACACACACAGACTGTGAAGGGTGTCAGCCGTCCACATAATGCTAACCCAGTTCAGACAGGTCATGAAGCTGTGGCTTGTGTCACATGGCCATGCGCTGGGGACATGTCTAGTCATCCCGATCCCTTTCCCGGTCCAGGTCCTCCCTTCCAAGGACCCTGCAGCCAGTATCCAATGAGAATAAGGTTCAGATATCTCAGCTCTTCTCACAACACAATTATTGATTCCTCTTCCTTCTCTGCTAATGTTGGATATCATTTTGAATTTTATTTCCAGATTTTCCCAGCTTTGGGTTTGAGCTTTATCCCTTCCCCCAATTCTTTTTCCTGAGGACTACCCTTCCTGAGGATTGGCTTTCCTTGATCTGATGCTCTGCAGTCACCCTGCGTGAAGGCTCTGGGCTCACCCCGAGGCCTCTGGCTCCTCCTGATGCAGCTCTGGGTGCTGGGCTTTGCCTGTCCCTGGACATCCTGACCTCCGAAGCCCCTCCTGCACTGTCTCCCATGGAGGATCCTGCAGTCTCAGCAGGCAGGTGGGTGCAAGGTAGGTTTCCTTTAAGAGGCACCGAGAGGCAGAGCCATGCTGGGAAGCACTGGGGCTATGTGCCTGGTCATGGAGTGAGATGAGAGGAGGTCAGCCAGGTAAGTGCATCCCCAGGTGGCGATCAGAAGCCTTCCAGAGATGGAAATGGAGAAGAGCTTGAGCCATCTGGGCTGCAGCCTGACCTATGTGTGTCCTAGTCAGCGGCTGTGTGATAACCTTGCCCTGCCCTTGGCGGCCACTGCCCCAGCTGAGCCTGTGATGTTATGAATGGCTCACGTCAAATCTGACCTCTTAGGTGCTGACTTCCAGCTTTTGTAATTTGCCTAGTAGAAGCAGAGAAGTCCAGCTATTTCAGAATATGCCAATAAAACTGCTCATGGATTGAAAGAACCACTGGCCCTCTTGATTTACGTCGGCACACGATGCTGTTCGTCAAAGGTGCTCGGAGGGTCTCCTCTTGAAATTTTCAGCTGTAAATAAGACAGGCATATTTGCCTAGGGAGTACCTGCCTCCAAACACCCATTTTGGTAATTACTATAGTAAAATCAATATGGTGGCAACTAATGGCCTGCCAAGAATGAGGAACAGTGTGGCCTTTTGCATTCACCTTGGCGTCTGCTGGATCTGAGGCCCTTAGGTGAGTAGGTGGAGGTATTTTGATAGCTATTTGTAAGTGGCTGGTAGATCAGTATTCTAAGAACAGTATGGGATTTTCGTCACTTACTAGTCACAGGAAATTTGTAATTTCAGGAAATGTGATTTCTATGTAGTTGTAACTGTGGCACTTAGGAAGTTGAGTAAAAATCCTGTTTTTTTGAGCTTGTCTTCAGATGATTAGGAATAGAATGATTCCTTACTCTTATTTTTGTTGAAATGACATAAAATATCATAGTATTTATTAACAAATATGTATCAACAATGGAATTTTGCACACAGCTATGACAAAATATATTCATCTTCAGGTATGTCAATATTTTATGATCTTTTTTGACCTCATGTTATCTATCACACATTTTTATAAACTGGGGCATCCATGGATGGGCCTCAGAGGGACTGTAAACCACTTGAAATTATACATTTTGACAAGACTGTCTGTATCCTTTTTTTTTCTTTTATCGGAGTGTTTTATCTGTTTCTCAAAGGAGTCTATAGCCCCTAATTGCTTAAACTCCATTGTGTCCAGAACGAAGTCCAAAGCTCTTAGTAGCTTATCCAACACTCCTACACACACACCCCTTGCTCTAATCTGTTCTTTATTTCTCATCTCCACTTTTCTTTTTCTGGCACCATGGTCTACAGCTTTGTCAAAATTCTCTCTGTTTCCCAAAATGGTTATTATTTTCACGGAAGTCATGCTTTATGTCCCCTAACAAACACTACTGTTGGCCAGATAGAATGTCTCTGCTGCTGACACGTGGTCCTCTTCTTCTGTCTACCTGGTGCCCCTGAAAGGACCTGGTTGTGAGGGTCTGAGTAGAGTCTGAGCATTCCATGGGACACCCCATCTTGTAATCCAAGATGCTCCTGGTTTACAGCTCATCATCAGTACTCATGGGAGAGAGGAATGAGCTACCTAGACAGTCGTAGTCACCATCCTCTCAGAAGTCATGTAGAAAAATATATCTCATTACACTGCCAATGACTGAACAACGCAAGGACAGCCAATCTACGTCTTTGTAGAGTGAGGGAGGGTGGTAGGAACGCCACCTCATTTTTGTGTGTCTGAGACTGCTCTATCTCCAGTCTCTCTGCATTGCTGTTGTTGAGTATCAAGAACATTCTTTGCTTAATCATTTAAAACATGGATGTGCATGATTTTCCATGATTTGTATACCCTCAATCTACTTTCTATTCATTATTTGTCCAGATAGGTTCCATTGATTAATAGTATGCAAAACTCATCCTCATGCCTTTTTGGCAATAAGATTAAATGTATCTATTGCACTTTGGCATGGCTCTGTCTTGATGGAGCCCATTTGCTTCACAATTGTACTGATTCGCTTTAGCACCCACAGAGCATTCTCATTTCTTTATCTGGCAGAAACAGTCAATGTATCTTCTTCATGTTCCTCTGATCTGGGCTTGACAAGCCTTCTTTGAGAAGTAGATTTTGGATTTTTTTTGGATTTTGGATTTTGGGAAAAAAAATTAACAGTGGGAACTGGCCTGCAAATGTGAGTGTATAAAGTCCAGTTCAGTTTGAGAAGTGGGTGAGGTCAGGGGTGCAAGACAAGGCTAGGTGTAAAAGAGCTACACTGTGGTGAATGATTGCATGTTTCCCTGTGTGTGCACCCATATGCTCACATGTGCACGCACACATGTGCACTCTAGTGCACTTTCACTTTATATGTTCTCGTTTCACACTCACTGCACATGGCTGTTGTGAGCAGTGAGGGAGATCGTTGCAAAGCAGTCATAGACTGTCAGCCATGCATCTGTGCTCTGTAACCACCGGCTGATATCCTGAAGCTTCTTAGGAGCCATGCTGACAGTTCAGACCATCACTATCCTAAGTACGGTGTTTGTGACTCTTCTTTCTTGCTGCCTAGAGCCTTTAAAAGGGCATGTCCTGTCCTCAAAAGCATATAAACCCATGGAACCCCACCAGTGGTGGCCTTCTGACCCCTGTCCTCACACTCTGACCCACAGTCCCTGCTCCGTGTCCTGATTTATAGACCATTTGGTTCTGCATCCCAGCTCAGGAGGGCCTTGTGCTGTGCTCTGTTTTGATAACTCCTTTTGGACAAACTTCTTGAGCTCAATCTTTGGCCTTCACTCCTTTCCTTTAATTTTTGTATCCAATCTTGGTCTGGTCACAAGTTGCATCTCTGTTGACAAATTGAAGCAAGTTTTCTGGCCTGGATCCTTAATAATAACTCATGCAAAATCTCAGTCTGCTACTGAGGATAATGCTTTTGCCATGTGGAAATGAAGTAGAAGTGCATTCTTTAAAAAAATAGGAGCTCCAAAGGGCCAATCCCAAACCTTTTCCTTCTTGCAAGATTTGCGCAGCAGAAGACCCCATTTGTAACATTTGAGTGTACTCCTCACCTCTCCTATCTGTTGGCATTCTCTGGTTGAATGGAATTCCCAGACAGACTTTGCTTCTTTTTCCTTACCATCCCTCAAGTCAGACAGTGACGGCACAAATTGCATGTGAGCAGCGATTGGAAGGATCCTCATTCCATGTAATTTAGAAACAGAGATAGTCTGAAAGGCTCACTGATTTAATTACAGGATGTAAAAGTGGGAGATGCACGGCACACAACTGACAGCTGATGGGGGACTCCACTGGATGGCCTTGTTTTCATCTCTGAAATCATGCTGGCAAACCTCGGGGGAAATTTTGATAGGACAGTCGTAAACAGACACTGCTCCTTAACTCCCAGGGTAAATTACCAGGTAATTCTGGTGGAATCTTGTGTCAATATTACATGATCTCTTCACCATTTCTTCTTTTTCTTCTCCTTCTCCTGTTCCTTCTTCTTCTTATTCTCCTTCTCTATCTTCTTCTTCTTCTTCGGTACCTTTTAAGGGGAACATAAAAGTTCCTTTGCAAAGGTATTTTCTGAGGACACAATTTTCTGATCTGCGGTGAGCGGCATTTCCGAGCAGGGTGGTGATGGGTCCCATGCAGCCCAAATCTACAGAGGTGCCCTGTGTGGGGAGCGACTGTCAAGCCACAGGGCTTCCAGAGACATCACTAGTCACGCTCGTGGCCACCCACAGTCCAGTGCGGTAGCTAACCTCTCAGAAGGAAGGTCTGGCTCAGGGTGGAGACCTACAGTGACTTTAGTTCTTATCTTTTATTTTGGACTCTACCTGGGAAGTTCTGCCCAGTGGGTTGAGTTGTTGATTTCAGATTGCTGGAAAACAAAAGGCCAAAACTCCCGTTCATCCTGGAGACCCTCCTCCACCCGTACCACTCCCTGCTCCCCCACCTCAGCCTCGTGCAGCACTCCGGGACCACAGAGGCGCCCCCCGGGGGGGCTGCGGCCAGGGCTCTCCACCATGCTGGCCCAGGTAGGCCACGTTGGCAGCCACGTGACCTAGTTCATGCTAGCTGGGGGACAGAGGGACACGGACAACCTATGGATCAATGACTCATGGGCAAGACTGGTCACGATGGAGGGCTGCCCGTGTCACCAAGTGAGAAACCCTGGAATGATAGCAAAAGAGGAGCTATGACACCCACAAAGACCGTGGTCCTCATCTTGTCTTGCACTGTTCTGCAGGACCTCACATATAGCTGACCAAGTGCTCTGCTTTCTCCAGGTGCCTGCCTTCTGCCATCAGCCTAAACCTGAGCACATGACCCGTCCCCTGTCCTCATGCACCTCGGCGGCCTCCTGTGGGTCGGGGGGATCAAGTCCGCCATCACCTGCTTGCATCTCCTTGCCCCTAACCCCACTGCTCTGATGACATCACTGTCGTCTCATTTGTTTGGCATGTTGGGCCTCCACTTCCTTCTGTCCTCGAGTGATGGTATCACAGCGGATGCATCCCAAGTGTCCCCGTGATGCTTGGCTCTCCTTTTCTTTCTTTCTTTTTTTTTTAATTTTATTTATTTATGATAGTCACACACACACAGAGAGAGAGAGAGAGAGAGAGAGAGAGGCAGAGACACAGGCAGAGGGAGAAGCAGGCTCCATGCACCGGGAGCCTGACGTGGGATTTGATCCCGGGTCTCCAGGATCGCGCCCTGGGCCAAAGGCAGGCGCCAAACCGCTGCGCCACCCAGGGATCCCTTGGCTCTCCTTTTCAATGAGCTCCACTGTCCTCATTCTTCCTGATGAGGCTGGACTTTTCCATCATTCAGAAACTCATCTTCACCTCTCAACCCCTGGCAGTTAACAATAGCAACCACTACCATTACCGTTTTTGGTCCTAGTAATGTTGTGACATAGACATTATTATTGTTTTTAAGCAATTTACTTTTTTATTTACTAGAGAGAGAGAGAGAGAGAGAGAGAGAGAGAAGGAGAGAAATAAGTGAAATAAGTCCAAGCAGACTTCATGCCCACCACTGAGTCCAACATGGGGCTCGATCTCACGACCCTGAGATCATGACCTGAGCAGAAATCAAGAGTCGGAGGCTTAATGGACTGAGCCACCAAGGTGTTCCACATATATATTATTATTATTTCCATTTTGTGAGTAAGGAAACTGAGGCTCATAAGGTTATGAGCTGCCTAAATTGGCACTTCAGGAGTGATAAGCAATGACAAGCATTAATCCAGTGCCTGTTGTGCAGCGTTCATTGAGCTAAGATCTCCATATATACTCTTTCACTTAATTCTTAATACGCCCATGCAGTAGACATGGTTTTGACCCATTTTTCAGAAGAAAGTAAGGTCAAAAGAAGAGAAATGATCAGACGATAGTCAGCAGAACCAGGATCCGAACCTTCATGACTATGGTTCAGCTGCTCAGCTAGCTCCACGGTCCAGTTTTTCAACATTATGACAAAATAGCTTAGTAACTGACAGCTGTTGTCATTTAAAAAAAAAAAAAAAAAGCATTCTAAGGACTGAGAAAGACTTCTCCTGCTTCTCCACCAGGCCCAGGGCTTGTTCTTACTTGCAGGAAGTAGTTATGGATCATCGGAGGCAGAGGCAAACTGACAGCATCAATAGGAACATTGCAATGTGTATTTTGTGCAGGTAGACCCAGATCCAAAGTTGACCGGGCCATAGCGAAAATACAAATAAATAAAATAACAACTTGTCTCATTTCATATTTGTTTCATTACCCTAGTTGACGTACAAATGTATCGTTAAAAACACAGCTCTACTTGGTCATATTTTGCATCTTGCATTCCCGGTTCAGTTTTTTTCTGCCCCTAAGTAACTCTTAACATACTTCAGTGCTTTAGAAATAGCCTTATCCGAGCTAATGACATGAAAATAAGGAGTAATGTATACTCAATTGTACATAATAGGGTTGTAATTCCATGGAGAGATGCCTGAGTGCTTTGCTAATGTCATCAGAAATTCAACACGAAATTCCAGGCTCCAGTTAACATGCGGGATGGTTTGATTGGTTTGCCTGGGAGGCAATCTGAGCTGACTTTCCTGCAGGATGCCGCTCTCCGTGGGGCCCCTCGAGGGGGCGTGGGTAGTGGAGACACGGAGGCGAAGGTGCGGTCTCCCAACTCTTCTTAATGCATTAAAACACCCTGCCACGGTCCTGCCTAGGGAAAATATGACACCAGGGACCTTCTTGGTGTAGAGTGTGTTCACTGAAGATTGACATTCCCAAATCATAATAACACAATATTATTTTCAATATAGGTCATTTGTCAAGATTTTTCGTAGTGATCAGAAATCCTGAGCTAGGCATTCACACTCCAGCAGACCGTCTTGCTCTAGTTAGGAAGCACCCTCTTTTACTGCTACACTGGTACCCAACAAATGCTAAAGGACAACTTCATGCAGGAGTCTGTGCTCAGCTGCAGTGGACCTGGGAGTGTCCCCTGGAGGGCTAAGACTTCCTGAGGTGCTGGGGGCAGTGCTGTGGACCATGGTACCCGGACTGTTGTCTAGAGGAGTCAGGACATCCGCTGAAGCTGCATGTGAAGTCTGGAGGAGCCTGGAGGCAGCTGAAGCAGGGCCAAGGGTAAGGATGGTGAATGAGCTCTACAGTCCCACCTGGGGCAGGTGAAGGCCAGGCAGTCAGGAAAAAGCCAAGGTCAAGGACAGTCACGGTTTATATCTTGTAGCTGGCAATGTATTTTCACACGCACGGTTTCATGTAATTCTCATAAAACCCCATGAATTCCAGGAGGAGCACCGTAGGTCATGTGACTTATGCCAACATTTCTTCGCCTGGGATCCAAAAATCCCTTGAAAACTCCAAGTAGGCCTGCAGGTAGCTTGTACTGGCTATGATCCTCAAGAGTGAGGCAGGTACAGGTAAGAGCCCCCCAGCTCTGCACTTAGGAGGCACGAGGTCTGGTTCAGTCACAATCTCTCTGGCTCAGGTTCCTCATCTTCAAAATCAGAATGCAAATACTACTTTTCTCCCAGTGTTGTTTACACAATTAAGTGAGTTAATAGGATGGCGCATAGTAATCACTATGGAAGTTGATTATCACTCAGTATGTCTTTTTTTGGAGAGACGGTCTCTTGCTTTCACCAGATTTTTGAAGTAGTATGAACAACCCTTGATCTAGAGGAGGAGGGTGACATGCGAATAGCTGAGCTTCCCACCCCCGGAAGGTGGCAGGGGTGCAGGGGTGCTAGGTGGTGGCGCGGGATGGGGAGGGAGGACATGCAGAGGCTACATGGAGACAGGCCGGGCAGGGGCCGCTGGCCATTGGCCTAGGGAAGACTGAGGACGTCGTCCACGGAGGGCGTGCATGTGCCGGACGCAGGCTGAGGTCTGTGTACCGTGCGGCACTCCCTTCGCGGTGGCTTGGGCCCGGGGGTGAGTCCCATTGCTACCATCACTTTATGAAGCAGGAGCAGAGCTCAGGAGCTCCCCGGCCAAATCACGGCCTGCGTCCCTCTGGTTCTTGGGGACAGGCTGGTGGTAACTTTGAGGTGGAACCAGTGTTTGAATGAGGTCTTGATGCTTCCAGGAGATCCAGGGACAAGGGAAATGGGGTGGGGACAGGGCAACACCCCTGGGGCTCTGCTTGGGGTGCCCATGAGTGGAGCCCAGGGGTGCCACAGGTTGCTGCAAAGAGCTAGCAGTAGCTTGGTCCGCTTCAGGTGCCAAAGGGACTAGTGCGTGGGCAGATCCTCTTTCCCTTTGCCTCACCTCCGTATCGCCTGAAAACAGAACTCTTCAGGTCTTCAGGCTTTTCTTTTTTAAGTTGTCTCCACACAGCACGGGCCCCAACATGGAGCTTGAACTCACGACCCTGAGATCAAGACCTGAGCTGAGATTAAGAGTCGGAGGCTTAACCGACTGAACCCACCCAGGCCCCCCAGGTGCAGAAGATGGTGCAGAAGATGAAGGGTCTGTGGGGTGGGGACAGAGGGAGCAAGAGGACCCCCGAATGTGTGGCATGACCTGCTGGCCCTTGCGTCTCCTCTGGAAAGTCAGTCTGGACGTGGTCACGGTTGCACAGTCCCCGTCAGGGGCCCCTGAGCTCTCGCGGAGGGACGGTGTGCTGCTGTGGAAAGAAGCAGCCTCTGGTTGGGGCGGCCACAGGGGCTGGGGGGTGCCCGCCGATGGAGACCCCGTGCAGGCCAAGGGGGCACTGACGCCCTCCCGCCCTGCGCCCCGGGCCTCGGGCCCTCCCTCCCGCCTGTCTGCTGGCACCTTCTTCCTCCCGACTATGCTTCTCACAGAAGTAATTTTTCTGCTGGGCAGGGGTCACCAGACTGAGTCCCTCGAAGGGCCGTGAGCAGGTGCCTTGCGTCTTCTTTGCCGTGGCCGTGTCGGAGTATTCCCCTGGAGGTCTTCATCGCCGTCATTCTTGCTCCTATTGACTCAACCAACAGTTGAATGAGCTTTTCCTTTAGAAGTGGTAACATTCAGAGGAAACCTGTTTAATCACGCTGCCTTGGATTCCTTCTCAAAGGGTGGGTTGTTCCTGTTGTGGTTTAAGGCCCCCATTTCAGTGGCTTCTTTTGGCCACCTCAAGGTCCAGCCTGTGAGCTTCCCTGGGCCCGAGAGGTGCTCCCGTTCCATTCCTCTCTCTCTCCGAGTCACAGTTGCACGCTCTCCCGGGAGGAAAGACCTTCATCTCCTCCTCTGCTACTCCCACACTTTTTTCCAGGGAGTGAGAGAACTCCCTTAGGCAGAAGCTTGGGGCATGGAGGGGCACACGGAATTGGGGTGCATTACGAGGCGTGGAAGGGGCCCGGTGTGTGTGTGTGGGGGGCTGTGTCTCTCCGCTCTACAGGTGCGACTCTGCATCTGTGACTCAACTGCTCCGTCGTACTGTGCAAACGTCGGGGTGGTTCAAGGGCACTGACAGCAAGGGTGGAAGGAGCTGCTGGACGTCCAGCCCCAGGCGACGGCTCACATGCCTGCAGCCAGGCCCCCTCCCCACACCGCGACTGCTGCCCCTCCTCACTGCGGCTCATCAGCACCCTCTCCTCCTCGCTGTCGTTGTCTCCCTGGCTTCTCTTTCTTGCTGGGTATCTGAGGAGGAATGACAGTGCGTCTGCCGTGTTTCACTCAAACACAAAAACGGAACATCAGTCCTCACGTTGGATCTGCTGATTTCTTACATTTGTTAAATACCTTACAATTGGCCAATAACCTTCCCTTTGTTCCTGTAACTGCCCACTCAACAGGTGCATCATGCCTGGCTCCCAGCTTCTTGTTTATCTGGCAACCTCTCTCTCTCTCTCTCTCTCTTTTTTTTAAGATTTTGTTTATTTATTCATGAGAGACAGAGAGAGAGAGAGAGAGAGAGGCAGAGACACAGGCAGAGGGAGAAGCAGGCTCCATGCAGGGAGTCTGACATGGAACTCGAACCCGGGACTCCAGGATCACACCCTGGGCTGCAGGCAGCTCTAAACTACTGTGCCACCAGGGCTGCCCTGGCAACCTCTCTTGAGTCGGTCGGTGTGAGGACGGTCCCTTTGGAGGGCTGTGCTGAGACCTGGGAACCCAAGTGGGTCACACAACAGGCGCCGGCCCTGGGGGACTCGGGCTCTTCGTCCCAGGCTCCTCTGTCTCCAGCAGGTTTAAAGACAGTGGTTAGTGACAGAGATCATATCGGTCAGGAAACCAGGAGAAACTGAGGGCTCCATAAAAGACCTGTGTGCCTCCTAAAGAGTGTTCTTTTCTGTAGAAGGATCTACAATGGGGATTTTCGTCCTAAAAAGCTGACACCTCCTGAATGATATTTGTGAAACGCTTAACCACATGGGGGTTCCTTCTGATATGCAGAAAAGAAAGCACCATAAATCATTTTTCTTTTAAATGGAGAGACACGAATGACACCCTCACGCGGTGTGCCAAATTAAGTGCATAGGAAGCTGCATTTTTGTTAAAACGATACCAAAGAATGCCACGGACTGATGTGGTCAAGACTAATTCTTTGTCCACAGTTCTCTGGAGGGGGACTTGGGAATCCCTGGCTGGGTCATGGGCCACGGAGGCTGATCTTAGGTGGTTTCTGAGCAGGACGTGCAAATGCCCGGGTGCAGACAGAGTGCATGCCTGGGGCCAGTGTAGATGTTCAGCTACTCGCTGGTGCACATCCACTGTCAGGTCCGGGCAGCCACGCCTGCTGCTCACTGAGGAACATGTAAGAGAGGAAAGCGAGTCAGAAGCTGAGACCCACGCAAGAGCCAGGGACAAGGAAGAAGCAAGGCAGGAAAACGCCAGCTCCCTCTCTGGGCGTAGGCCCCACTCACTGAAGTGGCCTTCACCGCAGTCTGTCCGGCGGTCATTGTGGAATCTGACTGTAACTCACAGGCGCGGAATCTGGGGCCGTCTGTACTCTGTGTGGGTGAAGCAGATGACTTAATTTTTCAAGGATTTTATTTATTTATCCATGAGACACACAGAGAGAGGCAGAGACACAGGTAGAGGGAGAAGCAGGCTCCATGCTGGGAGCCTGATGTGGGACTCGATCCCAGGACCCTGGGATCACGCCCTGAGCCCAAGGCCTACGCTCAACCACTGAGCCCCCCGGGTGCTCCAAGTAGACGACTTGACACTTGGATGTGAGGACATCAGAAAAGGCTCAAAGAACCCAGAACACACTGCACTTCCCCCTCCCAAGAGCACCAGGGAAATACCAGGAACAGCGGTCACCAAAGCCACCCCACCGGGGAACCTGCGTCCCCAGGAAGCCTGCCCTCCTCGGGTCCCAGATGCACTGCTGGTGCTGCTCGTGGGGCAGGAGCCGGGGAAGCCGCTGTCTCCCAGGAGCTGCACTTGGATGGGGTTCTAGAGCCACTCGTGCAAGGGAGAGAGGCCCCGAGTTCCCAGATGTGGGCTCCTGTGGATCCCAGGCCCGCGGGCAGTGAACCTAGACTTCCTGCCCGGGTCTCCTGTGCACCAACTTGTGCTTCGGATTTACTTCCACGGGGTGATTTATTAGCAGTAACCCTGACCCTGGACGTGAGGGGCTGTTACCCCACGGAGCCCTCGGCTGGCCGGACTCGGTCAGGTTCCCCTGTGTGTGGGACGGAGCCACTTCGGGGGAAATGTGCAAGAGGACAAGTGGCAGGAAGAGAAAGCCGTCCCTACAGAGAGGAGCGGGGGCAGAGCTCTGTGCTGCATGCACGGTGTGTGCGCGCCTGTGCCTGTGCCTGTGCACGCATGCGTGAGTGCTGGTGTCCCTGTGCATGCCCGTGCCTGTGAGTACTGGTGTGAGTGTGTGTGCCTGTGCCTGTGCACGCCCATACCTCTGTGCCCGTGTGTGCCTGTGCGGGTGTGCGTATTGGTGTGCGTGTGTGTGCCTGTGCCTGTGCGTGCCTTGCCTGTGTGCCCGTGCATGCTGGTGTGCATGTGTGTGCCCATGCCTGTGCTTGCCTGTGCCCGTGCACCTGTATGTGCTGGTGTGCGTGTGTGCACCTGTGCCTGTGCGTGCCGTGCCTGTGCGCCCATGCGTGCTGGTGTGCATGTGTGCGCCTGTGCCTGTGCGCATGCGGGCATGCTGTTGTGCGTGTGTATGCCTGTGCCTGTGTGCCCGTGTGTGGTGGTGTGCATGTGTGTGCCTGTACACGCCCATGTGTGTGTGTGCGCATGTCTGCTCTGAGTCTCCCCACCTTCCCACCACAGGCCCGTGAAGACGCAGCCCCCGCTGTCGCCTGTCTCCCGGCTGAAGCCCCTCCGGCGCCCCTGCACCCAACCCGCGCCTTGGGTGGGGGGACCCTTCCGCCGCGGGCCCCTGTCAGCGGGGCTGGTGCCCCCCAGAAGCCCTTCCCTGGGAGGGGCCGCCCACCCAGAGGGGGACACAGGGGAGGGCCCTGCGCTCTGGGGGGGGGGGCGCTCAGCACACCCCTCATGTGCACACTCACACTCACGCTGCACCACACGCACCGCAGCACATACTCCCTCACATACACACACTCTCTTACACCCCCACACATGCCCCTCATACAGCACCACACACACACACACCCCGTCCTGTACACAAACGTCTCACCACGCACATACCACACACACACTATAAACCCTCTCACATTCACATATACACACGCTACACAGGCTGCACCACGACACCATACACCCCCAAACAGTCACACACGCACACTACACACGCACACATCCAGCACACACACACAGGACGCGGGAAGGGAGCTACTAAAGACCCAGGGCCTTTTCTGGCCATGCCCTTGGGCCATATCTTATCCCAATTAATGTTTGCAGCAACGTCGAGAGCCATTTCTTCTAGTTTACGTAAGAGGAAACCGAAACTAAGAAAGTCAGAGTGACTTCCCCCAGCTACACAGCCAGTGCCTGCTGTCATGTGGGAAGGTGACGCCAACCTGGCCAGCAGCCAAACCCAGACATCTGTTTGCACAGAGGGGAAGAGCAGGGTGCAGGAGAATCCCCGTCAGGCCCGGGGCCTGGAGCAGCTGTTTCCAGGCGTTGTTGCCTCCTGGGGAGCAAGCTCCCTCCCAGAGCCGCTTCCGATGGAAGCCGCCCTTGACAGCGGCCACCAGGCATTTGCAGCGGAAAAAGCTGGTCCCGGGAGCGGGAGCGGCTATCATGGACACTAACTCCACCCAGAGCTGCCCCCTTAGTAACTTGGGGGAAACGTGCTCCTTAGAGCCACCGTTGGTCACCGCACAGAAGGGACCAGGCTCAGTACACCCAACGACGCGGATGTCTTTATCTGACCATCTGGTTCAACTTTGGTGGTGAGTGTCCCTCTCCCTAGAGGAGGTGATAGCTCAGTGTATGTCTCTGGGAGGAGCGAGGACACAGGGTTTCAATGAGGAGCTCCCGTGGATCAGGACCCGGATGGGGACACTCGGTGGGAAGCCATGCCAGTCAAGCGTGATGAGAGGCCGGTGGGCAATGGTGACCGGTAGCTGCCAAAGCTGCATGACCTTCAGGAACTGGTCATGGTACCTCAGGGCCTCTAACTCCCTGTGTCTGAAACGAGGATGCTACTGTCTGGCCCGCAGGACCCTCATGAGGGTGGATCTGCAATCACGCGTAGAAAGCACCTGATACAACATCAGTGGAGTTTCTGTTTCCTCGGCCTGGGGACCTCTTCTGTCCCAGCCTCTGCTTTTAGCTTGGATATCACTTTCTCCAGAGGGCTTTCCAGCTCCTCACGTCTAATCCAGGTGCACAAATATGTCAAAGATGCTTTGGGCCGCAAGTGGTGGTAGAGACGGAAGAGAACCAGTTAGCTTGAGGTCAGTCCCGCTGCAAGTATTTCTAAATGCGAGTATTCCTAAAGCTTGCCAAACTACACAGAATGGGGCAATGAATCAATTATGGGTGAGATGGAGCTGGGGGCGCATCCCTGGGCTTGGTTATCGGTGACACGGGAAAGCGTTAGGACATCATAAAAACAGTCATACAGCTGTGCACATGACTAAGGCTGCTCCGATACTCCAGGAAATAGGGCAGTAGCTCACTTAACCCGAGAAAGGCTTGAGGTTTGCTTGAGGACTGGACCCTGAGAGGTCAGCCTGTGAGCTGCGAGCAGTGGAGGAAGGAGGCAGATGTGGAGTGTGAGGGGAGGTTCTAACGGCAGGCCCAATGGGTGTGGCTCAGAACACACTCATCCATCCGCATCACCTGGGAGGGATGGAGGTGTGCGTGAGGCCCCAGGCTCGGGTCGGCTGGGTGCAGTCTTCTGTGTTTGCCCAGTGTTTCTGCGAATGGAATCATGCATCTGCACCCACAGCATCTACATGATTCTCAAATTGTTCCCTAACATAGGAACCAACCACGTTGACACAAATGCGTGTGTCAAAACTAGCATTGGAGCTGAACTACCTGCACCACTGTGCACAGGGGCCCTGGTGCTCTCACTCCATCGGGCTTCAAACTGTCTTCCTGGGGAAGAGCGGGCCCCTAGGGCAAGGGTCCACGATGGTGCCAAAGGCCCTCCCACGTTTTCAGTACCACCAGTGACTACAGATTACTGGTCTCTGGTCGAGTGCACTTATATTTTACCTAGTTTCACTTTGCTAGTGCTCCAAAGTGGATAAGTACCTTAAAAGTATTTCTGCAAAAAACATGGATTGAAGTTAATACTAGTATTGCAACCACAGGTGAGCAAAAAGGAAGTAACAAAGCTGCTGAATGTCCTGCACTTGATGCGAGTTCTACGTCAGTCAGAACCAGATGAAGATGATGGCAGCCTAACACAATCTGACAATAACAAATACCGATTTCAAAATCATGAAAAATTATTATAAATATAGATTTACATCCACTCTTGTTAACTGCGAACCTCACCTTCTGTGTGCAGAGAGTAAATGCCTTGGGGCATTAACGAATGAAAGTGCAAATCCATCATAATTAGCAAGGCATTGCAAACCAAGAATCCAAATCTGAAGACAAGCATTTATAATTCGTTTGGCAAGGCTAGAAACTTTTGCGTTGTTTAATCATGCATTTTGCAATATTCCACTAAACTCAATGATAGATCTGTAGAAGCCTCTTTTGAGTTTTCTTTCTTATTAAAAGAGAGAGAGAGAAAGAAACAGAGATGAGAGAGAGATGGTGAGAGAGAGACAAAAAGCCACACCAACTCACAAAATATTTTTCATCCTACTTTGGTAAAATTGACCGAAGCAACAAAGAGAAAACCATGTAGCATATATACAAAATGGTACCCTTTTTCTTCAGACCTTTTTAGAAGATGCGTATAAATTATGGAAGATGGGAAGAAACCAGTTTGTGAATAAATTATTCAGTCTTAGAGATTTGTGATACAGTTGGAGAAAAATAAAAAATAAAAACATGTTTTAACATGTTCAATCAGATGGTATTTTCTGAATTCAGTTCCAATAATGGAACACACCAAAGAACAGTTTCTTTGTGATCTACTAAAGAAAGAGGTACTAGAGCTCTATTCTGAACAGCAAATCATTCAGTTAGCCATGCAATAGTTTTTTTTTAAAGATTTTATTAATTTACTCATGAGAGACAGAGAGAGAGAGAGAGAGGGAGAGAGAGGCAGAGACACAGGCAGAGGGAGGAGCAGGCTCCATGCAGGGAACCCGACGTGGGACTCGATCCCCGGTCTCCAGGATCACACCTTGGGCTGAAGGTGGTGCTAAACTGCTGAGCCATCCGGGCTGCACAGCAATGAAATAATTAATGAAAAACAATTATGTAAGGATCACCAGCGATACTTTGCCTAATTACCAACAACACGAAAAAGGATCCTGGCATGTATCATTCACCCAGAACATTATTCTCAAGCAGGTAGCCTTTACAAGGTTGCAATAATTCTTTAAATACTTATTTATTTATTTAAGAGGGAGAGAGAGAGAGAGAATCTCAAGAAGACTCCACACTGAGCTCTGAGCCTGATGTGGGGTTCAATCCCACAACCTTGAGATCAAGACCTGAGATGAAACCAAGAGTCTGTGGACGCTTAATGGACCGCACCATCCAGGTGCCCCACGATGTTGCGATACTTTTTAAAGACATGGGAAGTAAATATGAACATCTTTTGGAGTATAGAAATAATTGCTTATTTATCCCATTGCAAAGTACTTAAAAGGATTGTCAAGCTTAAAAATCTTCAGATAATTGCTGAACGGGATTGAAACGTGGGAACCAAACTTAGAAAGTACAACTAATGATTCACTTCAGTTTGGATCTCTTTGGTGAAATATATTTTTCAACTATGACAGCGATTCAATATCAAAAATAAACTGAAACTTGGAACTTTATTTTATCACAAAGCACCGAACCAAACAAAAAAGGAACAAGAATTTAATCATAGTTTTCCCACTCAAATATAATTATTAAAATATTTCTTACAATAGCACAGAATTTTGTTTATAAATAAAAATTCATGTTAAACATTATTCCTTTCTCTTACTTCCTCCCCCGAGGTGTTAATTTTTGCCGTTGTTTTATCACGTACACATCTTCAGAGTTATGTGTCTACAATGAATGAATGCAAAGATATGCATGGGTGTTTTTATTTTCTCAGATTGTTTTACTAACTGGGTACATGATCAGAGACCACAAAATTGGGCAATGTCATTCTAGACCAGAAATGCGAGCTACTGCAACAGACCAGGTGGAGCAGAGACGTGCTGAGAGACTGGAAGGCCAGGGAAGAGGGGAAAACACTTCAGGACATCAGACAATCTTACTGCTAATGAGCCCAGTTTCAAGAATGTGCAAACACCTATAAAATGATTATGAAGTGTGAGCCGTCTGCTAGAGGTGCTTTCAAGAAACCATTCTTGTGTGTATTTGGAGGAGAAAATAGTATTTACCCCACCTCAGGTTCTGACCACTTGTTAGTAAGACTTTCCTTATTATTTTTATTTTTTTGTTATTTATTTATTTTTATTATTTATTTTTAGGACTTTATTTATTCATGAGAGACACAGAGAAAGAAGCAGAGACACAGACAGAGGGAGAAGCAGGCTCCATGCAGGGGAGCCCGATGCGGGACTTGATCCTGGGATCCCGGGGTCACACCCTGAGCCGAAGGCACATGCTCAACCACTGAGCCACCCAGGTGCCCCTATTTTTGTTTTTTTAAAAAATATTTATTTATTTATTTGGCAGAGAGAGAACACACGTAGCAGAGTGGCAGGCAGGAAGGAGAAGGACAAGCAGACTCCCTGTTGAGCAGACAGGCTGACGCAGGGCTCGATCCCAGGACCCTGAGCTGATGGCAGATGCCTAACCGACTGAGCCACCCAGGCACCCTTTGTTTTTACTCTTTTATTTTCAATTCATTTTAAAATGAAATTGCTGTTATGTGCTCTTGGCATATCATCTGTGTTCAATAAATGGTATCTCTTCCTGGACGAGTTATGATCATAGCAAACTACTGATTCACACTCCTCTGTTCTCTCACGCATCCGTGGTCTCAGACTCTGGAAAATTCTCTATGACAGGATGGTAGGATGATGGAAGCATCACTTTACTGTTGGCTTATGATTTCCAGTCCTCATAGACCTTGAGAATCCCAGAGCATAGAGCCTGTAGCAATGCTGTTCACTCAACTGCTTCAGTACTAACATACCCGACATAGTAGACTCTCAATTAGTACGACCTAATTCTCTGAGAAAAGATATTTTAGGTTATATCTTATGAAATTACTCATATTTGGTGATTTTTTAGCCCATGAAATAGCAATTTCAGATGGTTTAATCTAATAATTTCCAGTGCTCACTAAATAACCTTTTCTGAAATAGCTCGCTTAGAGCAGATTTTTAAAGTTTCCGGTAAGTAATGAGTTGAAAACTTCTTGGGAAAAAAAAAATGGTACCATAAATTTTTCTTGCCAGCACAATCTCTTTTTTTTTTTTTTATAGATGGGGAAAAATGGTTCACATACATGATTGCTCACATTGATTTGGAGAGATAAGGCCAGAGATGAAGTTCAAGAATGGATGCAAAGATTATGCTATTGTTTCTGCCTCAAGACTCAGGCATTTCTGATTTGAGAACCAACCTATTCACTGATGAGGATTTTTAAGCGTCCACTGTGCGGCTAAGGAATTAGGGGGATGCTGAAGAAGGAAAATAGGAGGAGACATAATCACAGAACATGGGTGTCCAGAGCAGGACTGTGCGTCGTGGACACTGGTGAGTCTGGAGCAGGAGCCGGGGCCCAAGTCAGGCTTCAGCTCTGTGCAGAGGAGAAGGGATAGCATTCCAGCAGAAGCAGAGCCTGGAGGACGGGGTCAGGAATAGGGGTTCAGAGGAAGCTCATCATGATATACCCCCCACCCCGCAGTTCAAACTGACCTCAGCTATAACCACTTTCCGCACACATTTTAGTTCACAGACGGGAACACCGAAACCCCAACCATTGGGCTCCTAGCCCAAAGCCATCAATCACGCATGGTCCACGCTAGGGCAAGATTTTTATCTGCATCAGTGTGATATGACTCCATGGCCCGCAGGATTTGGGACACTTCTTCCTGTTGGGGAGGGAACACCCCCCTCCCCTTGCCGCCCAAAGCAGTTTCTTTTTTTTTTTTTTTAAATCTTTTTTTTTTTTTTAATTTTTATTTATTTATGATAGTCACAGAGAGAGAGAGAGAGAGAGAGGCAGAGACATAGGCAGAGGGAGAAGCAGGCTCCATGCACCGGGAGCCTGATGTGGGATTTGATCCCGGGTCTCCAGGATCGTGCCCTGGGCCAAAGGCAGGCGCCAAACCGCTGCGCCACCCAGGGATCCCCCCAAAGCAGTTTCAGTCATGTAGCTCTTTGAATTGGATGGTGTGATACACCCACGAATTAATGAAGCAATTAAGTAAATGCATTTCATTTTATTTTCCCCTGGAATATGTAACCACCAGGATAGCTATTTGGGGGTGGGGTGGGGGGAAGCGAAACAGAGCAACAAGAGGAACCATTCCTCAGTCCTGTGCACGCTGCCTTTTATGGACATTCTCAGATTTCCCCATCAAGGTGGCTCAGAATCAGTACCAGGCCTTCTTTCATGTGGATAACAATTTAAAGATGTGATATGCCGGGCGAGTGGTTCATAGGGGCCTGTGTTCTGTGGTCTCCCCGTAGCCCAGGATGGGGAGCGAAGACGGGGAGTCCCTGGGAGCGCCCACTGGGTGGCACTGTGGCTCCATGGAGGGCTGCCAGCGGCTCCCCAAGGACCGGCCACGTTGAGCACAAAAGGTGGCATTTCCAAGGTGCGCACCGCAGGGAGTTTCTTGATGGATTTACCTCCTCTGTCGAATCCTCCCTTGGAGGCATCCATCCCCCAACCCTCGTTGGAGGTGCTCTCTGAGTGTGGACTCCGGGTTGAGCATGCGGGTGCGGTGTGGGCCGGGCTGGCGTTCCCCAGCTCAGCAGCCCCCAAGAACGCAACTTCGTGTGTCACAGGGGCGGCAGTCCTTACGACATCACTTAGAAGATTAAAAATAAATTGAAGCACATGTCACTTCAAAGGGATCACAGAAAGGACATCGGCATGATTTGATGCATTAATGAGAAAGAGCTGCTGGCTCTTGATTTGAACTGTATGGAAAGAGATAAGATTTTTAAAGCTTGTAAGCTGCTAGTATTTCCAAAAGAATGGTTCGATTTTATTATTTAAAAGAGGAAGGGCTTCCCTCCCCCATCTCTGCACTTTAAATCTCCTGGCTTCGACTTGGCTGTGCGCCCCACTCCACGCTGGAGGCCGCCCGTGGAATGAAAGGGGAAGGAGGGCTGGCTGGGGTATGGGGCCAGGCAACCGGTTCCCCGGGCCCAGATCAGGGGGCGTCTGCAGAACCAGCAGCCCTCTCTCCAGGCCAGGCCGGCCTCATCAGCCGAGGCCATCTGTGCTGCTGGGGCCACCTCCCCATGGGTGGCCTCCATCTGTAGACTCACCTAAGAGCCATCCACCTCCGGCTGGTCTTTTGTTTCAAAGACCTTCCCCAGCAGACCCAGCCCCTCTCCCAGCCTGAAATCCCACAGCTTCTAGCAGCCACTTCCTGGCTAATGGGGACTGAGCCTAATCATTCTCGTTTTTCATGCCTCGTCAGGAGGCCTGAGCGCAGGGAGAGAGGGCAGCTCTAGAGGAGTGGAGCGTGGGCAGATGTCCTCATGAAAAATTTACAAGGAATAATCAGAGGCTCCTGCTCTTCCCCCTGCGGGCAAAATCCCCCCAGGCTTGTTGCTCAGGCCCCTGCAAGAAGATTGGAAAAAGCCCCATCGTTTTGAAGAAAATCTGGCTCTGGGAGGCTAATGCATGGCGTTTGATGCACTTGGCTGTCCTCCTGAGACTGGGTTGCAAATGTAGTTCAGGCGAAATTGATGAAGTATCAGTTAATCTGGGGCTGACAGTTTAGAGAGGTCACAGCTGTGAGGGCTGCCAGGGTCTCAGAGAGAACAGACGAAGAAGAGTTAAAGAGACAGAGAGACCCGATGGAAGGGAGGCATCCATCTCCTGCTCCAGCAGGCCTCAAACCTTTGTAGGTTGCCACCCCTTGGAGCACCCCCGCCCCCCGGGGGCACTTTGAATGGGGACCATCGCACCCCCCCCCCCCCTGCAGAAATCCAAACCCACATCCCCGATGTTCCTCTCTCCTTCGGAAGGAAGGAGAGAGCTGCTGTTCCTAATTGAAACAGGCGGTTAGCTCGCCTAATGCAAATTTCCTTTTTTTAATTGGAACTCTGAGTCATGTCTGCCCGTCGCTGCATTTCCTGCTACAGGAAGGCTGGTCTAGGTAAATGGCATATCTGCAGATGGCGAGCCATGCACTGCTCAGAAAGACATTTGCTGGGAGTGGCAGCAGCCCTCTGGAGAGAGAGGAGAACGGATACAAATTTGTGTTTATCCTGCATTGTTTTATATGTGAAGACCCAGGACTCCGGGACCCAGTGGTCCGGCTCTCAGAGGCGGCTGCAGCGTGGCCCTGGTACCCGTGTGCCTTCTAGATTACGATGTGGCTTTTAAGGTTAGATTCACCAGTAAGTGGGCTGTACAGGGAATTACACGGCGAGGGTTCTGGCGCCGAACAGCTCTGGGTTTGGATCCTGACTTTGCTGAGCTTTGAGAAGGATCTCGTGTTATCACCCTGTGCTTGCAGGAACATAGGGCCGGAGGGGGTATCAGACCCAACGATCCAGCGGCCAGTCGGGCAGAGCTGGGGCTCTCACCCGGTGTTCACACTTCTCCATAGCCCTCTTCTTTCCATAACAAGAGTAAAAGTGATAGTAGGGACAGGGGGATGACTGAGGCCGGCTAACGTTTCCTCCGCGTCTAGAGTGTGTGGCTGTGCTACAGCATTATATGGACCTGAACTCACTTATCCCTCACTGCAAACTTGGAGGAAGATATTTTTTAAAAAAGATTTATTTATTTATAGATTATAGACACAGATTGAGAGAGAGAGAGGCAAACACAGGCAGAGGGAGAAGCAGGCTCCTCGCAGGGAGCCCGATGTGGGACTCGATCCTAGGACCCCAGGATCATGCCCTGAGCCAAAGGCAGGGGCGCAACTGCTGAGCCACCCAGGTGTTCCTGGAGGAAGATATTTTCATTATTAGTATGATTATTACCATATTATCTGTTTTTAAAAGAAAGGCAAGTTGAGGTGTGGCAAGTCCTTAGCATAATCCATTCCCTTCTGTCTCTGTGGGGCTGGGAGCCACTCCTTTTCCCTGGGGGCTGGGGGTGGGAGGTTGGGGGGTTCAATGCAAAGCTTGAAAAAGAATATAAATGGGACTGACTATAGCCAGATTGAAATAATCACAATTTTCAGTAATAAACAGTATGTATATTAACAGGAGCACAAGAGCTTTTTGCAAAGTTCAAGGGGATTGTGTAGAAAAAGAGCGCAGCCTCTCTAGAAAGGAAGTATTTCCCCAGGAAACAGGTAGTCCTTGTACCTTTAGAGGCATCGTGACTGTCAAGTCTGCTCCCTGCAGCTCGCAGCCCAGGGTTGGGGCTTCCCCGGGTCCCCAGGAGGCGTCTGGGGCTGTGCCCACTCCAAGGCTGCTGCCGGCCTGGGTCCATCCCGACGATGAGGACGGAGAAGGTGCCGAGCCGAGGTGCCTGCACTAGGGCCCCATCTGCTAATGGGTGAGGTGCTGGGGCGCCTTCCTGGACCTTCTGGGGGCAGCCCGCCCCTCCGCTCCCCTCTGCGGGGCCTGCACCCCGCCCAGCCCCGTGTCTGAAGCCGCCCTGCAGAGGTGCCAGTGGTGTTTCAGGATTTCAGGCGGGGCGGATCTGGTCGCTCTTACTCCGCCTGGTTGGGGCCCACAGCTGGCGCCTTTCCTTCCACCCGAAGAGGACCTCGCAGAGCCTCACTTCATCCCTTACTGACGGACAGACACACGCCACACATGCACGTACACACACACCTCACATGTGCATGCACACCACACACAACATAATATACACATACCACATACATGCATGCACACCACACGTGTGCATATGCACACACTGCACATACATACACACCACACACAATATAATACATACACACCACACACATGCATGCCAAACCCCTGCATATGCACACAACGCACATACATGCACATCACAGACACAACATAATGCACACATATCACACACATGCATGCACAACATACCTGTGCATATACACACACTGCATGTAAATGCACATCACACACCCAGCATAATATATACATAACACATGCATCACACACACAGCACAATACATACACACTGCACACACATCACACACTCACACATGCATACACGTGCATACACGTGAATATGCACACATCACCCGTACATATATACCACACACACAGCATATATGCATACACACCACACACATCACACACTCATATACATTACACATATGCATAGACCATATGGCACATACATATACACACACACACCACATGTACACATACACCAAACACACATGTATACACACCACACGTATACATATACACACACCATGCATACATATCACACATACCCACAGCACTCAGAGACACACACTGTACACACTGCACACACACCACACACATGTGCATATACCCACACTCCACATTTATATCACAAACCCCACTCACACATGGGCGTATATATACACACGCACACAGACCACACACAGAGCGTTTTCTGTCCCCGAACGCCGACAGTGCCGTCACTGAGGAACCCTCATGTAACTTCATAATAAGGAGAAGAGAGCAGTGCGTCGACCCGCCTCTGTGGGGGCCGGTGCCCGGGACATTTTGGATCTCCGTCCTCAGGAGGCCGCCCGGAACGTGATGGCCCCGGACTCCGTCTGCTTCCTGCACCGGTTTTTCTGTCCTGACATCCAGAAAGCCGTTTAACTCTTTGGCCTTAGTTTTCTTGTCCGTTAAAGAGATATTTGGATTCTGTAGATAAACCAGTATCAAAAGGTAGAGATGTGTGACCGCTGACACAAAGCAGAAGAGCAGGGGACAAGCGACGGTAAGAGGAGCATCTGTGTGGGGACGCCACGGGTGGGGGTGCTCTCTGGGGTTTGGTCGTTCTCCCACCTGGCAGCGAGCCGGTCAGCTCACCTCTGCCCCGAGTCTCTGAATCCGGTGCGGGCCCAGAGCCCTTCTCAGTAACAGGGAGGCGGGCGCGACGGGGAGCTAAGGCAGGACTTCACGGGAGTCCGCGTGGCTCACGGAGCCCACCTCCCTGCCCACGCGGCTCTGGACCATCCTGGGTTCTCCCACCCTTCATCCTTAGCTGCAGACAAGGGAGGGAGACTCTGTAAGCGACACCTAAAAGCATGCTTCTAAATGTGTACACCCAAACACGTAGCTGTTGGTGGGTTGTGTCTTTATTTCAGATCCTGTAACAAGCACATCAGCACAGCTACCTAGGCAGTGACCAGTGTCCCCCCACCCAGGACAGGGACCTGGTCCCCATGGGGGGTGGGGGATGAGAAGCAAGTGCCCCCTCCCGGCCAAGGAGAAGCTCTGCATACGGGTGATTCCAGCTGACATGGGAGACCTACCTGAGGGCTTCCTGATGACCTCCTATACTCAGTCTTTCTTTCTTTTTTTCTTTTTTTAACATTTTATTTATTCATGAAAGACACAGAGAGAGAGGCAGAGACATAGGCAGAGGGAGAAGCAGGCTCCCTGCGGGGAGCTGGATGTGGGACTCGATCCCAGGACCTGGGATCACGCTCTGAGCCGAAGGCAGATGTTAACTGCTGAGCCACCCAAGCGTCCCTGCACGGTCTTTCTGAGGAAGAGGAGAGAGGCATGACTTTTGTCACATGGGAGGGCTTTGGGGGAGCCCTCCAGCTCATGGTTGCTCCCCAAAGCAGTAGCACTGTGGAGGAAGCACACGAGAGATGTCCCCAGAGGGTCTTGTTGCCGTTTTTGCAGCCGGGGTTGATTTGGGATGGGGAGAGTAACACTACCGGACAGCACACGCTTCACACTGCCTGTTCTGCTAGTTAGAAACAATAGCTGTTAACGGCAGAGGATTCTTTTGGCCACTAAAAATGAGTGCCCAACTTTAGAAACCTTAGCTGGCTTTTTTGTATTAATTCAAAAAAGGGGAGAAAAAAAAAACCCTACCCTAGAAGACCATCAAAGCAACTGCTAATTTAAAATTAGAATTAGAATTAGATGCACACAGTACAGTGTTCCTCACAGTGTGGACACTGGCCGGGCAGCACCACCCGAGAACTTCTTGGAAGTACAAATTCTAGGCCTGCCCGGGACCTACTTTTAAATATTATAATTCCTCCGACAGTTTCAACCAACAGCACATCTCATTTTGTTTTATTTCACTTTGCTAAACTTTTATAAGAATACAGTCAAAAGTTCAATGAGATACAGTGAGAGTAGAAAGGCAAGCGGCTGCCTTTCAAGGGCCTGGGACCCTCTTATTTGCATTCATCACTGTCAGGACCTAGGTGCCAGGTTGGTTTTCCTAAATGAAAGCAATAATCGGTTAGCATTATATAAGATGTGAACATTTAAAACATATTTAAATTCTCCTAATCTCACAGCTATGTAAATATTTATCTCCAAGGAGGTTTTAAAAATGGTTTCGTTAGGAGTGGTTCTCTGCTAGCCTACCCAGTTTGAACAGATGTTTGAAAAGCCAACTCCAGTGAAAAGTAGGCTTTGCAACTCTATCACGGGAGCTCTGAGGCCACTCAGGTCCGCAAGATGCTGCCTTTGGATGATCATGATACTAAAACAGGAAAGGAAAGGCACCCTCGATGGGCTGAGGTCATTTGCCTGAAGATTTTTTTTTTTTTTTTTTTTTTGCCTGAAGACCTTTGATGGAGAGTTTGGAGCTGCATTATCTGCCCCACGGCCCTGGACAGTGTTTGGCGCAGGCCTCCCTTGGCCAACCTCCTGAGGGCTTCCTGCATCCTTCACGGAGCCAAATTAGCTGGCGTCATTGGTCTAATATATGAACCTTAAAACACAGATCTTCAATTTTCAGTCATTTGAGAAGGAAATAAACCAGGCTCCTTGAGTGTTTGGTGGTAAGAAGGTGGCACAGAACATGGTCTCCAGGGGTGCCCGTTGGCTTGCTCCATCCTGCTCCTGATCCATGGCTGGACCTCTTAGCGCAGAAATCGAAGGCTCCCGACTACAAAGATGTCTTTAAGGGAGTGATTTCCTTTAAAAGAAGATAAATAGCTTCAAAATACAGTTTGCATGTGAATAAACTTGTAAAGTACATTAGCCTATATTACAAAGTTGGATTGGGGCATCCCCGTTTCAGGGAGTAAAATTTTAACATGTGTTCAGGGATGATAAGAAGGGTGTCTTTGGGCTGATTTCTCTCTGTACATAAATCGCGGGATAGTCAGGTATTGACACGTAGATCAACGACAGAGCCAGCAGGCCAGGGCTGTTTGATGACTTTGCTCTTGCCTGAGCTTCCAGAACAAATAAAAACAAATAGACACATTTGTGAATCTAGAGTTTCTTTTGCTCCCTTGTTATGTGTGTATTTTTTTTTACACAGATAATAACATGAGAATATGGGAATTCTGGAACTCTTTTCATTTTATAGTGCATTTTATGCAGTAGTAACCATAATAATGGTCTGCCATTTGGTTAGCGATGTGAACTAATTAACAAAATTGCCCATGAGGTCGCTGGTGTAATGTCTTAAATTTTATTTATCAATTTTGGAGGAAAATATCTAAACTGTTACAACAGTAGGGGTCTGGGGTAAAAAAAAAAAGAACTATTATAATAGCATTGACTCTTCCTTAAATGTGCGTCCCTCTGTCTCTACCTCGCCTCACCACATTAACTCAAGCAACAGTCTCTACTGGACACTGTCTTCTCATATTAATGCTTGTGGAGATGAGCATCTCTTCTTTGCTGGAATAGTTGTCACTGTTAAAATTTATTTGGTACCATGTGAGACGCGGAATTGTTCCTCTAATTGGACACGCGTTTGTGGACAGCATAATGTATTCACGAGCTGTCTGCAGTGGACATCTGGCGTCTTCCTCGGCCCAGCATCCCTTCCCGTCTTTTCCTGGAAAGAGTACCTTCTTCCCTGGGGAAGCAGCACCTCCTCCGCTCCACGGTCATCCAGGACGGGCCACTCCTTGGGCTCTGTTCTCCAGGCCTGAACACAAGGAGGGCAGAGCCCCGGGGACGCAATCCTGTGACTTCCATACATAGACTCGGGAGACAGATGACCTGTCTATTCCAGACTCAGGAGGCTGAGATGATGAACACCTGCATCTTTCTGAGGTCAGATGTCATGGTCCCCTGACACCCAGAGGAAGGCTGTGGACATTCAAAGGAAATAATGTCATTCCATGAAGGAACCAAAGCTGAGAGACACACAGATTTCGAACAATTTCAGGATTTGAGCCTCTGGACTCTATGACGTCATCACCAACCCTAAACTTCTCACTTAAGGGGAGAGGAGGAATTGCCCTTTGTGCTGAAGTGAGTTTGAATCGTGCCAGGCATGTGGTATTGAAGGAGCAAGGAATAATACTGTCCCACCGTATGATTTCTCTTTGTGTTTATAGTATTTATGAAACGAGTTATATCAAGTCATTAGTTCTAAGCGCATTATGGAAATTTCTGGACACCACTAAAAGGAATCGATAACGACGTTCCCTCATCCTCTCTCTTTCCATATCCTGTTCCTTCTTCTCATGATGAGGACTAAAAGATTATCCTCTATTAAAAAAGAAACAACAAACCCCAGGGATGCCTGGGTGGCTCAGTGGTTGAGCATCCACCTTTGGATCAGGGTGTGATCCCGGGGTCCTGCGATCGAGTCCCACGTCGGGTTCACTGCAGGGAGCCTGCTTCTCCCTCTGCCTCTCTGTCTATGTGTGTGTGTGTCTTATAAATCAATCAATCAATCAATCTTAAAAAAAAAAGAAAAGAAAAAACAAACCCCAAATGGAGTCATTGTCTCCACGAAAGCAAAGCAAGACCTGATTACTATTTCAGCCTCTCTCAGACACGTGACCTTTTATTTTATTTTTTAATCTGTGATTTTGTTTTTAATGATCTTAGGCCTTATCACATGATTTCCAAATACATGCTGATGATACATTTCCTCTACCATAATGCTTCCAAGGAGCTGGCAAAAAAGCACCCTTACCAATTTTACGTATCTGTTAAGTCTACAGTTGTGTTTTTGGATAGCTGTTTAGAAGACAACGCTGAATGGAAGTTAGTCTGACTTAGGAAAGAATTTACAAGCTGAGTTGGCTGCTATGTGTTGTCACATTGAATTTTATAAGCACCTGAACTTAACGGTCATCTATTAAATGTGAGAAGTGGAAAATATTCTTTATTTGATATTATACATACACTACACTACAATGCCTTTTGATAAGCAAAAGGCAACATTTTAAGTGCAGGAAATTTTGATTAAATTGGCCTAGTTAAGGGGAGTCTGGGTGGCTCAGTCAGTTAAGCATCTGCCTTTGGCTCAGGTCATGATCCCGGGGTCCTGGGATCCAGCTCAGCATCCGGCTCCCTGGTCAGTGGGGGGTCTGCTTCTCCCTCTCCCTCTGCTTCCCCCTGCTTGTGTTCCCTCTCTCTCTGTCAAATAAATAAAATAATCTCTTGAAAAATTGGCATTATGTCAAGATGTTCCCAGAACACAGGTCCACTGCACTCACCCACAAATTCCTGGAGGGAACTTAACACACAAGGGAGTAGAGGAAGGCAGTAACACTTTATTATTCACTAGCTCACCGGAACTAAACGTTCGTACAGGAGCAGAGAAAACTGGGCTGGACATTGTGGAAAATTTTATTTTCCTTTCATTTATTTAAAAAACACACATTTTTGTAGCCCAAAAAATGGGACGTTCACTGCTAGGAGGTTGTTGCTGTGCTAAGTTTAGAATGGAGCATTTTTACCATAAATACTGTAAAATATAGGCTTTTGGAAGTGTCACCTCAATTGCCTTTCTGTTCAAATGTAATGTGTTTCCTTTATGGCTTGCATTTGTTACATTCACAAAGGTGTTCAGAATGCTTATGAGGCTGTATGCTTGTTAAACTGATCGAATCACACTTCGTGTCTGTGCCTTCATTCTGTAGAACTTATATCGAGAGAGAGACACACAGACACATACACATACATACACACAGAATTGCATGAGACCTGGGGGTTATTTACATCTTTTGCGGTCTTGATGTGTATTTTTACTCCTTCACTGTTATTGCTATTCCCCCTGCAATCCAACCTAAGAGAAGATTCCTGCCATCTACTCACTATCTCAGATGTCTGAAAAAGTTAAGCACTGTCTATGCTTATGGAACGCTCACAAGCAGAATATAGAGAGGACCTCAGAGGAACTAACTCTCCTAAATGAGGATCAAGGTGCCAAATCCCTCCTACTGTGATCCTGATAAGGAATGTGGGGAGGGTCCCAAGACCAGGGGAATACTAGGAAGTGTCGCATGGGGCAGGGAGGAGATTCTTGGACATGATGGATGCTCTGTTTTGGACAAATATTCCCACCTTTGAAGAAGGAATGGAGCTTCCCATCACCTGCCTGCTGAGCTGCTCTTCAGCATCATGAGGTTAAGGGTATCTTGCAAGTCTGGCCCCAGATGGGCCCTGGCCTCCCAGAGTTGCCCTTCAGTCTAGATACAGTGACTCTAGCTCGGGGCCAGGAAGTAGAATAAGAACTTTCTTTTTTATCGTCAGTGATAAAACCAAACTCACTCACAGACATTGAAAGAATTGGACACAGTCAATGATTCAGAAGAGAAGCCATTTACAAGGAGATTTTCAAAAGACTTTGAGCTAAGAAGTTATTCCCAACTCAAGATACTGTTCATGGTATAGTGGACACAGCTCCAAAGCTGAGTGCAAGAGCCCTGGAACTCTCAAAACTTAGCTGCCTCACTTTGATGATTTTCGTTCTTTCTAGGCTCTAATTTTTTCAGAGTTCAGATTGCCTTTGGTGTCCTTTTCCTTCTCTGAAAGCGCTTCTCCTCCTGCTTTGCCATTCCTTCCTCCTTTCCCCATTCCTAAAGGGTGAAGTCGTTCCGCTTGGCCCTGTAGCTTCCTCTCTACCCTTTCTTTCTGAGGATCTCGTGCAAGTCTGCAGCTCTAACTGGAATGATGGACACCCTGCATGGAAGGCTCCCAGGTTTATATCTCCAGAAGTCCCCTTGAACTCCAGGCTCCTACCTCCACCTCCCCTTGAGATTCTACGGTGACCAGGCAGCCAATTTCTCAGGCTCCAGACTTGGCCGTTATCCTTAGAGTTTCTCTTTTTTTCACCATTATCTTTAGTCCAAAACCAAGTTCTGCTGGTCTACCAGCAAAATGAATCACAGGTTAAAAACATATCCCCGTCTCTATTCCCGGCATCCTAGTCAAGCTGCTATCACCTCTTGTCCAATGACTGCATAGTAACTGGTGTTCCTGTTCTCACTGTTTCCATTCTTCTTCTCTTCCCATACTCTGGACCCTACCTTCAGGAACATAGTAAATGAAATAATCTGATCTCAAGTACAGGGAAGTGTATAATATCAATTCTATCCACATCCTCCACTGGCTTCCCAGTGCAATCAGAATAAAAGCTAAATATTTCTTCATGCTCTGTGGACTCTGCCTTCTGCCTCCTTGGCCACCTTCTGCCTCCTTCCTGGCCTCCTGCACAGCCTCCTGGTTGCTCTACAGGATATACTTGTTGGCATCCAGGCCTTTAGAGGAAAGGCTCATCTGGTCCAACAAGCTCTGCATCTACTTTTTCTTTCGAGCCTCAGATCTTAAATATCTATTGCCAGGAGAACTCTGTTGACCACCGTCTCTAGGGTAGTCGGTCCCTGCCCCCACTTGTTAGGCTTTCATTTATTTATTTGTCAACACAAGAGATTATCTTCTTGATTTATTTTTGTATTAGTGGATTATCTGTTTCCCCATAAAAAAATATAAAATCTGTCAGCACAGAATCCACGTCTGTCTCATTCACTGTGATGAACCCTGCCTGGTACAAGGCTTTAAAATGCCCAGATGAATGAATGAATGAATGAATGGACTGAGGAATCAATGGGTAGAATGGGAGAGTTGGGTGATCTCTGGGAAACCTACAGAGTGCTCGTAACACATGTGCATGCAGAGCTGCCATTTCTTCATTAAAGAGGGAAGCTGTGCCTGTAGTACAGTTTTTCCTTTCACGCTGCTGGTGTGGCAGATCTAGATAGGGACGCTTCAGTGCCACGACGTCTGTGGACAGATTGGAGGGGGCTTAGAGAAGAATACGGGATGAAGGGACCAAAGAGATTGATTTATGAGCTGAATTAAACATGCGGAATGCATCCAGCTTGCCTAGAGCACTGCAAAACATGGGCAGGAAATACTGTATAAAATTTGGAACATGTACAGAGGTAGGACAGAGATGAATTATTTAGCTTTGTGCACACATTTGTAATTAGGAGACGGAGGCTGACTGGAGCCTTGACTGTTAGATCCGAGGAATTGGCCTCCCAGGACTGTCCTGGTGGTCCTTTTATTGATGGACAGAAAAAGCTACCAAAGGAAAACATGGAAATTAGGGATTGCTACTTCCAGCATTTTCTAATGAGGTCAATACTCTGAAAGTCTTTGAAAGAGGAGAACATTCTGGAAAAGTGTCATCACTTTTTATGTTTTCTCAAATTCCTTATCAATCACGTGGCTCAAACTCAAGTTTATATGAACCTCAAGTTCAGCATAGGTGGTCGCAGATTCAGATAAAGTAGTTCTTCAGGGGACGAAGTGGGGATGGTAGCTTCTCCCACTATTATATCTCCTATTGCTAATTTAACAAATTACTACACATTTAGCAGCTTCAACAACACAAATGCATTATCTTAAATTCTGTAGGGTAGAAATATGGCACCAGTTTCACTGGCTAAAATCAGTGGGTCAGCAGGCTGCATTCCTTTCTGGAGCTCTAGAAGGGAATTCCTTTCCTTGCCTGTGGTAGCTGTCAGCAACTTCCTGGGTTCCCGGTCTGGTGGCCCTTTTTCCATCTTCAAAGCCAACAACAATGAGCTCTCCATTCCTTCCTTCAGTGGCCACCTCTCCCTCTAACTTCTGCCTTCTGCCTCTTCTGCTGTTAAGGACCCTCGTGATTACTGTGGGTTCATCTGGAGAATCCAAGATAAATCTCCCTTTTACTGGTCAGTTGATTTGCACTTTGATTGCACCTGCGACTGTCACTCTGCTTTGACGTATTAAGTAACACATTCTGGAGATTGAGACGTGGGCATCTTTGCTGATGGGGGGGGGGTACATTATTCTGCTGAACACACCTAGGGAGTCTGTGGAGATGCTGCGGGTGGTGTTGAGGCAGAAGGAGGTCCCTCCTGAGCTTCATGATTCTGGTTCGGAGCGGTGGGGCTTCCCTGGTGACTGGCTTCACTTTTAAACCCATGCTGAGTCCATATTAGTTCTATATGCCAGCTGGGATGCTCAAGATTTTGCACACATCATATTACTTTATTATATACACACACACCCAAAACAAAAACAAACAAAATATACACAAAAAAACAAACTATAGGGCAGTTGGTATCAGTCAGGATCCCAGGGAGAAACAAAGGCATGCTTAAATCAGGAGTGTTTGTTTGTTTAATTATTTATTTACTTATTTAAGATTTTTATTTATTTATTCATGAGTGACAGAGAGAGAGAGGCAGAGGCACAGGCAGAGGGAGAAGCAGGATCCCTGTGGGGGGCCTGATGTGGGACTCGATCCCAGGACTCCAGGATCATGCCCTGGGCTGAAGGCAGGTGCTTCACCACTCAGCCACCCAGGCATCTCAGGAATATTTATTTTTGAAGGGACCAATCATACCTCTGCTGTTGGGTGTAAGTTTGCAGGTCTAGAAGCTGCTGAGCTGTCACTACCCAAAAGGATGAGACTAAGGACAGATTGTTGGACATCATGAGGAAAGAAAATCATGACACTGGCTGCTGAGAGTCTTCCAGGGACTGTCTGTGGAGGGTCACATCTGGATGAAACCTTATCGGTGTGTCACACCAGCAGTGTGAAAGGAAAAAGTGTACTAAATACTCAGCCATCACCATCCTCTCTTTCTCTAACCTGCCAAGTCCTACTGGAATCCAGGGACAGGACAGCCTGGGATGCACAGCAGAGCGATTACCTGAGGGGACACGGAAGAACAGACAGGAGGCATCAACATACATAGTTCAGAGATGAGGAAAGCAAGAGGCAAGACATTGTGCTCATGTTCAATAACTGGTGAGTTTTGCTGCTGGGTCAGAACCCAAGCTTTGAATTCCAGAGCTTTACATACTATGGTATATCTAATTAATCATGGCATGTGTCCCCTTAGCCAACTATTGTAACATAGAGGACACAGAGAGGTTGTGTGAAGAGCCACTCCCCTGTGGCCAATAGGAGGATGCCGATCGAAAGCCAATAATCAGGGCGCTGAATGAAGAGAGAGTGTGTGAGAGAAGTCACTTCTGGTGGAATGACAATATTTGAAAAATAGGTGGTGACAAAGAGAGGCAAAGGGTGAATGGAATGTTCGCACCCTGAATGTGGTGGCCACAGCCAAGGACAAAAAAATGGTGGTGAGAAAGGAAATCAGTCCCATAGCCTTGTGGGGCAGCCGCTACCCCAGGTATTGGTGGATGCACTTTGTTGATACTTTGAGCCCTCGTGTTCATGACAAAGGACAAAGGACAAAGGATGCAAGTGGGTTAGCCCTGAAGAAGGGACTCCTTTCGCTAAAACAGACCCTAGCCCGGGCCTTGACTTGGATCCTGAGCAACTCCTGTGTGGAGGTACAAAACACATCCGAATTCAACTGGTAGCCACTTAGAAATTGCTTGTGATGGTTTGGGATTCTAACATATTTACATTTCCTTGAACAGATTTAAAGCTGCCCCCGAAAACTCCTCCAACTACACACAATGTTAATAAAATTATACCCCGACTACCAGTTAAAGATGGGTTTTGATGGAAAAGCTCTAAGTAACACTCCATAATGGCGTAATTCATTGTGACATTTTCTGCTGTGATTTGTCTGGGTATCTTGACCTCTAGCTCCTGGATCTTAGCTTCCACCTTGGTAAAATCAGAACTTGATTTTTAATTTTGAAAAACCTTGTGCTTTTGCTATGGATGTAAAATAAAAAATGCCAACATTACATATCTGCAAGGCAGCATTAAAACTTTGTGGGGGTGCTCTTCTTCTTCAGCGCGTATTCTGTGACGAAAAGAAAATGTCACACTCCTACAGCAACAATAATCTTTTTGCGTATTTTATTGTGTCCTTGAGCCTGCTTGTTTAGATTGAAAGTGTTTCTAATAAGCTGTGTTTGATATGAATATTTGAAAGGATCAATCCAGCTTATCTTCTGCATTAAAGTTCTGTATATGTGCTCTCCTTTCTACTACACAAGGCAATTTAAGCCTTTTTCTTGGAGTAATCAATAAAATGAAATTTAAAAAAGGAGAAAAAGAATTACAAAGACGTCTTTGTTCAGCTACTCTAGGCAGATGACTTTTCTTATATAAAGAGAAAATTCCTGGAGGTGGATTTCATTCATTAATTTCAAACAGCAAATGCATGTAATTTTTTTAAAGAAAAAAAATAATGTTACCCACCTAAACCAACAACACTGAAGCATGGGGTTATTCATAAGAGCATAAATCTAGTTATTCCAATGAGCATCACAAAACATAATATAAGGTGTTACTGCTGCTCACGTTATAAAAAGGTGTGCACACGAGCATGCATGCATATTGTCTGAGACTCTGCCCTGCATGACATCTGTTTCATTTCTAAAAGAACACGTTTAATGTATCTTCAGACTTCAAAAGAATAAAATGCAAAACTGGATTATATTTCAAGGTGAAAGTCCTCAGTTGACTAAAGATGCTTCCATTTTTGTTGCAGCGGTGGTTTTGCTGTTTTTTTTTTTTTTTTTGTAAACTTTTTTTCCATCACAAGCTGATGCATGGATATATTTATAGTTCAGTTTCATTTAACTATGTTCATTTGTACTGATCTGTGGCAGATTTATACGATCATAGATTCTTGGTGTCACTGTTGTATTATTTATATTTCTATAAATTAAGGCCATCATTATCAAAGATGGCCCCTGACAATAGGATGCAGTAGTTGGAAATAGCATTTAATATTTCCTTAGCCCTGACGAATTCTCTATGGATTGCATTCTGATGCAGACTAAGAAATCATTGTCTTTGCTGGAAAAAAGGAGGTCTTGAATAATAATAATAATAATAAGTCACTAATGAAAGACAAAAATTTCAGGACTATTTGTAGACACTGGTTTTTAATCTTCCTAATGATAGCCCTGACGATAAATAGATGAGAGAGATAATACATGGCTGATAACACCAACAAACCAGGCTCCTCTCCCTCCCCATTGCATGCGATTAGCCTCTAGGACGGATTCACATCATGCATTTTAAATCTTCCTTTTATCTCTGTGTTGGAGGATGATGTCTCCACCAAGCCATTTTTAAGCAAGAGTTTTATGACAGATGGGGCAGATGAGAACCTTTCTCTCCCTGGCACCAATAAAACAATCAAAGTTAATTGGTGACTTCAGCATAAAACAGTTTATTTGTGACTGTAGAATACTGAAAATTAATAGTCAGATGTAGAGGATGGGGGTAGAAAAGATGACAGAAAAATGGTTACATCAGATTGCTTTAAAAAAATCTCTTTATAGAACCAACCTGGTTGTACAAGCTGGACACAGCAGGGAGGGGGTCCTGGTTTGTCCCATCCTGGCTGTGTGACCCCTTGGTCCAGTTATCCAATCTCATCGAGCCTTGATTCTTCTGTCTGTGAAACTGGAATGCATATGTCACAGGATTTGAGGGGCTTAAATGAAATAAATTAAATTAATATAGATTAATTTAAGATTTCTAAAAGATATAAACTTGCCAGTTGTCTGTCCAGTGTATGGAAATATAATGAGCATCTATTATGGGAAAGCTAGAATGTTCGACAGTTGGATTACCAGCCTAGAACTGGCACTGTGTGCTGTCTGTCGGTAATGCGATCCTATATCAGGAAAGGAATCTCTACATTACCTGCATTTTTTTCCCCGTTCAGATTAAGCTACTTGAGCATTAATAGTCGGCAGCACTCTCTGGTATAAATGTTGAAAATATCTCAACTTCATAAATAAGGAAAAAAAACCCTAATTTTAGGCATTTGGTGTTATTAGAGTGCCACAAACCATTAAGTGAATTTTTAAAAAAATATTTTGTTTATTTATTCATGAGAGATACAGAGAGAGAGAGAGAGAGAGAGAGAGAGAAGCAGAGACACAGGCAGAGGAAGAAGCAGGCCCCACACAGGGAGGACTTGATCCCGCATCTCCAGGACCAGGCCCTGGGCTGAAGGTGGCGCTAAACCGCTGAGCCACACCGGCTGCCCCCCATTAAGTGAATTTAAGCATAAAACAACACATGCAGAAGATGGGTCAAGCCACTCTGAGTTGATGAAGTGAAGGCCAGTCATAGCGCAGGTGCCAGTGGCTGAAGGAGATGGTGCGCAGGAAGGAAGTACCCGGGGTTTGGCATTAGGTATGACTGTCTCAGTCCCAGTTCTACCTTCACCTGAAAGGTAGCTGGCTTTCTCAAGCCTTGGTCTCCTAATTCACAAAACGGGATCAGATACCTGCTGATGGCTGTGTAAGAGCTGTATGGGAGCAAATCCATGAGACACCGGGTGTTGAGGCAGCTCTGTGATGGTGCCCAATCTCTGAGGCTTCTCCTTTCATGACAGTGCAGCTCAAGGAGACCCTTGGAGTTCCAGAAGACTGGGAAGGAAATGCGGATGCACAGCAAAGGAAATGGGCCAGGCCTAAGGGAAGCCCAGGGTCACCAGAGTGTGGTCCACATCTCACCTTCACCCACTCGTGGATGTGGTCTCAGACATGTGTCATCTCAAGGATGTCCCTGAGCTTAGCTTGAGAGGCAACTTGAGTGGGTCTCAGAGAGTTTTAGACTCTCACTTGGTTATTAGAGAGACTGGAATCTGTGTTGAAACATTCATATTGTGGAAACCTGACCCACCCATCGAGACTGGGAACTCCTTGTTTTGAAACCAAAGGTGTGGGAGTCCCTCAGGTGTCACCACATCTCCTGGCAACTTCCATCAACTGTAGGACCTGCCTATACTTGGCTGCAGTTGAGCTGCACGTGGTGATCTCATTCAGTGAACCCGCGTTTGAGGAATGAAAATATCTTGGGAAATATTCCCTATGATTATTTCTTTTTCATCTTTAACTATAAAGTTTATTTTAACCTTATGTTCTTCACAGTTCAGAACTTCCTTCTGTCTTAGGTTGAGGATGAAGGGCTGCCGGAGTTTAACCCGCTGGGGCGCACACTGGGATCTGGAGATTAGTCGAAAGTGGCAGAGTGGCAGGTCTTGCATTTAAGGGTAAGCTTTAGAAGGGTAGATAAATCAGAAGTTAAAAGGAAAACCATATATATTATTTTAATAATTTCATCCCGCTGTATATGGCTAATCATTGTATAACGTTTCTGCATGAGAATTGATCCTTCGAAGCTGGTGTGGAATTTGCATTAACGTTATGCTCAGGGCCTCACGCATCCTATGGTTTAACTGGAAATGCATGAGCTCATTGGCTTGCGTTTAGTGAGGGCTTGGGGGCAAACCATCTGGCTTGCACCTAACTTGGTTAAAAATATGATCTTGCAAAAACTGCAAGCTATTCCATGTCAGGCCACCTAAGGAGATCCAGCATACGGTGTTGGGCTGATCCTGGGGAAGCAAACCTAATTGCCACACCTCTACTCTACACCCTTGATTGCTCAGGATGTCTGACATGGCTGATCTTGTTCTCGGCAGGCATCCTGCTCTTTGGAAGCAGGCTCTGGACCCCTCTCCACCCCGGGGCCGTCCACAGAGGGTACTGTGGCTCTCCTCTTGTACCTGTCCTGCTCTCCATCCTCTGCTGTCCCTTTCTGATTCAGGATGCTGGTCTCTGCAGCTCCTGCTCTGACCACTGTCTGTCAGTACCTCATCTTTCCAGGATCTGAAACTCAGCTTGATCACTTGGCTCCAGCATCATCCTTGGATTAATTAAAAGATTAAGGGCTCCTAATCTTTCAGTTCCCGAGACTTGGGCCTCCCTCACCCGCAAAAGGTGGCAGATGGTGGAAAGTACACGTGGAGCAGGCAAGATGTGAATGGATGTTATCTGTCCTTTACTAAGTCACCCCTCAACACGGTCGCCATCACCATCCATGTTGGCTTTCAGAGACTGTAATTCATAAGCTTTGCAGCTATGCTCACCTTCGAGGTTTTCATTCCTGGTTTGGCATCCATTTCCATCAAGAAAGCCATTCAGGAAGATGGAAAGGAAAAGAGATGTTGATAATATCACAAATCTACGCAGTTCCCATCTCTGTTTATAAATTTGTTCACAAAACCTTATCTACTGTTTTCTTTGGTTAGCTTGGGAGTTACAAACTGAGGAAAAAACCTTAACAAAATTGTGACTTTAAATTAATAATGCATGTGGAAGCATGGATGACACATTTTTTTGCACATGATTTAAGTACTTCATTTTTGAATTGCATCTTTTTATTTAATAGTTTTTTTGAAAAGATAGATCTAAAATTTTTAATCATTTTTAAAATTTTAATTCAATTAGCTGACATACAGTACATGATTAGTTTCAGATGTAGTTTTCAATAATTCATCAGTTGTGTATAACACCCAGTGCTCATCACATCACGTGCCCTCCTTGATTTAATAGTTTTCTTAAGAGGGAAAAGACCAAATAAAACAGAAGAACTCTCCCCTTAGGAGAAATATGCCATGTAAGATGTTCCGTGAGTGGCCTGGGAGCTAACCGGGTTGGAGGAACCCTGCCTGGTCCATGGTGGGCACCCGTCCAGAGAGAGGGCACGCAGAGATCAGTGAATGCGCTAAAGTCATGTATTGTGGGAATGCGACCCCGCACCCCAGGGATCAATAGCTTAGCTTTCACTGGGATTTCAGAGCAAACTGTGACCCTCAAAGGTTAAAAACCAGTGATCTAAAATGGGCCTTGCAGATGGGGACTCTGGGACTCAAAAGCATTAAGGCACAGTGGTGAGTTAGCATCACAGTAGGTGTCTTCATGCGGTAAACCCTGGGACGCAGGCTCTACTGGTCAAGGTGCGGCATCGAGAGTAATGCCCTGTGTCTCCGTGCTAGCTGGGGAATGTTGGGCAGAGTCACGAAAGCCTGGTCTCACATAGGAACAATGACGCCCCCATGAGAGAGCTGTCCTGAGGATCAAAAAATATGTGATGTGTGAAAACCAACCATTGAGCTTCTAAGTCTTGAGGGAAGATTTATGAATCGTTTGGTGGTTTTCAAACCCCATTTAGGTGCAAGAAAACTGGAGGCCAAAGGCCGCATAACAAGACCCCTACCTTCTAACTGTTGCAACCAGCGCCCAGCTCTTCCTGTTGCTTAATTGGCTTCCCTCTCCCAAGGAGCTGGTGTCGCTCACTTCATTAGGGAGAGCGGAGAAAGGATTCTGCACACTAACACTCTTTAACATGTGTTTTTTGTCCTTATCTTATTGACTCAACCTGCAGATATATCTGCCAGAAATGTCCAATTGCTCCTTTGTCTGAAGAAGATTTTATATTGATCTTAATCTAATTAGCTGGTTTGAACTATGGTTTGTGTCAGGATTCCTGTCTTGATCTAATTAGCTACTGTAGTGGAAGCAGCGTGGATCTGAAATCATAATTGCTGGTGTGCGGAAGGCTCCCCTGTCAGGGTCTGTGTGCTGGATGGAGACATTTCTAAACATTGCAAACCACTGACAGCTTAAGTCTGTCTGCTAAATTGACTCCAAATTCTTCTAGAAATGTCACTGGACTCCAAGTCAGAAACATCCATGAGCTCAAACCTTGGCTTCTTGTTTTCTAGCTATGTGACCTTAGGCAGGTTAGTTAATCTCTTTAAATCTCATTTTCCTTATCTGCAAAATAGGCACGGCTCTGAGGATTAAGAGACCAGAGAGCTAGCTAGGTAGCTGTGTACAGATACAGCACTAGCTTCAGGACCTGGCTCACGGGAGGGCAAACCTGCCAGCTTTTCCTCCTTGCACATCTTCCTGCAAGTCTATCTGAGACCTTTCTCCCCTCTGCATGATTTCCTACTGAGACATAGAGGCTTCCTTCCTCTATCCTTCCTCTCCCTCCCTCCCTCCCTCCCTCCCTCCCTCCCTCCCTCCCTCCCTCTCTCCCTCCCTCCCTTCTTCAGGGTTTCAACTGCACACAGGATTCCCTGAAACATACTCACCAAACTTGATCAGAGAAAGACAAACAGGGTTGGGCGTGTGGTAACACTTAGGAGTAGGGTTGAAATGGCTGGGGTGCCAACCTGAACAAAGACGAAGCAAAACCAGGGGATTGTCTAAAGCTCAGAATTTGAAGAAGCAGTAGAGAACATAAGGCTAACTATGGGTGAACAAGTGTATCTCAATCAGTAGAGCCAATGTAAGTGGGATCTGTGGTGAGTGACACAAAGCAGGTCAAGGGTAGGGACTCCCAGCATCTTCCCCCAGGGACATCAGTCAACCTGTGGAGAATTTTAGTGACTTGTAACTTTATGGATCACAAAACTATTCCTTATTCATTATTACACACAGTGAGCATTTTGACTAAATTCATTTCCTTTTTCCTGTCCTACTGTTCTGCCCTGGACTGTAGAGCCTTCTAGTTAATTAATGGTTAGTGGTGCTCTTTGAAATTCAGATTGGCTTTCCTACAGGTCGCTGCTATGGAAATATACAAAGCTTTCTCTTTTTCTTCTTTCTTTCTTTCTTTACTTCTTTCTTTCTTGCCCCCCACCCCCCACCCCATGCTGATTTATCATCAGGTCTTGAAAATAGCAGGTTGGCATTTATTTTCTAGCTTCAAAGATTGGTTTTGAACTGTGGTTTGCTTTTCCATGGAATCCTGAAGGTTTTGCACATGTGAGAAGCAACACCATATTATTGTAGAACTGCAGTTTTGAATTTTAGCAAGTTCTGCTAACAGAGCCCATAGCTATTAGCTAGTCATGAGGGCTCCTGCATTCAGAAGGCCTGCTCTTCTCCTCCCATGGATGGAGGATGCTATTAATGACATTAATTTTGAGGAAATGTAAATGTTATTGCCTAAGATCATAATTAGGACAAATGTTACTAGCAGTTTCACTAACCACTCCCATCCTCACTCTAAGATGAAGAACATCTTTGGTGTAGTTGAATATTATGAGGTATAATCAATGCCTAACAACACACTCAGAGATATATACATTGACATTTTAAAAAATGGTAACCATTTTGCACACTTCAACTCATTTCCAAAATCTTCACATCTGGAAAAGTTGTAGAACTAAAATAAAAAATGAAGTAAAAAAGCAAGAAAAGAAAAACACAGGTGTTCCATCATGCAGATGAGTCTTCTTTTCAGTGGTCAGTGTTATTTCTGTTATGCCTCCATGTCTCCTGTATGGCTCATAGGACACTTTCTGAAAGCCTTAATACTGCAAAGTTAGTAGGGAGGGAAATTTTTGAGAGGGCAGCACCGTTCACTTGCACCATCTGCACGCACTGGCAACCACCACCATTAATATCCTTCTCCACGTTAATACATTGTCTCCGGGACGTTGGAGACACATGAACACATCAGAACCCAGGGGCCATCGAATTAGGGAGGAGATTAGGTCAAGATGGTGAAAGTTCACGTGGCCAGACTCCCTTCCACTCCACACCTTTTGAACTGACAAGTGTGGTACTTAAAAAAGAACCTGTTAGCATGAGTAAATTGGAAAGAATGGTCATTGATTTGGGATTGCATGCAAGTTCGAAGAACCCTAGAAACCAGGAAAGAGAGGAGACTGGATTTACAGAGAAACAGAGGCAGCAAGACCCAGTCTAGGCACATGCTCCAGCGCTCAGTGTAAGCTCCTAGAAGGCTGACTACTTTTTCCTGCGCGTGTCCCTTCTTTGTTTCTGAGCCCCATGCCTCGTACCTTCTGTGAGGCACTGCTCCGGGCCCTTCTTTACCATTTGTGCAAAGCTGGCTGAACACCTGCCTCAGTCCCCTCTTCCTGGATACTAAGTCTATAACCCTGCTGCTCATCCTAGGTCTAAAAGGGACTAGTCGTGAGTCTGTACTTCCTAATATTTACTAACCTTCATTTCCCTGGATTGGCTGTTGGAACTTTGTGTAGGAGATGTCATTTGGAATCCAAAAGCCAATAAGGAAGAGCGATACCGAGCACCTGCAGTGGCGGCATTAATCTTACTTTACAACAGATATTATCATAAGCTTCCCCGTTTTGCAAATGAGCTGATCTGGCCCTTTGAGCTTTGGAAAACGTGCTGCTGGCTGTTCATTATCTGCACTTTTCCAGCCTGTGCCACGTGGCTGGCAATGTGCTGACTGGACACAAAGTTTCTGCAGACCGTTGAAGCCTGTTCTGCTCCTAAATGTAAAGCCTAGAAGTCCCATAGATGCTTCGTTATCAGTGTAGCCCCCACACCAGCACCCCCGGGCTCCCCCCAGGCCTGCCCTTCTTTCTGTCCTGCAATGCAGGCTGCAGGGCACTGTGGCCTGGCTGCCAATTAGCTATCATCCAACCTTCTCTTCAACCAGTCTCCAAACTCTTGCTCCAGCCTTTGATGACACCCCTTCCTCCTTTCCCATCCATCACGGTCTTGGATCAGACCATCTGAGAAATTGTTAACTATTTTCTTGACTTTCTCCTTGTCCCTTGCGTGAGTCCCCCAAACAACATCCAGGGTAATCTTTCTAAAATGCACATTGGCTTAGAATCATTCAGTGGCCCCCTCATGCCCTCAGAATCAAGTCTCTAGCTTGGGCCCATTCCCTGCAGTAGCCTATGTCAAGCTTTGTACTTGAGTGAATATTAAATCATGGTTTCCAACACGCACACTGGTGCATGCACATGCACACACACACACAATTTCACAGCCCTCTACCTGGCATGTTGTTTCCTTTATCTGGATTTCCCACCACCTCCCCCTGACTGTGTTAATATTCAGAGTCTGTTTTCTCCTTTGAGACTCAAATAAGTTGTTTTGTCCTCCAGGAAGCCTTCCCTGAGCCCAGGAGGGCAGACAGTCCCTGGTTGGAGTTTCCATAGCACCTTGCTTATTTATTAATGTCACGCTTGCCATTTTATAAGTGAATTATTTGTTGATACATTTGCATGCTGTGGTTCGTCATGAGCTCTTCACAGGCCAGGTCGTATTTCAGATATTTTGGAATTTCCGGAACCTATCATAGTACCTGCATGGGAGACACTAAATACTTTACTGACTTGAAGTAACTTTTTTTTTTTTTTTTAACAACTCTCCTGCCTGGAGGCATCTTGTTTTATGATGATTGAAGTTACAAAATGAATAAAATTTCTTGCGGGGAATGTTGCACTTGACTTTCACAGAATCCCATAAAATAGAATGAGCGGTTTCCTGAGAATCCAGTAGCAAACATGGGGATGTGAGGTCCAACCTGTGCCGCACTCTGGCCCACGTCCTTGACCTCTGCTCTCAGTAATACTTAGGATATAACCATACGAGGTCACTTCTCTTTGTGTAGGGAGGAAACTGAGACACAACCTTGCCCCAGGCCACCGAATGTGTGTGCACCAATGCCGGTGTAACCCGCAGGTGCCTCGATGCTCTCCATGCCCTTTGCTTCCCCAATGCTTGCGTTTGACTCCATTTCCCTCTTGTGCTGTGTGTTTAAGTAAAGTTATTAACAAGATCATGTGCAGGACCAAAGCCAGGAAGTCTGATTAAGTCTATGTTACTGTGTGAGTAATAAGCTAAATGAGAGATGTGTAAGAACAGATAAAAAGCCAGCCAGCAAGGGAAAAACATATCTTTTGACTCCAAACCCACAGGATCATTTCCCAAGGAATGGGGAAGCTAGCTCATCGATAGGATGTCGGCTCTTCCTGCTGATGAATTCCTACCGTAGGCAATAAATAATCTTTCCAGGACACTCTGATAATACGTGAAGCATGTGGCATGTCATTATGCATATTGCCACTAGACTCCAAATGCTGGGATGGAAAGTGATGTGTAATTCCATTAATCAGGGTTTTGCTGGTGTCTGTGCTCTGGTGTCATTTATTATTTGAGTTGGGCTAGAACTCATGAAAAGAAATCTTTCCCATAATCAAAAAAGCACTGAATTGAAGGCCAAGCTGTGCATAGAACTATATCAGAAATATAAGGGAAGAGTTGAGTGAAAGAATATGATCTTTAGTTGAGAAATTGTTCAGGGTAGGAATCACTAATGCAGGTGACCCTATAGAGAACTTACCGAGACAGAACACGTGTCCCAAATATCTAACACATTAGGTAGTGATCACAGATTCACTAAATACCTCCAAGAGGCCACGTCCCGGATACTGGGGAACATCCTGCAAATGTTTCACACAGACATGTAAAGGGCAACTGTAGGAGTGTCTACACAGAGATTGTGGGGGTGTCTACACGGCAGTCCCCTTGCTGCCCCTGCACATGTCAGGCAGAGAGCATGTGTATTCATTCTTAAGATGCAGGATATAGCCTATGATGCCCTCTTTTCAGAGTATGAAAATGAAGCTCTAGCAGTAGTTAAATTATTTGCCAAAGGCACAAGGAGGTGAGTTTTGGAGCCATCTTGAGAAATCATGGCTTATGTCTCATCTCATAGTAGCTTGTTGACTTTGCCAGGCTGCCTTCAACTTAGAATAGACTGCTCAGAGGCAGTTGGAGGAGCATGTCTCTGTGGATACAAAGAGGTTTTTAAATTGTGGAGGAAGCGCAAGGCACATGTATGAGCTATGGAAACTTCACAGAGCGCCCCCACCCCCGCACTTCCACATGGGAGTGGCACTTCCCTAGTGTCCATTTGGAGTTTGAGGGATGGCCATTCTGGAGCACCAGGAGATTCCACTCTTCTCAAGGCATGTGGGCCACGGGCACCACTCAAGGCATCCCTCCAGGAGCTTGGGGAGCCCCAGACACCAACTCAAGGGAATGCGAGGTGAAAGAAGCAGCATGGTAACCAGATGTGGGGAAACACATGAAAAGACTCTGGCCTCTAAACGTTAGATTGTAACTATGGCCATGTTCTCAAGAGTGTGAGGCAGGAAATATGTGGAGAGTGCCTCCAGCCAGAAGCTGGGGGAAACTAGGGCTCGTTTCTGAACCCACCAATCCCCTTACCCCTACCCTTGTGTAGCCTTACGTAGGAGGGCTACACAAGAGGGCTCCATCCACCCTTTCCGGTAATTGCTTCATGATCCTCGGGGAAAGAATTAAACCTCAAAAAGGCACCTGGAAAAGAAAAAAGTGATGGTACAAGGATAACGATAGATTAAACATACATTTGAAAACAAGGGAACGCATACTATTTGTTCAAAAGGACTAAGGGAAGTATGCCATGGAAGGGTCATATTTGTTCAAGGAGTAAGCTATGACCATTTCTTCCTTCCTTCCTTCCTTCCTTCCTTCCTTCCTTCCTTCCTTCCTTCCTTCCTTCCTTCCTTCCTTCCTTTCTTTCTTTCTTTCTTTTCTTCTTTCTTTCTTCTTCTTCTTTTTTTTTTTTTTTTTTTTTTGTAAGCTTCATCTTTATCCTTTAAAGTATGTGGCATAGGGATCCCTGGGTGGCGCAGCGGTTTGGCGCCTGCCTTTGGCCCAGGGCGCGATCCTGGAACCCAGGATCGAGTCCCACATCAGGCTCCCGGTGCATGGAGCCTGCTTCTCCCTCTGCCTGTGTCTCTGCCTCTCTCTCTCTCTGTGTGTGTGTGACTATCATAAATAAATAAAAAAAAATTAAAAAAAAAAATAAAGTATGTGGCACAAAAGTCTCTTGATTCTGAAGCTTTGATTTTCCCATCAATCACTATTGGTAATAGACTAGGATTTTTGTTTTTGCTTTTGTTTTGTTTTACATACTTCTGTGTGACTCTTAAAATCTGAATGCCCTTAGAGAAAACTATAGAAAGCAGGTATCTTATGAGTGCCTGGAGGGGCAACAACATAAACTTTGGCTATTTATTAAAGCATGATTTTGAGGTGCTTGGATGGCTCAATTAGTTAAGTGTCCGACTCTTGGTTTCTGCTCAGGTCATGATCTCAGGGTCTTGAGATGGAGCCCCCTGGGAGGCTCTACGCTCAGCAGGGAGTCTGCTTGGGATTCTTTCTCTCTCTCTGCTCTTCCCCATGCTCAGCTGCTTGCTCCTCTCTCTTTCTCTCAAATAAATAAATAAATAAATAAATAAATAAATCTAAAAAAAGATTTTATTTGTACTGATACAATAGTAGAATTTTGGGTTAAAATATGTGTATATAAATATGTACTTAAGTGTATAATTCTATGTATGGACACACATGCATGTATACACATACATTATTCATATCCATATATACATATGTGTGTAAATATATATGTGTTCTGTGTTTATTTTAGAAATACCTGTGTTTTTTAAAATTAATATTTCCAATAAATACTTCCTTAATATTATTTAAAAAATTTAAGACCACTTTAATAACTTCATACTATTACCTGTTTTTATTCCTGTCACCTCATGTTTTTATTGTTTTTTTTAATTTTTATTTATTGGAGTTCAATTTGCCAACATATAGCATAACACCCAGTGCTCATCCCACCAAGGGCCCCCCTCAGTCCCCATCACCCAGTCACCCCAACCCCCTGCCCACTTCCCCTTCCACTACTCCTTGTCCATTTCCCAGAGTTAGGTGTCTCTCAAGTTTTGTCACCCTCACTGATATTTTCACTCATTTTCTCTCCTTTCCCTTTATTCCCTTTCACTAATTTTTATATTCCCCAAATGAATGAGACCATATAATGATTGTCCTTCTCCGATTGACTTACTTCACTCAGCATAATACCCTCCAGTTCCATCCACATTGAAGCACATGGTGGGTATTTGTCATTTCTAATGGCTGAGGAATATTCCATTGTATACATAGACCACAGCTTCTCTATCCATCATCTTTCGATGGACACCGAGGCTCCTTCCACAGTGTGGCTATTGTGGACATTGCTGCTAGAAACATCGGGGTGCAGGTGTCCTGGCGTTTCACTGCATCAGTATCTTTGGGGTAAATCCCCAGCAGTGCAATTGCTGGGTCGTAGGGCAGGTCTATTTTTAACTCTTTGAGGAACCTCCACACAGTTTTCCAGAGGGGCTGCACCAGTTCACATTCCCACCAACAGTGCAAGAGGGTTCCCCTTTCTCCACATCCTCTCCAACATTTGTTGTTTCCTGTCTTGTTAACTGTCTCCATTCTCACTGGTGTGAGGTGGGATCTCGTTGTGGTTTTGATTTGTATTTCCCTGATGCCCAATGATGCAGAGCATTTTCTCATGTGCTTGTTGGCCACGGCTATGTCTTCCTCTGTGAGATGTCTGTCCATGTCTTTTGCCCATTTCATGATTGGATTGTTTGTTTCTTTGTTATTGAGTTTAATAAGTTCTTTATAGATCTTGGATACTAGCCCTTTACCTGATAGGTCATTTGCAAATATCTTCTCCCATTCTGTAGGTTGTCTTTTAGTTTTGTTGACTGTTTCTTGTGCTGTGCAGAAGCTTCTTAGCTTGATGAAGTCTCAATAATTCATTTTATTTTATGCTGGTTTTTAAAAATTACTTATTTATTTGACTGGGAGAGAGAGCACAAACAGAGGGAACAGCAGGTAGAGGGAGAGGGAGAAGCAGATTCCCTGCTGATCAGGGAGCCCCACATGGGGTTCTCTCAGATTCCTGAGATCATGACCTGAGCCAAAGGCAGACACTTAATGAACTGAACCACTGAGATGCCCCTGTTTTACACTAATTTTTATGCATTTTTATTATTTCTTCTATTTTATCTTTGCTGAATAAACTACATTTTGCTTGCTTTATCTTATTTTATAATTGAGAAGTTTTCAATAGCATTTGATATGCTACTGGTAGAATTATATTTAACTTTCTCAAAAAGATTATAAAGCTTTATTTCTGTTGTTAGTAAAGTTCAAAATAAAGTTTTCTCTCTGATTCCCTAGCGATGAGATGGGGAACTGGGTGCTTCCTCCTACCACTTGTAAGTTATACTAATACAGTCTTGTGTTTTGAACTCATGTGAGTACTATTAACCATATATTTTACAAGAATAAATTCTGGACAACTGCAGTTACTTTTATGACCAGATCCAAAACTCTTAGGTTTGTATTTAACAGTTTTCAGTGTCCGTAGGAATTGTCATCGTTTTGTTTTTCCATTCATAAGTCCTTAATTTGTGTACTTATCTTGTGAATGAGGCATGTCTTTAAGTAATTTTAAAGAACAGTGTAGTACGAGTTGCTTGAGCTCTGGCATAGCACAGCATGTTCTCCTGTTGCCTGGGTACATGGTCTTCATTGGACATAATTAACTCGAATATTCAATGATGACAAGTTTGGACCAGTAGGCCATCAAGACAGAGGCAAGAATGTCTACAGAGTTAAAGAGGTGGCAAAGAAGGATGGCAAGAGGCTGGTGTGAAGGAATCACCTCAGGGCCACAGGCAGGAACACTCTTCTCTGAAAACAGAGTTGTTCATGGCCATCTTTCACTTAGGGAGAACAGATTTGGATTTTAGTCTTTTCATTTATTTTCCTTTAATTCCTTTTTTTCTTTTCCTCTATGGATTTTATATTTTTAAATATTTTATTTATTTATTCATGAGACACAGAGAGAGAGAGAGAGAGAGAGAGAGAGAGAGAGAGGCAGAGACACAGGCAGAGGGAGAAGCAGGCTCCATGCAGGGAGCCTGACATGGGACTTGATCCCTTGTCTCCAGGATCACGCCCTGGGCCAAAGGCGGCACTAAACCGCTGAGCCACCCGGGCTGCCCGTCTATGGATTTTATAGTATATGTGTATGTATATAAGTAGTATATGTCTAATTTATAATATATATATATATATATATATATATATATATATACATATACATGTATTGGATATACATGTTCAAAAAGATTTTTAAATATTGACGACAGCAATTTTTAGAAATCCTGTTGCAAAGGATGGAGCTCAGGAGCAAGGATGCCATGACAAGCCCATGTATGGAGTGTACACTCCACAGGTCTCAGGAGTATGAGGTAGTCAGGGAGCAAGGGCAGAGATAGGGAGGTGTACTGGGAGGCCTTCAGAGGAAAGGGAACAGGTTCTCGTGATTTTCTGGACAGGAGCTGATCTACAGCTGGTCATTCCTGATGCAACATTTCAAAGAGAGTTAAGTATGTAATCATTAAAAATAAAACAAGGGCAGCCTGCAGGGACCACCAGGCACCTTCCAAAGCTGTTCCCCCAGCAACTCTCACACAAGCCTGAGTGCATCTTCCTCTCACTTTGTGGGGTGACCTCATTCTCAAAAGAGTTTCCAGAGACCTGGCCAAGAGCATGGTGACGAAGGCAAGTGCAGCCACGAATTATCTGAAGTTTGAGGGAGCCACATAAAGGGCCACAAACCAGCTTGGACTGCTAAGGTGACTCACTCTGCTCCAGGTACCCACTGTACCCTTTCTGGAGCAAACCTCTAGCCCTCCTGGTAGGATGTTCTTTCCATGGCCACTGAGGCTGAGCCTATACACTGCAATGGCTTCCACCCTGTGGCCTTTGAAATCTCACTGCAAGGAGCTCATCCAGCCACTCTGTGCCATGCCTTGTCCAGCTGCCATGGTGACAGCTACTGTACCTCAGCTCACTCACTTTGGGATGATAACACAGGTTCTTTCCTTAGAGTTAAGTGCCGTTCCCCAGTTCTGCTAGTAAAGGCACAGATTGGTTTAAAGCTTTTGTAAAGATGGAAGTAGCAGTATTACTTTGCTAAGGTTGACATAATAAAATACCACAGATTAGGTGCCTTAAACACTAAAAATGCATTTCCTTGCAGCTCTGGAGACCAGAAGTCCAAGATCTATGGGTGGATAGCAGTGGTTTCTCCTAATATCTCTCTCTGTGGCTTGCAGATGGCTGCCTTCCTGCTATGTCCTCACATGGTCTTCCTTCTGTGTCTGTTTGCCCTCATCTCCTTATGAGGACACCAGTCAGATTAGATTAAGACCCATCCCGGGATCTCTGGGTGACGCAGCGGTTTAGCGCCTGCCTTTGGCCCAGGGAGCGATCCTGGAGACCCGGGATCAAATCCCATGTTGGGCTCCCGGTGCATGGAGCCTGCTTCTCCCTCTGCCTATGTCTCTGCCTCTCTCTCTCTCTCTCTCTGTTTGACTATCATAAATAAATAAAAATAATAAAAAAAAGACCCATCCCAAAGACCTCATTTTACACTGAGGGCTAAGGTTTTGATATATCAACACGTAGGGACACAATGACAGCAGCTATTTAAAGTTTTAAATAACAGCAGCTATTTAAAGTTTTAAATGTATTCTTAACTTTTGACCAGGAAGCTTACTTCTGGAAATTCACTTTATGGATAAATCTAAAATGTAGATAAAGCTTTAGCCACAAAGATATTAATAGAAATATTATTTATTCCCTGTAATGGAATGTTCACTAGCATTCTAGTGGAGCAGCCCATCTTGAGAAAATAGTTTTAGGAGTTCATTCCTTCAGAAGGGAAAGATGAGAGAGGCAAGATGGTGCAGAATGTTGGGAAGAGCAGTGTGACACGGAGACAGCCACGGGGAAGCAGATGGAGTTCCAGCAGCTCTGCAAGTGCAGATTTTGAATAAACAGAGAACATTCTAGAGAAGTTATTTAGGAAGTCATGCTGTGCAATGTCCTATATAAATCTGCTGCTATACTCTTAAAGAAACCCTCCATAACAATCCATGTTATTTTTTGAGATTTTGGTCAAGGGATTGAGAATTTTAGCATGTGATTGTCAGCTGAGATTTATCATAAGGTTCTTCAGCCTTTTAAAATTTACAATACTAATGTGGACAGACAAAAAAATCAAAATGCCCAACACATGCCACCATTAAAAATAGTTTATTATAGAACATATATTTTAAAAATTTATTAAAAATGATGTATAGAAACTTCCAGTTTCTGGTTCCACACGTAAAGAGCTTGGAAGTTACTACTTTGTCCCAACAGCAAATAAAGTTTGAACAGATTGAAAAATCAACAACTCTTGAATCCATGAGAAATGGGAGCATACAGAGCAAAGTGCTCCCTCCACCACTGGCGAGATGGACAAATGAATGCAGGGAATCATGGGAATCATGGTTTACTGGAGCCAACACTCAGGAACAGAAGACATGATGACAACGAGTGTAAGGTAAAATAACCTGGACTGTGATTGACAAACTTGTGGAGGCTCAGAGTGAACGACTCTGAGAGTTAAAAACTCTGTGTGTGTGTGTGGGGGGGGGGACCCAATTGAGTGAATGTGGGGGGGGGCACAATTTATGAGACTTACCTCTAGGAGCTTGGCAAGATTCTCACACTAAAAGTTGGAGAATAATCTTTCAGTCTTTCAGCAGAAAAACGGGAGGAGGTACTCTTCCGAAGTATGCCAGAGCATTCAGTTCTTCCTAACAAGGCCAACCTCCAGGGGAAATGAGTTAACTGTACCTAAACCTGTTGGAGGATTCTTGGAGCCTAACTGACCTGAGGAAGGGAAACACCCAACTCCAGCCCCTCCTAGCCATCTTATCTCACCTAAAGCGGGAAGGAAAACTGAGAAACATTTGTGACATTTACATTGCAAAGACAAAGGGTTGATTGAAAAGTGAAATACTTCTATCCTCCTATTGGAATGGCCAAGACCCAGAACACTGACACCACCAAATGCCGGTGAGGGTGTGGGGCACCAGGAAATCTTGTATGTCACCATTGGGAATGCAGAATGGCACCATCATTCTGAAAGAGAATTTCAGTCTTTTTTTTTTTTTTAAACAAAAATAGACATACTCTGGGATCCCTGGTTTAGTGGTTTAGCTTCTGCCTTCGGCCCAGGGCCTGATCCTGGAGTCCTGGGATCAAGTTCCACATCGGGCTTCTGCATGGAGCCTGCTTTTCCCTCTGCCTGTGTCTCTGCCTCTCTCTCTCTCTCTCTCTCATGAATAAATAAATAAAATCTTTTAAAAAAATAGACATACTCTTGCTTTATGATCTAGCAATCATGCTCTTTGGTATTTACCCAAAGGAGCTGAAAAGTTCGATTCACACAAAAACCTGCACATGGATGTTTATAGAAGCTTTATTCATAATTGCCAAAACTTGGAAGGAACCAAAATGTCCTTCAGTAGGTGAATAGAGATATTAATTGTGGTCCATCCAGACAATGGAATATTATTTAGCAGTAAATAGAAATGAGCTATCAAGCCATGAAAAGACATGGAGGATCCTTAAATGAATTTAATGTTACTAAGTGAAAGAAGCCAACCTGAAGGGCATATGATTCCAACTATATAACATCCTTGGAGAAGCAGAAACAAGAAATAGAGATAAACAAGGGTCAGGTGTTCTTGAAGGGCATTTGGAGAGATAAACAGGCCAAGTACAGAGGATTTTTAGGGAAGCGAACATTTTCTTTGATATTATAATGGTGGATACATACCATTGTACGTTTGCCAAGACCTATAAAATGTACAATACCAAGAGTGAACCTTCAGGGACACCACAGAGTTTAGGTAATGATGATGTGACAGTGGAGATCCATCCTCGGTAAACAAAGTATCATCCTGGTGAATAATGTTGACAGTGAGGGAAAGACTTGCATGTGTAGGTGTGGGAGGGGCAGGGGAAATATCTATACTTTCCTCTCAATATTTTTGTAAGCCTAAAACTACTCTAAAAATATCTTTATAAAATAATGATGATAGTAGTCAATGAATATGAGAAAGAAGTAAATATGCAAATATTAAAGAAGAAATTATTAAAAAATACGTAATATTAAGTTCTCTCATTTGAGAAGTGAGGGGAGAGATCAGATCTGTAGAAATTGCTAATTCTGTGGTTCCGTCCAATAGTCTCCCATGTGTCTAGAATGAAATATGGTGGCATAGAGATTATTTACTAAAAATATTAACATAACTACACTTAACACGACAGAATGTTTTCATTTTTATTATTTTCTAAAAGATTTTATTTATCTATTTGAAAGACAGAGAGTGAGAAGGAGAGGGAAAGAGAATCTGAAGCAGACTCCGCACTGAGCACAGAGCCTGATGAGGGGCTTGATCCCACAACTGGGAGATCATGACCTGAGCCAAAACCAAGAGTTGGGCACTTAATGACTGAGCCATTAGGCACCTCCAGAATGCTTTTATTGGATTATTATGTGAAGGAGGAGGAAAAATGCTTAAGAATTGATCACTGTATCAAAAAAAGTAATATGCACAAAAAATGGAGAAAAATAAATTCGATTATCACCAGTTCCTTTCAATTATGAAATGCTTAGTATTTTGCCACCTATATTACTTTAGATGTCAACTCTTTAATACTGTATTTGTTTCTTCAACTACAACAACAATAGTGTTGGGTACCAATACAGACAGGTCTGAATCTGAGTCCAACTAGTTCAACATTACCTGTTTAATTTAATTCAATCATCTTTCACTGTTGTTACGCTCTGTTCTAGCTAGAACTCAAAGATAAGACATGTTATGCTCCTTGAACACAAGGAGCTTCTGCTGTTACAGGGAAAGCCAGACATGAAAACAATTTAAGCAAAGTACAAGGCTGTTTGGAAAAAACCTATTACACAGAGACACCAACTCTATAATGTAGAGGCAGTGAGGAAGGAGCTAGTAATTCAGAGAAATGGAGAGTCATGGAAAGTATTGGGAAGGGGCACATATTCTGGGATATTGATATAGAAATATTTTGGATGCATGGGCAACCATAAAAGGGCATGCCACATAGAGAGTCTGTAATTTATCTGAGAGGTGGATGGTACAATTCAAGAATTTTCTAGAGGAGTGTGCTCTCCTATAGTTTAGAGGACTACTCTAACATGAGTATAGGGAGAGAGAGAAAAGAATTTGGGTGAAATAAGCTAGTTGGACTTCCTCCTACAGTAAACAAGAGAAAAATATATATGCTCTCCAGAGGCATGTTCAGGCAGAAAATCAGAACATCTGAGGTAATTCTCTCTCTCGTCCCTCTCTTCTTTCTCCTCTCTCAAGAGTTGTGTTGCCTACATTTTGGATAAAGACTACTTATAAAGTATTGGCTTTACTAGGGAGGCCAATGAGCTGGTGATGTCAGTTTTGAAGGCCAAGTGGCGAGGTGTCAGTACTGTTAAAGCACATGAAATTAATTTCTCTTCTAACCCTCTTTCCAGTGATTTATCACACCATTGGTCCTTCTGTTGGCAATTGCAAAAGTGTCATTTTTACACAACCCCGTAGGACACTGGGCTCTATGCTTTAGAGGGCCACATCATTTCAGGGTACAGCTTGTCATTTTGAGCTCAGCCACTTTCTTACTTCATTTTCCTTTGGGAAATTGGGCTTTGTCCACATGGGAAATGAAACTGCCTCCCTCAGAGGGTGAAGATATGCCAGAGGAAAGTACTTCTGGCTATTGCATCCCAAATTCGTACGACATGCTCAAACTGCTACTCCCCAAATGTGTTAGGGAGTGACCCGAAAAGAACTATCCCTCTGAAGAGGTTAGGGTTTATATATTTGTTGAGAATTTGAGGCTTAAAAAAAAAAGATTTATTTATTTTAGAAAGCAGGGGGAGGGTGGTGGGAGTTGCAGAGGGAGAGAATCCTCAGCAGATTCTCCACTGAGCACTGATCTGGAGCTCCATCTCATGACCTAGAGAACATGACCTGAACCAGAACCAAGAGTAGGATGTTCAACTGACCGAACCACCCAGGCATCCCAGAAAATATGAGACTTTTTAATTTGCAATGAGTAAATGTAAAGTCTTTTAGGTCTCAGAAAAGCTGGTTTTAAAAGAAAAATGAGGGGATCCCTGGGTGGCTCAATGGTTTAGTGCCTGCCTTCTGCCCAGGGCGCGATCCTGGAGTCTCGGGATCGAGTTTTGCATCGGGCTCCCTGCAGGGAGCCTGCTTCTCCCTCTGCCTGTGTCTCTGCCTCTCTTGCTCTGTCTCTCATGAATAAATAAATAAAATCTTTTAAAAAATTGAAAAAATTAAAGAAAAATGAGACAAAGCCGCTTTACATTTACCAAGTGTGAGCAGAATCTCAGGAAGTCCTCAGAAGAAAGAAGCCACAGATAGAGGTAATGCAGAAACACTCAAAGTCCTGGCACATTCTCCACCCCCTCCTTTTCCAGCTTCAGCTCCTGCCACTCAGACCTTGGTATTTCGTGTTCCCATGGTTCCAACCTCTTGTCATCCCAAAGCACAGAGGCTACTTCCAGCTCCCATGGCTCTGGCCCTCGCTGTACCCTAAAAGTGCTTTTCCTACTAGTCCTGAGGCCATGCCATCTTTTCAGACCCATATCAGACAGAAAGTATACAGTCCTGGAAGCTTTCCCTGGCCTCCTGGAGCGAGTGAATGCTCTTCTTTTGTAGCATTTATCACATAGTATGGCACTTCATTGGCTGAAGTATCTGCTTATGACATGATGATCTTACAGAGTAGGGTAGTGAATCTTGTCCCTTAGCAAAGAGACTGGCATTTCTGGCACTTATTAGCTTCTCAGTAAAGTTTAATGAGTAAATTAATACAGCCAAAGAATATTCAATCCCGAGCATCCCATTTATTGGTTCTACGAATTTGTAAATACTCAGAGAATTTTTTTTTAAAGATTTTATTTACTTATTCATGAGAGACACAGAGGCAGAAACAGAAGCAGGCTCCCTGTGGGAAGCCTGATGCGGGACTCAATCCCAAGACCGCAGGACCATGACCTGAGCCAAAGGCAGATGCTCAACTACTGAGCCTCCCAGGTGCCCTACTCAGAGCATTCTTGAAACCCACTGTCTTCAGAGAGAACAGAAATACCTTCATATATTATTATTTTGAATATTAAGTTAATTGTTCTTCTTAAGAATACTTTCTAAATTTTGCTTATGATTGTGCAATAACATTTTTAATGTTCTTCTTTCTCAGCTGGATTTAATCTTTATAAAAAACTGATAGAGCCTAATGATTTTCATTTTAAGCAGATTTCCACACAAAATACATGAGAACATTACAATAGGGCTGAAGGTCAGTTTGTACCCTTGGAAATATTAATCATATATTCTTCATGAAGAAGCATTTTCTTAGAGTGGTAAATGGTTCTTGAAAGCAGAAAGATCAAGGAAGTGTCAGGGTCAACCAGAATTAGGTGGCTTTGCCCCATGTCAGTAGATGAATCCTGAGGTCTGCTAGTCTTCTAAAAACTGGGAGCTCTGTTCCTGCATTTAAAAACCTGCACTTTTTGGGATCCCTGGGTGGCGCAGCGGTTTGGCGCCTGCCTTTGGCCCAGGGCGTGATCCTGGAGACCCGGGATCGAATCCCACATCAGGCTCCCAGTGCATGGAGCCTGCTTCTCTCTCTGCCTCTCTCTCTCTCTCTCTCTCTCTGTGACTATCATAAATAAATAAAAATTAAAAAAAAATAAAAACCTGCACTTTTTGAAAACAATCAATGGAGGAAAAGAAACAAAATGATCAAAAAGGATTCTGGAAATAGCCAGAATGTCATACAAAAGCACATAATTCTTTTGCAATCATATTCTGAGGCAACAGAGTAAACGATTTAGAGCCTCTTACCTCTCCGAAAGGTCTTATGATAAAGTGAATTTCCTATTCGTATAGAGGCAACAATTCAAATAGTTTGGGAGATACGTGTACCTTACAATAATTTAAGTAATCATGTCACAAAGAGAAATCTGAAAAATATCTCTGAGCTAAATTCAGTGAGAGAGTTCTCAAGGGTAAGGAGGTATGCTTTATTTGCTGAATGTTGATAATATAGACTTACAGTAGATAATGAAAGGGTTTTATTTAGAACAGTGTAGAGTTGATATCACACATTTATCAAGGGAAATACACTTGAAAATTATTCCTATGTTTACCTCAAACTATTTATTAGATTAAAAAATAGTCATTACTAAAAGCTTCAGATACATAGAATTTTTCAACGTGAAATTTCCCAATATAAGAAAATATATGTATTAGGTTTCTAATTACCACCTCAGAGCACTATTTGACCAATCTAAAAAGACAATCTCTACTCTACAGAGACTCTAGCAATTGAGTATTTGGATGCTGGAAGCAGAAGAGAATTCCAGTATGAAAAATGAAGCATGGAAAATGTACTGTCTCTTGAGCCTCAGAGCTAGAGTCTATGATCGGGTGTGAGTCTCAGATCTAAATTGCCATGACAACCTCATTTCTTATGCATTATCTTGAAGTAACTGGGATTCAAACTTAATGGGATTTATAGGTTGAAAGCATCACCTCACATTAACCCAGAAATAAATTGCTAGGTAGTGTGGAAAGAACTTTGCTGTTCAATATTGAATGCTTATGGTGTCTAAGGCCCTCCATATGTACAGGTATGGCAGTCTCCCCTCTGCCCCAGAAGCCTGTGTTTCACCCGAAAGGGTGTCTCAGAATAAACTCAGTTTTTGCCATGGGTCAAGTTGGCATGGGACATGCATATGTGTATGCCCAACAATGGCTACCATTTACTAACCACTTCTGAGCACTTTACAGACTTTCTCTTTGCCTTCCTTGCAACCTTCCAAGAACTTGCAGTTGATATTATTGAGTCCCAGAATTTAAGCAACTTACCAATACCACACAGGCTCAAAGCTAACTCTTGTGAGCTTTATTACATCATGTTACCTCATCTGCATGGTAGGACATCCGCCTCTGTGGATATGCAAAGTGACTCCAGGTTTGCTGCATGTCCAAAATCTCTCTGCTGTATTCCTTTTCAATGAAACATTTGGGCTGTGTATGGCTGCTCTTATTGGGCTCTTTTTCCTTGACTTTTTGAAAACTAACCAAAGCTTTGAGAGTCTCTGGGTTTCACCTTCCTCAGATCCATCTTGTTACATTTTGTTCTGTACCTAAGCTCCAGGCTTCGCTCCCATTTCCTAACCCAAATCACCTTCTGGTACACCAGGGCACGGTGCTGTTGACTTCTCCAGGGGTTTGGAGATGCTTGGCAGGAATGGAAGAGGCCCCTTCTCACTGCCCCATTTCAAGCATGGATGCAGACCATCTTGCACAACAGAGCTGAGAAGCTACAATGGTGAACAAAGCAGTACTTAGTAGCTGGTGTAATAGAATTTTTAGAAAGCCCTGAAAATCTGTTGACCATGTTGTTTCATTGGAGATCCCCAATGACTGGCTTCCTCCTTGACCAGCTGGCCTTTTGCTTGGATTCCTTGCTCCTTGGAATAAAGCTCCCACCCCTAGCTTTGCTTCTTTCTCAATTCCAGGTCCCTATACTCCTCTTTTAGATCTACCAGGGAAGAAAGAAAAATTGTTTAAGACCAAAGTAAAATCTCTGTAGTGATGTGTCTCCCTGCTTCTGCCCCTCGGGAGAAAGTGCTCTGCAAGATAATTACTCAGGGTGATCCCTCTCTCTCTCCTCTTTTTTTAATTTCCTTCTACAAATGGCTCAGTTACTTAAGATCTTTATATAACCAAAGACCATTAAAGTATTTTTCCAAATGAAAGAGCAGTCCTCCCACTAATGTAAATTATGTTGTCACTCCTCAAATGCAGACAGTGAAGTTTAAAAAATAGGGAGGTTTAATATAATGTTCTCACAGTTTTATAACATATATATCTACCTATGAAAAGCGTGTTAACACCTCACAGCATAGGCTCAAGAAAACCATCACCAGCTTAAGGGAAGGTTTTGAAAAAGTTGCAGTTATATCTACCACATGTAGCAAATGATGTGGGTCCCAGTCTGGCTATCCCTGGTACCCTGTAACTGGTCTACCGAAACAAAGCTATAGTCCCAATTTATGTGCAAGGCATCTGACATTTACTGGGGCAAATGCAGCTTCTAGAACCAGGTTCTCCTGACTCTAGTCTAGCTGTACGAAGTTCGCAGCTGGGATCAAGGAAATTCCAGACATCAAAGAAGATGGGTGTGCTGGCAATCTTGATGGTCTTCTGCTTCCCAATGTGTCAGTGGGTAGGTAGGTCCATACTGAACCATGCAGGGACCCCGAGTGTTGGAGGTAAACAATCAGTACCGTAGAGATCTTCAAACTGTTTATAAGATTATTATCCTAGGAGCAGCCTAGCATAAGCGGTTCCTGGTGGAGGATCAAGACCTAGGTCCTGCTGAAGAGGCCGTGAGCAGCTCCAAAGGAGAAGAAACTGGGCTGTTTCTCACTTTAGGAAAGTCAATGAACATGGTATAGTGGTGAGGGCAGGGGTGAGAATTGAGACTGAGAGAGCCAAGGTCATGACCAGAAAGCTGCAAGAAACAGACAAACTCAGCATTTCTGAGGCTATGAATGAAACCTTATTTTGGTGTAAAGATAGGGGGAATAGGGAAGACGAAATCGACTACACACCAGGGACATAAACCTGATGAAGATTCAAGACCCACCACTCTGATTTTCTGCAGCCATGTAGGGAGGAAGATTTCCTAGGGCCTTGATCTGGTGCTTAGCATCCTGACCCACTTCTCAGGGCTCCTTTAGAAAGCTCTCTCAATGGGTCTTTTCTGCCTTGCTTATGAACTGCTAATTGTTGGCAAGCATCTCATTCAAACTCCATGAGGGTGCATTCGATTTGTGCTTGGATCACTGTAGGCATCATTGGACCATAGGTGGTTGCCAGTTCTCTGGATTGATGGCCTCTGGGTCACACACCTAACCTGTTGTCATGGCTATGGCTCTGCTGGAGGGTCAGGTGATGGAGAGCATTGTGTGTCTGCAGCCTTTCCAAAGGGGGCCGTGCACGTGGCCAATCTGAGATGGCTTTCCAGGAAAGAGCAACCTAACAGTTCTGTGCCTGGCTTGCCTTGTCAGGCCCATGCAACAAGCAAGGTGAGCTCAAAGAACAGACGTCCATTTGTCAGGCAGGCTCAAAGCAGGAAAGACAAACTCATGGAAAGGGTTAGTGGGGTCATTCAGAAGCAGGTTTCAGCACACCCTAGAGGATGGGGATTCACTGTCCTGGGCATGCCTGAATGTACCAAGCCACATGGGGCCCCGAACATGGAGCATTTTTACCACTCCATGCCCTGTATATTATCTTTTTCCTCTTTAGTAATGTGTGTGGATGGATGGGAGCCAGATATCAACCTGCCTCGGTCCTTATTTATGATAGAAATGAACTTGTGCTCTGGATGTGCCCAGACCCTGCTGGCATCTTTGAGCACTGCCAGCTGGCTTCACCACAATGCTCAATCCAGAGTCTAGAATGACATTGGCAAATGTGGGAGGGAAGGGAGCTGCTACCAATTTGTGTGCATATGAAAATCATTATCTTAGAACAAGCTTTCACTGGGCTGCATGCTCTGGAAACAATCATTTGCTAAAGGAAATGTCACAAATACCCTGCCTGCAATTCCCTTGCATTCTGAAGCATTTCAAGAGACAGTGGGGTTGATGCCTGAGAACCAGAGGAAGAGGCCTTCACCATTTGAGTCAAGCATTTGATACTTTCAAAATGTGGCTATTGAACCAGGTAAGCTGAGTGCCACGGTCCCTATGATAAACATCCACTGAGGTCCTACCTGTGTTAGCAGATTGTTTTTACAAGGCTCACCTGGATAGCTTTTGGTATTTGGATTAAGGACATGTTTGGCGTATCCTCTCTCAGTCCTTCACACAAGCAAATAAGCACAGTCCCTATAAAGTATATGCCACATTGTTTTATCCATTCAGATTCAATGGAATATTATTCAGCCAAGAAAAAGAAAGGACTCTTGCTATTTGAGACAACATAGATGAAACTGGAGGATATTATACTAAATGAAATGATCCAAAGACAAATATTATATGGGTATCACATAGTTGTGGAATTAAAAAAAATAAACTCATAGAAACAGGGTAGAGTGATGGCTACTAGGGGATGTGGGTGGTGTGGGAAATGAGCAGAAGTTAGTCAAAGGGAACAAACTTTCAGGAACACATAAGGTCTGAGGATTTAAAATAGTTAATGATACTGTGTTATACACTGGAAATATGCTAAGAGAGTAGATCTTAAGCGTTTTTATCCTGCAAAAATAAGGTAGCTATGTGAGGTGATGGATGTGTTAATTAGCTTGATGGTGATAATCCTTTCACAATATATACATATATCAAAGAATCGTGTCATACCCTTTAAATATATACAATGCTATTTGTCAGTTATACCTCAATAAAGCGAAGGGGGGAAGAAAAGGAAGAGGCATAGCCTGAGAGCTAAATCATATTTAGTTTGCCTATGTTGAAAAATTTATTTAACAAACATGAATTTTTAATTCCCTGTTTTATAATGAAGAAGAAGAACTAATATTTTTGACTTATTGGTGTCCTGCTGTGGCTCTTGACCTTCACATAAGCCTTCTCTTCTAATCTACTTGAGATCTACGTAAGCTCTGTTTTACAGATGGGGGCACAGAGAGTGAGACCCCTCTACTCTTGAACAGTGGAGTCACATCGGATCTATTTTGTTCATTCTACTAGTGAGCAACATTTCCCTGTAAAGAGGGTAGAGTAGTCTGGAAGCAGCAATTTCTGAAGGAGGTATTAGCAAAATAGTCTCTAGATGACTTAACAAAGCAGCTTTATTTCTTACACATGCTGAGGAACTCCTCATTGATCACATTATCCACTGCGCCCACCATCTGTCTTCCTTTGGTAAAGGAGCCTGCAACGGCACCTGGCTGCTAGACTCTCAGCCACCTCCCCGGCTTCTCGCATCGCCAGGGCTGTGTGACTGAGTGACCAGTGACATGAGAGTCATGGTGGTGTGGGAAACCTCTGAATTGGCTCTTAGAGGACATAGGTGTGTCTCCACATCACCCTGGCCATCCTCGCCGGTCGGAAGTCAATGCCGATATACGGAGTGAGAGCAGATATCTGGGGAAGAGAGTTGGAAGCAGTCTGGTAAGGATCACGATGGGAAGGGGGAAGCATACACTTCTCTGGGTGCCAACGTCACCGCCATCCTGGCCTCTCAGTATCTGCGGAGACTCTGAGTGTGGGAGAGGTGAACTTCGACCCACTTCAGTGGAGGTATCCAGGCCTCTTTGCTCTGGTGACCTAACTCAGGGGTCATCGGATAACCGTCTGTGGGCCTAATCTGGCTCATGCCGTCCGTGTAAGTAAGCAGAATTTCGCCAGAGCACAGCCAGGCTCATTGGTTCACGGGAGCTACTCTACTGTCACAAGGGCACAGCTGAGAAGCCAAGAGCGGGACTGTAGGGCCGCAAAGCCTAAAATAGATACGATCTTTGTTCACGGAAAAGCTTGTGTCTCTCTGTCCAGCACAAAAACCTAAAGGTAGTATTGATAGTGGCCTGAAATGAGTGGAAGGCGTCCTCGTTCGGGATGTCTGTGGACCTGAGTTCTAGGCTTAACCCTACTTCCACGTAGGTGGACACCTTGGGCACATCTGTTCATCTCTCTGAGGAGGTTCCCACTTGCACAGAATGAGAGCACTGATGGACTGTTCTCTGCCACGCACACGGTCCCCCGATGCAACCTGACTCACTCATCTCATGATGCTGGTGCCAGCGCCAGGGGCCCTGCATCCTCCCACGTGGGCCGGTATGGCCGGCGCCCTCCCTGCCTCCTGCTTCCCCTTCATTACTAGCTCTTAGGGTGATGTCTACAGATGTACTGATACACCTTGAATGCCCAGTTCCATGGATTCCATGGAGCAGGACCAAAGGTAATTTTCTTTTCTTTTCTTTTTCTTTCTTTTGTTTTGTTTTTGTTTTTGTTTTAAAGCTAACAACCCTTTAGAGGATGCTGCTGGCATTTAAGCAGTAGTTTATTCTGGCTCGCCATTTATCAGCAGGTGCCAGACACAGTACAAACTACCGATTCACTGAACAAAACAGATGATCATTAAGCACCTTAAGCACCGTGCAGATACTCTCTGAAGTTTTGTACCAGGGAGGTTTACTGTCTTTAGGGGGTGATGTTGAAGATCATAGCCAGCAATTATATTTAAGAAAATCAGTAAAAAAAAAAAAAAAAAAAAAAAAAAAAAAATATATATATATATATATATATATATATATATATATATATATATGCTCATACAATCCCTCTTAGAGCAAGGGTGCTTGACTCAGAAATAATGTTCAGGCACAGTTTCTACTAGATCATTGAGGAGATTTGAACAGCCAGTCCATATAGTAATGGACTATGGAAATTTGCCATTTTAAGAAGAAGAAAAAAAAGAAATCAGAAAATTCAATTGCTCTTTATTTTTCTTCTCTGAGGTTCAGCACACGAGGTCAGGGAAACCTGAGCAGCCACAGAACTGATGCCTTATGGCCCGAATGGTGGTGCCCTCCTCACTTGGCATCTGCAGCCCTGCTGGGCATAGGCTCTCACGGGCTTTGATCACACGCATCTTACCGGTGGCTGGGGAGATATGACTTCGACCAAAAGCCTGTCTCCCAGCCCGTGAGAAGTTTCTGCTGGAGGATCTGAGAGTTCTCTTGAGCTGAAAAGGGGAAATAAACACTTGACACTCTCCATCAGTCATCGACTAGTCAGGAAGACAGAACCGATGCTCGTTATTTCCATGGACAGAATTTATTTTTTTTTAGATTTTATTTATTTATTTGAGAGAGAGAGAGAGATAGTGAGAGAGAGCATGAGCAAGGGGTAAAGGGAGAAGCAGGCTCCCCACTGAGGAGGGAGCCCCACATGGGGCTCAATCCCAGGACCCTGAGATCATGACCTGAGCCAAAGCAGATGCTTAACTGACTGAGCCACATAGGAATCATCACGGACAGAATTTTAATAGAAGGCACTGGTTGACCAGATATGGGAAGACCAAAAGACACAAGGAGCCCCTTCGGCAGCCCTGGGGTACTGAGGACACACTGCTGAAGCCCTCCGAAGAGCCTCTGGCCAGCACTGAAGTGCATTCAGGCTGCCTCCTAATGTGCTGGGAAGAGTGAGAAGTGAAACCAACTCTTACTGCTGGGAAAAAGAACCATTGCTGAGGGCATGTGAAGTGAGTCCCTCCTCTTCCTCCCACCTTCGTCTCCTGCCCCTGTTTGCAGAGCCTCCAGGGAGCAGCTGGCAAAGCAACCAGGACGTTTCCAAGGCTGTACCTGGCATCAAGGTATAGGGTGGGTTTGGACCCTAGAGATAAGAGCTTAAGAGCTAATACATGCCCTTTTGAGGCCCCTTGAAATGTCCCTGGCAGTTACTGTCAGCATTAGGTCATGCTTTGTTTGTTCTGTATCACAACACTCCCGAGTGGATACAGATTCTAAGGGTGAGTTACCAAGAAGCAATGACATTACAATCCAGGGCAGGGGTGTCACCAGCCCTATATCCGAGGTTCAATCATGTTCCAAGACACAGACTTTTCATACTTGCTGTGTGCTGGGCACTTGCTAGGTACTAGAGAGAAAGTGGATGGCATAGGACACAGATCTTTTCCTTAAGAGTTTTTCATTCCAATGAAGAGAGAGGCAGAGGGAAGGAATGAAGTAGGCTCAGTTGTCGCGACTTCTTGTACCTACAAGACCAAGGAAGACTGGGATCCTTTCCCTCTTCCTGCTCTTTCCATCCAGGAGGTGTTGATGGGGAGAGTTGCCTAAGTTCCCTAAGGCTTACTGTTCTCATCTGTAAAAATGGAAATATTAACAGTGTCTCCTTCCATATTGTATGGATGAGATAAGATAATCCAAGGAAAGGAGTTAGTATAACACTGGACACTGTGAGCACCCAATCAATTATGGGTTGTTTGCACCCCTTCACTCCCCTCTATTCTGAGGTCATTCATGCCAAAGCCCATCAGACTTCCTAGGAGTTCCCCCTCCCTCTCCTCCATGTCTACTTGGTCATCAAGTGCATAACTTTTCACCTAAACTTCCTTGGCTTCTTCTTTGTTCCAATGGCAATGTCTCAATGACATCTTCATCATCATCAGTGGCGATTGGGACCATCCGAGCCCCATCCTTCCCCATCCAGGCTTTTTTCTGCCACCACACCTATGCTGACAATCGAAACATGAACGCTTCCTCACCATACTCTGAGACATCAGGATAGATGAAATGTCACACTTTGTTATTCAGTAAACTTGTCCACAATCTGGTCACTGCCTACTTTTCTGGATAGAAAACCTGTTACTTTTGTCCACACACCCAGTAAATACATGACATCCTTTGACCCTGATGGCACCAGGTCTTATTTGACAACTCAGTGTGCAAAGCCTTCTGTGGACCCTCACAAGGCAGAGTTAGTGCCTTCCTCTCTATTATTTTAGGCCTCGTGAAACATTTTCTGAGTTCTAAATAGAAAAGAGAGTCTCTGTATCTGTCACCATTTGGACTGTGAATTTCTTAGGAGTGGAGAAAAGGCTTATTTGCTCTTCTTCAGTGTCTACCATGTGCTTGGAACCCATTAGATGCTCCATGAACGCTGAATGGAAAAATGAGTAAATAAACTCTATCTCAAATATAATTAAAATTCATTCAGCACCAGCAGAGCAACACACTTAGCCAGCATGTAACTTTATGCTGAGACACACATTGACCACAGTCCTTGTTTCATGCTTCTCTTATAGAAATACCTTTACAGTCACCTGCCTTTCAGAAACTATGCCATGTATGTAAGCATTTCAAACCGATACTGATTTTATTCCTGTATTCTTGATCATTGAACAATAGACTACATGTGTCCACAGCACAGCTGGCAGGATCTCCAGCCTCTGTTGTAGGTGTCCTATTATGAAGGACTCATGGTCCTTGGCTCACCCTCTTCAAGGACTTCCACCTGCCCGAAACCAAACCACAGATTCATAATCTCTTCTATCTCTGACCTCTTTTAAGATTCTGGTCTTACCTCTTTGAAAAGCTGAAAAGAAAAATAGGTGGAATGAAGGATGAAATTCTAGAGATGACAAATAGCCTGTCCATGAAAATTTCATTGCCAGGAAAAATGTCCAAAGTGCTGCCCTCCGTCCTTCCCGGAGGACAGAGAAGGTAACCAGGTAGCATATGATAGGTACTGTTTTGACAAGTGATAGAAAAGATCAGGTTTTCTAACAACAATTCTGCAGAGCAGATTCTCATGTATCCTCTAAAAAGTGTTACAAGGGAATATTCTTTGGTGAAGCCTCAATAGCCTCAAGTTCACTTTCAGTGACGTGGTAGTGAAAATGCAGTCTAATCTTTAAAACTGCCCCAGGGATTCGGCAACTAAAGAACAATGGTGACTATATTCCAAGAGCTCTGTGGTGCAGGGGGCAGACCTTGGTGGTCACCATGATTAATGTGTCTAGCATGCTTCTGGGAACTCATTGGATCCTCTGTAATCCTTTTAATTTGATAAAGGCTTTTATTGAATCCCTTCCTAAAGTTGCAATGAGCTCCTCAGTTCACGGGTTGTCATCTTGTCATCTAAATGACGTCCACAGACACTCAGACTCTGGTGACTTTTCATTATAACTCACTAAAATCACCTGTTGGAGCCCAGCCATTTGTAGTGTGTTTCTAACACTGAGCCAATGCTCTCTCCAAGCACAGAGCTTCCTATTACTAAGAGCTTTTAGTTAAGGGATCAGGATGGCAGAAAGCTCCGGAGACCTTTTGGAGTCCACTGTTCACATTATCCATCATTCTCAGAAAGATGATTGTCACTGACAGGTGCATCAGAGGAATGAGAATTATACCTCGTCAATGTCACTTGTCTGGACCAGTCATCAGATGTAGCCGCTTGTTTTGAAGGATAATTACAATCGAGCATTTAGCTTGTATAGACAAGTAAATGGCGCTGCTGCAAAAACGATTATCCACTTTTGAGGACATTAGTAGTCAAAGACAAATACAGCAAATCCTCTTTCATCTGGCAGTCACTCATGTGGCTGTCTTAACTGTCTGGAACACTCAGGAGAACCTTGAGACAAGCTGAATTACCTTGTGAGGACATGAGCTATCTGAATCCACGTTAGTGCTTATAAACCTTACCCATAAAGGAATCTATCAGGCCAATGCTTTACCTATTTACCCTTACATTAAATGCTAGATTCTAACTAAGTTGTTCATTACGTTCTCAGTTTAGCTATCATAAGAAGAGATGGAGGGTAGAAGCAAGTGCGTTAGCAAAACTAGGATAGATAGTCTATAATGTGATTTTTAAGAGAGAAGATGCAAACTCTCCTAAGCATATGGCAAAAGGTTGCAAAGATGCGCGTCCATTTAAAGGGAAAGTGGTTGTGCACATCTTAGAGAGCTTTGGAACAATGCTGTGTTATTGTATAGTTCAACATACAGAATTACCTTCATCAATCGTGAGAAGGCTGAAACTGTGAGCAATGATAGTCTAATTTACAGAAGGAGCATATCCATGTTACAAAGTTTTCCGCAGACAATGTTTGAATTGTGAGAATAAATTTGGCCATTTAAAGAGACATCTGTTATTTGTAAATTTATATTTCAGAGTATTTCTGTATTTGAAAATACTGAATAAATGAGGCAGTCTACTAATAAGGTATATGAATTAATTCTCTTGACCCACGTATCTTGACCCGTCGATGATGTCATTTGTGAAATTCTAATCTTTTGTAGGAAGATATAGAAGTAACTGTACCTAGGCCCAACCTTTGAAATATAATTAAGGATTGATTCTGCAGTATTTTTGGATACCTTGGATTTGTGAAAAAAAATCACATACAATATTTCTATATTGTTCTAGAACTGCAGAATCTCGCACCCAATTTCTCATGAAGTAGCAGATAAAAACAGAAGAATGAGTTTGTAGAGAAGGGGCATAAGTGCTGTTGAGCACGTTAGGTGGGGGCAGAGGGTAAGGGGTTGAGGGCGTGCACCTTGGGCTCAGACTACCTCCTGCAGAGCCCTGGCTTTCCCACTCACTAGGCGAGGCCTGAGCAGCTTGCCTATGTGCCCTTCACCTGAGTCTCCACATCTATAAACTCAGGTAGTGCTAATAGTACGTCCTTTCTTGGGCTAGTGTGAATATAAATGAACCAGTATGTGTATAGCACTCACCCTGGGGCTGACACATAGTGATAACACTCAATAACCCTTAGGTCTTGGGATGCCTGGGTGGCTCAGGGGGTTACATCTCTGACTTCAGCTCAGGTCATGATCTCAGGGTCGTGAGATGGAGCCCTGTGTCAGGCGCCATGCTCAGCAGGGGAGTCTGCTTGATGACTCTCTCCCTCTATCCATCCCCTCACTCATACTTATCTTTCTCATAAATAAATAAATAAATAAATAAATAAATAAATAAATAAATAAATAATACATACATAATACATACATACAATCTTTTTAAAAAAATAAATAGCCATTAGTTCTTGAATTCTTAAAATAACCCACTTAGGTAGGTATGGTTCCCTAGTTGACAGATGAAGGCACGGACACTCAAAGAAATTCAAGAAATTCCCTAGGGTCACAATATTAGGGTTGGATCTTTATAAAGAGAGGTTAAAAGGAGTCTGCATTATACACATTTCTATATAACTATATTTCTATACAATTAATCTGGAGGACAGTTATCACATCTCTGCAAAAGCTTATTTTAAGGATTTGTCTTACCCCAAGAGAAAGAGAGGGCCTAAAATCAAAGAACATGTAGAGAAGGTATACATGGTATATTTTCATGAATGTTATCCAGAATCCATACAGAGGCTTGAACCATTTCTTATCCTCTGTCTACTAACCAGACTTTCATATCTTTGCAGTTACATATAGCGAGACTCACTGAGAAACCACCTGATATTTATTTTTGAAGTCACAGTGTATTGACTTAACTAAATGTGTTTTAAAAGCCCCCAAATGATGACATTGCTTGTCAATCCACACTGTTAGCAGACAGCTGTTAGGTCTAATCTCTTCTTGGATCTGACTGCTTTCTGGACCCGGGGTTACAAATTCAACTGATTTCAGGGCAGAACTGGTAAGCTGGTAACCTAAATATGGTTCAGTAGCAAGGTGTAATAGGGATGGGTGGGGCCTGTTGCTAAGTACAGAGCCCTGCCCTGTGCAGGTCAAACCCCTACTGGTTTGGGCAGACTTGACCTTCAGGTGGTCACTTTTTAACCCAAGTCTAGGGAGCAACCTATAATCCCCCCTTGCCTATTATGGGATGCCTCTTCTGCTCCCAGCCCTGAAGAAGAAAAAAGAAAAGTGGGTGTTGCCTCGCCCTTCTTCCACTTAGCAAAGGATTCAGGCCCAGCAATCATTTATTTACATCTCCAAGGCACGAGGCCCTGAATTTGATCCAGAGAGGATTGCAAAGCTGAATTCAACAACAGCAACAGAAACAGGACAGCAAAACTGTCTCTATCCTGGAACAGGTTGGTTCTGCTTTCAGATGGGCCTCCAGGGCCCTGGGCAGCACGTGTTGAGTCTTGTCACACTGGCAAACAGAGGTGAGCAAATTCATGCAGGATGTACATGCGTTTTGAAGCAAGAGCACTTAGTATCTGGAGTGACCCTACTTTAGGCTCTGAGAGCTGGAGAGGGTTGCTGTAACTCAGGGATGTGGGATGCTTGAGAGGAGGTCGGAGCTGAGATTTCTGTTGCATGGAGAGTCACAACATGCTTCCTAAGTGTCTTCTCCTCCTGGCTCACTTCAGTGCCAAGTCCTCCTCATCATCGTAGGAGCCAGCTCAGTCCTCACTCATAACATGGAGGTTGCTCACCCCAAGCACTGGATTTTAGACTTGTGTGGGGGATTGTGTTGTGATGTTCTGGGCCAACCCCTGCCCCTGCTGGGGCATGTCAGTACCTGCAGGGCCCATCCACACCCATAAGTAGTGCGGTGAAGGTCAGAGCTCCATTTCCAATCTCAGAGTTCTTTTCCTTTTGCAGTCTTCCTTATCTGAATTACTCACTGTGTTTCTGTACGTGCTGCATTTTGCTATGTAAATGTTTTAATTAAAAAATTATTTTTCATAAGTAAACTGTAAGCTCACTGGGTAGTTAGGCTTCTGCTGTGCCTCTTCACCCAAGTACTTGCTTAATGGGTGCTCCCAAGTCAGTGTTGGAACTGGAGGTGATTTTGAATCCTCAGTGACCCGAGAGCAGTAATTCAAGGAAAAGTGACCTCCAAATCAATATGTGCACATGAAATATTAAGATTATTTCAATGTCCTTATCTGTAAATTAAAATGAAATAATGACCCAGAGGATATTAGGAGGCTTAAATATGGTGATATATGTAAATATACTCTGTAAATTATAGCTCATTGATGAGCGTAAGTAGGTATGATAAGGTGATGATATTTTAAAATGAATGACAGTTTTGAGCATCTCTTGGGTTCTTTATTATCTAACGTGGAGACGAGTATGCTAGGGCCACACAGCAGATAATATTATAAAAGTCTTTAAAAACAAAAGGAAGACCTCTTCTCTGAATTAATAATCTTCTAACAAAAATTTAGTAGGAGAAAACTATAAAGATCAATGTCTTATGGTGCTTCTGTGACATCCATTGCTCTATGCCACCTAAACTGTGCACTCTCACAGATGTACCTGCATTTGCATTGACACATCAAACATTCTGCTTTATGGGGCCAAATACATCATCTGACCTTGGATTTTATGACTCAAGACAATAAAATTCTATCATGGTAAATTTTTACTTTTAAAGTATCATAAATATTAGAAATCATAAGACTGGAAAAATTTGGTTGTAAATGAAATGCTTCTTTCTTTCTTGTCTCTCTAAATTAAAAAAAGTCATTAATGGCCTAATATTAGAGACATGGTAATATGTTATTAGCTTTATTCTTTTATCTGTAAAAAAATTGTGAAACAATTTTTCATCCCAGGTGAAGTGAAAGAGACTTCAAATTAGTGAAGATGGTGCTGATAATGAAGGCTCATCAGAGGCAACCTGTCATGCTTTCAACACCAGCAAAGCCTGGGTGCAAGAGGACTTTGAAGGAGCTGGCTCATACACACATAGGCGTTAGAGCCAGAAGTCTGTCCCCTGCCAGCATATGCACCCAACGTGATGCTTGACCACAAGTGTGGATACTAATGGGCAACACACTGAACCTCATTTTCAAATTTGTGGAAGGAAGTATTCACTGGCTCCCCAATTCAAGTGAGAACAAAGCCTTCTCTTCTTTAACATAAATAGTATAAGACAGAAATAGCTATTGGTTTCAAAACAGGGATGTTTGGGTGTAATGTAGTTATTGTAGCATGGGAACATGGAGTCGCCATGTTAAAGATTGTCTTGGTTGCTTTTATTGGCATCAAGATGGAGAAAAAAGGACTAAGCTTCCTAAAATCCCCTACCTGTAGGAATCCTCTGGTCATTTGCCACTCTGCAGATTCTGATTCGTAGACCTGGGTGGGTCTGGCTTTCTAACAAGCTCCCAGTTGATGCAGGAGCTGCTGGCCTGAGGTCCATTTTGGGAGAAGCAAGGACCGAAGCCTTGCTTTCCAGGATTTAGACTTGTCTTGTTTACATTTAGTGAGTGTGGCCCATGTCTCACACACCCCAGTCTTCCCTAGGACGGGTACTCTTCAGGATAACATATACCTGGTGTCATCCTTGTATTTAATGATTATGAAAGCGTGAATTATCCTTAAAGTAATTATGCTAATGCATTTAAATGGTATGCTTCTATGGTTAGGGAACTCTAATTTGGTATTTCCCATGCTTTGTTGATCATCAGAATCACCTGGGAGCCTTAAAAATCTGATGGGAATCCTCCCCAGCAAAGGAGGGTGGTAGGAGGGAAGGAGAAACTTTTTAATTAAGCCCTGCAGGTGGTTCCGATGTCTACACTCTAGAAGTTTATAAATATTTGCAGTAGGTAATTGATGAAACAAAATCATTTTTTTTTCACTTTCAGTATATGTGAAAGTACAACAAACTGCATCTTCAATGTAAGAACCTTGGGAATGTTGTTTTGTCATAAATTATGAGAGATCCAGTCAAAATACAGAAGGTATAAATATATCAGTGACGGCACCAAAATCCCAGTTTAAAAAAAATGCCCCGGGGATCCCTGGGTGGCTCAGTGGTTGAGCATCTGCCTTTGGCCCAGGGCGTGATCCTGGAGACCTGGGATCGAATCCCACGTCGGGCTCCCGGTGCATGGAGGCTGCTTCTCCCTCTGCCTGTGTCTCTGCCTCTCTCTCTCTCTCTCTCTGTGACTATCATAAATAAATAAAATTAAAAAAAAAATGCCCCATTAAAGTTGACTTATGGCCTGGAAAGGGGCAGGGGGAGTTGGAATGGCAGAGAAAATCATCCCACCCATGTTCCTCCATGTATGAGAGTCCATGCATCTCTGCCTCACTGAAGAGGCTCTTTTGGCCTCCAGACCTCAGGTCAAGGTGGCCGCCATCTTCCCAAGGGAGGAAATAAATCTCCACAGAGAATTATTATGATGTTTTTTCCCACAGAGAATTAACCAACAGCCAATCTACCAAATAGGCACAGTCTATAAACAGAAACTTTGTGCAATTCTCAGTTATGATGAGGTTCAGGAAAATGAAATCAACTGGCAAATTTATTTCTGGCTCCTACATTAATATTCTTAATAAATGCTCATGATTCCTTATTTCTCTCTTTTTGCAGCCCAGGACAGGGAAACAACACTGTTTTAGATTCAGTCCTATTACTTCTGAAGCGTGTGGACTGGTTCAGCCAGACATTTTAATTCATTTAAAGTCTCAGGGTCTTTACAGTTGGTTTTTCTGTGAAAATCAGGTTGCTGGAATTTGAAAACTGAGAAATGACAGATTATCATGATTTCCAGTTTCCTGGGGCCGCTGGCCTTCGGACTCTTGTCTTCACACTTGCACTTCGTGCTTCAGCCGGTGGTTCCTTCTCTATACATGGCTCACCTTCTTTCACCTGCACACAGGGTGGAATTCACACTGATTTGGAGGATTTTTTTTTTTTTTTTACACCTGACTCTTGCTATTCTGTTATTCCCAGCGACTCCTCCCCACCGCTCCCTCCTCTGCCCAAATGAATTTTTCTTGCTCCTGCTTCTGACACATACTGCCTATATTTTGGCCACTTCCTCATGCCTTATTTTTACATCTATTTTGCCTCATCCTCATAGTTATGAGCAACTTGACATCAGGAAGGAGATTTTAGTTACCCTCACAGTCCCTGGTACCGGTGGACACTCAGTGCAAGCCCATCAGTTTGAATCAATCTTCAAATCTGTCCAGAGAGCCTGTTAGTTAGGGTGGGAAGTGGGTGGGGGCGTGGGGGGGTGCTGCTTTCCATTCTCCCTGTTACACACACGGCATGAGTTTTCAGCCAGATGTTGAAAATCATCCTAATCTCATTTGTAAAAGATGTGTGTAAACTTCAAAATTAAAAAAAATAATAATAATAAATTAAGAAATGACAGTGCTACTTTTTGAAACGTCAGGTTTTATTTAGTTTAGAATTCGTGCTTCTCCATTGTAAATGGATCTCAGACATGAACGTAAGGTAAACTCTTTACGAAAAGGAATGATCGAATTCAATGATGCTTTGGGGGCTTAACACACTCTTACCTTTGCTGTTTTAAATTTTAGTCCTTTAAGAATAACTTTTCATGCCTAGGAGAAAGCATCTTGCAGTATTTGCGGTATTCTTTTGAGGCACAATGTGCTAATTCTCTGGGCTAATTTTTCAAAAAACAAAACTTCAAGCTTCCAGAGGATGTGTTAATATGTTGAAAGAATCTCAGAAGGGAATTTTGAAGGTTTGTTTATACTTAAAATGCAGACTTCAGAAAAAACACTCATTTATTGGCCTATTTAATAAGCAGCATTGTCCTGGCATTATTTTTTTTTCATTTATTTTTTGTTTTGTTAACAGTCCATTTGAGGTTTGGTATTGTTTTTGTGGAGTGTTTCTAATGTGAGTATAGCATGACGCTTCTACGGAAGAAAGAAGTCTGTGAATTCACAGCCAGGAAGCTCAGATGGTTGTAGCCCAAACCATGTAGGATCCACACAATCCAGGCACCTGTCTCTCACTGCGGAATAGTGGGATTTGAAATTTAGGAACACAATAAAAAGATTAGATAAGAGAAGCTGAACTCACCTTACAGAATAACAAGCTCCAGGCACCTGTTGTATATTCCGATTTGGTGGTTTTGGGTACAAAAGAGGGTAACTTCTCTCAGCCTCGCATTAAATGACTCCATCTGGAATCTGCAAACATAGAGCCCACCTTTCTTCTGACTTCCCTCCTCCTTGGGAAAAGGAAAAGTTCTCATTCAATGCAGAAATTCAGGCATGGGTACTAATGCCCCAAAGAGAAAATTGAAAGCCAAGAAGACAGCTGAGAACCCTGCAATCTGATCCTCCCGCCAGAGGCTTGGCTTCAGTCTCACTCTCCACTTCAGGCAAGCTGAGCAGCAGGTGTCCCATCCTGTCCTGCAGGAAGGGCGACAGCAGCCCAGGGCCACACCACCTGGGACTCAGGTGGGCAGGAAGCTGTGCCTGGGGCAGGCTGGGAGATGGAGTCCAGTGCCCATCCTTCTGCTCTTGTTTTCTTGGGGAGGAGCATGTCCCTCCTACAGTCAGTCTCAACCCCCACTGGGCTGCTCTTGGATCTTACCCCCAGAAGCCCATTGTCTTCGGCTTTGCCGCCCTGGACAGCAGCGTGAAGAAGGGCTGGCTGTGGGCCTTGTCACTGGCCCTGTGCCGTGTCTGGAACCAGCTCCCCCACCCAATCTGGTGACCCCAGGGGCCCACGCAGGCTCAGCCTAGGGTGAGTTCACCCCCGGTGTCCTTCATTGTTTGCTGACTTTATTTGAGCAAGTTTATGTGAAATGCTCTAATAATTCCTGAATTTAGAGGAAAGGATTAGGATCTCTAGCTTCTTCATCTCAGGAAATTCTTTGCCCTTCTTGCAATTTTTAAACGTTATCCCCAGAAGCTCTCTGGCATTTGATTAAAGAGAGAGAGAGAACGAGAGAGAGAGAGAGAGAGAGAGAGAGAGAGAATACTGGAAGATAGGTGGAACTAGTAGCTTCCTATAGAGTCCAATCCTGGGACTTTTTAGCAGGAGAGAATGATCCACCTGCCTCAGGGGGGTGGGCGTGAAGATGGGTGTTCCGCTTTAAAAAATTCTGCTTCATGGATGTATTTTGTGTCTATTGGTATAGATGAAAACACACACATGCATAGTAGAAAGCAATTAGAAGGAAGTTTACTTAACCTTATAAAAAAAATGACAACAAACAAAATCCCCTTTGGGTTTAAGTTCACCAGGCACCTTTAGTTAGAATAATTACGCATGAATACGTTTCAGCATTACACGTATATCCAGCAACACCCTGTAGATTCTGTACATAGAAATTCCTGACAAAATGCCAGCCCACAAGATGCGTCTCTGCTTAGTCGTTATCCTCTGGTGAGCAACTTTCTCTCCCAGCTCAGCTTAACCACTTGTCTGCTTCCACAAATACCTGCTCTTCGTTTGGGACTCGGGGGTCTTCCTATGAGAAGGGGTAAATTTCGTGCCTTCCCATCGGGGCTTGAAAGGGACTTCCTAACTGAGGAGTGACTAAAAATTAGATTTCTAGGTTAGCAGGAAACCCCAAACTCTCTACTTAGTACTGCTGCCTGTTCTCCCTGAATATGCAATTCATGGCATTTCTGCTCCACTGTTTTGTGCGCAGTGACTTGGGCTCCACGAGGACCAAATATCACGTTATGCTAAACTGAAGCCGAAGCCAGACCGAAGTGTAAATATATAGTGACCTTTAGAAGGAGATAGTAAAAAAAGTAATAAAAAAAGAAATATCATGGTTTTAAAATAAACTACATATATGTGTACACATGTATTTTTATTTTTTTAAAGAGTATTTGTAAGGAAGCGACCTCACCCGGCCAGGAAATTTTGGACAGGCTGTCTCTCAAGTTCCTTGTGGCATGGTGGTTCTTCAAAAAGAAAATCTCCAGATCTTGTTTTAGTCTCATAGTAGGTTTTTTCGGTTTTCATTGACCATAGGCATGTGCCTTTTGCTAATCATTAGTTTCATTTTTCTTGAGTAAATTTAAGCCTTTTTCACGTCCAGTTTTTTGTAGATATGAACTGACCTGACTTCGGTACAGCCTCCAGAGCGCCCAGGTGGATGGAAGGGAAGTCCTGGGTGACAGCTGCTGGTAGAGACCAGGGTGGCTTTCTGTCTGCCTTCCAGCTTATGACTCCCTCCCCTCAGTATCCCAACCCCCAACTTCAAAGACAATGGCTTAGAATAACTAGTCAACAGGACAAACTCCACATCCCATGGAAACAAACCAACCTTCACCGGGACTCAGCAGTTCTGGGCGCTCACAATCTGCTAACTGGGTTTTGCTGCAGGGGTCATGTGAATTATTTCTAGTGTTTTTAACTGACCAAGCTTTGTTTTATGGACTAGCATGTGGTCTATACTGGACGGGACTCCCCGTGCACTCAGGGGGAGTCTGTACTCTGCTGACATTCGGTGGAATCATTTACAGACGTCTGCTGGGTGGAACTAAATTAGAGGGTTGATGAAGCTTTTTATGACCTTGTGGATCTTCTCTCCTATTGTTCTATCCATTAGTGAAAGTGAGAAGCTGACGTCTCCAGCTGTTTTCTTTGAATTGTCTATTTATCCCTTCATTTCTGTCCATTTGTTCTCTATGCATTTTGGTGCTCTGATGTTAGATGGTATGATTATAACTGTCATATACCTCTGATGTATTGGCCCTTCTATCATTATACAATATTCACCTTTATTTCTAAAAACAATTTTTTGGTTTGTTTTAAAAATGCTGTCTGATAATAGTATAACTAGTCTAGCTTTTTCATGGTTTCTGTCTGCCTGATGTATCTTTCTTGATCCTTTTGCTTCCAACCTGTTGGTATCTTTGAATTGAACGTGTGTCTTTCATAGACAGTGTATGTATGGATCTTGCTTTCTTAAAAATTGTATCTGCAGATTTCTGCCTTGGCTTGGCCTGTCTAATCTGTTCATATTTAATGTTATTATTGACATAGCTGTATTTATGTCTGAAAGATTACGTTCGGTTTTCCACACATCATGACTTGTTTCTCTTTCTCCTCTACTTTTTTTTTTTTTTTTTGCATCAAGAGCATATTTTAAAATGCGGCAGTTTAATTTCTGTAATTTTTTTCACTGTATGTTTGAGTCTTTTCCCTAGGTTCTTACCGCAGACAAATTAACTTTTCAGACACACCTTCAGATATATATGACACCAATTCCAAGAACTCTAGAAACATCGCACCTGTATGCTTCTATTCTACTTCCCCTCTTGGAGTGACGTCCTTTGTTATAAATGTGTCCCATCTAAAGATATTACAAACTCAATACTACATTGCTCTAAGTTTTACTCTATGCAGTCTTTTTTTTTTTTTTTTAATAAACTGAGAAAGGAAAAGAGAGTGGGTGTACACTTGCGGCTTTTGTTATATTAACCTCATGATTTTTTTCCTGGATCCCTTCCTTTGTTCTGTGGATCCGACTTACCAACTGAGATCATTTCTTTAATCCAGTAGAATTCTATTCCCATCCATATCCTTTGTGTCATTATTGGAAAATATATTTCTGTGTTTTAGGCCAAACAGTACGTTATATTCTATGTTTTATATAACTGCTTTTTATATCAGTAAGAGAAGAAGGCAGAAGCAATATGCATTTATGCTTTTTTAAAATAATCATATCATTACCTTTTTAAGTACTCTTTGTTCTATCAGGTGGGTTCAAATTAATGTCTGGGATCCTTTTTTTTTTTTTCTGCCTGAAGAACTGCTATTATTATTTCTTTTGGAAGAAGCTCTGTTAGGGACAAATTTCCTGTTTTTGGTGATCTCAGAGTGTCTTTATTGCACCTCCATTTTTATAAGGTAGTTTTACTGGATATGGAATTCTTGATTGATATGTTTATTGTTGAACACTTGGAAGGTGTTGCCCTACTGCATTCTAGCCTCCACTGCCTCTGATAAATCGGCTGTTATCTTATTTGGGTTCACTTGTAAGTGATAAGTCATTTTTTCTTTGGTCATTTGAACATTTCTCCTTGTTTTTGGCTTTCAGAATTTTTACTCTGATTTGCCTTGTGGGTCTCATTGCATTTATTCTACTTGGAGCTTGTGTAGCTTGCTGTGTGGTTAGTGAATGTTTTCAGTAAATTTGGAAAGTTTTCTGTCATTATTTCTTTGAATATTTTTCTGCTCCTTCACTCCTCCGCTTCTGGGAAATACATTGCATGTTTGGTGCATTTAATTTCCCACATTTTTCTGAGGATGCTTGTTTTTCTTCATTCTTTTTTCATTCTGTTATTTGGACTGCATGATATCAAATGATCCTTTTTTCAGTTTTTCTAATGCTTTCTCCTGCCAGCTCAAATCCTCTACTCTTAGAGGGCTCAACAGAGCCCTCTAAGATTTTATTTTTTTAATATAGTTTCTGTATTATTCAATTCCAGAATTCTCATTTGGTTCTTTCAAAAAATAATTTGATACTCTTTATGATGTGGTGTTGTCTTTCTACCTACCATTACATCTTTAGTTTAGTGTTATTGTAGTTTTTTGAACATATTTATGATGGCTACTTTAAAATCTTTCTTAAATCATATATTTGGCCATCCTCACAGGTGGTTTGTTTTTCTTAATTTTCAATTTTCTGGTGCATAGGAAATATTTTTCTTTTTCTCTTTCATATCTTATGAGTTGTGTTGGAAACTGGATGTTTGAGACAGTATCTTATACCAACTCTGGGTACTGGTCCTCTCTTCCAGAGCTTATTATTGTTATTTGTCTTTTTGTCTTGCTTATTCTTTTAATCATTAGCTGTATTATTTTAAGGAAATTTATTTCCCTCCTATAGTGTGAAGAATCTGATAGTGGTCCTCAGGAGTATGGGTTTGGGTATGCCCACAGTCACCCTAGGAGGACAGTGGTGTGGGCAGGGCTCTCTTTGACTATCTCATTTCCTGGCCATACCAAGCTACTAAGCTTCACTAATCTCTGGCTGAATGCTCTGTTGTTTTCAACAAAGTCCTGAGGCATATGCTCCACAAAACAACTCAGTTAGATGTGGACTCCTTTTAAGGGATAGTTACCAAAGTCCCAAGGAGTAATCCTCTGAGCTGTCTCTTATCCTGTTCTTTCCACAAGACTAGCCATCCTATGGGGTTTAGCTTCTATGTGATGTATCTATTGGTCTCCCCTTAATGGTCTTTCATTACCATCTCCATTGTTTTTGGGAGCACTCACACTAGAATTTTCCACACTCTCTCAGTTCTTTTGGGAAAAGATTTAGAGTTCTTTGTTCTATGGCTGTGTGCCCCATCTTCCTCAAGATGAGGTCTCTAAGCCTGGGCTCTGGAGCTGTGTGTGTGGAAGGCAGTGGCAAGATTCTCTTTCAGTGATCCACTCTGGAAGCTGAGCACTTGGTGTAGATAGATCTTCTTGGCTTGCTTCCATCATCATGTCATCACTCTGTGAGCCAGGGTAAGCCTGATCAGGCCTCCAGGGTTCTCAGTGGCACCACACCTGAGGAGGAGTGTAAGTCCAACATTGGGGGCTGGAAGGAAAAATAGAGTTGGTATCTCTTAGCTTCACTTGCTTGGAAGGTAGTCTCAGCAGTCAGTGGTGGAGGCAGGATGAGAAATGCTTGTGTCCTGCCCCTCTTGGGATAACAGCCCTGTGTTCTTGGTTGCAATGGTCTGAGGGAAGTTTTTAATCCCACTGAGCTGTGCAGGTGGAGGGATGGGGCAGGGTATTGATTCACAGACTCCTGCTGTTCTTCCTAAGTTTTAGTACATTTTTCTAACAAATATTTCTTCATTTGATATATGCCTTTAGAACCATTGCCAGACATTGTTATTATTGTTAATAAATAATTTTCACCAGTTTCCTTGGAGAGGGGACCAATGACCTCCTCCACTGTTGTTCTCAAAGTAGAGTGCTCTAAAAACTTTTACGATTATTTTTCTTGCTTAGGAGTTACCCAGTTTTTGGAATATGTTAAACTAACTGTACTTCAGTTTCCACATTTGTTATACAAATTAAAATAAGATCACACATGAGAAATCATAAACTATAAAATAAGATGCACATTAGTCCAATTTTACTCCTTATAGGCAATAGCAAACTAAGTATTATTTTCCAAGCTAATGCAATCATTGGACTTGTTATTACCCTAGAAAAAAAATCTAGGATTGGAGACCTCTCAGCAGGGTCAGAGACAGTTGGTGGCATCTGCCTGGCAGTAGTATTTGGCTTCTCTGTCTTGGTGCTGCCTGACTCTGTTTGCAAGTTAGACTTTACTCAATTCTGTCCATATTTCATCTTGTTCAGTCAAAGGAAACGAAAAGAGGTAGGACACTTCTACCTGGGGTTTGCTATGATGCAATGAGAAATTACTCAAATCAGGGGGCTGAAAGCTATTAGCTGAAGGGATGAGGGAATGTGACAAAAGCAGGGAAGGAATGTATTTTGTTTTGCAGTATCAGCAGTTCCCACCAAAGAGACACCCAGCTAGATGTTTCACCTAATAGCCCCTCATTAAGTGTTTGGTCTGATAGCTCCTTATTTGAGCCAGTTTGAGTAGGTTTGGAGCCAAGGACCTGTGCAGAAGTACCCCCGAGTTGTCCAAAAGTTACCTTTAGCTCATTACAGTGCTAAGATCTCCCACTATGGACAAGGTTTCCCTCTATTTTTTGAACCTGTGATGCATGCACTATCATGTTGACATGGTGGGAATGCAGGCCTAAGTCATAGAATATGTATGAGTTCCTTAATGTATATGTGAGCTCCCTGCCCTCTAATATATGAATAAAATCTTCCTGTACTAACCCCACAGGGAGATCATGCTTTGAGAGCAATCTCCCTTACTTGTTGCAAGTAATAAAAATTATTTGCTCAAACCAAAAGGACTTGGGCTGATCTATTGGCCAACTCACCACAAGTGGCAAGCCCTTTGCATTTGGTGACCCTGGGACCTACTCTGAATGGAAATTGGGGTGGAGAAATGGGAAAATGTGTGAGGTTGACAGAACATTAATTGTTTTGTTCCAGTTTCTTTCCTTAATCTGAAAACTGCTTTTACACTTCCTACTATTTGAACATCTATTATTTTCCAGGAGCTCTGCTAACTTTAGGAGGGAGTAACGATGTCTTTAAGATTTGATTCTTGCTTTCCTACCATTAGCAACTAGATGGGAAGGCAGACAGCACACAACAGAGTTTTGGACAGAGGAAAAGAAGAAGCACCAGAGTTTAGGAAATCACAGCTTAGCTGGGGCCCCCACAAACTGTGGTTGGAGACCAGTTGGCGATTGCAAGGTGGATTGAGGTAGGCTGTGTAGGACTTCAGTAATTACACTAAAGAGTCTGAATTTTTTCCCTGGAAAATAGGTTGTCATCACAGGTTTTTAAGCAATTGAGGAGCATCATGTCCTCCTTATATCCCAGATAAAATGTGTGGATGATGGAACAACAGGGGAATGTGAGGAGTTGAGGGATCACAAATAAGAATATTTTTCCCCAATTCTTTGTCATTAATTACTTGATGGCTCCTTGCACCTCTTTGGGGCATAATTTCCCAAACTTTAATAAGAAAGTATTAAAGCAGATAATTCTCAATGTCATTTCCATTAACAAAAAAATCTGTAATAGTTCTATTACTTTTTTTGGCCTCTCAGAATCTCTCATTGATGTGTTATAATAGCCCTCTGCATTGTAACATTGATGTTAAACATATTCATCCCAGCTGTTAGATTTTTAGAATACCGTGTTCACTGATACTGCCAAACACAGTTTCTTATGTCTAAGAGGTATTTGATATACTCAGGATGTTGGCATTATATGGTAAATATTTAAATGTAATCCTTTTTTTTTTAAGTTGCTCTGTCATATGTTAGCCATTATCATAATTCATTAAGCCCCATGGAGGGGCTAGATATGCCAGTAGCAAGACAATAGTTGGGATTTACAATCTGTTGGAATTGCAGATTAGAGGCAGATCAGGGAATGGAAATGAGGATCTGGATCACACGAATGTGGCATCTGAGACCATGATTGAGAACTGAGCATAGAGGCTTATCAGAGGCTGGCAGCACTGTTGTCCTACAAATACTGACGTCTTTAAGGAAAGGGATCAGTAATCATGAAGAAACCAGAAATGGTTTTCCAAGCAAAGGTTTGTTACGAGATTGGCAGTTTGAGAAGAGCGAGGGATTTTAAAACAGACAAAATGAATAGCAACCTTAATCACAACAAGATGTATAGCTTGGGGAGGTCACTTAACATGCTGAGCTTGGTGCCCTCGAATGCAAATGGGCATGACATATTATCAAGTAATTATGAAAGTGAATGTTGTGAATAAAGAATGGTTACCAAAGATAAATTTATGATTATTTTAATACCTGTGGTGAATCTATGTTTCAGACTTTATAGGATAATCTTCATTTCCAATACTCTATAATCCTCCTAACCTAATTCATACTTGTCATGCAATAAATCTCAATTTTCTGTTTGAACAATATGGCATGTGTGATAGGTTAATAAAGTGTTGGACGTAGAGTGAATGAAATGGATGGAAGCACAAAGTCAGGATAAAGACCTTGAATAATGGCCTTTAGAAAATCAAATAACATTAAAATCAGGATGCAAAATTGGGGCACATTGTTAAAAATACCCAATGATAAGGGAAAAGGTAAAGAGTATTGGACAAGTCTCTCTAATATGGTAAATTGTTTCATACACACACACATACACACACTTTGCATTCATAAAAAGAAATAAATCAGATGAAATAAGAAATACAAAGTCAGAACATGCAAATCAAAATGTCTAGAACATTGCAAGAGTCCCATGAGGATGTGAGGCTTATCTTCTCTCTGCTCCAGGTCTTCTACAGCTAGGATAATTTCAGTGTCAGTTGAATGATCCATCCAACAGCATGGCCTCTTAGGGGACAGTATGAATCACATTTTCTTATCCCTTTTTATGCCTTATTTAAAAATTATTATTAAAAAGTGGACATCGTCAATGATATATTTGAGCAATGCTGGATACTGATTCCTGTTCTCCTGACTCCCTACCCTACCAGGCTGGATGTTGTTTGCTTGTGTATTTGTCTAGTGACCTCTGTAGACTATTTCAGTGAAGTCTATTTCCCATATAGTGTAAAGTGTCCAGTGTCACTCTACTTTGGGTTCTGCGTTGGGACATGCATTTGATGACAGTGGTTTCTGCAGGACTTTCTTTAACCGTGTCTTTTCCAATTCTTTCTGTTAAGCTGTCTGCCACTTTGGGTATCACACCCAGTTCTTTGGTGCCACTAATTGCTGACTGGTTACTGTTTTTAACAATATCCTTGGGCCTAAATGTCTCTGCATTCTAATCTGATTAAAACTGAACTGAACATCTCTGAAGAGCTATTTTTGAGGCTGGTACTTGGAGTTTGTTCACAAGAGTGCTGTCTCCTTGTCTTCTTCTCCCTGGTAAACTAGCTGACCTATGGTTTAGCTTTTTTCTCTTGTGGGGTTATGAACATCTTATTGCTTACAACCAATATCTTCATTATTTTTGAGAAAGTCTTTAGGCTTGAATCTCTTCACACACTGAATAGAGACAATTTCTTTGGAGAGAACTTTGAATCTTATTATGTTTGTCTGCTTTGCCTCTAAGCAAAATCTCTAAGTAACTACTGCAGAGTTGGGGACTGGAACAGTGGCCTGCTTCTCTCTTGGAATGACACCCGAACTTTATGAGCAGGTGTCTGGATGGAGGCAGTAGTCTCTGATCTTACTGACTTCCCTCTCAGATGTGGGACCTTTACAGGCCTGAAGCAATGGCATTTGAGATCACATCTTTTTGCACCTGGGGTAGAGCCCCTGTCCAAAGGGGTAAGGTGGAGAAAGGGAGTCCCCAACCTCCTTGTTCCATTCACGTGGAATTCAGTCATAATAACATGGAGTTGAGTGGGGGTGGAGGGAATAGAAATGCTGATCATGAGTCCCTCCTAGGGACATACTGTATCCTTTGATTGGGAGCCATGGAAAAGAGGGCATCCCATACTCACCCACAGTGGAACTTCCATCATGTCACACTGCTGGCCTGGGGGAAGGCCATACTTTTTGCAAGCAGAATTATTTTGTTTTGCTTTTCAATCAATTATGTATATCTTTTCCTTTATTTGGAGTATATAATTCATTTATATTAATTGCAACTTCTGATATGGTTGAATTTAAATCTAACACCTTGCTATTTGCTTTCTATTTGTTTCATTTCTATTCTTTCTATGTTCCTCTTCTGTAATTTTATTTTGGATTCATCAGGTTTTAAATTATTATTAATCAATGTGTCTCTTCTATTAGCTTTATTATAATAACTTGTTAATATAATTATTTCAATGAGTGTTGTCTAAATTACAAAATGCATCCAGTTTACCTTACCTTGGTGTTATATTCCTATTACTCTCAAACACTTTTCTTTTGCATGTGCTATAAGTTCCATAAACCTCAGTTATCATTGTTGCTTAAAATAATGGATAATCTTTTATAGTTATCTTATATAGTTATAGTTATGTTTACTTATATAGTTCTTATATATATATATATAACCTATATATCTTATATAGTTATAGTTAGGTTTAATCTCTCTAGACTTGTATATTGTTTTTTACATTACATGGTCCCATATGTAATCATTTTTATTAATCCTAAAAACTTCCTTCAAAATTTATTTTTGCTTAGGTTTGCTGGCATCAAATATTTCAGCTTTTGTTTGTCTGAAACTTTAAAGTTTTTATATTGAAATATTTGTAGATTCACATGCAGTTTTAAGACATAACATAGAGAGATCCATGAACATTTCATCAATTTCCCTAAATGGTGTGTCTAACAAAATGTAAGTGTAATATCACATCAGGATGTTGATGTTGATATGGTCAAGATATGAAAGATTTACAGCATCACAATGAGAAAGTGCTTATTTTGCCTTTAATTTTGAAATTAATCTGGCTTATTGTAGAATTCTGGGTTGACACCATCCCCACTCCTTCTCTCCTCACTTAAAATATCTCATTCCAATGTCTCCATACTTTCATAATTTCTTTTATAAAATTATCTCTAATTGTTTATGTCTTCTTTTTTTTAAAGATTTTATTTATTTATTCATGATAGACATAGAGAGAGAGAGAGAGGCATAGACACAGGCAGAGGGAGAAGCAGGCTCTATGCCGGGAGCCCGACGCCGGACTGGATGCCTGGACTCGAGGACCGCACCCTGGGCCAAAGGCAGGTGCCAAACTGCTGAGCTACCCAGAGATCCCCTTTATGTCTTCTTTTTGTGGATGTTTTAAAGATTTTATTTTTGTGCAGATCTTTGGTCTTAGCACTTTGGCTGTGATGACATCTATCATCTATCTATCTATCTATCTATCTATCTACCTATCTATCTAATCTATCTATCATCTATCTATCATCTATCATCACCTAGCTAATCTACTGATATGTAAATATATCTCCAGATGTATGTTGATGTCTTTCAAAGGAATTAGAAAATACTTGGTCATAAATTTTGCAAATACTGGTTGCTTTTGTCCCATTTTCTCTCTCTTTTCATTCTAGAACTCTATTTTTATATACATTAGTCACTTCAGCTCTGTCTCACATATTGTGATTTTTTTCTGTTTTCCTATTTCTTTTCCCTGTATACTTTAGTGTAAACATTCTCTATTGATCTGTCTTCAAGTTTACTAATGTCATATTCATCCCTATGCAATCCATTGTTAAATCTAACATGCTCTTAATTTCAGAAATCACATTTTGTAGATCTAGAATGTTAATTGAATTATTTTTCATAGTTTCATACTCTCTATTAAAATATTACATCCTTCAATATTTTTGTCCATATTTTCCTCTATTATGTTTAAGATTTTTTTCTAAAGTGCTTGTATGCTAATTCCAATTATGGGATCATACCTTTGTACATGTCTATTGATATAATCTTTTATCAGCCACTTTTCCTTTTTTCTTAATATGGCTGTTATTTTTCATTATATATTGGACATTAGCATGAGGTGTTGTAGAGTCTGAACTATGTTATTTTGTTCTAAAAGTATATAAAGTTTTTTAATGGCTGGCAATTAACTGTGGCAGAATACTTTGACCTAACTACTTTGGGGTGATCTTCATTTGGGTCTGTCTTAGAGTAGGTATATCTGAATGAATCCCTTTATCTTAGAACACGTTCTTAATCTTGGCATGTGGTGATTATTGCCTGGATGTTGCCTTTTTTCTAGTGACAATTAAATATCTCTGTTGTTTGGAAAGGCTGAGGTTTGTCTGGGTCACACTCCCAATTCTCTCCAAAGAGAAGATTTTATGATCTTAAAATCCCTCTTCAGTACTCAACATCCCAAGAGCTGCTCCCATGTAGGCCTTCTGGAATCTTGGTCTGCATAAATGAGGTGTAGAAGATATCCAAAGACTAGAGGGGTATTTTATGTGGACCTTTTTTAGGATATTGCCTTGTGACTTTTTTCTCTCTTTTATTCTAACCCCTAAATCTCATACATTATTACTTACAAACTTGAATCTCTGTTTCCATTGTCAGATTGCTGCTCTCTGTTTGAACTCTCTTTTCCTACAGAATTGTTTTGGAAATTGCTCCATGGAGAAAAAAGATACAAAATGGGGCTTGTCTCACTTAATTCCCCTCTCTCAAGAACTATAGCCCAATATTAGTAACTATCCAATGGTTACAAACAGTTGTTTGATACAGCTTGTTTAAATATTTTTTACTGTTTATAGTGGGCACAAATCTGATACCAGCTACTTTGTCAAACCTCTATGGCTGGTGTTTAAAGCCATAGGATTGTAGCAAATTCCTAACAGAGTTAGGTGGAACAGAATAAAAGAATATTTAGGACCAAGCCTTGGGGTATTGCCATTTTAAAGGGTTCCAAAATAAGAGAAGGACTCATCAAAGATACTAAGAAGGAATGTCATGGGGATGCCAGGAAAACAAAGACAGTGAGATGTTCTGAGAAGCAAGTGAGGAAAACATATCAGGGGGAGGATGTGATCCACTATTTCAAATGTTGCTTTTAGGTCAATAAAATGTGAGAATTAAGAATGAACCATTTGATTAAGCAACTGAACTCACATCATTAAAAAATAGCCTTTGGTTTCCAGATTATAAGCAGTAGATTCCAATCCTTTTTTTCAATGAGACTATTTTTTATTTCTTGTCCAATTTCTAGTTCAAAGTGTAAGAAATAGCTATGTGTTTAAAGGTGTCCATAGATGATTAAATAAATGGCTTTGAGATGCAGGGTAATAAGAAGCAAATGGAGAATTCAGTTCCCTATTCTCTATTTTTGGAAATTACCAAGGACATTTTTTCTCTCCCCTTTTCTTAGCATTTATATGGAGCCTGAAAGTAGAGCTGCAGTGAGCATGTGTGATCTATTTTTAGGAGACAGGATCCATGAACACTGTTTTTGTTTTACCTTGTTGGGTTCACTGATTTTTCTTCAGCATCTAGAACAGTGGTTGGTCCATAAAAACATTCAATAATGTTAATCAAAATTTAGTATTATAGGGGCTCTTGGGTGGCTCAGTCAGTTAAGGGTCTGACTCTTGGTTTTGACTCAGGTCATGATCTCATGGATTGTGGTACTGCACCCCATGTGAGGCTCTGTGCTCAGTGGGGAGAGTCTGCTTGAAGATTCTTTCCCTCTGCTCCTCCCCTCATAAAATAAATAAGTAAATCTTTGGAAAAAATCTGTTATTATGGTCTGGTTCTATTACTATTCAGCTGTTTTCCAGGTAAATCAGTTACACTGTTGGATCCACCAAATGATTCAGTAGTGATCTATCTTTATCGTTCTCTCAAGACCGCAAGTCATATAATTCTTGAGACTCAAATAGGAATTAGATCTTTACCACAAAGAGAGTAGGAAAGCATAAGTGGAAAAAGAAATGGGAATCATGTTTTCTGTCAATACTGTGAGCCATTTATCTTCTTCTCTTCCAAAAGTTGAATCATTCTAAATGAGACAATTGCTTATTGCTAACTCTGCTAAACTAGTGAACAAAAATATCCGCCATAATTATGTTCATAGTTCCATCTTTGGCATTCAAGTTAATCTGAAAAACACTCCTTTTCCTGAAAGATTATGTAACCAGGACTTAGATTCAACAATGGCTCTCTGTCAGGCTTTGTTCCATTTAATTTTTGGTTAAGAGTGTTACTTGACACCTGTGAACATCTTGTTTTGCCCTGTGTCTTCAAGAGGGAGGCTTTACAGAGTCTAACATTTGTCCGATGAAGTTGTTATCAGAGAAAATTATTTTTGAGTCCTGTTCATAACTCCATAGCTCAGTTCTCAAGTGTTATTGTTAATATTCTGCTTTCTATTTCCACAGACAAGAATTTAAGCAATCTGTCTTCAAACTGAGAAAATCACCTATGAATATAACCAATATGGCAAAAAATCAACAACAATTTCTTTGTTCATTTATTTAGCAATGATTTATTGAGTCTTTGCTGCACAAAAGTCCATGTGCTAGTAACTGGGGATCCAAGTGGTGAGCAAAATCTAGATTTGACCAGTATTCTAATGAGGCTTAGAGTCCAGTGAGAAAAAATGGGCATTAATAAAAATATTACATCAGAAATAAATCTTTTGGGAAGTATAGAGAATCTTCTATTGAGTTTTCACAGAAGATTTTAAGTTCCATCTGTATCTCCTGTAATACTGTAGGATGATTTCAAATTACCACTTTTTGTGGCTGGTTGCTATCTCTTGGTTGCTAAATTGCAGAATATATTAAATTGCATATGGTAATATATGTAATGTGTATACAAATGCCTGGCATTTAGTAGGTGAGCAGCAGACGTCAGTTTTATTCCTAGGCTTGTTTACTTTGCCGCAAGGGAAAAAGAAGTCTGATGTGCTGTCTGAGATACTGCATATCTCTGGCTGTCTCTAAAATTCTGGTTTATGTCCAGCTTTTAAACTTAGACTATGCTAGCTCTGTATGAAAAAGGCCACTGTGTAGTTTATGTTACTCCTAGAGTTGGAAGTGCCCAATTGCTCCATTTTAATGAACTGAGACAAAGATCTTCTTTTCTCATGATTAAAAAAGAGTCCTTGTAACAATGATTCTCAAACTAGAATTATTCCTGAAGGCCAGTACACATAGTGTGTATGGATTCAGGAAGTCTTTACAACAACTTACAATTCTATATTGATATTATATATCGAAATATATATATAGTTCCACTTATATAGCTTTTTGTTCTGGATCAACAAGGTAACCTGCATTTGTAACCATGATCATATTGATGCCAATGGACCATCTCAATTACACAGCTTTAACTTTTAATGCATTTTTCCACCCAGGATTTATTGCCTTGTGTCTTTCCCATCTCCCTCTTGAAACTCTTTTCCTCTTTTCCTGTGCTTTGCTAACTATATAAAGTTGGATATATTAACAGAAGAGTTAATTACTGCAAGAGATAGATTTTTTCTCTGAAATCTAGATTTATTTATTTTTTTGTGTGAGAATATTTACTGCTTTTTTTGAGATTATTGCAGGTATATGTGTATGCATGTATTCTTGAGCACACATTTAATGTGTGGGTGTTATTAAAAATGCTTGTTTATTGGAGGAGTGTGGCTGTCTTGCTTTTATTTTACACTGTGCTGAAAAAAAACATGACTTGGGGACAAAACTATGGAATCTATGTAAATACTGAACAGCCTAGTCTTTGAGCTATAAACTAGTGAGATTGTACAGCAAGCAGTATGTTGGTACATTTTCTCTTAAATATATTGGTTGATTTTCCCACTCTGGCTTATCAAGGGTGGATGTTAATCTTGAAGCTACTCTTGCACAGAGGATAGGATGAGGATAGGAGAGGAAATGCAGGATGAGAGGAAGAACTTCCTCTTTTGGGCTGCTGGATGGTTAGGTAGGACTCTACGCCATGGAGATGTGTGAAGATATTCCTAAGAATGGGGGATCATCTTTGTTCAGTTGTTTGGCTAGAACCTAGAAGCCAATGAAAAGGCGACATCATAGGCTTAGGCTATAGGAGGAGGCACAACTACTGCCATGATTAATATATCCCTTCACTCCAGAAAGTTATGTTATGTCTTCAGTGGCCAAACTCCTTTCTACCTTTACTCTGGCAATCATTGATCTGCTTTTGTTACTATATATTAATTTTGGTTTTCTTGGAATTTCACATATTTGAAGTCATACAAGATGAACTATTATGTATATATTTTTCTTTTGCTTAGTGTGATGTTTCTGATATTTAACCATGTTGTTGTGGACATATTAGTAATGTACACCTTTTTATTACTAAGTAGCATTTTATTATATGAATAGACAGCAGTTCATCTATCTGTTCAACCATTGGAGAATGAGTTATTTCTAATTTTTTGTAATATGAATAAAGCTGGTATGATTATTCATATATAAGTCCTGTGTGGATGTGTTTTTATTTTTCTTCGGGTTGTTAGATCATAAAGGAAGTATTTATGAAATTTTATATGAAATTGTCGAACTATTTTCCAAAGTGGTTCTACCGTTTTGCAATCCTATCAGCAGTGTAAAAAAATCCCAGTTGCTCTACACCCTTACAATTTCATGGCATTTTCAACTTCTACTTTCTTTTTATAAAGTTAATTTCAGTCATTCTAGTGGTTACATGGGGATATTTAAAATTTGCATTTCCCTGGAACATTTCCAACAGTTAGTCAGGTCATGATCATTTCAGGATGAAGAAAGGGTTACTGCCATGCTTTACAATCATAGGATGATGAAACACGTGATGTGTGGAATACATAACATAATGATTTTTCTCTGAAAAGGTCATGTCAGAAACAATATGCTGTGGAACAGAGCCTTCACTGTTCATGCCTTTCCCAACTGTTTTCCTTACCCTCATATGCAGAGTTGAAAAGGAACTGGACCACTTCTGTCAAGGGACAGTGATTGTGTATATTGTAAGGCCACTCTCCCTAGCCATGGGATTTTGGCACCAGAATTAGAGACGTTGCTATTCCTTGTGGTTGTTCCTGTCACTCTAGAGTCGTACTGTGAGATTTTTTTGTGACTGTGGTTTCTAGGGGGCTGAAATGGTAGAGATGCAAGGTGTATAATAGTTGCACTCCTCATTAAGCAATGACTTAATAGCACAGAGAGTTGAATGCATTTCCAGCTTCTTCAAAAGAGTATATATATTTCTTGCCAGCATGTTGGGGAGAAGATTCTCAGGGAATTATTAAACATTGCACCCAGTGCTTGGATGTTTATTACTGTTATTTTGTAGGACATTAGTTTAAACAAAAAACAGATTTTGTCACCTCACTGTGGCTTTTTTTTTTTTTAATTTTTATTTATTTATGATAGTCACACAGAGAGAGAGAGAGAGGGGCAGAGACACAGGCAGAGGGAGAAGCAGGCTCCATGCCGGGAGCCCGACGTGGGATTCGATCCCGGGTCTCCAGGATCACGCCCTGGGCCAAAGGCAGGCGCCAAACCGCTGCGCCACCCAGGGATCCCTCACTGTGGCTTTAGTTGGAGTAAATATGTGTCCACTCTGGGCTCATCAAATCTTTTTTTTTTTCCTTTCTTTTTTTTAAGTTCAAAGTTGTAGGAACTAAATTCTTAGAAATCTATGTTTGTTATAGCATTGCAAGTCTGATTTGGTTTAATGTACTCTAAAAAATATGTTGAAAATAAGAATCCTTAATAACGATTACTCCAATGGGATTTTACATGCAGTTTAGATAGGACTCAGATTTTGCTGTACCTGTTACTCTAATCTATATTCATGTGATCAGAAGCTTACCCCTCAATAGGTTTATATAATCACCAGCTGTGGGGTATTGAGAGATGGTTCCATGTGAGCGGCATCACTTGCAGGCAGACTCTTCCCTATCCTAATGAAATCTCGCTGTGGAGAAATGAGCTGGCTATCTCTGAAATAGGATCCCCATTCTGCTGCACTGTGCTCACATTTCTGCAGCTGGCTCGGTCAAGGCTAGCAACCTGGGGAACTAGGTAACAGTAGACAGAGATTAGAATGGGGAGGAGGTGGCGGGGTACTGAATGAATAGATAGAGGTATGAAAAGGCATCTGAGCTATCCACCTTGTTTGGAATAAATCCTTTGGCCTAAAGATACTTGGGGCAACAGGCAGGATGGTCCAGACCAGAATGGCAACAAGAACCAGGAAACCAGGCAGATTTACAGGATAGGGTCAAGAGATTCAAGGCTCTGTTCCCCTCCATTCCCACTTCACAAGGCCCAGGTCCTACACAGCCTTAGAGCCCTAGACCCTGCTCTGCAAAGGAAATGGGTAAGCTATGGTGCCAGAGACTTCAGATATCACACAGCCCATCACTTCTTAGCTTTGGGATTTAACTTCTTGAAGCTTGCCTTCTTTATTTTTTATTTATTTATTTTTTATTTTTTATTTTTTTTTTTTGCTTGCTTGCCTTCTTTATTAAAAACAGATTATAATCACCAGTTGTCATGAGGATGAAAAAAGAATAAATGTAAAATTGCTTCTTTTTAAACTATGGAACAATAACCAGATATGAGTTATTGTAGAGAGATACAGGTTAAATGCATATTCACAGATATCACATCCACCTACTTATCTTACAAAGAGAGGGGAATTCTAGAAATAAAATCTTTTGCCCAACATGCTTCTTCCATGAAGCAGTGCTCCCCACATGTCTTTTGACCTGTTCCTTGTGATTCTGGGTCCTCTTAGTAACTCAATTTTTGTAGCTAAGTAATTTACCCACTCCCACACACTTTTATGTATCACTGATTTACTGGTGATGCCAAACTCTTCCTCCCACCCTGTCCTCCCTCTCTCTCTTCCTAGTTGTTAGCAGACAATTTGGCAGGCATGGGTGATGGAGGACTAGGGTCAGGAAGTCACACCCACCAAGGGTATGAACTGCCTGGGTCATCCTGTTTCTGCGGCCCCTCCTGGGGCCCACGAGGGTTATCCCTATAACTCTAGGGGCTCTGATTTTTAGAGTCTCTACCTGTGTTGCTCTTGTGGGCACTATGAGTTGGCACCCACACTTTTGAACAGGGATTCTCAAATTAAGGAGTTTTGACCTTCTGGAACCTGTAGATGCACACTTGAGAAACACCAGCTTTCATGGGAGTTAAAATGTATATCTTTTCATTTTAGTGATAACTCTAATGAAAGTTTTGCAAGTAAAAAAGATAAAAGTTCCTTCTTGTGATGGTAATTTCTCATGGGGAGACACTTGCCTGTAATAGGGCTTGGTTTCATACAACCATGAATTTAAAGGCAACATATGGACTCCTGGGGTTAAGGAATATATTTTCTGAGGTCTGAGGTAAATCCTCCCTTTTAAAAGAAATATTTCCTTTATTCAAAGAAATCACTGTGACACATCTGGGATAATCCACTTAAGAATTTAGGAATAACAAAAAATATCTTGACTTATTATTATAATAATAATATATATTTTTTTATTTTACAGTGTGGTCCAAGTCTCTCTTCCCCAGAGCATCAATCACAAATTTTAACTCACCCTTGTGAAATCTCAGAACACCTTCTCTTCCTCTAAGGGCTTCAAATTCCTTTGTAAACTGTAAAGCGCCTCATAACTATTTGCCACAGGCATAGCAAACCAGCTATTGCAGTCATGAACCTACATTGAAAGTTGGAATTCTTATTTAATTGCAGTGGGGTAAATCTTGTTTTTTTTTTTTTAAGATTTTATTTATTTACTTGTGAGAGACATGGAGAGAGAGAGAGAGAGAGAGAGAGAGAGAGAAATGCAGGATGGGGCAGAGGAAGAAGCAGGCTCCATGCAGGGAGCCCGATGTGGGACTTGATCCCAGGTCTCCAGGATCAGGCCCTGGGCTGAAGGCGGTGCTAAACCACTGAGCCAACCGGGCTGCCCGTAAGTCTTAATTCATCAGATAGGCTATGGAAGAAATGCTCTGTGATGGTATTTTCTTTATATCTGGTTTAATCAGACTGATCGTCATGATGATAAGATGAGGCGGACAGGGAACAGACATCATTGGCTGATAATATAACTGAGCTTCCAATACTACAAAGATCTTGAGTCTATACAAAGCAAATCATTTTTGAAGGCCCCTCTAGACCACACTTACCAGGCATCACTAAGATATTTCTGTCCAAGAGGCCCTGATTCCTGAGGCTAGAAGCTCTCACAAGTCTATAGCAACTGAATCTTTGCTGTGACCTGGATCCCGTGGCCTGCTTTGACTTGTCTGACGGCACTGAGCACCATTTTCTTAGTTCTTAGGGTGAGGGAACTGCCCAAGAGCCCTCCTTACCACTGTGGAACTCATGGATGGGCAATGCTTCTGAGGCAACACTGTACCTCTTGCCTATTCCCCTACGCTTTTAGCCCCTAATGGAAGTCCTCTCCCACTTCTCTTTCTGAGAAACCATGTATAATCCCTTCAATAAGTGTAAGTATGGGGATCCCTGGGTGGCACAGCGGTTTAGCGCCTGCCTTTGGCCCAGGGCGCGATCCTGGAGACCCGGGATCGAATCCCACGTCAGGCTTCCAGTGCATGGAGCCTGCTTCTCCCTCTGCCTGTGTCTCTGCCTCTCTCTCTCTCTCTCTCTCTGTGACTATCATAAATAAATAAAAAAAATAAGTGTAAGTATGGTGATGCCAAAGCTTTCAAATTTAAAGTGATCAATTAAAATATTTACTTTGAATAAATTTCATTCAAACTCTAAGCCTTAATACTGCTATATTGAATTTTAAGGATGATTTGGGTTCTTCCATTTTCTTTGCATTGCACAAGAGCATGGTATACATCAATTGTTGGAAGGCCCTCTAATCTGTGATCTGTTGTGGTCAATGTTGACATCTTGGCTATCCCATCTCCTTGCAACTGGGTAGTTTGACTCTGTGGCTCTGTAGCTCTGTCTATTGCTGGTGGTCTGGGAAATGGCTATAGCTACCTTCTTAGTTGCACCATCCATCCCATCACTGGATAGAAGCCTCATCCCTTCTTTGAGTTCTGAAGGCAAAGCCAGCCATGAGGGCCTCTAACTCACAGGATCCCATGTCTGTACCCTTTCTGGGATCTGGGAATTATTGTCTCTCTCTTTCGAGAGAGATCTCTGTCTCAAGAGATCTCTTCCTCTTTCCTTTGCCCCAGGATAATTTGAGGCAAAAGGATACAAAGGCTGGCTATCTGCTTGGAATGGAGTAGAAAAGAAAAGTAAAAAGAAATGGTAATTAGCATTCAGGGAGATTCTCCTGCTAGAAAATGCTAAGCAGAGTGCTAGGAAGGTCAAAGATTTGTCTTCCTGCTAAGAATGTGGGGGATGAAGGTTTTAAACAGATTACAGCAAATGCAGATGGAATAGTCCAGTAACCAATCTTGGACTCAGTCTTTCAATCATTTAACAAAACTGTATTGAACATCTATCTACTATGTACCAGAGACTTGGGTTAATGGGATATGAAACACGATGTAATGGGGAGACCAATAAGTAGACTATCATGTTGTCGTATGATAAATGGTCTACATAGCAGGAGGAGCATGAACTCTGGGTTAGGCTAGCCTGGGTGAAAACCTTGGCTGGGCCACTTTCTAGGTGTTTGACCTTGGGACACTGCTCCCCTGATCAGCATTATACACTCCTAGCTCATAGGAGCCTTCATATATGTGAGCTCTCACTCTCTCCATCCATTATTAAAGGGATTGAAATGTTTCTCTCATTTGGTGGCGTAGTTTCCCCTTCCTAGAAATGTATGGATACTCTTTATATTCAGAGTTTTATCACTGCTACCTCATTATCCTTGTTTAACAGATCTTAGGAATTTTATTTCCGAATGCTCTTTCTGTAAAGCTGGTTCCAGATGCCACTGAAGCTCATGTGTTCCTTCTTAGAGAGGAGAAAGAAGATCCGATTACTGCGTTGTATATTTTATATGTTGGTTAGGCACTGGAAAGGCAGTCCCAGGGCTCAGAGGCGTGTGAGGGCAGAGAGAAAAGTTCCGGTGAGTGTGCACTCTTCCTGTATTCCCTATCCCATCTGGCTTACTATTTTAAATTGGTCTTTTTAAAGTTATTAATGCCCCCCCCCCCACTCAACTGTAAGCCAGTTAAATCAAGGATTTTGTGTTATGCCTTTCTGTGTCCTCACCATCTTATATGACACCTCTCGGCATCTTATAGATATTAAAAGATGTTTGCTGACATTAAAAATGGACCAAATATAATGAAATCTGTATTTCTAATAGTAATAATTTAGTGTTTATATATATTTAGAACAGATCTGTTATCACTTAGTCTTTCTCCTTTAGCCAAATCCATTAAAATCTGTTCTGTTCTCCTACTGATTTGGTTTGGGTGATTTTCTGCTTCATCTACTTCATATAATCCCTTTTGAGCAACTCCTGACAAAGCACTCACTGTGAAAATGTCTTAAAATATACTTGGGTTACAATTAGGAATTCCAGTTGCCTGCTGTAATGTTATTCCAATTCTTTGCCCAGTGGGGTGCTCTTGACCAACCATGTGTTTTGGCATCCAAGGAAGATAGTTCCGGCTGGGCCTAGGCCTGGGCCATTATTCTAGCTCTGATGGCTGAGCAGTGGGTCGACTCTTCTGGGGACCCCCAGCATCAGGTGCCATTGACCTTCCTAGCTTTCTGTCACACAGCTCCCCACATGCACCTTGCATTGTACCCATCTGGACCATGAGTATCTTACTGTCACTTTGTCTTCTTCATGCATCTAGAGTCTGGTCACTTCTCAAGGTCTTAGACTCTGGTTCACAAGCTGCCATCCTTATGGAAACTTCTCTAATTTCTAAGCTAGAATTTTTCTCTCTATCCTTTGAATATCCCACACCAGTTTCTACCTCCATTGATCTGTTTCTAAGTGAAATTACATGTCTCAGTTTCCCTAATGGGAATATAAACTGTATCTGAAAGATATAGTTTGTCCCGTGTCTTCTCCTTTTCCTTCTGTTCTCTGGTCTTGTGCATGAAAGATGCTTAGTAAGTGGTTTTGTAAGAATTAAGAATAATAAGTATCTTGGCTCCCTGTGGAGATACAGTAGAAAGAATCTGCACTGGGCCCAGACCTCCAGGAATTGAACATCAGACCTACCATTTATAAAGAATCTTGGGCACATACACTTCAACACTTCTTTTCTTCTTTTTAGTTGAATGACAGTAAAACATGCAGGAAACTAGCAAGGTTTTTCCATGACTCAGGCTCAGGGAAACACCCCCCACCCCCACCCCCCCACCCCCACCCCGCTCTCCTTTCTTTGGAGGACTGGGTCCACTCTCTGCTTTTCTTTCCAGATCACAGTCATGGCATCATTGACTTTTACGACTTGTTAAATTGTCTCTATCCTAATAAGATACAGTGTCTTTTCTGCTTTTCTTGCATCCCTGGTACCTAGCAGGCATTCAGTATATATATTGAATTGGTCTACTGGATGAACAGAAACTCTAACATCCTGTTCATTTTTGCCAGTGATGCTTGCTGCTCACCAAAGCCTGCCAGAAAATGCTGGAAGCTCTTTTCCTATTTTATTTTTCTCTCCCTGCAAAATGGAGTCCACAGATCTCCTCTTCTTTTTAGATATCAGATCTCTAAGTCAGTATTTTCCAAAGGTGTCCTCATAGAAGAACACAATAACACTAGCTTTATCATAGGAACTAGGAAAGTAAAAAATAAAAAAATAAAAAAAATAAAAAAAAGATAAGCAAAGATAACTTATTTGACTAAGAAACTTTCTTTTTTCCTAAGTAATATCTATTGATATAAAAGTCAGTTTGGAAAACATTTTTTCTACATATTGATCATTTCCTACTGCATGCTCAATTGAATAGCTTTCTTGAAGAACTCCCTAAAATACAATCATTTTTAATATGAAAATTCTGGAAATGGGGAAGATCCTTAGTAACTTTCTTCCTGGATGGCTGGAGAGTCCTCCTGTAATAACAAAACAACAGCAAAATCAGTAATTGGGTATTTCAATCCCTCAACTTCCATTGTAAGACTACTTTTTAGTACCTCTTTAGTTTTGCATAGGTTAAAGTACCCAGAGAGGTTTTGAAGCCTTGTAATGGACCTAATGGCTTTTTTCAAAGATATTCTTTAAGATATATTCAAATCCTGCAAGAAATAATAAATGAGGGAATAATGAGGAGCATTTATTTCTCAGTGTTTAACTGTAATGCTGCCTCTCTGCACTCACAATTTATGACGAGTAGGGATTTTTTTTTTTTTTTTTTTTTTTGTGAGTGGAATGCATTATGTTAGGAAAAAAAAAATTAATGGCCATCTGTAAATGTGGGGATGGCTGGCAAATCTGTTATGCATGTTGTAATAAAAATGGTTTATTGGGCTATCCTGGTCAGACACAGGAGCCAAACGCTGCAGACTCTCCCAGAGAACATGCTTGGACTTCATACTGTTTTCACTTACATTGGAGTCTCTCTGAAGCATTGCTCTTCTGGTTCATCCTGAAGGGTTTCTATAAAATGGGTTTGTTGGACAAGTAGTTTCTGCCTTGAGCCTCTGGTCCCTACTCTGGGAATGAAAAAGGTTGAATTAGATAAACTCTGAGATCCCAGGCACACACTGATTTCTAGAATTTGAAATCTCTTCTCATGGGTAAAGTTGAAACAAATCTAATTAGCCTGTATTCTTTTTTTTAATAAAATAATTTTTTATTGGTGTTCAATTTACCAACATACAGAATAACACCCAGTGCTCATCCCGTCAAGTGTCCCCCTCAGTGCCGTCACCCACTCACCCCCACCCCCCACCCTCCTCCCCTTCCACCACCCCTAGTTCATTTCCCAGAGTTAGGAGTCTTTATGTTCTGTCCCCCTTTCTGATATTTCCCACACATTTCTTCTCCCTTCCCTTATATTCACTTTCACTATTATTTAGCCTGTATTCAACTCTACTTCAACACTGTGTGAGATCAAATGAGGATGTGCCCACCATCTTTCAAAAATTATTGTGTTGGGAAGTGAGGCAAGGCTCAGAGAATAAGGACACATGTCCAAAGGCATAGGGACTAGCTCAAAGGGGATGCCACTGCCACATCTGGCACAATTTGAGTACCAAAAAGTCAACCAGCAATGACAGCACCAGCTTATATACCCACTGAATAATGGGACAGTTGAGAAGTCCATGCTAGTAGAGATAAGTCAATCAGGAGCATGACATGATTACTGTCTCAGTCCTGGTGACTTCAATTGTGATCTCTTGGTTAGGATGACGTATTCCAGAATTCTCACTGCAAAGTTCCTATTATTTTTCTTATAAAATACTACCATATGGTGGTGAGGTACTACACTAGGTTAGCATCATGTATTACTATCTTACTAATATATGCTCTATTACTATTACTACATTACTAACATATGAAGTTATTCTATTACTATTACTCTATTAGTAATACATACTATATTGCTACATTAACATCATATATTACTATCTTACTAACGTACACTCTATTACTACATTACTAACATACTCTATTACTATTACATTGTTAACATATATGGCATTACTCTATTATTACCATTATATCACCAATACATACTATATTACTACATTGTGGTGAGATTGTTTCTCATCAAATCTTCTCTACTAAGCATCCACCAGTGATTCTTTCCAGAATCAGTTATTGCTATGGTGGTTGCCTCATGGTGCTTCTCTCATTTCATCATTTCTTCTACATTTGTGATAACAGAATCCGCAGGGTGCCCCTCACCTATTTAATATTAATTTGTTTATTTCTATCAGTATGGACTCATAATGGGTGGATAACTGATGTTTCCTCAGGACCAGCAACCTGAGAATACAAATCGGGCGCCATAGGGTGATGGAGTGGAAATTTCCTCCAGGGCCACCACCTGCACAAGTGTAGAAAGCCATGTTTCCTTCAATGTGAAGGAGTTTCCAGAAGGCTTCGTAGGAGCCCAGCTCTCCACTGAGCAAGTAGAGTGGGAGGTTCCATCTCACTCCCAATCATCTCCCATTTGAAATGTGGAATGAGTCCAGGCTCTTGCTTTTTAAATGGCTTGTTTTTGGCTCCAGTACATGCCCTCCATCTCCTTAGGGTGGATGTCCTTGATCTTCCACATGAGCACAAGATAAGCCTTTCCACACTCTTGCTTTCCTACTGGGGTTTTATTATGTAGAGGTTCTACTTTTATGCCCTGGCATCGGATACAGGAGCAAGGGTGCAGTTAGAGGACACTGTGCATGGTCTACACCTCTCACTCAACTTTGGAGGCACAGCCTTTTGATCTGGCATGTTCACTGAAACTCTCATTTCCCAGGGTCTTCCACTTACATATTTCTGGAAAACATACCCCAGATGCACCCAATACTAGAGTTTGTCTGACTCTGCATTCTGGTTTTCTAAGAAGGTAACGTACAGCTTGTTCCTGTTGCCGTATTAATGTTACAACGCTCCCTTTCACTCACAAAAATGTCTGTGTTTTGATGATCTATTTATTGTTTGGTCAACCTATCCAGAGAAGACAAAACTTCAGTTCAGTCTTACACTACTGAATATTTTGGTTCTCTCATAGCTCCAGACTAGCTGTATAGGAGGATTAAGATTGAAGAACATACAGAGGGTTGGTATGTGTGTGAAGGTAGAAAGGTGAAGGAGAAAACTTTAAGAAAGGTGTTCATAGTTAGATTTTTTTCCTAAACTTTTTAAAAAATTTTACTTTTTAAGTAATCTCTACACCCAATGTGGAGCTCAAACTTACAACTTGAGATCAAGAGTCACATGTACTACCGACTGAGCCAGCCAGACACTCCCATGGAAAGATTTTTCTATGATCGGACAAGCACTTGTGATTTTAGAAAAAATGGACATGGTGAGGGATTTGGGATAGAGAGATATATCCAGCATAAACATCGGTACTGCCCCTCCCATGACCAGGGTACTGGGCAGGCCACAAAACCTCCTCACATGTGGCCATGATTTGGGGAGAGCTTGGGGGGATGTGAAAGCACATTCAGAGAAATCTAATTTAATGCAGATGGAGATAGGTGCCGGGGTCTAGGAGCAAAGCCAGTCTTGTGGGAGCACAGAGGAAGGAGCCACTGAAAGAATCAGAGGGCTGACAGCTTACAGGCCCGGAGCACAGGAAGTTGCTGAGCTTGTTTCACGGTGGGGTGCAAGTGGGAGATGGTTTGGTATGGCTGCCTCCAACCAGAGCAAGCGAGGCCACAGAAGTCAGGCCAATGACTCTGTGGAATCAAGGCCAAAGTCAGGCTCTGCAGGGACATGTGTATAAAATGTCCAGCACCATTTGTCACTGCAAGATCGAGAAGTGCATTGTGCAAAAATAGACATGTTTTCTTGGGCTTCTCAATAAGCACCCCTTTTCTTATTCACCTTTGCTTATGAGCTGGGTTTTGATTATGAACAGGCATGCTATTACTGATGGCGGTTGGCCACCTGGGATGAATTAGCCAGAGGTGGTCGGCTCTGCCCACAGGATCCCTCCTGTGATGGCTGGAGGTTGGGACAGGGAAGAGTTTGACTTGGGTATTTCTCTCATCTCAGAATAACAGAAAGTCACAGTTCAAGTTTACCCCAGGCAAAGGAAAGCATAATCTCTTCCAGCTGTGGGGCCCCCTGACCTATTCCCAAGCCCATTCCCCTCTCCATTCTTCACTCTTAGGCAAGGAGCTCTGACACACAAATCAGCTTCAGACTCTGGTCTCAATTTGATGACTTACTCTATGACCTTAGAAGATTCATTTACAAGAAGGGAAACTAATAGTTTTGAACACACACAATGGATCAGCCCATCAGCCAGGCTTTCAAATTCATGATGCTCCCACAGGTATGTATTAATCACCACTACATACCAAGTGCTGAGCTAGGTTTTGGGTGCACAGGGATCAGTAAAACAGAAGTGGGGTCCTGAATACTCATTAATGCCCTGGGAATGGTCATGTTTATCTCCTTCTGCCAATTAAGGAGACTGAAGCACAAATAGGTTAAGTATTTTGTCCTAAGTTATACACAGGAGTATGGTAGGCCAGGAATTTATAGACTGATTTCTCTGTTTTAAAGTCTCAATTTGTCCTCACTTGTAAAAATATGATGATTAGACTAGGTTGCCTCTAAGAGACTGTGTATCTCTAAAATTCTGCCGCATTTTGTTAATTCTATGCAACAGCTTTAGGTAGAAGCTAAGCCAGTGATTATCTTTAAAAAAAAAAGATTTTATATTTTTAAGTAATCTCTATTCCCAACATGGGGTTCAAACCCATAACCCAGAGATCAAGAGCCACATGCTCCACTGGCTGAGCCAGCCAGGCACCCCTTACTATCCTTTTAATTCCCAGATTCTAAGAAGCTATTGGGTTGTACACCTGCCCTGTTCTCTTTCAGTGATATGATGTATCATTAACAGACCAAACAATGGGAGTATAACAATACTAATGAAATTAATTTTATTTTAAAACATTTTATTTATTTGAGAGAGACAGCTTGAGCACAAATGGGGGAGAAGGGAGGACAAAGGGAGAGGGAGAAGTAGACTCCTCACTGAGCAGGGAGTTTGATATGGGGCTTGATCCCAGGATCCTGAGATCAAGACCCAAACCAGAGGCAGATGCCTCACCGACTGAGCCACCCAGGCCACCCCAGCATGTGATTAATCTTTATGTTGAGGGAAGATCTTACCCCTGTAACACAAAGAAATGGAAACCATTGTGCTTTTCTTAAAGGCTGGTCTTTAGGGATTTGGTAAAAGAATTGGAAGGATGAGAATCACAGACTCTCAATATGTAACTGAAATGGAAATCATTTTGTCATGGTAAAACTGAAATGCTCGTGAGAACAACTAGGGAAAATTCAGCTAACTGGGGGAAGTGTGTTTAGCACATTTTTGCAGATGCCAACATATCAACATATCAGCATGGGGATTTGGCAGGGTTTAATAACACAGGGATCTCTGATGGCTCTCCAGCAAAATCCATGAGGATCCAGATTGGACTTGTTTGACTGGAATAGAGTTGAAACTTCTGTCTTTAGAAGGGACATGCATTATTCTGTGCAGTGTAGTTTTTGTGCATCCCTCTGGGCATATGTCCTGCTGCCTTGCCCCTGCCCTGACCCTGGAGTTCATCCAGGAGTACCAGCCCCACCCCTAACCCATATAGCAGGAGACATCCTGAGGTTGTCATGGGAGAGAAGCATGGAGGCGAAAGAACCCTGGTGGCTGTAGCCCAGGGTCACTTGGGCTCTCATTGACTTGTGATATTGGTCATTCAGTAAACCTCTGAACTTTGGTGCCCATCTGAGAAACTGAGTGATACACTTACAGGGTATTCCTGAGCATTAGAAATGAGGAAGAATGGGAAAGCTCCCAACCTATGACTAGTACATAGTAACCACTCCTTAAATGACAGCTGCCATTTTCCATTTGCATCTGTTTATATCCACATTCCTTGAGTGCACAGCATGCATAGTTACCATGCCTGGTTCAGGGCGACAAGAGACGGAAGTGTTCTTTGATTTTCAGGAAGCAAGACTGTTGGCGGTTCATCTCCTCCCTCAACAGAACAGAAGGGGTTGGCTGCAGGATCCCTCGATCCTTTCTATGTATGCTCTCAGTTCTGTGCCCTCTGAGGGAAGGGCTGCTTCTCTCTATAATGAAGAGGCATCTTGCTTCACACCCTCTTCCTTGTCTGGACAGCATATGCATAATTAGCTCATTTTCTTCCGAGGCTCTTTGTTGGAGAGAGTTGGTAGATTTGCTAATTCAGTTGCTTATGTATAACTCGTCATACAGTCAATTACAGAAGTCTTTGAACGGCATTACTGAAAACGTGTTTAGCTTAATCAGTTCTGACAGTAGCGGAGACGGGGCCGAGATCAGTATACCACACAAAGGGATGTCATTAACGGCTGGTCTCAGGGCATGGATCTGTCCCTCTGTGCGTTATCAGGGTGACTGTAGTGATAAATATCACCTCTCTATAAACTTTTCTGATCACCTCTACCAGTAAGTTAAAAATAATTGTTTTGTTGAGATTTTTAGCAGCCCAAGGAACTTCCTCTAACCTGTAACCACAGTGACAACCACCACCACCACCAAAAAATACAATTGGAGAGTAGAGGACAACAAGAGTAAGGCTCGTGAAGTCATATCATTTGGTTCAAATACTAGTCTCACTACCTGCTAGCCCTGTGACTTGGGCAACTGCCTTATCCTTCTGTGCCTCAGTTTCCTCATCTGTAAAATATCATCAGTGAAAGAATAATAGAAAATATTACTGGTGTGGGGGAGAATCCAATGAGGGCTAGCACCTGGCACATGGCAAGCCTTGATAAAGGTGAGGGATGGTTTCCATTTCCCTGCCCAGGCTCAAAGATCACTGCTCTGTCCACATCAGTGGTAACATTAAAGCCCATGAGGGTTGAGAGCTCATTTCATTCCAGGATTTACTCTAAGTGCTTCATGCAGAGTAACTCATTTTGATCTTCAGGAAGTTTTGAGAAATAAAACAGAATTTCTATTTCATAGAAGAGGAATCTAAGTTCCAGAAGAAACTGGATGTGGACCTCTGTTCATCTGACTACAAAGTCTGTGCATGAGATTGTAGCTCTGAGAATAACTTAGCTCCTAAACTGCCAGCTGCTCATCCCGTTCTAGCCCAGTGACCTAATAACCCAGAAACCTAGCTGTTCTGAAAGTTTGGGTATCAGAGATGAGGACAAAAGAAAAAAAAAACTACTTTTAAATCTTTTACAACATTGAGACTAAAGCAGACTTTCATAATTCTGTGTGGTTTTCTTTTTTTAAGATTTTATTTTTAAAATTTTTTTTTATTTTTAAAGATGTTAGTTATTCATTCATGAGAGACACACACAGAGAGAGACAGAGAGACAGAGACAGAGGCAGAGACAGAGAGGCAGAGGGAGAAGCAGGCTCCATGCACAGAGCCTGACGTGGGACTTGATCCTGGGTCTCCAGGATCATGCCCTGGGCTGAAGGTGGCACTAAACCTCTGAGCCACCAGGCTGCCCTGGTTTTCTGACACATATATAAAATGCTGGATGCATGTATGCTGCTAAATGAACACATGTGATCCCGGGTGTGTAGGTGTGACAGATGACTTATTGCCCCTTTTTCAGAGCCTGATTTCCTTCAGTCATTCTCTTTTTTCCTTTTTCCTCTTCTTTCTTTTTAAAGATTTTATTTATTTATTTGAGAGAGAGAGAGAGAGAGAGAGAACATGTGCAACCCTGGAGGAGGGGCAAAGAGAGAAGCAGACGCCTCGCTGAGTAGAGAGCCTACTTGGGGCTTGATCTCAGGACCCTAAGATCATGACCTGAGCTTAGGGCAAACGCTTTACTGATGGAGCCTTCCAGGCGCCCCTCTTCTTCCTCTTCTTTTAATTCAGTGTCGATGTTTATCCATCCCTCTCTCAGGTGTGCTCATATCATTCAGTCCTCAGGGCTTGATAAGGACGCAGAATGTTCTAGAACCTCACTTCTCAAAGTATCCTCCACAGGCTTGCAGTATAAGTATCTCCTCGTTGCTTATTAAACATATGTAATCTTGGACTGATTCAGTTTTACTGAGTCAGAATCTGCATCTTCACAAGATCCCCAGGAGGCATGTGCAAGTCAGCAAGGTGCTGAACTAGGAGCATGGGTGTTGGCTCTTGAAGGAACTGGACTGAAATCCGGTGTCCTCATTTACCATCTGTATTACCTTGGGAAAATTGCATAACCTTTCTAAACTTGTTTTCTAATCTATAAAATGAACTTAATGTCCTTCAGGATTGTTGTTAGAATTGGTCACAGTAAAGGGAAGTATCCTTCTTCCTCTATACCTGGTACAGTAGGAAACATTTGACATCTCTATTCTTTCTCACCTCATCTTCACAATAAAACTACTAAGTAGGAGCTGGGTATATCTCTGGATGCAAATGAAGAAACTCAATTTAAGAATGAGAAGAACCGGGGATCCCTGGGTGGCTCAGCGGTTTAGCGCCAGCCTTTGACCCAGGGTGTGGTCCTGGAGTCTGGGGGGATCGAGTCCCACATTGGGCTCCCTGCATGGAGCCTGCCTCTCCCTCTGCCTGTGTCTCTGCCTCTCTCTCTCTGTGTGTCTCTCATGAATAAATAAATAAATCTTAAAAAAAAAAAAAGAATGAGAAGAACCATGCTCAGGTCACAAGTCAATAGGTGGTAAAGCCAGCACTTGTCAGAGCTTTGGTTCCCCAGTGGGAGGATTATAATTACTTCAGCCGGAATGGAAAGCCACATGGATATTCACTCGTCATTTCTTTAATTCTTGTGTGTCTTGCCAGCACCATTCAAGTTACATCACATTCCTTAGTTCATTTAACTGGTGCTGTGCAATGTACTGAATGTCATGACTTCAATGCCTATAAAGCAATATTCTTTCTAATGAGCAAAGCATGCTTCCCCAAAGCCTGCTGGGCTGTGAGCAGCATGACGCTGCTAGGGATAAGAATGAGCTGAACACCTAAAGGTGGCCTTTGAGGATGTGGTTCTCCCCTGGATGTAATTATTCCTTTTCCCCAGCTCCCTGAGTCCTCTGAGATCTGAACCTTCCATACATAGGGCTTGGGGCTCTTCTCTTCCTCTTACAGGTGACTATCAGAGCCCTGGGTACAGCCTTCTCCCTGGCTGTGCTGTGTCTCACCCTATCAGGTCCACAGGACCCTGTTTGAGAAGCGTGTAGGTGAGGAAGCATCATGATCATCCTCCTGGCAACATCCAAGAGAGATCCCAGAAGATACAATGTTGGTTTTATTAACAATTTCATTAAAAATGAAATTGTGTGTTAATAGGGTTAGGGCACTTCAGGAAATATTACAACTCTTTAGGTCATCAGTCCTTGCTGATAAATCTCAATATAGAAATCTGATCCTATTTTACACATATACATACATGTATATGAGGAGCAATAAACAACATCATCACATACTCTCTTTTTTTGGCAACAAAGATGATCTGGACATATTTTCCAATAAGAATGTGCTGAGTGTGTTAAGAGTGTGAGAAAACCTTGAGTCCGCTTGAGACCATGGATGAGCAAGGGAGCTGATAGAAGAGGCTGTCGACAGATGAGACACTTGATGCGTCAAGCTCAGAACCCGACACTACCAGACTTTGGTGAAAGAACATAATAAAGTGATGTGTGGACCCACGCTTTAATCTCTCCAAGTGTTTCACCCAAGTGTTCTTGTCTCTGTGAGTTCTGCTCCATGATGTCTAAAAGCAGGTGGTGAGAAAGAACATCCCCTCCATGCTCTGTTGAGTGTACTTTTGAGAATGCAAGAGGCACAGGAGGAAGGGCCTGAGGATTGGGAGACAGATATAGTCATGAAATTGTGAGCTTGCTCTGCTCTCAGATCTCTTACTGAGTGCTAAGCGATGGCTGCTATGGAAAGTTGTGTGTCTGGCCTGAGGAGTTTCCCACGGACCCAGAGTACCTTGTTTTAATTCATGTGTGTTTGTCTGTGCTCCCCCAAAATGGTTCTGCACTTGAGATTTAATTCAATTTCAAACTTCAGAGGCAGAAAAGGAGGCCACCTAGAAAGAGCAAACAATACGTATGATATTCATGCATTTGGAGTTTTCAACAAAGATTTCCTTCATGGAGGCACTTGGGTAGGAGCTCTCAGTGAGACATCTGATACACAGGCATTTGAAGCGTTAGCTTAAGATCTAGCTTGTAATGAGCTCCTGTAAGGCCCTTGCATTGGGCTCATCAAGCTTTGGCTTTCTACTATAAGGGTTGTCCTTGAGGGACGCCTGGGTGGCTCAGCGGTTGAGCATCTGCCTTTGGCTCAGGGCATTATCACGGAGTCCCGGGATTGAGCCTACATTAGGCTTCCTGAAGGGAGCCTGCTTCTCCCTCTGCCTGTGTCTCTGCCTGTCTCTCTGTGTCTCTCATGAATAAATGAGTAAAATCTTTACCAAAAAAAAAAAAAAAAAAAAAAAGAAAGAAAGAAAGAGTTGTCCTTGAGCTCATCTTCCTGAGTAATCTAGGGAAGAGCAAAGCTAAATGTGTTGGGTGAGTTATGGCTCCTTCCTTCGGCAAGCATCTATGCAGCACTTTCCAGTGTGGTGGTCCTTTTCCTCCCCTATAATGATGGGAAGCACATAAAGCTAAATAGCCTTTTACATAGCTTCTTTTTGTTTTTTGTTTTTTGTCTTTTGAGGCAGGGAGCAGGACCAGAGGGAGAAGGAGAGAGAGAATCTTAAGCAGGCTCTACACCCAGCTTGGAGCCTGGCTGGGGGCTTCATCTCACTACCCTGAGATCATGACCTGAGCCGAAATGAAGATTTGGACACTCAACCCACTGAGCCACCCAGGCACCCCTGCATAGCTATTTGAAATCAGACTTGCAGGATTTGGTTTGATGTCTCTAGCGATTTTAGCCTGTACTATTGCCAAAAGACTCTCTTGTTACATTTAATTCTTTCTTAAATGTGCTCTTAATCATATTTTCCCAAATTAGCACGGAAATTAATTCCTGATACTTTAACATTTTTAATTTGGTGGAACAACACAGTCCCAGATTAATATAGGGAGTTAGACAACTACTCTGGTCTTTTTGGGACTGAAAGGAAACCAGAGGCCTCTGGGAGGTGTTCTCGCTTGGTTGCGCGTGTCTGGTCCACGTGAAGCCCTAGAACCTTTTGCTCAATTGACTCATTTTTTCTTTGTTGTTATGAAACTTTCACAAAACTTTCTTACTGAATATTTAAAACTGGCCACTCATATATCTCACTGCCTAACGTGTTATGGACACTTGGGTAACTTTCATATGTTGCTGAGAAAATCGGTCCTATGCCTACATAGAACCACGTGACCAGACAATTGAAAGAAATCCAGAGGTGATTGCACACAGCTGCCTCTTTTAATGTCAAAATCTTCCTCAGGTGTCTGAGAAATGCCCCCAAACAAGATAGAACTCTGTAACCTTTGTGTGAGGAAAAGGGATTCTTGTCTTTTTTAAATAATAACTTCTAATTGTATTAAAAAGAATATATGTTAATTACGGAAAGTTCGGAAACCACAGGTGAGCATGAGAAGCGTAATAGGAATGGTAACACTTATAGCCATTATGATGGTTGAGGAGAAACTCTGCAGGTGAGGGATTACATGGCAATGCCCCTTCACACACCCGCCCCACCTGCTTCCACACATGGAGCCCACCACATATACTGCTTCCTTATCTACATTTTCCCTGAAAATGTAATTTCCCAAATGTGGTGATTCCTCTACAGTGGCGGTTGGCTGGCATTCTCCATCAGGGACACTCCATTCAGAGTTTGCAAAGCTGAATGACAGGAACAGCAGGAGTGGGCTGATTTGGCCTTTGGGCCGTTGCCCCCTCTCTGCCACAGCACCTTGAACCACGTGTGCTGTGGTGCATGGCCCGTTATTTACATACGCAATTTCTTAATGTTAGACGTGTGGCTTGTCTCCATTTTATTTTTTACTCTTTCTCATCATAGCCACAAATAAAATCTCTGTGGTACAGTTGCGGGATGGAAGGGTGTTTCCATTTCCAGTGGCTTTGCTGTGTATTTCCAGTTTGCCAAACAGGTGACTCCCACCAGCTTCCCTCCCGGGGGTTAAAGCGAGATGCTCAGGAGGGGAAGGTATGGCACGTGGAGAATAAGGAGTTAATAGGTGTCTGATGGTGGCCGCGAAGAGGCTGGTAAAGGGGCAGAGAAGCAACCTGCCAACACAAAGGAGGAAGTAAAGCTTAATGTCATCATTCTGTTCCTTTGGCAAAGAAAGCAAAATTTCTGGAGAGGGCATGGGTCCTTGGCCAGATCCTGGTTTCTGGCGCATGTTGCTCCCCGACGGAGTCACAAACAAAATACCCAAATAACTGATGGGATCCCAACTCATCAGCTTCCTCAGGGGTCCACATTCTCAAAGCATGCAGTGCCCCCTCCCCGATGTGCTCATGATCGTAACCCCTCCCCAAGGTGTGACCAGCCCTGGTCACTGTGTGAGCTAGAGTGTGGGCCCTCATGCCCTTTCCTGCTGGAGACTTCCATCAGGGCCCTCCTGCGCCATCAGAATGGTTCTAATGAGATTGAACTACAAAATGGAAGGGCTCAGAGTCTCAGCCTTCCACCTCCCAGAAGGCTCCTTCCCTCGAATGGAGTTGCAGCCTCTCCTCAGCAGACCAGCTGTGCAGACAAAGGGGGTTCTGTTAGGAGAAGCCCTTCCCAAGTGCCACATGGCCTCATAACACTCCACCGCAGGGCAAGGCCTGTCTGCTCCACGTTTGCCCAACAAAAAACAACTTTCAAGACACTCTTGTTGTAATTATGAAGATATTATGAAGAAAAAAAAAATAAAGGGACTTTTTCAGGCAACCAGCTACGTAAGCTAGTAAGCGTTCAATTCACATTTGCGGAGTGACTTGTCCATTGAAAACATGTGTTAATACCCCATGCACTATGGCTGCATGCTGCCTATCCTCCCTGCTTTCCACATGTGAGCCGTGTCTCAGCCAGAACAAAGACAGGACCTGACCTACACAACACCTACTATGTTCCAGGTCCAGTGCTTGATGCTTCTACAGGCATCTCCCCACGCCACCTTTAGAACCGCCCTACATTAGTTCACTGGGGTTGCAGTAACAAAATAGCACAGACTGGAGGGGTTAAATAGCAGAAATGTGCTGTCTCAGAAATGTGTTCTGGAGGCCGAAGAAGGAGATGAAGGTTCATCCTTCTGAGACTGTGAGGTAGAATCCATTATAGCCCCTCTCAGCTGCACATGGTTTGCTAGCAGTCTCTGGGCTCCCTGGGGTCCTTGGCTTGTAGACATATCACCTTGACCTCGGCCTTCACATAACACTAACCCTAGCCCTGTGTGTGCTGAGTCCAAATTACTATGTTTTAAGGACACTGGTCATATTGAATTCAAGGTCCACCCTACTCTAGCATGACCATATCTTAACTAGTCACATCTACAGTAAGTCTGTTTCCAAATCAGGTCACCGTCTGAGGTTCTGGAGAACTTCAACATATGACTAGGATTTCTACATATAACTAGGATTTCAGATTTCAACATATGAATATTTGGCAGACATAATCCAACCTGTAACAAAGCCTATGTGGTACACTTTGCTATCTAAACCTTAAAAATGAAAATGATGAGACCTTGAGAAAATTGATAATTTTCCAAGGGCATCTGACTGGTAAATCTATCTCCAGATATAGACTCTGTCTCGTGAGTCTTGCTAGTTCTGAGAAGAGGGTGAGCAACTCCATGGTGTTGATTTTCTGAGTAAACTTTGAGGGTTCCTTGTGGACATGCAGCCACAGGAGCTTGAGGTGGGTGGGTTCTTATGGCCCCTCACCTGGCCTTCCCTCCTCATCTCTTATCTGTTTGGAAACACTTGATTCCTGCCTTTGTTACCAAAAAGAAGAGTTAAAGTCTGTATCACAAATGGCTGGTTTCAGGGGTTTGGTTTTCTGCAAAACTAAATCGTAGTGAAACCTCTTCTACATTTTCTTAGCAGGGAGGTAAGGGGCCCCCTTAGATGCTTTTTGTGGGCTGCATTTTTAAATGGATGCAGCTGGGTATTTTGATTAAATGCATATTGAAATCCACTTATAACTAGTGAACCAAGACAATGAAAGGGACTCAATGTGCCATTAAGACTGTTTTCTGAAATTGTTCAAGTTAAACAATTCAATAGGACATTGCTGTGCTCTGGTGTCTCCTAGAAACGAGGACTGGGCCCGTGAACAGTGATGGATGCCAGCCCATGGGAGACAGTGCTGTCCAATGTAGGAGGTCTGGCCAAAGGTGCTGTATCGTCTAGGATGAAAATATCTGCTGGATTTCAGTTCAATGCTTGACATGTACCAGGTGCCTAGCGAATTATAAATAGAATCACTGAAATGCTTTTGCACAAGCTGAAGCAGTTCTGTAGCTGGGCTTAAAGCTTCCCAATTTGCTCGGCAGCAGATATAAGGTTTTCTGTCCTCAAGTGTCTGCTTGTTTCTGTAGATTCTCAGAGCAACCCATGTGAATGTTGTCTTTCCTCTGGATCACGTCACTTGAATGCTGCAGCAGACATTCCTAGGTGGCACTAAAGGGTTCCCACATCCTCTAACGGATACTTTCTGTGAGCTGATATCAGGACCAGGCTGGAGGAGGGAAAGCAGCCAACATTCACTTAGTTGAAGAGCACATATTGGTATCTACTGTGAGCTGCGCGCCAGTTACAGGGATCAAAGGACACGCCGGTCTGATGGAGGCAGACAGACAGTAAGAACAATCCAGGATGATGGCTTCTCTGATGCCAACATCCAGGCACTGAACAAGCCCAGAGGAGGAGAGCATCAGGGAGGAGAACCTGGCAAAGGCAACCCCTGAATGGAGTTTGGAAGAAAAGTAAGAATTAAGCAGGAGAAGGATGGCCAGAGGGTATCAGAAGCAGAAAGAGTGAGGAGTGAGTGAAGTGCTGTGTTTAGAGAACCTCAGGGAGCTCGTACAGAGTCCATTGCTTCAGACAGCAACCACAAGGCATATAAGCCTTTTACAGTCCTGAAGGAGAAAGCCAGGCAGAAGGTCTTCGAGCTCAGCAATTTCATCACTTAAAATAAAGCTCATTCTTCTTGGGACGACTTTGGACCAGCAGAGTTGGGCAACATTGCCTGCAGACAAATGGAGATTTGAGCCATCCCTGTCTTCCCCCCGAGAGCCCTCTGCTAGAACTCTGAGAGTGCAGTGTAGGTGCCCAGGAAGATTTGAAGAACAAGAAACTGTTCTCGAAGACTATTAAAAATTACACACACACACACATTTCTATAATTACCCAACACATTATTGACAAATGGTTGTTTTTGCCTTGCCTGAATGCAATCCAATCCAACGTGTTTACTATTTGTTATGTATAAAGCTGCACCAGAGCTAACCATTTTACTATGAAGATCCTTGCCTTAATCTTTTTTTTTTTTTTTTTTGGAGGGGGGCTGGGTAGCTCAGTTGGTTAAACAATGGATTCTTGATTTTGGCTCGGGTCATGATCTCAGGGTCATGGGATGGAGCTCTGCATTAGGCTCCTCCCCTCAGCACTGAGTCTGTTTGAGATTCCTTCCTTCTCCCTCTGCCCCTCCCCCCACTTACCTGCTCTCTCTCTAAAATAAATAATAAACATCTAATTAATTAGTTAATTAAGTTTTAAAGATATTTTTCTTCTTCTCTTCCTCCTCCTCTTTCTTCTTCCTGTTCTTCTCCTCCTTCTCCTTCTCCCTCTTTTTCTTGTTCTTGTTCACGTTGTTGTTGTTCTTTTGACCTCTCCTGATATGACAAACGGAAGTGTTCAGCCTTCCACTTGACACTCCTTTTGATGTTTGTTTTCCCTTAATCTTGTCATCCTGCCATGATAGAAAGATCTTCAATCATGGAGCTAAACAAAAACAAAAACAAAAACAAAACCTAATTAAAATCATCATTACTTTAGCTAGTATATATCTTTGATATAGGAATTCATAAATTGACTAAACATCTCTGAATTTTCTGGTCCTTCCTCACGTGATTACAGGGCTTCCATATTAATCCAATCCTTTTGAATTGATCATATTCTCCATTGCTCATTAGTGTAAACTTTCTAAATTTTTCTCAGTACTTTTTCTTACATAACATGTCAGAATTTGAATGGGAGAAGATCTTCCGGAAAACAGAATATGCCTCATGAGGACAGTGACAAACACTCATGATATGTCAAGGTTTCTTCTTCAAACTATTAGAATCTTGAATGTTTAAAACTATGAAAGCTTTTATTTATAAAGTAAATTAATGTATCAGGCATTCTGCTAAGCACTTCACAGACTTTATTTTTATTTAATGTATAGGTTTTGTCCAGTCATTAGCTTAATGGTTAAGGGCATAAACTCTGGAGTCATATTGTCTAGGTTTGAACTAATATAAGGAATTATATTTTATGTGATTTACACTGTTCTTAGTAGAAACATCAAGGTCTTACAGAGTTCTTCTTTGACTGCAGTCAACTCCTAAGGACTCTTGCAGGAACTTAATAGCAATATGACAACCTTATAAATAAAAGATTCATAAATGACTGAGACTGTATTGGCATAGGACATAGCTCACAGTAATCATTTAGCAGAAATATTGGAGGTTGACTGTAGTAGTATCAAAATAGTCTGTTGAGATTGGCTACAAAAAAACCCACTGGGCTTACCATTTTTTCTAAGCACATCTGCACAGTACATGTCTCTTAATATTCTGGGTAGTGATTTACAACAAATTGTGTCCCATGGCTCCTAGGATTACAACCTTCTTCCAACCTGTAAGCAAATCTCAGTGAGATGCATTCCAATGAGTTCATGAAAATTTTATGGTTAGGATAATGTAGCAGTGAGAGAGCCCACTTTGCCTGAAGAGCCCAGAATGAATCCCCAGGCTTTTTTATGATTCCCTGACACACAAGGAATCTCCTCGTGATGCAATGGGCCTTAATGATAAAAATGTATCTAATTTTTGCTCAATATTTATTAGAACGCTTAGTAAAAGAAAAAAATCGATGGACCCATGAAAACAAGCCTTAAGTCTGGGCTTGGCTTATCGTATGTGCTATGATGTCCAATGAGCTTCATAGCTTTGCTTGGCCTCAGTTTCCTGGCCTGTAAAGTAAGGGTGCAGGTAATACCTACCACAAAAGGTCATTGTGGTGGTTCAGATAGTATTTAAAAAAGAGCTTCCGTGATATCAAATTGCTATCAGAAGGTGTAGAGTTTTCCTTATCCCTCTGCTGATGTCTTCTTCTGCTTCACCTGTACTGTAGAACATGTTATGTGCTCACCCGCAGATTTACTTAGAAGGAAACCACATCCCCCTGTATGTGCTTTCTCTGCTCTGCATACTCAGTGGCAGGTCTCCCTTGGCTACTGCACAGGAAAGATCAGGATTCCTGCTTCCTTTAACCCCTTTGTGGGTTCATGCCCACTAGCTCACTCTGTGCTTCATTCTTGATGGCCAGCACCTCCTTCTCTTGGTTCTTGTCTCTGGGCTGTTGAAGCCAGTTTGCCTGTGCACATGGACTCTTGCAGTGAACTGTCTGAAAATTTACCTCCTGTGGTGGCAATCCATGACTAATGACCAACACATGCTGAGAAGAAAAAAAAATCCTCATCTCTCTTGTTCTTCATTCAGGACGATTTTGAGATGGAACCTGCACCATTTCCAACATTTCTTTGTGGAATTGAATGAAGGTTCCCCCTGCAGTGTTTTCCTTGATAGTTTCTTCTTGGGTTCCCCTCACTTCCCTTTTCTCCTTCTCTAAGCCCTAAAGGAAGGAACACTTCCTAATATATTGCTTCCACATAAATCCTGCCATCAGGCTCTGTGTCTAGAGAAAACTTCCTACAACCTCCAGTCTTTTAACTAACATGAAGGGATGGCTAAATCTATTGTTTAATATAGATATGGAATGGTTGTAAATTCTTCAGGTAAGAGGAACAGAAACTCCATTGAAGACAACATTGCTAGAAACTCCTCATTTATGTTTCTGGTTTAATCTTATCAAAGATCCTGAATAAGTAGATAAAATAATCACCACTTTAGAAGTGTGAAAGCATGGGGAACCTGCGATGCTTGCCCCAAGGCATACATCTTGGAAGAATCTTGACTCAAACGTTCCTTTAGAACTTAATGAAGCCAAGTTGGGGTGGTGGACAGACCTCCTAGGTGGCCCCCGAGGTCCATACAAGTTTTACTAAACCTAAGTGGTACAAGGACACATCATGGTCTTTTTAGTTCATTACAGCCCAAAGGAAATGTGGTATATGTGCACAATAGAACATTACTGAGCAGTAAAAAAAAAAAAAAAAAAAAAAAAAGAGAGAGAGAGAGAGATCTTGCTATTGCAGCAACCTAGATGGACCTTATGGGTATAATACCTGAACTGAAGTAGGTCAGTCAGAGAAAGACAAATGATTTCATTTATATGTAGAATCTAGAAAACAGAACAAATGAAAAAAAAAAAAAACAAAATAAAACAGAAACAGACTCACAGGTACGGAAAACAAACTGTTGGTTACCAGAGAGGGGAGGGATGGGTGGGCAAAACGGGTGGAGGGATTAAGAGGTACAAACTTCTAGTTATAAAATAAATGAGAAATGAGGATGTAATGTACAGCATAGGGAATGCAGTCAATGATATTGTATTAACTTTGTATGGTGGCAGATGGTAAATAGACTTATCATGGGGATGATTTTGTAACGTATGAAAATATTGAATCGCTATGATGTACACCTGGAACTGATAGGATATTGTATACTAATTGCACTTCAGTAAAAGAAAAAAAAAAGCACCTAAGACAGTGCCAGAACCATAGTGTGTGCTCAATAAATATTTACAGAATAAAATCTCAGGTGTCTTTAGTTTAAGAGGCATGCAGGTACCTAGGAGACAGATGTAAAGAATAGATTTCTATTAAGATACAGTCTCCAGAAAGTCTCCCCTTGAATTTTTCCGTGGTCTCCAGGCCTAATGGATTTGTCTTTATGGCCGCATAACAAATTACTACAAATATCTGTTAAAACAAGACACTTTTATATCTTATGGGTTCTGTTGGTCAGGTTGGGTAGGGGTACCTGGGTTCTCTAGTTCAGAGTCCAGCTAGGCTTCAATTCTAGAGTGCAGGTGCTGGGGTTCTAGGGTTTGCTTACAACTTCCTACTGTGCGGTCCACTTCATAGGCAGTTAGCAGCATGGCAGTTGACTTCTTCAAGGTCAGCAGGACTGACTCTGTTCCTCTACAAATACACTGCTTTTAGGATCTCTGCAAGAATCTCAGCTTCCATCACATGCTACCAGGCCTGCCCTCTGCTCTGCATTGCACCCTGGAAGCTTCCAGAAGCTACAATCTTTAGCAAATCCCATGCTGAGTATTCTCTACATGGTCTTACCATGAAACGCCATTAGTGCTGATTTGGATTATCGGGCCCCTCTCCTTGTGGAGGGGAGAGACGTACTGAAAAAAGCTCTTGGCTACTGGAATTAGACAAATCTGCTTTGTAACTTGGTTCTATCTATGTCATGCTGATTATGTGAACTTGGGGAAATCATCTTACCTCTCTGAGCCTAGAAATAAATATGCAGTTAAGTGTTTTTTCCAAAAAAGAAATGGAACAAGATCTATGCACATGGAGGTATTAGGATACAGTGATGTTCTAGGATTCCAGGCAGAAGTTTTGTGAACAATAAAGCTATTGAGGGATGCCTGGGTGGCTCAGCAGTTCAGTTGAGCGTCTGCCTTTGGCTCAGGAAGTGATCCTGGAGTCCTGGGATCAAGTTCTGCATCAGGCTTCCTGCATGGAGCCTGCTTCTCCCTCTGCCTGGTCTCTCCCTCCCTCCCTCCCTCCCTCCCTCCCTCCCTCCCCCCCCCTGTGTGTGTCTCATGAATAAATAGATAAGATAAAATATTTAAAAAAAACAAAAAAAACAGCAAAACTATTGAAATTGGGAATAATAGAACACTATAAGAAATAAGAAATCAAGGTTAGAAGGCAGGGTCCAGATCTTTCCGAATTTTGAATACCAGGATAAAGCACTTGGACCTTTTTTTAATTCAAAGTTTCCGGGATCCCTGGGTGGCGCAGCAGTTTAGCGCCTGCCTTTGGCCCGGGGCGCGATCCTGGAGACCCGGGATCGAATCCCACGTCAGGCTCCCGGTGCATGGAGCCTGCTTCTCCCTCTGCCTGTGTCTCTGCCTCTCTCTCTCTCTCACTGTGTGCCTATCATAAATAAATAAAAATTTTAAAAAATGTTTATAATTCAAAGTTTCCTAAAGTGTGTTTCTTGCAACACTAGGTCAAAGAAATACTCCTGGAATAGTGTAAGGAGGCTTATAGGGTCAGTTGGAGAATACTAGATTAACTAAACATACCTGATGCTTGGTATCCTGCATGGTTTCTTACCTTCCTAAAGTTCTTAATAGGTATTGTGATCTCAAGCTTCCCAAACATATTTGCTTACTGCCCTTTTTTTTTTTTTTTTTTTCCCAGAGAGTGTATTCCACAACTAGCAAGGTAGGATCAATTTTGTTTAACAGAAAGACTTCTAAGAACTTTGAGCTGGAACGTAACCTGTTAGGCAGAGATATGCTTTTCTGCAAAACCTGCCTTTCAGCTATCCCTCGGATTTTCCAGCTCAGAAAACCAGTTTGCTCTCTACCAGACGGACCATCCTTTGGATCCATGAAGATGTGTCTTGCTTCCTGCCTCAGCTTTTTCTGTCCATGCTAAATGTCTCCAGACCTACATGCTGCCTGTCATGTGTTTGCCTGTTTACATTCCTTTTTCCATCTGGTGGTCAGCAGTGAGTTAGAATCCTTGGTGCCTTTTGGCACGGACAGAGAAAAATGGGCCAATTGTTTTCCCCTTATATATAAAGTCGGGTGGGTAGACAGGACTGATTTTCCTTTTCTTGAGTCTTAATTATATAACGTATTTATGGAAAACTTTTCATATAACGTATTTATGGAAAACTGTTTTCATCAATGTCAGCTGTGAAATCTGGACCTATTTTCAAATATATATATATGCACACACACATACACACATACATATATTTTTACACACACACACACACACACACACACACACACTGATTTCTTTCCTTGGGAGATCAATGATCTGGAATATTTTATGCACAGGGACACTGTGGGGAGCCAGGGGGTTGGGGAGACGAAGGTAAGTGAATTTTGTGCTTTACACCAAAGCCAGGCTTTTTCTGGTTTTTACTAATGGAAGGTGATTATAGAACATTTTAATGTCAGAAAGCTTTGAGAGCCATTATGCTTCTCGGCAGATCTTAAAGCTTTCCTGCCTAATGACTAGTGCCTTAGTAAAGTGGGTGTGCATTCTCTCTCTCTCTCTCTCTCTCTCTCACTCACACACACACACACACACATACGCACACACAAAGAGTCCAAATGCAATAGTAAAAAGTTAATTCTGCTGTTATTTATCATGCCTACTATAGCACCCATGTTGCTGTCAGGGGGTGCCGTGTATGTGGTGCACCCTTTAACAGCACTTAGACACACCGACATAAAGTACAAAGATGATCCAATTACACTTTCTGCAACTGCATTTCATTCTGCTAATGCTTACAAATTAAGGGTGTCTGTCATTGCCTCCATGCGCCCGTGCAGAGAGCATTTCCAGTCTCATGAATTTTAGAGTGTGCTCCACAGAAACGCAGAGACCACTCCAAAGGTAAGGAGTTGACACACAGCTCATAACCCCTGTCTAGTCAGTATGAAAATCTCTTCTGTGCAGGGAATGCAGAGTGTAGTCACCTGTGGAATCATGGGGGTATCAGGAGTGTCATTTTACCAGAATAGAGGTAGTGAGGTATTTAAAGTAGAATTGCTTTTCTGGGTTGAAAAAACGTGCATGTGCTCACCTCATTTTAATCAGCGGTGTTTGGTGGTTGTCCTTAGCTTTTAAAAACTTTCAAAACCTAATTACCTGCTTTAATTGCTTCCATGAGATCTGTTTTAACAGGCGGTCTTCGGAGAGGCATGAATTCTGATGTTGAAGGTAGGAGTGGAAAGGGACTGATAGGTTGTTGTTTCCCCTTCCCTGTGCGCTCGGGACTCCTGAGTCACTTGGCTCATATGCCCACCTCGGGGTCCTCCTCACCTTGTATCTATAACTTGGTGCTACGGAGCCTTCATCTGCCAGCCACCTGCATTTGAAAGCTGCATTTGAAAGCTGTCAAATACCCTTCCTGTATCTGAAAACATCTATTCAGTCCTGTGCATTGTGCTTTTCTTCTTTGGGCTGGATATCAACAGCTCCTCTGTTCATTCTTCAAACGCAGCTCGGTTCTCAGGACTTTCATCTGTACTTGTCAGCCAGTCAAAAGCTCTACTGTACCCAACGGTCAATGGGGAGCAATGAAGAGGACACAGGCTCCTTCCTTCCCTCAGAACACCCCAAATTCCTTACTAGGCCTCACTGGGGTGTCAACCTTCCGGCCCACAATTCCTTCCATGGCTCATATGGACTATATATACAAGTAGCTGTAACCTTCCCTCCTGGTTGTATTTAAAGACACTCCCTAGCCAACCTATTCCAGCTCTGTCCTTATACAGCTGCATTTCTTTTTTTTTTTAATAATAAATTTATTTTTTATTGGTGTTCAATTTGCCAACATACAGAATAACACCCAGTGCTCATCCCATCAAGTGCACTCCCCCGGGGTCCGTCATCCAATCACCCCCAACCCCCACCTTCCTCCCCTTCCACCACCCCTAGTTCATTTCCCAGAGTTAGGAGTCTTCATGTTCTGTCTCCCTTTCTGATATTTCCTACCTATTTCTTCTCCCTTCCCTTCTATTCCCTTTCACTATTATTTATATTCCCCAAATGAATGAGACCATATAACGTTTGCATTTCTAAATCCATGTGCATACCTTTACATGGGCCAATATTTGAATGGAGATGTAAAGCAGTGTTTCCATATCACTGTGGGCAGGTGGTTTACCTTTCTGGGTCCCGGGTTTCACTTTTGTAAGATGAGAATATTGGACCAGATGACGACTGCCAATACCAGATACAGGCGCCACTTCTTCTCCTGTGCCAGGCGTTGCTCTCTGATCATAGATAACAGGCTGTCCTGGAGCGTTCAGCTTGGCCCTCAGAATCCTACTCAACACAAAGCTCAGAGAGAAGGGGCTGTCAAAGCCCATAACTCAGAGTTGATACTGACACGGGTTCTGGCATCCCTTGACTAGATGACTTCTAAGTTTTTTTTCCTAATTCTAACATTTCCTGTTCTGAAATATCTTTTGGCCTCGTGTAGATGCCAGAAGAGATCAATTATGCCTGTAGTTCTCTCTAACTCCTTTATTCTTAAGTATAACCGTCCCTAATCTGCTCTTCTTCCTGCAGTACCATGTCTTTATGCTTTATGCAAATTCCAGGATCAGTAAAAACCAAGGCTCAGTGTCCTTGCTAATGTCTTACTGAAGAAGGGCATGAAAGCCCACTCAGGACACCCCTATGGATAAAGCTTGAATTCTGTGGACTTCTTGGCTCAGGGTGAGGAAGAGAGAATAATGAGGAGGAAGAAAGAAAAACAAGAGGAGTGGGAGGAGCGAGACCGGGGCAGGAATCACCCACACCTGCAGTGCCTCCTTGCTCCCCAAGCAGCTTGATGTTGTTGTTATTTTTTGTTTTAATAAAAGCTCATGACAGTTTTTCTCTTTAGTGTTATATTCTTTTCATAACAGCTCAGCGAAAGCCACATAATGCTGGAGTCAGCTCTTCCTAAGAATTAGTCTTTTCAAACTGGCCATAGAGATTTGATAAAAGTCATGGGTTTTAATTGAATTTCTCCTAATGGTCTCCCAGGGATGGAAATGTGACTTTCGTGCACCCCGCTGGTGAGGCCGTATCGCTTCACACCAAACAGACCGTTCTTTATGTTCTAACTGGGTTTTGCACAACCCTGCTGTAGCGCTGCACAAACCCTGGCCTTGGCAAAGACGCCTTTGTTCCCCACACTGGACTGATTCTGTGCCCAGTCCCTGCGTCCAGGAAAGTCTTATCTAGCATCTTCCTCGATGAACAAGCCCTCCCCCCCCCCCACATCTTCCTACAAACCTCTTCTGCTGGTTATTTTATAGAAATACTTGGATACATTTCTATTAAAGTGACAGACTGGCTGCAGGGACAGGTGGTAGAGCTGCCTCGGAGGTGCAGGTAGTCCTGTCGGCCGTTTGGCGACCTTCCTTCCCAATCTGGTAGCCTGCCCTTGACCACGGTCCCTACGTACAGGCTGAAGCCCTTCCTTCCCCCAGAGGCTAGCCATGGCCACCTCTGCTGGCCTGTGCTCCCCCCTAATCCCCTCTCCGCACCCATTCTCTTGTCGTAAGTAATCACTGGCTCGTCAAGCTCGGCTTCTGTCCCTCTGGGCAGAGCTGGGAGTTGGCATGTTTGTGCAGCAGCTTTGAGCAGAGGGTGGAGGGGTGGTGCATGATAATGGGGCTCCAGTTCCCACTCTGTCTGTAGTCCTCAGCTCACAGGGGAGCATGGTACACAAGTGTGGGCAGGACAAGCCTGAAATGGGGAAGTGGGGTACGCACAGCAGCTGCACAAGCTCCTCACACAAACCACTCTTGCTCTCTGGGTCCTGGGTTTTTCTCTTGTTAAACAAAAACAAAAACAAAAACAAAAACAAAAACAAACAAAACACACCAAGGCGAACTAGATGATCTTCTAGGGAGGCACGATTCTGTTCTAGGGGTGGCCCTCGGAGAAAGGATGACTTATCAGTGCTGATCCATGCACAGCCCTCTCCTCTTGGGGCCTCCATCTTCACATGTGGCCTGTGATTGTGGCTTTCACTGCACCTGATGGGCCTCGTGCCCTTCCTTTCCTTTCCTCTGTACACACATGCGAGTGCACGCATACACACACATACACACACCCACTTTCCTGAGGCTGGATGAAAGGGAAGGGGAGCAGAGCCGCATATTCTCATTCTCCCTCTGTGCCCCCGAGTTGGCTCTGTGTGCCTGGTGGTCATAGTTCTCGTTCTCCTCAGTGTCTTTCTTCCTTTCCTTCCCTCGCTAGGCAGTGTCCATGAGATGGTGAGGACACAATGTGGGTGACCATTGAGGGATAAGCCATGAACCACATGGACAGTGAGCCCAATGAGGCATCACCTAAATAAGAATCATGGCCAGTTTACCGACCAGTAAACTGAGACCAGGACGTTTCAGGGACTTGTTCAGGTACACACATGCTGACTTATGACTAGTCTCCAAAGGCTACAGAGTTTGTGCAATACACCACATGGCCTGTACTGCTGCATTTCAAAGCCTCCAGAAAGATAAGCAATGCCCTACCTCCCAGACCTGGATCAGGCGGTTATGGGAGTTCAAGGTGCCCAACATGTGATTGTTTCAGAAACTACCTGAGTGCCCAGCACTCTGCCGTCCCTGAGCTGCTGCTTCCCAGCACAGATGCTCGGCGGTGTCAGAGCGACACGTTTATTTCCTCCTCGAGAGTGTGTACAGTCCCCACCTCCTGTGGGACGTTCTTACTCTGGCACACAGCGTGGGTTTATGGGGCTGGCAACAGCGCAATGTTGGTCACGTTCCCGGCATTGCCATTATGTGGGATGTGGGGCCAGCCAACAATTGGGTTTTATGATCAATTACTACCAGGATGAACTGCTAATAGACTTGTTATTAGAAACCAAAGGGAGATATCTCATGGTAGCCATTTCTCATCTTTCCCTTTTTCTTTTATTTGAACTCGACACAGGCCACCTGAGAGAGCTGGCTCAAGCCAGAGTGCAGGGGGGCATCTGCTGTGTGTCTTCCGCAGGTGAGAGGCACAGAGCTGCCCCCTGGGAGTCAGAGGCCAGCAAGGGCCCACCCAATGAAGCCGCACTGGAGGGCAACCTGTGTATATTGCGTCTCACCACCGCAGGCTGAACAGGGGTTTGGGGGCAGATGTGTTTGTTCAGCTTCTGTCTCTGATCCTTATGGAATCTGTGGTCCTGATGATGCTTCTACTTTCCCAAACTTTCAATTCTTACCTGTTTGTCATCACTACACTGTATATCTCCAAAGTTGTTGAAAAGATTAAACCAGAGGGTGTGTGTTGAAAGGTATGGCACAGAGCATAAGGCAGAGGCCAAAGAATTGAAAACCAAACTGTGTTGATCCCTGTGAAGCACGATGGGAGGATGTATCTGCACATCAACTGCAGTCCCTGTCACCAGGCATAGCAGAGCCAGCTGCCAGCAGCTGAGCAGCCAGTAAAGAGGAGGGGGAACTTGTCAGAAGTTGTGTTCGAGAAGCCTGATGATAGGAGTTGGGGTCTCAGGAAAGGAGGGCAGGCAAGGAACAGGAGCCTGGGGTAGAGTAACACTGGACACAATTGCCTCTGGTCATGACAGGTCATGAGGGCTTCATCATGGGATAGGCAGGCAATGCCCACGCAGCACATATAGGGAAAACTCTGTGCCAAAGACTCTCGATGCCTAAGCGAATGGCCTACCCTGGGGATTATGTGGATCCCAACCCCTTCTGCTGACTGTACAAATCGACAGTAATAACAAAGGCTGCCATCTTCAAGCTCTCAGTCCAGCCAGACTCTGTGCCAAGCACTCCACCTGAACTGAACAATCCAGGGAAACGTCTGTAGTGTTGCCTTATTTTATACATGAGAAAACTAAGGTTTGGAGAGGATAGACCATTCACTCAATCTTATAGGAATTGAGACGCAGGGGGGCAGACACTCAGTCATGCTGGTGATCATCCCGCGGCACTGACCCCCACCCGTATCTCACAGCGCCCTTGGGAAGTGCCGTCAGGTTTAGTTCCTGAGGAAATATGTTGGGATGTCCTCACCTTCACTCAGAATCTGGAACTAGTGTTTTTATGTCCCTCACTCTGTAGCGGCATTCTTTCCAGGGTTGCTAACTGTAGGGGCTGGTCAGACATATCAATGCCATGGACCTACCATAATTTTATAGTTCTCTCTATATTCCTGGTGTACTATTGGATCAGATGAGAATTCAATATTTTAAAAAATATACTGTATACTTTAGAGAAAATAAGCTTCACAATGAAATTGAGCTGAGAGTACTGAGATTTCCCCATACACCCCCTACATTGATTATGATTGATGAACCTACACTGGCACCTCACAATCAGCCAAAGCCCACAGTTTACGTTAGACTTTGCTCTTGGTGTTGCATATTCTTCAAGTTTGGACAAATGAATGATGACATGTAGCCACTATTGTAGTAGCTTACAGAGCATTTTCACTGTCCTAAAGATCCTCTGGGCTCAACCTGTTCATCCTTCTGCTCCTTCACTCCCAAACCCTAACAACCATTGAATCTTTTATCGTCTCCATATTTTTTGCTTTTTTCAGGGTGTCGTATAATTGGAATCATATAACATGTATCCCTTTCACAGCTTGAGAGCTCCTTTCTTTTTTTAGCACAGAATAATATTCCATTCTGAATGTACCTATTTATTTATGCTTCCAAGTACTGAAGGACATCTTGGCTCTTTCAAGTTTTTTAATTCTGAGTACAGCTGCTATAAACTTCTGTATGCAGGTTTTTTGTGAATATTATTTTTCAACTGATTTGGATAAATACCAAGAATGATAGTTAGATAATAGGGTGGGAGTATGTCTAGTTTTGTAAGAAACACCACATTGTCTTCCAAAGTGGTTGTACCACCATCAAAGAGTGAGATTTCCATACCCTCAGATGCATTTGGCACTGTCATTGTTCTAGACTGTGGCCATTCTAAAAGGTATATAGTGGCATCTCAGCATTGTTGTATTTTGCCTTTCCCTGATGACATAGGATGTAGAACATTTTTTCCTATGCTTATTTGCCATCTGTTTGTCTTCTTTTTTTAAAGATTTTATTTATTTCTGAGAGAGAGAGAGAGAGAGAGAGAGGCAGAGACACAGGCAGAAGGAGAAGCAGGTTCCATGCAGGGAGCCTGATGTAGGACTCGATCCTGAGACTCCAGGATCATGCCCTGAGCTGAAGGCAGGCACTAAACTGCTGAGCAACCCAGGGATCCCCATCCATCTGTGTATCTTCTTTGATGAGGTGTCTATCCATTTCTTTTGCCCATTTCTTATGTGGGGTGTTGCTTTTTTACTCTTTAAAGAAAGCTTTGTGTACTCTGAATAACAGTTTTTTTTATATGTTATTTTTTTCCCCAAAAATTTTCTCCCAGTCTTGGATTTACAAGCCAGTCTGTGGCTTACCCTCTCAGTTTCTTGACATTGCCCTTAGCAAACCTGAGCAGAATGGAAGTTTTTAATTTTAATTAAGTCCAGCTCATCAATTATTTCTTTCATGGATTATGATTTTGGTGTTGGATCTAAGAAGGCATCACCACACTCAAAGACATTTAGGCTTACTCCCATGTTATCTTCTAGAAGTTTTATCATTATGTGTTTTACCTTTAAGTCCATTATCCATTTGAATCAAATTTCTTTGTGAAGGGTGTAAAGTCTATGTCTAGATTCTTTTTTCTTTTTTACAATGCGGATACTCAGTCATTACAACATCATTTGTTGAGTAGACTGTTTATTGTAATGCTTTTTGCCCCTTTGTCACAGATCAGTTGATCATATTTATATGGCTCTATTTCTGGGTTCTTTATTCTGTTCCATTAATCTACTTGTCTATTCCTTTACTTGAACACACTGTTCTGATTACTGTAGCTTTATAGCACGTCATGAATTTGGATAGCATCCATACTCTGTTCTCATACAATACTCTATTGGCTATTCTGGATCTTTTGCTTCTCCATGTAAACTTTAGAATCAGTTTATTGAGATCCATAAAGTAACTTGCTGGGATTATTAATGGATCCCACTGAATCTATAAATCAATTTGAGAAGAAGCAACATCTTATGAATATTGAATCTTCCTATCCATGAACATGGAATATCTTTCCATTTCTTTAGGTTTTTTTTTTTTTTTTTTTACTTCTTTTATTAGTTTTATAGTTTTCCTCATATAGATATCACATTTATTTACTTAGATATATATCTAAATATTTAGCTTTGGGGTTGCTAATATAAATGGTATTGCGTTTTAAATTTCAAATTCCACTTGTTCACTGCTGGTATTTAGGAAAATGATTAACTTTTGTATATTAACCTTGCATCCCATAACCTTATCACATTAGTTACAGGAATTTTTCCATTTATTCTCTGCATAGATAATCACATTACCTATGGATAAAGATATTTTAATTTCATCCTGCCCAATCTGTATGTCTTGTGTTTTCTTTTTTTGTCTTAATGAATTCCAGTATGATATTGAAAAGGAACTGTGAGTGTGCACCCTTTCCCGGTTCCTGATCTTCCAGTTTTTCACCATTAAGTATGATGCTGGCTGCAGGATTTTTGTAGATGTTAGAATTCAGTTTTTACCTCTTCCATGCCTTCCTCTTATCAATCTTGTCTTTTCCCAGAAATACCTCTAAGTGTTTCTTCCTTCTCAGACTTTCCTCTAGAACCCACTTAGCTTGAGTTTTCTCTGGAGCTTTCACTACATCAATACAATAAAACTCCAGCATTCACCAAATCGAGCTGTCCATCAGTTAGGCCTGCTGGCAGAGCTGTCGCTGGGCTGATGAGCCTCAGGTCTGTTCTGGGCACACTGTGAAGGACAAGGTTGCATTTCTTTGAGTCCACACACAGTGTATTTACTCATGATGAATTATTTATTTATTTATTTATTTTTTACAAATGGAAATCCATCGTGGATAAATGGAGCCTCACTGCTTACCAGAATATTTAATTAATCCAATCACCCCATTTCCAATTTCTGGGAGATGAATGGAGGGTTTCCTTGTAGTTGAACCAAGTGCTTTATTTATATAGCCATCTGTTCCAGTAAGAGAGTGCCCTGTGAAGCCTGCACAACTTTGGCACTGGTTCATTCAGCTCTGGTTATTTGCTTTCAAAGTACCAGGAACAGAAGCCTGAGCTATAGGAAGAAAAAATGAGTAGTGAAATGTGTAGTTGGCTCCCTCTGTAATTGTTGGGGTGTGTAGTGTGTGTGTGTGTGTGTGTGTGTGTGTGTGTATTTATCACCGAAAAGGAGGAATGATGTTAGGTATTCATGGGTACCTAAGAATGAGAACATAAAGAGAATTTGAAAATAATTTTATCAACTGTCTTATAGTTGATGCTAAAATCAGCATGCATGTACTGACATTAATTCACCATCCCTTCCCACTTTACCTTTAAACATCTTGAGAGTCTGGAAAAGCCTGAAACCAGAGTTACATCACCCAGACTTCAGTTCCTGAACTATCTTTTCTGGTCTTTGATTTCTCAATAGTTTTCTTTAAAAAAATTCATAAAGTAAATGAGTCAGTTTCTCTGAATATATTTTTGTTATGTTTTGCTTCCATTGCACAAATGTTGAAGTTTTTAAGGATATTGCTTTGTTGTTGTCCAGATTTACATAATTATTGTTAATATGCCTCTCATTTCCAAATGGCAATATAACGATACCATGCTCATTTCCTCCTTCCTTTTCTCTGTGTCCCTTTCTCTCTGTCTCTGTCTCTCAGTCTCTCTCTCTCTCCCCAACACACACAGTCTCTCACACACACTTACTCACATACAGGTTTGTGGACCAGTACAGAAGTAGTCTCTTAATCAAATGGGTGCTTTTTCCAGATATGACTAATGAATAATCCATGTTTTATATTTCAGCCATTCCTAACCCCACTTAGCTCTTGGGGGCTCTGTGTCCCCAGAATTGGTTTGGTTAATAGCCCAGTAATTTTTCTTGAATAGCTCCATGAAAAAGCCCCATAAAGGTCAAAAAAAAATTTTTTTCCCCTATTAACACTTCAAAAAACCCAATTAATTGACTCAAAGTGCCTCAGGGAGGAGAATCTTTTCCCAATTATAACAGCTTCTGTTTTGAATAGGAATTTAAATCTTTCATTCTATAGAAGCTTGAAGGTGAGGTAGCTCTTCCAGATCCTACATTTCTTTCATAAGACTGAAAATATAAACAAATCTGATGAGATTCACATGCACAGACTGGTGTATGATGGATCAGGGCTCCTGGAAACCCTAACCAGGACAGAGATTTGTGGGAGAGACAATGAGAAGGGAAGGCAAGAGAGAGGGAATAGAGAGAGGGAGGTGGGAGAGAAATCAGCCTGCCACATAGTCCTCCACCAGTAATTTTGTGTTGTACACCCAGCTTAACTGCAAACCAATAATTGTTACATAGGGATTGAAGACCCTTTGAACAGGGTCCAGTAAGCAGTACAGAAGGGTGCCTCCTGCATGTTATCCTGCATCTTCCCATCTGCAGCAGTGACCAGGAAACTCATCTGTGGCTTTATCTGCTTTTGTGCACCCAATAAACAGTATCCTACTTGAGACAACAAAAAACATTAATGAATCCCTACTTAATAAGGCCAGCTACTTCAGGGGGAAAAAGCCTAGTACTTAACATTTATTTTTGCAACGGGAGATTTTGCTTTCTTGTCTCATTTTGATGTTGAAAAGCAGGGAAAAGCCACACGCACATGCCACCCCCCAACTCCTTTAATTCTGGGCTTTGTGTCTAGGGGTTGATAGGGATAGACTTGCCAGTGAGATAATCGTAACTGGTGTGGTGGGAGAGCTGGGGCGCTGGCTGTTAACTCTGTAAATGCCAGAGAACAGCAGTTACATAGATTGGGAGACACAATACTCTTAGAATCCAGCTAAAGGTGGGAGGGGACTATGGAGGAATAGACACATTCTATCCAGAATGATTTTTAAAAGTGAAATTAATTTCATTTTTATTTCTAAAATCAAGATTTGATCACCATGTAAGACTCAAGACTCAAAAAAACAGAACAAAACAGAAAAACATAGGTGGAAATAAAACTTTATAAATCCAGTATCTATTGTTAATTGTTAACTATGTTTGTTAATATAAGTATTATTGATTATACTTAGTAAATCGATAATTTAGTGAGCACTGTGCTAGGTACTTGATAGACCTAACCTATACTTCCTACAATTGCCTTAAAACATAGGTATTATTTTCTTCTTTGGGCTGATGAGGAGACATTTTATATATTCCTTTCAAGTCTTCCTGTCCTATAGGTGTGGATATTTAGGTATACTGAGGTGATGTTTATGCAGTCTTATATTTTCCTTTTCCTACTGAATGATGTGAGAAGCTCCTTATTTATACAAACCACATTTTAAAATGACTCCACAACCATGCATGCATCATGATACAGTTTTCCATTTCTCTATTTTTAGATATTTATGTGTTTGCAAATGTTTTCTCTTTACAAATAAGATAGCATTCTGAGTATCTTTCATGAAGAAAGTTAATTATTCCCTCAGGCTAAATTGCCAGAAGTTTCTCAATCACTGAGCACTTTTGAAGGCCTTTAAAAATATTTATTTATTTATTTATTTATTTATTTATTTATTTGAGAGAGAGAGAGCATGTGAGCATGATTAGGGGTGGGGCAGAAAGAGAGAATCTCAAATAGATTGCACTCTAACTGAGGACTCCCTTGTGGGGCTTGATCTGAGAACTCCGAGACCATAACGTGACCAAGAGTTGGACATCCAACCAACGGAGTTACCCAAGTGTCCCTTGAAGCTCTTGATACATGCGTCAAGTTGTTTTGAAGAAAGATTATATAGTAGCTTACCTCTGCTGGCTTTGGATGAAACCACAGGCCAGGAGCAACCTTACCACACTGAACAAAAGCCTTTGGCTCAGGTTATCCTTGAATGCCAAAGCTTCTTGCAAACATTATATCTTCTCTAACACAGTAAGGCTGCATGAAACATCTTTCACTAACTCTAAAAACAATGATGCTTAACTGGTTATTATTTCCTAGTAAGCGCTTTTCAAGCTGAGTATGTTGTTTCCATAGTTTTACATGTTTTAACTATTGTAACTTTAAAATTTTTATGCACTGTAAGATGAGTGGTGAATGTGTTTTTCATCCCCCCCAAAAGGAAATGGAAGCATGAAGAATGCTTATTTGATTTACACACTGTCACACCCTAAAGGAAGGCATGAATGGTTAGGAGTTTACAATTTTCCCACAAGCCTCAGTGATCCACATTCCATTGTATGATCATTATTTTATTTTCTGAGGAAAAGAAATCTAACTAATGGTTCACCTATGACAAGAAGAATAACAGGTTTTCAAATCTGTCTTCATTGTTGAATGTTCCAAGTAGGAACATGGATATTTTGACAGATTGTGGCTATCTAGACACCAGTGGTGGAGTGAAGATATACTTGTGTATGTTTGTGAAGATTCTTGGGATGCCATGTGGAACTTGAAAAGGCATGATTGTTCTTAGGAAGCCGTGGTTGATCTTGGGAAGCCATAGCGGGTCTGGAGAAGCCATGATGGATCTTCAATTGTGAATCTGGGGAAGCTATTGTGAACTGTGGAAAGCCATGGCAGATCTTGGGAAGCCACAGTGGATCTGCAGAAGCCATGGTGGACTGGGGAAGCTGGACAGATTGGAGAGCCATGATGCATCTCCCTTTCCATAGAATATGGCTTCAAAATTGAGTAGATGATGTTTTTATAAACATGTTCTCAAGAAGCAAATATGAAGGAAGAGAAAGGGAAAATGAGCTTTCTCAACATCAGTTTGTTTGTTAGTAAAGTTATCTTATTACTAGTGCTTTGTTTTGTTTTGATTTCTTTTCCTCACAGAACAGCTGGATACTTTCTCTCTTTTCTGGGATCTGTTTTGGTTTTCCTGGAAGGTTCTTCAGCACCAATTCATAATAGTCTGTTTCTATTAGAATGAATTTTCCAGAATCAATTTTTAATATTCTGGGTTATTCTTCAGCCTCCATTCTGCCTATTTCATTTCTGTCGAGATAAGTTTAGTGGCAAAAACACTTGCTTGGCAATCTATGTTCCAAGTCTTGATTTCAGCAATTTACTTTTCTTTTTGGGCTCCAGTTTTTTAATGTTTCCCAAATCTACACAGTCATGTGAGTTGACCGTTCAAAATACAGTTGTAAGACCCTCTCCTAGGAAAATCTGATTTGTCATTCTGAGGAGGATGCTTAAGTACACTAGTCAATCAGATGATTATCAAATTTAGGAAATAGTAGCCCAAGTAGACTACTGGATAATGTGTGGTGCTGGCTTCCCCTGGGAGCTTATTAGAAATGCAGAGCTTCAGGCCACATCCAGACCTCCTGAGCCAGAATCTACACTTTAACAAAACTCCAGGTGATTCATAGGTATGACATTTTGAGAAGCATGAGGCTACACCATCTCTAAGGTCTCTTCCATCTCAAAAACATAATAATTCTGAATTTTGCTCCCATATTCCAATTCGATTTTCAGTGTATTCCCCATTCTTCTCTCCCTGATATGCTGAGGAAAAATTTCTCTGTGATATATAGAGTATGCTCTGATGAGTGAATTACCAATTTCTCCACAAGGGGCTTCATATGTCGAGAAGAATTGGGACTCAGGGGGTTAAATGCAAAACACATTACCATAGGACAGCTGCCAAGGCATCACATTCTGAAATCTGATAAATGAAAAATGGGCATGGTATCAAATTTAATCACATTTGTATTCAGATGTTGTTGAGAGCAGACACTGATTTATGAACTAGCAACAGACACCAGATTTCCTGCCTATGTTATATACATATGAATGGGTGGACGGATGGATAGATAAACAGACAGTGAAATTATGTTGCAAATTACATGGCACCAGACCTGTTTATAACCTAGATCTCATCAAACTGATATTAAAAAATACTACAAATATAATTTTTTTCTAGGCAGTTTTTTTTTTTTTTCTGGCTGTTGGTTTACTTTCACCCTGAAGAACAGATTTCTTTCAAAGCATATCCTTGCTTAATTTAGGCAATGTTGAAAATGCTCCTGTTTTGCTCCATGGTTTTATACTATTTGTTTATAGATAATATTCTTTATGGGATGGAAAGGGATAGAGGACTGTTCAAACCATTGCTGCATTCTTCTGCACTCGTTCCCTGGGCCTCCACGACTCCATTAAAATATTATCAGTGCAAAGGGTTGCTGTGTATGCGTGAGACTCCACACTAAGACTAAGGCTTTCGGATGAGCAAGGAGGTGGTGAGGTGGAAGAAGAAAGCATTCCACATGGATTAATAATGAAGAAGATAAGCAACTTTATTCAAAGGCAACCTAGTAAAAAAAAAAAAAGGCAACCTAGTGAGGACTAGGTTTAATGTTTCTTAGACAGCTACAATTTTGGAAATAAGCCATTCAGATGATAAGAGTCTCTTTTAGGATTGGTCATTGCTTAATATCACCAAAGACATGTAGCTATCTTTAAAGGATGATTGCTTTACCATGCCCACTATCTATGCCTTTTCCTTGCTGAGACTCCTTCTCAAATTTGGCAACCTTGTCAAATTTTATTCATCTTTCAATGGTCATGTATATATATTCATTCACTTTAAACAAACATTCATTGAGACCCTGTGTTGTGGAATGCACAGAAAATATAGGAAAAAATCACTCATGGTTTGCCATTAAAAAAAAAAAAAGCAGCAAACAAAACAAACAAAAAATGTGCTCAGTATCTAGGGCCAAGTCAGATGACTATAGGTAATTTGAACACAGCTAAGAATAATTTAATTTGTCAGAAAACTAGAGTAGCCCAGAGAAGGGGTATTTAAATCAGACTGGGAAGTTATCAGCCAAGGGTTCCTGGAAGAAATGATGCTGAAGGGAATCCCAAAGAATGAGATATCCTCATTTATTCTTGAAGAGACAGGAGGGTCAGCATTCCTGGTGGAGAAATAAAGCGGAATCAGGCATTCTCAATACTGGAAACTAGGGAGGTTGGGAAAAGCAATACAGTTAGGGGAGAGTAAGCAGCTGCACGAGACTGGAAAAAATGGTGTCTGTGCACTGGATGCTCGAAGGCAGGATGCAATGATCATCGAAGTGACAATCACTTTTCTGTGGCCTAAAGGTGTCTGGATTTACTCTTTGGTGACAAATAACAACGGAGAGAGGTGATGTGAAGTTATAGATTGGGAACCGTTCAGACACCAGGGGCCTCAGCTGATAAAGAGGGTTTTAGGATTTGTGTAGTTTCAAGTCTGGGTGTTGAAGATATTTAGGACAAATGGATGTGGCAGATGAAGGAAAGAAAGATTTTATGAAGGGCTCCTCTCTGGAATTCCTGGTAGGTGATGATGCTCTTTTCAGAAAGGACACCCATAAGAAGGAATTTGCCTTGTTTTCATTCTGATTTGACTTTCGTGGAAGTGGGGAGAAGACTGTACTACTGTGAAGTATGGTGGAAATGACATCAGTTTAAACCTCTCCTTCCCTAGGGGCTTTCCCTAACAGTCTGAGCTGGGTAGTAATCTCCTTCTGTGCTCCTTTAGGAAATAGAGCATATATTACCCATTGAGAATCCATTACGACTCTGAATTTTTAGTTCTGTTTTCATGTGCTGCCTTATCTTCTTAATTAAATTATCTCCTTGAGTGGGAGGGCCATGTCTTATTCTTGTTGGATCATCCACAGAGCCTGAAGCATTGTGCTGCATGTAGAAAGTGTTGGTTGATGTTTATTAATTGATTTGTTGGAATGTTTTTCCACTGAACACATTCCCAAGAAGGAGCCAAACCCAGAGCTAGGAAGCCATCTGGCAAAAATTGCTCAAGAGAAGGCATCTTGGCTCTCAGATCTTAAAGGTCTTCTTAAAATAGCTAATGTTTATTGAACATTTTACTGTGTGCCAGGCATTGTGCTGAGCCCATTTTATATATGTTATCTCATATAATCTTCAAAAAAATTTGTGACATAAATGTTATAAATATTCCAATTTTAAAACTAGGAAAAATGAGGTTCAGAGAGACTAAGCCATTTTTTGAGTTCAGCAAGTTGACAGTCACTCAAACTCAGACCTCTAGGTCTACCAACAGCAATGTCCATGAAGTTGGTCCTATATTCAGCACCCAACATATTCTCCTCCTTCACCCTGCATCTCCTTCTCTACTATCTAAAATTTGATGTACTAAGACTAGACAAGCAGGAGACTGACCCATACTTGTCTGCCCAGGGCTGGAGCCAGGATTAGTGCCCAGGCCCTGTGGTAGGCTACTTCCTACTCTGCTCTGCTGGTTTTGAGGCAAATCTATTAATCCAAACAAACTGTTGCTCACTTCAGGGCCTTTATTTATGTCCAGAGGCCTTACAAACTACTGGGGATATATGACAGAAGTCTGATAAAATTAAATACTAGAGTGTCCAGTCCTGGTGAGGCCCTTACAGACACCTTGCACAGTGGATAGTCATTCTTCAGAAAATATTATGGTGGTGTGGTTCTTTCTTCAAATGTGTACATAAAGACCAGCTGATAGAATTCTAACAGAGTATAATTTCAGCCACATATCACTTAGTAGTAAGTGCTTATTGCTAGACAGTTATTTCTGCAACTAAAGTTGTCAGAAATGGAGTAGGTGAGCATATGAGTTAGTAAAAGTTGCTATCCAAGCTGAGATTAGATGACAAGATGCTGAGACCCAAGGTGGAATTCCTATAGTGAGTGAGGGGATTTTGGGAAGGTTGGGCTGGGTGACCTCTCCAGCATTAAGTATTCTCCATTCTAGGGATCTGGTTTGTTGCTGCAAAGCACTTAAATATTGCTCCTTACGTTGAGTTGTAACTGTTTTTTGAAATGATTTTTACACCCATGTGCCTACTTCGTTAGGTAGGTGGATCTAGAACAGGTTTTCTCTCATTTCAGTTGGCCCTGGATTGAACCTAACATGGATCTAAGGTTTTCAGTATCAAGGTCAGGACTGTATTTCCATTGATAAAGGGAAGCCAATGAATCCCTGTAGAACATGAAATTAACTGTTTGGGATTCCAAGAAGTTATCTCTTTTCATTAGAGAGAATTAGTTTAGATTAGAATGTGAAGTTCTTGCCACATTTCCTCAAAATTTAAATTATAGTGTGAACAACAATTCAGGTCTGTTTTGAATCTTGCTATTCTGAAAAACTGCCAGAAGCCAAATCTGTCTAAAAATTCTCCTACTTTTTATGGACAGTTAGTTCACAAAGGCATTACTGGTGACTCAATCCTGAGTCATGGAAAGTCATCCTTGAAAGAAGAAGCAAGTGTGAATGCCATTCTTGCCATTCTTAAAAACAACCAAAAGAAAAAAAAAATCACAACCAAAATGGCAGAAATAAGCAAGAGGTAAAAGGAAAGGCAAGAGCTTATTTTCTTTGTATTTTATTTTGTTTTTTAAATTAAAATTTTTTGAAAGGGGGAGGGGCAAAGGAAGAGGGAGAGAGAACCCCAAGTCAGCACCACACCCAGTGCAAAGCCAAGGTGGAGCCAAGTCTCCATCTCACCACCCTGAGAACATGATCTGAGCTGAAATCTAGAGTTGGAGGCATAACCAACTGAGCCACCCAGGAGCCCCTCAAGGTATATTTTAAAACCTCTGTGGGCCAAAGACAAGTTGGATTTCCATTGTATCCTGCTCTTGCATATGTGTGGCATGCTTGGTTTGGGATCATAAGGCAATGGTCAAGGGAACAACTGTTTTTACAAGATCCAACTCTGAAGTCAGATTATTGAATGTGAAGCTGACCTCTGCTTACTTGTTGTGTGATTTTGGGCAAGTCATTATACTTTTCCATGACTCATACTAGAATCAAAATATATGATACACTGAAATAATCCTAAAATAGCTCCTAACTTCTTTGTGAGGATTAAATGAGCCAATACGCCCAAAGCTTTTAAGACAGAGTTTAACGTGAAGTAAGCACTCAGTAAGTGTTAGCTTTTATCACTATAGCTATTATAATGATTATTTCTGGGAGTAGAAATGAGAAGAATTCACTAGAATAGGGGGAAAGGAAGAAAAAGAAAGAAACATAAGGGAAGTCAGAGAAGGAAGAAGAACATATGGGAGAGATTGGTTTTGCCCTAGACTGGTATCTACACTGGATTGCAGAATCTTGAGACAGGTCTTTTCTTTCACGCTGGGCAGGATTCATTTGTTCTCAGCACATGTCAGAATGTAGAGTATGCAGGGCATTCAGCGGCCGGTTGACTGATAGGTAGAGCACCAGCTGAAAACAAGATCACTGTGTGCTGACCTCTGAAGCTTGTAAGATTGGATTGATCACTCCTTTTCCAGGTGGAGGCCCCTTAGTGGAGGGTCATGGCTTTCTAAATCCAGTTCCTGTTTTGATGAGATTTCACCATCTGGCTGTGTAGGGCCTGGCTTCTGATTACAGCCACAGCCTACATGACTCCCTTCAGCACACTCCCACTGAAACCTGCTATCCTGGGATTTGTTTATGATCCATCTTCTGAAACATTAGACAGTGGAAATCTTTCCAAAGTTGGGGCACTGGGAGAGTTGCTGGTGGATACGACATTCCATCTCAAACCAGGGCTCTGCAAGATGCTTGTTCATTCTGGTATGAAATGTGAAATGGTATCTGAGCCAGCACAAAACTGAATATGCATATTTCAAAACTTATTATTTTGTAATTTTCTTCAGTGTCATCTAGATATGCCAGACACATGTGAAGACCGACTGAGCCATGGGGATTTTTTCTATATCCTTGTAAACACAAATTCATACATAGAGTTTCCTAAAATCCTCTCAGGTAGGACCACCCCCCTTCTCTGATTGGGATCCTCTCTGTCCTGGAGACTGTGTACTTTGACGACATGCATCAAGTTTCATTCATCTTTGATTTCCCAGGTGCTGGCAGAGTACTTGTCATGCAAGAGGCTCTGGAGGGAATCTCAGAGGACTGGCAGTCATGCTGATGTTTTTATGCTTTTTTGAATATAAAAGTCACAGTTTACTTTCCCTCTCAGTGACCATGTACAAAAGCTCATTTATAATTAATACAGCAAATCCTTAATAAAGCAAACCAAATGTCATCTTTCCCTTTTTCTACAATACCAAGTCATTATTTCCTCTGGATGAAAGCACTTATGAACCATAAAAATAAAAACAGTGAAATCAGTTCAGTGACTTCAGTGAGTAAAAATATTGTTTCTTGTTCCCAATAATATATGCTCAGCCATCCTCATCACCTTTAGTATGGTCTCAGAGTATCAACCAAATCTGAGTTAGCTAGATTTTAATAGAAGTCTTATTCATTGGGATAACACTTGATATGTCAACAGACCTTCTTGGGGAAGCCTGTTTATTTCCCCCTCCTTCTATGAACCCAAGGAGGCGAAACAGTGCTATTCATCTCTGTATTCTTAGTGCTATGCCTAATACCTCACTTGGTGCTTAAAAGATGTTTTCTGGATGTTGAAGGAGTACCTGGCCACCAGCTACAGTGACCTGTTCCCAAGTCACTGCCCTGTGGGTCCTCTGCTGCCCCCTGTGGAAAGGGAGGTCATCACTGCATGGAGCTTGAAGCCTTCTCTGTCTACGATGTTGAGTCTATCCATATTGGTACATGGTGGATGTCTTATCATTCTGAGCAATGCATAGAGTTATTACTAGAAAGAAATTTGTAATCTGGTGAAATTTGATGGTTATAAAGATTTGAGTATAACTTTGTATTTTACTAAAGGACATGGAAATAAAAAAATTATGACTCAATAATATCAAAAGAGCTTATTAATAGGTCTTGAAATATTTTGATGTACAAAGTTTATCTAGAAATTCTAAGGAAGCAGAAAATTCAATTTTAACATGATTTGCTGATAAAATAAAAACTAAACTGAAGTTTTATTTTCATTCTTTTGTACTTTTATTGGAAATAACACAGTCACAAACAACATTTCGTGGTGTTAAAGATGGCTCTAGCTTAAAAGATCTCTGAATACACCTGTATAACTTCATAATTTCATCTTCTAATGGGCCATGAATTTTCCGAAGTGTTTTATGCTATTATTATTTATGTATGTATGTATGTATGTATGTATGTATGTATTTATTACTGAGGATGTTAATATCTTCCTGAACCTCTTGAATTAGTGATATTTAGTGAGATTGGGAGCCAGAATCCTGTCTCAAGCTCTGCCATGGCTTGGCTGTATGAACACGGACAAATGACTTTTCTGTTTTGTTTCTTTAATTTATGAAGCAAACTCATTGCATAAGATGCTTTCTGCATCCTTTCTGGCTAAAGTTTTCCACTTTCACATTATTTAAACTGAATATTCTGTGACTGGAATGTTTCCCTAAAGGATAAGCAAGCAAGAAATTACAGACAGGACATCAATGCCTCACTATCATGCATGCCTGATTTCACTCTGAGTTTCAGCCAATTACATTGCAGTTTTATTATGGCTTAGTAATATGAACACAATTTGATCTAGTAAGATATTAATAAAGTTATTATGAAGATTTGGCTCATTGGAAACTTAGAGAAATACCGGTAGGAATTGGAATGATGTGTAACAAAATACAACATGCTTAACTGGACCTGTTTCTGAGAATTGGATAGACCAGATTAGTATCTTCCTAGGAGAAGGGAAAAGTGTCTGATTTTGTGAAATTCAAAGTGTGAACTAGAAAGATCATTTATTTTATTCAGCCTCTGAGAACTGGTGATGTTGGAGCTCAGCTAGAAATAAAAGTCCTTGGGGCATGGGACAGGCCTATACTCATGAGTCTTGGAATTCAGATTGAAGGGTCTTATTTTTAAAAGGCTTTTCATGAGCCAAATGTATAAAGTTGCAACATTTATTCGACTCAACTGGATTTCCTCTGAGATGAAGCCAATATATTCCTTCAATGCGACCTTGGCTCGCTTTGAATGGCCCCATGTGGTCCATCGCCCTCCTTCAGAAAAATGAGCCACTGGAGACAGGATAAGGAAGAGCATGTTCTTCCAAACAATGAATACTTACATTATATTACTTTCTAGAAAGGGTGGAATTATCGGGCTAGAATTGCACTGTTCATTTTTAAGCCCATTTTTTGTTGGTTTTAAGCAATAATTCCTTCTCTACTACAAGTTTTTAAAAAGAAAGAGGGACATATATTTTTGGGAAAAATATAAAATCATGTATAGGTTTTTTTTCATGCTACTAAGTGGAAAGCCAGACAAATAAATTAAGGAATGCAAAGTAGTTAGAGAAGTTTATAATAACTGTATCCACTTGGGTATTGTGTAAGCCCATAACCATTTAAATGAACCAGTGGGTAGAAGAAAGCTTTCAAAGAGGTGGCATGTGCTTATATTTGAAATAAGAGTAAGCATGAGATGCTGCATGAAAGTGAAGAAGGGACATTCTAGCTGTGGGAATAACCTGTGTAAAGGAGAAGCAGAAAGACCCAAATAGGTTTGAGAGAAATAAAGCCATGAGAAAGAAAACCAGAGTCTGAGAACTACTTTCTGGCTTTTGAGATGTTTGGCATGAAGTTGTCAAAGGCTGACTGAAGCCATATATCTCAAGCATGACATGGAGGTTTGAGAAACACTTCTCAAGCTATGCCAACAGATTAGGTAACAGCTTTGTAAAACCTTTCTCACCTCTTATAGTTCTTAATGTGGGATTATGGTGATAACCAGCACGTGTATTCACAAAATCAGAGAAATACTTTTAAAAAGTATTAGCTAGGGATCCCTGGGTGGCGCAGCGGTTTAGCGCCTGCCTTTGGCCCAGGGCGCGATCCTGGAGACCCGGGATCGAATCCCACGTCGGGCTCCCGGTGCATGGAGCCTGCTTCTCCCTCTGCCTGTGTCTCTGCCTCTCTCTCTCTCTCTCTCTCTCTGTGTGTGTGACTATCATAAATAAAAAAATAAAAAATAAAAAAAAATAAAAAAAATAAAAAGTATTAGCTAGAGAACCAGTCAGAAACATCAAAGACTGAGTTGGAGTATTATTTAAGTCAATTAAGACAAATGTATAAGAGTGAAATTCAACTGGGGAGAAAGAGATTTTAAATAATCTTTAATAAGCAAGGGACCATAAATGGAAATTAATAATATACTACTCATTATGATGCTAGAAGTAATACAACTTATTATTTTATGTTAATTCAGTATTGTAAGGTTGTTTTTATAAATATACTAAAATACATGAATTTATATAGGCTTGCTCATACCTTCTTCAATACTATTTTAATGATAAGATCTGTAAATTCTTTTACTATGGGATTTTGGCCAGACTGAGGCTAGACTAATTCTATTCTATGGTCCTAAAGGATGGTCACTACCAATGAAACCAGTAAATCTGCCACCTGACAAACTTTTTCAAGTGCTGTTAAGACATTTACTTGTTTATTTATTTATTTATTTATTTATTTATTTAGTTTGATTTCACTTTATTTTACATAGTTTAATTTTACCAAAAAAAATAAAAGGCAATCTCCTTCTCTAAAAACTTTACTCTACATGATTTGTATACAAGTTCTATTGAATTATTTCTGTACTGAAAACCAAAGTAGAATGTGATGAATGATTATTTATGAAAAGATAAAAAGAACTAAAGAATCCAGCACATATCTTGCTGGAGATTAGATAGGAAATGTGGAGAGAAGTTTTTATAAATAGCCTTTGTAGAAAGAAGCAGGGTGTGTCTTATAAACATCTGCAGAGAGAACCCAGACTCACATGTAAAAATAAACGATTACACAGTCCTCCTGAGAAAAAGTCCCCAAGTCCCACCATGACTTGGAAATAAGCCTACTATGCTGTGTACTTGACGTTATCCAGGTCCTAGAATATATGTTGTAAAAAGTAGTATCCCAGCTTTGAAAGTGGTCCTACCAAATCTGATGCCTTGTTGTTCTGGTGCTCCCAGTAGAAACTGGTAAGGTCCTGTGAACTTTGATATGCCCTAAAATGGTTATGCTGATCCTCGTGGGGGCAGTTTTAGGGACATTGATTTTCTTTGAGTAAGGCATGTATTTTTGACAAATTTTTATATAAGTGTGAGTCTGTCATCGAGATGCATGCTAAAATTGTGAAGTTACATTTTTTTGATCAATAAAAGAAAGAATTGCAGTGAGATTTTTAAAAGAATGATTGAGTTAATCTGGTCATTACCTCTATTTCTAATGAAAATATTGTGATTTTGAAAGCCAGTCTGTTGAGTTTATTGAGAATAGTAGATGTTAAAAAAAAAAAAAAAAAAAAACAAGAATTGGATACATACCTAATGGGCCTACCATCTACTGAGAAATTAGAACAAAGACAAGAAAGACAAAAGTGGGAAGGTGAGGCCATATAAAATTGCATAATGTAACTGAGGCAGGACTTCTGGCTCTTGTGAGCAAAAATACTGGCAAATCTCACTTCAAGACAATTAAAACTGAATAAATTTGTAAAAATCAATCATTTCAGGGCTCTAGATATTTTCTAAAGAAAAGCAACAAAATGAACAATAAATATTTATTTCATGAAGAACTGTTACAACGTTGGGTAAAAATCACTGGAGTCTAGGCCTTTACGACTGGGGTTATTCCTATTCCTGCCACCACCAGGTAGGTTGATGTATTTGGTGATTTTTATTTTATTTTATTTTATTTTATTTTATTTTATTTTATTTTATTTTATTTTATTTTATTTTTTATTTTATGTGAGTGGGGGTGCAGCAGCAGGGAGGAAGGGCATTGGTCCAGAAAACCATTACTAAATTCATTGTCAGAGAAGTCAGGCTTTCTTCAGAGCAGAGGGTGAAAAACTATGCTCAGGAATATTGTCAGTAACAGCAGCACAGTTGGTGGGCAAAGCCTGAAGCTCTCTTGGTCTGAAGCTGCAAGGTTAGTGGGCCAGTCAGGAGATCATGGGAAGGTACTCAAGATATGTATGACATAGAAGCATCAGATGAGCTCTTGACACGTTGTAGGTAGACTGCAAAACTAAAGAAAGGTATATGGGGTATATAAGAAGCCTTGGTAGAAAGAAAAAAGTCAGACAAGACTGGAAGACTGCCTGAAATTGTAATGATCTTCCCTTGAAAACAGACAGGTAGGTACCTCCGTTGGCAGTTGGACATTTGTTGGACTTCAGATGTGTGCACAGCATCTTCCCACCAGGGAATTCAGACACAGGAATGGCCCCTAGGTAGCAGGATAAATGAGAACAAGATCTAAGAAATAGCAGAGACCCCAGCAATGGGGAGAGAGACATAAGAGAGACATATTGTTAAAAAAAAAAATCTCAGGACAAAATAACAATCCAGAGGTGCTACGACAATATACTATCTAAAACATCTAGTTTCCAAGAAAAAATGACTGAGCAGAACGACAAAATTGCAATTCTCATTGTGAACGCTGCCATCCCCACTGTGAGCTGGCATGCATGCTTCCCTCCCCAACACCTGCCTACTGGTGGTTCCGATCAGAACACAGGGAGAGAGCAAGAAGGGAGACTCCCTTTTTTGCACCATTGTCTGGAGTGTCCTCTGGAGACCCTGCTTGTACAGACAGAGTTTAAGGTCTAATCCCTAGAGCTAAGGAGTGGGGAACTCTGCTCACAGTACTCTTTACTCAGAGGGACACTGAAAGGTAAGGTCAGGATGAAGTAAAAGCAACAAAGAATGCAGAGTCCTCACTTGCTTCCACCCTGCCTCACTGCAGATGTGAGACATGATTTTCAGCAATGCTTTAAAGAGGAGGCACCTCAAACAGTCACTGTTACAGAGGGACGAGGGCAGAGCTGCTTAGCTGGGGACATGATGGGCCTTCTCGGGCTGTGCGTGATGAAATATTATCCTTCCTGACTTCTGACAAAAAGAAATATCTGCTGCTAGTGTGCAGCTAGGATATGATAGATATCTTTAATTATATGATAATCAGAGATGAACTAATTAGATACCACTTGATAACTAATCAGTTGCAACATTCATAAAACTGTTTCTCATTTCCTCCTCACATCGATGGAACAGATGGCGCCTGGTGTTCTAAGGGCAGAACTTGGAGGCAGAGCAGGAAGTATGATTATGGCCGAAGGATCAAATATTTGGTGCAGGCATTAGGGAGCCAACAAGACTATGATACTGAGACACGCGTGATTTACTATTGGATTTAATCTACTTGAAAAAAATCTCAGAGCCATATGAAGAAAACCAAAACGTCATCAACTAACACCTGAAATTCCTCAGCACCATCTGTCTGTAACATTAAACAAAACCCAGGAGACACTGGGAGAAGGAACATGGAAAATTTAATGATGAGCTTAACTTAGGTAACTTGATAGATGTTACCTTTGTGGCAAGCCATCAGCCAGCAAGCCCCTGAAACCACTGAGAAGCCAGAGGTGTTGTCACCTGTGAAAGGGGCTGCTCTCTCCGAGCTCAGCAACCTGGCATTTTTGCCATTAAACTTTCTTTCTCTTGCAGAAAACTCATTCCTTTGAAAACTAGTTTTTCTGTCATTAACTCAGTTCCCTTCCTCTCCTTCCCTTTGAACCAGAATTTCCTTGGGTAATTCAAGTATATAAAACTCTAATGTCTCATCATGGATTTACACATGTATTTGTATCAAAGATGTCTTTCACTAACTTTTACTGACCCACTACAATAGATCAGCTCTGTATGAGACATCAAGGATACAGGTTCTGCTTTGCTAAAAAGAAGATGCTATCATTTCTCTATAAACATGATGATTTTATGAGTTAGGTGAGAAAAACTATGTAATATAGTTAGAATCATACAGTATGTTGCCTTTTTAGATTGGCTTCTCTCACTAAGTTACAGGCATCTAAGGCCATATATTCTCATGGCTCCATTGTCTGGATGGACCGCAGTGGGTTTACCTATTCACTTATTGAAGAACACCTTGGCTGCTTCCAAGTTTTGGCAGGTACAAATGAAGTTACTATAAACATTCATGTGCAGGATTTTGTGCGGACATAAATTTCCAACTCATTTGGGTAACTTCTGAGGAGTCGGATTCCTGGATCATGTGGTAAGAGTACATTTAGTTTTGTAAGAAGCCACCAAACTCTTTCAGTGACGTCTGAGAGTTCCTGTGGCTTCACATCCTTACCAGTATTTAATGGTGTCAGTATTCCAGATTTGGACCATTGTAATAGGTGTGTAGTCATATCTTATTGTTTTTTTTTTTTTTTTTTTTTTAGTTTGCAATCTCTTGGAGCACCTGGGTGGTGCAGTTGCTTAAGTGTCCAACTTTTGATTTTGACTCAGGTCATGATTTTGGGGTCCTGCTCTGGGCTCCACTCTCAGTGGGGAGTCAGCTTGAGGATTCCCTCTCCCTTGCTCTTTGCCCTTCCCCTACTAGTGCTCTCACTCTAAAATAAGCAAATGAATCTTTAAAAACTTAGAAACAATTGAAATTGCTTAATGATATTTTATTTTGAATAACATTGCATGCATTTATTCCCCTTTTCTGTATTTTCTTTGGTGAGGTATGTGTCAAAGTCTTTGGCTCATTTTGAAATTGGATGTATGTTTTCTGACTGTTGAGTTTTAAAAGCTCTTTGTATTTTGACCAAGAGTTCTTTATTAGATATGTATTTGCAAATATTTTCTTCTAGTTTATGCCTTGCTATTTCATTCTCTTGACAGTGGTTTTTACAGATCAGAATTTTTAAAAATTTTAATGAAGTATAGTTTATCAATTATTCCTCTTGTGGGTTGTGCCTTGGTGTCATATTTAAAAAGTCATTGCCATGCCCAAGCTCACCTAGATTTTCTGCTATATTATCTTCTGGGAGTTTTATAGATTTTTCTTTTACATTAAGGTCTGTAACTAATTTTGACTTAAAATTCGTGAGAAATGGAAGGTCTGTGTCTGGATTGATACTTTTTGCATGTGAATGTCCAGTCGTCTCAGCATCATTTGTTGAAAAAATACTATTGGTTTTTAGTACTCTACTTTTTACAAACAAACCTGTTTGGTAGTTCAGTAAAGATTGGCATAAGTAGCCTTTAATAAGATTGTGTCAAATTAATTTTCCTGGAATGAAGTAACAATTGAATTAGCTGGGTAAAATCCAATATACTTATAGAAAAGAGATCCAATTTTATTACTGCTACTTATGTTTCATTCTAAGATTTTTTTTGTATATATAGAGTAATTTAGCAAAGAAATAAACAGAGACATAATTCTCCAAAACAGATGCTATGAATATGGACAAATCTTTTTTAATCATTGGTATCTCACCACATAATTATACTTTTCATCATAAAAGAATGAATTAAAATAATTTACTAATCCTCTACAATATACCAGGAATTCTAGGTGATATATAAACAGGAATAACCTCAAAATTCACAGAAGCATTGACATTTGAGTTATGAGATATATTTGAGTTCCTTTCATATCAAAGGATTTGTGTTACTCAAGTTTATTTGTAATAAATATCACACTAAGTTGAGTCAGTGAAGGGATGCCTGCTAGATAATTCACAAAGTAGGAAAAAAATTCAGTAATCACAGGAAATTCACAATAATGCTTGACTGAGATGAGGTTTAGGGAAACTATTGGAGCTATGTGGGTCCCTTTCTCCTCAGACTACAAACAATTTGAATTTAGACAGTAACCTATAAAGGTCCTTCCTTAATAATAGGATAATTTTATACTCCCATGTGCTAAGTCTATGTTCAAATTTTGGGGAATGATAACAAAGGATGACACTGTATTTTTAATGAATACAAACTTTGTAATATTTTAGAATACATAGATTATCTATTAAATACTTACTAATTAATTCAAAATCTCAGAATCTCTGATTTATTGGGCATGAGACCAGGAAATTGAGATGAAAAAAGGCATGGGGTACCAATGATGAGGAATATTATTCTCTGGGGTAGGCAAACTTCCCTTTAAACCATATATACTCATTTGCACACATACATCTGGTATTCAAGAAAAAAGGGATTTGGTCTTCTGACTTTGCTGAAAAATCCTTGCCTCTCCACTTTTGCTCTTTAAAACTATTCTCTTTCTAATGTTTTGCATTTTCTTATCTCACCTCACATTCTCACATGTGCCCTCATTGCTTGGGCCTGATAAGAGATTTTGTTTCTCCCAATTTTGCCTCAACATTATCTCTTGAATGTAGTTTTTTTTTACTTCATCTGGCTCCAACCACTATGTAGAGTCCCACGAAACTCACCTAATGTACCCTGACTCCCAGGATCCAGCCCATGTCCACCTTAACATATTTGGTTAACATCATCTCTGGACCTTTGGACCACTGGTGAGTCTAGTGCAGACAAGAAGCTCTTCAGCAATGAGGAGGGACACAAAGGGTCAGATCTTCCATAAAGGGTCACAGTTCCTTTGGAAACACTGCCATAAGTACATGACAGGTTGAAAACTGTAGAGCGTTTGTCTGAAGTGTAGTTATGATGATCATCCACTTATTTATAGAATCATATTGCGTTCCATTTTTTACGTTGACTTTTTGATTTCTGTTCATGTGTTTGACATAGAAAAAGCCTCACAGGAAAATTATGTTAAGTCAATCATTTCTGCTGGTATAATAATTATCATGCATATGCATTAAAGAAGCAAGTACAAATGTAGGGGAAAATTCACCATTGCGTTATTGGGTAGCTTTTTAAAATGGATGTTTTGATTTAAGGAAAGAACTTTGAAATAAGTTAAAGGGAATATAATTCTGGCTCAATATTCACTTTCTGTGAAGCCTTGAATGGTTCAATAAATCTTTCTCTCTCTCTCTTTATAAAAAAATTAAATGGGGATAAATGGGCTTATTTTTAGAGGTTATTTCCAATTTGAAAATTCCATTATTTTAAATATTATATGTTTAAGTTCCCTGGGAGTTAAAGTGAGAGATTATATCTCGTACCCAAAGATTATCTAGAAAGGATTAAGAGACATTTATGTTAGAGGGATGTTCCCCTCCCACCGTGGTCTATATGGACTTCAAGGAAAAATCATCAAAAAAACCTAATTTAAAAACTTGGTTGTACAAGTTGACTTGAAAATTGAATAAGCATATCACATTTATACATGCTCGATCATGTAGACTTTAGACGCTTTAGGAACTTTTCATTACTTATTCATCAGTCTTGGGAAAGGCCTGATCTTGATTACCTGGTATTGTACTCCACTTTCTGAATTTCCAGGTGAGGAAAGTTATTTTGAAGCCTCCCTAGACAAATTTTTGTTGACAGAATGAGTGCAACCCAGCCTTGTGACAGTGTCAGAAAATTCATTCTAAACCACAACTGATCGGGCCCCTTTTTAAAAAAAGCGAGTTAGGGTGGGGCACTGTATTGAGCTAAGATCTTGCTAGTAAAAATTAGAAACCCTGGACAAAAATGTCAAATTATTTGAGGGCTTTGAAGTGCAACTCCAAAGAGGTAGAAACTGGGGGGAATTTGACCCTGTGCACTGTTCTGGGGGAAGGCCCACATTTATATACCTTTTCCCTGGAGGATGCACTCCAAGCCCATGCACATGGGGTGCTTATCACTTCAGTTCTTTTCTGTATGTGACTTATACTTGCCCTTCCATGTGTCTTGGGTCTTTCTATATAGTAGGAATGTTCTTATTGAGATTACATTCACCTTTCTAGCCCAGGTAATGGCTTAGTCATTCAATGAAACCTTTCCTGACCGTGAATAAACTTGCCCTTCTCTGATTTCCTAAAGGCTTTAAAGCATGTGCCACTCCTTTGCTTCTGTCTATATATAATTTCCTGTTTTACTATATTTTAGAACAAAACAACCCTGACCTTGCTAGAGTCAAATGCCTGCATGTACTTGGCTTTCTGTTGTCCTTTTCTGAACACTCCAACCTCATTTCTAGGTTTAGAGAAGGTTTGCCTTCTGTGAATATGTTGGATTTTGAAGTTCAGAGTGCCTGGGGTTGAATTCTGCTTTGGTCTTTTAGCACAACACAATTTCCATAAGCTTCACAACTTTCCATGTAAAGTGAGTGACAACAATATCTATCTTTCAGGATTGTGATGAGGCTCATGTGGGATGCCTGATGACAAGGGTCTAAAATGAAGCAGATACTCTCTCTGAGAGTCTGTATGGCAGATCCCAAAATAATGCAGGTTCTTTCCAGCCTCTACTTGGGCCAGGCCGTTTGGGCATCAGCACTCACAACTCAGGCAGGGCCTCAAAGGGCCTTTGCACTTAGGTCTTATTCTATCCTGTGGACTGTAGAGCTGAGGTCACCGCAGAAAAGAGCCCAGGGGTAGCTTAGAGAAGAAGGACCTCAGGGAACACAGGAGACCATCTTCAAAAGAAATGTCCCCTGGACAAAAACAAACAAACAAACAAACAAATAAACAAACAAAAACCTGTTTGTTTCTGGACCCACAGCATTGTTTGAACCAAAAAAGACTTACTATCTTAAGTCACTGTGTTTGTGGTGGTTTCTTACATAGCAAAAGCTAACTGATACAGTACAACAGAAAATCTTTGATTCACTGATGACACACACTTGTTTTATTTTTAAATTATTGGATGCAGAAACCTTAAAGACCATTAGACAGACTGAGGCACTTTGATATGTATGAATCCTTGCCTAAGAATCTGAGATCTGTTTCCATTTTTAATTGTCTCTTATTAGTTCTACTTTATCAACAGAAATTTCAGACAATAAGCATGCTTAACTTTTAGCTTCACAAAAGTTTAGCCAGCTCCAGGCTTTTGGTGCATAAATGTATAAAATATTCAAAAAGTCATTCACAATTATTTATTTGGATTAGTGCAATAATATCCTTTTTTTTTTTCCTTTTTTTTTTTTTATTGGTGTTCAATTTACTAACATACAGAATAACACCCAGTGCCCGTCACCCATTCACTCCCACCCCCTGCCCTCCTCCCCTTCTACCACCCCTAGTTCGTTTCCCAGAGTTAGCAGTCTTTACGTTCTGTCTCCCTTTCTGATATTTCCCACACATTTCTTCTCCCTTCCCTTATTTTCCCTTTCACTATTATTTATATTCCCCAAATGAATGAGAACATATAATGTTTGTCCTTCTCCGACTGACTTACTTCACTCAGCATAATACCCTCCAGTTCCATCCACGTTGAAGCAAATGGTGGGTATTTGTCATTTCTAATAGCTGAGTAATATTCCATTGTATACATAAACCACATCTTCTTTATCCATTCATCTTTCGTTGGACACCGAGGCTCCTTCCACAGTTTGGCTATAGTGGCCATTGCTGCTAGAAACATCGGGGTGCAGGTATCCTATCTAGTATAAGCTCATCCAATTTGATCTTTTCCCATATGTTCTCAAAAATAGAGGCAAAACAAAATTTAAAAAAAATGAACATGTTCCTCTCCCTTCTACTCCTTCCCTGTTTATTAAAGATAATTGCTTTCTTATTGTGAAATCAGGGGTGCCTGGGTGGCTCAGTCAGTTAAGTGTCCGCCTTCAGCTCAGGTCATGATCCCAGGGTTCTGGGATCAGGCCCCGCATCGAGCTCTCCACTCAGTGTGGAGCCTGATCATCCTCCTACCTCTCCCTGTTGCTCTAATTGTGCTCTTTCTCTCTGTCAAATAAATAAGTAAATAAATAAAAATAAAAAAGGATTAAAAAAAAGATTTATTGTGAAATCAGTATCCCCAGTATAGCCCTCAGATCTTGCCTGGTGTCAGCTCAGTCTAGATGCCCTGCCTCACCTAGCATGTCTCTATCTCACATCCATGTGCTCTCCAAGTATACTGTGTCTTTGTGTACCTTCCTACCACAGGATCACCTTACAGTCCAGAAGGCATTTTTCCCATCCTTAATATTGTTAATTCATACTCTCCTTTGGATCTCAACTCAAAAATAATTTATTCAAAGAAGTCTTCCTAATTCCCTCTTCCAGCCCCAAATTTATTTCAAGCTCTACTATGTTCTGTTGGCACCATATTCCTTAGTGTGCAATTGACATTTTATTATCTCAAGTACTGATTTAATGTCTTTCTGCCCTGTTATATGACATCCTTCATGAGAAAGAGAATAAAATGTACTCTTCTCACCATTTTTGGTCTCAGAGCACAGGACAGGTCTAGGTTCAAAGTAAGTTCTCGATCTTTGCTTCTCATCACAATGCAATTGAACACATCCTCCCATTATAAACAATGATACATTTGGGAGGTAAACATCATGTAAATATTTCCAGGCATCCAGGCACTGCAGGATTGTGGTCCTTAGAAAAAGGAATGAGCACCAAGTAAAACAACCACCCTAGCTTTCTTCTGGGGACACTTTTCTCCTGGAGTGGAAGGAAGTAGATCCTAAGCAATGCAATTAAGAAGGCAGGAATCAGTCCTGAGGTGCTGCAGTGATGGGAAGACAGGAATTGATGAGGCAGTGGCCTGGAGAAGAGGTGGGCAGAGTGGAGGTCCTGGAGATCTGTGTGGAGCCTGCACATGGGCCACTGGATGAAGGCTGGCCAGTGCATACTCAGGAAAGATTCCCCAAGGCTAAGCTGGTTTCCCTCTCCAGGGCTGAGAACTGAACAGAGATACTGAGATCAAGAATATTCGCCCAGTGGAGAGACCTCACGGGGCACCTTAGGTGTCCAGTTAAGACCCCAGCAAGTTTTGTACTAGATATAGGGATCATGTCTTAGAAAAGGGGATGGCAAATACTAAGCATAAGAAATCTAGTGTGGCTAGATAAATAGAAGATAAGGAAGACTTCAAGGCAAGAAGAATTACCAGAGACAGATAAGTGATAATGATCCTTAATGATATGGGTCAGTTCAACCAGGTAACTGCAGTCAAGGATGTGTATGCCCTCCATAATAGTGCTTTAAAGTCTCTAAGATACACAAAGCTGAAATGATACAACTGAAACAGAAATAAAGAAGTCCACGTGGTAGTCAGAGATCTCTCTTTCCACCTTCTGCAGTTTACAGAGCAAGATAAAAAATGAGTAAGTACATAGATCTGAAAAACCACATTCCACAGTGGAATAAAATCGGAATTCAACTAGAGCAAGAGGCCTAGAAAGTCTTCAAGTGTTGGAACATTCAACAATCCATAATATGGATCAAAAAGAAAATCACAAGGTGAGTGAGAATATAATTTCACCTAATTATAATGCGAATATAGTTTATCAGGATTTGTGGAAAGCAGCTGAAGAAGTGCTTGGAGGGAAGTTCAGAGACTTCTCTGAAAAGGCAATTTCAACACAAAAGAAATAGAAGAAAGAATATAATAAAGATAAGAAGAGGTCAATAAAGCAGAATATGGTTAAACAATAAAAAGGAGAAAATTAACAAATTCAAAACCAGACAAGTCCTGGTTAACTATGAAATATGATCAAGCAAACACACTCAATGAAATAATACAGGAAACACCAATGACCAATATCAGGAGTGGAAAAGGATATATGACATATCCTACAGTAGTTTCTAAGATAATTATCAGTATCATAAATAACTGCATATCAATAAATTTAACAATTTTATGCCTAATGAATGAATATATTGAAAAAAACAATCTACCAAAACTGACACAAGAAGAAATAGAATTGAAATACTTCTGTGCTCATTAAACTATCAAATACATGTTAGGAAAAAAAATAACTTTCTCACAACAAAAATTTAGGCATAAAAATTCCACTGATCGGGATCCCTGGGTGGCGCAGCGGTTTGGCGCCTGCCTTTGGCCCAGGGCGCGATCCTGGAGACCCGGGATCGAATCCCACATCGGGCTCCCGGTGCATGGAGCCTGCTTCTCCCTCTGCCTGTGTCTCTGCCTCTCTCTCTCTCTGTGACTATCATAAATAAATAAAAATTAAAAAAAAAATTCCACTGATCAAATTTATCAAACATTTTAGGTCAAGGTAACAACCTCTCACAAATTCTTTCAGGAAATCCAGAGGAAGGAAAATCTTGCTCTACTTCATTTTATGGAGCCAGCTTATACCCAACACCAAAATCTTTAAAAAAACAAAACAAAACAAAACATTTTTAGAGTAAATATATTTAATGACTAATATCGACGATAGATGTGCATACCAAAATCCTTAATTTAACATTAGCAAATAGACAAGGGTTTATCCCATGAATGCAAGGTAGGTATTACATTAGCAAAATTGACGATTGTACTTCACCAATTGATAGAACAAAAAAATGTAAAAAAAAAAAAAAACCCAAAAAACCACAACCATGATTATTTCCATGAATATAAAAAATGCATGTGAAAATAATTCTACTGTTATTTAAGATAAAACCTTGCACTCAACTAAGAATATTGGAAACTCCTTCACCCTGATAAAGGATACTTGCCAAAAATCTGTACCTAACATCACACTAATGGTGGAATGCTAAATGCATGTCCTCTGGTACCCAGGCCAAGGCAAGGATGGCCGTTGTCAACACTTTGATTTAACATTTTACTTAATACTAGCCAGTGCAGTGCAGAAAATAAACCAGTGAAAGGTATCCTGTTTGGAGTTGAAGAAATAACCTTGTCTTTGTCCTACATGACATGTTCGTTTGATGGTTTGCTTTGACTGGTTTGTGTTTTCATTTTACCATTACAGGAAGAAGGTTGATCTCACACTGTGTATTATCCCCTTCTCCCTCAAAGGCTCATCCTGGGCCTTGAAAGGTATTGAGTTTACAGCATCACTGGACATGAGTCAAAGCTGCTGCAGCCCTTAATCGCACACAGGGAGCTCCCACCTCCACTCACCTGACCCTCCTCACACTCTCTCATCCTCTCTCTCTCTCTCCAAACCATTGCACTCATGATGTTTTTAGCACATCCTACAAATGACTTAAAAAAAAAATCATGTGTTTTCCTCCTTGCCTATCTCCCACTATTAGGATATACTTTCCACGGGGTCGGGGAACCGGCTTTGATAGTTTGGTTCGGTGACTCATCCCAAGAGCCTGGAACCGTCTGGCACAGATTGGACTCCTGATAATGTTTTGTGGAATGAATGCATTCATGACTGACTGGGCTGGAAGTGGAGACGAACACCCCCCTGAGAGGCAGAACCAGATCATTTTGTTCAAAAGGAAACTGAAATATGCATGCAGTGTTCAGCTGGAGCTTTACGGTAGGTCTGCACTGACCCGGATTGGGGAGCCTGACTTGATGAAACACTTGGGGGAAATAGATCCATGGGAAGACCTAATCCTGTCCTCCTCTGCTATCCTGCACTCGGCTTGCATTTACCAATTCAGTTTGATGAGGGGAGCAGAATCGTTATATCGTTGGGGGGTGCCTTGGGACCTGGAGTTGCAGCCTGTGTTTTCACTCAGCAGAATTTTTAATCCACAGCTTCTAGGAGCAGTGGAGGCCCTGCTGAGCGGCACACACCTCACAGGCACAGACAAGTCCTGGTGTAAAGATACGCGGGAGGTGATCTGCCCCCACACCTAGCTGCACACGACATTCCTCCCCGGGCGTGCCGAAGCACGCAGGCTTGGGCTGCCATGGAGACTACCTAAGGCCTTTTCTTCACAGCATCACCAGCTACTTTGTCCCAGAAAGACGGTCCCCAGTAACAAAGAGACCTTTCAAGCTGTCCTGCTCTGAACTGGGGAAGATTGTTTCCTGGACGGGGTGACAACACAGGAAGGTGACTGTGGAGCTGGGCCCCTGCCTCTAACCACAGCATCGGTGACTTGGGGAGGACTTGGGGTAATTAACATGCCGGGCCCCTGGCAGGCAGACACCAGCTCATTAACTCTTATAGCGACATTTCTGAGCGCCCCAGCCACATTCCTTTATATTCATGTATTCTTTCCCCTGCTGTTCTGAGAATACCCAAGCTGCAAGCTCTTGCAAAGGACGATGTATTAAAGCATTATTTTTGTTCCCACTCCCTGGAGCTTCTTTTATGATTTAAGGTATGGAGGCTTTGTCATTGCTGCTCAAAAGAAGTTGGATTCAGAGAAAGGACCCCAGAAGCATTTTCAGTTTGACATGACAACGCTCCTAGCTGCTATCTGGAAGACTGTGCTCTGCGTATGCTCGCAAATGTGACAGTGACAAGGGGAACGTGGATTGTTCACGCAGGTGCTGGACTGTTGCACAGACTTGTGGTCTCAGGACCCCGACTGGGAACACAGCATGGACCTCAAGGAACAAGGAAACCGGCTGCGGGGATGGAGCTGAGCTCTGTGTACCAGGGTGGGGTGTCATGCGCCACCAGACAGTGGCCTCCTGGGGGAACCCCACACTCCAGGCCCATTCTAGAGATAAGAAGCCTGAGGCTCAGAGGAAATAAGTAACATAATCGAGGCTATCTTCTTGGTAAGGGAGGAGTTGCCATCCCACATGCAAGCTCTCGTCCTGGCCCCTAGTTTCCTCTCTCACAGCAGTGTGGCATCACACATGAAAGCAAGGCAGGCAGAGAGGCAAATAGGGTATGGCAGGTGTAAAGAGATTGTCTCAGGTTGACTTGATAGGAGACAGGTCTTGAAGACACAGAAAGCCACCCAAGAAATGTCTCTTTCCTGAAACACACACTCCCAAATACGCACATGAACAAAGGAACAGGTTCTGTGTCTCTCCCCCCATACATGTTTTTCTTTCCTTGTTGCAGCTTTTTTTTTTTTTTTTAATGTATCAGAGAGACACCAGGACATAAAAATACTGCATTTGGTTAGCATTTTGTGAAGCACAGATGAGTAAATAAATATCTCGTGCCTGCATGTCACTGCCGAGGTTATAATTAGCCACAGGTGGGGTTTCTGCTGTGGGCTGTTTACTGCAAGGGGCGTGCAGCGAGTAACCTGCTTGCACATGGCCCTGCAGCTTCTGGTCCCAGCATGACCGCCGTCAGATGTCTCTTTCTGTCCCGGGGCTGGGTGGTCAGGAAACATGTTCTCCTTGTCTTGTCCTTGAGAACTCATGCGATCACCAGGTGGCCCTGGAGTGGCAGGCCGCCAGTATTTTGACACCATTTATGACATGGAATTAATGACAAAGAAATATCTACAAATCTTGAAGGTTTCAAAACTGAACAGTAAAATAATGTCACACACCTCATTGGGAAACATCTCTCTCTCTCTCTCTCTCTCTCTCTCTCTTTCTCTCTTTCTCTTTTTTTTTTTTTTTTTTTTTTTGACTGAGTCTCTTTTCCATTTCCAGAATTGTGGAGATTCTCCCCTATTATCTCGGTGTACAAGATCTCACTTATGACAAATCACAGCAATGTTTTACAAGGAGGATTTTTGTCATAAGCTATAATCCAAATGTATACCTTTGTCCGGAAATAGTGCAATTTGTAATCCTTCCTTCCAAAACTGTGAAAGACCTGTTCTGTCCAGATTTAAGCCAGAAATAATTCACACTGAGAGGTAGGAGAATCGATGGATTCCTAGGGATAGCAGAGACTATTAAAATCTATTAGAATACAAGACAATAGTAATTTAAAAAGTTGGTTTATTTTGACCTAAATATTCTCAGACAACACCAATGGACTGTAGCTGTGATATTACCTAATAATGAAAATTTTTGATATAGTTAGGCTAAAATAGATTAAATTTTTTTGTTGAGTTCCTCTGTAAATGGTTGAAGAATTGGAATGAAGTATGTACCTAGAATAGGGAAATAACCAACACCTACGTTCCCTAGATTCATCAACAGTTTGTGACAGAGAACCAGACGGACCCACCATGTAGATTGTGCCAGAGCAGAAGTGAACAGGCTGCAGGGAAAGGGTCTAAGTATGGTTGGCGATCCTGTTACTACGATGCTCAGTGTTCTGAGTTTCAGCCACCACTTTTAAACCCAACTTTTTCTGATATGGATTCCTTGCTTTCCTCCCTTGATCATTTGGTGGATCCTCTTAAGGCCAATGCTGCCTTAACGAGAAGGTTCTGACCCTAACATCAGTGAGGTCTCCTCATATTTTCCTCAAATGCTTCATACTTGAAATATTTTTTTCTATTCAACAGCATTTAAAAATAATAACATTTTTATTATCTCCTGTTTTAGTCATCAAAAACCATGTAACTGCCAGTCAAGGCTTCAGATGAACATGAGATGTCTCATGCCATCAGCACAAGGTCATACAGCAGCAAGGTGAGAGGTGACTGGTCCGTGGTTTACAGCCTGGGCTTGAATCTCAGTCCCTAGCTTTATGTTGTTGGCTACTTAGTCTCTCTCTCTCTCTCTCTCTCTCTCTCTCTCTCTCTCCCCCTGTCCACCTCTCTCTCTTTCTCCCTCTCTCTCACTCACTTAGGTCTAAAATGTTAGTGGGGATATGTTGACCTTGCAAGATTGTTACCAAGGGTGCTGAGACACCAGGGTGGGAAATGCTGTGCTATGTAGACTCTTCTAAATAGGATAATATCCATATGGAAGGGGAGAGGCACCCTTAGAATCAACTCTGTAAGCAAGTAGAGCAGCTCATCCGCACAATACCATCCAGCAGTCGTGAAGCAGATGGCCCAAAGAGTGCTGCTTAGAAAATCGCATCGGGGGCCACACGGGGCTGCACCCAGGATGCTGTGGGCTGTGAGAACGTAGTACCCATGAAAGCACATGAGATTAACTTTCTTCCAGGTGTGAGGTGCTGCCCACGCCATCTAGAGAACCTCTTACCCAATTCATTCATTCCAGAACTGGTGACACTGTGGTCCAGACACTGGAAGTCAGTGGTGAGAAAACCTGAATTAACCCTGGAGTGGAAGGTCGGGGTTCTTGCAGCAGATAAATACATACCATTTATGGACACCAAGAAACATATGATAAAGCGCAACGTGGCATATACATTTACAGTATTGAATTAGGAATTACTATTATTATTGATTTAGTGTTGAATAGTCAGTGAAGACCCCCATTGTATGCCAGGCCCTCTGTAAAGTGCTTTATATACATTCATCACCTTATTCCAGGGTCACACAAATCCTGTTCTTCCAATGAGAAATGGGAACTTGTAAAAACTGAATAAAGATTAAATGATTCCTCCAAATATATGCAGTTAGAAGTGGCTAAAGCTAAAGCTGGAAGCCAAACGAGGGTCTCTGAAGGGACAGCTCACAGGTCTTGTGAGGCACTCTCCTGCATACCCCGCCACACCCCGGGGGTTTAGGAAACAATTGGCCACTTGTATTTCCATAGGGCACCAATCACAGATCTACCATCCAATAGCCTCTTTTTTGGCTATGAAGCCACTAAGACCTAAAAATTAAATGACGCCTCAAAAGATCTCAAGAAAGAACGTGGACAGGACGTCAAACTTTGTGAGGCCAGTGAGCTCTGTGTTCACAGTGGGATGTGACAACACACGACGGGACTGTCACAGGCAGAAGAGGAATCCCCTACACACAGGGCAGGGGCTGCAGGTGCGCATGAAATTGGTGAGAAGTTTCACCAGGTAGATGGGTTTGAACTGGCCCAGGATGTGTGGGCGGGATTTTGTGATCCAAGGAATAAGGAAGGAGGATATCTAGGAAGAAAGACTCCCTCGATAGGACATCTTTATACCAAATATAGTGCATAGAACGCTCCCTCTTCTCGATTCACTCGGTAGAAATACCGACAATTCAATATCCTCACAATGAGGTTCTTTTGATATTTAATAAGCTCTTTCAGCTAATTTCCAGCGTGGGCTTGATTTCTACTTTGTCTCCCTAGTGATGTAGAGAAGGGCTCTGGCACAATTAGCCTCAGAGAAACGCTTCTCCCCCCTCATTCACCGACATTGTATTGCTGGACTTCTTAACTTTCCACAGAAGAACTGCTACAGGAGGAAATGAGTTATTAAGCCTGGCCAAGGAGACGGATGCTGTCGAAAAGCAGAGGATGCAGTAGTGATTGTCAGCTTCCAAACTTCTGAGGAATCATAGTTTATCGTAGTTCACTAAAAATTTGTGTTTCCTTCCACAATATTCTTGCATCTGGTTTTACTGTAAGATGTGTTTTCAGTGATAATGGATTAAAATAGTCACTGTGTCCCCTTGGACTCTCTGCAGGATCGTCTGGAGCGAGGTGCCTCCCACATCCCAGTTGGAGAAGCCCCGTTGTGTCCACTGTGACCATTAGGTCCTCACACCCATGCCCAGGCCCACCCTGTGGCCGTATGACTTTGAGGATGGATGTAAAAGTCTAGTTTTTCTTTGGTAAGACAGGAAGTTTTAGCAAGGGAGGTGGGAAAGGCAAATTAAATTCAAACCACAGAGTTTTGGATTCGGTGTGCACTTTAAAATACACACCTTGTCAAGACCTTTTCACTTATAATTGTTACAATACTCCTGCTAATTAAACTTGATTTCTACTTTGAAGAACTAAGTTTTTTTTTCAAAGCATGTCTCTTTGAGACGTCGGTCTGTGACACGTCTGCAGGGCCTGACACTAATCCCAATTTCCAAGCATTCCATCCTGAGAAGAAGCCTCTGATGGAAGCTGGCCAGCTTTCGAAAGAGCAGGAGCGGAGGCCATGAGCAAGCCCAGAGACTCCCTGGAGACTCCTCTCAGGATGCACGAGGGATGCTTGGTCACCCCTGGGCTTCTGTCTCTGCTCCCCAGCACCCCAGCGTGGGCTGGTTGGAAACTCCAGCTGCTGCCCCCAGGGAACCAGAATGTCCATAGAGAGCGTTTGACCTGCCACAATTTTTTTTTCCAACTCTCATGCTGGTCAGGTGTTATGCTTTCTGAGCAATACTTGAAGGTATAATTATTAGTCCTGTCAGCGCCTTTGGTTCAACAACCTTGATGGGCAGCAAAGAGTTGGAAGTGAAGTGGAATGGGAGGATCGATAAGGAAGAAAACAAAGAAGGCATGCTGTTTAGAAGAAATGCATCAGGAGAGCAGAACACAGGCACCGGGAGGGCCTAGCGGGTGGAGAGTGTATTGTTGGAGCACAAGGCCCTTCGGAGACAGTGGGAGCCACTCTCCTGGAACCTCAGGTGGGGGGCGCAGTGGGGTGGATGCTTGTCGCTGGTTTGCCTGCATCACTTCGTAGAATTAGCCCCTCACTGGCCTTCTGTGCCAGAGTCCTGCAAAGGTTTTAATCGGGAATTAGCGGTAAGGTGAACAAGCAGATCACGATAATGAAGATGGAAACTGAAGGCACTTGCCTGATGGAAACCGTCAGTGTTGAGGCCATCGAGTTCCTCACGGACAAAGTGTCCTTTGTTGAGTAGAGGCGCAGGGCTGCCCGGGGTGATTTTCTTATTCACAGCAGTTGACCACTTGGCTTTAACCAAGACCCTCAACATTTCAGGAGTTTAAGAAAATGAGATTTATTTCTCACGTTGCAGTAGCAAGTAGCAAGTGGCAGGAGAATGATGCTCCGCAGTGTCATAAGATGCCCAGCTCCTTCTCCGGGTGGCTGTGCCTCTCCTAGGCCTCCAAGGCCACACTTCAGTGAGGAAAGTGACAACATTCCACTCACCAGAACTGGATCGTGATATTACTTCCCTAACCATAGGGAAGCTTAGGAAACCGAGCCGGGCCGGGTGATCAGCAGGAAGAGGAGATGCATCTCGAGCACAGGGCCACCAGGGTCTCTGTCCTATCCTTTTTCTTTAGCTTCCCTGCATGGTGCTCAGTTGGCACCCCACCCTGCCTGCCCCGGGACACAGAGGCAGTCCCTGCTTCTCCCTCAAAGACGGCGCTGTTCCAGGGGCCATAAGGCCTGGGCTCCCACCTCCCTCCTCATCTGCTCCAGCCAGTTATCTTAGTTCTCCCCACAGGAGGGAGGCTAGCTCTGGTGGGACGTCCACTGTATCTGAGGACCCCGGCAGCCACCCTGGCCCCAGTTCTACCGGAGACCTGTGGGGCGCTGACATTCCCATTGACTGGTTGGGGAGGTCAGGTGTTACAACAAGGAAGTATGGAAAGTTAAACTACCTGAGTCAATGGAGACAGATGCCTGTCCTTCCTCCCACAGCAGTCCTGAGAAAGAACAGTTCCTCAGGACCTCTCTGAGACTGAGCAATGTCTTCTTTTAAACCTGGAATCAGCTCAGTAAAGTACCACGTTGTATTTGCGTTCCTTCTCATCCTTCCTCACTCTTCTATCTCCTTCCCTCATGCTTGCTTTCTGGAGATGCCACCCCTCCTCCATTATTAGCACATAAACTCTGCCCTAGGCTATGTGTTCTAGAGATCGTGGGTTAAGGTTCTCTCACAAATTGAACTCATTCACTCATCTTCAATGAACACAAAGCATCCTCATCAGTTGCTGCCTTCAGCTCAAGGTCCAGGATCGACAGGTGATGCCCACTTAATGTAATCATGCCCAGGCAGGATTCCTTAGAGACCACCAAATTATATGCTAAAAGGACACACTATCTATCCCACTCTCCCCAGTTACATTGGTGGAATAAGATAATCACAATAACATTTCCAAATGGAAAAGAGAAGAAGGAAGGGTGTCCAGGGGTCACAGAACTGTGGCTGTTTGAGGATTCTGTGGAAATATAAACTCCCTTGGGGGGTGCTGGGAGCTCTGTGATAAGCCCTGACTCTGTTCTGTAAGGGGAGCTCCCCAGTTTGCTGGCTCCTGGAGACCTTGGACCTGCCTTTGGGGTGGGTCCTAGTTTGCCCATTATCTTCCACAGTGGCATCTAAGTGGGGGTGGGGGAGTATGCATTTTTAATTCCTACACAGCTTTTGTAGACTGCTGCCTTCCCAGAGGTTTTAGGGCTCCTAAAAAGTCCTTCAAAACCAAAGCCTCTGATCTATTTGTTACCTATTGATTTCATGTACAAATAATCATGACTATGGACCTAAAGTTAATTATTATTATTATTACTATTATTATTTTGCTACTTAACTGTGTCCTCTACCCTTGAGGTTGCTACTTTTAGCTAACCTGAAACAAGTGGTTTGGGTGGGAAGTCAGTGCCTGAATCATTCAGCATGGGTGAGTCTTTATGGGCTTTTGTTAGCTCTAAGTTATTTATATTCAGTAGTATCTTTTTCTTGTATTTTGAGATCTGGGAGTGCTCAGGTTTTGCAAACCCATTTTATGGATGTTCTCTTTTCCCTTTCCCTTTTTCTTGGAAATGGGCAATTCTAGCACACATACATCCCTTTCTCTCTCCCTCTTTTGACACTTGGCTACATGGAATTGCTGATAACTAATGTCTGTAGATCATTACTGTCCTGGAGCTACAAGCCAATAAGCATATGGTCTTTGCCTTGAGTGACAGAGATCTTTACTTCTCTAGTTTCCCATCCTTTGGGATTAGTCTCCTCACTACTTTCTACCCGAATCCTAAGCAGTAAGTATGTCAGAATGCCACTTCAAGGAGCTAATGTCACACTGGGCATGGAGACTAGCAGATGTGGCATGTCAGTGGCCTCATACAACAGATGAGCCTTTTTGATTATGTAAAACTTGAAATTGGGTCAGTGAAGAAGCTGCCCTATCCAGTCATTAGGGTATTTCATCCTGTGGTCCCCATCTTTTATGTTCTCTGAATCTTTTTTCTTCTGCTGTAGTTTAGGAAAGCTGAAAGGATTGGGGGAGGAGTCCAGGGACCCTGTGTGCATGAGTGGATGCTATTTTCCATCAAAGTTCATTGGCCAGACTCAGTATGTGGTTACAAATTCTGGCAGGAAGAGTGGAGACCGGATAGCCCAGTTCCATGCAGAAAGAAATGGAACTTATGGTGCCATCTCCACTGATGCCCAGGCTGCCTGCTGATGACTGTGAACATCTTTCCAACGTCTCTCATGGAGTCTCCCATTCAACGCAGGAATTTTTTTAGGTATTGCAGAAATACTTCTTTGACATGAAAATCTCTAAAATGCACGCCTTAACAGTTTTCATGTGCATTTTTTGCCAGAATCCCTCTCCACTTGCCCCTAAAACAACACTCATCTCTGGGGGTTGCTGTGTAGGCAAAGAGGAACAATTGTTGGTCTGGCCTGTGGCCTCAGTGGGAGCCTTGCAAATGCTGTTTCTTCCTCTTCCTGCCTCTGTCTTCCCTCTCTTCAGAGAGAAGCCTATCCCTGTGACTCAGTCTTCAATGCTCCTCTTGGTAGCAAAGAGTTATGTCAACTGCTGTCACTGCACTGTACTGGAACACTTGGCCCTAGAAATAGTCATTTAGGTATGTATCTTCTTAAAGTGGATTAAAGTTTTGTTTGGGGAAACTACAAAATTAAATATTACACTTTTGACGATATCTCAAGGTGCTTTGAGGTGGTGAAGAAGCGCATTAGTACAGTCCTGCTCTGAAACTTTACCACTTAAAATTCTTGTTGACTTAATCGGTGACAAGGAGAGCAGAGACAAATTCTCTCCCTGTACCACCTCAGGCTCCCCTTCTATGGCTGTTGCCACCAGACTCCATGCTTGGCTTTCCTCCTATAGGGCAAAAGAGGAAACAATTTTTTTTTCCCTTGACCAGAAGGAAGTGAAAGCAATGTGGTGATATTGGCCTCACTAACTTGGGGCCCGCCTGGGCAGGTTGTCTCCTTGCCACCCCACCTGCCCCAAGGAAAGCAAGTGTACAGGAGACTTGGAGAGACTTCCTTGTCTCAAATTCTGTAGGAAAGCAAAGTTAGGACATTGCTTGGAACCTCCTCATCGGACTGTCGGTGTGCTTGGTGAGGAGAGGAAGAGACGTAGTGGCTTATCTCTTATATAACCACGGTAATTACTGGAAGTGAAATGGAGAATCCCAAAATCCAGGGCATTAGGGTGGGTTCCTCCAGGAAGAACATGCAGTGGTCTGTCCATCAGTGAGGAGAGATTCCTCACCTCTTCCACCATGCATAGCTTTTTCATTTCCCTTCATTATACAATATATATTGTGAATAATTTGCAGTGGGCTTGCCATTTTGCCGCGGGAGTCCAGGCAGTTTGCCTATTAACCAATCTCTGTTAGGTAACAAATCAAAGTCTCTCTTTCTCGATCTCTCTCTTTGAATCAAACATATCTATGTACAAGTCAGCCTCAGTCAGAAGGTTCTTCTACAAACCACATCAAATCAATGTCCTTCTAGTGAAAAGCACAGAAGAAAACACAACAGCTGAGCACTTACTTGCTTTACGCATGCAGCTTTTGAATTATTTCCAAATAGCTTTCAGAAGTCGTGGAAATCAGTATTATCTTTGCAATTATTCAGGCTGTGGTCCATCCCTGGACTCAGACCATCACCCAATCAGGCAGCCACAGGAGTCTATTTCCATGGAGAACTGAGAGCCTCCAAGGGAGGAATAATCCATCTTAAAGATTAAAATAAAAGGGCCTGGGACGGACATTCATCATTCCATTTGCCACTTGTATCTGAACTCCTTCTTATGTTTGTGAATTTCCACCCATGCATGATGATGAGCAGAGACCACCCTACAAAGGTGGGAATAAAGGGTAAAGGGACCCTGTCACTGATCTCTGATCTCAGCCCCCAGGCACCCAGGGCACAGATGCCACTTAGGCTCCAACACAGGGCACAGGGCCCTTACTTCAGTGCCTGGGGTCCCAGATGGGGGCACCATGGAGGGTTCTATTTATGTTCATTTTAGCAAAATTGTATTCCAGATGCTACTATGGAGCAGCACAAAATAGACTTTCCAGCTCAGTGGTGGGGACTCTGCTGTCCTCTGCTGACTAGTTTCTGCATCAGAGTTTTGATATTGGGACTGGTGGTTTAGCTTTGGGCCAGGTTCTCTCACTCCCCAGATGGCCCTTCAAATATACCCTTTGCTGAAATCATCCAGAATGGCCTTCTGTCATTTGCTGCAAGGATCTGGCACTAAAGCACGTAACCCAGGCTAGGAGAGTAGGGTGCGTCTAAGGGAAGGTTGTTCAGAGCTTGGTCTTCAAGATACTCATAATTCTTCAATGTAAGTGATGAGTTTTCACTCTTTTTGAAAACCTAAAGCTTCTCTTGGGCAAAACACACTGATTCACATTCCTCCTCCATACAACCATGTGTCCTCATAGATGCTAATGGGAATGAGTGGTGGAGAAAGGGCCAAATAGCTGGTAAACAGCATCCTCAGTCATGCTGACTGGTTTAGAGATGGTCATGTAGCCTTGGGAGCCATTACCATCATCTTGGGGCAACAAGATGAGAGATCAGAGTGGACAGAGCAGATCTAAAACTGTGAAGGATAATCAGGTTCTAATTATTTGATTTGATCTTTTGACCTTTGACTGAAATCAGCTGTGTCTTTGGACACAAAGGTTAGTAGACTATTCATCATTTAAGCCAGGTCAAATTGGGTTTTTATGTTATTTGCTACCAAAAATACTCTGTCTGGTTCACTGTCAATGTTTTGGTGCTTGGAAGTTTCCTTCTAGGTGTTCCTGCAGTAATGAGTCGCATTACAGGGAGGCATTTATAAGCTGCGTCAAACAGCAAGTCAGTAGGAGGTGTATGGTTATTGTACAGTCCTGGATAACTAGTGTATAGCCATGAGCTTTATAACATAAACTGGGTAAAAGAAACACACATATATACAGGGACATGCATATACACACAAACACGCACATATGTGTAAGTGCACATACACACTTGCCTACACACATGCTGTGTGAGACCACAGTATACAGTACTGGAAAGGCTTCTGGTTGGAGTTCAAGATATCTGCTTCTTGGCTCTGCCACTAATTCTTTCCATGATCTTGGCAAATTCACTGTGGCATAGATAAATGATTGTTAATGTTTCCATGACATTTAACACTCACAGCAAAGGACCTTTATCCAAAAGGCAGATTCCCTGGTGGGGTCCCAAGAGCAGTGAATTATCAGCTCAAGGCCAGGATCCGCATATGTGTGTCTGCTGCCTCATTCCAGACGATGATTATGGCCGTTGAGTTGGAAACCCAATGCCACTCTTTATCTTCAGAGCGCTGTCTGATCTTCTTGTGGTCTTCACAGCAGCCCTTGGAGTTCCATAGCTTTCTTTGTCCACATAGTTTGTCTGGGGGTGGCCATTCTTCTCCAGGTGGGCATATTTGAGCCTCTAGATCCAGCTGTATTTGAAGCTTGAACACCCTTGGACTTTTTCTGGTTCTGTGAATAAACACATGTCCTTTCTTGCTTAGTTAGGTTGAGTTGGATGTCTATCAATGGCAGCTGAAAGAATGGGCTGTTCCAAGACCAAACGTACTGGGGAGTATGGGGAGCCAAATTATGTCCTATGTTCACCCAGAAATCTGCAATAGTGTAGAAATTCTTTTCTTCTCTCATTTAGAAAACGCCCCTTCAATTCTTCGAGTTTCTTCCACCTACAGCTATGCAATGTGTGTATAATCCATCTCCTATGTGACAGCCCATTAGGTGTGTGAACACCTTGTCATGTTTTCTCTAAGTCTGCTCTTTTCCGGGCTAAAAACTGTCAGGAGTTCACAAAGGAACAGTAATACATGTGTAATGCTGAAATCTATCTCTGAATGTAGCCAGCATTTTTGAGTTATCTACTAAGAAAAAATGATCTTCTATTCACCCCTTGTGGATATTTAGGTATTTCAGTCCCACCCCTTGGCAAATGTGCTTCTCCTTGCCTGAGACAAAATGTGTAGAACTTAGAGAAGCTAGCTAGTTAGAAAGCTGGGCTGTGGCACAGGGTCGGCTCTTCAGCACATGTGCTCATTATGAAGTAGAGACATCTGGGCACAACACACAGAACACATTTTATTCCCTGCTTCCTCAAGGAGAAAGCACAGGTTACATTTTATTTTGAGATTTCTACCTGAGAGGGTTTGTGGATCACTAGTGCTGTATTATAATAAATCCTCCATTTGTCTCTCACTTACCTGCTCTGGGTTCTCAAAAGCTTTACCAACTTAGGGAAATGGGTCATCTATAATACATAGTGCCTTTGGTCTGCGTCTTTGGCAGTTAATGTGACTTTTTATAGAGCATCTCTGCATTCCTAGTCAGATATAAAACTACTAACGAGGACAACACTCACAACAAGATGATAATAATCACTTTTATGTGTTCAAGGACTGTCCCTGTGTAGTGGGCAATATGCCAAGCATGTTATACACATTGTTTTATTTAATAAATGTAATGATCCATGGACAGCTAATATTACTTTCAGTATGCAGATGAGGACATGGAGGTCACAGAGCTGAGATAAATGAGCAAAGATGGCTCATGAGCTGAAGAGTGGAGAGGCCAGGTGGGCTCCAATCCCTGTTCTTCAGTCCTTGGAGCCCTCCCTGGCCCCTGCGTTGTCCCTAATGTGAGATCATAAATAGGGCTTAATTGTTTGATGTCAACTTTAACATATGAGGTTATAAGTCCTCCATTTTCTCACTTCTATTCTCATTACAGCCTCTATATAAGTATATTTAATATTAACAGAAATTTGAAATCATTGATTTCTATTTTCTTTTTTAAAGATTTTATTTATTTTTTAAAAATATTTTATTTATGAGACACACACACACACACAGAGAAAGAGAGGCAGAGACACAGGCAGAGGGAGAAGCAGGCTCCACGCAGGGAGCCCGATGTGGGACTCGATCCTGGGTCTCCAGGATCAAGCCCTGGGCTGAAGGCGGCACTAAACTGCTGAGCCACCTGGGCTGTCCTAAAGATTTTATTTTTTAAAGTAGTCTCTACATTTGACATAGGGCTCTAACGTACAACCCTGAGATCAAGAATCACATGCTTTACCAACTGAGCCAGCCAGGTGTCCCCTATTTTTACCTTACATCCAAGATCAACTCACTCTGGCTGTCCAGTGTGGTCAACAACCCAATGAACCAGTTCTACAAAGATCTTCAATGATGTCCTTGAAGCCTCCATCAAAACAATTTTTCCATTCGTATTTTGCCATCACTTGGCTCAGCCTCGGCAGTAGGACTATTCCCTGGTGGATTAGTTCCTATAGCTGCTATAACAAATTTCCACAAACTTGGCAACTTAAAACAAGAAAAGTGTACTCTCTCAGAATTTTGGAGGTCAGAAGTCCAAGATCAAGGTGTTGGCAGGGCCACATTCCCTCTAGAGGCTTTGCAGAGGTATGTGTTCCCAGCCTCTTCTAGCTTCTGGCAGGCGAGCTGGTGGGGTAGGGGGAAGCATTCCTTGGCTTGTGGTGCATCCCTATGCTCTGTCTTCATGTACCTTTCTCTGCACATCTGTCTCAAGACTCCATATGCTACTCTCTTATAAGGACATCTATGATTGTATTTAGGGATAAACTGTCGAAATTCTGAACTAGATTACATTGTTAGCAATACAAATCACTTCCACAGGTAATAGGGATGAGGACATAACTTGGGACAGGGGCACCATTTAACCCATCACACTCGGCTCTGTCCTTAATCACACTTTCTTCCTGCTCTTTTGACCACTCTGCTTATTTCACCAAAAGCCGCAGCCTAGTTAGTTCCTACATCTTGAAAATCATCAAGTTTGTAACTTTAGCAGAACTCCTCTGGCCTTGTCACAATTCTTTTTCATATGCATACACACAATCATGCAGGGCATACAGGCTTGTAGTGTGAAAAAATGATACTGGCCAAGCTTTGCCCACACTTGTTTCTCAGTAGGATGAATTTCAACTCTTACTTGTTGACTTCCTACTGCAGGCATGGGAGATTTTATGTCCTCCCAGCTTCCCTGAGCCTTAACTTAATATATCACAATGCTTTGTTGAATTAATAACGTTTATGCCACTTTAGACATCTAGTGTATGAAAACATCATTTCCTTTCTTGTACCATGTGTTTTGCTTTCCTGGAAGTCAATAATTATTTATTTACTTAGGTTTTTTATAGTTTTTTTTTTCTTTCTGCCAGCCATTATTTCATTTACCCACAATTCAGTCCTAGAAATGTAAATTTTCTCTATGTTATGATGCATCAAATGAATCTCATTTCATAAATGCCTTTCCTTAAATCTCATGTCAGCCTTACAGCCCATGCTCCTGTGGGCCTACTATGCAGCTGTGGTGCAGGGTTTCCCTTTGCTGTCTTTCTAGGGTTTCCATTGTCTTTTCTAGGCTATATCTATATTCTCTACATTTCATGTCACTTTGAGTTAATTTTCTCATTTGGTGGACCCTATCTTCTTTCAGCACAATGCTTAAATTTCTTGAGAAGCTGTGAACCTGAAAAAATTCTTTACTGTAATTTCCATGATTATTCCATATTCTGGCTGGGTATAAACATAGAGGTTACAAATAATTATTTCTCATATTTTTGGAAGGCAATGCCCTAATGTGGGACAAACTCTGCAAAACATCCTAAGCTATCACTTCCTGTAGGACTTTGCTGGGAGGCAGACTCCTCTTGACTCTGTCCTGCATCCTTCACTCCCTCCCCCACTGGGATTGATCCTAGGTGCTTTGCACAATAAACTTCTTGCATGCACAAGGCCATCCTGGAGTCTGCTCCCCTGGGGACTGACCTGTGATGCTGGTAAATGGCATCACTACCCAACTGCAAATGGTGAAGTCAAGTGTGATGCTTCCCATTCCCCATACCCTGGCTGAGTCCTACAATCTAGTATGTTTGTTTCTGTCTGTCAGATTGCTTTTTGTTGCTCATTTCTCCTACTGAAATCTTCATCTCCATTTACTGTTGTAATAAATACCTTCCTTATCTTAGTTCCTTCCCTTTATGGTCTATCTCCCTATTATGGGGAGTCATCCTTCTGGGGAAACACGTATGGTACTGTTGCTTCTCTGCTTAGAATGGCCTCGTGGTTCTTAGAACTTTGCTTGATAAAATTCCACCAATGTGAAGAATATAAAGAGCATCACCATCTGGCTTAGCCCGATTTTGCCTTTCCAGCATCAACCTAGGGCACATCTTCATGTGTTCCACATTTTCTGTACATTCAGCATTTCTTAGAATTTTGTAAATATACCATAGTCATCTACACTTCTTTGAATTCACACAGCTCACCATTCTCTTCCCTCTTCTATTTGAAAAAGTCCTGCGCTTCTTTCAAGCTGCCTCAACATTACCTTTACTTAGGAGCTTTTGTCTCCTTCCCCCAGTGTGGAGAGTGGTTCCATCTTTGTTGTACCCATGGCCCTTTTCAGATAATACCCCTCTTACAGCACACCAGGTTCTTAAGTATTTATATTTATCTAAATTCCCTCTTGACTAAGAAGCCTCCAAAAGGTGAGGCTATCTCTCTTATGTGACCTCATTACTAACCAGGTACCTGGCACAGTGGCCAGGTAACCTGGCCAATAAAGGTTAAGATTAAAAAAAATACATGAGTCAGTGTTGTGTTAGCAAATATATTTGTTGTTAACTTACATACTTATACATTTAATTAGATAGTAATTAAAATGGGGCTTTTATTACTATTTGCATGTTTCACTAAAAACTTTTAAGCTCTGCTTCATGTTACTGAATATGTAAATGGAGAAAGACTCTGCCTTTAAGAACAAGCATGCATTTAATTATTATTATGCTGGATAAACATAAATAGGTAAGTCACATTATCCATCTTCTCCTCCTCGGTCCTCCTCGCCTTTTTTGTATATTTCAGCATAACTTCTGATATTTGTCCTGTGCATGTAGCTCTTGAACTAGATTAAATCTAGTTATTTTGCACTATCTCTTTTTTCGTTGACTAAAATCTAAGCTCCTAGACAAATGGAGTCTTAAGTCGAGTATTTACTGCAACCATTGTCATGCGAAGGAAAATATAAGTTTTATTTTTATTCCCTAATTCATTTATTTTTTCATTTCATAAAAATATATACTATTTAATAGTTTATGGCTTCAATACATGCAGCATTATAATTTATAAAACACATTAATAAGATAAACACTCCTGATCTCACCAACCAATCTAAGACCCAGATGTCAGCCAGTAGCACTGAGAAGTCACCCAGATCCCAGCCTTCCATTTGTCCTAGAAATAATGAATAGCTTCAATTCTGTGTAAGTCATTTATTGTCTTTTAAAACAAGTTTGGCCACATATTTATATTTTATTTAAATTTATTTTGGTTTCATATTACTTGTTTTTGAATGTTATAAAATGGTACCATTCTATATGTACTACCACATAACGTGTTTTTTCACTCATTATTAGGATTCTAATATTCAATATTTTTGTTACATGTGGCCGTAATTTATTATTTTCACCACTGTATAATACTCATACCATAATCTATTTATTTCTTGTCTTGTTATAAGATATTGGGGTTGTGTTCAGTTTTTTTATTAGAAATGTTGCTTTCATGAACATTCATATGAATCAATATATATTTCCTAAGAATGTACTTATCTTTTTAAGATTCAACAAGTTATTGAATTTTAATAAATTTTTATATTTTCTCCATAAATGTATTACATAGATTTAAAAAATATTTTTAGGTTTTATATATATGACCTTTTAAAAATTTTAAATTGATTATTATGTTCTCATAAATAGAAATTCAATTGATTTTGTAAATTATACTTAATATTGTCTACAGGTACTTATCATCATCTCCAACATTCTAAGTTAATACAGAGTCGGAAAATCTAGAAGCCATATACCCCAGAATGCCTTGTCAGAAGTTTATTGGGTGAGATTCTGTGCATGGGAGTGAGTCATCTGAATACAAGAGAAGCAGATGCATCACTTGCTTCCATAAAATACAGAGGCTGTCATGTGGCCTTTTCAGCAGATGTGAGCATCTGGGCAACCATCAGAAATTCTCTTGCTTTGGTGTTTCATGTGGCTAAGATTGTCCACATCCATTTCTGGGTTCCATAAACCAGGAGTGGCTTCCCTGATCGGTGTTCCACAACCCTTTCAATATCTTTATGAGCCTCTGTAGTCAGTTAAACTATGTCCTGTGAAAAGACATATTCATATCCGAATCTCTCGTACCTGTGGATGGATCTTTATTTGGAAATAGAGTCTTTGCAGGTGTAATTAAGATGAGGTCATAGGGAGTGAAGCAGGCCTAAATCCAATATGACTAGTATCTTCATAAGAAGAGGAGAAGAAATGCAGAGACAGAGAGAGGTACAGGGAAAAGACCATGTGAAGACAGAGGCAGAGACCAGAGTGATGCATCTAGAAGGCAAAGAATGCCTTGGATTGCCAACAACCACCAGAAGTCAGAAGAGGCAAGGATGGACTCATCCTAGAGTCTTCAGAGAGAGCAGGGTGCTCCTGACAACTCGATCTTGGATGTACAGCCGCCAGAAGTGCAAAATAAAAATAATAAAATTAATAATTTTAAGCCACTTAGTTAGAGGTAATTTGTTATGGAAGGCACTAGAAATGAATATAGCCTCTAACCCCTGAATTAAGCCATTTTCTGTTTGAAATACACAGAGCAGAGCAGTTTCTCATTCCCTGATTGAGTAATGATTGATGTGTACTGACATACTTACTAATTTACTATTTTAAAATCAAATTTAATAATTTGTATATGGTATCTTTTCAGCTTTCTCTTTAAAGAATAACATCATCTTTCTAATATTTTGACTTCTACTGTTTTCTTGACCTACTGCACTGGCGAGAACCACCAGTACAGTGCTAAATAGTAACACAATAGTAGACATTCTTGCCTTGTTCCTGCCTTGAAAGTGGATTTTTCTAATTTCAGTATGAGTGGTAATATTTACTATAGAATTTTAGTAGGTATATTTTGCCAGATTAAAGATATCATCTATATTCTTATTTGTTAAGATTTAAAGCAAATATAAATGGATGATAAACTTTATCAAATTATTCTACTGAAACTATTGAAACCATGTTTCTTTTCTTTTCTTTTTTTTAATTTTTATTTATTTATGATAGTCACAGAGAGAGAGAGAGGCAGAGACATAGGCAGAGGGAGAAGCAGGCTCCATGCACCGGGAGCCCGACGTGGGATTCGATCCCGGTTCTCCAGGATCGTGCCCTGGGCCAAAGGCAGGCGCTAAACCACTGTGCCACCCAGGGATCCCCCATGTTTCTTTTAATCAGGTAGTGTGAATTACATTCATAGATGTTCTAGTGATAAGCACCCTCTGATGCTTATGGGACACAGGCACGTGGATGCTCCATAGGGCATGAGTGGTCTCCTTCCACCATGCTTTCCCTTGCTCATTCACTTCAGCTGTTTTTTTTTTTTTTTTTTTTTTTTATTGGTGTTCAATTTACTAACATACAGAATAACCCCCAGTGCCCGTCACCCATTCTCAAAAGTCAGCAGTGTGAACCCCACAGCCAGACTGAAGGGTTTAATTCTTCAATTTGTCACTTGCTAGCTCTGGGCCTCAGCTTTTAATCTATCGTATGATATTACTGTGAGGTTTAAGTTAGCTTATATATTTCACATCTTCAAAAACAGTCCCTGACTTCAAGTTAGTGGAACACAAATGCAAAGACACTTCTCATTGGTGATATTGAAAGTGGCCCCAGCGTGATGCTTTGTGTGGCAAGAGTGTGTGCACTTGTAGCTCTACTCTGTTTGCAGTATGTTCTGGTAGACCAAAAATTTGTTGTCCTTTAGTTCCTCTAAGTTCCTTGTATGTTTCTTTGTTACTTTCATAAAGCTTTTGGCTAATTTAGACTATTGGGGTAGAAAGATAAATTTTAGATGAATTTGTGATCTGATATACTGTTTAGAATATAAAATAAAAGTATCTGATATATTTCTGAAATTGATATTTTATTCAAGTACACCAAGTGAAGTCAGTAGTTCACAAACCTGTAAATACCTATGTACATTATTCCCTTTATGAATTTAGGATCTTGAGGGATAATTTTTGACCCTCCAAGCTCTGCATATCCATTGTGCACAGGATGTTTCTTGGCAAATAGTAAGCCTTGAGGCAAAACTCATTTGTCAATAAATGATGAACTGTCTTGCTTGTATAATGTTTCACAATCTGGACCAGTCAATAGACCCAAATTCACTTTAATTACCTAGAAAGCAAATGGACTGTGGAGCCACTTTTTTAATGATTCAAATCTTGGATCTGCTTATTAACTTTTCAACTTTGGGCAAGCTACTCAACTTCTCTGAGCCTCACTTTCTCCTTCTAACTGGTTGGAGGAAATGAAAAGAAGTAGCATATGTAAAACCATTAACATTGTGTCACTATATCTGCCTATCGAAAGTGGTAAATAATCAATATACATAATTTTCCCCTTGATCCTCCTGATCATCATGAATTAATACTTATTATTATTATTATTATTATTATTATTGAAATAAAGCCTTTGTCTTTCATCAGGTTGACAAAGCTTACGTTCTAATCTCAATTTCAGTTTAGATATTACAATTTAAATAGTTTATTCCAAATCAATTATTACATATTCTGAATAAATCAATACACTAATATGTTTGAAATATACAATTTTGAGTGTAGGGAAAATGTCATGTAGCCCAGGTTGGACAGCATTATACAAACAAGACCTTTCATCCCTATCGATGTTGCATTTCCTAAGGGCTTACTCTTTGCCAAACATCATTCTCTGCATCATGTGCAGGCAGAACTAGAACAGAAGAAAGTTGTCTCTCAAGATCCTAAAGTGAAGAAGGGGGCAAAATGCCCAAATACGTAACAGCTAGTAGTTTGTGAACTACTGACTAAGAAGGTCAGCATCAAGAACAGTTTTGTCAGCTCCTGGATTTATGTTTTAGTTACGTAGTTATCTTGTCCAAACCAACTACAAATTACAATGCTTAGATCATCTGTGCTTTCCTGCATCGCTTGGGGGTGGAAATGGCAAAACTAAACAATTCGCTAGGAAGGCCAAAAGTGTCCCTTTAGTAAAGGTCAGAGCCGAATGTTTGACCCACAGTTCTGCACTAAACAAATCTCAGACTCAGCAAACAGAGATGCTCTCCCACCAGCATGGCATAATAATGCTTCATGCTCTGAGGACTCCACAGGCTGGTCTCCACTGCTGCGAGACACTATTTCCAATCACTGCACATGTGTTTATTTGCATGTGAGAGGATTAGTCACATGTTTCCCAAATCACAGGTTTTAGTCTCAGAAGTGTGCTTCGTAGATTATATCCCTAAATTAATATGGAAAGCGATGCTCTGTGAACACACCAGATGAGCGATTCAGAAATTCATAACTCTTTCATTACCACTCAATTATCTCTTTAGTTTCTATGTGCTGTGTGTGCCTCATGGATGGCTATTTACCTTGTCAGAGATTTCTTAAAATAACTTATCAGAATGCTATGCCTATCAAGAAAAACACCTAAAAATTAATAATAACCATTATTTTAATTGTTGAAAGTCATTGTTTTATACTTGATTGACTGTGAATGACTAAACAGGATTTCTCTAGTCCATAAATATAAAGTCACTAAAAAAAAGAGGTATAAAATTTACAATTTCAACAATCAAATGGTTACATTGAGGATAAAATAACATAGGGCAAAAAATTGCTAACTCAGCAGAACAGATTTGGTTTGCTCCTGGATTCACCTGCTGTTGCAGGGCTCAGGTTCATGAGAATGAGGCAATGGTACGGAGCTCAAGGATATATTTGCACCTGGGACCAAAGAACTGGATGCTCGATACTGGAATAACAGTATTTACACAAAAATGAAACACAGGATCAGAGCTATGGAAAGGTCATAAGACTTAAGTTTCTATATCCAAACAATTTATCCTTTGGTTATGTTGGGTGAGTTTTAGTGGTCTTGACACAGACCAAACATGGAAAGATGGACAAAGAATTAATGTGGGTTTGTAGGCTGAATGAAGTATAGATGATAATCCATAATTCAAGGCCCAGGTCTTCTGTGAAGGAATAGAAGGTAATGGCCACAAAAGAGTTGAAAAGAAAATCAACCCAGTGCCTTCTTTGTGGTAGGCTTGGCTTTGTTAATACCCTCTGAGTAAAACCAGATTACACATTTTTACATTGAGAGAATGAATCTTATCAGAGAAAAGACATGATATTCTTTCACATAGGTGATGGAGCAGAGTTGGAAGGCCAGTTCTCAATGGCTCCAAAGTCTGCTCACCAGCCCCCCTTCCCCACCACAGGATACGCAGGGCATGTCAACAGCATATATTACATTAAAGTGTCCAATCCAGCAGAAGCAAGCCAGGTGATTGCCGGAAGTCCATGAAGCCTCTCTATGACAGGCCAGCTTCCACCATCAGGGAACTCCACAATAAGAAACTGACTTACAAGGAATCTGAGATAACAGAGCAATTATTGGTAAAGTAGAGGTTAGGGTTAGAATTTATGGCAAAGACTTAGTCAAGGAGAGCATAAAAAACACCAAATCTAAACAAAACATATTTTAGAGAATAGAAGCGACCATCAGAGATTTGACAGAGTCTCAAAACTTAAGGCTTTGGTCCTTTGGTCTGGTCCAACTGCTCTACCAAATGCACAAACCTCTGTAGCATCACCAACAAGCAGTCAGCTGAAACGCTATGAGGAACCTGCTGAACATTCCACCAGGTAGCCCACCTTCTCCTGGCCCATTTTATGGTTATAATTGCCTCCTTCACACTGGGTAGGGTGTAGTGTTCTGTATCAGGCATCCCTGCTCCCATTCTCTGAGGTTGGGAATGGGATCTGGACTCGGAGATAGGATGATCACTGTAAGTGGGGATTACATAGCCTGAATAAGAAGCTTGGAGCTATGGAGTGGCAATGAACCAGGAAATTCTTCCCAAATAGCTTTATTTTACAAAAAAGAGAAATGGAGATCCAAAAAGATGAAATGATGTGCATGATTTTATATAAAGTCTGAGGTTATAATTAAGAGTGTCTAACTTCCTGACTTCTTTCTACCACCACATGCTACCAAGATCAGCACAGGTAGACATCAAGTCTTAAGAATCATACAGACTTGCTCTTGTATCTTTTCAGTGTATGAGACTAAATTCTAATTAATATCTTCCTGAGAAGACATTCTCAGTCAGCCTGTTTCCATCCCCCACTCAAGTGTACCTAACATGGTTGCCTGTGATATCTTGCTCATTCCTCATGCTGGGCTTCATGCTGTTCCCTCCTCTGGAATATGACTTGAGACAATTCTACTTGCAAACTCACCAAACACCAGATCCAAATTAATGGAACTATCTTCTCTTTAAGTGGGATGATCCTCTTCCAAACCTCTTTGAGTCTCTCTTATATCCTCACGATGTATACCTCATCTCCGTCTCGTATTCTTTTTCATCTAGTGACAACACTAATGAAGCTTGTAAAATATCCATATTTTCTATACAGATAAGCAATCCTTTCATTGTTTTTTGTCTTTCAGACACAAATCTACAAACATTCTCCTGTATAACTTTTAAAAAAATGTTTAGTCCTTTCTCCTTCCTTTTTTAAAAAGAAAGATGCCTCACGGTAGAGTTTATATTTTAGCTGTTAATAGAGTATTTGCAAAATTGGTATTCTTGGTGCATCTTTTGTGTTCAGGCTTTTTGCTCTTAATTGATCTTTGGATAAGAGGAGAGGCCAACAGGGATAGACTTTACCATCCCTAAGATTAAGAATGATCTAGGGCATCACATGTAGCCTAACCCATAGAAATGTCTCTATCAGGCATTAGTACTAATTAGTACTACTCAATTAGTAGCATACTTAAAGGAAAAGGGGTATCTCTTTTTGATAAATATTAAAACATTTGCTTTAATACCATTGTAATCTATACCACCTGTGTATTAACTGAAACAACACAAGTGGATTGAGGTGTGTTGTAGAAATAAGTGAAAGGAAATGTAAGGCTCACTACCTCTAATTACATGGTTGTTCAAAAACATGGCACACTTACCTTTTGTGTAGGGAGGGGAAATGTGTGGATTTTCCATGCCTTGTCAAGTAACATGTTATTCAAACCAAAAAAGCAGTGTTGAATATAAGATGAATATGGGTTAAATATAGATGGCAAATTAAATTTGAATTTCATATAGTAAGAAAATAAATTATGTATAAATGTTTTCCAAATATGACACAGGATGTACTTATGCCAATTATTCATTCATTGTTTATCTGAAATTCAAATTTGACTGGCCATCCCGTATTTTTATTTGCTAAACCTAGCAACCCCAAAAATGAGTCAGTCGATACCAGAAAGTAAAACAAGTGTTAGAGTTCTCTGAAATGATTGCCATCATTTGACATCATAATGTAGATTTCAGGAGTTCCCATAAAGCTTTCATGGATAGTACCTATAAATGAGATAAACTTATTTTTTATTTTATAAGATGTTCCCATTTTATGGATAAGGAAATGGATGTTCAGACTGGCTCAAAGTCAAAATGGTCCTAAGAGATGGAACCAAACTAGTATCTGGGTCTTTTGATTCCTAATCTATATTTCCTGGTTGACTTCAAAATAATTAATTGGATTACAAATAATCCAATCCATGTAGTCATATTAGTCACAATCACCAGCCCTGGGCAGTAATTATATTTCTTGGCAATAACTACTCCACTTTGAATTGAAAAATGGCCAGGCAAGCATCTCAGTCCAACTGTGCCCAGGAAGCAATATGAGCCATATTGGAGGCCCTGCATTAACATGCACAGCATGATCTGCTGGTTGGTGACATTTCCCCACAATTTCTAGAGAAGTCTGTAATATTATATATATGTATATAATATAATATATTATATATTAACATATGTATTACATATGTATAACATATGTATTACATATATGTAATATATATATATATATATATATGTTATGTATTCTCATTTTCCATACAGGTGGCAATATAATTTGGTGTCAAGTAACTACTTGGTTGTTAAGAATAATTCACAGGCACTATTGGTTTTCTAGCTGTGGAAAGATGAAAGTAACTTCATGACACTTCCATTCACAGATCTGAAGAGTGACTGAGCAGGGTCTATCTGCATGTGCAGGGCTGGCACTCCCAGAAACATAGATTTCATTTAAAATTCAGCCCTTCTGTGAGATGCTGAGTGATGTTCTTGGAACCAGACAAAATTGACCGGAAATTGTGAAAAGGTAATCAACTATTCCTTGCCTACTGAAACCAGTGAATATATGTACACACTGCTTTGAGAATCTGTTCTTTTTGTTACCGAACAGATGTCTGGGAGGTTTTTGGCAGGCCCCGCTCTGTCAAACAGTCCAGTTTGACAGTTACTTGCTTGAGGGGTGGCTGAAATGCAAAGTATTTCTGATCAGAATATCATATTCATCTGGATGTTAATTACTGTGTCTGCCTTGGTATAAATAATTAATTATGCAAAACCCACACAGCTGTTGCTGGACGGAGTTAAGTGACTTGCTGTCAGCTTCACAGTTCTGGAAAGGAAACGGAGATTTAGAAAAACATGCTCTGTCACCAGGGGAGGGGACACTCTTGTCCTACTCCTTCTGTGGTCAGATGAAAGATCACGGTAGCATGTGTGTGTGCATGTTTGTGTTTTTTCAAGTAAAAAATATCAAGTCCCAGTTTATATTAGCTGATCCTAAAAGCAATTTCCTTCTTCAGTTATGTAGTAGGTTTTTTTTTTTTTTTTTTTTTTTTTTTTTTTTTTTTTTTTTGTCGTAGTTTTGTTGGAATCCAACACAATGTGGGGTTACATTACAAATGCAACTCCTGGATCCCTTCATCTTGCCATCACATCTGTAGGCCCAGCAGCCCAAGATGTGCCCTGGACTGGGACAAGCAGGGCACATTGAATTAGGTGAGGGCTTTTTTTGTTTTGTTTTGTTTTAAACAAACTTTCCTTTCAAGGAAAGCACTGTTAGGATAAATCATTCTATTCATTTTGCAGACTTATGCAAGCATCACCAATCTGGTCAGTAATGAATGTCTGAATTTCTAAAGGGCTGAGAAATAACACATCCATTAAAAGAATTATCTCTACATTAATTGATTCAAGTGCAAATAACTTTTTTTTTGTGCAGGTATAACTAGATGTTTCATTGGTCTAGGATAAGTGCTAGTTCCATTTAACATTTGTTGGCAAAATGGCACAGCAAGTAGCAACGGTGGTGAGAAAACGGAGAAGAAAAAGTTCTTCTGAAACCAGGGCTCTGGGAGATTCATCACATAGTTTTGTTTTGTGCAAATATTGATAATACTGTAATGAAACAAACTGCTAGAGCTTATGAAAAATGTTACTACAGACACAGAGCCAAATCACCCTTTGAGAAGGTAGCTGCAGGAGAATGGATACTGGTCTGGGCCATGGGCAGTGGATTCTGGGCTTTATCTCTGCCCACCTGGATAATTTAGGGCAAGTTGCCTAAGACTTAGGAACCTTTCTCTTCTGCTTTCACCCAGGGTTGTTGATAGAATCAAGTGAGGTTGCTGAATATTATTCAGTCATCAAAAAGAATGAAATCTTGCCATTTGCACCAATGTGGGTGAAACTAGAGGGTGTTATGCTAAACAAAAATAAGACAGTCAGAGAAAGACAAATACCATATGATCTCACTCATATGTGGAATTTAGGAAACAAAACAGATGAACATAGGGGAAGGGAAGGAAAAATAAACTAAGATTAAAACAGAGAAGGAGGCAAACCATAAGAGACTCTTAACTCCAGGGAATAAATTGAGGGTTGCTGCAGGGGACGTGGGGTCACTGGGCATTGGGCATGAAGGAGGGCACACGATGGAATGAGCACTGGGTGTTGTATACAACTGATGAATCACTAAATTCTACCCCTGAAATTAATAATAAGCTAGATGTTAACTAAACTGAATTTAAATAAAATTTTTTTAAAAAGAATCAAATGAGATAATCAACACAAAAGTGCTCTGTAAACTGGGATACTATTTAAAAATATAGAATATCATTCCGTTTTCAACAGTTTTTGTCTATCTGTGCTTATTTTGATACATCTATTTGTTATACTTCTTCTGTTTAAATCCACCTCTTTATCAACTCACTCAGCAAGTTTTGTTGTCTCCCATTCATGTACCAGATGCTGCATTAGCCATGAGATACTGCAGTGAATAAAAGGACAAGAGTCCCTACCTTTTGGAGCTCAGAGTTCAGCAAGGAGAATAAACACAAAATAAAATACATTGGTAAAATAATTATAAAGAGTGTTAAGTCCTAAGAAGAAAAGGAAATGAGGTAGAGACATATATAGAAAGGGTTACAAATGTGCTTTTTGGATGGGGCAGTCAGGAAAATCCTGTGTGGGGCAAGACTTGATTCTTAAGCAGATAACCCAGTGAAAAGATGGACCCAGCCCTGGTCAGAGCTGAGAGAAGAGATTGCCAAGCAAGTGTAGGGAGCTCCATATGGGGACCCCCATATGGAAGGGTGGGTGGACGCCTGCTTGTGGTCTGCTTCATGAGGACGATGTGATAGATCACAAAACCCATCTCCCTGCTCCTCCCAGATCACAAGACCAAACCCCAGCACACAACAGCTCTGTGGTTTTCATTCGTAGAAGACGCACCATGTGGCTGTAATCAGTTCGATTTTCTTGACAGAATAATTAGCTTGTTCTTTCTTGGAGAAGATTGGGGTTGTAGAGGAAAGTGCAAAAAAAAAAAAATCCCCACACATGTGCCTTTAAGAAAATGCAAGTCTGCAATGGTTATTATTGATTGGGTTTTCTTCCCTGTTGAACTTGGACCTAATGATTTTCAAAGCCTTGTCACACATTTTAGAATCGTCCATCGAAGATACATGGGAAGTAAAGAAAATTAGAACTTCTTTTAAGTCTTTATACGTGATACCTTTAATATAAGATCCAACAAAATATATACATGGTCACACCATTTTCCACTCATACTGATATTGAGAGTTATATTTAAATCAAAAATCTTTTGAGATGAGCATCTAGACATCTAAAAATTCTGGAAGAAAAGTTCTCTTCTGCTAAAAAATAAGTGATATCTTATCTCCCTTCACACTCCTCCCCTCCTTGCATGAAACTATTTAGATAACTGTTTTTTGCATTCCTGTATGTTGAAATGATGCTGTTTTATCCCTTGATGTTTGAGTTGAGGGCGAATAGCAGGATGCAGATGTAGGGAGGGAGAGGACTTTGGTTCACTTTTCACTCCTTTTCAACAAGCCTTGAAAGCAAAAGTTACTTATTATACACAACCAGTGATCCAAGGACATTCCCAGGTAGACCCCATTGTTAATTCCACCGTAGCCAGGGAAGAGAGTTTGCCTGGTGTTCAGAACAATCACACTGGAGTAGTTTTACTGTGGACCTAACAATGGCTCAATATCATAATTACATTAATGTCAGCATCATCTGGTAGAAATAGTTTTTCAGCCAAGGATGGCAGACTGCTAAAAAGAGTATGTTTACTGCAAAATAATACAATCAAGAGCCAGAGGCCCTGATATCCCATATTTTTTTCTTATTTTAATATTAAAAACATGATAAATGCATCTGGTTCAATAGAAAACAGTACAAAAGGTCTTGTGATGATGAGCAACTGTTCTCTGCTCACCCACACCAGCCATCCCTCCCCCAAAGTCACCACATTTCACCACATTTTATTTTAGTTGTGTTAGGCACACTTATATCTAAATAATATGCTCATAGTATTTTTTTTAAAGATTTTATTTATTTATTCATGATAGTCACAGAGAGAGAGAGAGAGAGAGAGAGAGAGGCAGAGACACAGGCAGAGGGAGAAGCAGGCTCCATGCACCGGGAGCCCGACATGGGATTCGATCCTGGATCTCCAGGATCATGCCCTGGGCCAAAGGCAGGCGCCAAACCGCTGCGCCACCCAGGGATCCCAATATGCTCATAGTATTAATTCAGATGTTGACTATTTACTTCTAGCTATGAAAAATGAGCCTGAAGCTTACTTTATTTATTCTTTCAATTATTCAACACTGATACCTCTGTATTCTAACTTTGAGAATATAACAATGAAAAAGATTGTAGTAACTCTGCCTTTCTAGGAGAGGAAGCATAAAATAAACAAATAGACACACACAATGTAAGTCTACATAGTGTTCAGTTCTGTGGATAACAATAAAGTAGGGCAAAAATAAAAAAAAAGAGGATTTCTATTTTAGATAAGATGGTCAGGGATGCCCTTTCACATAAGGTAGCATCAGCAACCTGAATGGGAGAGCAAGCAATTAAAATATTTGGGAGAAGAGTCTTCTTGAAAGAGGAAAAAGAAAATCCAAAATTGCACAAGGGAGTTGCTTTGGCATGTCCAAGAACAAGCAGGGTAGGGGAGTAGTTTGTCCATAGCCTAGCAGGTTCAGGAACTCTAAGCACGCAGGGGCCAGCTCAGGGGTGAGATTATAGGCATGGCTACGTTTTCATTTTTTTTTAAGATTTTTTATTTATTCAAGAGAGACACACATAGAGAGGGGCAGAGACATAGGCACAGGGAGAAGCGGGCTCCTCGAAGGGAGCCTGTTGCAGGACTCCATCCCCAGACCCAGGGATCAGGTTCTGAGCCAAAGGCAGACGCTCAATCGCTGAGCCACCCAGGCATCCCACTACATCTTCAAATTTATTCTAAGTTTGTGAGGCAACTTGGGTTTAGAGTAGAAGAGTAAAATGCTTTGCCTAAATAGCAGAACCATGACAAATGTGCAGAGCAGTACAGATGTCAAGACTGCAGCTCTAGAGGCCCCTGGGTGCCTAAGTGGTGTCTGCCTTTGGCTCGGGTTGTGATCTCAGGGTCTTGGGATCGAGTCCCAAATCGGGCTCCCTATATGGAGCCTGCTTCTCCCTCTGCCTGTGTTTCTGCCTCTCTCTGTGTCTCTCATGAATAAATAACTAAAATCTTAAAAAAAAAAAAAGACTGCAGCTCAATAGATTTTCATGATACAAATAATAGATCTAGAAATACAAAAAAAAAAGGTAAGAGGACCGCAGATCTCTATTTGGAGTAACTCCTAATCAATATTTACCTCTTCCCCAAAGGAAACCACAATCTTAACTTCAATCAAATTAGAGTAGCCTTGCTTATTTTTGAATTTTACATAAAAGAAATCATATTTGTAATTACCTACATTGACAATATATTTCTGAGTGTCTTCTATGTTGTTGCATATGGCAGTAGTTCATCATTTCATGGCTAGGGAAGTTTGTCAAAATCTTTAGTTATGACTCTAGATTTACTATCAACTATTGCCTTATGTATTTTGAAGCTGTGTTATTAAGCACATACACATTTAAAGATGTTTGTGACTTCCTATTGTTTTGACTCTATTATTATTTTGGAATGTCCTCCTATTTTCTCATAATGTTTTTTAACATTTTTTAATTTTTAAATTTTTTTTTTTACCATAAGTCTACATGGACTTAAATCAGGGAACATGTACTGGATTTATTTGTGTTATCTTTTTCCTTTCGTTTTTATATTTAACTCTCTTTATATGTAAATAAATATATATATATATATTTATTTAATGAATACTAATCAAAAATAATTTTAATTGGAATATTTGTTATGTTTTCATTAAATTTAATAACTTTTTAAAACTTGAAATCTTCATCAATTTTTCTTATTTGGAGAAAGAGTTTTAAGCTCGGTTTCATAAACTAGATGTTCCTCCACTGAAATTTTTACGTGACAATTAACAAGCCTATGTGATGTCATTCTGCAAATATATGCAATTCTTAGTTTTCTTATCCTTACAGTGAGAAAGATGGGAGGACCTTCCTACAAATCATCAAATACTGCTATACTTATCAAGTTAGGGAATGAATGTAGTGTAAAATGTGTGATAAATATTAGTTATTATGTTGCTACTTTGGAGTAAAACAATCAGTATACATTTACTATGATTTTTGTTGGATTTGTCTAATTATATTTTCCTTACATAGCATATCATTGATCTGTGGCATTGACAGATTTTTTTCATTACAAAACACAATTTGACATCTCTGTCAATTTTTATCTCTAGGAAAAAAAGTGCAAAATGTATACAGTGAGAACACAGCAATATTCTCCAGTGGGCGTGAAGTGATAAACCTGCCATGCTTCTAAGTATGCAGAAATGGGAAATTAGTGTCACAGGAGCTGTCCATCTACTGACAGTTTTTTCACAAAGGAATCAAAGAAGTTGATGATATATTTTATTTACTTGTTATCTTAAATTGAACCAAACCTTATATGGTTTTTAACCAGTTCCTTGAGTTGTGATCTAAGGATATACAGAAGTATCAGGATCGAGAAAGTTATTAGTTGGCCAAAGCAATGGACACACCAAATAAGATTCAATTAACCTGGACTAGATATTAGGACCTGCATTTTAAACCATCCCTTGCCACCTCCTCTCCAAAATTACAGAAATACAGAGCAAGGAAAAGATTTGGTTTGATAAGAGACCATGTGAACAGATTTTAGGAGTTTTAGATATCCATATAAAAATGAATAAATTCAAACACTGTGGTGTGGTTTGCAAAAAAAAAAAAAAAATCAGTAAGACCCAAAGCTGAATTACTATACGTGCAGTGTGTGAAGGAGACTATGCAGAGGCTGCTGAACAACTAAATGTCAAGCTCCCCGAGAGGATGTCACTCCGTGCCTGCTAGCTGCATTCAAAGAATAGGCAGCGTGGTGAAAGAATTCAAGCCATTCCGTGAAGAAATGGGTGAAGAATTTAGCCTCTCTTAGAGAAGCAGGAAGAAAAACCAAGGCTCTACGTGTCATGGAAAAGTCAATGGCCTTCTAGGTTCATCTGGGTGGGATGGGGACAAAACTCCTGGATTTGGGAAATACTTACCTTTCATTTCAGCCGATAATTCAGCCAACAACTCAGAACTATGTGTAAGTTTTAATTTCCTTTAAGACTTTGTCAAAGTAGCTACCTAATGTCTGGAAAACATCATGAAAATTTCAGCTGTATATTCAGGATGCACTTCCATGACCATAAGTATAGGCACACCGAGGGCCAATCCTGGAACCTGATGTCATGTAATTTCTGTTCTGATTACTGTGGATGGCAATGTAGAGAAGATGTGGCAGGAGGGGGACAAAGAGACCCTGGGTCCAATCACTGAGTACTATCTGTAATAAAGATTGCTTAAGTTATTAAACTGGCTTGGGCTCCAAACACACATACACATGCGCACACACACACACATGCATGCATGTACTTCTATCTGGTGTGGGGGGGTGGCTCAGGAGGGATGCCAGGTCTGTCATAGACACAATTCCACACTTCTAATGTGAATGTGAGTAAAGCAATAACCACATTAGCTCCCTGTATCTGTAAGTATACACTATTATTCTCATTTCTGTGCTTATTATTAAAGCATCAAGTCCAGTGTCTGGTACGTGGTAGGTGTTGATGAGTCATTATCATTAATCTTGTTTACAATACAATTTCTCATGGGAGACAATGTTGTCTCCAAATGCTATGCATAGTTCAATGCCAAGGCTTGAGGGTTTTTTGTTTGTTTTGTTTTGTTTTGTTTTTGTTTTTGTTTTTGGAACTCATTTGGTTTCCTGTACTCCCTCAGGGCAGTGAGGATGGTCTGAACCTTCTCCTCTCATCTGTCCTAGGTCTGTGCTAGTTGTATGCTCAGAGATAGTCTTCATATGTCTGAGCATCAGAGGGGATGCCTCATGGCACCATTTGCTATTCATACCAGCTGATCCTTGACAGAAGGCCTGAAGCACCCACAGGGTGGACAAGCACAGGGTAATGCTTTTGCTCCATAAAGGGCATCTCCTCAACTTGGCCTAACACCTGAAGTCCCGCCACCAGAATCCCATCCCTTTGTTTAGCAAGACTCTAGGAGAGATTATTCCAAAACCTATTGTGGGCTAACAAACTCTGAGAGCTAGAAGAGATAGCATTTGAGGAACCTTCCAGATCTGTTAGAAGAGGAAGAGAAGAAAGAGGAAGTGGAGGTGAGGGAGGAAAGGGAGATGGAGCTAAAGAAGATCTTTATCTAGGAAATCCAGGACTTGCATTTAAACCACTTATCTCATAATAAAGCCGATCTGATGTGGATGGGGGAGAAAGTCAGCCTCACTGGACCAAGAATCAGGATTTGTGCCCTCTGGCCTCAGCTCGCTGGTCTTTTTCTCGCTGAACACTGAAGGCAGAGGCAGAGGGGTGTCCCATGACACCATATATTTATTCCTCTCAACTCTGGAGGCAGGAAGTCAAGATGGTGGTGCCAGCAGGGTAAAGTTGTGGTGAGAGCACCGCGGGGTTGTAGAGGGCTGCTTTCTGGCTTTGTCCTCACATGGTAGGAAGAATAAGCAAGTTATCTGGGGTCCTTTTATTTGTTTTATTTTTATTTTTTAAAAGATTTGTTTATTTATTATTTTAGACAGAGAGAGAGCAGAGGGGAGGGGCAGAGGAAGATGGAGAGAGAAAACCTCAAACAGACTTCCTGCTCCGGGCTCAATCTCATCACTCCAAGATCAGGATCTGAGCCAAAATCAAGAGTCAGATGCTCAACCAACTGTGCTCTCCAGGTGCCCCTGGGATGCTTTAAAAGGGCTCTAATCTCATTCATGAGGACTCCACCCTCAGCACCTTATCATGTCCTGAAAGCCTCTTGTCCTGCCACCATCACACTGGGGATTAAGATTTCAACATACAAATTTTGGAGGGACACAAGCATTCAGTCCACAGCAGAGAGGAAGTAAGAAGCCAGAAGAAAACAAAACAAAACAAAACAAAACAAAACAAAACAAAAAATAAAACCCGACAAACAAACAAATGGACACAGAAGAAGGATGTACTGTGAAGCAACAGATTCACAATTCCTGCCCTGGGTAGAGGCTGGTGCTGGTAAATGCAGACTTTGTATCACAGGTTAGGCATAAAGGTAAGTTAAATTGGAAACTGAATTTTGAGAAAAAAATATTCTATAATGCTCATACTTTTGCTGAAAAAGGCTTTGAGATTATATTCATCTGGATTTTTCTTCTTCTTCTTCTTCTTTTTTTTTTTTTTTTTGGTGAAATATTTCATGAACAAACTTTCAAAGACTCAGTACCCTGATTGAAAGAGGGTTTCTCAGTATAATCAAAGGCTGTAATCCCAGGAAAATTTGACTTCACATATGATGCAGTGGGGGCTTAGCTGAGCCCCTTGGCTCCGTGTTCTCAGGGCAGAGGCCTGCAGTTCTTCCAGACTTGGGAGTGGGAGCAGGTGGGTGAGGGGGCAGGAGTGAGCTCCCAGGAAAGGAGCAGACCACAACGTCCACGCAGGTGGGCGGTGGCGGGTTCACCACTATGCGCCAGGCTCCTTCCATCCCTTCCCTGAATTAGGTGGTGAGGGTAAGTCTTTGGAAAAATTAGCTCTCTGGGATCCTCAGAGTCTTCTCCAACTCAGTAATCTTGCTTCATTCTCCTCACCCCTGGGCATCTGTCAACCCCATTCTAGACCCTCTTCCTTTCCTATGACAGCATTTTTTATACAACCTCTTGCCTGGTCTTCAAACACATTTATTTCTGCTTATATTCTGCAAGTGGGCCTTTGCTCTGGCTCCTCTTCCCCCTTCTAGGTCCAGCCTGGAACAGGGGCAGAGGCAGCAGCTCCCCATGACCTGCTATATCCACCTAAGTTCCTCAGCCTCAAATCAAGTCCTTTGACTAATGAGAATATCAGGTCTCCAGCTTTATCTCTGGACTCCATTAACATCCTTCCCCTCCAGCTCATGGGTTGCAAATTTTGTCTGGAGAGGGTCTGGTAATAAATATTTTCAGCTTTCTGGGCCATATGGTCTCTGCTATAACTCCTCAACTCTGCATTGTGGTGTGAAATCAGCCACAGACAGTCCAATGGGCATGGTGTGCTCTGATAAAACTTTATTTACAAAAACAGGCAGTCAGCCAGATTTGGTGCTCTGCCTCTGGTGTGCTGACACTTGTTACAGTTAAACCTGAGCACATGTATGTTCCCACTAAATACTCTTCAAAGACCTCTCTCCCATCTGTGATGCTGCTGCTCCTTCTTGGGGACAAACTCGCTTTTTGTTGCACAAGGATGTCTTTCCTACATTATCAGTGCTGCTCAGACAAATAACTCACTGATTAAGAATCTAACTCTGGTTTTGTTGATCTGTTCTACAGTTCTTCTGGTCTCTACTTCACTGAGTTCTGCTCGAATCTTTATTATCTCTCTTCTTCTGCTTGATGTACGTTTTACTTGCTGTTCTTTCTCCAGGTCCTTTGGGTGCAAGGTTACCTTGTGTATTTGAGTTTTTTTCCAATTTTTTGAGGGAGACTTGTATTGCGATGTATTTCCCTCTTAGGACTGCTTTTTTTTTTTTTTTTTTTTTAGTATTTGTTTTTTTTTTTTTAAATTTTTATTTATTTATGATAGTCACACACACACAGAGAGAGAGAGAGAGGCAGAGACACAGGCAGAGGGAGAAGCAGGCTCCATGCCCCAGGAGCCCGACGTGGGATTCGATCCCGGGTCTCCAGGATCGCGCCCTGGGCCAAAGGCAGGCGCCAAACCGCTGGGCCACCCAGGGATCCCAGGACTGCTTTTGATGTATCCCAAAGATTTTGAATGGTTGTATCTTCATTTTCATTAGTTTCCATGAACCTTTTTAATTCTTCTTTAATTTCCTGGTTGACCCTTTCATCTCTTGGTCGGATGCTCTTTAACCTTCACATGTTTGAGTTTCTTCCAAATGTCTTCTTGTGATTGAGTTCTAGTTTCAAAGCATTTTTGTCTAAAAATGTGTAGGGGACAATCCCAATCTTTTGGTATCAGTTGAGACCTGATTTGTGACCCAGTATGTGGTCTATTCTGGAGAAAGTTCCATGTGCACTTGAGAAGAATGTGTATTCAGTTGTGTCCCAATGGAAAGTTCTATATATATCTGTGAAATCCATCTGGTCCAGTGTATCATTTAAAGCCCTTGTTTCTTTGGTGATGTTGTGCTTAGAAGATCTGTCATTTGCAAAAAAAGTGCCATATTGAAGTCTTCCAGTATCAGTGTATTAATATCTAAGTATCTCTTTACTTTGGTTATTAATTTATTGATATACTTGGCAGTCCCACATTAGGGGCATAAATATTCATGATTGTTAGGTCCTCTTGTTGGATAGATCCTTTAAGTATGATATAGTGTCCGTCATAATCTCTTACTACAGTCTTTGGGATAAACTTTAATTTATCTGGTACGATGATTGCTACCCCACCTTTCTTTTGAGGACCAATTTGAATGGTAAATGGTTCTCTACACTTTCATTTTCAGGCTAGGGGTGTGCTTAGGTCTAAAATGAGTCTCTTGTAGACAGCAAATAGATAGGTCTTGCTTTTTTATCCAGTCCAAAACCCTGCATCTTTTGATGGGATCATTTAGCCCATTCATGTTCAGAGTAACTATTGAAAAATCTGAATTTAGTGTCATTGAAATACTTATTCAGTCCCTGTTTTTGTGGATGATTTCTTTGGGATTCCTCTTTCTTTTAGAGGATCCTCCTTAATATTTCTTGCAAAGCTGGTTTGGTGGTCACATATTCTTTCAGTTTTTGCCTATCTTGGAAGCTCTTTATCTCTCCTTCTATTCTGAATGAGAGCCTCATTGGATATAGTATCTTGGCTGCATGTTCTTCTCATTTAGTGTCCTAAATGTATCCTGCCAGCCCCTTCTGGCCTGCCAGGTCTCTGTGGAGAAGTCTGCTGTTAATCTAATATTTCTCCTCATATAAGTTAGGGATCTCTTGTCTCTTGTTGCTTTAAGGATTTTCTCTTTATCTTTGGAATTTTCAAGTTTCACTATTAAATATAGAGGTGTTGAATGGTTTTTATTGATTTTGGGGGGACCTCTCTATCTCCTGGATCATTCAGATGCCTGTTTCCCTCCCTAAATTAGGCAAGTTCTCTGCTAGTTCTCAGCATCCCAACAAAAAAGGAGAATTATAGACCAGTATCCCCGATGAACACAGCTGCAAAAATTCTCAACAAGATACTAGCCATTAGGATCCAACAATACATTAAGAAGATTATTCACTTGACCAAGTGGGATTTACCTCTGGGATGCAGTTGGTTCAACATTGGTAAAACAATCAACAAGATAGATTAAGTCAACAAGAGAAAAAAAAAAAAAAGAACCATGTGATCCTCTCAATGGATGCAGAGAAAGCATTTGACAAAGTACAGCATCCATTCCTGATCAAAACTCTTCAAGTGTAGGGATAGAGGGAACATTCCTCAGCATCTTAAAAGCCATCTATGAAAAGCCCACAGCAAATATCACTCTCATTGGGGAAAAACTGATAGCCTCTCCCATAAAGTCAGGAACATGACAGGGATGTCCACTCTCACCACTACTATTCAACATAGTACTAGAAGTCCTAGCCTCAGCAATCAGACAACAAAAAGAAATAAAAAGCATTGAAATTGGGAAAGAAAAAGTCAAACTCTCCCTCTTCACAGATGACATGATACTGTACATAGAAAACCCAAAAGAGGGGATCCCTGGGTGGCTCAGCAGTTTAGCGCCTGCCTTTGGTCCAGAGCGTGATCCTGGAGTCCCAGGATCAAGTCCCACGTCTGGCTCCCAGCATGGAGCCTGTTTCTCCCTCCTCCTGTGTCTCTGCCTCTCTCTCTCTCTCTCTCTCTCTCTCTATGTCTATCATAAATAAATAAATCTTTAAAAAAATGAAATAAAATAAAAAGCCAACTGCTTAAAAAAATATTCCACCCCAAGATTGTTAGAACTCATACAGCAATTTGGTAATGTGGCAGGATACAAAATCAATGCCCAGAAATCAGTGGCATTTCTATACACTAAAAATGAAACTGAAGAAACAGAAATTAAGGAGTCAATCCCATTTACAATTGCACCCAAAAGCATAAGATACCTAGGAATAAACCTAACCAAAGAGGTGTAGTTTTTAGGATCTATACCCAAAAAGCTACTGAACACTTCTGAAAGAAACTGAGGAAGACACAAAGAGATAGAAAAATATTCCATGCTCATGGATTGGAAGAATTAATATTGTGAAAGAATCTATGCTATCCAGGGCAATTTACATATTCAATGAAATCCCTATCAAAATACTATGGACTTTCTTCAGAGAGTTGGATCAAATAATCTTAAGATTTGTGTGGAATCAGAAAAGACCCTGTATACCCAGGGGAATATTGAAAAAGAAAGCCAGAGCTGGGGGCATCACAATGCCAGATTTCAGGTTGTACTACAAAGCTGTGGTCATCAAGACAGTGTGGTACTGGCACAAAAACAGACACATAGATCAATGGAACAGAATAGAGAACCCAGAAGTGGACCCTGAACTTTATGGTCAACTAATATTTGATAAAGGAAGAAAGACTATCCACTGGAAGAAAGACAGTCTCTTCAATAAATGGTGCTGGGAAAATTGGACGTCCACATGCAGAAGAATGAAACTAGACCACTCTCTTTCACCATACACAAAGATAAACTTAAAATGGATGAAAGATCTAAATGTGAGACAAGATTCCATCCAAATCCTAGAGGAGAACACAGGCAACACCCTTTTTGAACTCGGCCACAGTAACTTCGTGCAAGATACATCCACGAAGGCAAAAGAAACAAAAGCAAAAATGAACGATTGGGACTTCATCAAGATAAGAAGCTTTTGCACAGCAAAGGATACAGTCAACAAAACTCAAAGACAACCTACAGAATGGGAGAAGATATTTGCAAATGACCTATCAGATAAAGGGCTAGTTTCCAAGATCTATAAAGAACTTATTAAACTCAACACCAAAGAAACAAACAATCCAATCATGAAATGGGCAAAAGACATGAAGAGAAATCTCACAGAGGAAGACATAGACATGGCCAACATGCACATGAGAAAATGCTCCGCATCACTTGCCATCAGGGAAATACAAATCAAAACCACAATGAGATCCCACCTCACACCAGTGAGAATGGGGAAAATTAACAAGACAGGAAATAACAAATGTTGGAGAAGATGTGGAGAAAGGGGAACCCTCCTGCACTGTTGGCGGGAATGTGAACTGGTGCAGCCACTCTGGAAAACTGTGTGGAGGTTCCTCAAAGAGGTAAAAATGGAGCTACTCTACAACCCAGCAATTGCACTGCTGGGGATTTACCCCAAAGATACTGATGCAGTGAAACGCCGGGACACCTGCGCCCCGATGTTTATAGCAGCAATGTCCACAATAGCCACACTGGCAAGGAGCCTCGGTGTCCATCGACAGATGATTGATAGAGAAGCTGTGGTCTATTTATACAATGGAATATTCCTCAGCCATCAGAAAGGACAAATACCCACCATTTGCTTCAACGTGGATGCAACTGGAGGGTATGATGCTGAGTGAAGTAAGTCAATTGGAGAAGGACAAACATTATATGGTTTCACTCATACAGGAAAGAAATATAAAAAATAGTGAAAGGGACTATAGGGGAAAGGAGATAAAATGAGAGGGAAAAATTAGAGAGGGTGACAAAACATGAGAGACTCCTAATTCTAGGAAATGAACGAGGGGTAGTGGAAAAGGAGACAGGCGGAGGGATGGGGTGACTGGGTGATGGGCACTGAAGGGGGCACTTGTCAGGATGAGCACTGGGTGTTAAGTTATATGTTGGCAAATAGAACTCCAATAAAAAATATATATGCAAAAATAATTTTATAGATATAGATACATATAGATATAGATATAGATATATAGACTCTGGAAACAGCTGCTTGGATTTGGTACGTAGCTCTACTCTTTACCAATTATGTGACCTCAGTTTTGTCATCTCTGAAATAAAGGTTGTGTTCACGGACAGTCTGAGCCTGGGGTCTGGAGGACCTCCTTCCCGCCGCTGAGGTCTCAGCTGGGATAATGGCTGCTATGCCAGCTCAGCGAGGAGCTCTCTCCATGTGCTCTGTCTTCCTCCAGGATGCTAGCTGAGGCTCACGGACATGGTTGTGGCAGGATCCCAGCAGCCACAGTGCACAGGCTTTAACCTCCCTTTAACCACTCTTCTAGCTTCTGTGCAGGTAATGTTTATCTTTGTCCTGCTCACCAAAGCCAAACTCAGAGTCCGTGGGAGGGGGCAATTGTAGGGCATTTGTAGAGGGAGGGGATTATGGTGACCATATTGAAAATATTTTATCAAAAAGATAATCACAGCTATTTCATAATGTGGTTGTTTTGAGGATTAAATACATCATTATGCATAAAGCATTTAAAGCAGTGTCTTGAATACAGTAATTTTAAATAAGGCTCTGCCATTGTTATCAACCCTTGGGGTCCCTCTTAGTGCTAAGGTCTATAACATTAAGGGTTTTATTCCAGAAATTTCATCCTCTCTTTATCTTGTTTTGGCTCTACCACAAATTAGTGGAATGACTTGAGCAATGCAACAAACTTCTATTGGTTCTAGTTTCTTCCTAATTTGGATGTGATTTTTAGTTACACAATTAAATTATGAATAGATAGTTTATTATGGGTAAAATAAAAAAAAACATAAAAGAATATAGAATAAATAGTGTCTGTGCCCATCACTCTCTCTTCAAATTCATTTTCTATCTCTTTTAAGATTCATTGTTTAACTTTCTTAATGTTATATATGTGTGTGCATATGTAGTAATATATATATACAAAGTCCATTTCATATATGTAAAGTATGTATAGAAACATGATATGAATTTCACATGCATGAAATCTAAGTATGTCTATATGTTACAAAATTTATAAATTACATTGCATAGTTTATTTAGGAATTTATAGGAATATAATCTATACACCATGAATTTCTTTTTTTGATCTATATACACACACACACATATAAATATGTATATATGAGTTTTTCATAATGTACATGCCTATAACATGTTTTTTAGGCTCCATGATGTTTTACAATTTGAATAGGCCTTAGTTTATTAAAGTATTCCTTATTAGAAATATCCATATTATTCCCATTTTTTTCTTAATTATAACAGTGTTACCCATATCTGGGTCCATATTATACTCATGAATGTAGACATGTTTATGGTGGATGATTTGCTAGGTTGAAGCTATGTATGTCTTGTACTTTGAGAGACTGACAAATTTTACTTTTTAGATGTTATGTCAGTTGCTCTCAGTAAATTTACTATATCAAGTGGAGAGGTTGGACTAATAATTTCTTAGTTATCTCCCAATTTTATAAGTCTTAAGGTCTGATCAAGACCTTGGCACCAGAAATGTCATGACATTAATGAATGATCCTGTACTTTCCATCATGGAGTTCAGTGGTGATTTGACCCCAGATTTAGTGCATTACTGGACACAAATTGCTAAAAGTTAATTTATTGTATTTATTTATTTATTTATTTATTTATTTATTTATTTATTTATTTATTTAAATCTTCACATTCTGGAGTCAGCAGGCAGTGACCCCCCACACCTGCAGAAACCCCAGGTGTGTCGTTCCCCATTCCATATGCTGATGTCATTCATGGAGCGCGAGCATCCAGGCACTGTGACCACACACCTGTCATCATCTGCCCACAGAGCAAATCCCCCTCTCCTGCTTCACTAGATTCACCCAGGAACTTGAGGACCCGAGTCAACTACATGGGTAGTTTTCATAAGTTGGTACGTGCTAAAGCCTGACCGGCAGAAATAAGAAGTTAACATTTATGAGAGAGACCTCAGTCCTGGAGCTGTAGTAGGCAGACAGCCAACAGAAATTGTTTTGTGGATGAAATATTTCCTAAAAATAGCTCTCCCAGCTCAGCCTAATGCAATTAAAGTTAGTGATGTACATAATAAGAAAACTGGGAGCTCTTCCTGCTAATAACCACTGTGGAACCAAGGCAATCCATTCCATTAATTTAATATACACTTTCAGAGTCCCCTGGTAATAGAAGTATAATTAAAATGATATGCTTTGATAGGCTTTTCTTTCCAAAATGAAATTTTGCAAGTACATACAGGTTTCGAAATATATATACATATATTTTTTTGCCTGTAATTATGACTTATTGTACATTTATTTTGGACTCTCCTTCTTCCATCCCCTCCTTCTCAAATATTCCCTTGAAGTTGAATCCTCCTGACAACAGTACTGACAGATTTCCTGATGCTGATGAAGAGGCAGCTATCGAGAGCATGAGAATTAACTTCTGGAAGCAGAAGGCGGGGAGAATTGGATTGAGTTTGGATTTACTAAAGATTTTCATTCTACCGCCATTCAAAAAGGCTCAATTCAGCGTATCAATTAAAAGACCACAAGACATAAAAATCAAAGGAACTGAAAGCACTTGAAATGGAACCAGTCTAGAAATGCACTCCCTTGGAAGGGACAGTTGGATAAGTGGCCCTTTCTGATAATTTTCTGGCCAGATTATTTAAAAAACTTATGATTGATGTTGTATAGGTTATTTTAACAAAACAAATAACTCTGTTCCGTTTGGGATTCATCGAGAAATAAACTGTCTTATAATTTACTTGACTCCATTTTAAGGTATATGAAGTTTGTGTTTCTGTGTTGCCAAGGAAGCATGAATATGAATGTTTTGAATCAACTCGAAAAGAAATTCAAAGGTTATGTCCAAACGAAACAAAACTGTAATAAAGAAGGAATTTTCAAAGGGAAAGAATACTGATGTATGAACTAGATAAGAAGTCAGAATACTGATCTAAAACATGCTGGGCTTGTTTCTCCATTGTGATGTTGACAATGATGCTGTGGAAGGAACTATTTTCTACTACACTGTATCATCTATGAGAGGAGAATTTTATAAAATCTCCTCAGATTAAAAAAAATTTTTTTGGCAGGAAAACTGTAAAAGTTGAGTGGTTTCCAAGAGAGTGAAGTCTTGTCTTGACAGTGTCAGTGGAAAGGTTTTTGGGAATGATGGAGCAGAAAAGGCTCCCTCCTTGTTCTCCAGACTCTTCCTCATCTTCCTCCTCACGCACAGAGAAGATTTAATAACTTTCTGCTTCTTTTTAAGGATATAAATCTGCAATTAGAAATATTTGGGGACTGTCAGATTAATGAGGAGAGGTGTCTGTGAGAAATTCTAGCTGAAAAGCTAGAGAAATTCTAGTTTGCAAAATTCTCCAAGCTTGGAGGTATCTGCTGTACTATTATGACTTGAGACACATTTGTCTATTTGGAATGAAAAAGTTTATTACGTAGAGAATTAGCACTCACTTTGCCCATCATTTCTTCTTCATTCATAACAGAAGAAGGTGCTAAATTTCTGGACACAGCCAGTACTCACCCTTCTGCTGGCCCACGTGGAGGTCAGGATGCATCAGGCCTGCTTGTGGACAATGGATCTCAACCCTGATCCTTTGATACAAAGTCTATGTCTTTAATTACTGGGATTTACTACACAGCATCTTAAAATAATACCGTTCTCTGTTTTGTTTTTTTGTTTTTTTTTTTTACTTTTCTCTGTTTGAGAAAGAAACATTATCCTAATGACTGTAGACTTTAGCAGTTTTCAAATCATTCTTTCTGGGGTGGGACATGTAGTTCTTCACGGATTTCTTAAACAATGCCAAATTTTTCTACCAAATTCCATCAAGAATGAATAAACTAAATTGTTTCAGGATCTGCTTTTCTTTTTTCTTTTTTTCCTTTTACATCTGGTATTTCCATATTTATTTTTTGTAAAGAAGTATTGAGACTACCAACGTTCAGTCCTTCCTTTCTTAAATGAGGAAGGTAAAAGAATACAGTGATTTGCTGGGGGGTCACAGAGCCAGTTCATCAACTGGCTGAACACGCACAGGATTGATGACTACTGGTCACATCTCATTAGTGTGTTTTCTACTGGTAAAGAAATATGTAGATATATAGATATCTCACCTCTTATGTCTCTACTCAGTGAGAGCTGGTGTTTGGATTTTCCAGAGAAACAGGACCAATTTTATAGATATGAAAAGATTTATTATGAGAAATTGGTTCACACAGTTGTAAAGGTTGTTAAAATCCCATGTTCTGCTGTCTATAAGCAAGAAACCCAGGGAAGCTGGTGGTTTACCTCAGTTTGAGTCCAAAGGCTGGAGAATCAGGGGAACCAATGGTGTAAATCACAGTCTGAGGGCAAGAGAAGACTGATGCATGTCCCAGTTCAAATAGTCTTCAGAAGGGGCAAAATCTCCCTCTTCTGTCCTTTGTTCTGGTGGGACCCTCATGCCTCCCACATTAGGAAGTGCAATTTGCCTCACTGAGCCCACCAACTAAAATTCTAATCTCACTCAGAAGCACCCTCGCAGACTTACCTAGAAATAATGATTAGCCAAATATCTGGGCATCCCAAGGCCCCGTCAAGTTGACACACCAAATAAAATATCACAGAGCCATACTGCTGATATTTGCATGCTGTCCACTGGAATGGCCCCCAAATGTATCTGTTGGCACTCTTCTAAGCAATTCATAAGGTGGCATTTGACTAAAGATCAAGTGGATTATTACATATTTCCTTCATGATGCATGAAGCCAAAATGTGGTCAACACGAAGCAGTCTTATATAATTATGGATAATGCTTAAGATATAAATGTCAACAACAGCAAAATAAATAATTTTATCAAAAGAATGATTTAAAACTGAAAAAAATATATGTACAAGGTCATCTAGAATGAAACACAGATCAGTAGGAGTGATTTGGGAGTTTTTTGGCACTAGATTTTCTCTTTTACCTTTAAATAATTTCTGTTAAGGTTATCAGTGTTATTTGTATAACAGAATATTGCAAAGAAATTTAAAATATAGTTTTATGAATTAAGATAAATGCTTGTTTAAGGCTGATATGACCAACATTACTCACAAAGGAATGTACATTATAATGTGGAATTGTGAAAAATGCATTCAGAAGTGAAGGAAATGTCATGCAGTGTTTGAATACCTTGTCTCATGACATTAGGTATCATCAGATATGCTGAAAATGCACACATTTATATCTCCTGACTTATTTCACTCCTGAAGCTCCAGATTTTGCCTACTTGACAGTCCCATTTGGCTTTTCCTTGGTCTCTGGAACTGAACACATGTGGGTGTTTGGTTCAAGCCCTCCATCAACCCATGCTTCATGTCCCTCCATCCTCTGTATCTCTGCAAGCAGCAGTCAATATCCAAGCCTGGGACTACCCACAGTCCTTGTGCAGGGCATCAGCAGAACCTGGCCATATATTTACTTCCAAAATATATTGAGATTCTGCTCCTATCTCAAGCCCTTTCCCACTAAATCTTCACCCAATCCTTGTCTCCTGTTTGACTGTTAACCTCTCAACTGGGCTCCAGCCTCCATCTGTGCCTTCCTGTGGGAGATCCTCAGGATCATTTCCTCATCCAAGGAAAATGGTCAGCTGCAGCCCTTTTTAATCCCCCAAACACTACAATGGCCCTGTCCTTCCCAGATCCAGTGCTCAGAGCCCTACATGGTCCCTCTCAGCTGCCTGGCCTACTGCTCTCCCCATCTTTTTAATCTCAGCCTCCACTCTGCTCCCCGGAATCACCTGTGCTGGTTTCCTTGCAATTGCTCAAGAAACGCTTTCCCCTGGGCTATATTGGTGGTTTACTTCTTCAAAAGCTTTGTGCTCAAATTCCACTTGAGGAAAAGTACCAATGCAGAATGCCCTAAACAAAAGCAAATCCATCACAGTACCTCTCCATTTCCCTTATGTAGATTCATTTTTCTTATAACACCTAGCACAGCTGACATATGTATGTATTTATTTCTTATCTATCTCTCCTCATTCAAATCTATATCCCTGAAAAAAGGATATTTTTCTTTTTTATCCCTAGTACCTAGAATAATTCCTTGCATATAGTAGCTACTAAATAAATACTAGTTGTAAACATTAAGAGTCCCTTTTTCTTTTTTGGGGGGGAATCTTACTTTTATTTTATTATATATATATTATATATATTTCTTTACCTTTAAATAATTTCTGTTAAGGTTATAACATATATATCATATATGATATATATGTTCAATTTGCCAACATTTAGCATAACACCCAGTGCTCATCCCATCAAGTGCCCCCTTCAGTGCCCATCACCCAGTCACCCCATCTCTCCGCCTGCCTCCCTTTCCACTACCCCTTGTTCATTTCCCAGAGTTAGGAATCTCTTATGTTTTGTTACCCTCTCTAATTTTTCCTTCTCATTTTCTCTCCTTTCCCCTATAGTCCCTTTCACTATTTTTATATTCCCTGTATGAGTGAAACCATATAATGATTGTCCTTCTTCGATTGGCTTACTTCACTCAGCATAATGCCCTCCAGTTTCATCCATGTCGAAGCAAATGGTGGATTCATCTCTTCTAAGGGCTGAGGAATACTCTACTGTATACATAGACCACAGCTTCTTTATCCATCATCTTTCAAAGGACACTGAGGCTCCTTCCATAGTTTGGCTATTGTGGACATTGCTGCTGTAAACATTGAGGTGCAGGTGTCCTGCCATTTCACTGCATGTGTATCTTTGGGGTAAATCCCCAGCAGTGCAATTGCTGGGTCGTAGGGTAGCTCTATTTTTAACTCTTTGAGGAACCTCCACACAGTTTTCCAGAGGGGCTGCACCAGTTCACATTCCCACCAACAGTGCAAGAGGGTTCTCCATTCTCCAAATCTTCTCCAACATTTCTTATTTCCTGTCTTGTTAATTTTCCCCATTCTTTGGTGAGAGGTGGTATCTCATTTGTGGTTTTGATTTGTATTTCCCTGGTGGCCAGTGATGCGGAGCATTTTCTCATGTGCTTGTTGGCCATGTGTATGTTTTCTTTAGTGAAATTTCTGTTCATGTCTTTCAATTCATTGTTTGATGGAAAAATTTGGTGATTTCTAAACATTCAAAAAAGCCATATTTCATGAGAAGCCCATAATCCAATTGATAAAACAAATTTGGAGATATATTATCTCTACAATCTTGTGGATTCATTGACAGCCTTGAAGATTATTCTTTACCTAAGTTTTCTTAATTAAAAATATAAAATAAAATTTGCTGATTACACCTACCAAATTCAATATAGAATTAGTCATCATGGACATAATTAAGAATATAATTTTCATACATATCAAATAAAAGTGCTCTTTTACACACGGTTTGAAGGATAATTAATACATATTGACATTGAATTAGCCTTATGCTGATTATATCTTTCATTTGAATACTAACCATAAATTAGCATGAATCTATTTTCTGATTGATAATTTAGAAAAGCTCTCCCAATGTAGAAGTATGTTTTCTCTTGATTGAAAACAATTCCAGACTTTCAATTAATTTGTGAAATGCAAAAAAAAAAAAGGTGAAATGTTCTTTAAAGTATTAGAACTCTCTCTATATATTTGTGCTGTATGATGGATGTACGCTCATATTCTTGGATATATAACATACCTTAAGAATGGCCACTGTGACAAGGGAACAAGAAAAATTATATTTTGGAGAATTTTATAGGCAAATATTGAAGGAGCCAGCCATTATGGATCAACTCCAATGTAAATTAAATGGTTTGTACCAGTTAATTAAAATTCTTACTTACTAATTAATTTTATTTAGTCTACTTTAATATTATAATATCATGAACAATGTTTTTGTTGTTTCTTAACTTTTGATGTAACCAACTTTATTGTAAGTTTCTTGATCATGGAACTATTTGATACCTACTATCATGGACTGAATGTTTGAGTCTCCCCCCAAAAAGTCATATGTTGAGATACTAAACCCTTGATGTTATGGTTTGGGGAGGTAGTGTCTTTGGGAAGTGTTTAGGTCACCAGGAAGAAGTCTTCATCATGAGACTAGTGCTTTATAAAAGAAACTTTAGAGAACTTTCTCTCTCCTTCTTACATGTGAGGACACAGCAAGATGGTCATCTGTGATTCAGGAATTAGGCCTCAGCTGATCTTGAAGCTGCTGGCCCTTTGGGCTTGAACTTCCAGTCTCTAGAACTGTGAGAAATGAGAGAAATGAATTTCTGTTGTTTCTAAGCCACCCAGTCATGGGAGTCTATTACAGTAGCCTGAACAAGCTGAGATACTTACTTTATATATTTCTTGACTTTCCAACATAGAATCTTATACGTGGTAGATACCTCAAAATACTTGGTGGTCCATTCATTGGTTCCACAGGATAAAGAAGACAAAACAATTAACATGCAGCAAGATTGAAAGAAGTCAGAAACTGTGTCTGTTCATCTCTGCAGCCCCAGGACTTAGAAAGATTCTTGGCATCTAGCAGTCATTCAATAAATGTGTGCTCAACTTTACTGTGATACCAGCATTCACTATTTATTTTCAAAATAAAACAAAATAGATTAATATTATCTGAATGCATATTGATATTTGTGCAATTACCACAATGCAAACTTTTGCTTTGATTTCCACAAAGCCATATTACACCCAAATCCTCATTGATTCACATTATTTTCTATGAGAATAATCTATACTTTGTGGGGAAAAAGTGAATTATTTTGTACAAGAGTGACAGATCTTTTGGTATTTACCATTGCTGGCAGTTTATTACTAGTATGTATTAATGTTTATTATAAGAATTATAACTATTAATATTGTAGCTTTTCTATTTTTCTACTCTCTGGGTTTTTGCATAATTTACATATTTTTGTAGTATCTCCCTAGAATTTCCATGTTTAATGGGGCTTGCTAATATCACAGTATCATAGAATAGTTGACTGGAAATGTTATTAAACATCTCTCCCTTCCACTCCATGTTATTTTACTGCTCAAGAAAAGAGGATCTGGAGATATAAATGCTTTTTCCAAAGAGACCCAGGATCAAATCCCAGCTTTGAAGTTATTGAAAATGTGCTTTTATTAATAAGAAAAATAATACTAAGGTGTCATTGTATATATAAATTTGACATTGCACAAAAGCTTTATATTCCCACAACCATTCCTATAAAGTTGGTATCATTTCCATTATTGATGAGAAAACTGAGATTCACTTTGTGTATTTCAAAACTTTCTGGTCAGATTTCACGATTGTAAGTCTAGTGCTCTTCCCACTGCACCAAGCCTGCTTTCAATATGTCAGGGTCATGCACAAGATGAGATAGACACAGTTGGCCGGCGTCTCGCCTTCTCCGTCTCCGTCGGGTTCTGTTGTGGATGGGTGGCACTTACCCCGCCTGGACTGCGGTCTCATTTGCAATCAACTTGCTTCTGCCTCCTCAGCGTATCTTTATGCACCAGTAACCACTGGATTGAACACTTCTCAGAAAAGCAGAGATTATATCTGCAGAGAGTTAAGAAACTTAAAAGAACTTGGAGCCGCTAAAGGAAGAAATATACGACCTGAGTCTGAAGGTGCAAATGTCAACTGCTGACAGGCTTGACTTACAGGTGAAACAAACCAATGACAGTGAAGCAAAACATCTGCCTGTTAGAATTTCATCAGAAGCACTCAACTACAGCTCCTTAGAAATATTTGCTAACAGTCCCCCACAGCATCAACTGTGTGGTTGTCACATTCGGATGGTAATATGCTTGGTGGAAAGAGGCCAACAGACACAGTTAGAGGGTGTCATGTTTCTTTAATGGCAGAGGATGTGGGAACTTCAGGATATAATTATAGAATCAGAAGTTGATACGGCATGCTCCCAGACAGAGTTGTCTTCCAAGCTTTCTCAAAGTTCACTGTGGATAATGGAGCACTAAGGACAACCCTACCCGTGTGGAGTGAGTCTTTTGCCAAGTGAAAAAGATTTTTGTCATTTTGAAGGCAATTCTCATTTTCTCATGACTGTTGTGGGGACTCATGCTCCTCTGCAAAGCTACATAGGGCCCGTTTGGAGCAACTGTCAGGAAATCACAGGTGCCTTGTGCAGCCAGAAATATTAGGGAGATGGGAGGTCAGCTCCTGAGGAGCATTCTTCAGCTGGCCTAGGTGTTGCTCTGTCCAAGGGCTGCTTTGGAGGCAGCACAACAAAATCATGTAAGGTGGCTAGCTGCATAGACAAGATGGGTTTGTATCTCAGCTCATTGCTATACTTGTGTATTCTCAGGTTTGAGTATTTGATGGTCTCTACTACAGACTGAATGCTTGAGTCCTCCCCACATGGATATGTTGAGAAAGTAGTCTCTCACGTGATGGTATTAGGAGATGGGGCCTTTGGAGGTGATTCGTCCCAGGAATTGGATCGGTTCCCTTACAGAAGCCCCCTTGCGCCTTCCACTCTGCAAGGACACAGCCAGCAGACAGCAGTCCATGAACCAAGAGGTGAGCCCTCCCTAGACACTTAGGGCTGCCAGCACCTCGACCTTGGACCTTCCAGCTTCCAGAACTGTGAGAAATCAATTTCTGTTGTTTATAAACCATGTCGATGGTACTTTGTTATAGTAGCTTGAACAGAATAAAATAGTCTCTAAGAGTTTTTCAGATAGAAGGAGGAAAAAAAAAAAAACCCTTAATGTGATGCACACTTATTATCCGGGCAGAGGAATTTTCCACATCAATATTATCTGCTGCTATTAAATAGGTTTGATTGAAAAGGAAAAGTGTGTTTGTGACTAGAGCCCAGAAGGTCCCCCTGGACTCTGTCCTGCTGGACAGAATTGTTTCTGGGAACCAGTCTTTCTGACGAACTGAGGCCCAGTGGGTTCTGTTACTGGCAGAGATATGGGGCTGCTGTGTACCTTTCCAACAGAACGAGGGTGCTGCACTTCAGAGTCTGGTTCCTCAGGGCCACAGTATCAGCCTGGGACTGTCAGACTAGACAGGTGTGGGTCAGAGGTGTAACAATGGCTGTGTGAGTTCCCCTGCATCCGGTGATGGGCTGGATCTGATGGCTTCCCAGGGTCTTTCTAGATTGATTGATTGATTGATTGATTGATTCCAAGATTTTATTTATTTATTTATTTATTTATTTATTTATTTATTTGGAATAGAAAGAGCATGGGTAGGGGGAAGGGCAGAGGGAGAAGCAGACTGGGCTCAATCCCAGGACCCTGAGATCATAACCTGAGTTGAAGGCAGACACTTAACCAACTGAGCTACTGAGGAATCCCTCTCTCTTGCTTTAGTATCTACATTTTCCTGAATGTTGAGGCACCTGGTGGCTTAGTCTGTTGAGCATCTTGGTTTTGGCTCAGGTTATGGTTTCAGGGTTATGAGATTGAGCTCCACACTGGGGTCCAGGCTTGGTGGGGAGTCTGCTTAGGATTGTCTCCCTTTCTGCTCTTCCTTTAGCTTGTGCTCTAAATAAGTAAATAAATAAATAAATAAATAAATAAATAAATAAATAAAAATTTCCTGAATGTTGATTTTAGTAACTTTCTGGGAAGGGTTTAAGTCTATTTTTTAAATATATTTTTTTAGCCAACTATGTAATCTACTATTAATGTAGGCCACACACACACACACACACACACACACACACACACACACTACGAGATTTATCTCAAGGAGTTGGCTCCTGTGATTGTGGGGGTTGGCAAGTCTTAAATCTATAGGGCAAGCCTGCCAGCTGGAAGTTCAGGGGAGTGCGGAGGCTGCAGTCCTAAGGCAGCATTTCTCCTTCCTTGGGAAACCTCAGCTTTTGCTCTTTGGTCCCTGCAGGGGGCTGGATGAAGCCCACTCACCTCACAGAGGAAAATCTTCTTTCCTTAAGGTCAACCAATGGAAGACATTAGCCACATCCATGAGGCACCCGCACAGCTGTGCAGAGGTCAGCGCTTCCCTGCAGGACTCAGTGGGCACATACAACTCACTTTCACAGGGCGCAAGAAATCCCTTGGGTATAGATTTAATTCACTTTTAAATGAATATACTCCTTACCACGGTGGTGATAATTAGATTTTCTTGGACTCCAGAAATCACAGTTGATCTCTATTGCTATTCCAGAACCTGGAAAGGACCCTGAAGAAAACTCCGCTTGGACATTGTCTAGAAAAGAGCTTCTCTTCCCTCCGATCCTGTGTTTTCTAGTTACACTGGTTATGCAGGACCTGTGTAAGGGGTATTTAAGGGGTACATAAGGGTTAATAACCTGGTTAGTATCCTGCCCTGATGTTAGCTCCGATCTGGAGCTTCTCTCAGAGTAGTGGGAGCATGGCTTGCTCTGAGAGTCTCCGTGTTGTTTTGCTTTATCTGATGGACAGTCAGGAGCTAGGAGGCAGCGTATGGTAGAAAGGGCAGAGGTTTGGTTAATCATTCCTCTTGTTTTATTTCTCTTTTCTCTCTCTTTCCCTCAAACCCCTTCCTAGGCAGCTCTGAGCTCTGGAGCTCCCATTCCTTGTGTGGATCTGCAGATGTGCTGGAGATGTTTTCTTTTCTCAGGGAACAATCTAGGCTTCAGGCTCTCTGTAGCTTCATTTCACTTTCTGAAGATTGGTTTTTCTCCCCAGAAACAATAATAATATACCAATGATTAAAAAATAAGAATTGCCAATGGGTACAATTATCAGTTGCAATAAAGATCAAAAAGTGAAGTCAGTGATATAAAGTAAGTGTTTGGAAGAAAGGTAAGAAAGAAGGAAGGAAAGAGGGAGGGAGGTGGGCAGGGAGGCAGAGGAAGGAAGAAAAGGAAGGAGCCCATCTACCAGGAAGGACATCCTTGCTGCTGTCAGTCACAGAGCCCCCGTGGACAGGGCTGGGGCTACACCTGAGCTGTGCTAAGGCTCTCTGGGGCCTCCCTGCACCACACTTCTGGGAAGACCATCCATAAACAGCAGGACTAGAGACTTCCAGAGAGCTCTTCCTTCCAAAACTTGGCTCTCAGGAGTGTGTATCTTGTCATCAGAGCAAAGACAATCAGAGCCCTGCCTGAAATCCGTCCTAGCGTTTATACAAGGCCAAGCTTCCCAGGGCTACTCCCTTCCCAGGGCTACTCCCTTCCCAGGGTGACTCCCTACCAATGACAGCCAGGGCTCTTCCCGGGGCACTTGCTTTGGCTGGTTTGGCTAGAGGCCACAGAACGTCCTGGGGTCCTCAGCAGTTCAGGTGGCCACAGCCCTTCCCATCTTCTCTCAGGGTCGGGCTCTCATTGCTGTCCCAGACTCCCACTTCTCCAGCTCCTACCTTCTTTCCTTCTTCCTTCCACAGGTGTTTCCCCTAATACACTCCCTGCATATTTATTCCCATCCTGGCATCTGATTCTCAGGAAATAAGATGGGTGACCAACTGTTTCAGTTTGCCCTGGGCAGTCCAGGTTTCATACTGAAAGCCCCCACATCTCAGGAGACTCCATCTCCTACAAATCAGTATGGTTGGTCACCCCAGGTCCAGGTTGACCCCAAGCAGAGGGCACCCCCCCACACCCCTTGGGAGGGTGATTCTGGAGAATAAGAGGCAAGCAGCTTTGGAGTGCACCCCTGCAGGAGTAGAAAAGGCTCTAGGAAATAGAAATTGGTTGAAAGGGAGTTTAGGCTTTTTTTTTTTTTAAAGAAATTTTTAGCATAGACTTTTACTTTGCCACCTGTACAGAATCTTCTTTTTCATAAGGGTTATTTATTTATTTATTTATTTATTTATTTATTTATTTATTTAAAGGAGAGATAGAGCAAGGGTGGAGGGATAGAGGCAGAGAGAGGAGTAGGCTCCCAGCTGAGCAGGGATCCCGAAATGGGACTCGATCCCAGGACCCTGGGATCATGACCTGAGCTGAAGGCAGATGTTTACCCAACCGAGCCACCCAGGCGCCCCTGGAATAGTCTATAAAGTATTTACTTCTTGCCGAATTCGGTGTGTTGATTCTTTTTGCTGAATTCAAAGAAGCTGAGTTCTGTGCACATGTTGATGCAGTGTGGAAGCAGAGTGCTGGCCCTGCCTCTAATGTGGGTACCCGAGGACATGGGGGTGCCTGACACTGGGTTACAGGTGAGCCGCCCATCCACTGTGCAACACTGCAGAGATGCCTATGGGGCAGGTGGTCCACATGCCCTCAATCAGAGAAATCCTCCTTCCTGCTGCTGAACATTCATGAAGCATCTACTGTATGCTGGGCATGCGGTAGAAACTAGAGATCGGGGGAGGAAAACCATACAGCTCCTACTTCTGGGTGGTTAACAGTCCAGGAGAGTCACATATGCATTTAAACACTGAGCTACTCAGTAGTGTTTGTTCTAATGAAGGTTTGTGTGAGTGCCATACATGGGGAGGGGCTTTAGGAATTAGCCTGGAGAGATCCACCAGGTCATCGGAACTAGGAACTGAGGCTTGAAAGGAGAATAGGAATTTGTCATTTATCAGGCATACAAGAAGATGGGTTGGAAACGGTCGAGGTGGACAAGAAAGGTAGGTTTGTAGAAGACACAAGGAGGAGAAGAGGAAGTGCATCCTTTGTTTTTGGTGGGGGGCGAGGGTCATGAAGATTCTAAACTTTGCTATCTTTGTGATAAACATTATATGCAATAAGCACACGGTAGCATGTTTCTATTGATATATTCATTGTTGATTAAAAAAAAAAAGAGTTTGCCTTTTCTTCCAATTGGATAAAGATCAGATGCCAACTAAATTTTATGTTACTTAAAAGCAATTTAAAAATAAAACCTTAATTGTTTGTTTGTTTAAACAGGATCCAACTCTACCCGTCAGCCAGGAAGCTACAGCATCTAGGAAATATGTATTAATGTATTTTCTGATTTCAGTGAAATTGCAGAAGTCCTATCAGTGATAGGCACCCTGTAGTTGACGGTTGCGTGCAGAGCCACACAGCTGGGGAGAGTGTGGGCTGTGCAGACGGCCCCTCTCTGTGTTGTGCTCCCTCCAAACGAGCCAAATAGCAGCTTTTTTTTTCTTGCTGCTTCAGCAGAGCAAGAAGAATATTCCAATCAAAAGTTACAGTTCCTTCATGTTCCTAGGAGTCTGTGCCGTATCCCCACCAGTGCATTTCAGGCCCCTGTATGAGTGCTGACACCTTACAATGTGTACTTACCTCTGCTTATTGGGTTTCCTTAGACCTTCCAAGTAGATGCACTATTATTTTCTCCATTTTATGGCTTCAAAAGCAAGCCTCAGACAAGAAAAATCGGTTTGCTGAAGGTCACAGAGAGGTTAAAAAGAAGAGCAAGAATGAAAAAAAAAAAACCAAATCTGAGGGTTTTGCTTCTACTGTGAACTTCCCAGGACTCATCTTCCTGTGTCTCTAGTGAATTCTTCAATGTGGGAGCTGTGAGACTCACGTTTGTGTATTAGATCAACAGATATCTATCTGTATTAGATATCTATCTGAGTGTCTCTTAACCATCAGGAAATAAGACATTGACAAAGCGAACTTGAGCAGAGAGGAGTCACTTTATTTTCCTCCTGGGCACAGAAGAAAGCTGAGCTCCGTAGGCCCTGTGCAGTTCTGTGGGACAATGTGATTAGCTGGGGGCAGTGGGACACGAGCCATTTCTGGCCACTTATTTCATCCTCGCTCTCTCATTTCCCTTTATTCAGTTTACTCTCTCAGATTATGAGAGTACCAGGAGATTGTACACATCGTTGGAGACCCTAAATGGAAGGTCTCATGCCTGAATCATCACATGGAAACTGCCTGCCAAATCTTTCACTGCAGGGCCATGAGTAGGCATAAGCCTTTATTTTAGTGAGCCAATAACTATTTTGGAATTATTTGTTACAGCGTCTGAGCCTTACATCCTCTGCCTAATACAGAGTATATTTTCCTGCCACCGTCTAATACTTGCTGCCATAAGGTCTGATTTGGAATACTGAAATACCCAATAACAACCGTTTCTCATGCTCTCCTGGTCTCCTCCAATTAGTCTCCAATAGCATCCAGGAAAATTTTTTCCAGTAAAATTGCAACAACTGCACATCATTGAGTAAAATCTTCTCAGGGCTTTCCAAAGTCCCTAGGATAGACCTTCCCTGTAGGATCTGGTTCCTACCAGTGTCACCTCTCCTTATCGTCTCCTTTCTCTATCTTTATTTCACAATGCCTGTCCTATGGTTTTTCCTTCCATACTGTGATAGAAGCCTATCTTCCACCCAGTATCCTGGGAAAGGTCTTATGATTAGCTCCCTAGGGGAAAAAAAAATGTATATGTATGTGTGTATGGGTGCATATGAATTTATTTTAAAATTCACAATTTGCAAATAATAAAATATGCAATAATATTTATCATAAATTCCATTTTGCTAGTTGACTCTCCCAGAATATGTTCACTGATATTTGCCAATCTCTGGTACTCATCACCAGCCGATGGTTACAATCAAATCATAATTGACTAAATCGGTCCATGAATAAATGTTTGATTACTATCTGATGCAGCAAAGAAGTTGCTCACAACATTGATAAATGAATGTAGTGGCAACATGAATATACAACAAAAATGTCTATTGGAACTCCACTCATTTGTCAAGCATGAGTGACTTCTTTGCTGAACTAGATCAGTTTTCAATTATTGAAAGAATATTACCTTAATCTTTTCTGCTACTCACAATGTGACAGCTATTGACAGGCACACTTTTTTAAAATCGAAATAATCAACATAATCTTAAATCTAGACTATAAATGGGACACCTGGGTGGCTCAGTGGTTGAGCATCTGCCTTTGGCTGAGGTTGCGATCCCGGGGTCATGAGATGGAGTCCCGCATCCGGCTCCCTGCAGGGAGTCTGCTTCTCCCTCTGCCTATGACTCTGCCTTTCTCTCTGTGTCTTTTGTGAATAAAACAATAAAATCTTTTTTAAAAATCTAGACTATAGGGACCCCTGGGTGGCGCAGCGGTTTAGCGCCTGCCTTTGGCCCAGGGCGCGATCCTGGAGACCCGAGATCGAATCCCACGTCGGGCTCCCAGTGCATGGAGCCTGCTTCTCCCTCTGCCTGTGTCTCTGCCTCTCTCTCTCTGTGACTATCATAAATAAATAAAAATTTAAAAAAAATCTAGACTATAAATTAAGCCCTGATTTGTAGTTTGTCTATTTTATGGTATAAATACTCCTGTCATGACTGATTTCAACCTGCAGTGTGACCCCACTGAATGCTGAATTGGGAAGAGATACAAAGCCACCCATCCCATTGTACTTCCACCATAAAATAATTATGAACTATTAATTATTATTAATCCAAAGAAAATAGATAACAGAAACATATGGAAAATAATTGCAGAGTTTTGAGTATTTATCACATTTTAAAAATACAATTTATTTAATTGTAAATTTTTTTAGATTTTTTTTTATTAGAGATCAATTTACCAACATATAGCATAACACACAGTGCCCATCCCGCCAAGTGTCCCACTCAGTGCCCATCACCCAGTAACCCCCACCCCCTGCCCACCTCCCCTTCCACCACCCCTTGTTCGTTTCCCAGAGTTAGGAGTCTCTCATGTTTTGTCACCCTCACTGATATTTTCACTCATTTTCTCTCCGTTCCCTTTATTCCCTTTCACTAATTTTTATATTCCCCAAATGAATGAGACCATATAATGTTTGTTCTTTTCTGATTGACTTATTTCACTCAGCATCATACCCTCCAGTTCCATCCACGTTGAAGCAAATGGTGGGTATTTGTCGTTTCTAATGGCTGAGGAATATTCCATTGTATACATAAACCACAGCTTCTCTATCCATCATCTTTTGATGGACACCAAGGCTCCTTCCACAGTTTGGCTATTGTGGACATTGCTGCTAGAAACATCGGGGTGCAGGTGTCCCGGCGTTTCACTGCATCAGTATCTTTGGGGTAAATCCCCAGCAGTGCAATTGCTGGGTTGTAGAGTAGCTCCATTTTTACCTCTTTGAGGAACCTCCACACAGTTTTCCAGAGTGGCTGCACCAGTTCACATTCCCGCCAACAGTGCAGGAGGGTTCCCCTTTCTCCACATCCTCTCCAACATTTGTGGTTTCCTGTCTTGTTAATTTTCCCCATTCTCACTGGTGTGAGGTGGGATCTCGTTGTGGTTTTGATTTGTATTTCCCTGATGGCCAGGATGCGGAGCATTTTCTCATGTGCTTGTTGGCCATGTCTATGTATTCCTCTGTGAGATGTCTGTTCATGTCTTTTGCCCATTTCATGATTGGATTGTTTGTTTCTTTGCTGTTGAGTTTACTAAGTTCTTTTTTTTTTTTAATTTTAAAAACTTTTATTTATTTTTTTAAATTTTTATTTATTGGAGTTCAATTTGCCAACATATAGCATAACACCTAGTGCTCATCCCGCAAATGCCCCCCTCAGTGCCCATCACCCAGTCACCCCAACCCCCGCCCACCTCCCCTTCCACTACCCCTTGTTCTTTTCCCAGAGTTAGGAGTCTCTCATGTTTTGTCACCCTCACGGATATTTCCACTCATTTTCTCTCCTTATATAATGTATTTTTTTTTAATTTTTATTTATTTATGATAGTCACAGAGAGAGAGAGAGGCAGAGACACAGGCAGAGGGAGAAGCAGGCTCCATGCACCAGGAGCCCGAAGTGGGATTCGATCCTGGGTCTCCAGGATCGCGCCCTGGGCCAAAGGCAGGCGCCAAACCGCTGCGCCACCCAGGGATCCCTATAATGTATTTTTTAACAATGGCTATGTTCAACAACTGGCTTGCAAAATTCCTGAAGACTTCATAATTGGTTCTCAAGCCAGTCTCATCTCATGCCAGGATACCACTGCTCCCATTTGTATGCTTACTCCATACGTCTGGAATTCTTTCTTTACCCCTTCTCACCTACATATCTATCCTTCATGTTTCAAGTATAGTTTACTTAGTCAGAGAGGACTTCTCTGATGCTGTGCACTGTATCTTCTTTGCCCCATCTCGTTCCTTATGATTATAACTGCACTATAGCAGATAACAAAATAAACTTTCATTTTGATAGGCTTTCACTTTTCTAAAGAACCTTAAGTCTGCTTTGACATTTGTTCTTCAATCTACATGTTAGATAGGAGATATATACTATCTTCTGTTTTGAAAGGAGAAGCAGAACTTCAGATGGTACTTTTTTTGGTATATTTTTTATTGGATTTCGATTTGCCAACATGTAGTATAACACCCAGTGCTCATTCCATCAAGTGCCCGCCTCAATGCCCATTACCCAGTCATCCCCCCACCCCCCACCTTCCCCTTCCCCCACCCCTTGTTCGTTTTCCAGAGTTAGGAGTCTCTCATGTTCCATCACCCTCTCTGATTTTTGTCATCCATTTTCTCTCCTTTCCCTTATAATCCTTTTCACTATATTTTATGTTCTCTGTATGTACTGCATCCAGAAGGTACTTCTTAATAACCTGCGCAGATAGAAACTACAGAGATGGTACTTGTATTTGGGGTCTTCCTATGTCAAACGCAATGCTTTTAGATTTTTAACACAGCAGCCTTAAACCTGCAGTAACTTTGAGAAATTATCCTATGACTAAGCTCACAAGAATGACAACTGTTTTAGGAATGCCTTGTGATATAAAAACTAATAGCAACTATTAGTAAGTAAACACTTTGTGCAAGATATGTAAGAATCCTAAGTGAGTTTCCATAAACGGGTTATTTTCTTAATTTTTAAAATCACCATGAGTACATAGGAGAAAGAAAAATTGCATGGGTTGTTATGGGTGGGATCAGGAACCTGAGAGTCTTGCAGGTTCAGCCTCCAGGGAACTTGCTGCTGCCTCTGGGTTTCTCCTAAACCCTCTGGCTCTCATTTCCATTGCACTTACCCTTACCCTAGATACATCATTTGCCTCGCACCATGATTTGGTGAATCTGCCCCCGCCCCCGCCCCCCAAATACAAATATGTATTTGCAGTACATATTCCAGTAAGTTCCCATCTGATCAACTTAAAACTCGTTACTATAGGACCCCTGGGGAAAAGCCCTTCATGTTGGGATACCTCCTGGCTCACCTGCGACACTGCAGTGACCCTTCAAGTGTGGTCCTGTCGGCAGTGTTGATTTAAGGAGGAGGCTGTGGGCAGAGCAGTGCCCATCCAGGGTTTGTAGAGAAAAGGTGATTGTGACCATCCTATGTTCTAATCTACGTCTTCTGACTCCAAAGCCATGAAATAATCTTACAACTCAGGGTTTTTTTGTCTTTTGCCTGGAGAAACATGAGTTTAATTTCCTGAGTAACTTCTTTCCTTTTCTTTATCCTTTCCTTTCCTTTCTTTTCCTTCTTTTCTTTTGTTTTTAATTTTTAAAGTAAGCTCTATGTCCAATCTGGGGATCGAATTTGTGACCTCAAGATCAAAAGTCACATACTCCACTGACTGAGCCAACCAGGTGTGCCCAAGTTCCAAAGTAGTTTCCATTTCTCAACCAGCTATAGAAGGCGAAACCTTGTGCAAATCACTGACTTTTTTTGAATTTTCATTTTCCTAATGGAAAACAAAACAGGATGAAACTAAACAAAACCAGGGATTTACTGTACCTGGTTTACAGGTTTGTTTGGATAATTAAATGCAATGACATGTATCAGTCTCCTGGCTTGGTACCTGACACATGGTAGGTAGTCAAAAACTTGATTTTCTCTCTCTAGATAAAAATCTCACCAGGAGAACTCATTTATACAGCCAAAGGGGATCCTATAACAGACAGACAGTAGAAATAAATAAGTAACATAGTTAAGTAATGGAACTCCAAACACACTTTTCATCTCTCAAGATTAGGTGCTTTGCTCCTGTGTTTCTCCACATGATACTTCACAGTCATATCTGGTGATAACACAGACTTTGGAGCCAGACTCCTTGGGTTGAGTTCCAGCTCAGTCATTTCTTCCCTGTGGGAGCTTGCACATGTTATTTGGCCTCTCTGTGTTTCTCATCTGTAAACAGGAATATAGATAGTGGCTACTTCACAGGCTTATTGGGATATACATTGTTGACATACAGCAACTAGAACAGTGCCTGGCAATATAGTCCTATAAGCACCTGTCCAGCTTGTAGATGGTGGCAAACTCTCCGTCTCATCACTAAGAATTTTAGAGGCTTTTGAAGTGTACAGAACAGAATGAAGCCCCTGTGAGAGTTTTCAGAAAACCCCCAACAATGAAATCAATCTGGACCATTCAGTAGCTTCATTCGGTCCTAAGAAATTGAATGGCACAGTTCTTCACAACACCTGGACTCATCAACATGGTGCATCTGTGTGCATGGCACTCTCTGTCACTCTGGGTGAATTCAGATCCCAAGAAGACCCACACAGGTTGGGAAGACTTGGTTAGGAAGAAGATGGTATCACGTGTTCTTGTTCCCCATGGGGACATACCCTGGGATGTGTCTTGCGTTCTGATTCCTAGACCCATATTTGAAGGTGGCAGTGACTCTAAGGGGGTAGTTAGCATATCAGCATCAAATCAACGTCAAATAATATTATCTTGTGATTCTATGCTAGCTTGATTGAGGTGGCACATCAAGTCTGGGGTAGTGAGAATAGGCATTAGAGCAGCACAGGCATTGTCAACTGAGCATTCAAAATAGTCATAGAATGGACTTTCCTTCTTTTCATTATCAAGATATGCTGGAAATTCTAAGCAATGCCAGTGGTAAAATATGCTCTCTGGCAAATTATATTTTGTTAGTCTCATTTGTAAATGACAACTCTGGTTATTGTTGAGTTTTAATAACATATCTGTAAACTTCAAGTTAACATATTTTTATGACCTAACTCTTGATAAATATTGTATTCCATATGAGAACACCCAGCTATATGGTTACCCTGTCACGCTTGGACTCTGTTACATAAGAGTGACTCAGATTGTGGGCACTCACTTTAGGAACAACACTCATCCCCCACTTTGCATCTCTATATCTTCCTATGGTTCAGTGGAGCGTTCCAGTAGACAATGAAGCTGAGCGGTTTGAAAGATAAAGAAACAGAAATTGAGTTGCTTCAAACTCCACTTGGAATTTTAGGTTTGTTTCTAAAGTTTACAAGTGAAACACTACCAACCAACAGACATGACAGTTTTGTTTGTAAATTCACATTTCTTGGTAATTCAAGAAATATTTAATTAAGTCTGAGTGATATCATTCAAAATCTGAATTTTGACTTAACTTTTAATTGTTTTAGGGACGCCTGAGTGGCTCAGCAGTTGAATGTCTGCCTTTGGCCCAGGGCGTGATCCCAGAGTCCCGAGATCGAGTCCCACATTGGGCTCCCTGCATGGAGCCTGCTTCTCCCTCTGCCTGTGTCTCTGCCTCTCTCTGTGTGTCTCTCTGTCTCTCTCTCTATGTCTCTCATGAATAAATAAAATCTTAAAAAAAAAAAACTTTTACTTGTTTTAAAACTAGCAAATAAATCAAGAACACGATGATTGCAACTGATTATTCCTGAAAAACAACTTCATTGTAGAGAGGAAGAGGGTGAGGCGTTCTACTGGGTATAAAGTCGAGTACACGGGCCATGATTGCCTCTGTCCTTTCCAGGCTGCAGTTTTCTTCAAAGCAGGGGCTATGATGGGATGATCTGTGCATCCCTAGGACATAGCCCAGGATCTATATGTTATCTATCTGAAGGCATAAATGAGAGGCATGATTTATTCATTTGGTTAACATAGGAAGCACCTTCTGTTCACTAGGAATTACTCTCTGTTCTGTACATACACCTGAATAGGACCAGGAAAAAAGGTAGGGAAGGAAAGAAGAGAGGAGGGAAAAAAGGAGCCCAGCAAGGAATGGTTTCTGTTCCAACACCAACAACTGTGAGATACCACTTACAGCTATCATATTACTATCTGGGTCCTGGAAAAATCAGGTTGGTTTCGGACCCTTCAAGAAAATTTGAAGACCCTGGTTTGGACCAGCCTAGAACTGACAAATCATGTCAGTAATTAAGCAAGAATGTTGCAAGTTTGTACCAAATTTCATTTTATTTTATTTTTTGGGAAAGATGCATTCCCTAACCTTAAAATACTAGCAATTTACTGTGAAAATTATCTAAGCATTTAAAAAATCTGCTCTTACAGAAATTAATTTACCTATGTTGTACATGCATATATAGAACATATATTTTACTACTATTAAATAAAATGTTTATTTTTATTTATTTATTTAAAAAATATTTTTAGAGGAGGAGTGGCAGAGGGAGAGATAGATAATCTTAAGAAGACTCCACGCTCCATGCAGAGCCCAAGGTGGGGCTCAGTCTCATAACTCTGAGATCATGACATGAGCCGAAATCAAGAGTTGGATCCTTGACCCACCCAGCCAACTCAGGCGCCCCTAAAATGTTTACTTTTAAATAGAACTAAACCAATCTCCCCTTTTGGATTCCCTTTTAATTTTGGAGTGTGTATACTTGCATAATTTACCAGAAAGACAGGCTCCTTAGGCTCTTTGTGGAAAATCCACCCAATGCCTCTGTTCAGAGCTTCCTTTTAATTATAAATATGTTTGATGATACCATTACAAGAATACACACACACATTAAAATTTCACATCTATGTGGAAAGACAATTGGAAACAAAGCTCACATTCTCTTAAAGGGAGTGATCTGACCTGGGCAGGTGTATGGTACAGAGGTGTGAACCATGGTCTGGCCACATGGGTTTAAGGTGGACAAATCTCTATAATTGTGGTGCCACTCGCCGTGCACTGCTCCCTCCTCAGCATTCAGCTCAAATCATTGCATGTAACTGAGATCTTAGGAGGAGAGGCACAGAAGGCACACTTTCAGATGCTGGAAGGTCATAGAGGGGTGTGCGCATGCTTGGTGGGGGTGGGGAGGTGGGGGCGGGGCTTCTGAGTGCCAAGGGGGAGGGGCAGACAGCCCAGCTGCCCCTGCAGGGCCACCTGAGTATGAGAGTCAGGGTCACTCCCTTTTCTCTTTTGAAACCTTCTGTGCTAAGTATTCCCATGTGCACAGAGAAGGACCCTCTCTCACTGGAAGGTTGTCAGCAACCCCTGCAAGCAGGGGAAATGCAGATCTCTGCCTCCCAGCAGCCAGGCCTCCTTGGCAGTGAATCCTCAGCAAGCCCAGGGGGGCATCCCGCCTCTCCTAGCTTTGGCTTTCTTTAAAAGAAAAAAATAATAATAAAATAAAATCATTTCGACTCCCTTCCTCCCTTCCTCCCTCCCTTCCTTCCTACCAATCAAGGGGGGACAAAATTGACTAGATTTGGACCTGGCTTATTTAGGATTACTTTAAAAATCACGAGTTCCCAGATGGATTCCTTAAATGCATCAAAAAAATTTAATTGTTTTAGGGACAATTAAAATAAAAAAAAAAAAGAATTGATCGACATAAGTAAAATACAGGCATTGGTTACTTCCCAGTAATGTTTTTGTTCAAGAAAAATGCCCCCAGGATACAAAGAAGTCAAAGGTAACCCCTCTACGCTTACAGATAGGCATGTATAAAATCCGGTTCAAGTATAAAGCCAGATTTGTGGAATGGGTTTTGATGTCACAGATACGGGAAAGGTTTAAGATCTCAGGAACTGCCTATGTCAGTTCTTGCCTGGCCAGAGGATTATTGTGATTCACGAACTGGGAACGATGGCCAAAGTCTTCTATTTTTGTTCCACACAGTGTGTTTATTTGTTGAAAGTTGCTTAACATTGCCTGCAACGGCAGAGGGTTGTCATGAAAGCAGCTCTGCTCTCACCAGGCCTTTTGGGGAACCGTAAACCCTGGACATGACAGCTCACTTTCCCTCCAGCCTCTCCCACATCCAGACAAGCACAGACAAGCACATCAATGGCCAGAGAAAAGGGCACTGCTGGCGGGGAGGCCTGCTTTACAGGCTGCATTGATCCGAGTGGGGCGGTTACTGTACGACCGACTGCTGGTCGATAGATATGGATGAGATCCCCTGCTCTCAGTGCAGTCGGGTTAATAAGTGTCTGCCCAGAACAATGGGCTGGAAAGCAATCCCCCCATTCAAGAAGCCCCAAGACTGTTGGGGCAGCGGGAGGAAGCCGCTTGAACCCTGCCTGGGTGTGGCCTTGGGCGGCCTGCACTGGTCAGGATGCTGGGCCCCAGGACTGCTGCCTGGCTGACAGGGCAGGATGGGCCAGGCGTGTGCTTGTGGGCACCTTGGCGGCCTCGTTGACTCCCTCCTGCTCTCTCTGTGCGGTAGCGGGCATGCATACCCACCCCTGGTCTTGTGCCCGAGACCTCTGGGTCTTGCTGGGCTCGGTAGCGACTCACACAGCACAACCAGCAGTGCTCCCTGGTGCAGAACATCCTAGATGGCAGGCCCTGGCTTGGATGGAAAGCTGCATCTGCTCTCCATCAGAAAATGAAAGAAAAAGAAGAAAAGAAGGAGGGAAGGAAGCAAGGAAGGAAGGAAGGAGGGTGGGAGGGAGGGAAGGAAGGGAGGGAGGAAGAGAGGGAGGGAAAGGAAAGGAAGCAGGGAAGGAAGGAAGGAAGGAAGGAAGGAAGGAAGGAAGGAAGGAAGGAAGAGAAAGGAAAGGAATCAGGGAAAGAAAGAAGGAAAGAAGGAAGGAAGGAAGGAAGGAAGGAAGGAAGGAAGGAAGGAAGGAAGGAAGGAAGGAAAAGGAAACAGGGAAGGAAGGAAGGAAGGAAGGAAGGAAGGAGGGATGGGAGGAAGCAGGGTGGGAAGGAAGGAAGGAGGGAAGGAAGGAAGGGAGGGTGGGAGGAAGGGAGGGAGGGAGGAAGGGAGGAGGGAAGAAATAACACGACAAGAGAACCTATGTGTGTTTTGATACGGAGGAACATACCGCTGACTAAGGCAAGCACCTCGTGAGTATTTAATCACACGCTGTTTAGGAAAATCAGTCCTGGTCTAGCCATATATTTTCTCTGGCGAGGAGGAGGGAGGAGCTGAAGAATCAGAGAGGAAATTTGCATGTTTCTGGGTTCTCCCATCTTGTGCACAGAAAGCCCATGGTTCCAACTGCCTGTAATTCTGACGTGTCACACTTCGGGTGTAGACAGAGGCGTAGAAACAGCGTCTGCTTCTCATTTCTGTGTAAGGAAGCACGTGTGATGCCAAGAGTGAAAGGGACCTCAAACCAGTGATGTCCTGTGGGAGGCCTCAGTTTCCCTGCACAGATGGTCCTGATTTCCAACGTTTGGTTCCACGGAGGCCCTGTCACTCTCTCACGCGCCCGGAGAGCACTGTGATTTCGGTTGATGTGACCCTCACCTTTTCAGTCTTTTGGCTCTGGCTGGGGAGAAGTTTCCCAGAATAATTTCTCAGGTTCCTGTAATTAAAAACCAACTACAAAAAACAAAAACTCACTTTTAAAAACCTGTAATGATATTAGAAGCAGGGTTAACTACTTGTTCACTTTTCCCAACTGCAACAGGAAAGCTATTTATATAATTTGTCACCTGTCAATATTCTCCAGTGACAAATTCATTCGTTGTGAACTGGTAGGCTCTGCATGTGGGCCCTGGGTACCTCCACTCTCCCCAGATTTGGGGTTGTGTGATGGCTGGAGTGAAAAGAAAAGGCCCCTCCAGCCTTCCTAGTGCAACCGTCCTCAGCTGAGCCCAGCCCTGGGGGGGGATGTATGCAGGGCTCTCTAGGAGCATCCCCCCACCCCCCACCCCAAAACCACGACTGGTTTGGCCTTTGTGTGCTCTAGGATCCTGTGCATTAGCACTTCCCTTGTCATATGCTGACCCAGGAATGAAAACAAAAACCTCTAATATCAAGTCCTTTCAATTCGACATTGTATGCTTTGTTATAATCATATTATTTATTGCACGAAAATGGGAGTTCAAGTATTTTAGCATATTAGGTTTTTCCTGCTTTTCCCCAGTTGCAACCTCTGCTTACACCCTCGTCCTCCTTTTGACTCTGGTGTCTAATTATGTTACCCCAGAGGGTACAAAGTAGAAAGGAAAAACAGAGAGAAGGGAGTATCTTCAAGTATGTTTTTGATCATTTTTATGCTCAGTGTGAGGATGAGTCATGAATATCAATTCTACAACCCCAAATCAATAATTTTTTTTTTTATGATTGCAGCCATTGCATGCAGTACTCTGGTGGAAAAACACTGGCAAGCCAGCAGAAAGTGTAGGTCCATTTCTTCTATTGCTCCTGGCAAGGGGCCTAAGTGAGCGATTACCTTCTTTCTCTCTGTTTCATCAAAATGAAGGTGATAATAGTGGTCTCCTTTCTTGATAGAGATGCATTGTGATCACAGATAAAAAGACCTTCAAGTTTTAAAGTCATAGTAACCTTTTCTTTTTTTTAATCAAAAATTAGGATATATTCCGGCATTGAGATGAGCTGTTTTAAATCAGGAATATTCTGGAAAATCCTGATAGGAATCAATTCTAATCTATTGCAATAAAGTGCCATTTATCTTTCCCTTTCACACAAAAACGCATTCATTAGACACATCTGATCATTTTTTGAAGTTAGTATTCACAACACGGTCATTATTGAATTTTTAAGTATGCGTGAATTTAACAGATAACTGGTACTGCTTTATAGCTTTTGAATAAGGTTATAATTCTAGGGTTGTGATTTTGGGTCATTTTCCTTTTATTTCTTCCAATAAAGGAGTCTTTCATGTCCATAGGGAGCTATCATCTTGAGTAATCTGCAATGCCAATTCTCTCGTTTTACTCCGGCACAAGGCATGTGAAATGAGGCTCTCCCCCACTGAAATCCAGTCTGAAGAATGGAAATAGGTAAATTGTGAGCTTTTAAAAATGTGCTGCTGTGTTTTTTTTAAATTATTATTATTTCTTAGCCATATTGGATATATTGTTTCCCATTTAGTGTCCTTCTGCTCTGTTACCTGGCCACTTTACACAAAGTTGGGGTTTTGGAAACAGAAATAAAGCAAGTCAGAATAGATGAACCACACATATGAGTGAATGACTCTGGGCAAGTCATTTAAACTCTCTGAGCTTCCAATTATAATGGATAAAATACGTATAATGTCACCTACCTCAAACAGATTTTTTTTTAAGATTTTATTTATTTATTCATGAGAGAGACACACAGAGAAAGGCACAGACACAGGCTCCTTGCAGGAAGCCCTATGCAGGACTCGATTCCAGGACCCTAGGATCACGCCCTGAGCCGAAGGCAGATGCTCATCCACTGAGCCACCCCAGCATCCCATCAGCGGTTATTTTAGGAATTCTCTGGAACTCTTCAAGTGTAGTTAGTACCTCATAGCTGCAAATGCTCGAATTGATATATTTTACTATCATTACTATTATCCACACTATCAGGGATAAGGAACCCTGACAAGGATCCAAACCCAGACAGAGGCAGAGAAGAAGGAAGGGCCACAGCGGCCTGGGGAACAGAGCCAGACGGCTCGAGGAGAGAGGTTTAATTTATCTTCCGTAATCAGTCAGGTCAGCTTCTCTGCCTGGGGCCACAGCATCCGAGAGTGGTGAGTTAGAAGTCAGGAGGGACCGGCCCGTATGATGTTCCTTTCCTGTTCCGGCCATGAATCCACTGGCTGCTCTCCGTTGCTACGGTGCTCTGTTTTTCTGGAGGATGACCTGTTTCCCTCTGCCCACAGTGTGTAGAGACAATGCATTTAGCCAAGGCATCTGGCAGGAATCTCATTGAAGAAACTAGATGAGACTGTGGTGAGTGACTCTTCCAGCCTGTGCATGTGTTCCAACAACGTGAGACATGCGCTGATCTCTCTGTCACTTGTTTGGGCTTTGGGAGTGGGGTTTAGCTGAATATATCCACCTGCAAGCAAATACATAGAAAGGAGGCTGATGTGGTAATGCCAGTTCTCAAACCTGCTGCGTCGTTTGACACGAGAAGTAACAGAAAATAGCTCTTGGCGCATCATTCACATTGCAGAGTACTCCTGGACCAAAAACTATTTGGGGAAGAGAAAAGGGGTGTAACTATTCCCAAAGTGACTGTTTGCTTTACGTCCCCATAAACCAGAGACATGAAGAGAAAAATTGAGAACAGTTCTTTGGAATAAAAACTTAGTAATTCAGTAGAAGGAATGGAAGACAGATTTGAGGACATTTCCCAGAAGGTTGAACAAAAAGACCAAGGGACCAATAATAGAAAAGTTCTTTAAATGAAAGGCTCAGCCCAGAAGATACAACATCTAAGTAAGAGGGCTTGCAGACAGACACCAAAGGAAGAGGAGAGAAGAAAATCTTCAATGAAACACTTGCAGAAAATTTCTCCGAAACAAGGCATATACGTTTTAAAACTAAAAGGATTCGCCTAGTGTCCATCACAATGGAAGGAAAAAGGCCCCACACTGAGTGATATTATCATGACATTGCACACACTAGAGACAAATACCCTAAAAGTTCCTCGGGAGGAAAAAAGAAATCACTTACAAAGCACATGGATTGAGGACACCAAGGACAGCAGCACTAGAAGCTACAGGAAAATGGAATAATGCCTTTACAATTCTGAGAAAGTTGTTCTTCGATTTATATCCGGCACCCAGAGAAACCATCAATCAAGAAAGAGAGTAGAATACAGACATTTGCAGACATGCAAAGTGTCAGCACTTTACTACTACAGGATATGCTGCACGAGATGAGCATGAGGACAATGAAAGGGAATAAATATGTGAGTTGCAAGGACCGGAAGTCTCACACAGATGCAAGGAGGAGGGGACCGTCCGGTGATGATGGTGCAGATGAGGCTGGACCACACCTGTGCCAGGGTAACCAAGTGAGAGTAGAGGGCCATTGACACCAACCAGCAAGGTGGAAAACTAAAAGCCACAGAGCATCCACGTTCTTTGACTGTATTGAGCAGTTTTGTACATCGTGTAGAGATTTGGAGATGAGTTAGTCGAGAGATACATAGAAACCAAGCCAATGGGAAAACCAAGGATTGCAGTTCCATGGCAAACAGAAGTCTATGAGCACTGCGCTCAGCCAGCGCTCACACTGACCTAAGAATCTGGTTGTGGGGTCTTGGCCCATCCCAGATTGAGAAGGGACCATATTAGAAAGATGCATATATTGTACTTGCCTGGCGATTCATCCCCAGCCACAGAGGTGGCACATCCTCCTCTCCATCTGGACTGTGGGCCAAGTGACTCTTAAGGTTTTCTGCCATCAAAGCTGCCCTTAGAACCCAGTCAAATAGTTGCAAGAGGCATTAGGAAGACAAGACCACTTCCAACCCAAGAATGGTTCTTCAGTTTTCAGAGTTTGCTTTATTCCGCTATGAATCAAATCTATTTATTTTTTCCCCATAGAGTTCTGAAGAGGGTGGGTGGTTGGTACGGAGACTGAGGGAAAAAGAGGTGGTGAGGGAGGGCTGAGCTTGGCTCAGAAGCTTGGTCCCGTGAAGCTTTTTAGTGCCAGAGAACTCTGGGATGGGGCGGGGGGGAGACCCCCAAAGAGGGAGAGAGATTCACTTCCAGACCAGACCGTTGTCAGTCGTAAAGAATCACTCCCAGGAAAGATCATTCCACAAAGCCCTGCTTCTACGGAAGACACCTCGCCTTCCTCAGCTTTTGCCTGGTCCCTCTCATTGAAGAAAAATTGGTGAAGTACAGAAAAATACAAAGAAGTGATCGTTGTTTTCATATTGGCCTGTTTTCTTCCTACCTTTTTCTGGGATACTTCTTAAATGGTGTGCTTTTTCACATATAAAATTTGGTATCCTGCCTTGTTCTGCTAAACCTTATACAGTGTTTCCATGTTATTTAAAATTCTTGGAAACTAAGTGGGAAAACTTAGAGAGGCAGACAAACCATGAGAGACTCCTGACTCTGGGAAACGAACAAAGGGTTGTGGAAGGGGAGGCGGGGGCGGAGATGGGGCAACTGGGTGACGGGCACTTGAGGAGGGCACGTGATGGGATGAGCACTGGGTGTTACACTAGATGTTGGCAAATTATACTTCAATTAAAAAAAAAAAAAAAGAAAGAAAGAAATCCTAAAATCTAAACTAAATAAATAAACAAATAAATAAAATTCTTATAAAGTGTAGTTTAATGCAGAACAATATTTCATATTATGCCACTTGATAATTTATTTAACTATGTCTCTGATGTTGGTGGAAAGGTCTTTCTGAGTCTTCGTGATGTGGAGGCAAAATTTTTGTTCATAAATGCTTAACTGCATTTCTGAGTGACTCAGGGTAGGTCTCAAAAATCAGAATCACTGGGCCCAATTGCCTTTGGAAAGTTTGTCCCAAATTTCACAGTCAGTGCAGTGCAAGCAGGGGTTCATTTGTTACATTCCGATCATCACGGTGTTTGTTTTACAAACCTTGGTTCATGTAGTACGATAATACTAAATATTTTAATTTACAATTTTTAAACTTAGGAATGATGCTGAATATGTTTTCGTTAACTATCTGTCACTCGTATTTCTGCTTTTGTGAATTAATTATCTATTAGTGTGTTTTCATCCATTAATCATGGGAGGGTTTTAAAAAATGTACCTTGATTATTTTCTTCATCTTCTGTGTTTGTCGCAATCACATTTCCTCCAGTTGGTTAGTTGGCAAAGGCTACGCTTTTATGCCGAGTAAACTTTTGCTGCCAACCCCCCCGCTCCCACAAAACCTGAGTCTCCCTTATATTCTGCACCAGGTGAGAGATGGGGTATCATTGCTGGTTTCATCTTCTCTCTTCCTCCTTGTCTTCAAGCACAAGTCTGGAGGCCAATACTATGTCTCATGTGGCTCTCTGAACTGTCTTCCCTGCACCCCTTGCCCGTGGCACCACCGTCTTTCACTCGGGCTGCGCGTCTTTCCTAGTCCCCCACTTCCTCCCTTTTTCTGCCTACAGGTTCCTCACAGAGTGCACATCCAGAGACCTCTGCATCTGCTTGGAATGCATGGGTGCCCCCCAGCACAGGCATGCACGCACACACATGGACGCACATGCATGTGCATGTACACACGCTGATGCACACACATGTACTCCTCACAGAGTCTGTCTTCTACATGCCTTTTAGTTCTTTCCTTAAGTGCCATCTGTGGTGGGTTAAGTGGTGGCCTCCAGAAAGTGTGAATGCCACCTCATTTGTATATGTTGGCAAATTGAGCTTAAATAAAAAATAAAAACTTAAAAAAAGGAAAAATAAAGTCTTTACAGATGTTAAGGATCTCAAGATGAGGGCCTTAAATGCAATAACAAGGCTCTTTACGGGACATGGCGGAGAGGACACACACGTAAGGGCACAGGCCGAGACTAGAACGTGGTACCCAGGAGGGACACCCAGGGCCACCAGGAACTGGAAGAGGCAAAAAATGGATGGTCCTCTTGAGCCTTTGGAGGGAGGGGGCTCTACCAACCCCTTTATTTCAAGCTTATGGCTCCAGAACCCTGAAGGAATGCATTTCTGTTGTTTTAAGCCACCTATGAAACTAATACACATCGTCTCAGAGATGCGTTTACAGACACGCACAGTACCAGCAAAGCCCTCCCAGCATTTCTATTACTGGAGCATCTTTGGCTCCTTTAAAGAATGTCTGGGGATCCCTGGGTGGCTCAGCGGTTTGGCACCTGCCTTTGGCTCAGGGCGCGATCCTGGAGTCCCAGGATCGAGTCCTGCGTTGGGCTCCCGGCATGGAGCCTGCTTCTCCCTCTGCCTGTGTCTCTGCCTTTCTCTTTCTCTATCATAAATAAATAAATAAATATTTTAAAAAATAAAGAATGTCTGGTATTTTCTAATTAAAAAAAAATCCTTCCCAATGCTATCTTTTTTTTAAAAGAAATATTTTATTTATTTTTTTATTTGAGAAAGAGAGAGCGAGAGGACACTCCCTACTGAGCAGGGAGCCGGGCATAGGGCTTGATCCCAGGACCCTGAGATCATGACCTGAGCCCAAGCAGACACTTAACTGAATAAGCCACCCAGGTGCCCTTTTCCCAATGTTATCTTATCAAGAGCATGGAAACAGGCGTCAAGTTTAGTAATTCCTTAATGGATGCCTAGTGCCTGATATACTGTGACCACTCACAGAACGTGGGAGAGAGAGAAAGAAGGAGACAGAAAACATGCAGCAGCTCTACTCACCAGTGTGTCCCTTTTCTGATCAGGGGTCTAAATGTGACATCTGGGCGACAAGATCTCACGGGAGGACGGTGTGCTCAGCCTCATTTGGTAAGGCTACCCATCCCGTTGCCCATGCTGGGTTTTTTTCTTTTTCCCTGTCAGACTTTTGCTTTTATTACACAAGTAATTTTGAATTTGGGACGCAGTCTGACTCGGGTCGATCACTGTACATGTATATCATGTAAACCAGGAAATTCTCCCTCCAATAGTCTCGTTTCATGGACATTTTACCCCATTTCTCTGTATTTACCTACACATGCACATAAATATGTGCATACAAATTTTATAATACTCATAGGATCATATTAAACATACTTTTTCCTTAAAATTTGCTTTTTCACCTAATGATGTGAGTGTACATTTTCAGGACAGCACATGCACCATTAACGCATTCTTCAATAACTCTTTCCACGGTAGAGTTGTGTCACGATCTACTTCATCACTGTCGTAGTGACAGACATTTATATCTACTATTTATTACCATATCAAACGTGGCAACCAATATATACTTATACTTAGAACTTTAACATTTGAGTTAATATTCTTTAATGAGAGTTTCTTTAAGTCCAATTACTAGATCAAAGGGAATTTAAATTTTTATGGGCACCAACAAGTAGCACTCAATAAATGTTTTACAAGGGATACTTCCATCAAAACTATATCATACTACCAGTTTCCCACATTTTTGCAATACTTTAAAAACTTTCCAATCTATTGGGTGAAAAATAATATTTAATTATGGTTTTAATTAGTTTTTGCTTGGCTGCCAATGACATTAAGTTTTTTATGAGGTAGGTAATTGGCTATAAGATTTCTTCTCTAGGTACTACATGTTAATTTGCTTTGCTTCTTCTCTACTAATTTGTATTTTCTTTTATTGATTTGTAGACACTCTTTATATATTCCTGAATAAATCATTTTATTGTTTCCTTTACTTCTAGACATTGAACAGTTCTTAATAATTCAAATAAAACATTATAATAATATAACCAGTACAGCAACACTGAATTTTCCAGGGGAAATTAGTGATTTGTTTACTCCTCTTCCCATTGTTCATTAATTCTCCTCTGTGGTGTCAAGGTCTTATATTTGCTGTGGTTCATTCTAACTTGAGGACAATGTGATTTGTGATAAATTCAGCTCCTCGCTTGTCACGTGACCTACCTGTGAAGCAAGTGGAACACCTGAGCACAGGTTGTAATCGGATTGAACCAGTTACCTTGAACCACAAGGGGGAGGTATCTGACCTTTACTGGGAGAGATGGAATCTCATCTCCTGAAAAACAAATTGAAGACAAAGCATGCCCACCTGGCTTGCTAGCCTAGGTTAACATTTACATTTTTTCCTCCCCCCTCTGAATCACAGGCACTAATTTGATGAAATAATTTAACAGACCTCAGTGACTGCAGGACATTTTTTGAAACATACACCAGATCATCTGTTGCCTTGATCAGTGTGACATCTGCCAATCTGAAGGGCGTCAAAGGGAGACACTACATGGTACGTGTGTGAATATGTCTATATCATACCTTTCAGTTCCCATTTAATTCTTATCTTCTCCAAATACCTGGACAAATGCAAAGAAAGCATTGAGCTGAGTCAAAAGTGCAGAATTATTAATCAAGTCTCGCAAACAAACGAGCTGTTTGGCCCCTTCATGGGCTGAATTCTCAGAATTGTAGAAATGAGTAATCGTGGTGATACAGGGGGCATTTGATTCTTGTCTGGCTGAGTTTATCTCAACTCCATGTTTACTCTTCATTACCTTTCAGCAAAAGACACAATTGCCTTGGAAGGGTACAGCCGTTCCATCAAGTGAGAGGCTCCTGACTGCCGATACCATCCATTAATCAAAGGCTGCAAAGCCAGGCTTGGCTCAATGGGGACAAGCAGGTGGAGGCCACCTAGCTTTGGCATGTTAATGATGACTGACTCTCCTAATATGCTCGTCAAAAGTGACTTTCCCTGATCTGTCCTAAGCTGTTGTGACACTCTGAGCATACAGTGACAGTTGTGAAGTCAGATGCTGCATCCCACTCGGAGGGGCTTGGTGACTCTGTTTAGTGTCTCAAGAGGGCCATGGATGCCAGAAAGCAAGAGCATGAGAGAGCAGAGCAAGGCAAGCTCCCACTCAGGTCAGAGATGACAAGGTACACATGTCCCCTTTGGAGACTTTCATGAGTAGGATAACTGCAACAGGCCAGTCTTGTCTCAGTATCAAACCTGCTGCCAGACCCACCCCAGAGTTTCAAGGAAGATCAACAGTAAGTCTCTGAAAACTTGAGCTGGCTTTGTACTTCTGCAAACACTTGAACAAACGTGTTCCTTCCAGAGGGGCTGTGGTTTGGTCCCGTGATGCGTTCCAGAATGTTTCCTAACAAGGGCTCCAATTGGATTTACTTTTTCTATTGCCTAGTGCTCGAAGGCACGGACATCTTTACAGACAACTTGGCTGAGAGCACAAATGGTTCAGAGGAGACCCTTTATCTGATTAAGAAGCAAAAGCAGATGGTGACCTGGTTATGAGCACTCTAAACTCACCCTGAGCTTGTGTGTTCGTTTGTTTCCCACAGCCCATTTTTTAGGAAAATCTTTCCTCCCACCTTTTAATAAAAACATAGCAAATAATTGTTTTGGGGGGGCTGAGGTATTGGAAAGGACGGCTCACTCTGCACGCGTGGTTGCAGATGCGGGCGATGCATTAAGGCGTCTTGAGTAGAATGGATCCTGTCGAGGTCCTGACAGCCTGGTGACGATTTGTTTGTGTTGGAGCAACCAGTAAGTGGGCCGTTAGCCTTTGAGTAATCGCTCCTGTCAGCTTGTTAAACATTAAAAACAAATGCACTGGAGAAAAGCCATGCCTCTTTTTTTAGATAGGGAGTCATTCTGGGGACTGTTTCCGTGCATGTGGTAGCTGGTGGTCCTGGTGCTTGCATGTGCCTCACGCCTGGACAGGTGAGGCTGGGCAGGAGAGGCCATGAACTTCTGACCCAGGAGCCGGCCTTCCTTCGGCCTGGTCTCTAGGTGGTCATACTTCTGATCACCCATGTTACGATACAGCTAATAGTTTTCTTCCCATGGGTCACTCTGGTTCTTCTAGTCATTGAGGTCTCCAAACGTGAGAGGCAGAGAGAGCCATGGAAGGGTCCTGGGCGGTGTTCTGTCAGGTGGTTCATTCTCCCGGCATCAGGGGCTCAGCTGGGGGCAATTGGCTTTGCCTTCTGCCTCCCCTTCTCTCCACCTCCTCTTCTTCCTGTCACACGTGTCTGTCTCCTTTGTGTCCTTTCAATCCTGTTCCTGTCACCACTCACCTTTCTCCTTCCCCAGATCCACCCAATGGCTCATGGGTACTGGGATTTGAGTGTGCATGCCCCTATCTCAGTGGCTGTCTCACCACAGAGGTGGCTCATGGAAGCCCTCCTGGAAATCAGCAGTGCCTTCTGATTACGTGTGAGGTCCTTCCCAAAGTTAGTGCAACCACCAGTTGTGGAATGGAATTCGAGGGAATCTCTCAACGACCTAAAGCCATCCCACAGAGGGCAGACTGTGCCCTTGAGGGCATTGTTCTGCAGGAACAGAATGAAGGGTGGCTCTCTTCTGTAGTTCTGCTTCCTTCTGGGCTTTATTTAATCAAAATTAACCCATTGGTGATCCATCACGGGCATGTTTATCCTTGGGATGCTGCATGGAGTGTGTTTCCACATCTCACACAGGAAGGTTATGGGTCAAAAGAGAGAATTGTCTGTATTCCAAATGGAAACTGGGCATTTGATTATGTGATATGCTTTTCCCTTGTCTTCAGGAAAGGAGCCCATGAGGAAAGCTGTGTCTGTTCTCCTAGAAGACACTTAGTTCGCCACCAGGCTGGAGAATTTCAAAGACAATGCTGGTAGGAGATTTCCTGACAGCCAGCCAGGGCCCTCCTCTTGAATTTTATTGAATATACACTTTCTAAAAGCTGTTTTTCTTTGTTGAAATGACTTTTAACCAAAACGTCACTTTAAAAAGCCAACCTCAATTATCAATCCATCATCAAGTTCAAACTGCAGATCCCAGAGTGCCTTTTCAGACAAACTAAGATAAATACAATCACTTGGAGCTCATGGTAGGGCTCAAGGAAAAGTCAAACTGAAGCGATAAAAAGTCTCAAAACTGCATCTGTGAGATAAATTTCCAGAGAAAATTCATGAATTCACCCAAGAACAATCTCGGGTTCCCATATCAGAGGGGATATTAAGGGATTTTAAATAATCGAGGAGTATTGGATGCATGCTGCACTGGAGGGCCTATAAAAATTGATGAGGGGAGATAAGAAAGTGCTTATTTTAAATGCAATACATCTTTCTTTCTTTCTTTCTTTCTTTTTTTTAATGAAAGAGTGCTCAGGTAGCCAGTAAATCATAGAAAGGGGCTAATATATACAGGATTTTAAAGTCGAACCAGTGAATTAGTTATAGTAATCTCTTTAAAACAAACCAAATAGAAAATATGCCATAAGGTTGATTTTAGAACAAATGTATAAACTGAGATTCTAGCATCTGGTGACAAAAAAGGGAAGGTATTATGTTGACAAATGAGAGACAGTTCTTTTAAAATAATCATAATAAAAAGCACTGCAAGATTCTCTTGTTTACACAGTCTTAATTTTGAATTTCTGTCCCTTTTAACTATAGATGTTTGTGGTAGAAACTGACAATTTCCCTTATGTTAATCGCTTATCCACTTAGCTCATTATAAACAGAATCCTTTGTATAATGACCAGTATGGGAACATAGCTGCTTTCCTTCAAAATATGCAGAGCAATATGCTGTAACTTCAAATCACTCCTTCTATAGAAACCTCTGCACTGATTATTCCTTTGTGTTTAAAACAGTGTTTCCAAAATACATTTTCTAGAGCATAGCTCTCACTAGGCGTTGGGTAAAAAGAGTATCCATATCATTTTTTCTGTTGCTTGCAACCCAAAGAATTTGATGCCGGGAAATGAGGTCCTGCAGGCAACAGGCCCTAAAATGGGGGCAGATTCTGTAGGAGGGAGGTGGGGCAGGGGCAACGAGGAAACTGTTTCCTGGCCTGCACTGTTGGCAATCTCTGCTTTGCCAAAACAATACTACTGGCTAAACTATGATCTGTGATGACCACTGATACTTAAATATTAAGGCACAAGGATGGAAAAAAATCTGGGTTTTGGACTATGTTGGTTGCCTCTTGCACTCATTAATAAGAGCCTATGCAATGCCCTCAAAAATGTGATCAGACAATATCTTAGGTTACGGTGCTAGGCCATGGAATTGACAGAGAGCACAGTGGGCTAGAGATCCACCAAGTCTTTAAAGGACATCCGCTGCCATAGCAACCAGAAGCATGGCTATAAAGATCCTATGATTGTTTAAGATAACCACAAGGCCTGAAAAAACTGCAGTGATGGGGAAAGTTCCCACCAAGACACCTTCCATTGCCATCAAAAATTTGGCCACCATAGAAAAGGGAGATTATCTCTGGATGCTGACCAAGGGCTCACCAACCAGACATGGAAGTCCCCCCAAGAATCACCTGATGGTACATGCTGAGTGTGATGGTTCAGTGACCACAGTGGGATGATTCCCTCTCTGCCACTTTCCAAATTGGAAGCTTTGGGTTGTTTTTGGCATTATCTTGTTCTTTCCTTACCAAATATGTGGAATGTCTCAGTGGACCCTAATTCATCATGATGGACTTTGGGGTCTCCAGGCATGTGTACCTGAAATAGGAGAAAGCACATCACTGAGTAGGCCTAGACTCAGTACTGAACAGTAAGGAAGACTGTATTGTCTAATTTTTGGAAAGAAGTGAGAACTTTTTTTTAAAATAAAGAATGCATGCAAATTAAAATGTGTGTGAATGCTGAATAAATTATGGGATGGATTTTATGGATATTGGTAGCTACTAATGCAGCAACCATTTCCTTTTTCTTCCACCCAACCAGAATCTTGATTTGTTTTTAGTATTCACTCATTTTTCAAAGATCCCATATGTTACAAAGCAAGATGGGTCAACTCAGTCCCAGGAATTAACTTGATTGATGTAAGAGTACTTCCACTTCCTTAATCAGTAAGAGGAGTAGGCACTGGACCCAGTTTGGATCAGTGATGAAAATTAGTTTCTATGGGTGCTTCTGGGATGTCTTTCCTCATCTCGTAAAGAATTTCTGCAAGTGACCTCTTCTCAGCTTCTCATGGTGGCGTGCTATATAAATGCTGACTACTTCAGCTGTCTTGCTAGCAGCCTGGGAGAAAGCTGGCATCCATGACTAAGATAAGAGAATCTTGACCCAGTTATTGGATCAAATTAGTATTGAAACCCACCTTGCCTCATATTTTCATAGTACATAGTTTCTTATAGGAAAAGCCAATTAGAGTTGATTTTACTGTTATTTGGAGACAAGAGCATTGCAGGCAGTATGCTTTGGTGGAAGACCTGTCCCCGTAGAAGCTATGGACAAACAGTAGAAAGAGTGAGGGAAGAGCACCCAGAGGACAGAAGGAGGCAAGATGGGGGAGGGGTATGCAGTCTGCCCACTTAGCATTAGTCCTTGTGCAAAGTATCAGGATTTTAGAATAACAGAATCTCAGCATGAAAAGCTACTAAAATGTGATCTGTAAACTGGCACTGATTTAAAATAAGCACTGTGGTATGTTTTTTGAAAAACATATGTTTCAAATATCTTTTATTCTATTCATATCTTTTCTGGGGTTTTTTTTTGGTATTAAAGATGTATATTCTTTTATAGAATGATAGAAAAGTTTAACATTTAATTTATTAATTTCAAAAAATAAAAAGTTTAACATCACATTAGCTATCCCCAAATCTCCTATTATTTAAAATATCATGGTATGGGAAGCACAGGACCTAATTGCAGTGGTTAATTATATGTGTCAACTTGGCTAGGCTATGGTGCCCAGTTGTTTGCTTAAACCATCCTAGGTGTTGTTTTAGAGGTATTTTGTAGATATGATTAACATTTAAATCAGTAGGCATTGAATAGCGCAGATCATCTTCCATAATGTGGGTGGGCTTCATTCAATCGTCTAAGGCCTTAGAGGTCACCCTAAGAGAAAGGACTTCTGCCTCTAGATGGCCTTCCTACCCAAGACTGCAACATCAATTCCTACCAGAATTTCCAGCCTGCCTGTCTCCCCTGCAGATTTCAAACTTGCCAGCCCACACAATCACACAGAACAATCCTTAAAATAAATCTCTTTTTATATATATTCTCTTGCATATCCTGTTGGTTCTGTTTCTCTGGAGAAGTCTACTAATACACTGATTCTTGAATATTCATCCCATTAACGTTTTTTAAGTCCTTGCCATGTGCAAAATAATGTGTTAAGAATTGGAAGAGAAAGATGGTGTGCATTTTAGTAGGAACGTCAACGGTGTCAACACATGTAGTGTAATATGATGTGAATGGTAGAGAACAGGAGGACAAAATCCTATTTAATGCAAGAACAAAGGGGGGCAGAGAAGTCAAGAATGCTTTTTCAGAAGAGGTGACTTTGAGCCAGGCTTTGAAGGATGGAGAGGATGTTTATCAGACCAGGAAGGAAAGAAAATGCTTCTCAAGAATAAACACATATGTTAAATCTCTGCTGAAATATCTCTAATGTGATCAGACCTCACCAGCTGCTGTCATCCTGGTGACAGATAGCTCCAATTATGAGAAAGTTCTTTCTCAGCTGAGGATCTACCTCCCTGTAACATCTTCCAATTTGGTTTGGTCCTGTCTCAAACATTCACTGGACATGTGGCTTTGGAAAGGTCATCTGTTTCTTCTGAGAGTCACTGTCTTCATCCAAGAATGGGAATAATAATACCTTATGTGGCTATACTGAATGTTAAATCAGGTATTTTATTTAAAATGTCTAGAACATATTAGGTGTTTGATAAATGTTAGTTTATTTCACTTCTCTCTGGTGCTCCTTCTAGAGTCAGATGAGGAAATCTTCCAAATCTATAAAGGAATCTGTCACAAATGGTATACCCATGAACAGAGATGAGCAAATGGGTTAAAATCCAATGTAATATAACATCAATAACTTATATACAATAGAACATGTATACGTATATTATAGAAATGAATACACTTAACAACATTTTTCTGTCTGGACACATTACTATCCAGGATAGGAGTCTAGTGACAGAATGAATTAGCATAAAATTACAAGATCATTAAGACAGACCAAAAAAAAAAAAAAAAAAAAAAAAGGACCTCATTTTCTCAGCTCAGTTCAATAAATGTTAACTATTGCCAGATAATATATTTTTTACTCAAAATCCAAAGTGCTTATATTTAAAGCCCTCTTGGTTTCATGTTGAGGAGAAAGTGTGTTTCCTTCTTTGTACTCCAAAAGCTTCATATTAGAAAAAAAAAAAAAAGTGTGGTTTTTAACCTTAGCACTCAATTCTTCTAAAAGTCATGAAATATTAAAAAAAAAACCATGAAATCCTTAATGTGTCTCTAAATTATGTTATTATAATTGTAAGATTGTAATTATAAATATAAGATGAAATGATCACAAGCAGATGAACGAGAGTGAACTAACAATTCTGCTAGGTATGGTGTGTTTTTATAGACAGCACTTTTTAGAATTGGCTGTTTTCACTGTTCTCACCAGGTTGAAGCATCAGCAAACACATAAGCCAAGGGAAGGTTTCCTTCCCCATCAAATTGTTTTCCTTATCAGAATGCTTTCCTTACTGAGGCTCATGCCTTGTGGTCTCACCAACCAGGTGTTCTGAAGGCACTGGAGACAACCAAGTCAGCTCTTCCCGAGGTTGCCCTTGGACTGCATGTTGAGACCACTGGGGGAGCCTGTGAATGCTGATGCCCGGGTTCCACTGCAGAGTGTGCTGAGTTTGCTCTGCACTGGGGCCCTGCAGTGGTATTTCAAAACCTCCCTAGATGGTTTTATTATGTGGCTGGGGTCAGGAAAATCCGTGTTAGCTGATAAGATATAGGCAGGTAGGAAAAACAAGAAAGAGTAAATGAAAGCTAAAAAGATATCAACTTAACAGTGTGGTATTGAAAATGATAGGCTTCTGTTTTTTTGATCTCTTCCACTTACGCACGCTTCACATGCCTGGTGTCAGCGATATCTTCTATGATAATCCGCATTTCTCTAGGAGAAGGTGGCTATGTCAACACTTCCTGGGATCAGGAGTATGTAAAGCCCTTTCATATTTCACCTAAATGCAGAGGGCACTGCCCTCTGACAGCTAAGGTGGAGCACAGCCCATTCATTGAACAGTTTCCCAAGGAAGAATGAAGCCTAGTCATGTGAATCACGGACTCCTTAATAAATGTCTTCCAATGTCCTTAGAGAATATTTGAATTTCAGGTGTAGAATGTCCCAATTTTACTTGTCACACTCTTGGTCAACTCTTAAGAATGTCTTAAAACTGAGCCATATTACTTATCAATTGAAAGTATATAAGCAAAGCAGACTTTACATTTTACCGGGCACTCTATCATTAATTCCCTGAGTTGAATTAAAATTACAGCTCAAGCTCAAGTATAGTATCATATATAATGATATGATATATATGATACTTGATATATATACATATATGTATATATTATACATATATAGATATACTGTATATATACATATATGTATAAATATATATAAAATACTATCCCCAGGGAACTTGCGTAAATTGCTGTTTATTCATGTTTTCAAATCATAAAACCTACATCAGCATCTTTTCCAATGCCTTCCTTGGGGCTTCCTTTTATTTTCACCCTTAACTGAGCAAAGGGGAATGTTTAAAAGGCTCTTATCCATGGCGTATCCATTCCAAGACCCCTAGACGATGCCTGAAATCATGGATAATACCAAACTCTTTATGTACTATGTTTTTCCTACACATACATACCTATGATAAAGTTTAACTCATAGATTAGGCACAGTAGGAGATTAACAACAATGCCTTAAAATAAGAAAACAATTATAACAGTATTTTGTGATAAAAGTCATGTAAACATACCCCTCACCCCCATATCTTGTGGTATTGTCTTCACACTCATGATGGTGATGTGAAGTGATAGATTTCCATGTGATGGGCTAGAGTGAGGTGAATGGCATAGGCAGGTACCATAGCGTTCGGCTGCTGTTGACCTTCTGATGATAAGTCACAAAGAGGATCATTTGCTTTAGACCTTGCTTGACCATGGGTAATTCAACCCATAGATAGTGGCAAGGGGTAGGGGCAGCAATTTAACTGTATTATGCAATGTGGATTTGCATTTGAATTTTTTAAAAGATTATTTTGAAAATTGAACTTCATTGAAGGCTATCAGCACTTCTAACAGATGATCATGGCAGATCTGTATTGTTTACATGACTTAATTAGTTTCCAAATCTTAAATGTACACATTTTACTCAAGAGGCCATGGAAGAAAATAAATCCTATGACTTACCTAGACCAAAAAAGCATATTGGAATCTTATTCTGTTTTCTATCTGTTTTGTAGCTCTTAACCTATTAGTATTAGTGTGGAAGGTCTCTTTCTTTCTTTCTTTCTTTCTTTCTTTCTTTCTTTCTTTCTTTCTTTCTTTCTTTTTTCATTTAGGTTTGCATACCTCTTTACTCTGAATCTCAAAATACAAAATTGGTCAAACGTTTCATTGCTAAAAGCTTCATTTAGAATAAACCTATTTATATAAGGCATCTGGCTATAGAATTCTTTTTGTTCCGCACTTCAATTTTTTTTTTATTTATTTATGATAGTCACACACACACACAGAGAGAGAGAGAGGCAGAGACACAGGCAGAGGGAGAAGCAGGCTCCATGCACCGGGAGCCCGACGTGGGATTCGATCCCGGGTCTCCAGGATCGCGCCCTGGGCCAAAGGAGGCGCCAAACCGCTGCGCCACCCAGGGATCCCTTGTTCCGCACTTCAAAAAAAAAAAAAAAAAAACTAACAAAATAAAGGAAACAAAACCTGATTCCGAAAATTCCAAATATCTATTAAGATCCTCTCAGAGAAAAATAGTCTCCTGAAAATGGTCTTTTAATCAGTATTTTCTAGATTATTCATAAATTTTCACAGAATGGATTATCAGTAACCCAGAGAATAGCGCTTTATTTTATTAGCATGTGCCAGTCTATATTATCTACTGGGGATTCTGCTCAGATATCCAGATATCACATCCTGTATTTTGAAACATCCTTCAGTGGGCTCTGATGTGGCACTCTCTATTCAAATATTTTGTTTTTAGAATTTTTAACTTTTAATCTTATTTCTGGATCAACACAAATGAGTATTTATACTTAGCAAGATAAACAGGATTATACATAGTCTCAGGTTAGTTAAGGTCAAGGATGGCTGCCAAATGAATTACAATACATTTTTTAAGTAAAGTTTTAGGACTTTTGAAGTCAGGACCACTGATTAAAAAAATGTATCAACATGCTTATGACAGGATCTATCCATCATGCCTCGGAATATCTCTGAAGCAGAGGCAGGCTGTGCCATCGGGTGGTCTCAGCAATGTCTGAGACAGTGATTCTAGAACCAGAGGTGGACATTGGGATCATCTGTGGAGCTTTTCTCCAGTACCTATGCCTAGATAGAACTCTAAAATGACTTAGCCAGATATCCTGGGGAATGGACTTTGGAATGTGTAGTTAAAAAAATAAAAAAACACATATGTGTTTCTGATGTGCACCTCTGAAGCTGGTGGCAATTTCTCCATACACAACAAACCCGAATGTTGGCTGAGATGAATACATTGAGCTCGATAAATCTTAGTATGGAGACTTACAAGCTTTGTTTATACATTAAGACTATATCTTTATTGAGAACTTCCAGCACTTTTAGGGAACATGTTTATTTGGAGAAGTCATTAAAATGCACACATTTAGGTATTAGTTTAGGGCAAATAGAACCAACTGAAATGCAGACAATTGAGACCAGAAACAAGTTCAATTCACCTAGAACACAGCAGTGCCCTGATCAACAGCTAAATTGCTGCTTTTCTGTACTAGAAACTTGGTAGTAATAATAACAATAATAAAAAGTAAGAAAAAATAATAATTAGAACTTAATGTATAATTAAACAACCAAAATTTTATTTCCCTGAGTGAATGATTAATATGAAATGATAATGTTGCATTCATGGTATCTTCTTTTCAGTAGCAGATAGCAAGACAAGAGCAAGACATTTGAAAATGATAATTCAGAGGAAAGAAGTTATAGGAGTGTTGCAATGATCTCAATAATGGTCACTTCCACCTCAGTGCTATGCTACTGTGTCAGGGAATCTGTGATCGCCCAATCTAGTACATCCACTGTGCAGACAAAAGAGAAAATTAATGTAAAAAAAAATCAGCTGCAGGTGTTCCTATTGTGTAGTCAGAGCCCCACTACATTTCTGGGGGTCCTACAAATGGCTTCAGCCAATTTAGGGAGTAGAAAACAATCATCAGGTAAAAGGGAGAGGCAGGCAGCTGGGGCCCACAGCTATGAACTCCAGATCACAATGTGTGTCTATGAGTTAGGATATACTAGTGAGAATATTGATAGGGATGCTGGTCATTTTAGAAACAAACCACAGAAATCACAACCACAAAGAGTGAATATCTGTAGCATATGTATGTGATGGATATGGGATGGCAGTAAAAATGCACAAATTGGAACTACAAAGGGTAATACAGATCAATTTTCAATCATGACATTTAATAAATGCAAAGAAATCTGAAAAGAAAAAAGAAAAAAGGAGATTGTGAAAGCCTAAGAGTGTGGTCGTAGGGAAAGAGAGAATACTCCTAAATATATGTTTAGGGAGCAAAGTCACGGGGAATAGCTGACCTCACCCCCTAGCTGAGGAATGGCTAACATGAGGTGGCCCTAGAATCAGACGGTACAGGTTCAAATCTTGACTCTATAACATACCTTTGTAATCATAGGAAAATCAGCCAATCACTCTAAACTTCTGTTTTCTCTGTAAAGTGGTGATGATAGTGGTTGAACCTATCACAGGGCTGCTTTGACACAAGAATACAAGTGCAAATTGAGTTCTTGGTCTACAAAATGGAGTGGGAATGTAAATTTATTTTTCCCTAATTCAGTTTAATTTTGTGCTTGCATTCAAAAAGGTGTTGAAAACTTAGTCTTACTAGAGTGGCATCTAATTTCCAGTGATTCTGGGGAGCCCATAGATGCAGGCTTGTGAAACCTTTGGTTCCAGCCACCATCTGCTATATGGACATCCTCTGTATGAGCTAAGATAATTTTTCCATCTAGTCTTTTGGGTTTGGTTGTGTTCTTTCTCATTCCTTACAAGGGTTTAATTAAATGTGATCAACTTTCTTTGCTTTATCCATGCTGTTTACGAAAAAGGGGAATACTCTTTATTTCCCAGAGATTTACAGGCTGTGGGAAAATGATTCTTTTTGTGCACTGATAGTTCACTGAGTTGATTTCACTGCTTTCTGGGTTCTCAGGATCATCTGCTTAAACTAAACACAATGTGAACCATTGATTCTACTCTTACAATTCTAGGGGTATGGGATTTGTGGTTTTTACTTCTGCTTTGTTTTATCAAGGGCCAGGACTTGGGTCCATTTTACTATTGATTAGACAAACCTAATCTTCCACCCTACAATCAAGACTTTATGTGGAGAGAGGAAAAGGAAGGCAGTAGGGTCTCTTGGCAGGTACCCGTCAACATTAAATTCTTTATTGTCCCTCTGGATACTTTAAAGTCCCTCTGGATACATTAAATTATTTTTTGTCCCTCTGGAGGAGTCCCATGGGCCCAGGGTTCTGACCAATCTTGTCTGCAGGGGGACAGAATGTGGTGCTGACTAATCATATAATCCACTCTGCCCAGAGTTCCCCTGAAACGTGGGATTTTGAAATATATAAAAATAGATTCTACCAAAACTGTTCAATCAAGATCTTATTTGGGGGGGGGTGGAATTTGGACATTTCTTTTACTTTAGAAACAAAGAAAGTTTGCTACTGTTCAACAAAGTATTGGAAACTCTAGACAAATAATAAGAAAGATAGATGTAAATGAAAACAATTGAAAAGGAACAGAAAAACACTTATTTGCATATGATACCATATTTCCAATAGAAAACCCAAGATAGAGCAGTCCCGGTGGCTTAGTGGTTTAGCGCCACCTTTAGCCCAGGGCGTGATCCTGGAGACCCAGGATCGAGTCCCATGTCGGGCCCCCTGCATGGAGTCTGCTTCTCCCTCTGCCTGTGTCTCTGCCTCTCTGTCTCTCTGTGTCTCTCATGAATAAGTAAATAAAATATAAAAAAAAAGAAAAGAAAAAGAAAACCCAAGACAATAAATGGAAGTATTATTAGAACCCATAAGTGTGTTTAGCAAGTTTTCCTCATATTGGATCAGCATACAAAATTCATTGCATTCCTCTTTATTGGTAATAATAAACCAGAAAATATAATATCAAACAGTAGCTCAAGCGCAATAAGAAAATATATAAAATATATAAAGACTAAAAAATGATGCACAAGATCTTAATAGAATATTTAAAAATTATAGGATAAACAACTAGAAAAATACTATTTTCAAATGTAAGATTATATGACATTATAAAAATATAAATTATTCCCAAATTAATATCTAAATTCAATGCAATTTCTTTCAAAAATCCCAGCAAGCTAGAGAGGAATCTGATAAACTGATGCTAAAGTGTAAATGGAAAAAAAGCAGCTTGAAAAAGAAAATCAAAGATAGAGAAGTCACCCGACTAATTATTAAGAAATACTACAAAGTTTCAGTTCAACACAAATAAATAATCAATAGTATGATTTTGTATAAGAACAGGCTAATAGAACAAATCAGACAAAACTAATGTAAATATGATATTAATGTTAGCAAATAACTAGCAAAAAGATTATTTAGTGAAATGATGTTTAAAAAACTGGCTCACCATATGTTGATAAAAAAGTTGAATTCCTTCTTTACATCTTCCATTAAACTTTCAACTAGATTAAATACTTAAATTGAAAAGTAAAATTATAAAACAAAAGAAAATCAAGTAGATGATTTTTTTATGATCTCAGGATAAAAGGAATTTCTTATTTTTTTAATAAAGATTATTTGTAGAGAGGGAGAGCATTTGAGTGAGTGGAGGAAGGACTGGGGAAAGAGAGAGTGAGAGAGAAGAGAGATACAGACACGTGCATACACAAGCTCCCCCTTGAGCGTGGAGCCCAACATGGGGATCCCATGAACCCGAGATCATGACCCCAGCCAAAACCATGAACCTGAGACCCCATGAATCCAAGAGCATGACCCCAGTCAAAACCAAGGGTTGCTCACTCAACCAACTAAGCCACTCATGTGCCGAAGTAAAAGGAATTTCTTAAGCTCGACTTGAAGTGTATTAACTTTTGAGTGAGGTAGAAGTATGAATATAAAAAGAATACATAAAAAGAATAGTGATTTTTCCTCAACAAAAAATAAGACAAAGTTAAATGACCAGGAAAGAATACATCTTTAGTACCAAACAAACAAGGGACTGTATCTAGAGTATCAAAGGGACTCCTTCAAATCAACAAGCAGATGCCAGAAACCTAATGAAAATATGAGGAAATTATATGAATAAATAATTCACTGAGGAGAAACACACAGCTGAGAAGGATGTAAAGATCTGCTCAAGGTCACTAAAAATAATAAAAATGCAAAATAAAACATTTCCTTTTACTAGTTTGAAGATGAAGATGAACATTAATAATAATAAAAGAAGAAAAAAAAAGAAATTTGAAGATGAAGATGAACATTAATAATAATAAAAGAAGAAAAAAAAAAGAAAGCAGATTCTTGCAAGGCCCATGGTATTGTTGTATGAACTAAGGTGCAAAAACAATTCAAGTGTGTACTTGATGTGTTAAGGACTTACCAAGAAGGAAAAAAAAGCACAAACTTCAGAAGGATTTTTTTGTTATGTGGAGAATGTGTTCACCACACATGGTAGATGCTATGTCTATGAAGAAGTGCCCACATGGGATCCCTGGGTGGCGCCTCGGTTTGGCGCCTGCCTTTGGCCCAGGGCGCGATCCTGGAGACCCAGGATCGAATCCCACATCGGGCTCTTGGTGCATGGAGCCTGCTTCTCCCTCTGCCTATGTCTCTGCCTTTCTCTCTCTGTGACTATCATAAATAAATAAAAAATTAAAAAAATATATCTTAAAAAAAAAAGCGCCCACATGAGAAGCAACATGGTAGGTTTTGTTTGAATAGCTTTTGTTATCTATCTCAGTCTGTTTGGGCTGCTATAATAAAATATCACAGACTGAGTGCCTCATTGACAGCAGATTTTTTTTTCTTATACTTCTAGAAGGTGGAAGATGAGAGTTCCACCTTGTTTGGCTGAGGGGCATCTTCTGGACTGCAGACTTCTGGTATCCTCACATATGAAAGGGGCAAGGGAGCATTCTGGGTTCTCTTGTATAAGGACATGGATCCCAATCATGACCTGGTCACTTCTCAAAGGTCCCACCTCTTAATATCATCATACTGGGTTTAGGATTTCAACATGGAATTTGGGGAGGATATAAACATTTGACCATGACATTCTCTGTTTCAGTCAGATGCCTCCAACATTAACAGAAAACTAAACCAGAAATCTAGTTTCCAGCTTCAGCAGTAAGCAAATTGATTATTCCAATAACTGGAAGTTCTTAGGTAAGATAAACTCCAGTGGTTGGCTCAACCTAGTGGCTCTGGTTCCATTTCTCTGCCAATCTCTTGGCTTACTCTTCAGAGTAGGGAGGTGCACTCTCTTGGAGTGGATGCAGCAGTTCTGGGTATCAGACTACTAATAGAAGATCCATTTAAAGAGACATCGGTGACCTCTTCCCATGGCTCGTTTCTTGTTAGTGGATTTGACATGGTTGGTTTATGTGCTTATTATAGAATGGATCCTGATGGCCTGCAGAATGCCATCCATGCACAACTCAATCTAGTTCCTGAGTCACTCTCTGGCAAGGAAGGGTGAGATGACCAGGATTACCTTTACTCAATTATAGCTCTCTGGTGGAGCTGGAATCATTCCTTAGACCACACACTGCTATATCTTAGGGAGGACAAACTCCCAAAAGTTCATCTCAAAGAGCCCATGAGAAAATCAGCCACCTTAGCAACCAAGTCTGGAGCTGAGAAGGAACTCACAGCTGGATCTCCATATTTGGGAGTCCTTAGTACACGTTTGGTATGCAATATAGAAGAGGAGCTATGAGAACAGAAACCCATGAGAATTCAGTTAAGGGTGGGATGTGAGGAGAGGGATGGTTGGGAATTCAAGTGAACATTATTTGCAGAAGAGAATGCCAAGAGTAAAAACATTGGTTCTCAAATCATGCCTAAAGAATTTCATTAGAATCACTAGGTATACTTGTAAAAGTTCAGATTCCTGGATTCCCAAGTCAGAATATTGCTGAGTCAAACCCAGGGAAATTGGAGCACAACCACTGTTTTTTTTTTTTTTTTTTTTTTAACTGGACCCCCAGGTGAACATGAGGCAGGCTGAGCAAGGTCTATCCTCCAGGAGAGCCCTTGGAAGACATATCCCTCCATTCCAAACACCAGTGAGTCCAGGAATGGGAGACTATGTCTTTCTTAGTATATTTTTCTTATTGGTTTATGAATGTAACTCTAGTTCAAGTCTCTCTAGACCTCAACTTTGTTTAAAATGGGCAAATTGATTTCTTATTCCAGGAAAAGTACACATAAAAAGGGTCATATGGCTTCTCTGACATCAAATAGTTTTTTAACATAACAAACTGTTTTGATAAATTGAGTGCCTCCAAATCAAAGCCATCTGGGTGGTGCTTGGGCTGAGAGGGCAGAAGGAGCACGGGTAATTGGCCAAGAGTTCAAACACTAGAGTAATTCTAGGAGGTAGACAGCCAGATCTGAAAGGCCTTGCTAGTGTATCTCTTCCCCTGTCTGCAGATGCCATTACTGACTTTATTACTGTTAAATACTTAAGTTGCTCATTAGCCAGAAGACTAAAGCATAATGAAATTAAAATGAAAATTCTGACATTACTTAGACAAGAGAATTATGTTCATTTATAGTGAAATATCTAATAGGTCATACATAACAAATGCATGAGTCTAATGCTTCAAAGAAAAAGAGGAGAGCCCTCTCCTTCTGGCACAGGCCAGTGTGGGTGAGCTGTGGCATGGATATGGTCACCTGCAGGTGAGCACTAAGTGAGAAGTTCCCAGTGATCAACAGCAGTTCAGACTTTCTGTGTGAACAGAGGGGCTGCTTTGCCTATAACTCAAAATTTCAATGTTCCTGCAAAAATTTTAATTTTTAATTTTAATTAAAAAAATTCACATTTATGTTCACTATATTCTGTGGATTAGCTCTGTGTGGTACAGTTAGTGGAGTCTATGGCATTGGTGTGCCTATCACTATTAGAAAATATGCAGAAAACAACCTAACTTTTCTAACTTCAAATTGCTCATCTAAAACATGCAAACATAACACATTGCTCACAAGATTGATTTGAGAATTAACAAATCAAGTGATAGAAATCACTTAGGATAGAGCTTTGTACCTTCAAAGCCATCTACCAATGCTATATAGATTTTCTTTTCTTTTTTCTTTTCTTTTCTTTTCTTTTCTTTTCTTTTCTTTTCTTTTCTTTTCTTTTCTTTTTTCTTTTCTTTTCTTTTCTTTTCTTTTTTCTCTCTTCTCTTCTCTTCTCTTCTCTTCTCTTCTCTTCTCTTCTCTTCTCTTCTCTTCTCTTCTCTTCTCTTCTCTTCTCTTCTCCTCTCCTCTCCTCTCCTCTCCTCTCCTCTCCTCTCCTCTCCTCTCCTCTCCTCTCCTCTTCTTCCCTTCCCTTCCCTTCCCTTCCCTTCCCTTCCCTTCCCTTCCCTTCCCTTCCCTTCCCTTCCCTTCCCTTCCCTTCCCTCCTCTTCCCTTCCCTTCCTTTCTCCTTTCCTTTCCCCTTTCCCCTTTCCTTTCCTTTCCTTTCCTTTCCTTTCCTTTCCTTTCCTTTCCTTTCCTTCTTTCCCCTTTCCTTTCCTTTCCCCCTTCCTTTCCTTTCCCCTTTCCTTTCCTTTCCTTTCCTTTCCTTTCCTTTCCTTTCCTTTCCTTTCCTTTCCCTTTTTACTTTGTTGCTTCTTTTAATGTGCTATTCATACTTCCTCCCTTGTTGAAATAGTATTGGGTTATCACAAGTGCACTCCTTAATCCCCATCACCTATATAGCCCATCCCCTTACCCACTTCCATTCTGATAACTCAGAGTGTGTTCTCTAGAGTTAAGAGTCTGTTGCTTGGGGATTAAAGAGGGCACTTGTGATGAGCACTAGGTGTTGTATGTACTAACTATATTGTATTACATTGTATGTTAACCAACTGGAATTTATTTATCTTATTTTGCTTTTACTTTAGTGTTATGTTATTTTTAGTTTTTTAATTTAAATTCAATTAGCCAACGTATAGTACATCATTAGTGTCAGATATAGAGTTCAATAATTCATCAGTTGCATGTAACACCCCCTGTTCACCATATCACAGGCCCTTCTTCATACCCATCATGCAGTTACCCCATCTTCCCACCCACCTCCTTTTCAGCAACTCTCAGTTTGTTTCCTAGAGTTAAGAATGTTTCATCGTTTGTCTTCCTGTCTGATGACTTCCCATTCTGTTTCCCCTCCCTTTCCTTTTAATGCTCTGTGCTGTTTCTTTAATCTACATATGAGTGAAACCATATGATAATTGTCTTTCTTTGATTGACTTATTTCACTCAGCATAACACCCTCCAGTTCCATCCATGTCTATGTAAATGGTAAGTATCATCCTTTCTGATTGTTGAGTAATATTCCCTTGTATATAGACCACATCTTCTTTATCCATTCATCTGTCAATGGACATCTCAGCTTTTTCCATACCTTGGTTATTTTGGAACATTGGGATGCATATGCCCATTTAGATCGTTTCATTTGTGCTAGATAGGTTTTCTAGTGAAATAATGAATGATATACATGACAGTAAAACATTTCTATTAGGAATTATTTGTGAGAATGTTTTGTTATTTTTAGAATAAATATTATTTTAATATCAATATAGATATCACAGGGAGTGACTGTCATTATTAGATGGGCCTACAAATCCAAGTAATTAGAAATTATATATTTTTTATTTTGTTTATGTCAATTACATCTACCAATGTACACCGTATTAGAAATTAAAACAGAAATTCACAAAAATAAGAATTTATTTACAAGTATCAATAGTGAATCTATTGCATCAATCAATGTATACCATATTTGAAATTAAAATGAAGATTTAAAAATTATTTATGGATTTATCTATCTATAATAAATCTATTACATGCTAATATAAATGACATTTCTTGAGGAAAAATAACTTTTTCAAGACACAAAATTAGTAAGAAGAGTGACATTTTTAGTGTATTGCATATATATAATATATATAAATCTTATCTATATCTAATAATATATATTACATATATACAGTAAGATTTCCATATTTGGATGCAGATATGTAGTTGGAAAGGAGAAGAGTATTTTAGTAATCTGTTCAAGTAAATGCAGAAGGCTTTGTTGTGTACAAATATCCATATTCTTGTACATTAGAATTCTCTGGTCTTTCTTGCACTTTGCATCTTTTCTCTGTGCATGATTTTGTAACATTATGCATTGGTCATTTTATAAATTTTATAACTCACTTGAGTTACCCAGTTCTTGCAAATGTTAACACATTTTATTTTACATGAACAAAAATCACATTTACCATTTTCATCACCAATTTCATCAGAAAAGTCTTTACTGATTGGGAAGCTGTCAGGATTACAGGGACAGATCTGAGTTTTCCAAAATTCAAATTTTCTCTTTTGAGATTGAACTTTATAGTTGGCAACAGAAATTGCCAATTGATTTCCTCAAATTGACAGGCTGATGCTGCACATTTTTAGGAATATGTCTGCTTCTCAAGTCTGCATGATCAGTTTGCTGCCAAAGACTCTTTCCTGTAAATATGGTGTTCCATGAAAAAACTGGCTAGTTCAGCTTGCAACTCAAATAGTCACGCAGATGATTTCTTTGAGATAAACTTTGTACCTCCACATGTAGCAGAAGTACTTTATGGATACTTCCCTTTTCATCAAAAGGAATATTTAAAAGAGGGGCACCTGGGTGGCTTAGTCCATTAGGTGTCCCATTTTTGTTTTTGGCTCAGGCCATAATCTCAGGATAGTGGAATCAAGCCCCTAGACTGGCCCAGTGTGGAGTCTGCTTGGGATTCTCTCCATTTTCCCCTCCTTGCTTGCCTATGTATGCATGGGAACTGTTTCCCTTTCTCTCTCTAAAATAAATAAAGAGAATCTTTTATAAAGGCTATTTAGAAGATATGAGATCAAAAATAATACTTCATAAAATTAGTAATTTTACTGATTAAGAACAATCTTAAAAAAAAACATTTTTTTCCTACTGGTATTTTTCCATTATCACAGATATACAGTGTGTTGCATACTAAAGTTTTTGCCACTGTTACTTTGAAACCACCAGTGCAAATGTTAACACTATGAAAAAGGTGGTTAACATAGGAGCATATTATGGAAATGGTTGTGGCTTCCTAGCCTCCTTGAAAGCATCTCAGAGATGACCAGAGTCTGTAGACCTCACCTTAGAAACCAGTGTCTCTGTTCTCTTGAGCTCCTGTGAGCTGTGCTGCCAGTAACCCATCCGCAGGATTATCTTTAGGTATGTCTGAGTTTGAGAACCTTGCCCAGAAGCCTCGCATGAAAGAGTGAGTGGGTGAGTAAATGAAGAAATGAATGAGTGAATGAACTTGGCTGTAGCTGTACAGTATTGTTTCTGTTCCTCAAACAGATGAAGATTGCTTCTATGTTAGGATGTTTTGCTATTTTCCAGAAAGGTTCCTACTTCTTGTAAAGCCTCAGCCCAAATATCACAGGCCTTCCCCAGTTCCTCAAAGTAAAGTAGCCACTCACCTCCCCCTTTCTATCTGTCGTTTTACTTCTCTACAGTGCATATGTCACCACTGCATGTATTTTTATTTTTGTAACCAGCACATGAGAGCCACTTAATAAATATTTTTTAATGAATAGACACATGAATAGCCCAGATAATTCCTTCAACAGATACATATTAAGCATCTACTGTGTGTGAGGAACTATTGATAAAGTCTTTGCTGTCAGTAACCTTAGAGTATAATGTATATGTGGGCAGACAATAAACAAGCAAAATGCAATCAGTGTGAAATAACAATTATGTTATTTGTGTTAATTGCATTTGTTAAGGAGTGGCACACATTGTTAGGAAAGTGTGTTAGGTGGGATGACTTTCTCCAGGTATTTTTTGTAGCTGTATGGTTTTATTAACAAAATACAACATGCTCACAAGCTATCTGTCTATTCTTTTCCCTGTGCAACCTGATATTGGGGTTGTGATGGCTGGCTGGCCAGGCTGCTCTTTCCACAAAGGCTCTGCGGTTCTTAGAGGAGACACCATGAGTAATCTTAGCACAGTAAGACTTGTTGCACATAAGCAGCACTTAGAGCTCCTTGATATTGTGGACCAGGAGCTCTGGAAGCCACCTGGCAGTGCATGCTTTGCTTTTTTGCTCCTCCTGGAACTGATGTTGGGCGTGGAGATTTGGCTCTTGAGTCTTCTGTGTACCCTATGGTCAATGCCTTTGGATTTCTGCCAGTTACACTCAATTCTGACACATGGGTGTGATGGGTACCAGCTGAACTTCTTGGTTCTCTTGATAATGATCTAGGGCTTCACTAGGGGTCTGGGAGCAGCCATGATGCCAAGTAGGAAATGATTATTTTCCATAATCTGTTGTGAATTTTCCAAGGAAGCATTGACTGTGCTAAGACCAAGGGTAAACAGACACTGACTACTGAGGGGAGAGGGGCTGAGATCTCTCCCAGAAGTATTGAACTTTAGGGTTGTTCTACTGCTGTGAGCTTTGCATGTGTTATTTGTCCAGACTCACTCTCAACTTTCCTGTCTTCTGAGGAAGTGGCCTGAGTCTGAAGCTTCTCTCTCCCACATGGTACTAGTTGAGGCCTGGGCACAGATTCACACAGGACTGGCACAGTCATACGTGTGGCTGCTTGCAATGCAGGCATCACAATGTCCCTGGCACACCGGCCACACCCACACAGTAATGAATTTCCCCAGCATCCCCTTATTTTCAAATCAGCCCTGTGTGTGTACCTTCAAGATGAGGCTTTTCCCAGAACACAGTCTCTCTCCCCCTTTTTATCTTCACTTTTCTCCAAATGAGCTCTAGAACAAATCAATCTTTATTTCTTTACCATTATCAGCCCATCCGTAAATCAGTCTTGCCCACTCAGTAGTTAGTGTGACAAGGCCTCTGACTGTCCATTGCCTGCAAATGGTGCCTCCCCTTTCTTTTTCTCATCATAGCCAGCTATTCCTGGAGCATTGGACCCCTGCATTTTTGACAAGTGTCTTGTCTGTAAAGTCATTTCTTTATTTTTCCTCCTTTCCTCTTCCTTGTTCCTGGCAGCCGCTCACAGAGCTCCCCCCCCCCCCCCAGGCATTTATCTGGAGTGCACCCAGCACATGTCCATGGCTGGCTCTTAGGTAATAAAAGCTGGCTTTCAGTAAATCATATCAGTAAGGAGATCCATAAATCTTGTCCTTGCCTTGAACACATCAATCCTTATTGCCATGAGTACTGCAGGCATGAGTCACTTGGTCTGTGCACTAATTCTGGACCCAGTCACTGAGTACCAGTAATTGAGTAGGGAAGATGTCTTGGAGGAGATTGTGCTCTAGCAAATTGGTGTCTTCTGGGCTAAATGGTGAATTACCGATTCAGGGAAATGGTGGTGAACTCAGTGGACCCCCATCTGCCTGTCCTCTTGCTAATGTACTGATGAACTCGCTTGCTTCTGTGGCTCAAAGGTTATGCCATGTTCAAAGTGCACAAGGGTATGTGAATGAGGAAGGGGGAGGGAATTGATTTAAAGAAGCTCTTTTCATTGTTTTTGCAGTGTTTAAGACTTCATCACTTGTCCCATCATGACTATATGGCAGTCATGTCATAAATATTCTAACAGAAAGGACACAGTAGGCAGATATGCCTTAGCACCCTAGCACTGGCTCATTGCTAGGGCTCAGTTAGTGCACTTACAAAAACAGTTAGGGAACCTGATTTATAGTGTTATCTCAAGGATGAAGCTTTGAACCCAGGGTCTGGGATGTTTGTTGTGCGACTTCAAGTTCACAAAAATAGAAACTCCTTTGGTCCAATGGATAAGTGACTTGCTCTACCCTTGTGTGGCATCTGCCATTATCACAGTGAGGTGGAGGGGAAGGCACAGGTGAGAGGAGGTTGGGCAGTATCTGCCCTTTTGCCTGGTCCTTCCCGTCATTCACACTTAGCACAGATGGGGTAGTAGTGACAATAGAGATTGGAAGCAGCTGAATGTGAACTAATGTGATGACACTGGAACCAAAATATGTTTTCTTGAATGCAGAAACATCTCAGACACTTGGCAGTGTCCATCCTTACACTCCACCAAAGCCCCATGAGCCTGGAATCAAGAGGCCCCTGCTCGGGTCAGCCAGAGGAGGCAGGGGCAGGCAGTGCAAACAACGATCGTTTTCTAATTAGAAACTCAGGCTGGCCTTTTCCCCTGGTGCCCCGTCTCCCTTGTATGCTAGCCACTGGCTGGAGTCTTGCCATGTACAGTAGAGCTACAGCCAAGGGTCCTCCCTCTTCTCTTTAAAATCTGCTTCCCATATGGCAGAGGAAACCTAAATGGGTTGCCTCTACATTCCTTGTCTTTCAAGAATACAGACATGAAAAAATAACAAAACTTTTTGTGATAACAGTAGAAAAATTGGAGGTCATGAACTGCCATCTCATTTATTTTTATTTCCCTTAATCTTACACTATTTTCCAATTCTTCCCTCCACAAAGGGCTGGGTGGCATAGCTCCAAGACAGAAGACAGTCATCTGGCCTGCCCTGGACTCATACAAGCAGTAATAAACTTTTATTACAACCCCACAGTAAGATTTGGGTTTATTTGTTACTGCAGCATAGACTAAACAATTCTGACTAATACATGATGGTAAAGAGGAATCTGTTTCTGCTCCGTGAAATATAGTTGCAGCCCCATATGAGGAAGGAAGGTATTAAAAATATTGTTTATTTTGACTTTAAGACACCCAGAAATATAGAGCATTAAATAGTCACTGCCCATCTATATGCTCGATGTGGAAACCAGAGGATTTTCCAGTGCCAGATAAAGTGATAAAACTATGATGTATTCTGGGCCTTCACTTCTGTGCTCATTCCTTACATCTCCTGGGTTCTGTCATTGGGTGTGTCAGATGCAGGATCCCCTACCACCTCTAAAATGTTATTTTTCTTCTTGCTAGTGTATTTGTTCTAAACTTACCCATTGTACAACCAGAAAGAAAGCTTGACCTTAGCCATGCAACTGGAATTCATATTATTCTATTAGTGCTCCAGGTACAAATCACACTTACAAATGCATGTGTTAGTATGCCAGAGCAGGGTACCACAGGCTGGAAGCTTCTATGATGAAAGATTACTACCTCACAGAACCGGCTTCTGCAGGTCCAAGATTAGAGTGTCAGCAGAGTTAGTTTCTCTGAGGCCTCGCTCTTTGGCTTGCAAATGGCTGCCTTCCCACAATGTCCTCTCATGGTCGTCCTGCTATGGATGCCTGCCCCAAGTGTCCCCATGTGTTTTCCTCTCCTCTTCTTTTTCTTTTTTTTATTTATGATAGTCAGAGAGAGAGAGAGAGGCAGAGACACAGGCAGAGGGAGAAGCAGGCTCCATGCACTGGGACCCCGACGTGGGATTCGATCCCGGGTCTCCAGGATCGCGCCCTGGGCCAAAGGCAGGCGCTAAACCACTACGCCACCCAGGGATCCCTTCCTCTCCTCTTAGGACACCAGTCATAATGGTGTAGAGCCTACCCTAAAGTCTTCATTTTAACTTAATGACCTCTTTAAAGAATCTATCTGCAAATACAGTCACATTCTGTGATACTAGGAGGGGGGCACTAGGGCTTCAATATATGAATTTGGGGGAGAAGACAGTCCTGTCCATTGCATTGTGGTAGGTTAATTGAAAAGTAGCCACAGTTCTTCAAGCCCATGTCACCTCTCCACCCCCTTTGCAGGTTGTGTCCTCAAGAGGTGGCTTCTCTCTCTCTCTCTCACTCCTTGAACCTGGGCCAGCCTTGAGACTTGTTCTAGCCAGAGAGTGCAACAGAGGTGATAGTGTGTCAGCTCTCAGTCTCAGGAGTCTTGCCTACTTCTGTTCACTGTCTTGAAAAACCACCACTGGCATGAAGGCAAGCTCAGGCTTGGGAAATGACATGGAGTAGAGACTGATCACTCAGACCAGACTAGGAAATCCTGGCCAGCCAGCCCAGCCCTGTCCATGGAACTGTCTGGTAGCACATGGTTGACTGCAGACCCATGGGGGACCCCACTGAGGGCACAATGACTCCTCCCACCTCAGACCTATAAGCTAAGTAAATGCATATTTCCTAGGCATGGTTCTGTCCCTGTGTCCACAGATTACCAATATGATGATCATAATAATTATAAAACCCTACTTATCCAAAGGGAGTTCCCAATTAGAGCACCTTTCCCTATGTGATTTGATTTTCACAACATTTCCATTAAGTAGGTATTTATTCCTGCACCATTTTGCCTAAAAGGAGCATCTGAGCTTGAGAGTTTATGTAATATCAAAATGTTGGTAAATCAGTAAGTAATGGAGCCTGTTGTCAGGTCTCTGTGCTCTGGCTTGGGGCAAGGGGACGTGTCATTCAAGCACCGCCTCCCTGGGCAAGAGAACAAGCTCATCCTGGTCTGCCCTGTGCCCTTGTGTCCCCCACAGCATGCTGACTGTACAGGGCTCCTGGTAGTGAGCAGCCTTCACAGAAATCTCCCTCAAGTGGCTAAAAAAACTGAGCCTTTACTTTCAGGATTTGTCTGTTTTCCTTTTAGGCAGTTGATAAATACAAGAGGCCTAAAGGGTAATCTCAGTCTTCAGGGCTTGGCTGTCTATGACTCTCTGCATCTTAGGAAACTATGTCTGAAAAGAAGTGCTAAAGTTTACTGGAGGAAGCACACTTTTCTGAACATGAAACGGGACATTTTGGAAGTCTTCCTAGAGGACCAAAATCTCCCCACACTGCTGTAAATAGAGGCACACAGGGCAGGATTGCAAAGAGCGTATCCAAAGATGTGTCCTTCCACTCTATCAAGTATGGGTTTATGGTGTCGGGCTTCAGCCCTGCGGAGCCCCAGAGGCTGCTACCCCATGCATGAGGAAGACTGAGGTAGAGGAGGGGAGCCCATTTGAGCAGAATTCATTTCCTGTGATATCCTCTTTATAAACACACTTGTGCTATGTGATTTTGAAAAAAAGAATGTACTCAACATATTTCTGCTGACAGTCAAAAACATAGACGCTGATGTTTTTAACAGCACTTTAAAATCTATCCCCTTCCGGCTTTATTGAGATACAATTGACATAGACCACTGTGTAAGTTTAAGGTGTAATTTTTAAACCGACAAATAATACCTACCTTTAGATTCAGTGAATCTGGGATCCCTGGGTGGCGCAGTGGTTTGGCGCCTGCCTTTGGCCCAGGGCGCGATCCTGGAGACCCGGGGTCGATTCCCACGTCGGGCTCCCGGTGCATGGAGCCTGCTTCTCTCTGCCTGCTTCTCTCTGCCTGTGTCTCTGCCTCTCTTTCTCTCTCTGTGACTATCATAAATAAATAAAAAAAATTAATAAAAAAAAAGATTCAGTGAATCTAATGTCAAATATTTCTGGAAATGATTTTTGTTGTTGTTGTTTGTTTTTAGTTGATACAGCTTGAGACTTGCCTGGGACATGAAGCTCTATCTGCATTTTCAGTGAGACACCCAGGAGTCCCGCCGTCAAGATATCAATAGAGTGAACCATAATAGAAAAAATTTAAACTGCAAGCTTTAACTTCCTTCCATGTTAATATCACATGTTCCTTCCTGAGTTAATTTGATTACTTCCCTATTCTCTTATTCGACTACATCCATATTTAAATGGCCATCCAATTTTATCCTAATTTAACAATGGTACTTTCAGGGCACTCAGAGTGAGTTCAACGTCAGTGAATTTATAATGGCTGATAGAATTGCTAAGTACATGAAGAGGCGCCATCATATATAATTCTAGCGTATTTTACAGTGGAAGCAAGAGAAATTTCCTTTCATTGACATAAAAACCCTATAATTCTTCTGAAAGCCAAATAGCCAAAACCCAGAAAAGGTTGAATAGCTAAGCACACTGCTAAGAGCTCTTATTACTAACACTTTTGCTCTTTCAGAAAAATCGACCATAGTTCATGGTTTTGCACACAGCAGAGTATAAGCATGGCTAATGGCAGCCAAGTGACACTTGACAAAATTAAAGTCCATATTCCTAAAATTGTTGCTAGGTTTTAGCAGCCACTAATTTGCAGATCCAGGAAAATTATAGCAGGACTACTTTCTTAATTGAAATTATCAATTTTTATGTGTGGAGAAAAAGGGGATCACCATTGTTGCTTTTATTTCTGACTCAAGACAGATATAAGTTTATCACAGTTTTTAGCAAAAGCATGAGGGACACTCTGTACACTCTTCAAGTGGATTGCAGAGAACACAAATCAAGGTTCCTCTAAAGGTGTATCAGTACTGTCTTTGGTGAGCATAATCTAGATATTCTAGAAACATCTAAAAAATCTAGAAAATTCTAAAAGCAAGTCACTATACATCCTTTCCAAACAACATTCTTTAACTTGAATTGTGGCTTTATACTTTGATTGATTCAGTCTATTATATTTACAGTATACATATACTAAGTACACACATAACATAAATGACATGTTTATAATCAAATATATATTATATGACATATATGATAAACTGATAAATATATAACGATTGTATATTTATGTATAATATATATATTTCAGTTTGTCCAATGTTTTCCCTCTCTGTATATCCATATCTATATATATTTATCTATTTATACATATGTATCTCTTCTTGGTTTTGTTTCCCTGGAGATCCCTGATTTAATACAGTTATCTGTTATGATTCCTGTTTTACAGTTAAGGAAACCAAGGATCAGAGAGGTGATATGACTTTCCCAAGATCAGAAAGTGGAATCAATATTCAAGTGAGGACTTCACATTCAGCTCTCTCCTAGATTTGTGATGCCAGAACAGTCTGGCTATAATCTATAGGGAGTTAGCCAAGTAGTCTAGCTGTTGGCATCAGAGAGTGCTATCTGTCAGAAGCAAGAACCAGGTAAGAGCACCTGATCTGAAGGGACTATCTACTTTCTTTTTCTCTCTCTTTTTTTAAGATTTTAAGTAATCACTATACTCAATCTGGGCTCAAACTCACAATCCCCATATCAAGAGTTGCATGCTCTACTAACTAAGCTATTTTCTGTTTTTTAAAAGATTTATTTATTTATTTATTTATTTATTTATTTATTTATTTATTTTAGAGAGAGACCGAGAGAGAGAGAGAGAGAGAAGGGGTAGACAGAGAATTCCAAATACACTCCCCCACTGAGTGCAGAGCCCAAAGTGGGGCTTGATCTCACAACCCATGAGATCATCCCCTGAGCTGAAACCAAGAGTCAAATGCTTAAACACTTGAGCCACCTCTGTATGTATCTCTGGAGCTTCTCTTTCTACAAGCAGGAGAGGACTGTATCATACTGACAGCCCCACTAGGCATAGAAGGATGACTGGATATTTTGGAGGGAAATTAGGACACAAAGGGATTTCTAAGGAAATGTATGGAGGTGGAGCAAGTGTGATGTGCCCCCAGGACCACGTGGGATTAATAAAATTAGAAGTAGTTTGGAAGTCAAACAAAGAGGTTTACACTTGGTTCATGTATTTATAAATATTTATGGAATGTTGGGGTATAATGTGGGATTCCCTGAAAAAAGAGTGAGCACAAATAAGGAGTTCATATTCTGGTGAGGAAAATAGACAACAGGGAAACGATTATGTCATTACAGGCATGAAGATAGAATTGCACAGATCAGAAAAGTCTTGTCTGGAGTATTGAGAAAGGCTTCTGGAAGGAAGTGGTATCTTATGGAATGGGCAATGGTTTTTAAAGTACTTTGCAGCATGAGCTACATAAAGCAGACATGTTCTCCTAAATGGAGTAGTTTGATTTTTTTTTTTCCCCAACTGGCAGAAACAAATTTAATGAATGGAGAGGATTTTCTCACTTCTAGTTTTTCCTTCCATAATATATTTTTAATCATGGCACCTGCTACTACTTCTCTGTGCTAGCAGATGACAAATGAATGAACACGTTGCAAATGAATATTAATGAAAAACCATAAATAATGCATCATACTTATTTAGACAGGTTTTTTTGTCATCATTATTGTTTTGTTTTGTGGGACCATGTGCCTTTTTTTTAATGCACACTAACATTGTCCTAGTTGAGAGGATGGAATTAAGCACACAAATGTCACAGTATTCCACAAAATGCAACATGAGCCGATCTGAGGAACCCCGTGGATGGTGATAGGAAACCTGTTAATTCTTTTTAGAAGGAAGAAATAAGGTAGGAAATTCTAGCATTTACCAACCACTTCCTATTTTTCCTGATATTTGTATGAACTCAGTTGTCTGTTACAATAATACAATGAGGTGGGCATCAGAATTATTACTATTTTGAGATGAGGACAGTGAGACTCAGAAAAACTCAGTGACTTGCCCAAGGATATGCCATTAGCATGTTGCAGAGAGTGTGAAATAAGGCATCCTAAATCAAGACTCCCGTATTAGTGGAAATAAAACCAATAGAAGATAGACTTACATATATATGTGTATACATATATATACACACACATACATACACACACACTCACACACATATATATGAAAAAAGTCTCAATAAAAATCTGTCAAGCACAAAAGTGTATCATACTTTCATCAAAGTGAAAGGAAGATACAAGCTCCAGGGGCAACAGGACTGATCAAATATCAGACTGCCAAAGAAGAGCTTGCTGAGGACCAAACGTCTATGAGTCTTAGATATGGTTGGATCCTTTTTAGCGTGAGGTACTCTTTTTATTTTAAAGTACCCATATTTCAATATACTGGAAACTGTGTCCTTTGCAATTACATAATTTATGATGAAAATTTAAATATAACTGAAAATATATAACAAATTATGTAGATTTTTAAAGCACTTTTCAGAGCATAGGAGCAAACATTTTGAAAAATGCTGCTCCATTGGGACTCTTCTCACATTTGCCAGCTCTCCTGCCAACCACTCTACACCACGCCACGCCCCATCACGCCACCTGCTGCACCACGCCACACTGAATACCACCATGGCGTATCACACTACTTACCAAACCATGCCATGCCATACAACATCACACCACTCCACGTCACACCATGTCACACCGGGTACATTGTGTACCTGGCCAGCTCCTGTTTATGTGTCAAGACCCAGCTCAGGCTTTGTGTCCTGGCAGTGGCCCTGACTACCCCAAGTGTGACTGAATATATTTCCAGATGACATAGCACAAGCTTCTCTCACAGAAGTGTTCACATTGTCTTTCGTATTCCCATTCTTGGAAAACAAAGCCCACATTCCCTTCTCTTGGCTGAGTGCTCTCACAGTGCCTGGCATGGAGAAATTCTAACCGACAGAACTGCACATCCATGATGCAAAACACACGGATGGAAATAAATGTACATTGGCGCAGTGAGAGTGAGCTCTGAGGGTGATGTGTGATCTGCCCTTGTGCGAGGGAACGGGGCCATGGTAGAAAGCTACTCTTGTTCCCTGATGCGTCTCTGAGGGAGAGGGCAAGAAGGCCAATATATTGCATGATACTATTATCTTCATGCTGCTTAATTCATATAGATGAGGAGACAGATGCACATTTTCCCTCTTAGACCAAACTTACTCCAAAAAGTATTTTCATCTTCCTAATGTCTCAGAGGATAATGAGTATCACCTTCTCCTTGAAGTGCTAATTTGAATAGTGCTAAATGAAGGTTTGGGTTTTGAAACTGGGTAGCAGCATAATGCTTGCTTGATCCTGCCACGTAATGACATGGGGTGAGTCACACTGGACGAGTTCCTGTCTTGACTCCCCATCTGCCTCACAGAGCTGTGACCGTATGAGAACAACATGAAGAACCTTCAAAAACCATTGGCGTCCAATAAGTATCACTTCCCTGTTCTTCATCTTCTAAAGGGAAGAAAGATAAAAATCACAGGAATGCATTCTGGGCCAGACTTCCCAAGATTTCAGAATTGACGCATTTACCCCAGATAATTTTTTGTTCTGCTATTTGGTAAAATGAGAATCTGGTCAGAAATCAAAGCATGTGTATGTTGATTTTCACTAATGAGGAAATAAGTGGATCTTCATTGGTGGACAGTGCTGGCTGCTTGGCAAAGGCTCCAATTTGTCTGTTGCATTCTTCTAAGTGTCTTGTGTATTCGCTAAGACCCTTCTTCAGATCTCTACCTCATAGATGTGAAAATGACTCAGAGGGAGACACAGCATGCCTTAAGTTGTGAGCTGCTGTTCCAGATATAATCTGGCAAACAAAACACACCAGCTTTTCAAGTGTGATGTCTCCTCTAGCTTCCCTCAGAATAGACTCTGTGAAGATGCAAATCAGAAGTCTTGCTTGGGATGTAGTTTAACCTGGGAAACTTGCATTATAATTGTCTCTATCAAACACAAAGGAATAGGAAGATTTTTGTGAGTTTTTATTTTATTTACTGGTTGCTTTTGTTTTGCTTTGTTTTTGTTTTTACTTTTCCTACTCCTAGCCTTGTGTAAGGATTGCTATAAAATATCTATGTCCATCCAGGAAGAAGAGTGAAATTTTTGTGGGACATATATGTTTCTGATAAATGAGTTAACATCATTTCCCCCCCTTGGGCTGGGGCCAAATGACTTAAAAATTTGATCAAATGTGAGCCAAGATGGTTCTATTTCTTGGGAAGGTCTTCAAGGAAAGTGATGGATGGTTTTAAAAGACAGCTACAAATCTCTTGACATTGCTCCTGTGAAGAAGTGGTGTTGATATGCCTTCCCCTTGATCTTACTGCCACTATATATAGATCCCACATAAGAACAGCTCTTGCAGTCCTTGCCAAAAATGAAAATTTGCCAGTCAAATAAAATGGCTAGTTTAAGTCATTAGGTTTTGTGGAGAGTTTAGTATGAGACAACAATAACTCAAATGGTGACCATCATTTCTTAGGTATCATATTAGACCTACCTGTAAAACAAGAGTTTTAACTCACCTGTTTGTGAACATAAATGTTTAAAGAATAACTCTTTAAAGGGAAAATTGGAAGGCATCATTTCATTAGTTACATTTGGATGCTTCTTCTCCTATTAATTCTGCTTGTTTTTCAGTGAAATTCTTTTCATAAGAAGGAGAAAGCATCATTAAATAGAAGAGAACAGATATTTCTGCTCCAATGGGACTATACGTCCAGTACTTTGCTTTGTCTGGGTGTGAAAAATTGGGGCAAGAAGTAGAGAGAATGAGGTTGGCTGAGTCTCTTTTGGCATTAGGTGGTCACTTTCTCTGTTCTCCATCCAGGATGGTCAAGTTGAGTCTCATTGCTGAACGTCATAGCAAACCTCATGGGCTAGCTGTTGCAGAAACAACATTAGCTGAGGACATCAGCCTTTCCTAGTTGTGTGGCTAAGGAGAGATCAGAAGACTCATGTTCCATGCTGGACAGTATACTGTCTTCATGAATATGAATAACAATTACTGAAAAACTAATGTAGTGACTAGTCTGCCCTGGATGGAAAATATGGAAGTATAGCCTTTCCAGAATATCTGGAAAGACATGTATAAGCAGAATATTTACTACCAGCTCCTTGCCTGGTCACATGTAGTATTTCTGTATATTCAACTGAGATTTGGTTCTCTTTATCTCTGTCTCTTTCTCTTTCTCTTTTTAAATCTTCCATAAACATGGATTATTTTTCATAATGTTTTAGGAAAGGAGGAGATCTTCTTTTCCTTTTTTTTTTTTTAATTTATTTATGATAGTCACAGAGAGAGAGAGAGAGAGAGAGGCAGAGACACAGGCAGAGGGAGAAGCAGGCTCCATGCACTGGGAGCCTGACGTGGGATTCGATCCTGGGTCTCCAGGATCGCGCCCTGGGCCAAAGGCAGGCGCCAAACCGCTGCGCCACCCAGGGATCCCTTCTTTTCCTTTTCAATAAACCATCATTGTTTATTTGACTTTTGGATTAAATATCTGATTTTTAAGATTGCTTTGTGGAAAGGAGGGTAGGGAAAGTCATAAAATCCACATTATTCAACTATACATTAATTTATTATTTTTTTCCAATTCATTGGAAGAGAAAGTCTACCCATAGTATAGTGATAGCCTAAAGGGAGCGGATAAAGGGAAACCGGTTTGTGCCTATCTTTGAAATGTTTCAAAAATAAACATTCCTGGGATGCCTGGGTGACTCAGTGGTTGAGCGTCTGCCTTTAGCCCAGAGCGTGTTTCTGGAGTTCCGGGATCGAGTCCCACAACAGGTTCCCTGTATGGAGTCTGCTTCTCCCTCTGCCTATGTCTCTGCTTCCCCCTTTCTCTCTCTGTGTCTCTCATGAATGAATAAATAAAATATTTAAAAAAATAAGAAAAATAAACATTCCTTTTTGAAAGCATATGGTGGTCAATTTTCTATTGTTCTTCTTTCTGAAAGATGACACCCTTCTGCCCCAACCATAAGTAGTGTATCTAGTGTTGCACTTTGCCGATCAAAACTGACTCACTACCACATTCATGCTTCAGCAGAGAAGGGGTGAGTTTATTTATTTATTTATTTATTTATTTATTTATTTATTTTTCAGAGAGACACACAGATGTTTCTCACATCACTTCTACTCATATCCCATCGGTACATATTTAATCATTTGGCTCGGGGCTTGGAGATGAAGTCTGTAACTGGATATTCATTGCCTTTGCTGAAATGAGTGGGATCATATTACTAAAAGAAAAAGAGAAGAATAGATCCTGAAGAACAATGAAAGATCTGTGCTCTGACCATCAGAAAGATGTCAACACTCTTGGAAATAATAGAGCAACACAGGAAAAAGGCTCTGGGTCTCTGTACACCCATGTGGAGTACCGTTGCTTATTGGCTCTGTAGCATGATCTTACCTCTGTCTTAGTTCGCTCGGGATCAGGTAGCTTACGCAACAGAGATTTATTTTCTCATGGTGCTGGAGGCTGGAAAGTCCAAGATCAAAGTTCAGTAGGATTTGGTTTCTGGTGAGAATTTTCTTTCTGGCTTGCAGATGGTTGCCTTCTCACTGTGTCCTCAAGTGACAGAGAGAAAGAGAGAGATGTAAGGATACCAATCCCGTCATGGAGTCCCCGCCCTCATGACCTAATTGGAATTTAATTACCCCCCAATGGCCCCACCTCAAAATACTATATATTGAGGGTTAGGGCTTCAGCATATGAATTTAGGGGAGACATATTCAGTCATTAACATTGTGACTTGTTATATGATAGAGGATAAATTTTTATTGACTTGGGATAATGTGTTTGCATCTATTTATTTTAACAGCTTGGCCTTTTTTCTACATAGTACATGCTCCAAAATGAGCATATTACTTCTGATATGGTTAACTCCGTGTAGCGCAGAATAGGATGATTCCCTACTGAGTTAGAACAGCAGAAGCTATTCTATTAATGTCAACATCATCTAAACTTTGTGGAGGCAGTTAAATCACACTGTTGATCTCTACTAAGCTTGTTGTTGACTAAAATCCATAAGCCTGCCTGTCAAAAGTTACTATATAAAATCTTCTCCACTATAGTATTATAGTCTTAGATTTTTGGACTTCTGCAAATTGGCATGAGATAATTCTCACATTAGTCATTTTTAGAATGGCTGGCTATTTGGAAGGGTTTAGTTACTCTCTCTTTCCTGCTTTTCAAAGAAACAGGAACACAAATGCACATTATCTCATAGTTCACTGCAAAAATAGCTATAGAACTATCTGATTCATACACACAGAGAAAAATGATGCTGTTCACTAACTGTTGTGGTTTAAATTGTAGTCCCCCAAAAGATATCTCCTAAGCCCCAGTACCTGTGAATGTGACCCTTCTTGGAAATACGGTCTTTACAGACGTAATCAAGTTAAGTTAAGATGAGGCCATTCCTTGATCAGTGTGGACACCAACCCAATGGCTTCCTTAAGAGGGAAAATTTGACTCACGGACACACACAGAGAATGCCAATAGGGTGGAAGGGACTGGAGTGATGTGTCTCCAACCCAAGGAACAATCTTGATTGCCAGCAAGGCCAGAAACTGGGAAGAAGCAGAGAAGGACCCTCTGCTACAGGTTTCAGAGGGAACATAGCCCTGCTGACACCTTGACATCAGGTCTGGCCTCCACAACTGTGAAAGAATACATTTCTACTGCGTTAAGTCACCACGTTGATGGTGGTTTGCTATGGCAGCCCTAGGAAATGAATAAACTAACTATGGGGCTTGGAGAAGGTAATCAGTCCAAACCTACTTAGATCATCTTTCAAATGGGAATACAAATGCATTGCTGTTATAAAGATTAATGAAATATAATATGTAAAATATCTCACGCTATTCTTAACACATAGAATCTGACTCAATGAGTGTTAGTTCTCTCTCTCTCAACCTACAGACTATGGGAGTGGGGAGGCCGCGCAGAGAGCGTCTCTATTCCCATGTGTGGGTAGAAGTTCCCTTCATGGGTTTACAGCAGCCCACTCACCATCTGTGAGGATAATAGGAAAAACAGCAACTGCCTCTATTTTTACAAACAAGGACATGGTAGTAAATATCCTCTCCATTCTGGAATCCGCATGTGCTGTGTGTTTCCCAGTAGTGTTTGTAACTGAAACATTCATGGCAAGAATGTCTTCAGTTTTCTTTGTCATATTTTGACCTGAAATAATTTTGCTTTTCTCAAAAATGTATAAAGTAATTACAAGAAGACTTTGTCTTCCTGAAAGAGATAGCACATGTATCTGTTTATTAACTAAATCTTTCCTATTAGGTCAATTCCATGTTGACTTAAAAAATATTTTAATGATAGCATTAATGTAATCATGTTGGCAGAGGCTACAGAAAAGGATAGAAGGCAGTTTCTTGGGAGTAATTCCAACAAGGACCTGGCTTATTCCAGGAAATGGCTTAAAGAAACTCTTATTTAGTTAGTTTATTGTGTGCATGGTGACATTATGTGACCCTGTGGGCAGAAAAATACTACATTTAATATGGAGACAAAAGAAAATGGTCATATCCAGAGTCCTATCTGTATGAAAGATATCACTCCAGGAGATGTGCAATTTAAAACCTAGATGGGAAAGCATAATTTCATTTCACGATGGAGGAAGCACTAAAATCCAAGGATTGATTGATTGATTGATTTTTAAGTTTTTATTTATTTATTCATGAGACACAGAGAGAAAGGTAGAGACACGGGCAGAGGGAGAAGCAGGCTCCTCACAGGAAGCCCGATGTAGGACTCGATCCCAGGACTCGGGTTATGCCCTGAGCTGAAGGCAGACTCTGCTCAACCGCTGAGCCACCCAGATGTCCCTAAAATCCAAGAATTTAATTCAACCTTTCAAGGTTATGTAGTGGAAAACTAGACTTCAAGCCTCTGTTTTTGATTCTATGGCTCTTTCCATATCAAAAGGATTCTCAGTGATGTAACCTACTACTTTTGGTCCTTCTAAAAAATAAGTAGCTAGAAGAAAAGAGATGTCCTGCTTTTTCCCTCAGTGTTGAGATCTATTATAAACTGATATCATTTCATTAATTAATATTAATAATAACACAAAGTTTAACGAAACAAGATGAAGATCTAACTCCCCACCCCAAATCCTCTTTCATACTTGAAGCCACATTTTATAGAATTGGCATTAATGGAGATTGGGGAAAGTAAGAAATATTCAACAAATAGTGCTGGGAAAATTGGTTAATTATATGAAAAATAGATTAAATTGTTGGGAAGTCTGACTGGCTCTGTCAGAAGAGTGTGCAACTCTGGATATCGGGATCATGAGTTCAAGTCCCACACTGGATGTAGAGATTACTTAAATAAATAAAACTTTAAAAAATAGTTGTATCCCTACCTCATACCACACATACTAATCACTTTCAGATGGAGAAAACCTTCCATGTAAAAGACAAAAATGTTGAAACTTTTAGAATATCTTTATGATATCAAGCCATAAACAGAATGAAAACTGTATTTTATGACATTAAAATGAGGAACTTTTGTTAATCAAAACACATGGAAGACAAACTATAACTTGGGAGAAAATGATTTTGACATATATAACCAAAAATACTTTTTTTTTAAAGATTTTATTTATTTATTCATGAGAGACACAAAGAGAGAGGCAGAGACATAGGCACATAGGCAGAGGGAGAAGCAGGATCCATGCAGGATCCCAAGGTGGGACTCGATCCTGGAGCCTGGGATCACACCCTAAGCCAAAGGCAGACGCTCAACCGCTCAACCCGGGCACCCCCAAAAAAGAATTATTATCAGAATGTATATTTGAAATTTCTATGAATCGATGAGAAAAAGACCAAACGCATCAGAAAAAGTTGGCAAAAACATACAATTTCATTTCATAGAAAAGTAAACACAAATTATGAATAAATGCATGAAAAGGTGTTCAACCTCATTAATAATCATGAAAATGCTAGCGAAAATCCTAAACGTGTTACTATTTAACACCCAAGAGATTCAGGGACATTCTGGTGTGACAGTATTAAGTGCTGGTGAGATACAGAACAGCGGGACTCTTGTACCCATCCTAGGGAAGTATAAATCAGTTCTCTCAACAGTTACAAGGTGCACAGACTCGAGCCCTGGAGATGACGCTCTCACGTATATGCCCAGGAGAAGTTGTAGTTCACGAGAATGAAGGTCTGTAAAGGAATGCTCAAGGCATTGCTTTTAACAGCAAAAAACCAGAACACAACCACTCAACTCCCTATCCAATTTAGAATCAATAAATACATGGTGGACTGTTTGCATTATGGAATATAATCAGCTACTTCTAGGTGCATGGGTATAGACAAATTGAGAAAATGTAGTGTTGGGTAAAATAATCAGGAAAAGAAGTATGCATAGAGTATGGTTTCATGTACATGAAGGTCAAAACCTTGGAAAATAACAGCATTATTACTATATCATTATTTGTGTAATAAACCTATAAGGAAAAAGAAGAGGGAGTTAACACAAAACAGGATAGTAGTGATTCCAGATTATGAAGGAGGGAGAAATGAAGGAAAGTGCAAAGAAGGGATTTCAAATCTATTGGCAATTTTCTATTTCTTGAGACCGATGATGGGCACATAGGTATTGCTTTTATCATTGCCATGTTAGATATATTCTTCTCTACAATTTTGTGTGATAACGTATGTTTTTTCTGAAACATTTTAAGGTTTCTTTGAAGCCTCCAGAAGGAACACAGCTCGGCTGACACATTGATTTTGAACTTATGATTTCCAGAACTCCAAGGATGAATTTGTGCTGCTTTTGCCACTAAACCTGTGACACTTTATTCCGGCAGGAGTAGGAAAATAATGCTCATCGATGGCCTCAGCCTCCCACACTTCACTGGATGCCTGTTTGGATGGGAAGCAAGCGGTTGGGGTCATGGCTTTCCTGCTTCAAGCTCCTTACTGGATTCCTTTTGGGGGGAGAAAGAAGAAAAGGAAGAGAAGCAGGAGTCAAGGTAGAAAGCACTGCTGAACCACATGAAAGGCATTTCCTGACCTGGGGACTTAGCCAGTTATACCCTCTCTGCCCAAAAGGCTCCTCTCCTGCCCCCAAACTTCTCACCTGCGCGGTCTTGCCATCAGTCATCAATGCCGCATCTCCGGAAGCAGTTCCCTACTCCCCATGCCCTGAACACCGGCAGAAGGCTCCTCTTCTCACATCCTGAGCTTTCTCTTCCAGAGGAGTCGCTGTCTGCAGTGGTGCCTGTATTGCCGCGTGCTGGCTGCACAGGGTCCCGTCGGGGCCACAGCTCCGGCAGTGCAGATGCTCTCTGCATTCACCTGTATCCCCCTGGTGCCCGCACGGCCCTGCTGGACACCGAGGCCTGCCCAGCCCTGTCTGCTCACACCTGTGCACGTGTACACAGAGCCCCAGACTGGCGCTGTGTCCCCTGCTCCGTCTCCCCTTCCGTGGATGGGATGCAGTTCTGCACTTTCCCACAGTCAGTGCCTTTGCACCAGGCTCTGGCCAAGTGATAAATTCAAGCGGCAGACACTGAGCTGCACTCAGGTTTGTCCTCTCCCTTGGAATAGCTTATGCCTGGCTCCTTCCTTCAGCCTTTCCCCCGCTAGAAGCCCCTAAATCCTCAGGCCAAGAAGCCAGCCCGAGCCAGCTGCACCAGGTTCCCATGGGTGCATGGTCATGTCCAGATCCCACTTTCTGGGAAAACAAAGGATTTTAGAAACACAGCAGGTAAGACACCGAGACGAGGACATTACATTTTTGAAGGGTAGGGTACCCACCAACAGTGTGGAAGGCGTTGGAATCAGTGCTCTTGCTCTGCAGTGAGCCACCTGCCCCTGGAGACAGAGGAGGCCCTCCCTAGCCACAACCGGCCCCAGGGAGCCCGTGTTGTCACCTCCCCTCCAGCGACACGGAGGCGGCGGGAAAAGACATTCATTGCACTTACAGCAAATGGTCAGCAGAAAACAGAATATGCATCCCACCCCAGGCCAGAATGTTACTTATTGTTTTAATAAACGTTTACCAGTTTTTGAGAGCGCCCTGTAGAAGGGCATGGAAGCTGTCTCCCCTCCCTGCGGCGCGTGAAGTCATTCGTCTGATTTGTACACATTTTCTGCAGCTGTGTAATGACTATAAACCTGGAAAAAAAACATAAAACTTGAAAGAAAGGTGTTGAAGTCAGCCTTAAGGTACTAAATTCCTGACAACAGCTTGTAAAGCAGTCAGGAAGGCGGTGCTGTGGGGTGCTGGCCATGTCGGGGCACCGGGAGGGAGGAGGCGGCCTGGTGAGCCTCGCCTGACCAGGGTGCGGCCCGGCGGGAGCCAGGCACACAGAGCCTGCAGCGCAGAGAGCACACCGGGCCCTTCTCCGGCTACTCTATTACTTTTCTCACCTCTCTTCACTGAGTACTGGAATGGAAATGTGAATGGAAAGAGATACATTTAGGATTATTATTACTATTATTTTTAACATGGAACATGTGGTTGGTATTCCTAACACAGAGCACTTTTCTCCTCTTTACATCACCATTATTAGTGGGGATCTTTTGAAAAGTGTTTTGACTATATAAATACCAATTAGCTTTCTCAAAATTAAAAGCAGGACAAACTTACGAAAATATTTTTATATAGTAGGCATTTAGCATGGAAATTTTTGTTCCTCTCAGCTCTCCAATAATATATATTTTGTGCAATACTCCCCACTGATGGTATGTGCATGCTGTTGCCCCGAAGCACCTCCATGTCTCCCTTCTAGCCATGGCAAGCCAGGTGTTTCTAGAAATTTCTAGACCTTTTCTAGAAGAGCTCTGGGGGATGTGATACACTCACGAGTCCCATTTAAGATCTATAGGGCTGTCCTGGGGGACAAACTGAGTCCCGCGGTTGTTTGAATCTAGTGGTGGGGACTTCCGAGCTCAGTTCTCATCTCTTTCACTAGGCAGAGATGCATCTTGCTCCCATATTTCCATGCTAGTTATGGGTCTAGCTCTGGAAAACAGAATATGAGTAAAAGTGGGATGTGCCACTTCTGAGCTGAAGACCCTTCTGTACACTTGCCCCTGTCGTGGTGATCCCCAAGGTGTGGATCCATGTGACATGTCACAAGTGAAACAGACTGATCCACTGAACCTCCTGACTAGAGGATAATTGCCCCAGGACTTTTAAAAATATTTTATTTATTTATTCATGAGAGACGCAGGGAGACAGAGAGACACAGGCAGAGGGAGAAGCAGGCTCCCTGCAGTGAGCCCAAAGTGGGGCTCGATCCCAGGACCCTGGGATCATGACCTGAGCCAAAGGCAGATGCTCAACTACTGAGCCACCCAGGTGCCCCTCCCCAGCACTTTTTTATAAACCGGAAATAAAACTGATTCAGGTACGCGACTGAGGTTGTCTGGCTTGTTTTCTTACTGGCTTGTTTTCTTAACCTGACTGATGCATACACTCTGTGAAGAGAGGCAGAAAGGGGTGTGTGGCATGAGGTTGGCCTGGGAACCCTAGAGTGGACCTTGAGAGCCCACGTGGGACACTAAACACTGAAGTGTTCAGACTTTGGGATTAGTACTAGTTTGATACAGACTGTGTGGTAAGTGTAAAAGTTGGTCGCTCAGATCTTCAGGAAAAGCTGCTGCAGGGACCAGAGCTTAGAGTCTGCACCCACTGCACCCACGGAGGCCGAATCCCTGCATCTCCTAGGCTGCTCCTGGACCGAGCATGGTGGGGGCAGGATACTGACCAGGAACCCCCCTAATGGGCAGATCCTGTGCAGGGACCCACACTAGCTTGGCTGAGAATTCCTCAGAGCTCCCCTGTTCCCCGGGGGCTCTTCTAACCTATTCCTTCCTTCCCTGTCTCCTTTCACAGGGGGAGACCAGCATGGAGGCTGAAGGCTGCCCTGCCTGTTCCTCCCCCCTTTATCCTTCACCACCGGTTCCCTCAACAAAGCTCCTGTTGCGCAGCCTCATAGGTCTCAGCACTTCTTAGGGGTGCAGATCGTCACTGTGGCCAAACAGGGAGACCCAGGGGGTAGAGGGGTAGAGGGCAGTCCAATCAGTGGTGAGAGGAAGCCGTAACCAGAAATATTCACCAGGAATCGGTGCCAAGGGAGGCAGCAACATGTTCCATGGGCATCTGACACCTTCCTGGAGAAAAGCATGGAATGAAGAGAGTGATCTAACAGTCAGAACCTTCACCTGAATCTACAACCTAAGGTCAAATTATGCAAATAAGGCATACCGAGATTTAAATCAGGACCGGCCTAAACTTTGTAGGGTCTTATTCCTGCAAGAAGACCAGGTGCATTACAGGGATATGAACCATGACGTTTCCCCAGCACGTGAAGATGGTTGATTAGATTTGTAATATCTCCACAGGTATGTGGGGAGGTGACATGCTGTGGCATCCACAGGGGAAGTGGGTGTCCCTAGCTCTGCCCCTTTACTCGGAGCAGTGGTTTTCGTGTCTGTACCCATCCACGGTCTTTCTTCTGCCCCACCGGTGAAGGGGGTTTCATCCATTTCCATAAGACCTTCTCTAGGGTGTGCAACACTCTGGGAGCCCTTCCCTTGGCTTCCTTTCCTACTGATGGAACTTCTACCTGGGGCCAAGGTGTCAAAGCTAGATGCTCACCTTGCCCAGCCGCTCTGCAGCGAAGGGCGTCCTTGGGATCCGGTGCTGGCCAATGGCAAAGGAGGAAAGATGACAGGGGCATTTGAGCAAGATTTTGTCTTTTATAAGGAGAAATCTTTCTCTCTTCTCTGTCACCGGGTGAAATTGTGTGAAGAAGCTGAAAGCAGCTGGAATGGCTAAAATGATGATTAATATTTCATTTATTTTTTATTTTTTATTTTATTTTTTTTAATTTTTATTTATTTATGATAGTCACAGAGAGAGAGAGAGAGAGAGAGAGAGAGGCAGAGACACAGGCAGAGGGAGAAGCAGGCTCCATGCACCGGGAGCCCGATGTGGGATTCGATCCCGGGTCTCCAGGATCGCACCCTGGGCCAAAGGCAGGCGCCAAACCGCTGCGCCACCCAGGGATCCCGATGATTAATATTTCCAAACAAGAAACAAGATACATGGATTGACCTCTTGGCGCATAGACACAATGTGGAAGCAGGTGCATTGAGCAAGCTATGATGGTGCCAGGGAAGCGAGACATTTGTCATTTTCGAGATCTGGCCGCAGTCTCATTTCCTTTTATCTTGTTATGGCTTCAGTTTGGGGCAATTTGCCTCAATCTACTTTCCTCTACTTCCTGTCCCTGAACTTTGAAGTCTGTCTCTCAAAGCTCTAGCACATGTGGAAGAGCCAGCGATGAGCCACAGAGGCCCATGGCAGGATGCTTGGGGCTGGGTAGGGGAGAGGTGCCCTCCCCAAAGCTTTGAAGGAATTCTGCATACACCATAATGTGTGAGATCAGAATCAAATCACACAAAATCACAAATGACCTATATCTAGTATATTACTATCATCTAACTTATTTGACTTAGTAAAGCCATTAAAAGACCAGCTTTGAGTGATAACCAAAATAACACAATACCACTTTTTTTTTTGAGAGAGAGAGAGAGAGAGCATGTGGGGAGGGGCAGATGGAAAGGGAGAGAGAGAATCTTAAGCAGGCTCCACGCTCAGCGCAGAGCTTGTTGTAGGGCTGGATCTCACAACCCTGAGATCATGATCTGAGCCGAAACCAAGAATCCAAAGCTTAAACAACTGGCTCAGCCACTCAGGCAACCCACAATACCACTTTTGAAAAGCCACATACCCTTCATAGTAAATATTAAGAGATTGACTTAATAAAGGGGAATGTGGTCACAGGAACAAGGGTAAGTTTTAGCTGATATCTCTAAAATCAGATAATAAAATGTATCACTCTTAAATTTATGATTATGGGTGTGTGGTTTAATATATGAAACCAGATAGGTGATTTGGGTAACATGATTTATAGCAAGTGCATTCCATTATTCTTTACCACTCAGGGTCTTACTGATTTCTACAATATTTCACTTAATTAAAAAAAAATTTCCTGAATTCATATACTATTAATAGGCTATATTAAGGAAGAACCTAGAAGTTTAGAATTAAGTAACTTACCAAAAGCTCATTTTCATAAGACTCATTTGTTTGTTGAAAACAAGCAAAAGATTTAGAAATTGATGTAATAATGAAATATATAAAAAGATCTACGACAAAAACTGAATGGATGCAAATACTGTGAAAATAATTTGTGTATAGACACTGACCACAAATATATTTAATTTAGTTTTATTTTATTTTTTAAAAAATATGTATTTGTTTATTTGAGAGAGAGAGAGAGAGAGACAAGAGCAGGGGGAGGAGCAGAGGGAGAAGGAGAAGCAGACTCCCCACTGAGCACAGAGCCTGACTTGAGGCTCCATCCAAGGACCTGAGATCATGACCTGAGTTGAAATCAAGAGTCAGATACTTAACTTACTGAGCCACCAGGTGCCCCTAAATATATTTATTTACTTTTCTTTCCATTACGTTTTGAAGTTATATCTCTGTTTTGGTGCTTTCATCAAATAGAGAACTCAGAGAACGATGGTTTTATATTTTCTGACAAAAAAACTAATTTAATGGTAAACTTTTAGCATGCTAGAGTAAACAAACCCCACTTCAAGGAGCTTGGTAAGGACCACGGAGCAGCTTCCCGTGTTCCAGGCTGAGTGGTGACTACTTGGGCCTGTGTCTCAACCTCTCTGGACCCCACATTTCTTACACCATCTGATCCATAAAAAGGGATAATGATCACAGTCTGCAACATTGAGAAAGAAGACATGGGTCAATGAAGCTCGTTAACTGTATTTTCACTCACGGACACTCTTTTTGGTCATATGGAGCATATGTATTTTCCTAATGATTCCAGCACATTTCAGAGTGACTTTGCAGCACCTGCGTGGTCGTGGCACCTGCGGTGTCTGGGACCCACGTCCTGCATCCACTCTGATCCTCTCTCAGCTTCTGAGTTCAATGCCCGTCTCCTGTCCCTGGCCAACGAGCTCAGAATTCGACTTTAATCTCTTCAATATTTGAGCCCCGAAAGTCGTTGCTTTGGCTGCTGCCAGGGCTTCCCCATGCCGTGCTCATCCTGTTCTTGCTCACGCTCGGAAACGCACCAGAAGCCAGGCTCTGGAAGCTGTGAACTTGGCCTCGGGAGGCAGCAGGGTGGCAGACAGGCCTTTGCCCAAGAGGAGGCTTGGTCTTGGGGGCCGCTGGTCAACTAGAGGGCAGTAGGAGGGATTGCTCTGCCCCCTCATGCCCTGCTGGTACCAAGCTCTTTAAATTCAAACAGAGACCCCCCCAGGCAATGGCTGCAGCTTCCAGGTCCATCTGCTTTGAACGGATCCTTTCCGTTTTGATCCAGCTGGGCAGATGAAATCTCAGTGGGCTCCGTGTCATGTACTGGCAGGGCTGGCCTGACTCGAGGGTGAGCAAACCTCCTCCCATATGGTCTCATTTCAGAGGCGGTGGAGACACCCAGATGCCTCTCCTTGCTCACCCTTTACCCACATGTCCATTATTACAATTTTCATGTTTTCCAAGTTTGCTGAAAGTTTCTCCCTAAGAACGTTAGGGAGAACTTAACCCTTAGGTGTAATGATTGGTGAAAATGCACACCCCACTGGTAAATCACGCCACACGGGGTTACACCGATCTGCGGATTGAGAACCTGTGGGCATGTCATTCCCCTTTATTTACACATTCTCCCTTTGCACGTGGATGTGAGAGAATGACGATGACATTTGGTAACACGGTAAAATAAATGCATTAAACGTGTGGAAATTGATGATGGAAGACTCACCAGAATGAAGAAGGTTGTTTCCTAAAAGGAGGATGCAGATTTTAAATTTAATTTTAAAGATCATAGGCAACAACCCAGCCACAGGATGCGGGAACTTGGACTTGTCCACATGGAGTCGACATAATTGTTTCCACTCTGCAGCAGAGGAGGCTGGGGCCCTGAGGGCTCCAGCGGGCTGCCTGAGCCGTCTGTTCAGCATACGCTGCACCTACTATAGGACAGTACATGATGGGCAGGCCCAGGTCTGTCTGGCTCCAAACCCCTTTCCTAAACATTTTGCCACTTGCTTTCAAAACATGGTCCTGAAAGCCAAATTTGTCCCCTTTACGGTTTTGCCTGAATCAAGCTCTGGATGTAGGTGTTTAAAGAGAAGGGCGGGGGGATGGGCTAGGTTTAAGACATACTTCTAGTGCATATTCTTAAAAGGACATGCAATCTCTCCCACACAGGTAACGTTGAGGAATTAATCTTGCTTCATCAAAAGAAATAGCATGGGACCGATGGGGAGCGCAGGTACATTAAATTCCTACCCGAGCACGGTTTATAATGCTGCAGCATTACTCACATTTACGCTGTGTCTGACTTTTTTTTTCCAAAATGCCTCATTTAAATGCTGACAGATTGGTTGGCATTGTGAATGTCTTTGATATGTAATCATAAAATGGTGCCTTGTGAAAACGTGGTATATAAAACTGCTGTTACTCAGACTAATTTCATGGTAGCATTTGATTGACAATAAGGGCTTGTGCAAAAGCTGGTATCTGTTGAGAATGGGGGGTTCAGTGTGGAATGTTGTTATTTAGATGATATTTAAGACCCTCTTTGCTCATTGCACTCTAGAAACCGAGAAAGCAGCACATGAAGAGGGAGAAACAGCCTGTGTCCCGGCCAAATTCCTCCTTTCAAAGTAGCTTGTGCTGATTCCTTTTTTCTCTGGAGCTCCAAATTAATTTCCATTCATTTAGCAAAAAATCTACAACATTGAATTTTGTACATCTGGGGCGGGGAAGGTTATGGATATCCCCACCATTCTCCAAACAGCATGTTTCTTTTGTTTTGATGTTAAAACACTGAAATGCAGGGCCTGGCTTGTCACTGGAACCGGTTGGGGGGAGGGGAGAGGTTGCATATTGCTTGCATTTTCTCATTCTCTTTCATGATTTCTAGAAGCTTGAAATCCTCTAAAGGGGAATTCCTGGGATGAAGACAGGCAAGTGGCAACAATTTCAGCAGCATATTTCCTTTCTTTTAGAAGATTTAGGCAAAACGTTTTATGTCCTAGGTGATTTCTCCAAGGACAGCCCCTCATCCCCGACCCCCTCTGACTGTGCCTTTGGTGATTCTGTCCAAGCAGGAGTCCATGACCTGGCTCTGGTTCGGGTCACGTTTCTGCAGGTGTGGGTTGTTTTCATCAGATTGGTGGGCTCGGAACTCATAGCTGGGGTCAAGCGTGCTTCTTGTCACTATATGTCTGCTTTCTTGGCTGTTTTCCTTTGCTTACCTGAAAGCGATTGTCACTTACTCCAGAGATGCCTACATAACCAACACATTCCAATCATCTCAAATGCAAGGAACACCAGTGTTCATTTAAAAGGAACATAAAAAAATAATAATAAAATAAAAGGAACATAAAATAAAATGCGTCACCTTTAAAAAAAATACATACATGGCCCTTGGTAACCAATGAATGAGCAACTGGCTATGACCCTTATCCAAGAAGCCTCTAAAATTGTGTTTGTCACTGTGTGTGTGTGTGTGTGTGTGTGTGTGTGTCTTTTGGGTAGTTTGATATTTTCTTCCTCTTTCTGGAATATTCTAATCATTTTAATCATAGCAATGAGATGGCATTTCTTTTGCTTATATCCATTTATGTTATAAAGGAGTCATAAAAATAACAAGTAGCCCATCTTTGAGATTATTATTTGACAGATAAATAAACATATCTCACTCTTTTTCCACAAAATTTCCAAGGTCAAGGGTGTGCAGAAGGATAAATCCTCTTCCTGTAAGTGAACACGGTGATTGTGGCGCATCTACCATGCATTGAGTCCTTCCGAGTGCCACCCTTGCTAGACGATAGAGTAATGGCTCTCGAGCTTCTGCATGAGCACACGACAGGCTGCTGTCCTCTCTCCTAGGTCAGGACATAGAGGTTCAGCAAATTTCACTGGCTTGTCTCATGTTTGCAGCTACTAGCTATAGAGTCTGGATTTAAAACTGTGGTTTCTCAGCATCGAAGCCTGTGAGCGGCAATAATTGCCTCCCTGAGTACCATTATGCTAAGTGTCCCTTTCCTATGACCCTGAATCCCAGCGAGCAGCCAGTGAGTCCACACCTGGCCACTTCACCTCAGAAGGGAATTTTAAATGCACGAGGTGTAGGCTCTTGGCACTCTCCTTGAGTTTAATTTCTTGATTAAACAACAGGCCTAATTCAGTGAAGAATGACTTCAGTTCTGCATTAAAATTCCTCCCCATCTCCATTTGAGTTTAATGCTGAGACCATGTGGATCACAGAGTTGCCAGGATAGAGAGGTGCACAAACTGTGTGACTGAGCTATACCTCCTGCTGTTCAAATTACTGCTTCTGTGGCTTTGACAGTTATAAATACTGGTGCCTTTTCTTTGCAATATTCTTCTTTTCTGCAGCAGTTAATACTAACCTTCCTGGACTATTGACAACTCCTGAATTTTATAAGTTTTCTTCAGAACGTGTTAAGAAGACAACAGTAGATTTTTCCCCTCCTTGTCCAGAGACAGCTATAAAGAGTATCTAATAAAAGTAAATAAATTATGAGTGAAGCAATTCATGAAAGATCAGCTCTGGAATAGCATATTTTTTGCCTATATTGGAGAAAGTCACTTTTGCAAAACTGGCTTGAAAATATTTATTATATGTATCGTTGAATGAAAAAAATGCAAAATACTTAAATGCCAAATATGTGTTAATTCAAAAGATTATTTTTAGACTTCACCCCAGCATAGTGAAATGGAAAGAACATGGGTATTTGATTAAAACCTACTTGGCTTTAAATAGTAGCTTTAGCAAAAACTGGCATTATAACTGCAGGAAAGTTACACAACTTATTCTCAGCTCATTTTATCCAATTGTAAAAGAGGCAGGTCATCACCCATTTCAAATTGTTGTTTTCTTTTTTAACAAACATTAAAGAAAATGATAAATATACAGTAGTTGTGAAAATTCTAGTCAAAATGAGGCAGCCAAATTCATATAGAAGGTATCCCACTACCGCATGTCAAACCATTATCAATACACTTTAATCCACACGCATATATGTATGTGTACATGTACACACACACTCACACACACACACACACACACAAGAAAAACAAAGTGATACACATCTTCCCAACCAGGAAAAAAAGTGCAAATCCACTGATAAGCTTGGTCTGGAGCCCTGAAGTTTATCTTGCCCTGAATGTGGAAATTGGAACCAGTCAGTGGTAGATGGGATTCAACTCACAGAGCTCTATGGGTCCCTGAGACAAATTACTCATGCAAGCCCCTCCCTGGTTGAATGGGTGGTGAGAGGGGTTTTTCCATTCCTGAATCAAGGATGGAGGAAGTTGTGACCAGCCCCATGGCTGTAAGTGAGCTGCCTACTTGGGGTGAAGGGTGAGTGTGAAGCTGTCCTGGTTGCCACCAGGCCCAGCGTCTTCCCCTCAGCTACTCGAATTAAAGCATTTTCAGAGATGGGAGCCCCACATTGCAATAGGAGAAATTTAAATCTAAACCAGGAAGACAACCACAAGATTTGAGATTTCAGAGGGAAACCTTAAATGAGAGTGAGAAAGACAGGGACCCTCCTCCAGGTGCCTAGAGTGTGCATAGAGCCCTAATGAGAGAAGAAAAAATCTACCAGCAGAAGAGGAGAATTCACTCTCTTAAAATAACAAAGCAATCTAAAGACAGCTTTAAAATAAGATTGTCGAAGATCCTGAAAATGACAGTGGAGGGACTAGTATCCACAGTAAAGAGCTGATGTCATAAAGCAAGAATAAGTCACTCCAGAGCAACGGGAAATCACGAGAGTCCAGGATAGTCATCAGCACAATTCCTGCCATGTAACATTACTCAATATGTTACTCATTCCTAAGAATAATAATATTAGTATCAGTTTATTCACCCTGTCTCTCCCACTGTCTCCTAATGAAAAGGGAGAGGAGGAAGAAACAGGATGAATGTTTGACACATTAAATCATTAAAGATACGTGTCAGGAGGATGATACATAGTACACTGGCATGAGGAGCTCCTCTCATTGATGTGATGCCCAACGGAACAGCCATAATATATAAAAATTATTTTTTTAAAAAAAGAACTTTAAAGTCATGGGAAATTGTCCTGAGGGCATGCAGCACATAAAGAAACATTTATTCAATAAAATCTACCAAGCCCCAATGAGAACAGGGAAAATCTCTGGCATTTAAGCAATGATCTACTTCCTACAGTACCTCCTTGGCCCACCAGCTCTAATTTACCCAATAAGTGTTAAACAAATTTACTAAGGATCTTTTGCTTGATAGCCACTAGGTATAAAAGGATGATTGAGATAAGTATCTCAACATGGAAAGTTCATGAAAAATAATCACAGCTAAAAAATACTCAAAGTTTACAGCAGGCTAGGAAAGGTCTTAAGCTTTTTATATACATTATTTCCTTTAAACTTTACAGCAATTCTGTGACTCTTCTTATCTTTAGTGGCCATGAGCGAAAACAGAGGCACATGGGTACAGCTGGGAACTGACCACCAGCCCTCCCCTGATACACACAAGTGGCTTCCCCGGCTGATTCCACAGGATCTCTTGGCAGCTTCAGTGTTTAAGGGAGTGGTCATGGTTCTCTGAGGTTCAGCTCTTCCTTCTCCCACTTTTATCTCTTTAAAAATAAGCTTTTGGGGCACCTGGGTGGCAGTGGTTGAGCGTCTGTCTTCAGCTCAGGGTGTGATCCCAGGATCCTGGGATTGAGTCCATCATTGGGCTCCCTGCATGGAGTCTGCTTCTCCCTCTGCCTGTGTCTCTGCCTCTCTCTCTATGTCTGTCATGAATCAATAAATAAAATCTTAAAAAGCAAAAATAAAAACAAAAATAAGCTTTTGTTCAGAGCTGCCCCCTTTCTGTCACTCATATAATTTCTTCCTTAATGATCTTAACCTTATGGTTATCTGTCACTTGTTTTCCAGTATTTGACGTAGCCATTCCCCTTATTATATTGAAACGTTGTTTTTATCCCAATTAACACCTACAAGAGGGTCACAAAACTTTAGGAAGATATTTTAAAAAATCCAAAACCATGTTGTCCAAAAGACTTTAAAGGATGTCTACATAATCTTGTCTTGTCTACAAGGTCGTATTGGAAACTCACATGATGCTAGGGCTAGAAAATAAATAGAAATTTTCTTCTTGTTAACCTCTTCACATTTTCTAAAAACTGCAGTTTAAGCCTGTGGTTGATTCCCTGGTAACTGTAGTTTCCAAGACCGCTAGAAACAATAGAAAAGTCAAGCTGGCATCTTGGATGTACCTATGAGTACTCTTACAACAACACATAATCTGTAACACCCAGTAGACTTTCCATAGCCACGTGATCCAGGGGTTCCAAATATATCTCATAATCTGACTGAATGGCATCACCAAAGACACAATAAGAACACATGCTGGACTTTAAATTTAAATCCACTGGAGAAGACCACTCCCTAATTTTTTTTCCTCTACAGTTCCTGAGATGAGGCTGATGCACAGCTCAATTTGAGATCCACTGGATAAGGCAAAAACGATTAGTTCTAACCTCTAAAAAACACTGCCAAACATGCTTGTCCTGGTGAGAAGCAGATCCATGTTCTACCCATCAGTACATCACAGTGCTTACACCAAAATCCTTGATCTTTAGATTCTCTACACCAAAGAGAATTCCCAAAGTGTGGTCCACAGATCATAGACCACACCTCCAGGGGACACCTGAGGCCACAGTGATTCTCCTGACACCACTAAGTACCTACTGTCCCTTTTCACTATGTTGACATTTGCAGTCATGATGCAAAATGCATGCACGGGCACTCTGTTGGTGTCTTGGCACAAACCAATCAGTAGCAGCAAACTGCAATCACAGTTGTATTTTTCATGACAGATACACAGAAAAGAGAAATGTTTTATCAAAAATATTCTTGATTGGGATCCCTGGGTGGCGCAGCGGTTTGGCGCCTGCCTTTGGCCCAGGGCACGATCCTAGAGACCCGGGATCGAATCCCACGTCGGGCTCCCAGTGCATGGAGCCTGCTTCTCCCTCTACCTATGTCTTCCTCTCTCTCTGTGTGTGACTATCATAAATAAATAAAAATTTAAAAAAAAATATTCTTGATTTAAAAAGTTACAATGATGAATTTTATTATTAAATCTTGACCCTCTGGGCATGTCTTTTTAATATTCTATGTGATGAAATGGAAGGTATACCTGAAGCGCTTTGCTACATACTGAAATATGATAGTGCTTTCAAGGAAAAGCATGTGGGCAATCGGGATTGCAAGCCAAACTATTTTTTACATGAAATTCAATTTTTATTTGAGGGAACAATTGACAGTAGAAAAAACGTGAATTGTTAAAATTAGAGCATTTGGGGGACATTTCCTTACAAATAAGTAGAAGGAACTTAATATTTCAAGGAAAACAAATTATGGTATTTCAGGTAAGAAAATTTGAGCCCTACAGTGAAAATTAGGATTTTTAAATAATGCTTGATTCTGCTTCCCATAAGTATTGGGGAGTCTTTTCTCATGAGATTAACAATGTTATTAATCCACATGCTTTTAATGTGACTTAAAACTCTGTATAAGCTGAAAATTTTCAAATAACTAGTGCATGACCCCACAAACAAGGGCAAAGATCGATTCAAAGTTCAAGACAGACCAACGAATTTCATTGTGACAAAGTTTTTTATTGCAAAAAATATATTGATATGGTTTCAGATTCCACACAGGAATTGGCCTTTGAGAAACTACCAGTTGTCAAATTTAGGTGTGGTTTTCGAGAAGAACATCCACCATTCTCTGAAAAGACCACTAAAATATTCCTTCCCCTCTACATATTACATGAGCCTGGGTTTCTTTTACATTGGAACCAAAACAACCTATCACAAGATGATGAGTGCATACATACAAATCCAACAGTCTTCTATAAAGCCAGGCATTAAAGACATTTGCAACAATGTAAAACAATGCCAATATTTCCACCATTGTTTTTATATTTGAAAAATATTTTTATTAAAATATGTTATTTATATCAGTAATGGATATGTCATTATTTTAAATTGCTTAATAAATAAGCATTTAAAAGCCATATTATGCCATATGTTTCAGTTTGGAATATGATTGATATCGATAGATATCAGTCATATAAACACAATCTCCTTGGGGACCCCAAAAACATTTTAAGAATATAAAGTGTACTTGAGAAGAAAAAACTTGAGAACCATCATATGAAGCTTTCTGATCTCTCCTTTTTTTTTTTTTTCTTTTTCCAACCTTGAGGGAGCATACTCCTGTGCCTTTCTAAGATAGAGTAAAGCTAATTTTGTAGGTATAGGCATGCTGGATATTGCTGTGAAAGCATAAGCCTTAGATTTCCCAGAATAGCATTTTTCACCAACCTTAACAACTCATTAGCAGTAAGTTGTGAGGGATGCTCTGGCTCCAGCTCCTCTTAAGGCATGGAGGAAGGAATGAGATAGGAAGAAATTGAAAGGAGAGAATCACTCTCTAGATATACCAAATTACTAGTTATTTCCAGAATATATGATCCCATTCTTCTGTATATATATTCCTGCTGCTTGATCTGCTTGGAATCTTCCCGGGCCACATTTCCACTTGAAGAATTTTCACTTTTCCAAAGTTAAGTCCTCCCTGACCACTCTACTTCTGACCCCTCCTCTATGCTGCATTAATGACGTTTATGTTCCTATTAATAACTGTGATCCCAGGATATTCTCATTGGAATCATGTGTTTAGTGGATGCAGAGTGCTCAAACACCAAGGCCGATGTGCAAAAATATTAACTTTATGTATCTGTAACTGGATTTAATTTAATCACAACAGATATTTTGCCCAATTACCTAGGACTTAAAAAAAGTATAAAGTCAAGCAATTTCAATCAATTCGCAGTTCTCCTGTTGGTCTAAATCTTCTGCCTTCCCTGTGTGTCCTCTGATTTGCAACAAAGACTTTGGGTCAGGTGTGGTAGGGAATTGGTGGGGAGGTGTTGTGACCCTTAGGGATTTTCATTTAGGTTCTACTGAAGCATACAGTCATGCATGCCATGATTTACATAGCAAGAACAAATCTGGTATAATGTCAGAAATTTTAGGGGGATTGGCTGTAAAGCAAATAGACTGTATCTGAAAGGGTGTGTATGAGAGTTGAATTGTAATGAGCAAGGGAGTGGCTAGTAATTTGTGTGCGGAAACTTAAAATTAAAACTAACCTCAGCTTTGAGACCACAACAGTGCCACGGAGAGAAACCAAATATGTTTCTAGGGGTAATTGTTTCAGACGGTGGATCTTAATAATTGTAACCCTGTAAGTATCCAGCATCTGAACTTGCTGCAATCCAGAGAAAATGATTCATTCCATAGCCTCTGGATAATAAAAGGTATAGAATTGACTTTGAAGTGGTGAATCTTGTTATAAATTGAATTTTTCTGATCAAGTGGCTTTTGGTCATTTAGAATTCACTTTGAACGTATTCTCCTGCAAGTCCTCATAAAATGCTGGAACTCGGGTGATCACTGTAACCTCAAGACAAATTGTGCACAGAATAAAATCGAAGATGTCCCCTTGTTCCTCATTGTTTCACAATCATGGCTGTACTCGGTGGAGACAGGCAGACAGTGCCAGGCTAGCCCATTTCTCTTTTCAGCAATTCAATCAGCTTGGCTTGGCACTTTGGAAAACTTCAGTTTTCTAGGGAGCCCTTGGAGAACTACTCTATTCTTAAAGATGCATCCCCAGCTTATGTTCATTCAATGTGTTCCTGAAGGAAACATGACAGGAGATACAAGTGAAATGAAAAGACAGGAAAGACTTGACTGTTTAGGAAAATCCTTCCTGTTAAAAAGGACCATTAGAATCCAATTTGTTTTTGTTTTGGCCTACCAAACCCAATCATACTTGCAAAATTTATATTTACCTTCCAAACTAGTGGGAACAATAATAGATGCAAAGTATATAGAGTTCCTGTATAATTGGCACATTATGTTTAATCTACACTGTACTTTATCTATATTGGTTTTGTCAGTTAACTTTTGCTATTAAACAAGCCTTCCTAAAAGTAAGTGTCTTAAAATCACATTTTATAATATTATTATTGCTTAAGATTTGGTAGGTTGACCAGAAGGTGGCTGATCTCAATGGGCTTAGTAGAGTACCTTTGCCCTGGAGTCTTTAATCATCCTCTTCAGACTCACAGAGTAGCCCAAGTGGATGCATCCCATGGTGATGGTAGCAGTGTAAGAGGGCACATAGAAAAACACAAGGCTTCTTAGAGTCTCAGTGTGGAACTGACACACTGTCACTTCCCCCTTTCTAGGGAGCAAGACACAGAACAGAGCCCCAGCTGAAGGGCAGGGAAATATATTCCACTTACAGAGGAGGAACTCCAAGTTACACGTCAAAGGGCATAGATACTGTAAAGGGTGAGAAGTTAAAGTAGTGTTAGTAAGGATGCCTAGAATATTCTTATGCCCCCAAATTATACTTGATCATCAAAAAAAAGAACACCAATAATAAACAGATCGTCCAAATAAGGAAATATGTCCTAACACTTTGGAAAACCACACTGCGACTTATCTCAGCCACAGAGAAGTTGTTGGCAAGTGTGCCAACACAAACAGGATGCAAGTTTTTGATACAGACGCAGAGAATTTAAAGAAAAGAGAAACAAAAAAACAACAAAAAAAGCAAAACCCAGCAGCCGATGATATTGTGATGGTTCCAGTGGCAGGCCTCGTACTTACTTCATGACATGGCCAGGTATCTGACTACCAGATGAGGGCATCTGCATGACAGAGCAGTTGGGGAAAAGGAACACACCTTCCAGTGACATCAGGAATATCAAAAAAGGTCCTGGTCTTTCCAGCAGGTGGGGGTGGCATCGCACAGGAACATGAAGAGGTGTGTGACAGCTTTAGGAGAGTTGGCTATTAATATTTATTGAGTACCTGCGATATGCCAGATGGTTTACATGGAATATCACAATCCCCTCCAAAACATTTTGAGGCAGTTATTTTTATTCCATCTTAGAAATTATCCAGCAGAAGCCCATTGTAGTAAATTAGCTTAGAATCAGGAACCTGTAAGGCTGTAAAGCAAATATAAAAATTCATATAAGTTCGATTCCAAAGCTCATGGTTGGATTCAGCATCAGATCCCTAGTTCTAGAATAAGAGTGACCATTGCTATGGTCTGAATGTTTGTATCCCCCTCAAATCCATATGTTGAAATCCTAACTCCAATGTAATGGTATTGGGAAGTGAGGTCTCTGGGAGGTGATTAGGTGATAAGAGAGGAACCCTCACGAATGGGATTCATGACCTTATAAAAGCCATCCCAGAGAGCTTCCTGCCTCTTTTACCAGGTGAGGACATGGTGGGAAGTCTGACCCAGAAGGTCTTCACCCAACCACTTGGCACCCTGGATCTTGGACTTCCAGCCTCTAGAACAGTGAGAAATAAAGGTCTATTGTTTATAAGTCACTCAATCTGTGATATTTTGTTACAGCAGCCCATGTGGACTAGGACAGTTACCATAAATGTTATCATTACCAAAACCTGGACTTAAAGCAGCAATCGAGTAAAATCTGGAGATCAGGTTACAAACCTGAGATTTAGTTCAGCAACACACCCCAGGTGCTAAAGTTGATTTGCTACATTCAAACCTGATTAGGCTTGGGACTGAATACTCAGATACTCGGCTGGAGGTCCCCTACCCCTTTATGGGCATGTAGAGGATGGATGGGCATCAGAGCCTAGGGAGAGAATGGGCCTAAGGAAGGTCATCTTGCCCTTCTAATGTGGATAGGAAGATGGTGGGGCAAAGGCCTGGAAAGTTTTTTTTTTGTTTTGTTTTGTTTATTTTTTGTTTGTTTGTTTGTTTGTTTTTTTCCCAAAAGGTAGTCACTGTGGACTAGAAACAGAAGTCAGTTGATCTTCAGAACTTCTTGCCTTCAGCTATTCTACATGTGTATGAACCTCCTAACCCCATGCCCTCTGAGGAAAAGAGTATATATTGGGTGTGAGGAGATTAAGAAATGTGATTTCAGACAATCTATACTTCTTTTCTTTCTTATTAAATCAGGTTCTTGAACTCAAGTCTTGATTCCTCTCCGAGGAGTGTTTCTGTATTGATGGTGTGTGGATCACTTCTCTACTGTGAATTCAATTAATATAATTTATCAGACACAAATGGTGACAGGCACTCCAGTAAGTGCTTTACATTCTTCTAATCCTCATCACAAGCTTGAATAGGTGGTGATATATCAAATCCAGGATGAGGACATCAAGGTTCAGACATGCTTCCAAAATCACATAGCTAATTGGTGGCAGAGCCAAGATTTCAAAAATCTGTCTGATTAGAAATACATGTTCTCTATGTACTAAGATCTTCCTTTCTCTTTATGAGAAAAGTCAACAGCTCAGAGTTCAACTGATTTGGAAACCTCTCGAAACCATTATGATCATCACCATGGAATTTACAACACTCTCTTTATTTCTACAGAAAATGTTTTGTGTTTTGCAGCACCTGTGAGAGGTTTTGTGTCTTCTACCTCAACTCCTCTCATCATTATAACCATTTAAGCCATTAATGTCTATTCTTAAATTAGCAATAATTACTTATCAAATCATTACTGAGGGCTTTCACATAGGATCAGATCAGTCTGTAAAGATGTTCAAGAATTCTCTTCTGTAGGGGATCCCTGCGTGGCTCAGCGGTTTAGCTCTTGCCTGAGGCCCAGGGCATCATCCTGGAGTCCCGGGTTTGAGTCCCACATTGAGCTCCCTGCATGGAGCCTGTTTCTCCCTCCACCTGTGTCTCTGCCTCTCTCTCTCTGTGTCTCTCATGAATAAATAAATAGAATCTTAAAAAAAAATCCTCTACTGCTGTAAAAGGAAAATAGATACTCCCAAGCAAAATTGTTTGTGTGACATGGATATGGAATTATAAGGAAAATTGTACTTAGTGCAAATTACACAAGTGATAATTGACCTAACTTTCTGAATGCCACTCCTAAGTACTAGCAATGGTAGTGCAAACTAATGAATCTGCTCACTGTACTTCATGTTGCTGGCTGGAAAGTCCAGAAATGGGTTGTTAATTCTGTTATAAAGTGTTATTTTGATTTTAAGAGAAAGAGCAATGAACGAAGATTAAGAACATTGAATCCCAAGTGCTGGATATGCCATTAACTTGTGTAGAATTTTGGAATGTAATTTTCTCATTCTTCAGTTCCCTAATCTATAAATATAGAGCAGACTTTACATGGTTTCCAAGGTCTTTTCAGTCTAAAATTTACATAAATGGAAGTTATATAACTATACATGTACTTACCTTGTTTTTATAGTCAAAATTATTTTCAACCACTGAGTTGTTAATTTCCTTTCATTTTAAATAATGTCATAAAGAAAGACACAGTTAGCTCAAATAAGATGGAACACATTATCACAATAATATGGCGGTTCCATGGAAACAGATGTTTTACTTTGAACATCTAAAAGATAGGACTTTTAAGTTCTTCTTGTTAGCACTTTACTTGCAAATGCAGATGATTTTACCAAGTACCTGGATGGGAAATTGTGGTTGTCTCCCTTAGGGAGGGTATATACATACTCTGTGTGAAAACAAGAGGAAGGATGGTTATTTGGGGAGCAGAAGAGGTGGACTGGAGCCACTGCTATTCATCCTTCCGAGTCTATTTTTAAGTGCTGTGTTGGAATAGAACAACATCAGAGTAACAAAATAGGAGTGCTGGGTCCCTGGCATCATGAGCTGCCATTTCTTTTTTTTTGCCTGATCCCTTTTAGGGGAGGGAGGAGGGCTCTATGGAGTTTATATCATGGCTTATTTATTTATTTTCCTTGATTTTACATTCAGCTGAATACAATCCCCGCAAGTGAATCTTCTATTTCTTATTTCACATGTATTTTTTATTACAACTGTTGAATTTATTAAATACACAGGAAGCATCTAGTAAAATAATCATAACTCTTTTTTCCCTTTAGTCTATAAGTGCAGTGAATTATACCAATAGGTTTATGTTATATTAAAGCATATCTATTCTTGTGATGAATCCTACTAACATTTTGTTGTGTCTTAA